>NC_135145.1:7500000-8750000 GCF_051014445.1 Colletes latitarsis | reverse complement strand
ACCTCGTCGAGGAGACAAATGGGCCGGTATGCGGAGGGAGACTCCGCGGGCCGACCCTCCTTCCGGAGGAGGACCATCCTCGCCACCTTCCAACTGGGGGGGAATCGCCCGTCCCTCAGGCAGCGGTCGAACAACCGCCTGAGGTCGGCCCCAAGGACGCCCTGGGTCAAGACCCAAACCCGGCCGGGCACACCATCCGGACCCGGAGCCGTGTTACGAACCCCGAGCCGTCTGATGGCCGCTGCCAGCTCCTCCTGCGTGACCCCCAGCTCGGCCGTCCACTCCACTGGGACAGCCGCCGCCGCCGGAGGACGCGGTCCCCTCTCCCCAATTGGGAAGAGTGTATTGACCACGTCCTCCAGCAGCCGGGGGTCAAGACCCTCGGTGACGAGGGGCGCCCACGGGCGGAGCTTATTCAGCACCACCTTATATGGGCGCCCCCATGGATCGTCATCAAGGGTCTGGAGGAGCTCCTTCCATGCCTGGGTCTTGGCCCGTTTGATGGCGACCTGCAGAGCAACCCGCGCCACGCGGTATGCTCCATACAGGTCATCAGCTGCCCTCGCTCGCGCCACGCCGTCGCCTGTACGTTGACGACGGCGCGCGCGGGTGTACTGGCGTCGGGCGCGGACAGTCGCGACTCGCAACTCCGCGATCGCGTCCGACCACCAGTACACCGCCCGGCGAGGAGAAGCCCGCCCGACCCGAGGCATCGCCGCGTCGCAAATACCCGCGACCAATGCTCCGAGCCGGGCGACCTCCTCCTCTATGCTTGGCAACTCGGCCGCTCCCTGCGGCCAAGTTGCAGCGAGGGCAGCTGCCATCAGGGCGTGCTTGTCCAGGCGCCGGAGCGCCCAGCGGCGTGGTGGGGTGCCACGCAGGCGGCCGTGTCGGGATGCACTCGCGGCGGCAGAGATCTCCATCCGAATGTACCGGTGATCGGAGAGTGTCTCTGCCCCCGCGACCACGTGCCAACCCGACACCTTGCGCACGGCGTTGGGGGTCGCGAATCCAACATCCACGATGGACCCCCCATATCGCCGCACGCATGTGTGCTCCGACCCCCGGTTCAATACCCGGAGGTCGAGCCCCGCCGCCCAATCGCCCAGGATCCCGCCGCGAACGGAGGTCCTGGGGGATCCCCAAGCCACCGACTTGGCATTAAAATCCCCCAGGACCAGCACCGGCCGGGCCGCGTAGCGCTGCACGCATGCCGCGACCTCGGCCAAGTACAGCTCGAACGCAGCGTGACCGCTACGGGGCGAAATGTAGCACCCCACCACAGCGACTCCCTCCCAGTCCACGGCGACGAATCCCCGACCGCGCTCCAACAAGGAGAACGGTGGGGACCCGTCGCCCCCTCCCCATACCGTCGCCACCAAGCCGTCCGCGTCGCCCACCCAATGAGGGTGATCAGGGACGCGGTACGGCTCGGCGGCGACCGCCAGGCCAACCCCCCACTCCGCGAGGACTTGGGACATCAAGTCCTGTGCCGCGCGGCAGTGGTTGAGGTTGGCCTGGAGGAGGAGGCGGGGCGGCATTAATTAATGGCCGCGCCAGCCTCCTCCCGGCCGTCCGTCCCCGTAGCACCGTCCACCTCCATGGAGGACGATGCCACCGCCCTCGGCACCGGAGCCGGTGCAGCCCGCCTCTTCCTCTCCTTCCGGGAGGGGGGGGAGCACTTCTTGCTCCCCACCCTGTGATCGGCTGGCCTCCCCATGTCCGCACACAGCGGGCAGTGGGGGGCCGCCGAGCACTGGCTCGCACGGTGCTCTTTGGCACCGCAGCGGTAACACTGACCGCTGCGGTCCACCGGCGAGGTGCACCACTGCCTCACGTGCCCCAATTCGAGGCAGCGGTGACACTGGAGCGGGCGCGGCGCGAGGATTTCCACTCGCGCCGAAACCCACCCCACCAACACCCTCCCGGATTCCGCCACCTTACGGGCGGCGGAGAGGGGGCACCGGGCCCACACCGACCCGAGGCCGGAGGGCGACCTGCGGATCTCTCCGATCCGCAGGTCCTCCACAGGACAGTCCCCCGCCCTCGCAAGGGCACGGGACACATCCTGTGCGCTGACCGAGTCGTCTAGCCCACAAACGCGCATCTCCGTGCGCTTCGTGGGCCGGGCGACCCGGACACCTCGCTCGCCCAGCTGCTCCCGGAGCCTCTGGGCGAGACGATCCGCCTTCGCGCCGCTTTCTGCACCGGGGATCTCCAGCAAGAGACCCCCGGTCACGGCCCTCTTCGCCCTCACGGAGGCGATGCCCAGCTCGTCCAGGGAGATATTCTCCCTGGCGAGCCGCATCGCCTCCGCGAGGGTCAGGTCGCCCCCCTGCGCAACGGTCAGCGTCACCGCTGCCGTTTTTGGGGGACGACCTGGTCGTGCCTTCCCGACCTTCGCGGCCTTTACCTCGGCCGCCGGCGGCGGAGGCGGAAGCTGCGGTTGCGAGGCCTTCCTCGCCGCCCGCTTCGCCTTCCGCCCCACCACCTCACTCCACGCCACCCCCCCTTGGGAGGGTGCTGTGGAAGACGCGACCACCGCGACCACGGGTACACCACCCCCCTTGGGGGTCGCGACCCGGGGCCCTGGTGCCGCAACGCTGGGCGGAGCCTTCACTCCGCCCTTCTTTGCCTTCCCCGACTGTACCGGAACAGGTCGGGGAGGCACCGCCTTCCTGCTGACCGCTCTTCCGGCGAGGAGCTCCTCCCGGAAGGCGGCCAGCTTGCCATCAATCATGTCCCCAATTCTCCTCAGAAGATCGTCTTCTGAGGAGGACGGGGACTTCTTCACGGGCGGAGTGCGGGTGGAGGGGCCCGCGGTGCCCCGCACCACTGCCGCCGCACTCCGCTTATTTACCTCCGCCGAGGGACGCGGCGGTGGAGGAGGAGGGAGGATGGGAGGGAGGGCCGCGCTGTTCCACAGCGCCTCTGCCCTCCTCCTCCCCTGTCGCTCCTCCTCCAGCAGGAGCTGCAGACGGGCGTTCCGCCCTCTGAGCTCCCGGCGGGCGGCAGCCTTTGCGCGGCGGATGACCCTGGCTGGGAGGGGGGCCCTGAGGGGAGCCTCCTCCCGCCAGGCGGCGATGGGTCGGACCGGGTGGGTCCGGCCCACGGGGAGGCACCCTCGGTGGCCTGGAGCGGCCATCAGCTCCCAGCCGCCGAGGGGTAGAAACGGGGTCGCAGGCGGTTGCGAGTTGGGGCTCGCAGCCCGCCACTAAATGCGGCCCCGGGACGGATGGCGGCGGGATGGAGTGACACCGTCCTGCCGCTATGAGACGGTGTGTCTACCGGGGGTCCGTTTGTCCCCTCCGGGGATGGGCGCAAAGCGCGGGCACGGGGAGGATACCGGAAGAATGCTTCGAGCGATTCCCGGTATCCTCCCAAATCGTGCGGAAGGGTCACCGTGGGGTTTTTAGTGGGTAGGTCCCGCGCCCGTCATTCTACGGGCGCGGGGAATCCCACACAACCCTCCCGCCTCTCCCCAAAGAGGTGGGAGGGAGTCTTTCGAAGATTTTCCCCACGACTAAAAAAAAAAAAAAAAAAAAAAAGTAAGTAGGCGGTAAGGAAGTAATCAAGCTGTAAGCTTGTTAATATGCAGTAAGCTGGTAAGAAAGCAATATGGAAGTATGCAATAGGCTAGAAGGGAAGCAGTAAGTTAGTAATAAAGTTGTATGATAGCAAGCAAGCAGTAAGCTAGAAAGCAAGCAGCAAGCTAGTAAGCGAGGAGAAAGCTAGTAAGGAAGCAGTATGGGCGTAAGCAACCTGTAAGCTAGTATGCAAGCAGTAACCTGGTGAGGATGCAGTGTGCTAGTAAGCCAGCTGTAAACAAGTGAGCAAGCAGTATGCTAGTAATCAAGCAGTTAGCTAGTGAGGCAGTAGTGAGCTAGTAAGCAAGCAGTAAGTTAGTAAGCAACCAGTAAGCTAGTAAGCGAGCAGCTGACTAGTAAGCAAGCAGTAATCTTGAAAGCCAGCAATGGGCTAGTAGGCGAGCAGGGAGCTTGTAAGGAAGCAGTATTCTAGTAAGCAAGCTCTAAGCTAGTAAGTAAGCAGTAATCTGGCAGGCATGCAGTAATCGGGCAAGAATGCAATTGGCTTGTAAGCAAGCAGCAGACTAGTATGGAAGCGGTTCGCATGTAAGAAAGCAGTATACTAGTAAGCAAGAAGTAAGCTAGTAAGCAACCAGTAAGAGAGTAAGCTAGCAGCAGGTTAGTAAGCAAGCAGTTAGCGAGTAGGCTATCAGTAAGCTAGTAAGCAACAAGTTAGCTAGTATAAGTTATATAGTAGGGCGGTATACTAGTAAGAAAGCAGGAAGCTAGTAAGCAAGCAGCAGGCTTGTAAGGAAGCAATCAATAAGTATGAAAGTACGCACGCAATAAGCTAGAAAGCAAGCAGTGAGCTGGTTAGAGTGCTGTTAGCTAGTTTATCAAGCAGTGAGCTAGAAGCAAGCAGCCAGATTGTAAACAAGCGGTAATGTGGAATCCAAGCAGCTGGGAAGTAAGAAAGCAGTTACCCACTTAGCAAGCATTATTGGTAGTAAGCAAGCAGTAAACTAGTAAGCAAGCAGTAAGCGAGTAAGCTTCCAGTAACCTAGTAAGCAAGCAGTAATCTAGTAAGCATACAGTGAGCTAGAAAGCTAGCAACGGGCTAGTAAGCAAGCAGCAAGTGTGTATGCCAGGATTAAGCTTGTAAGCAATGAGTGAGCTAGTAAGCGACCAGGAAGCTATTAAGGAAGCAGTTTGCTAGTAAACAAGCTTTAAGCTGGTACGAAAGCAGTTAGCAAGTGAGCAAGTAGTAAGCTTGTAAGCAAGCAGTGAGCTAGATAGATAGCAATTAGCTTGTAAGCAAGCAGTTAGCTTGTAAGCGAGGATAAAGCTAGTAAGGAAGCAGTAAGCTTGTAAGCAAGCAGCAAGCTAGTAAGCAAGCAGTAAGATGGAAAGCAAGGACCAGCCTAATAAGTAAGCAGTTATCTAGTAGGCAAGCAGCAAGATAGTAAGCAATCAGTATGATAGTAAGCTCGCAGTGAGCCAGTAAGCGAGCAGGAAGGTAGTAAGGAAGCAGCAAGCTAGTAAGCAAGCAGTAAGCTAGTAAGGAAGCAGCGTGCTAGTAAGCATGCAGTAAGCGAGCAAGCTAGCAGTAAGATATTAAGAAAGCAGAAATGTTGTAAGAAAGCAGTTAGGTAGGAAGCTGTAAGCTAGTAAGCAACAAGTAGACTAGTAAGCAAAGAGTGAGCTAGAAAGCAAGCAGCAAGCTAGTAATTAAGCACTACGCTAGAAGGCAAGCGTCATGCTAGTAAAAAACAAGTTAGCTATTAAGCAACCCCTAAGATAGCAAGGAAGCCGTAAGCTAGAAAGCAACCAGTAAGCTGGTAAGAAAGCAGTTAGCTAGTAAGCAAGCTGTAAGCTTGTATGCATGCAGTAAGCTAGTTAGCAAGCAGTGAGCTAGTAAGCGAGGACGAAGCTAGTAAGGAAGCGTTATGCTAGTAAGCAAGTGGTAAGCCAGTAAGCAACCTGTAGGCTAGTAAGCAAGCAGTAAGTTAGTAACAAAGCTGTATCCTAGTAAGCAAGCAGCAGGCTAGTAAAAAAGCAGTTAGTTAGTAAGCAAGAAGCAGGCTAGAAAGAGAGCTGTTAGTTAGTAAGGAAGCAGTATGCTCGTAACCGGGCAGTAAGTTAGTACGAACCAGTACTCTATTAAGCAAGCAGTAAGCTAGTAAGCAAGCAGTAAGCTAGTGAGCAAACAGTAAGCTAGTAAGGTAGTGGTAAGCTGGTAAGAAGGCAGGTAGCTACTAAGCAGGTAGTAAGCTAGTAAGCAAGTAGTAAGATAGTAAGCAAGCAGTGAGCTAGTAAGCAAGCAGGGAGCTGGTAAGGAAGCAGTATGCTAGTAAGCACGCAGTAAGTTAGTAACAAAGCTGTATGCTAGTAAGCAAGCAGCCGGCTAGTAAGAAAGCAGTTAGCTAGTAAGGAAACAGTAAGTTAGTAACAAAGCAGTAAGCTAGTAAGCAAGCAGGAAGCTAGTAAATTAGCATTCGTCTAGTAAGATAGCAGTAAGTTAGTAAGAAAGCAGTAAGTTAGAAAGCAAGTAGTGAGCTAGCGAGAAAGCATTTAGTTAGTAACAGAGCAGCAAGCTAGTAAGCAAACAGTAAGCAGGTAAGCAATCAGTAAGCTAGTAAGCAAGTAGTATTGTTTAGAATAAGGTATATGGATTAGGATAAGATGTAGAAATACGTTTATTGTACTGTGTTCGTGTTTAGATTAAGGTGCGAGCGGTGTGGATTGCGTGAAAGAGAGAGTGAATGAGTGTTGTGGGAGCGTGTCATGTGTGCCGACGGTTGGCGCGACCGTCACCGATCTATGGACGAGATTTGAAAGATCAACGGTTTGTCGTGCACGATCCTGTAACGGCAGAACGATCCAAGCTGTCGATCCGATTGTACGTGATATCGAGAACGGACCTTCGTCGCCCTTGCGCATTCTCCTTTGGAGTTGCCCTTGCAACTGTTATCGGACACGTGCCCACCGCGTCCCAGTTACGCTTGCCGCAGTGTGAACGTTGTGCAATCTTACAATAAATTTGTGACTGTGTGAATTGCTCCACCATTCTTCGCGTCCCTGTTCCTCGTCCGCGCCTCTTTTCGTCTGTGCATTAACAAAGTGGTCCTTCGAGCCGGATTTGAGGACGACGCAGAATGGAGACCGCACGAGCTGCAACAACATCAGCGCCGCTGACCAATCAGACCGTGGAAGCCCACCTACACTAGCTGCAGGTCATCGCCCACACCATCAGCCGGATGGAGGTTAACTACCGGAAGGAAGGG
Source organism: Colletes latitarsis (assembly GCF_051014445.1). Taxonomy (NCBI): domain Eukaryota; kingdom Metazoa; phylum Arthropoda; class Insecta; order Hymenoptera; family Colletidae; genus Colletes; species Colletes latitarsis. Next base: position 8,743,189 of record NC_135145.1, on the reverse strand, counting down.
CAGGCCAAGTTCTCCGCAGCTTCCGCCGAGAGACGGCTCAAGAGACTGGACGGCGAGTGGATGCGCTTCGAGAAGCTACACCTGGAGTTTCTGCAGTTAGTCCCCGCTCAAGCTAAGTCTATCATGCCGTACTTTACCGAGGAAACCTTCGAAAGGGTGCAGGAGACCTATTGGGCCTCGTACGACTTTTTCGCCGACGTTGCAGCGAAATGCACTGCGACCAGCGCCGCGCAACCGAGTCCCCCTCCTGCGCCCACAGGCGACTCCATCTCCGTCGCGAAACTCGCGCGAATCCCGCTGTCCAAATTTGCTGGGTCGTACGCCGAATGGCACAGTTTCCGCGATCTGTTCAAATCGCTCGTGTTAGACAATATGTCCCTAACGAACGTGCAACGGTTACACTATTTAAAACCGTCCGTTGAAGGTCACGCCGCGAACCTGCTCGCGCATTTCTCGATAACCAACGCGAATTTTGAACCGGCCTGGAAGACGCTAGCCGACCGGTACAATAACAAGCGCGTTATAGTATCAACATTATTAAGCAATTTCATCTCGCTGCCGGTTATTGTTAACGAGTGCGCGGACGAATTATCTCGTCTTCGCGACACACCGAAGGAGTCGATCGCCATGTTGCGCAGTATCGGCCGCCTGGTGGATACATGGGATGACGTCATCGTCTTCCTGCTTACTGCCAAGCTAGACCGCCGTACGCTACAAGAGTGGGAGATATCCTGCGGAGCAAGCACCGAGCCCCCCACCTTCGACGAGCTCGACCAATTCCTCGTTGCACGGATCCGCGCTCTCGAGGCGCTTCACGACAAGCCCGAAACTTCGGCCGCGCGCCTTGCCGCGCCGCGATCGACGCCCTCGACGGGAGTTCGCACGCACGCAGCGAATACAGCTGTGAACCGGTGCCCGATGTGCCGATCGAAGCATCCGTTATATCGATGTCCGGCGTTCCATAGCCTATAACCTACGCAGCGGCGAGACCTAGTGACTCGGACCAACGCCTGTTTTAACTGTCTTCGCGATGGACACATGGTTTCGACGTGTCCGGTTCGCACCACGTGCTCGCGATGTAACCGCAATCACCACAGTTTGTTACATGTTCCTGCGACGAGTGTCGAAGCGCTGACGGGCGGTGATCGTGCAGCGTCATCTTCGAAACCCACTGGCACTCCTTCGGGATCTAACGGCAGTCGGTCCGTCTATACGTGCGCCGCGGCCCCTCGCGGTCGGCATCCGGGTGGCACGTCTCGGTCCGCGTATTACTCGACCAGGGTTCGGATGCCTCCTTTGTGTCCGAGTCCTTGGTACAGACACTTCACCTGCAAAAACGCAAGGCCGTTACAGAAATCACGGGGGCGGGTGGAGTCTTAATGGGAACATCGCTCGCGAAGGTCGAAATATTTCTCCGGCATGCAGGTACTGACCTGGCTTATACAATAGTGACGGCTCTCGTCCTTCCCCGCCTCACCGCCTATTCGGGAGTGTCCGGCTTCTCACCGAATGCGTGGCCTCACATCCGAGACTTGCCCCTCGCAGATTCCAATTCGTCTGAATCTCGCGGCATCGACGTCTTATTAGGGGCAGATTATTTCGGTGCGATCCTGCTCCCAGGATTGCGTCGTGGTCGAGCGCAGGACCCCATTGCGCAGCACACCGTGTTCGGGTGGGTGGTCTCCGGGCCCACCGCTCGCGAGACGTCCTCGATGGGTGTGTATCATGCTCGCGCGCTCGCTCCGCCGAAGGGAGATGACGTCGACTCCCTACTTTTTTTTTTTTTTTTTTTTTTTTTTTTTTTGTCGTGGGGAAAATCTTCGAAAGACTCCCTCCCACCTCTTTGGGGAGAGGCGGGAGGGTTGTGTGGGATTCCCCGCGCCCGTAGAATGACGGGCGCGGGACCTACCCACTAAAAACCCCACGGTGACCCTTCTGCACGATTTGGGAGGATACCGGGAATCGCTCGAAGCATTCTTCCGGTATCCTCCCCGTGCCCGCGCTTTGCGCCCATCCCCGGAGGGGACAAACGGTCCCCCCGGTAGACACACTGTCTCATAGCGGCAGGACGGGGCCACTCCATCCCGCCACCATCCGTCCCGGGGCCGCATTTAGTGGCGGGCTGCGAGCCCCAACTCGTAACCGCCTGCGACCCCGTTTCTAACCCTCGGCGGCCGGGAGCTGATGGCCGCTCCAGGCCACCGATGGTGCCTCCCCGTGGGCCGGACCCACCCGGTTCGACCCATCGCCGCCTGGCGGGAGGAGGCTCCCCTCAGGGCCCCCCTCCCAGCCAGGGTCATCCGCCGCGCAAAGGCCGCCGCCCGCGACGCCTAGCGGCCGGGCGACGCCCTCGCGCCACCATACGAGGCTCCCTTCCCGCGGCCTCCTTTTGCAGCATTACGGTCTCGCAGAAGGAGGCCACGGCCCTCCACTTCCTCTCGCTGCCGAGCATGGCACGCACCACACCCGGCAGCGAGACATCCCGCCCTATGACGCCGACCAGGACACGTCGCTCCCCCTCCCAAGCTGGGCATACCTGGAGGGTATGATCAGCCGTGTCCTGCTCGGCGTCACAATAGCAGCAACGCGCCGTCGGCTCCTTCCCTATCCGGCACAGGTATCTTCCGAAGCTACCATGCCCGGAAAATATCTGTGCCATCCGGTAAGTAAGGCTTCCATGGCCTCTGTCCAGCCACTCACACAGGAGCGGCCGAACAGCCCCGACTGTCCGGTGCCCCGCAGTTGGCAGGGCCAACCGCTCCTGCCACGCGAGCACCACGAACTGCCGGGCCTGGCGCTTCAAATCGCCCCAAGCAGGTTCCTGCTCTCCCGGGACCGCCCCCACTCCCGCGCGACGGTCGACACGATGACGATACATCATCGCGTGCGACCGCGCGAGGAGATCCATAGGCGGCATCCCCGCAAGAACCGTCGCCGCCTCATGCGACACGGTCCGGTAGCCGCGGACGACCCTCAGCGCCATCCGCCTCTGCACCCGACGCAGCATCGTCATGCTGCGCCGGGAGGCCGCCAGGTCGTCCGCCCAGACGGGGGCCCCGTATAGGGCCACCGACTGAACCATTGCCACATAGAGGCGGCGAACTCGTCCCGCCGGGCCCCCCAGGTTGGGGAGGATCCGGCCTAAAGCCGCAACCATCCTTTCCAACCGGGGAACCAGGCAGCGGAAATGCTCCTCGAAGCGCCAGTGGCTATCGAGGATCAGCCCCAGATACCTCATCCGGGGCTTCACCTCGATATCAGCCCCACCCACCCGGATCAGAGGGGGTGGCGGATCCTGCCGAGGTGAATGGAACGCTATCACCTCGGTCTTATGGACCGCCACCGTCATCCCCATCCCCCTGATCCGGTCGACGACGCGTTGCGCCCCCTCCTCGGCGAGGCGCTTGGCCCTCCCCCACTGAGCCCCGACGGCCAGCACCAGTGTGTCATCTGCGTAACACACGGCACTGACGCCGTCGGGGAGGTCGGCCCGCAACACCGCGTCGTACGCGATGTTCCACAGGAGTGGCCCTAGGACCGACCTCTGCGGAACCCCGCAGTAGACCTCCCTCGGCATATCACCATCCCGGCCCGGATACTCGATCCACCTGCCGCGGAGATAATCCCCGACGACAGCCCTGAGACACGGGGGTACCCGGTGATATTCGAGCCCCCTCCGTATCTCCTCCCAAGGAAGGGTGTTAAACGCGTTAGCAATATCCAGCGATACCGCCAACGCCACCCCTCCCCGGGAGACGGCCGACTCCGAGAGGACCCTGACCCGACTGATCGCGTCGACCGTCGACCGGCCCCCCCGGAAACCGTACTGGCAGTCGGCCAGGCCCGGAGCACCCCGCGATAGGTGCTCGACGAGGCGGGCAGCAATCACTCGCTCGAAGATCTTGCCCACCTCGTCGAGGAGGCAGATGGGCCGGTATGCGGATGGAGACTCCGCGGGCCGACCCTCCTTCCGGAGGAGGACCATCCTCGCCACCTTCCAACTGGGGGGGAATCGCCCGTCCCTCAGGCATCGGTTAAACAACCGCCTGAGGTCGGCCCCAAGGACGCCGTGGGTCAAGACCCAAACCCGGCCAGGCACACCATCCGGACCCGGGGCCGTGTTACGCGCCCCCAGCCGTCTGATGGCCGCGGCCAGCTCCCCCTGCGTGACCCCAGGCTCGGCCACCCACTCCAACGGGGCCGTCGCCTCTGCCGGAGGACGTGGTCCCATCTCCCCTATTGGGAAGAGAGTATTGACCACGCCCTCCAGCAGCCGGGGGTCAAGACCCTCGGTGACGGGGGGCGCCCACGGGCGGAGTTTGTTCAGCGCCACCTTATAAGGGCGCCCCCAAGGGTCGTCATCAAGGGTCTCGAGGAGCTGCTTCCATGCCCGGGTCTTGGCCCGTTTGATGGCGACCTGCAGAGCCATCCGCGACATGCGGTATGTCTCATACAGGTCATCTGCCCTCGCTCGCGCCACGCTGTCGTCTCTCCGTAGACGACGGCGCGCGCGGGTGTACTGGCGTCGGGCGCGGACACTCGCGTCTCGCATTTCCGTGATCGCGGCCGACCACCAGTACACCGCCCGGCGAGGAGTAGCCCGCCCGACCCGGGGCATCGCCGCGTCACATATGTTCGCGACCATCCCCCCGAGCCGGGCGACCTCCTCCTCTATACACGGCAACTCGGCAGCCCCCTGCGGCCAAGTTGCAGCAAGGGCAGCTGCCATCAGGGCGTCCTTGTCCACGCGCCGAAGCGCCCAGCGGCGCGGTGGGTTACCACCCGGACGGTGGTGTCGGGATGCATCCCCCGCGGCGGCAGAGACCTCCATCCGGATATACCGGTGGTCCGAGAGTGTCTCTGCCCCCGCGACCACGTGCCACCCCGACACCATGCGCACGGCGTTGGGGGTCGCGAATCCAACATCCACGATAGACCCCCCATATCGCCGCACACACGTGAGCTCCGACCCCCGGTTCAGTAACCGAAGGTCGAGACCCGCCGCCCAGTCGCCCAGGATCCCGCCGCGAACGGAAGTCCTGGGGGACCCCCACGCCACCGACTTGGCGTTGAAGTCTCCCAGGACCAGCACCGGCCGGGCCGCGCAGCGCTGCACGCATGCCGCGACCTCGGCCAGGTACTGCTCGAACGCGACGTGACCGCTGCGAGGCGATATGTAACACCCCCCCACGGCGACTCCCCCCCAATCCACGGCGACGAATCCCCGACCGCGCTCCAGCATGGAGAACGGTGGGGACCCGTCGCCACCTCCCCATACCGTCGCCACCAAGCCGCTCGCGTCCCCCACCCAATGAGGGTGATCAGGGACGCGGTACGGCTCGGCGGCGACAGCCAGGCCAACCCCCCACTCCGCGAGGACTTGGGACATCATATCCTGTGCCGCGCGGCAGTGGTTGAGGTTGGCCTGGAGCAGGAGGCGGGGCGCCATTAATTACCGACCGCCCCAGCCTCCTCCCGGTTGTCCGTCTCCGTGGCACCGTCCACCTCCATGGTGGACGATGCCACCGCCCGCGGCGCCGGAGTCGGAACGGCCCGCCTCTTCCTCTCCTTCCGGGAGGGGGGAGAGCATTTCCTGCTCCCCACCCTGTGGTCGGCTGGCATCCCCCTGTCCGCACATAGCGGGCAGTGGAGGGCCGCCGAGCACTGGCTCGCGCGGTGGTCCTTCGCCCCGCAGCGGTAACATTGACCGCTGCGGTCCACCGGCGAGGTGCACCACTGCTTCACATGCCCCAATTCGAGGCAGCGGTGACACTGGAGCGGGCGCGGCGCAAGTATCTCCACTCTCGCGGTGGTCGCGTCCTCCACAGCACCCTCCCAAGGGGGGGTGGCGTGGAGTGAGGTTGTGGGGCGGAAGGCGAAGCGGGCGGCGAGGAAGGCCTCGCAACCGCAGCCTCCGCCTCCGCCGCCGGCGGCCAAGGTAAAGGCCGCGAAGGTCGGGAAGGCACGACCAGGTCGTCCCCCAAAAACGGCAGCGGTGACGCTGACCGTTGCGCAGGGGGGCGACCTGACCCTCGCGGAGGCGATGCGGCTCGCCAGGGAGAATATCTCCCTGGAAGAGCTGGGCATCGCCTCCGTGAGGGCGAAGAGGGCCGTGACCGGGGGTCTCTTGCTGGAGATCCCCGGTGCAGAAGGCGGCGCGAAGGCGGATCGTCTCGCCCAGAGGCTCCGGGAGCAGCTGGGCGAGCGAGGTGTCCGTGTCGCCCGGCCCACGAAGCGCACGGAGATGCGCGTTTGTGGGCTAGACGACTCGGTCAGCGCACAGGATGTGTCCCGTGCCCTTGCGAGGGCGGGGGACTGTCCTGTGGAGGACCTGCGGATCGGAGAGATCCGCAGGTCGCCCTCCGGCCTCGGGTCGGTGTGGGCCCGGTGCCCCCTCTCCGCCGCCCGTAAGGTGGCGGAATCCGGGAGGGTGTTGGTGGGGTGGGTTTCGGCGCGAGTGGAAATCCTCGCGCCGCGCCCGCTCCAGTGTCACCGCTGCCTCGAATTGGGGCACGTGAGGCAGTGGTGCACCTCGCCGGTGGACCGCAGCGGTCAGTGTTACCGCTGCGGTGCCAAAGAGCACCGTGCGAGCCAGTGCTCGGCGGCCCCCCACTGCCCGCTGTGTGCGGACATGGGGAGGCCAGCCGATCACAGGGTGGGGAGCAAGAAGTGCTCCCCCCCCTCCCGGAATGAGAGGAAGAGGCGGGCTGCACCGGCTCCGGTGCCGAGGGCGGTGGCATCGTCCTCCATGGAGGTGGACGGTGCTACGGGGACGGACGGCCGGGAGGAGGCTGGCGCGGCCATTAATTAATGCCGCCCCGCCTCCTCCTCCAGGCCAATCTCAACCACTGCCGCGCGGCACAGGACTTGATGTCCCAAGTCCTCGCGGAGTGGGGGATTGGCCTGGCGGTCGCCGCCGAGCCGTACCGCGTTCCTGATCACCCTCATTGGGTGGGCGACGCGGACGGCTTGGTGGCGACGGTATGGGGAGGGGGCGACGGGTCCCCACCGTTCTCCTTGTTGGAGCGCGGTCGGGGATTCGTCGCCGTGGACTGGGGGGGAGTCGCTGTGGTGGGGTGCTACATTTCGCCCCGTAGCGGTCACGCTGCGTTCGAGCTGTACTTGGCCGAGGTCGCGGCATGCGTGCAGCGCTACGCGGCCCGGCCGGTGCTGGTCCTGGGGGATTTTAATGCCAAGTCGGTGGCTTGGGGATCCCCCAGGACCTCCGTTCGCGGCGGGATCCTGGGCGATTGGGCGGCGGGGCTCGACCTCCGGGTATTGAACCGGGGGTCGGAGCACACATGCGTGCGGCGATATGGGGGGTCCATCGTGGATGTTGGATTCGCGACCCCCAACGCCGTGCGCATGGTGTCGGGTTGGCACGTGGTCGCGGGGGCAGAGACACTCTCCGATCACCGGTACATCCGGATGGAGGTCTCTGCCGCCGCGAGTGCATCCCGACACGGCCGCCTGCGTGGCACCCCACCACGCCGCTGGGCGCTTCGGCGCCTGGACAAGGACGCCCTGATGGCAGCTGCCCTCGCTGCAACTTGGCCGCAGGGAGCGGCCGATTTGCCGAGCATAGAGGGGGAGGTCGCCCGGCTCGGAGCATTGGTCGCGGGTATTTGCGACGCGGCGATGCCTCGGGTCGGGCGGGCTTCTCCTCGCCGGGCGGTGTACTGGTGGTCGGACGCGATCGCGGAGTTGCGAGTCGCGACTGTCCGCGCCCGACGCCAGTACACCCGCGCGCGCCGTCGTCAACATACAGGCGACGGCGTGGCGCGAGCGAGGGCAGCTGATGACCTGTATGGAGCATACCGCGTGGCGCGGGTTGCTCTGCAGGTCGCCATCAAACGGGCCAAGACCCGGGCATGGAAGGAGCTCCTCCAGACCCTTGATGACGATCCATGGGGGCGCCCATATAAGGTGGTGCTGAATAAGCTCCGCCCGTGGGCGCCCCCCGTCACCGAGGGTCTTGACCCCCGGCTGCTGGAGGACGTGGTCAATACACTCTTCCCAATTGGGGAGAGGGGACCGCGTCCTCCGGCGGCGGCGGCTGTCCCAGTGGAGTGGACGGCCGAGCTGGGGGTCACGCAGGAGGAGCTGGCAGCGGCCATCAGACGGCTCGGGGTTCGTAACACGGCCCCGGGTCCGGATGGTGTGCCCGGCCGGGTTTGGGTCTTGACCCAGGGCGTCCTTGGGGCCGACCTCAGGCGGTTGTTCGACCGCTGCCTGAGGGACGGGCGATTCCCCCCCAGTTGGAAGGTGGCGAGGATGGTCCTCCTCCGGAAGGAGGGTCGGCCCGCGGAGTCTCCCTCCGCATACCGGCCCATTTGTCTCCTCGACGAGGTGGGCAAGCTCTTCGAGCGTGTGATTGCTGCCCGCCTCGTCGAGCACCTGTCGCGGGGTGATCCCGGTCTGGCCGACTGCCAGTTCGGTTTCCGGGGGGGCCGATCGACTATCGACGCGATAGGTCGTGTGAGGGCCCTCTCGGAGGCGGCCGTCGCCCGGGGAGGGGTGGCATTGGCAATATCCTTGGATATTGCCAATGCCTTTAACACCCTCCCCTCGACTATCATCGAGTCCCCCCTTGTCTCAGGGCGGTCGTCGGGGATTATCTCCGCGGCAGGTGGATCGAGTATCCGGGCCGGGATGGTGATATGCGGAGGGAGGTGTACTGCGGTGTTCCGCAGGGGTCGGTCCTCGGGCCACTCCTGTGGAACATCGCGTACGACTCGGTGTTGCGGGCCGGCCTCCCCGACGGCGTCAGCACGGTGTGTTATGCGGATGACACACTGGTGCTGGCCGTCGGGGCGCACTGGGGGAGGGCCATGCGTCGCGCGGAGGAGGGGTCGCAACGCGTCGTCGACCGGATCAGGGGGATGGGGATGACGGTGGCGGTCCATAAGACCGAGGTGATTGCGTTTAATTCACCTCGGCAGGATCCGCCACCCCTTCTGATCCGGGTGGGTGGGGCTGACATTGAGGTGAAGCCCCAGATCAGGTATCTAGGGCTGATCCTCGATAGCCACTGGCGTTTCGAGGAGCATTTCCGCTGCCTGGTCCCCCGGTTGGAAAGGATGGTTGCGGCTCTGGGCCGGATCCTGCCCAACCTGGGGGGCCCGGCGGGCCGAGTTCGTCGCCTCTATGTGGCAATGGTCCAGTCGGTGGCCCTATACGGGGCCCCCGTCTGGGCGGACGACCTGGCTGCCCCCCGGCGCAGCATGACTATGCTGCGTCGGGTGCAGAGGCGCATGGTGCTCAGGGTCGTCCGCGGGTATCGGACCATGTCACATGAGGCGGCGACGGTTCTAGCGGGGATGCCGCCCATGGACCTGCTCGCGCGGTCGCACGCGGTGATGTACCGGCACCGCGTCGACCGTCGCGCGGGGGTGGGGGCGGTCCCGGGCGGGCAGGAACCTGCTTGGGGCGATTTGAAGCGCCAGGCCCGGCAGTCCGTGTTGCTCGCGTGGCAGGAGCGGCTGGCTCTGCCAACCGCGGGGCACCGGACTGTCGGGACGGTTCGGCCACTCCTGAAGGAGTGGCTGGACAGAGGCCATGGCAGCCTCACCTACCGGATGGCACAGGTGTTTTCCGGGCATGGCAGCTTCGGAAGATACCTGTGCCGGATAGGGAAGGAGCCGACGGCGCGTTGCTGCCACTGCGACGCTGAGCAGGACACGGCGGATCATACCCTGGAGGTATGCCCCGCGTGGGAGGGGGAGCGCCGTGTCCTGGTCGGCGTCGTCGGGCGGGATGTCTCGCTGCCGGGCGTGGTGCGCGCCATGCTCGGCAGCGAGGAGAAGTGGAGGGCCGTGGCCTCCTTCTGCGAGAACGTAATGTTGCAGAAGGAGGCCGCGGGGAGGGAGCGCGAGCTTCAGCGGCGCGCTGAAGCTCGCGCTCGTGCGGTGGCCCGAGGTCGTCGCCCGGTCGCGAGGCGTCGCGGGCGGCCGCCTCGGCGTGGCGGATGACCTAGGCTGGGAGGGGGGTCCTGAGGGGACCCTCCTCCCGTCAGGCGGCGCCGGGTCGGACCGGTTGGGGGTAGGAGTGCCTCTCCCTACCGGTCCGACGCAAGGGGAGGCACCCTCGGCGGTCTGGTGCGGCCATGAACGCCCGGCCGCCGAGGGGTGGAAACGGGGTCGCGGGCGGTTGCGAGTTGGGGCTCGCAGCCGCCACTAAGCGCGGCCCCGGGACGGATAGCGGCGGGATGGAGTGGCCCCGTCCCGCCGCTATGAGGCAGTGTGTCTACTGGGGGGACCGATTGTCCCCCCGGGGGATGGGCGCGAAAGCGCGGGCACGGGGAGGATACCGGAAGAATGCTTCGAGCGATTCCCGGTATCCTCCCAAAGCGTGCCGAAGGGTCACCGTGGGGTTTTTAGTGGGTAGGTCCCGCGCCTGTCGTTGTACGGGCGCGGGGAATCCCACACACCCCTCCCACCTCTCCCCAAGGAGGTGGGAGGGAGTCTTTCGAAGATTTTCCCCACGACAAAAAAAAAAAAAAAAAAAAAAAAGGACTTCCAACCCAACGACCTCGTGGTCATCAGGGAGGACAATCTTCCCCCGGGTCAGTGGAGGTTAGGACGAATAGTCAGAGTACACCCCGGTCGAGATGCGCGAGTCCGCGTGGTCTCCATCCGCACGTCGTGCGGAGAAATTGAGCGACCTATCACTGGCCTGGTCCTCCTGCCGGTTGCGGAGGACCCCGACGGCGTGACGGCGGGCGGTGAAAATTCCTAAGGGGCATCGGTCGCCCTTCACGCGGCCGAGGCGGGCGGCATGTTTAGAATAGGGTATAAGAATTAGGATAAGATGTAGAAATACGTTTATTGTACCGTCTCCGCGTCTAGATTAAGGTGCGAGCGGTGTGGATTGCGTGAAAGAGAGAGTGAATGAGTGTTGTGAGAGCGTGTCATGTGTGCCAACGGTTGGCGCGACCGTCGCCGATCTATGGACGAGATTTGAAAGATCAACTGTTTGTCGTGCGCGATCCTGTAACGGCAGAACGATCCAAGCTCCCGATCCAATTGTACGTGATATCGAGAACGGACCTTCGTCGCCCTTCCGCATTCTCCTAGGGAGTTGCCCCTGCAACTGTTATCGGACACGTGCCGACCGCGTCCCAGTTACGCTTGCCGCAGTGTGAACGCTGTGCAATCTTACAATAAATTTGTGACTGTGTGAATTGCTACGCCATTCTTCGCGACCCTGTTCCTCATCCGCGCCTCTTTTCGTCTGTACAAATATGCTAGTAAGCAGGCAGTGAGCTAGTAAGCGAGCAGGGAGCTAGTAAGGAAGCGGTATGTTAGTAAGCAAGCAATAAGCTAGTAAGCAACCAGTACGCTAGTAAGCAACCAGTAAGCTAATAAACCGGCAGTAAGCTTGTAAGCAAGCTGTGAGCTAGTAACCGAGGAGGAAGCTCGTAAGAAAGCACTAAGCTAGTAGGCAAGCAGTGAGCTAGTAAGAAAGCAGAATACTATTGAGCAAGCAGTAAGCTAGTAGGCAAACAGTATGTTAATAACGAAGCAGTAAGCAAGTAAGCTAGCTGTAAGCTATTAAGCAAGCAGTATGCTAGCACGCAAACAGCTGGCAAGTTAGAAAGCAGTGAGCTTGTAAGCGAGCAGTAAGCTAATAAGCAAGCAGCAATGTAATAAGCAAGCAGCAAGCTAGTAAGCATGCAGTAAGCATGTAAGCAAGCAGTAAGCTAGTAACCAAGCAGTGAGCTAGTAAGCGAGCACGGAGCTAGTAAGGAAGTATTATGCCAGTAAGCAAGCACTAAGCTAATAAGCGAGCATGGACCTAGTAAGGGAGCATAATGCTAGTAAGCTAGCAGTAAGATATTAAGGAACCAGTAAGCTAGTAAGCAAGCAGTGAGCTAGTAAGAGAGCAGGAAGCTAGAAAGGAAGCAGCAAGCTAATAAGCAAGCAGAATGCCAGTGAGCAAGCAGCAATGTAATAAGCATGCAGTAAGCCAGTAAGCAGGCAGCAAACTTGTAAGCGAGCAGTAAGCTAGTAAGCAAGCAGTGAGCAAGTAAGCGAGCAGGGAGCTAGTATGGAAGCATTATGCTAGTAAGCAAGCAGTATGCTACTCGGCAACCTGTAAGCTAATAAAGAAGCCGTAAACTGGTGAGAAAGCAGTTAGATAGTGAGCAACAGGTAAGATAGTAAGCAAGTAGTAGGCTAGTAAGAAAGCAATTAGCTGGTAAGAAAGCGGTGCGCAAGTAAGCAAGCTGTAAGCTAGAAAGCAAGCAGCTAGATAGTAAGAAAGCAGTTTGCCAGTGAGCAAGCAAGAAGCTAGTAAGGAAGCAGTAAGCTAGAAACTTAGCAGTGAACAAGTAAGCAAGCAGCGAGGTAGTAAGGATGCCGGAAGAGAGTAAGGTAGCAGTATACTAGTAAGCACGCAGTAAGCTAGTAAGCAAAAAGTAGGCTAGTAAGCAAACAGCAGGCTAGTCAGAAAGCAGTTAGCTAGTAGGAAAGCAGTAAGCTAGTAAGCTAGTAAGCAAGCAGTAAGCTTGTAAGCAACCAGTAAGCTGGTATGAAAGCAGGTAGCTACTAAGGAAGTAGTAAGCTAGAAAGCAAGCAGTAAGTTTGTAACAAGCAGTGAGTTAGTAATAAAGCAGTAGGTTAGTAAAAAAGCAGTATGTTAGTAACAATGCGGTATGGTAGTAAGCCAGCAGTATGCTAGAAGGCAAGCAGCAGGGTAGCAAGAAAGCAGTTAGCTATTGAGCATGCTATAAACTAGTAATCAAGCAGCGAGCTGGTAAGCATGCAGGAAGCTATTAAGGAAGCAGTAAGCGAGTAAGCTAGCAGTAAGCTAACAAGCAACCACTACGCTAGAAAGCAAGCACCAAGCTAGCAAGCAAGCAGTAAACGAGCATGCTAGCAGTAAGCTAGTAAGCAAGCTGTTATCTAGTAAGCAAGCAGTGAGCTAGTGAGCAAGCAGTAAGCTAGTAAGTAACCAGTAAGCTAGTAGGCAAGCAGTAAGCTGGTAAGGAAGCAGTTAGCTAGTAAGCAACCTGCAGGCTAGTCAGAAAGCAGTTAGCAGGTAGAAAAGCAGTATGCTAGTAAGCAACCAGTAAGGAAGTAAGCTTGCTGTAAGTTAGTAAGCAAGCAGTAAGCTTGAACGGAAGCAGCTGGCTAGTAAGAAAACAGTTAACTGGTAAGAAAGCAGTAAGCTAGTAATCAAGCAGTAAGCTTGTATGGAAGCATTGAGATAGTAAGCGAGCAGTGAGCTAGTAAGAATGCTGAATGCTAGTAAGGAAGCAATTAGCTAGTACGTATACTAGGTTACCGCTTGCTTAATAGCTAACTGTATTCTTACTAGCCTGCTGCTTGCTTTCTAGCTCACTGCTTCCTTACTAGTGTTACGTCGTCCGTACGACGTTTGATTTAGTACGTTCCTTATTGCTATATTCCATACTTTGTTATATTGATTTAGTATATTGTTCATTAATGTTCGATTTAGTATATTCCCTATTATAAAATAATATTTAGTATTACAAATTTATATCAACATTGTATTGCGTTATTTCATTTATGCATAATTAAAGAATGGAAGTATACGAGAATTTATATTGTTAATTAAAGAATGGTAGTATGCGAGAATTTATATTGTTAAGTAAAGAATGGAAGTATGCGAGAGTTTATATTGTTAATTAAAGAATGGACGTACGTGAGAGTTTATATTGTCAATTAAGGATGGAAGTATGTGTGAGTTTATATTGTTAATTAAGAATGGAAGTATGTGAGAGTTTATATTGTTAATTAAGAATAAGAGAATTTATATTGTCAATTAGGAACGTAAGAATTAGTTAAGTAAGGCTCATTAGAAATAACCATTTACTGAACATTGTAACAAATTCCAATTCCGACACCCGTTATGCACATTTCATCGAACACCCGGTATGTGGTACCGAGATAACAGCATCCGGCCAACTCGCGCGTGGAGCCCAGGCGCTGAGTCAGCGGATTCCAGAGAGAGAGAGAACGCAGGAGGCGTAGCCGTCCTCTTCACGCCAGTAGCTGCTGACGCAGCATCGCTGTCTCTCAATAGCTGCACCGTGCTAACCACCAGTTGCTGAGGTTGCAACTCCGTCTCGCTCCAGGCAGGGTTTATCAACGCTGTTTCTTTCCAACCTGGGAGAAGGAACTCATATAAATTAAGCGCTCAATCAAGAGCATCGCTTTTAGTCGGTGCCTTTTAGTCGTCGCTTCTAGTCGCCGCTAATTGTCCACAGCTTATTGGCTTATTGCTCATTGTTCGGTGCAGTTAGTCAGTATGTCAATTTCTCGCGTCAATTATTAATTAACAACTTCACGGCCCGAGCAAGGGGTCTCCTATTGTAATAAGTAATAAACTACATATTAAGACTAAACGTTCACAATTCTTATAAACCTCAACGACTCGACATCGCTTATAAATAATTAAAACTTCGCTTTCGAACAAGTTTAAAGATAGAAAGTCAATTACTTGAATCTTCGGCATTGAGTTTAATCCGAATCAAAATCAGAGTTGAATATATAAGTATCTGGGCTGTGTATTCCTAAAATACGACCACACCTATACCTAATATTCCTATTTCGGTTCAAGCATTATCTATCTGTGCCCACCAGAGGCACGGGATTTTGTGGAACACCCATTTCCGCCTTTAAAACTCGTACCAAATTCTAATTCAAGACCTGTCTATCTGTGCCCACCAGTGGCATGGGACAGCGTGGAGAATTTATCCGTCATTCCTCTTGAAATCGGAATAGCTCAAAGGAGATCTATCCGTGCCCACCAGAGGCACGGGGTTTCACTGAGAAGTATACGAGATTGAGAGACTTTCCAGACGAGTATTTTTGTTGGTCGCGTAAATTTGTTGATAACCTGTTAATACAATATTAAAGAGCCTCAATGCCAAAGACACGTCGTGCGGGGCGTAAAATCCAGTTACGTAAATTATTCGCGGAGCTATATGAACCAGCGGTCGCGAAACGAACCCGTTAGGGATTCGCGGGGTTCCTGTCGTAACATTCATCGTGAAGATCCAATACCCGGTCATCACAGGCGTAACTTCATTAACCACCATCGTGGAATACGGGGTAAAGCCGTGGCAGAGCTTCGCCGTACCGACGCCAGCTATCCAGGCAGCACACCAGACAGCAGCAGCCGTAGCCGACCCTCGCCTGCGACAGGACAACCTTTCCATGCCAGAACTGGAATAGAACACGAAGGCAGCGCTACCTCTTCGGTCGGCACCTTATCGACAGCACGCTTCATCACCAGCTGTTGCAAGCCGTTCTATCAACCACCGATACCGGCAAGTTATCATCCAACGGTGAGTTCCTCCGTACCGTGCGTTAATTCCCGGTTAGAAGTGGACGAAAATGCCTCGTGAACCAAAAATAATACTCAAAACGTTACGAAACGGACTCGTGGTGATTTCCTTTTATTTTTACCGCGACGAAAACCCGGGGCGAGACATATTTTTTGTGGCAGCGGTGGGATGTTCGAATGGTCCGGTCGGAAACAGTAGAAGCACGTTTAGGCTAGGGACAAGCGTTTCTAGAATTTTAATTTTAATTTTCACATCGCAAACATGAGCAGTAAAGATAGCATGAGTACGCGTTCAAAAGGGGCAGCAAACTTGCTAACTGTCTTACTGCTTTCTTACCAGCTTACTGGTTGCTTGGTAGACCATTGCTTGCTTACAAGCATACTGCTTTTTTACTAGCTCACTGCTGGCTTACCAGCTGACTGCTTGCTTACTAGCTTCCTCCTCGCTTACTAGCTCACAGCTTGCATACTAGCTCACTGCTTGCCTACAAGTTAATTGCTTTCATAACAGCTTACTACTTGCTTACTGGCTTGTTGCTTGCCCTCTAGCTTACTGCTTGCTTACTAGCTTACTTCATGCTTAATAGCATGTTGCCTGCTTTCTTGCTTAGTGCTTCCTTACTAGCTTCCTGCTTGCTTACTAGCTTACTGCTTCCTTACTAGCTCCCTGCTCGCTTACTAGCTTGCTGCTTGCTTTCTAGCTTACTACTTGCTTACTAGCTTTCCAGTTGCTTACTACCTTACGGCTTGGTTACTAGCATACAAATTTCTTACTAACTTACTGCTTTTTTACCAGCTTACTGCTTGCTTACAATTTCACTGGTTGCTTACTAGCTTACAACTCGCTTACTATCATACTACCTCCTTTCTAGCTTCAACCTCGCCTAGCTCACTGCTTGCTTACCAGATTGCTGCTGGCATACACGCTTTCTGCTTGCTTGCTAGCCTGTTGCTTGCTTACTAGCCCGCCGCTTGCTTTCTTGGTTACTCTTTGCTTACTAGCATACTGATTTCTTACCTACTTACTGAATTGTCACTGGCTTACTGTTTGCATACAAGCTTACTGGTTGCTTACTAGCTCACAGCTTGCCTACTAGCTGACTGCTTGCTTACTAGCTTACTGCGTGCTTTTTGGCATACTGCTTGCCTACTAGCTTACCGCTTTCTTACTAGTTAACTGCTTCCTGACTAACCTGCTGCCTGCTTGCTTACTATGTCACCGCTAGCTTACTAGCTCACTGCCTGCTTACTAGCTTACTGCTTGCATACTCGCTAACTGCTGTCTTACTAGCCTGCCTCTTGCTCACTAGCTAACTGCTTTCTTACTAGCTTACTGCTTGTATACTAGCTTACTGCTTTCTTACTAGTTAACTGCTTCCTAACTAACCTGCTGCCTGCTTGCTTACTATCTTACCGCTTGGTTACTAGCTCACTGTCTGCTTACTATCTTACCGCTTGCTTACTAGCTCACTGTCTGCTTACTATCTTACCGCTTGCTTACTAGCTCACTGTCTGCTTACTAGCTTCCACCTCGCATACTAGCTCACTACTTGATTACTAGCATACTGCTTGCTCACTAGCTTACTACATGCTTACTATATAACTGCTTCCTTACCAGCTTACTACTTGTGTACTACATTACTAGTTGCTTACTAGCTTACTACTTGCTTACCAGCTTACTGCTTGCTTACGAGCTTTCTCATTACTTACTAACCTACTTCTTGCTTAGTAGAATACTACTTCCGTACTGGATTACCGCTTGCTTACTAGCTAAATGGTATCTTACTCGCTAATTGCTTTCTCACTGGTCTGCTGCTTGCTAACTAGCCTACTTGTTGCATACTAGCTTGCTGCATGCTTACTAGCATACTGCTTGCTTACTAGTTTGTTGCTTGCTTACTAGCCTACTTGTTGCTTACTAGCTTACTGCTTGCTTACTATCACACTGCTTGCTTACTGACTTACTGCTGCCATGCTAGATTACTGCTCACTTACTGCCTGATTACAAGCAGTAAGCTAGTAAACAAGCAGTGAGCTAGTAAGCAAGCAGTGAGCTAGTAAGCGAGGGGGAAGCTAGTAAGGAAGGTGTATGCCAGTAAGCAAGCTGTAGGCTAGAAGCAAGCAGCAAGCTATTAAGCTAGCAGTAAGCTGGAACGCAAGCAGCAGGCTAGCAAGAAAGAAGTTAGCTATTAAGCAGGCTGTAAGCTAGCTAGCAAGCTGTAAGTGTGTAAGCTAGCAGTAAGCTAGTAAGCAAGACATAAACTAGTAAGCAGGCAGCTTGCTCGTACAGGTGCAGTATGCTAGAAAGCAACCAGTAAGCTAGTAATCAAGCAGCAGGCTAGTATGAAAGAACTTAGCTAGTAAGAAAGCAGTGGGATAGTAAGCAAGCAGGGAGCTGGTAAGGAAGCAGTATGCTAGTAAGCAAGCAATAAGCTAGTAAGTAAGAAGTAAGCTGGTAAGCAACCAGTAAGCTTGTAAGCATGCAGTAAACTTGTAAACAAGCAGCAGTCCAGTCAGAAAGCAGTTATCTGGTAAGAAAGCAGTATGATGATAAGTAAGCTGTAAGCTGAGAAGCAAGCAGCAAGATAGTAAACAAGCAGTAGGCTAGTAAGCAAGCAGTAAGCTTGTAAGCATGCAGTAAGCTTGTAAGCAAGCAGCAGTCTAGTCAGAAAGCTGTTATCTGGAAAGGAAGCAGTATGCTGATAAGTAAGCTGTAAGCTGAGAAGCAAGCAGCAAGATAGTAAACAAGCAGTGAGGTTGTAAGCATGCAGGACGCTAGTAAGGATGCAGTACGCTAGTGAGCAACCAGTCAGCTAGAAAGCAAGCAACAAGCCAGTAACAAGGCACAAAGTTACTAACAAAGTAGTAAGTTAGTAAGCAAGCAGGAAGCTAGTAGGGAAGCATTCGGCTAATAAGAGAGCTGTAGGTTAGTAAGAAAGCAGCAAGTTAGGAAGAAAGCAGGAATGTAATTAGAAGGCGGTTAGCTAGTAAGAAAGCACTTAGTTACTAAGAACGCAGAGGGCTAGTAAGCGTGCAGGGAGCTACTCAGGAAGCAGTATGCTACTAAGCAAGCAGAAAGCCATTAAGTAACCAGTAAGCTAGTTAGCAAGCAGTCAATTGGTAAGAAAGCTGTTACCTAGTGAGGAAGTAGTAAGCTAGTAAGCATGCAGTAAACTAGTAAGAAAGCAGTAAACTTGTGAGCAAGCTGAAATCTAGTAGGCAAGCCGTGAGCTAGTAAGCGGACAGGGACGTAGTGAGAAAGCTGTAAACTAGGATGCAAGTGGAAAGCGGTTAAGAAAGCAGTTAACTAGTAAGCAAGCATTAATCTAGTGAGCAACCAGTAAGCTACTAAGCAAGCAGTGAGACAGAAAGTGATGAGGAAGTCAGTATGGAAGCAGTGAGCTTGCAACGAAGCAGCTGCCTAGTCAGAAAGCAGTTAACAAGTAAGAAAGCAGTATGCTAGTATGCATGCAGTATGCTAGAAAGCAAGCAGCGAGCAAGTAAGCAAACAGTAAGCTAGATAGCAAGCAGCTGGCTAGTAAGCATGCTGTAAGCGAGCAGCTGGCGAGTAAGCTAGCAGTGAGTTAGTAAGCAAGCAGTTGGTTAGTAAGCAAGTAGTAAGCTAGTAAGCAAGTAGTAACCTAGAAAGCATGCAGTGAGCTAGTAAGCAAGCAGTACGCTGGTAAGGAAGCAGTTACATAGTATGGAAGTGGTAAGCTAGTAAGCATGCAGTAAGCTAGAAAGCAAGCAGTGAGCTTGTAAGCGAGCAGGGAGCTCGTAATGTAGCAGTATGCTAGTAAGCAAGCAGTAAGGTAGTAAGCAAGCTGTAAGCTAATAGGCAAGCTGTGAGCCAGTAAGCACGCGGTAAGGTAGTAAGCAAGCAGTAATCGAGGAGGAACCTAGTAAGGAAGCAGAACGCTAGTATGCAAGCTGTTCGCAACTAAGCAAACAGTAGGCATGTAAGCAAGCAGCAGACTAGCCAGAAAGCTGCTGGGAAGTAAGAAAGCAGCATGCTAGGATGGAAGTCGTAAGCTAGTAAGCAAGCAGCAAGCTAGTAAATTAGAAGGAAGCTAGAAAGCTTGCAGTTTGATAGTTATCAATCTATAAGCTAGTAAGCAACCAGGAAGCTTGTAAGCGAGCAGGGACCTAGTAACGGAGCATAATGCTGGTAAGCAAGCAGCGGGCTAGTAAGGAAGGAATTAGCTAGTATGCAAGCAGTAACCTAGTGTGCAAGCAGTTAGCTTGAAAGCGAAGATGAAGCTAGCTAGGAAGCAGTATGCTAGACAGCATGCAGTAAGCTAGTAAGCAACGAGCAAGCCAATTAGCAACCAGGCAGCTGCTTAGGAAGCACTAAGCTAGAAAGCGAGCACCAGGCTAGTATGCAAGCAGTATCCTGATACGAAGCAAGTAAGCTAGTAATCAAACAGCAGGTTAGTAAGGAAGCAGCTAGTTAGTAAGAAAGCAGTTTGCCAGTAAGCAAGCAGTAAGCTAGTGAGCAAGCAGTGCGCTAATAAGCGAGGAGGAAGCTAATAAGGAACCATAATGCTAGAAAGGAAGTAGTAAGCTATTAAGAGACAAGTAATCTAGTAAGCAAGCGACAGGCTAGTAACGAAGCAATTAGCTAGTAAGAAAGCAGTTTGCTAGTAAGCAAGCAGTCAGCTTGTAAGCAAGCTGTGGGCTAGTCAGAAAGTAGTACGTTTATAAGCATGCAGTAAGCTAATTAGCATTCAGTAAGCTTGTAAGCAACCAGTACGCTAGTAAGCAAACGGTTAGCTACTAAGCAAGCTGTAAGCTAGTAAGCGAGCTGGGACCTAGTAAGGAAGCAGTAAGTTAGTAACAAAACAGTAAGCTAGTAAGCAAGCAGGAAGCTGCTAAGAAAGCATTTGGCTGCTAAGAAAGAAGTTAGCTAGGAAGCAAGGAGTAAGCTAATAAGCATGCAGTAAGCCAGTAAGCAACCAGTAAGCCAGATCTCAAGCAGCGAGTTAGTAAGCAAGCAGTATGCGAGTAAGCAAGAAGTGAGCCAGAAAGGGTGCAGAAAGCTAGTGAGGAAGCAGTAAGCGAGTAAGTAAGCAGTGAGCTAGAAAGCCAGCAGGAAGCTAGTAAGCAAGCAGGAAGTTAGAAATCATGCATCATGCTAGTAAGCAAGCAGTGAGCGAGTAAGCTAGCAGTAAGCTAGAGAGCATGCAGCTAGCTTTGAGCAAGCCGTAAGCTAGAGAGGAATCCAGAATGCTAGCAGGAAAGCAGTTAGCTATTATGCAATCAGTAAGACAGTATGCAAGCAGCAAGCTAGTAAACAAGCAGGAAGCCAGTAAGGAAGCAGTAAGCTAGTAAGCAAGCAGTGATATAGTAAGCGAGGTGGAAGCTAGTAAGAAAGCAGTGTGCTAGTAAGCAAGCTGTAAGCTGTGAAGCGAGCAGTGTGGTAGTAAGCAAGCAGTAAGCTAGTAAGCAACCAGCAAGCTAGTATGGAAGCAACAGGCTAGTATGAAAGCACTTAGCTAGTAAAAGAGCAGTATGCTAGTATTGAGGATCTATCTTTGTGATAGATTTCCCCAATCGCTTGCCGCAGAAAGAGGAAGGAATAAATTGTTGAAACGGTATATTGTGTAAGACATGGAGTCGACAAAATATGTGGGAGACTTTTCTCCGCGGTCTGGGTTGTCGCACGACTAACTTCAAACCGGGAAAAATCCCGGCTATATATGCGTCGCCAAATGGTCGGCAAACGTATTAATTGTATGACATGACCTCGGCCGGCGTCGAACAGAGTAAAATCGCGATGATTCGGAAATACAAAGTATATCTATTCTCAACACTCCCACTTATTTTGAATGTCCGCTTATATTTAATTTTTCTCTCGGATAGCAAACCGGTTGCCTTTGCGAAGGCTTAGCAAAGATATCAGCCAATTGTTCTTTCGATTGAACATATCTAATTTCTACTTCTCCGCGATTAACGACACCACGAGTAAAATGGTACTTTATACCGATGTGTTTCGAGCGCTTATGGTTTTCGGAAGTATTAGCAATTTTTATGGCCGCTTGGTTATCAACAAAAGCAGGGACGATATTGCACACAACATCCAATTCATTCAACATACGACGTAACCAAACCGCTTCTTTCACGCCGTGAGCTAACGTGATATATTCCGACTCAGCGGTCGGAAGGGCAACGACATTCTGCAATTGACTGGACCATCCCTCAGGGGCTGCCAGCCTTTCAGCTGCAGTACGGGCTTAACGAACCCGGGGTACCCGAGTCATACACACACCGTAAGCCTCCTGTTGGTCGTCACAACGACCCATTCACAATTCCCGATTGGTTTTGTGAATGGTACGTGACGACAGGAGGAACGGGGGTCTTGGCTTAACCGCCTGGGCCACGAGTATGGCGACTCTATAAAATCGCCCTCCAATCCTAAGCTATGGTGCGCGGCGATGGGATGCATGGTTGGGGGAGAAGGCCCAATCCCAAGCGACCACCTCCGGGGAACCTGCCGAACCCCCGGAGTATATAGGCTTACCCGGGTAAGGCGGCTCTGCCCGGGCGGACCTTTTCTTCCGACCTGCTCGTGGGAATATTATGGAGTTCAATATTAAAACGGGGATGGGACGGGGTAAGTCAGAGGGGGAGGACGAAGGCGGTGTTGGGACTGGAGTGACGGCGCTCGCGCCGCCTCCAGCGCCTGGCCCGGCTTCGTGGAAGGTGGAGGAGGACGACGAGACTGCGTCAGTCTCGTCCTTCTCCTCCACCAGGAGCCTCATAGGCTCTAAGCGGAAGAGGACGGGGCAGGCCGTCGTCGAGGTGGGCGGGGCGATGAGCCCGTCGGTGAGGCTGAGTTGCCTCAGGGACGAGGGGACCGAGGAGATATCGGAGAGGATCTCCACGTCCCTGAGGCGGGTGGAGAAAGTCGCCGCTGCCTGCGCCTTTAAGGGGCAGAAAAGCGGTGGCGCGGAGGCCCTGAAGGCCGCGGCGGAGGAAATGAGGGAGGCGGCGCGGGAGCTCAGAGGGCGGAACGCCCGTCTGCAGCTCCTGTTGGAGGAGGAGCGACAGGGGAGGAGGAGGGCAGAGGCGCTGTGGAACAGCGCGGCCCTCCCTCCCATCCTCCCTCCTCCTCCACCGCCGCGTCCCTCGGCGGAGGTAAATAAGCGGAGTGCGGCGGCAGTGGTGCGGGGCACCGCGGGCCCCTCCACCCGCACTCCGCCCGTGAGGAAGTCCCCGTCATCCTCAGAAGACGATCTTCTGAGGAGGATTGGGGACATGATTGATGGCAAGCTGGCCGCCTTCCGGGAGGAGCTCCTCGCCGGAAGAGCGGTCAGCAGGAAGGCGGTGCCTCCCCGACCTGTTCCGGTACAGTCGGGGAAGGCAAAGAAGGGCGGAGTGAAGGCTCCGCCCAGCGTTGCGGCACCAGGGCCCCGGGTCGCGACCCCCAAGGGGGGTGGTGTACCCGTGGTCGCGGTGGTCGCGTCCTCCACAGCACCCTCCCAAGGGGGGGTGGCGTGGAGTGAGGTGGTGGGGCGGAAGGCGAAGCGGGCGGTGAGGAAGGCCTCGCAACCGCAGCCTCCGCCTCCGCCGCCGGCGGCCAAGGTAAAGGCCGCGAAGGTCGGGAAGGCACGACCAGGTCGTCCCCCAAAAACGGCAGCGGTGACGCTGACCGTTGCGCACGGGGGCGACCTGACCCTCGCGGAGGCGATGCGGCTCGCCAGGGAGAATATCTCCCTGGAAGAGCTGGGCATCGCCTCCGTGAGGGCGAAGAGGGCCGTGACCGGGGGTCTCTTGCTGGAGATCCCCGGTGCAGAAGGCGGCGCGAAGGCGGATCGTCTCGCCCAGAGGCTCCGGGAGCAGCTGGGCGAGCGAGGTGTCCGGGTCGCCCGGCCCACGAAGCGCACGGAGATGCGCGTTTGTGGGCTGGACGACTCGGTCAGCGCACAGGATGTGTCCCGTGCCCTTGCGAGGGCGGGGGACTGTCCTGTGGAGGACCTGCGGATCGGAGAGATCCGCAGGTCGCCCTCCGGCCTCGGGTCGGTGTGGGCCCGGTGCCCCCTCTCCGCCGCCCGTAAGGTGGCGGAATCCGGGAGGGTGTTGGTGGGGTGGGTTTCGGCGCGAGTGGAAATCCTCGCGCCGCGCCCGCTCCAGTGTCACCGCTGCCTCGAATTGGGGCACGTGAGGCAGTGGTGCACCTCGCCGGTGGACCGCAGCGGTCAGTGTTACCGCTGCGGTGCCAAAGAGCACCGTGCGAGCCAGTGCTCGGCGGCCCCCCACTGCCCGCTGTGTGCGGACATGGGGAGGCCAGCCGATCACAGGGTGGGGAGCAAGAAGTGCTCCCCCCCCTCCCGGAAGGAGAGGAAGAGGCGGGCTGCACCGGCTCCGGTGCCAAGGGCGGTGGCATCGTCCTCCATGGAGGTGGACGGTGCTACGGGGACGGACGGCCGGGAGGAGGCTGGCGCGGCCATTAATTAATGCCGCCCCGCCTCCTCCTCCAGGCCAACCTCAACCACTGCCGCGCGGCACAGGACTTGATGTCCCAAGTCCTCGCGGAGTGGGGGGTTGGCCTGGCGGTCGCCGCCGAGCCGTACCGCGTCCCTGATCACCCTCATTGGGTGGGCGACGCGGACGGCTTGGAGGCGACGGGTCCCCACCGTTCTCCTTGTTGGAGCGCGGTCGGGGATTCGTCGCCGTGGACTGGGGGGGAGTCGCTGTGGTGGGGTGCTACATTTCGCCCCGTAGCGGTCACGCTGCGTTCGAGCTGTACTTGGCCGAGGTCGCGGCATGCGTGCAGCGCTACGCGGCCCGGCCGGTGCTGGTCCTGGGGGATTTTAATGCCAAGTCGGTGGCTTGGGGATCCCCCAGGACCTCCGTTCGCGGCGGGATCCTGGGCGATTGGGCGGCGGGGCTCGACCTCCGGGTATTGATCCGGGGGTCGGAGCACACATGCGTGCGGCGATATGAGGGGTCCATCGTGGATGTTGGATTCGCGACCCCCAACGCCGTGCGCATGGTGTCGGGTTGGCACGTGGTCGCGGGGGCAGAGACACTCTCCGATCACCGGTACATCCGGATGGAGGTCTCTGCCGCCGCGAGTGCATCCCGACACGGCCGCCTGCGTGGCACCCCACCACGCCGCTGGGCGCTTCGGCGCCTGGACAAGGACGCCCTGATGGCAGCTGCCCTCGCTGCAACTTGGCCGCAGGGAGCGGCCGAGTTGCCGAGCATAGAGGAGGAGGTCGCCCGGCTCGGAGCATTGGTCGCGGGTATTTGCGACGCGGCGATGCCTCGGGTCGGGCGGGCTTCTCCTCGCCGGGCGACGGCGTGGCGCGAGCGAGGGCAGCTGATGACCTGTATGGAGCATACCGCGTGGCGCGGGTTGCTCTGCAGGTCGCCATCAAACGGGCCAAGACCCGGGCATGGAAGGAGCTCCTCCAGACCCTTGATGACGATCCATGGGGGCGCCCATATAAGGTGGTGCTGAATAAGCTCCGCCCGTGGGCGCCCCCCGTCACCGAGGGTCTTGACCCCCGGCTGCTGGAGGACGTGGTCAATACACTCTTCCCAATTGGGGAGAGGGGACCGCGTCCTCCGGCGGCGGCGGCTGTCCCAGTGGAGTGGACGGCCGAGCTGGGGGTCACGCAGGAGGAGCTGGCAGCGGCCATCAGACGTCTCGGGGTTCGTAACACGGCCCCGGGTCCGGATGGAGTGCCCGGCCGGGTTTGGGTCTTGACCCAGGGCGTCCTTGGGGCCGACCTCAGGCGGTTGTTCGACCGCTGCCTGAGGGACGGGCGATTCCCCCCCAGTTGGAAGGTGGCGAGGATGGTCCTCCTCCGGAAGGAGGGTCGGCCCGCGGAGTCTCCCTCCGCATACCGGCCCATTTGTCTCCTCGACGAGGTGGGCAAGCTCTTCGAGCGGGTGATTGCTGCCCGCCTCGTCGAGCACCTGTCGCGGGGTGATCCCGGTCTGGCCGACTGCCAGTTCGGTTTCCGGGGGGGCCGATCGACTATCGACGCGATAGGTCGTGTGAGGGCCCTCTCGGGGGCGGCCGTCTCCCGGGGAGGGGTGGCATTGGCAAAATCCTTGGATATTGCCAATGCCTATAACACCCTCCCCTGGGAAGAGATAAGGAGGGGGGTGGAATATCATCGAGTCCCCCCTTGTCTCAGGGCGGTCGTCGGGGATTATCTCCGCGGCAGGTGGATCGAGTATCCGGGCCGGGATGGTGATATGCGGAGGGAGGTGTACTGCGGTGTTCCGCAGGGGTCGGTCCTCGGGCCACTCCTGTGGAACATCGCGTACGACTCGGTGTTGCGGGCCGGCCTCCCCGACGGCGTCAGCACGGTGTGTTATGCGGATGACACACTGGTGCTGGCCGTCGGGGCGCACTGGGGGAGGGCCATGCGTCGCGCGGAGGAGGGGTCGCAACGCGTCGTCGACCGGATCAGGGGGATGGGGATGACGGTGGCGGTCCATAAGACCGAGGTGATTGCGTTTCATTCACCTCGGCAGGATCCGCCACCCCCTCTGATCCGGGTGGGTGGGGCTGACATCGAGGTGAAGCCCCAGATCAGGTATCTAGGGCTGATCCTCGATAGCCACTGGCGTTTCGAGGAGCATTTCCGCTGCCTGGTCCCCCGGTTGGAAAGGATGGTTGCGGCTCTGGGCCGGATCCTGCCCAACCTGGGGGGCCCGGCGGGCCGAGTTCGTCGCCTCTATGTGGCAATGGTCCAGTCGGTGGCCCTATACGGGGCCCCCGTCTGGGCGGACGACCTGGCTGCCTCCCGGCGCAGCATGACTATGCTGCGTCGGGTGCAGAGGCGCATGGCGCTCAGGGTCGTCCGCGGGTATCGGACCATGTCACATGAGGCGGCGACGGTTCTAGCGGGGATACCGCCCATGGACCTGCTCGCGCGGTCGCACGCGGTGATGTACCGGCACCGCGTCGACCGTCGCGCGGGGGTGGGGGTGGTCCCGGGCGGGCAGGAACCTGCTTGGGGCGATTTGAAGCGCCAGGCCCGGCAGTCCGTGTTGCTCGCGTGGCAGGAGCG
The DNA here is from genome assembly GCF_051014445.1 of Colletes latitarsis. NCBI lineage: Eukaryota > Metazoa > Arthropoda > Insecta > Hymenoptera > Colletidae > Colletes > Colletes latitarsis. Next base: position 8,716,841 of record NC_135145.1, on the reverse strand, counting down.
GCTGGCTCTGCCAACCGCGGGGCACCGGACTGTCGGGGCTGTTCGGCCACTCCTGAAGGAGTGGCTGGACAGAGGCCATGGCAGCCTCACCTACCGGCTGGCACAGGTATTTTCCGGGCATGGCAGCTTCGGAAGATACCTGTGCCGGATAGGGAAGGAGCCGACGGCGCGTTGCTGCCACTGCGACGCTGAGCAGGACACGGCGGATCATACCCTGGAGGTATGCCCCGCGTGGGAGGGGGAGCGCCGTGTCCTGGTCGCCGTCGTCGGGCGGGATGTCTCGCTGCCGGGCGTGGTGCGCGCCATGCTCGGCAGCGAGGAGAAGTGGAGGGCCGTGGCCTCCTTCTGCGAGAACGTAATGTTGCAGAAGGAGGCCGCGGGGAGGGAGCGCGAGCTTCAGCGGCGCGCTGAAGCTCGCGCTCGTGCGGTGGCCCGAGGTCGTCGCCCGGTCGCGAGGCGTCGCGGGCGGCCGCCTCGGCGTGGCGGATGACCTAGGCTGGGAGGGTGGTCCTGAGGGGACCCTCCTCCCGCCAGGCGGCGCCGGGTCGGACCGGTTGGGGGTAGGAGTGCCTCCCCCTACCGGTCCGACGCAAGGGGAGGCACCCACGGCGGTCTGGTGCGGCCATGAACGCCCGGCCGCCGAGGGGTGGAAACGGGGTCGCGGGCGGTTGCGAGTTGGGGCTCGCAGCCGCCACTAAACGCGGCCCCGGGACGGATAGCGGCGGGATGGAGTGGCCCCGTCCCGCCGCTATGAGGCAGTGTGTCTACTGTGGGGACCGATTGTCCCCCCGGGGGATGGGCGCGAAAGCGCGGGCACGGGGAGGATACCGGAAGAATGCTTCGAGCGATTCCCGGTATCCTCCCAAAGCGTGCCGAAGGGTCACCGTGGGGTTTTTAGTGGGTAGGTCCCGCGCCTGTCGTTGTACGGGCGCGGGGAATCCCACACACCCCTCCCACCTCTCCCCAAGGAGGTGGGAGGGAGTCTTTCGAAGATTTTCCCCACGACAAAAAAAAAAAAAAAAAAAAAAAAAAAAAAAAAAAAAATTGACTGGACCACGAAATTGGTCCACTATTCAAAATATAGACAAATCCACTCTTAGATCTTCGAGTCTCTGAGCACCCGGCATAATGAGCATCCGTGAATCCCGAAATATCAAGCGAACTCCCACTATTTCCGTAAACTATTCCGTGATCACGTGTTCCATTTAAATAACGCATTATTTTCTTTACCGATTGCCAATGAGTGTCGTCGTAGGAACTCAAAAATTGACTTTTTTTTTTTTTTTTTTTTTTTTTTTTTTTTTTTTTTTGTCGTGGGGAAAATCTTCGAAAGACTCCCTCCCACCTCCTTGGGGAGAGGTGGGAGGGGTGTGTGGGATTCCCCGCGCCCGTACAACGACAGGCGCGGGACCTACCCACTAAAAACCCCACGGTGACCCTTCGGCGCGCTTTGGGAGGATACCGGGAATCGCTCGAAGCATTCTTCCGGTATCCTCCCCGTGCCCGCGCTTTCGCGCCCATCCCCCGGGGGGACAATCGGTCCCCCCAGTAGACACACTGCCTCATAGCGGCGGGACGGGGCCACTCCATCCCGCCGCTATCCGTCCCGGGGCCGCGCTTAGTGGCGGCTGCGAGCCCCAACTCGCAACCGCCCGCGACCCCGTTTCCACCCCTCGGCGGCCGGGCGTTCATGGCCGCACCAGACCGCCGAGGGTGCCTCCCCTTGCGTCGGACCGGTAGGGGGAGGCACTCCTACCCCCAACCGGTCCGACCCGGCGCCGCCTGGCGGGAGGAGGGTCCCGTCAGGACCCCCCTCCCAGCCTAGGTCATCCGCCACGCCGAGGCGGCCGCCCGCGACGCCTCGCGACCGGGCGACGACCTCGGGCCACCGCACGAGCGCGAGCTTCAGCGCGCCGCTGAAGCTCGCGCTCCCTCCCCGCGGCCTCCTTCTGCAACATTACGTTCTCGCAGAAGGAGGCCACGGCCCTCCACTTCTCCTCGCTGCCGAACATGGCGCGCACCACGCCCGGCAGCGAGACATCCCGCCCGACGACGCCGACCAGGACACGGCGCTCCCCCTCCCACGCGGGGCATACCTCCAGGGTATGATCCGCCGTGTCCTGCTCAGCGTCGCAGTGGCAGCAACGCGCCGTCGGCTCCTTCCCTATCCGGCACAGGTATCTTCCGAAGCTGCCATGCCCGGAAAATACCTGTGCCAGCCGGTAGGTGAGGCTGCCATGGCCTCTGTCCAGCCACTCCTTCAGGAGTGGCCGAACAGCCCCGACAGTCCGGTGCCCCGCGGTTGGCAGAGCCAGCCGCTCCTGCCACGCGAGCAACACGGACTGCCGGGCCTGGCGCTTCAAATCGCCCCAAGCAGGTTCCTGCCCGCCCGGGACCGCCCCCACCCCCGCGCGACGGTCGACGCGGTGCCGGTACATCGCCGCGTGCGACCGCGCGAGCAGGTCCATGGGCGGCATCCCCGCTAGAACCGTCGCCGCCTCATGTGACATGGTCCGATACCCGCGGACGACCCTGAGCGCCATGCGCCTCTGCACCCGACGCAGCATAGTCATGCTGCGCCGGGAGGCAGCCAGGTCGTCCGCCCAGACGGGGGCCCCGTATAGGGCCACCGACTGGACCATTGCCACATAGAGGCGACGAACTCGGCCCGCCGGGCCCCCCAGGTTGGGCAGGATCCGGCCCAGAGCCGCAACCATCCTTTCCAACCGGGGGACCAGGCAGCGGAAATGCTTCTCGAAACGCCAGTGGCTATCGAGGATCAGCCCCAGATACCTGATCTGGGGCTTCACCTCGATGTCAGCCCCACCCACCCGAATCAGAGGGGGTGGCGGATCCTGCCGAGGTGAATGAAACGCAATCACCTCGGTCTTATGGACCGCCACCGTCATCCCCATCCCCCTGATCCGGTCGACGACGCGTTGCGACCCCTCCTCCGCGCGACGCATGGCCCTCCCCCAGTGCGCCCCGACGGCCAGCACCAGTGTGTCATCCGCATAACACACCGTGCTGACGCCGTCGGGGAAACTCAAAAATTGACTTGCGTAATTGACCGCAAATTCGGTATCCGGGCGACAAACTCGTGCAGCGAATAATAAAGAGCCTATTGCCTCACGAAACGGTATTTTACTGTCAGTCGCAGGTGTTTGTTTTTGCATGGGCATACCTGGCTCCGCAGGTACACTTGACGGATTTGCTTCATGCATATTAAAGGTCTTTAATATTTTCTTAATATAGCCGGGTTGAGAAATTTTTAAGAGTCGTCGTTCGCGATCCCGTTTAATCTCGAAACCGAGAAATTCATCGGCCCGATCTACCGAGATTTTAAGATTACCTTCTAAATAATCTAAGACACTCGTAATTGCATTCTCGCTTTTGCTCATAATCAAATCATCATCCACATACAGGGCTAAATACACTTTTGAACTTTCCACTACACCGACAAGCACGCACTTATCACTTGCGATGTTCACGAGATTAAATTCGTTCAGAAACCTCGTGAAGTTCTCGTTCCAGCATTTGGGTGACTGCTTCAATCTATACAGGCAGCGATGTAGCGGGAAGACTGCATCCGGTTGGCTCTAATTGTGTATCCTGGAGGCTGCTCCAAATAAGTTTCTTCTTGAAGATCGCCATATAGAAAAGCGGTTTTCACATCGAACTTCATTATTTCATAATCTTCTTTCGCAGCTATTGCAAGAAGAGTTCTAATGGACTCACAGCGAACGGCAGGTGCGAATGTGTCAAAATAATCGATTCCTTCTGGTTGTCGGAATGCTTTCGCTACGAGTCTCGCCTTGTATCTCTTCAGATTTCCAGCTGCATCATTTTTGATTGAGAAAACCCATTTGCGGAGTCTCGCTTGAGCCGTCACAGCGTTAGGACGTACTTTTTTACGCTCGTGCCAGCGAGTTTACTATTCGATTCTATTATATAGTGAACCTATTACGGCAAAATAAGTTTCTGTGCTTTCTGTGTTCGGAAGTACTTTTCGTGGAAGGAGTATCAGCATAAATGAGTGCCTCCAATTTTTGAGGTGCCCATTCTCAACGTTTCGTAAACTACACTGAAGTAAAACCAACAATGTCTACAACAATGTCTACATCAAAAGTATCGTATGCTCAAGTTACCCAAAATGTTTTTGTTCCGAAAAAGGATCATGCCTTCGTAGTCGATGCAATAGAAGGAATCACGATCAAAGAATACACCATATCCATTGGAAAATTAGTCGGTCCAACTAATATACGATTCAGATCCAGAATTTCTCACGGGAGAGTATGTCTATATTTGAGCAGTCAAACTATCGTTGGAGTCGTTGCTGGGCGGTCGTGCAGTTTGGACGTGTTTTCAGTAGCTCGCGAGTGCAACTGTCCTATTGTGTTTTGTTTACGTTACTTTCGTATGTTTGCATTGTAGCTATTCCATTGGTGTAAGTGTATCTGTGTTTCTATTAGTATTAGCTGCGTAAAATTCTACATCCCATCCTCATAAATGCTTTATTTATGAGTGATGGGGATATGGAAGCTATCATCTCTGAGTATAGGGATGTAACTAAGACCAACAACAATCCGAAAATGACAACTGAAAAAAACCAGACAACTACAGCAAACCCACGTACCTATGCATCAGCAATTATGAACAATGTTTTTCCAAAAAAGGAACAAGCTATTGTAATTGATTCGATTGAAGGAATCCCTATCAAAGAGTACGCTGTGACGATAGGCAAATTAATAGGATCAAACTCTATACGATTTATATCCAAAATTTCTAACGACAGAGTGTGTATGTATCTCGACTCCAAGAAAACGGTAACTGACCTTACAACCAAACACCACAGTATTGAGATTAATAAAATCAAGGTAGATATAAAACCTCTATGTGGCAATGGTCCAGTCGGTGGCCCTATACGGGGCCCCCGTCTGGGCGGACGACCTGGCTGCCTCCCGGCGCAGCATGACTATGCTGCGTCGGGTGCAGAGGCGCATGGCGCTCAGGGTCGTCCGCGGGTATCGGACCGTGTCACATGAGGCGGCGACGGTTCTAGCGGGGATGCCGCCCATGGACCTGCTCGCGCGGTCGCACGCGGTGATGTACCGGCACCGCGTCGACCGTCGCGCGGGGGTGGGGGCGGTCCCGGGCGGGCAGGAACCTGCTTGGGGCGATTTGAAGCGCCAGGCCCGGCAGTCCGTGTTGCTCGCGTGGCAGGAGCGGCTGGCTCTGCCAACCGCGGGGCACCGGACTGTCGGGGCGGTTCGGCCACTCCTGAAGGAGTGGCTGGACAGAGGCCATGGCAGCCTCACCTACCGGATGGCACAGGTATTTTCCGGGCATGGCAGCTTCGGAAGATACCTCTGCCGGATAGGGAAGGAGCCGACGGCGCGTTGCTGCCACTGCGACGCTGAGCAGGACACGGCGGATCATACCCTGGAGGTATGCCCCGCGTGGGAGGGGGAGCGCCGTGTCCTGGTCGGCGTCGTCGGGCGGGATGTCTCGCTGCCGGGCGTGGTGCGCGCCATGCTCGGCAGCGAGGAGAAGTGGAGGGCCGTGGCCTCCTTCTGCGAGAACGTAATGTTGCAGAAGGAGGCCGCGGGGAGGGAGCGCGAGCTTCAGCGCGCCGCTGAAGCTCGCGCTCGTGCGGTGGCCCGAGGTCGTCGCCCGGTCGCGAGGCGTCGCGGGCGGCCGCCTCGGCGTGGCGGATGACCTAGGCTGGGAGGGGGGTCCTGAGGGGACCCTCCTCCCGCCAGGCGGCGCCGGGTCGGACCGGTTGGGGGTAGGAGTGCCTCCCCCTACCGGTCCGACGCAAGGGGAGGCACCCTCGGCGGTCTGGTGCGGCCATGAACGCCCGGCCGCCGAGGGGTGGAAACGGGGTCGCGGGCGGTTGCGAGTTGGGGCTCGCAGCCGCCACTAAACGCGGCCCCGGGACGGATAGCGGCGGGATGGAGTGGCCTCGTCCCGCCGCTATGAGGCAGTGTGTCTACTGGGGGGACCGATTGTCCCCCCGGGGGATGGGCGCGAAAGCGCGGGCACGGGGAGGATACCGGACGAATGCTTCGAGCGATTCCCGGTATCCTCCCAAAGCGTGCCGAAGGGTCACCGTGGGGTTTTTAGTGGGTAGGTCCCGCGCCTGTCGTTGTACTGGCGCGGGGAATCCCACACACCCCTCCCACCTCTCCCCAAGGAGGTGGGAGGGAGTCTTTCGAAGATTTTCCCCACGACAAAAAAAAAAAAAAAAAAAAAAAAAAAGGTAGATATAAAACCATTAATTTTGCCCTCACAAAGAATCATCTTATCAAATGTGTCTCCTACTATACCGCATGAAGATATAGAGAATGCATTAAAGAAATACAATATAGGAACTACATCCAAAATGTCCTTCCTTAGAGCGGGATTACAAGACCCAGGTTTCTCTTATACTGAGTTTCAGACGCCAAATCTATATTAACCCACAGGACATTCCACATTTGCCAGAGTCATTCATTATTCCTCATGACGAAACTCAATATAGAATTTTTATAACGATGGATAAATTAAATTGTTTTCGCTGTAATCAGGAAGGTCATATTGCCAAAGTCTGCCCAAATTTTGAATCCTCTAATGACAGTGCTTTAACTAATACCATGACCGACAATATAGACAAAACAACTCCTAATACACAACATGAGAATAACCCTCACACTACGACCGAAGTAACTGAAATAACAACATCCCAACTCAAGCCAGTGGGCAATAAAAGGGCACTTTCCGTTTCAACTGATAATTCTGATGAGCATACCATGCAAGCTAATAACTCTGGACATACATCTAGTAATTTAAATTTGTCTCAAGTCAAACCGCAAATCAAGAAACCAAAACGTAATAAATCCTTAGACACAGCGATTAGTAAAATTGGAGTAATGTTGGAACCTGCCACTTCGCTATTTAATGATACCTATAACAATTTTCCACTAAATTTACCACAGTTTCATAGCTTCTTTGAAAATGTATTTGGTGTAGAAAATCCAGCTGAAATAGCACTAGGATACACTAAAGACACTTTTGCATTAATTAGAATGATGACTGAAATATACCCAATGTTGAAAGAACGCAGCATTAAAAATAGAATTCATAGAATTACAAAAAAATTAAGAAACAATACTCCAGATAGACTACCAAATCCGGCAGAGCTCATGTTAGAAACCAACACTCCCCAATCCAGTGATTCCGATTCAGATAGTGAGATACTATAAAAAATCCTTTATTGTTTTATGACAATTACAATCCTACAGTGGAATCTTAATGGTTTTTACCGACGACTACCGCACCTTCAAATCCTTATTAATGAATATAAACCAGATATTCTCTGCATACAAGAAACCAACTTTAAATCTGACCACGTTGCAAAAATAAAAAATTATACCGCCTTTTACAAAAATTGTAATTCATCAAGTGCAAGCGGAGGTACTGTTATATTCATAAAAAACTCTATTTATAGTGAAAGTGTACTTATTAACTCCAACATGGAAGTAGTGACAGCTAAAGTACACACTTCCCCTCCGTTTCATATTTGTAATATGTATATTCCTAATAGCTATCAACTTGATGAAAATGAGTTAAATAATGTTATAGGAGCGCTACCAAAACCTTACGTAATAACAGGAGATTTTAATAGTCATAACAGTCTATGGGGGTCAAGAAGAACTGATCCGAGAGGTAAAATATTAGAAAAGGTCATATCGTTCCATAATATAATTCTTCTTAATGACACAAACTGGACCCATTTCAGTACTGCAAACGAATCATTCAGCAATATTGATCTAATAATGTGCAGCGCAAATATCGCATGCAACATTGAAAGTAAAACGTTGTCTGACTTATACGATAGCGATCATTTCCCTATTGTAAGCAAATTTCACTCTGGCCATAATAAACAGAGGTATACGACACTTTCTCGCTATAAATTTGAATCGGCAGACTGGAGAGAATACCGCAGATTAATAGATTTAAATACCCCCCTTTTAGTACAACCAACTATAGACTGCATGTTTCCAATTGACTTCTTATTAGATGAATTGGTAACTATGATCAACGCCGCAGCTTCCCAGTCCATTCCAAAAACCAAGCCAGGGTTAATAGGAAACGGCAATATCGTCCCATGGTGGAACAAATCTTGCGAGACCGCAGTAACAAATACTAAACACGCGTTTAACAAATATAAAAGGAATAAGACTACAGAAAACCTAATTGTTTTCAAAAAATTCAGAGCAAAATCCAGACAAATTATCAAAGAAAGTAAGAAACAATCGTGGCTTGATTATTTAGCAACTTTAAACGGCTCAATTCCTCAAAAGATAATCTGGAATAAATTAAAATCAATCAAAGGGTCTTTAATTGCAAATAACATAAACGCTCTTTGTAAACCAGACCTCTCTATTACTACGGATCGGGAAGAAATAGCTAATATGTTAGCTGAATCATTTGCAGAAAACTCCAGTGATGCTAACTACGATGCACAATTCATATCTCACAGAAATAGCTACTTAAATCGAGAACATAACAAATCCTTTGAAAGTAATATAGAGAATCTTGCGTGCATTAATGATCTTATCAAACTTGAAGAACTTACTATAGTTCTTGCCAAGTGTAAAAACACTAGTCCAGGCCCAGACGGGATCCCCAACAAACTACTAATTAATCTTCCAAATAGTGGACTTCACTACATCTTAAATTTATTTAACTATATATGGGAAAAAATGTCTTTCCAGAAGGCTGGAAGGATGCTATAGTTGTTCCTATTCTGAAGCCTGGGAAGTCACCCACAGCACCAAACAGTTATCGTCCAATATCTTTAACAAATACTTTATGCAAATTAATGGAGAAAGTTATCAACAACAGATTAAAGTGGATTCTTGAATCTAATAATCTAATATCGCCTTACCAAAGCGGATTTAGATCCTTTTTCTCTACCTATGATCAACTCATTAATATACATGCAAATATCTGTGATTCTCTATTAAATAACCAGCATACAACATTAATATCAATGGATATTGAAAAAGCGTATGATTTAACTTGCAGGAAAAGAATATTAGAGATTCTTAAAAATTATGGATTCTACGGCAATATATTTTCCTTTATTGAAAATTTTTTAGAAACACGACGTATTAGAGTCCGAATCAGTAACTGTTTTTCACATCCAATAGTGCTACAGAATGGGGTCCCTCAAGGATCGGTTCTAAGTGTTACCTTATTCCTAATTGCAATCAACCAAGTTCTATCTATAGTAGATCTGCCGGTTAAAGCGTTTCTCTATGCTGACGATCTCTCAATTCTCTGCAAAGGAAGAAATCCTGAAACAACCCAGCACATTTTACAAACGACACTAAATAAACTGTATGAGTGGTCAAAAGTGTCCGGCTTTAAATTCTCAAATTCCAAAACAGCAGAAATAACCTTCTCCAAACAGCGTGAACCTCCAGAAATCAAACTCTACCTAGGAAACACTGAAATTCAACAAGTTAACACTATCAAAATACTCGGGTTAACCTTTGACAGCAGATTAACATGGAAAGCTCACGTAGAGAACCTCAAAAATGACTGCACCAAACGTTTAAACTTTTTGAAGGTTCTTGCAGCCAATAATTGGGGTGCTGATAAAGAAATTTTAATGAAGACATACAAAGCTACTATTAGGTCAAAATTAGATTATGGCGCAATTATACAGGGTGGGGCAGTAACTATTAGCACCTCAGATATCTTCGAAACTATAAGTTTCACAGAAATATTTGCTAAAGTAAATTGCACAGTACGAAGGGCGCTATTGGGTGGCGATAATAGTTTTTTTGCAGGTGGAGGTACTTCGGACATTTGAAGGTCACAACCATTTTTTTAAATGGATCGGTATGTTTTTGCTTCCGTATCACGATAGAGGATCTTAAAACGAGTTCAACGACCTATTACACAAGGTCATTGAAGGTCATAGAAAGTAGAGAAAGGCGATAATACTTACGGTTTTGGTAGTAAATGAAACATGTTTATCGTAGGTGTTCGAAATGATGACCATCACTGTCAATGCACCGTTGGATTCTTTTTACGATTGATAGACTTGCAAGTCTTACAGCGTCAGAACTTATTGATGCACAGGCTGCAATAATTCGCTGTTGCATATCGTGAGATGTAGTTGGTACTTCTTTGTACACTTTCTCTTTCAGTGTTCCCCACAGAAAGAAATCTAAAGGTGTTATATCTGGTGAACGAGCTGGCCACGATATTGGACCGCCGCGTCCAATCCAACGATTTCGAAATTTTTCATCGAGTTTCCTTCGCGCAATCGATGAATAATGTGCTGGGCATCCATCATGTTGATACCACATGGTTTGTCGTGTAAATAAAGGTAACTCTTCTAGCAAAAGACCCAATGTATCCTTAATAAAATTAGCATAGACGTTGCCATTCAAATTTCCATTGATAAAATAAGGTCCAATAATTTTATCACCTATGATACCGCACTATACATTCACCGACCATTGTTTTTGATGTTCAACTTGTCGTAGCCAATGTGGATTTTCCGCTGCCCATAAATGCATGTTATGCAAATTAACATTCCCGTGATTTGTGAATGTTGCTTGATCAGTAAATAAGACGGTATTAAAAAAAAGCTCATTGTTTTGAATCTGACGTATAGCCCATCGACAAAACTCAACTCGATTCATGAAGTCGTTCCCATGCAATTCTTGGTGAAGACTAACGTGATACGGATGAAATTTGTGACGGTGCAAAATGCGAAGTACGCTCCTCCTACTAATGCCAGATTCGCGTTCAATTTGTCGCGAACTAATATGAGAATTTCTAGACACACTAGCGAGCACACCGATTCCCATTTCTTCGTTAATTACTCGTTTCTGGCGTTCACTTTTACGAACACTTAAACTACCGGTTTGCCTAAGTTTATCATACACATTTTTAAATGTTTGACGCGAAGACTGAGACCGATGTGGATATCGTTCAGCATACAAGTTTTTCGCCCTTACAGAATTTTGTTGGCATTCGCCATAAATAAGAAGCATATCAACCTGCTCTTCAAACGGATACATCGTGCCGGATTGACCGATTTATCGATACTAATCTTATGATGTTTATCTTACTCTGCAAACTATTAAAGTGTTCTTCAAGCAGTGTTTATTCTCAGTGAAGTAAACGTACGTATGTTTCATTTACTACCAAAACCGTAAGTATTATCGCCTTTCTCTACTTTCTATGACCTTCAATGACCTTGTGTAATAAGTCATTGAACTCGTTTTAAGATCCTCTATCGTGATACGGAAGCAAAAACATACCGATCCATTTAAAAAAATGGATGTGACCTTCAAATGTCCGAAGTACCTCCACCTACAAAAAAACTATTATCGCCACCCAATAGCGCCCTTCGTACTGTGCAATTTACTTTAGCAAATATTTCTGTGAAACTTATAGTTTCGAAGATATCTGAGGTGCTAATAGTTACTGCCCCACCCTGTATATTGTTCAGCAAAACAATCTGTTCTTAAGAAACTTGATGCAATTCACCATACAGGACTAAGAATATCTGTTGGAGCGTACATAACGAGCCCTATCCTAAGTATATTAAAGGAAGCAAATGAACCTTCTCTCAGTTTCAGAAGAAAATTACTTAGCATTTCTTATGCCATAAAGTCTGCTGCCTCTCCTACCAAGCCGGTTTATCAAAATGTCTTTTCAAATCGAAATCATGCCAAATTTTTACTGCGTGTAAGTGCACCTAAACCTATCTATTACAAAATCCGTAGTTATGAAAATGAACTAAATATCAAATTAGACCACCCTAACCTCAGAAGATTACCTAAATACCCTCCTTGGACTTTGCCTCCCCTCAAAATTCGTAATGACCTCGAGATATACAAAAAGTCGGAAACCAACCCAGATATCTTTTTATCTTTAGCCAACGAGATTATTAGTGAGTATGATGGCTACCTACATACATATACCGATGGATCAAAATTTAATTCAAGAACGGGCTGTGCAATTTTCGCCTCTTCTTCCACCCTCAAGATTAAACTACCGACTTTCGCATCAGGATACACAGCAGAATTGTTAGCAATTAAGAGAGCAGTTCAGTTTGCTTATGAGGCACCGGATAAAAAAATAGCCATCTTTACAGACTCTAAAAGTGTCTTAACAGCGATTCAAAACCGGTCACACACGGATGACAACATGTTATATATAATAGAAACTAATGCCGAAGCAGTCAAGCAGAATAAAGAAATAGTATTCATATGGATTCCATCACATGTTGGAATACAAGGTAACGACACAGTTGATGCTGCAGCTAAGGAGGCGGCCACCAGTCTAGCAGCAGGAATTCAAAATCTTTTTACCATGGATGACCTTCTAAAAGAAATTAAAATGAAACTAAAAATGAAATGGGAAGAAGAATGGATATGTAAAGCTCCTTCTCATATTAAAAGATTTACTGTGAGTTTTTTTGATGAATCTACTGAAGAAAGGAAATTAATGGCACCTAGAAGGGAGCAAGTGATAATTACACGCATAAGAATCGGACATTCTAGAATGACTCACTCTTACTTATTGTCACGGGACTCTGCACCTATATGTGATAAGTGCTTGGAGATAATGACAATTGAACACCTCATAATAAGCTGTTCCAAATACAACAGGACCCGTATGCAACATAGTTTGGAACCTCAGCTCGAAGACAACCTCGTCGGTCAAAAAATGCGGATCGTACTCTCATTTCTTAGAGAAACTGGACTTTTCAGTAAATTATTATAAATACTGTTAATTGTGCCGATGTCGCTAATAACCAAGCTGTTGATGCGACGTTAAACCATTACTTAAAAAAAAAAAAAAAAAAAACTATCGTTATCGAAATACGTCCGCTTGTTTCTCCTGCTAAACGTATATTATTGTCTAATGTATGCCCAACAATACCGAACAATATTATCGAAAATAAATTGATAGAACTGAATATATCTAGAAAATCTCAAATATCGTATATTCGAGCAGGAATGACTGAACCTGGATACAGTCATATTCTGAGTTTCAGAAGACAAGTGTATATTGATCCAGATGTTATAAATAAACTACCAGATGCTATGCAAATAAACTATGATAACACATTATACTGGATTTACATTTCAACTGTAAAATTGACGTGTTTCATTTGTAAAGCCGAAGGTCATCTCGCCAAGCACTGTAAAAATAGTGGCACTGCCAATCGAGAATCTTCAGTTACCGTTCAGCAGGAAGATCGTACTTCTTTCACTCCAATGGTCAACCTTGAGAAGGAATCCAGTAATGATATAACTACTTACAGTCAAGTGATGGATAACATATCTGATAATAAGAACCTTTCTCAAGAAATTTATCAGGATAAACAAGCATCAAACGAAGAAAACAATTCATTCAAAGTTCCACTTGTACTCAGCATCAAACGTCGTCATTCAGACACCAGTTCGGTCTACAACTCCTCTAATTTAAGTGAAATTCCAAGTACTACGGACATCGAAATTAAAAAAACCATATGCAAAAGCATAAAAAAAAAAAAGTCTAAGACAGATAGCTTTTCAGATGAATTTAAAGAACAATTCGATTTTATAAAACCACTCATTAAGAGTACGATACAAAACCCTCCCCTCAGTGTTGTGAATTTATCCAATTTTCTTGTGGAAAGTTTGAACAACTCAGATATACAAGGACTTGCTTCTAAATTCACCAACGACACTCCAGCACTTATCGAAATGTTAAAACAAACGCAAAGACGCATCAAAAAGAAAAAATGTAAGGTTCTGACTTCCAGTATTATTAAAAAGTTACTATCAAATAAGAAAGACACTTCTAGTGAGGATTTTAGCTCTTCAGAAGACCAATGAATAATTCAAATTTGTTATTTCAATCTCAATCTCCCATCTATTCTACTCAACGTAGTCGCAGCTCCTCAAATTTACGTCTGTTCTTCTGGAATGCAAGAAGCATCATACAACGGAAAGAAGAAGTTGAAGTTTTGTTAAAAAATTTAGACATATTTGTGTGTGTGGAATCGTGGTTGACTCCCGAAAAAGACTTAAAGTTTCTAAGCTTTAATGCATATAGACGTGATAGATTACACTCTCGCGGAGGCGGCATTATTTTTCTTATACGTAAGTCCATTGCGTTTTCAGAGATAAATCATTTAATTTCAGTTCATGACTCCAGCGAAATTGGTGGCGTAAATTTAACTAATATTAATCCCCCTTTAAAGATCATATCTTGTTATAGAACTCCAGGTTCTGTTCTTTTCCAATCTCAATGGGATCAACTAGTTAGTAATATTGGAAGAAATGACAATTGTATTTTCATGGGGGACTTTAACTCCCATCATAGGATATGGAATTGTTCTATTACTAACCAGAATGGTGAAAAACTTTTGCAGGCTATTGATAATAATGATTTATTTCTGCATAACCCAAATTCATTCACTCATATCGATCTTTATAGGAATAATAAGTCTAATATTAACCTCATCCTATCATCTATGAATATTGCAGATAAAATTAACATTAAGGTTTATGATGAAACTCTAGGTTCTGACCATTATCCTATCTTTTTTGACATTTTGGTCGAAAAAAATTATTATTATAGAAAATCTTTTAAAATTGATTCTGATCGCACTGATTGGGACGGTGCCCTATCATACCTAGATATTCATTATGTTGTTTTTTTTTATCCTCTTTATGACACTTTAACTGCTAGTGAAAGATATAAATTTTTTATTAATGTACTAACGAATTTCATTAAGCACAACACTCCTGAAAGGAAAAGAGTAAATCTTCGTAGACATAGAAATCCTGTCCCTTGGTGGGACTTGGAATGAGATAAGTTCAAAAGACTAAGAAGAGCTGCATATAAAAAATGGGAATATTCTCATAACCTAACTGATTTAATTAACTATAAGAAAATTGCAGCTCAAACAAAGAAATTATTTAAAAAAAAAAGAAGGATAGTTTTAGGGAATTCGCTGAAAAAATCGTCATTCATACTGATACAAAATTTGCTTGGAACAGAGTTAGCACTTTACAGCACGGTCACTAGCACTTTTCACTTTTACATTTTCGGGGTAAGAAGCGGGTGCAGTGACCGGGCTGTCCCATCAGCTGATTTTTATTGGGGTCTTCGACCTTTCCATGATCGACAGGGGTGCACTAACTGGCCCTATTGCAACTTGCAAGTAAATGGGTAAGGCGAATTTCAATTAATTCTCTATTAACCCCTTACATGCGAAGAATGTTTCGGTACGCACAAATCCAGTCTGCTTTTCCAGTACAGTTTTTAATAACAAACGATTACAAATGGTTCTTACCGTATTTATTTTAATTTTCTGAAAATAATTCTTATTTTAATTTTAACACACTCTGGCGAGAAGCGTCACTCAGGTGCGAAGAATTAATTTCCTAAAAATTCCGAGAGCATCTTCCCACATTTTATTTCTTCTTCCTTGGAAACAGCGAATACAAATAATTAATAAATTCGATTTAGCTGACTGATTTATCCAATCCGCAGAGGTAACAGTTGCAGTGGTAGTATTTTTAATTATTTGTATTCGTTCCTCGACGTATCTCCGATGCACATCTTGCTACCTACCCGACACGGTGGCTCTCTTAGTTCGGACGGCCCTGAGCGCGCGGCAGGCAAGCGGCGTGATTCGTCAGTGTTTTTCGTTAATAATTCAAAAACGAAGCTCCATCCGACATTTTTGCAAAGGAAATTGTTGTTCAGAATCGTCTCAGCTACCCCACATTTCCGGCTCTTACACTATTTACGGGACACCCTGTATACCAAACGGTAATGTCAATGAGTTTTTTGATGTATGCTTCAATCTAACCGAATTTAACGCTGCCTTAGCCTCACGATATGATGGCTCGGCTCCGGGTCTTGACGGGATCAATTATACAGTTATCAAAACATTATCTGTACAATATAAGCTATTACTTCTAGATATTTATGCTTGGATGCGGCCTTCGGGACTGCTTGCCCATAATGCATCCTTCAAAAAAAAACTTTGTTAAATTGTCCTTTTCAGTTCCATGGATGCCGAGTTGTTCACATGTATGTTTTGCGGCGCGCTCATTTACTTGCCCCATTCGCTCATGCCAAAGTTTTAATTTTTCCTGGCCATCTGCTAATTTCAGCGCTTTACAGTCAATGGGCACTTTCACTTTGAAACACATTTTAAACAGTTTTCCGTGCGGTATTCCACGTGCGGCGAGTTTTCCTTTACTATCGCGCACTTCACATTTGTTTTCAAACGAATGAAATGAGTACCGTTTTTTGTTCACTGACCCTATAGAAAACAAACTACACATTAGTTCAGGTACATAGAGCACATCTTGTAATTCGCAGTTGTATAGCACTCCCTCAAGCACTTCTTGGATTTTAATTGTTCCGGTGCCAGCAGCTAAGATGATGCGATCATCCGCTACTTTAACCGCATGACCATTTGAATTCGGCTGCAATACCGAAGAATAATCTTTGCGGAAAGTCATATGCATTCCGACACCCGAATCCGCAATCCACACGTCACTGTCACTTTCACTGGTGCATTTATATGTTGCAACAATGTCACACACCATCGCTGGCGCATTTCTCGCTGAACTGTCCGATGATTTTCCAGCTTGATCTTTTGGACATTCACGTGCCCAGTGGCCTTTTTCTTTGCAGACACCACATCGCGTTCGTTTTTCAGCTCCTCGATATACTCGATATACTGCGCAGCAGTTATGCCATGACAGATTTGTCCGACGGTTCCTCACCCGCATCCTGCAGGGGTCTGCAGATGCTCTCCAGTATCTCCAAATGATCTGCAATGGGCTCCTCTTCATTAACGCGAAAATTATAAGACTGCTCCCAGGCAGTTTGTGCAGCGTCTTCACTTGCATCTCCGTACAGGTCCCTCAGCTTGTTCCTGATCGGCTGCGCCGATTTTTGACTGTGCACTTTGAGCTCCGTTGCCTTGTCTTCTGCAGGTTTTACTATTGTACCATCTACGAAACCAAGCAAACCTTTTGCTTCTAGCGGAATCACTACTCCAGATTTCCACATGGAGTAGTTAGTGCCGTCCAGTTTCACGATTTCCATTCCAGCTTCTATGCCAGACATTGCGAAAAAATCACATACACAATTGGTATCCAGTAAAAAAAACCTTTATTCACCTAGCCAGCGTGGCTTATCAACAAACAAATTCTTTCTAGCAGGCGCAGTGGAAGCGTGCTGGGCCCATAAACTATTAAGGATCTATCATTGAGATAGATTTCCCCAATCGCTTACAGCAGAAAGAAGAAAAAATATTTTGTTGAAACGGTATACGGTGTAAGACACGGAGGCGACAAAATATATGAAAGACTTTTCCCCACAGTCAGGGTAATCGCACAACTGTCTTCAAACCAAGAAAAATTCCGGCAATATATGCGTCGCCAAATGGTCGGCAGACCTATTGCTTTTATGACATGACCTGGGCCGGCGTCAAACAGAGAAAAATCGCGAAGATTAGGAAATACAAAATATATCTATACTCAACAGCTAGTAAGCAAGCAGTACGGTAGAAAGCAAGCAGCAAGTTAGTAGGCAAGCAATAAGCTAGAAAGCAAGCAGCAGGCTAGTAAGCAAGCAGTAAGCGAGTAAGCGAGCCATAAGATAGTAAGCATGCAGTAAGAAGGTGGGCAAGCAGCTGGCTAGTAAGGAAGCAGAAAGCTAGTAAGCAAGGAGGAAGCTACTAACGAAGCAGTATGCTAGTATGCAAGCAGTAAGCTAGTAAGCAACCAGTAAGCTAGTAAGCATGCAGCAGGCTAGTAAGCATGCAGCAGGCTAGTATGAAAGCGGTTAGCTAGTAATAAAGCTGCATGCTGGTAAGCAAGCTGTGTGCTAGTAGGCTAGCTGTGTGCTAGTAAGCAAGCTGGGAGCTAGTAAGGAAGAAGTATGCTAGAAAGCAAGGAGCAGGCTAGCAAGAAAGCAGTTGTCTATTAAACATGCAGTAAACTAGTAAGGTAGCATTAAACTAGAAAGAAAGCTTCAGGCTAGTAAGCAAGTAGTATGCTAGAAAGCAAGGTGCAGACTAGTAAGAAAACAGTTATCTAGTAAGCGAGCAGGGCGCTAGTAAGGAAGCAGAAAGCTAAAAGCAAGCAGCACGCTACTAAGAATGCAGTTTGCTACTGAGCATGCAGTAAGCTAGTAAGCAAGCAGTAAGCTAGTAAGCAAGCAGTGAGGTAGTAAGCAAACAGTTAGCTTGCATGAAAGCAGTGAGCCAGTAAGCGACCAGTTAGCTAGTAAGCAACAAGTAATGACGTAAGCAAGCAGCAAGCTGGTGAGAAAGAAGTTAGCTAACAATCTGTAAGCTAGCATGCAAGCCGGAAGCGAGAAAGCTAGCACTAAGCTAGTAAGCAAGTAGTAAGCTTGTAAGCAAGCAGCAGGCTAGTATGAAAGAGGTCAACTAGTAAGAAAGCAGTGTGCTAGAAGGCGAGCAGGGAGCTAGTAAGCAAGCAGTAAGCTAGAAAACAGGCAGCAGGCAAGTAAGCAAGCAGTAAGCTAGAAAGCAACCAGTTAACTAGTAAGCAACAAGCTAGATAGTAAGCAAGTCGCGCGCCATTATGAAAGCAGTTAGCTAGTAAGAAAGCAGTATCCTAGCAAGCAAGCAGTACGCAGGAAAGCAAGAAGCAGACTTGTAAGAAAGCAGTTAGCTTTTTAGCAAGCAGTAAACTAGTAAGTAAGCTTGTAAGCAAGCTGTGAGCTGGTAGATGCGCAGGGAGCTAGTAGGGAATCACGATGCTAGTAAGCAAGCAGTAAGCTAGCAAGCAAGCAGTAAGATAGTAAGCTATCAGCAGGCTAGTAAGGAAGCAGTTAGCTATTGAGCAAGCAGCAATCTTGTAAGCAAGCAGTAACCTTGCGAGCAAGCAGTGGGCTAGTAAGTGAGCAGGGAGCTAGAAAGGAAGCAGTATTCTAGTGAGCAAGCAGTAGGCTAGGAAGCAAGCAGCAAGCTAGTAAGCACGCAGTAAGCTAGTAGGCAAGAAGTGAGCTAGAAAGCGATCAGGAAGCTAGTAGGGAAACAGTATGCTAGTAAGCCAGCTGTAAAATGGTAAGGAAGCAGTGGGCTTGTAGGTGAGCAGGGAGATAGTAAGGAACCAATAAGCTAGTATGCAAGCTGTATGCTGGCATGAAAGGATTTAGCATGTAAGCATGCACTAAGCTAGTATGGAAGCAGCGACTTAGCAAGCGAGCAGGAAGCTAGTAATGAAGCATTATGCTAGAAAGCAAGCAGCAGGCTAGTAACAAAGCATTAAGTTAGTATCAAGGCAGTAAGTTAGTAAAAAAGCAGAGAGCTAGTATTCGAGCAGGAATCTAGTGAGGAAGCAGTATGCTAGTTAGCATGCAGTAATCGCGTAAGCTCGCAGTAAGCTGGTAAGGAAGCAGTTAGTTGGTAAGCAAGTAGTAAGCTAGTAAGCAAGCAGGGAGCTAGTAAGGAAGCGGCCTGCTAGTATGCAAGCAGTAAGCTATTAAGCAACAAGTAACCTAGCTATTAAGAAAACAATTGGCTAGTTAGAAAACAGTATGCTAGCAAGCAAGCTGTAAGCTCGAAAACAAGCAGCGAGCTAGCAAGCAAGCAGTGAGCTAGTATG
The DNA here is from genome assembly GCF_051014445.1 of Colletes latitarsis. Lineage (NCBI taxonomy): Eukaryota > Metazoa > Arthropoda > Insecta > Hymenoptera > Colletidae > Colletes > Colletes latitarsis. The sequence continues at coordinate 8,697,168 of NC_135145.1, read as the reverse complement.
CAAGCAGTGAGCTAGTAAGCAAGCAGTGAGCTAGTATGCAAGCATGACAGCTAGTAAGGGAGCAGTAAGCTAGTATGCAAGCAGAAAGCTATTAAGGCGGCAGTAAGCCAATAAGGAAGCAGTCTGCTAATAATCTAGCAATAAGCTAGTGAGGAACACGTAAGCTAGTAAGCAAGCAGTAGGCTGGCAAGAATGCAACTAGCAATTAAGGAAGCTAGTAGTAAGCTAGTAAGCAGGCCGTAATCTAGTAAGCAAGCAATGAGCTAGTATGCAAGCAGTAGTCTAGTAAGCAAGCAGTGTGCTAGTAAGAAAGCAGTAAGCTTGCAGACAGGCAGCAGGAATGTAAGCATGCAGTAAGCTAGAAAGCAAGCAGAAGGCTAGTATGAAAGCAGTTAACTATTGAGAATGCAGTAAACTAGTAAGCAAACTGTAAGCTACTAAGCAACCAGTAGGATAGTGTGCAAGCAGTGAGCTAGTAAGCGAGGAGGGAGCTAGCAGGAAGCTAGTAGGCAAGATATAAGATAGTAGGCAAGCAGTGAGCTAATCAGATAGCAGTATGCTAGTAAGCATGCAGTAAGCTAGAAAGCAAGCAGCAAGCTAGTAAGCAAGCAGTACACTAGAAAGGAAGCAACAAGCTAGTAAGCAAGCAGTAAGCTAGTAAACGAGCGGCATGCTAGACAGCAAGCTGTAAGCTTGCTTGCAAGCATTAAGCTGGTAAACAAACTGTGAGCTAGTATACGAGCAGGGAGCTGGTAAGCAATCAGTAAGCTGGCATGAAAGCTATTAGCTTATAAGCAAGCAGTAAGCTAGTATGCAAGCAGTGAGTCAGTAAGCCAGGAGGAAGTTAGTAAGGAAGCAGAATTCTAGTAAGCAAGCAGTAACCAGGTAAGAAAGCAGTTTGCTAGTGGGCAAGTAGTAAGCAAGCAAGAAACAAGTGAGCTAGTGAGCAAGCAGGAAGCTAGTAAGGAAGCACGGACGCAGTAAGAAAGCAGTTTCGTAGTGAGCAAGCAGTAAGCTACTAAGCAAATTGTAGGCTAGAAAGCAAGCAGCAAGCTAGGGAGATAGCTGTTAGCTAGTAACAACGCAGGTAGTTAGTAAGGAAGTAGTAAGCTAGTAAGCAAGCAGTAAGTTAGTAAGCAAACAGAGAGCTACTAAGCTAGGAGGAAGCTAGTAAGGAAGCAGTATGCTAGTAAGCAAGCAGTTAGCAAGGAAGAAACAAGTATGCTAGTAAGCAAGCAGCTGGCTAGCAAGAAAGCAATTAGATAGCAAGATTGCAGTATGCTAGTAAGCAATCAGTAAGATAGTAGGCAGGCAGTGATATACTAATCGAGGAGGAAACTTGTAAGCAAGCAGTAAGCGAGAAAGCTAGCAGTAAGCTAGTAAGCAAGCAGTAAGCTAGTGGGCAAGCAGTATGTCAGTTACAAAGCAGTAAGCTAGTTAGATAGCTGGATGCTAGTAAGGAAGTAGTAAGCCTGTAAGAAAGCAGTGTGTTAGCAAGCGTGCAGGAAGCTAGTAAGGAAACAAAATGCTGGTAAGCTTGCATTATGCTAGTAAGAAACAAGCAAGATAGTAAGCAAGCAGCAGGCTAGTATGAAAGCAGTATGCAAGTAAGCAAGCAATAATGTAGTAAGCGAGCATCGAGCTAGTAAGCAAGCAGGAAGCTAGTAAGGAAGCAGTAAGCTAGAATGCGAGCAGCGGGCTTGTAAGCAACAAGTAAGCTAGTAAGGAAGCAGCTGGGTAGTAAGAAAGCAACCGGCTAGTAAGAAAGCAGTATACAAGTAAGCAAGCAGTAAGCTAGTAAGGAAGCTTTAAGCGACTAAGCAAGCAGTAAGATAGTAAGCAAGCAGGGAGCTAGTAAGCGAGCCGGAAGCTTGTAAGGAAGTAGTAAGCTAGAAAGCAACCAGCGCGACAGTAAGCGAGCAGTAAGCGACTAAGCAAGCAGCAAGCTAGTAAGCGACTAAGCAAGCAGCGAGCTAGTAAGCAAACAGTAAGCTAGAAAGCCAGCCGTGAACATGTAAGTGAGCAGTGAGATAGTAGTGAAGCAGGAAGCAAGTGAGGAAGCACTAAGCTATAAAGCAAGCAGGGGGCTAGTAAGCAAGCAGTAAGCGAGTATGCTAGCAGTAAGCTAGTATGCAAGCTGTAAGCTAGTAAGCAAGCAGTAAGCTGGTATGAAAGCAAATAGCTAGTAAGCGAGCAGTATGCTAGTATGCAAGCAGTAAGCTGAGATGAAAGCAAATAGCTAGTAAGCGAGCAGTATGCTAGTATTCAAGCAGTAAGCTACAAGGCAAGCAGCAAGCTAGCAAGCAAGCTGTCAGCTAGTAAGCTAGCAGTAAGCCAGTAAACAAGCGGAAAGCTAGTAAGCATGCAGTTAGATAGTAACATAGCAGTAGGTTTGTAGCATAGGAGTAAGTCTGCAACAGAGCAGTAAGCTGGTAAGTGTGCAGGAAGCTAGCAAGGAAGCTGTGGACTAGTAAGCAAGCAGTAAGCAGGTAACAAACAAGTAAACTAGTAATCAAGCAGCAGGCTAGTAAGGAAGGAATTAGCTACTAAGAAAGCAGTATGCTGGCGAGCAAGCAGTAAGCTAGTAAGCAAGCAGTAAGCTGGTAAGAAACAAGTAAGTCAGTACTCAAGCAGCCGGCAGGTAAGAAAGCAAGGTAGCAAGCAAGCAGCGGGCTAGTAAGAAAGGCATATACTAGTAAGCAAGCAGTAAGCTGGAAAGCAAGCAACAATCTCGTAGCAAGCCGTAAGCTAGAAAGCAAGCAGTGAGGTAGTATGCATGCAGGAAGCTAGCATGCGAGCTGTGCGTTAGTAAGCGAGCAGTGAGCCAGTAAGAATGCTGTATGCTAGTAAGCGCGTAGTAAGCTATTAAGCAACCAGTAAGCTACTAAGCAAGATTTGTGCTAATAAGCGAGGAGGAAGCTAGCAAGGAAGCATTATATTAGTAAGCAAGCAGTATGCATGTAGGAAACATGTAAGCTAGAAAGCATGCGGCAGGCTAGTAAGGAAGCAATTAGCTAGTAAGTACACTAGGTTACTGCTTGCTTAATAGCTAAATGCATTCTTACTAGCCTGCTGCTTGCTTTCAAGCTTACTGCTTGCTTACTAGCCTGTTGCTTGCTTTCCAGCTTACACCTTTAGCGTACTGTTTCCTTACTACCTCGCTGCTCGCTTACTAGCTCACTGCTTCCTCACTACCTCGCTGCTCGCTTTCTAGCTCACTGCTTGCTTAGTCGCTTACTGCTTGCTTACTAGCATGCTGCTTCCTTACTAGTTTCCTGCTCTCTTACCAGCCGCATGATTCCGTACTAGCACCCTGCTTGCATACTAGCATACTTGTTTGTTAGTAACTTACTGCTTGCTTACTAGCTTGTTGCTTGCTTTCTGGCTTATTGCTGGTTTACTAGCATACGGCGTTAATACCAGCGAACTGCATTCTGACTAGGCTGCTGCTAGCTAACTAGCTTACTGGTTGCTTTCGAGCCTACTGCTTGCTTACTAGGCTACAGCTTGCTTACTGTCTGACTTCTTGCGCACTAACTTGCTACTTTCTTACCAGTTTACAACTTGCTTACCAGCTTACTGGTTGCTTAGCTGCATACTCCTTGCATACTAGCATAATGCTTCCTTACTAGCTACCTGCTAGCTTACTAGCCCGCTGCTTTCTTACTAGCTAATTGCTTCCTTACTAGCCTGCTGCTTGCTTACTAGCTTACTGGTTGCTTACTGGCTTACAGCTTTCTTACTAGCATACTGCACACTTACTAGATTCCAGCATGCATGCTAGCTCACTGCTTGCTTTCTAGACTACCCCTTGCTTACGAGATTGTTCCTTGCTTTCTAGCTTACTGCTTGCTTACTAGGATACAGCTTCCTTACTAGTTAACAGTTTTCTGACTAGCCAGCTACTTCCATACCAGCTTCCTGCTCGCTTACAGGCTCACTGCTTGCTTACTGGCTTACTTCTTGCTTACCAGCTTACTGCTTGCATAGTAGCTTAGTGCATGCTAACTACCATACAGGTTCCTTACTAGCATACCGTCTTCTTACCAGCTAATTGCTTCTTTACTAGCCTGCTGTATGCTTTCTAGCTTAGTGCTAGCTTACTCGCTTAATTGTTGCTTACTAGCCCGCAGCTTGCATTCTAGGTTAGTGCTTCCTTACTAGCTAACTGCTTGCTTTCTTGATAACTACCTTCTTACTAGTCTGCTCCTTGCTATCTAGCTTATTGCTTGCTTACTACACTACTGCTTGGTTACTACCATACTGCTAGCTTTCTCGCTTCCTGCTAGCTTGCTAGCTTGGAGCTTACTCTCGAGCTATCTGCTGGTATACTGGCATAATGCTTTCTTACTAGCTAATTGCTTTCTTACTGGTCATCTCCTTGCTTTCTAGCTTATTGCTTGTTTACTAGCTCCCTACTCGCTTACTACCTCAATGCTTGCATACTAGGTTACTGCTTGCTTACAAGCTAATTGGTTTCATGCCAACTTACTGCACGCTTACTAGCTTACTCGTTAGTTACTAGCTTAATGCTCGTTTACTACCGTAACGCTTCCTTTCTAGCTTCCTGCTCGCTTACTAGCTTAGTGCTTGCTTACTAGCTAATTGCTTTCATGCCAGCTTACCGCTTGCTTACTGGTTACTAGTTGCTTACTACCTTACTGCATGCTTAACAGCATACTGCTTCCTTACTAACTCCCAGCCCGCTTACTAGCTCACTGGTTGCCTACCACCTTACCCCATGCATTCAGGCTTACTGCTTGCTTACTAGCATGCAGCTTCCTTACTAGCTTCATCCAGGGTTACTAACACACTGTTAGGTTACCAGCTTACTGCTTCCTTACCAGCTAACTGCTTCCTTACCAGCTTACTGCTTGCACACTGGCTTACTTGTTGCTTACTAGGTTGCTGCTTGCTTGATAGCATACTGCTTGCTTACTAGCTTATTGGTTGCTTACTAGCTTACAGCAAGCGTACTCGCTTACTGCTTGCTTACTAGATTGCTTCTTGCTTTCTAGCTTACTGCATTCTTACTAGCATACAGATTCCTTACTAGCTAATTGCTTTCTTACTAGCTTCCTGCTTGCTTACTAGCTTTCTACATGCTTACTAGCTAACAGCTTGCTTACATGCTTACTGCTTGCTTACTAGCTTACCGCTTGCTTACTATCACCCAGCTTCCTTGCTAGCGCCCTGCTCGCCTACAAGCTCACTGCTTGCTTACTAGCTTACTGCTTGCTTTATAGCTTACTGCTTGCTTACTAGCTCACCGCATCCATACCAGCATACTGCTTTCCTTGTAGCTAACTACCACCCGACTAGCCTGATGCATGCTTGCTAGCTTACTGGTTGCTTACTAGCTTGTTGCTGGCATTACAGCTTTCTGCTTACTTCCTAGCATACTGCTTCCTTACCAGCCCCCTGCTCGCTTACTAGCTAACTGCTTGCTTACTACCATACTGGTAGCCTACTAGTGCTTGCTTACTGTCTTGCTGCCTGCTGTGTAGCATACTGCTTGCCTACTCGCATACTGCTTTCTTTCTAGTTAACTGCTTTGTGACTACCCTGCTGCTTGCATAGAAGCTTACAGTTTGCTTACTAGTATACTGCTTCCTTACCAGCGCCCAGCTCGCTTACTAGCTCAATGCTTGCCGACTAGATTGCTGCGTCCTTACTACCTCGCTGCTTGCTCACTTGCTCTCTTCTTGCTTACTAGCTTCCTGCTTGCTTACTAGCTTACTTGTATGATAGTTGCTTACTGCTTTGTTACTAGCTTACAGCTTGCTAACTAGCTTACTGCTTGCATACGTGCACCCTGCTAGCTTAATAGCTCACTGCTTGCTTACTTGCATACTGCTTGCTTACATGCAGTAAACTAGTAAGCAAGCAGTAATCTAGCATGGCAGCAGTATGTCAGTAAGCAAGCTGTGCGATAGTAAGCAAGCAGTAATCTAGTAACCAGAAAGTAGGCTTGTAAGCAAGCAGCAGACTAGTCAGAAAGAAGTAAGTTAGTAACAAAGCACTAAGATGGTAGGCAAGAAGATAGATTGTAAGCAAGCAGTCAGCTGTTAGGCAAGCAACAAGCTAGTAAGCAAGCTGTAGGCTAGCAAGCAAGCAGTGAGCTGGTAAGCGGGCAGCAAGGTAGTATGGAAGCTGCATGCTGGTATGTAAGCAGCATGCTAGTAAGCGAGCATGAAGCTGGCAGGGTAGCAGTATGCTAGTAAGCAAACTGTAAACTAGAAAGCATGCAGAAAGCTGTTAAGGGAGCAGGAAACTAGTAAGGAAGCAGTGTGCTAGTATGCATGCAGTGAGGTGGTAAGAAAGCAGTTAGCTAATAAGGAAGCTGTATGCTAGTAAGCAACAAGTATGCTAGTTAGCAAGCAGCAGGCTAGTATGAGAGCAATTAGCTTGTAAGAGAGCAATGAGTTAATAAGCGAGGGGGAAGCTAGTAAGGAAGCAGTACGCTAGTTATCAAGCAGTAAGCTTGTATGCAAGCAGGAAGCTAGTAAGCGAGCAGGAAGATAGTAAGCAAGCAGTTTGCTAGTAAGCAAGCTGTAAGCCACTAAGTTACCAGTAAGCTAGTAAGCAGGCAGTGAGTTAGTTAACGAGGGGAAAGCAAGTGAGGAAGCAATACGCTAATTAGCATGCTGTAAACTGGAATGCAAGCAACAAGCTATTAAGCAAGCAGTAAGCTAGAAAGCAAGCAGCAGGCTAGTGAGAAAGAAGTTAGCTATTAAGTAAGCCGTATGCTAGTAAGCAAGCAGTAAGTAAGTAAGCTAGCAGTAAGCTAATAAGCAAGCCATAATCTAGTAAGCAAGCAGCTTGCTAGTAACGGTGCAGTATGCTAGTATGAAAGCAGTGAGCTAGTAAGCAATCAGTAAGCTAGTAATCAAGAAGCAGGCTACTATGAAAGCACTTAGCTAGTAAGAAAGCAGCGGGGTAGTAAGCGAGCAGGGAGCTGGTAAGGAAGCAGTATGCTACTAAGTTAGCAATAAGCTGGTAAGTAAGCAGTAAGCTAGTAAGCAAGCTGTAAGCTTGTAAGCAACCTGTGAGCTAGTAAGCAACCAGTGAGCTAGTAAGCAAGCAGTGTGCTAGTTAGCGAGTAGGAATCTAGTAAGGAGGCAGTATGTTAGGCAGAAAGCAGGGATCTAGTAAGCTTGTGGGCTGTTATATGTCGCCAAACTGCGACCTCGCCACATACGCGGCATACCTGGACGGAGTGGGCGATTGTATAGGGTGATGCCTGCCCCGTCCGGTACTGGTCCTGGGGGACTTCAATGCCCATGCAGCCGCTTGGGGCAACCCCAGGACTACCCGCGGTGGCGAGGCCCTATTGGGTTGGGCGGCCGAGCACGACCTGCGGCTGGAGAATATCTCCCTGGAAGAGCTGGGCATCGCCTCCGTGAGGGCGAAGAGGGCCGTGACCGGGGGTCTCTTGCTGGAGATCCCCGGTGCAGAAGGCGGCGCGAAGGCGGATCGTCTCGCCCAGAGGCTCCGGGAGCAGCTGGGCGGGCGAGGTGTCCGGGTCGCCCGGCCCACGAAGAGCACGGAGATTTTTTTTTTTTTTTTTTTTTTTTTGTCGTGGGGAAAATCTTCGAAAGACTCCCTCCCACGTCCTTGGGGAGAGGTGAGAGGGGTGTGTGGGATTCCCCGCGCCCGTACAACGACAGGCGCGGGACCTACCCACTAAAAACCCCACGGTGACCCTTCGGCACGCTTTGGGAGGATACCGGGAATCGCTCGAAGCATTCTTCCGGTATCCTCCCCGTGCCCGCGCTTTCGCGCCCATCCCCCGGGGGGACAATCGGTCCCCCCAGTAGACACACTGCCTCATAGCGGCGAGACGGGGCCACTCCATCCCGCCGCTATCCGTCCCGGGGCCGCGTTTAGTGGCGGCTGCGAGCCCCAACTCGCAACCGCCCGCGACCCCGTTTCCACCCCTCGGCGGCCGGGCGTTCATGGCCGCACCAGACCGCCGTGGGTGCCTCCCCTTGCGTCGGACCGATAGGGGGAGGCACTCCTACCCCCAACCGGTCCGACCCGGCGCCGCCTGGCGGGAGGAGGGTCCCCTCAGGACCCCCCTCCCAGCCTAGGTCATCCGCCACGCCGAGGCGGCCGCCCGCGACGCCTCGCGACCGGGCGACGACCTCGGGCCACCGCACGAGCGCGAGCTTCAGCGCGCCGCTGAAGCTCGCGCTCCCTCCCCGCGGCCTCCTTCTGCAACATTACGTTCTCGCAGAAGGAGGCCACGGCCCTCCACTTCTCCTCGCTGCCGAGCATGGCGCGCACCACGCCCGGCAGCGAGACATCCCGCCCGACGACGGCGACCAGGACACGGCGCTCCCCCTCCCACGCGGGGCATACCTCCAGGGTATGATCCGCCGTGTCCTGCTCAGCGTCGCAGTGGCAGCAACGCGCCGTCGGCTCCTTCCCTATCCGGCAGAGGTATCTTCCGAAGCTGCCATGCCCGGAAAATACCTGTGCCAGCCGGTAGGTGAGGCTGCCATGGCCTCTGTCCAGCCACTCCTTCAGGAGTGGCCGAACAGCCCCGACAGTCCGGTGCCCCGCGGTTGGCAGAGCCAGCCGCTCCTGCCACGCGAGCAACACGGACTGCCGGGCCTGGCGCTTCAAATCGCCCCAAGCAGGTTCCTGCCCGCCCGGGACCGCCCCCACCCCCGCGCGACGGTCGACGCGGTGCCGGTACATCACCGCGTGCGACCGCGCGAGCAGGTCCATGGGCGGCATCCCCGCTAGAACCGTCGCCGCCTCATGTGACATGGTCCGATACCCGCGGACGACCCTGAGCGCCATGCGCCTCTGCACCCGACGCAGCATAGTCATGCTGCGCCGGGAGGCAGCCAGGTCGTCCGCCCAGACGGGGGCCCCGTATAGGGCCACCGACTGGACCATTGCCACATAGAGGCGACGAACTCGACCCGCCGGGCCCCCCAGGTTGGGCAGGATCCGGCCCAGAGCCGCAACCATCCTTTCCAACCGGGGGACCAGGCAGCGGAAATGCTTCTCGAAACGCCAGTGGCTATCGAGGATCAGCCCCAGATACCTGATCTGGGGCTTCACCTCGATGTCAGCCCCACCCACCCGAATCAGAGGGGGTGGCGGATCCTGCCGAGGTGAATGAAACGCAATCACCTCGGTCTTATGGACCGCCACCGTCATCCCCATCCCCCTGATCCGGTCGACGACGCGTTGCGACCCCTCCTCCGCGCGACGCATGGCCCTCCCCCAGTGCGCCATCGCATACCCTCTTGGCGACTCCACAAAAGGAATGGGATTTTGTATTCCGATTTTCCAAATGGAGCAAGCTGTTACGAGTCACCGCCTACTGCCTCCGGCTCCGGAGGCCGCTGGCTGGAGAGCAGAGGTCATTTGATGCAAAAGTTGTCGAAGCATTGGAAATGCAGCGTGCAACGGAAAGAATTGCACGCTACTTGCAGCGTACGCATTTTGCGGAAGAGTACCGGTGTTTAGAAGAGCACAAGGGAATCCCTGCAACGTCTCCCTTGAAAAGCCTCAACCCTTTCCTCGATGACAAGCATGTCTTGAGAGTGGGCGGAAGATTGGAGAACGCGACGCTGACATGGGAAACCAAACACCCGATAATACTGCCGAAACATCATGTTTCTAACATGATAATTCGGAACTGCCACGTGGACACGTTGCACGGGGGTTTGCAATTAACCATGTACACGGTGAGACAGAAATTCTGGATCATCGGGTGCCGAAACGCAGCGCGCACGGTTATCCACCAATGCATACGATGCGTGAGGTGGCAAGCGAACACATCCACGCAAATCATGCAGGATTTAATACCGGAGCGCAGCCGAGCGGCACGACCTTTTACAAATTGCGGAGTCGATTACGCCGGACCGTTTCGGGTCCGCGACTCCGCCGGTCGTGGAAAAACGGCTCATAAAGCGTATATAGCAGTGTTCGTCTGCTTCGCTACAAGAGCCGTGCACATCGAACTCGTCCACGATTATACGACGAGTGCGTTCCTGGCCGCCTTCGACCGATTCATCGCTCGCCGAGGAGTTCCATCCTGTATGTTCAGTGACAACGGAACAAACTTCGTAGGGGCGGATCGCGAATTGAAGGCACACTTCTACGCGGTGTATCATACACCGGAAATGAGAACGAAGTGCGGTCAAAAGGGCATTACGTGGAAGTTTAATCCACCCAGTGCACCCCACTTTGGTGGTATGCAAGAAGCCGGTGTGAAATCGGTGAAGCATCACCTGAAACGCGTCCTCGGAGAATTTACGCCCACAAGCGAAGAAATGCAGACATTACTCTGTAAGATCGAGGCGAGCTTGAATTCACGACCGATCGCCGCTTTCAGCGACTGTCCCGAGGATTATGCACCTCTTACACCGGGCCACTTCCTGATTGGGGGACCGATGAATGCACTCCCGGTCGAGTCTGTGGAAACGGAAACCCTCTCGCGGCTTACGCGATGGAGGGCCATTCAAAAATTCCATGAGCAGCTCTGGAAACATTGGACGCGAGATTACCTCACGTACCTCCAGCGACTGACAATTAAGGTGCGTTCACCACGGCGCTATTTGAACGGAGTTCTACGACCAGTGTCCGTACACACTGGCGATGAGTGAACGGCGCTCTAGCTGGTCGCCGGATGTCGGAACTCAAAGGTTGTCTCGAACACCGACTGGAGGACGGCAAGTCCACCCAGGGTATATATGCCACGAAGGCCCTTATAGGTGGGGGTGTAACCGTTCGACAGTCAAGGGAGGTTCGAGAATCAAACTCGATACCTCGGACACGACCGCTGATTGCAATGACACGTGCCTGAATTCAGAGTGATGTGGATTATAGCCACCGCCGAATGGAAATCTCGTATTATAATCCACGAGATTTTTACAGTCTTGTTGATCTGGTCGAAGCCCGACTGGATCTGTTTTAAATTATAAACGGGTTGCGGAAGGATTCACGGTAAGGGATTGGTTCACAATCCGTTCTCGTATCGAGTCCTTTTTATCCACGTTTCTGGTTGCGTTTATTCGAATCGTGGACGGGTTACGGGATGATTCACGGTACGGGATTAGTTCGTAATCCGTTCTGGTATCGAATGCTTCCGTGTCCTCGTTTAATATTCTGTTGATTTAAACTGTAAACGGGTTGTGGAAGGATTCACGGTAAGAGACTGTTTTCCAATCCGTTCTCGTATTGAGTTCTTCCTTTTCCACGTTTTTAATTTCTTCGAAAGTACGAATAACTCGTAATTATTTGGTCGTATTGGAATTTTCGTGGAACGGGGTCGTATGCCCACGTGCTCCCTGCCGGTTCCAGATTAAGAGTGACGGACGAGCACGGACAGTCAAAATGTTCGCTCGACGGGCGAAACCTCCGTAGAGCGGCGCAGTAGACATCTTTTGAGTCCGTCTTTGTCTAATACAAAATTATCGTACCTTCTCTAGACACGCGCGTCGAAACTTTCGTTTCGAAATTGAGCGTTACGTGGCCGATCGCGTGATGTCTTGAAAAAACCCGAGCGCGACTGTTTTTCTATCCGGTACCGTTTTCGCGTAGCGGACACGATGACCGAGGTACCTCTGGTCACTTACATTCGCCGAAAAAACAATACCGAGTGACGAATTTTATTCTACTTTAGAATACGTCGAATTAACGCGATATTTAAACACACATACATTCTAATGTAACCTAACCCCGCATATGTTCATAATTCACGCCCGGAACATTACCGCTCGGAATTATCCGGAACACATCCGGAGTATTGTACGCTGATTATATTATGTCTTTATTCTTCCATTGTTTTCACTGTCATCGGGTATAACGATATATCTTAAATCTTACTTATCTTACTTCATTTTATGTTATTTTATTTTATTTTATTTGTGACCGTTCCCCCGTGGACGGTCCGAGGGGGACGCGGAGGAAGGTGGCGGGTGCCGAATCAGTCGGCGGTCGAGGGTTCGTTGCGGTGAGTAACGTGGGCTGAGTTGTCGGTTTTAAAACGTGTTTATTACTAACTTAGTCTATGTACAAATCTTACGGCTACGGAGGACGGCGCGGTGAGCGGTCGGTCGCTCGGCGAGAGCGGCGCGATGAGCGGTCGGTCGCTTAGCGAGAATGGCGCGGCGAGCGGTCGGTCGCTCGGCAAGAGCGGCGATTGCTCGACGGTGTGAGCGTTCGGGCGCTCAGCGGAGGGAAGAGGACATACAATACCCTACCTACGCTGTTACGAGGCCGCGATGTCGGTAGAGCCAGGGTAGAAAATAGGGAAGAGGTTCGACCCAGTATCCAGGGTTATGGGAGGTTCAGCGGATCGGTGGCGAGAGTGCCCCTCGCACTCTCGTGTTTTCAAAAAGCGGAGCTCGTGTAGACCCGTAGTGGTTCGTACGCAATCTCTTGTCACTTGATTCGACTTCGACGAGCAAGATACGAGTCCCCTGAATCCGGCCGGTGGCTCGGTATTAATACCCGCGCGACGCGTAATTAGTGGCGAGAAGTCGCGGATGCCTAGCAGCCGCGCGGGAAACCACCGGTCGCGGGGACTCGGTTCCGGGTTGGGATATGCGCGTTACATATTGTATTACTGTTATTATTCATTTATTTATTCCTCAGTTACTGGTGCTTTTCTACTCCCTGGACTAACTCTCTTGCTGTCTGCATATATCTCATATACGGCGCACTAACAATAAGTGGCCTACCCCAATAAGTTATACACTGTTAAAAAGCTGATGCTTCTAACGACGAGGTCCGGATAGAGGTATAGGAGTTTTCAGGGAAAATTATTATGGGCGTCTGGTTTTCTTTTCGTCGGCCTTCTACGCCGACCTTTTATTAGAAAAGTAAAATTGAAATAAAAGTAACAATCGAAAACCAAAAAATAAATTAGGATTGTCTATATTCGTGCTGGGACGTTGCCTGCCTCGTCTCTGCCGGTCGCCGAACTCGCCGGGTTGAGGTAGGCCAAGGTTCCTATAATCAGAAAAACACGGCAATGTGTTAGACACGTAAACACGTTACACGTATATTCGCCGCGTGTGTGTCCTCACGCTCCTGGCTTCGATATTCGAATATATAGGAGCGGAGAATTTCGCTCACTCGTAATATACGAGCTCGCTAGTGGACTGTATTTATAATTTTGGCTTTTGATAAAGAATAAATTCCTTATCTACGCCGTTTGCAGTCGATTACCTTGTGGACGGAATTGCAAGTGGAGGTTGTAAGGCTCCAAATGCACTTCTCCCGTGAGTCTGTCCACTGAGTCTATGCGTCGAAACGCAGTGCAGTGCAACAGCCCAACCGTCGAACTGTGGCTGCTCTTGGCTGCTTCAACAGACGACTTATTGGTCCGGGGTTGCACTACGGAGCCCGACTGCACGTGGTTCACTGCACGTTCCACATCTATTCGTTGCACTTAACAGTATTCGAACCACGTGGGGGCCTGACCCACGACTCCGTTACTCCTCCGCACAGGTGCTCCTCTAAACGTTACACCGGCGGGATCTGTAGGAGTAAGGACTCGCAGACCGGAAAAGTCAGACGTCCTTTGTGGACGTCGACCCGACTACAGTGGACCCACCTGGATGGTTCACCACGTAGGTGCGTTCCTTTGGTGTCTCCTCAGCCTGGCGGTAATCACAAGAAAATTGAAGCGTAATTTTTGCCAACTTTCTTATGCCTCGATCGTTTATACGATCGAGACGACCGCTCAATTCTGCACGGAGGGATCGAACACCTTACTGGTGTATATTCTCGATCACTCCACAGGATATCGAACACCTTGCTGGTGTATTTTCTCGATCTCCTGTCGCAGGACTGATTTCGTGGAATCTCGATTTGGGAAATCCCATACAAGATTCCGGGGCGTACTTGACCGAATCTAAACCGATCCGTTTGTCAAGGAAAAGGCGGATTATTTCCACACTTTTCTCGAGTTTTATCGAATTCTCAGCTGTGCGAGGTCAATCAGTGGACCCGCACCAGACTGAACATCTACTCTTTACACCCTTTAACTACAGGCAGAATCGTTCTGAATATCAAACAATTCGAACTTTCCTTTTGTAAATCTTTCCGTTCGAGTGCAATCGGGAGCCGATCCGCTCTAGTTGGAAGTCTACGTAGGACTGCGCGGATTGACAGCCGAAGACGCGACCGCGTTACTCTCATTAGTCGTTACGCGGCGCTGTCTAAATTTCGGCAGTCTTTCTCCGTCTGATTCTTAGCGCACTACTCTCTCACGGTACTGACGTCATCAACACCGTTAGCACACTCGAATCGAAGGTAATGAGCCGTTACCGATGCCAGAAAAACTAGTAATACACGCGTTTTTCTATCACTGTTTGCTGTACAAATCCTATTAGAGATAATCTCCTTCGAATTGTACGTTAACAGGATTAACGGTAATCGCGGCCGAGGACAATCGCTCGGCATTATGCAAATCTTTAAACAAAGGGTAACATCGTCTGCACCAAAGACACAGTCGTCGACATAAATTTGATTTTGTAGTACGGGAACAGCTAATGGATAATTAGTTCCGTCATCCTCTGCAAGCTGTCGAAGTACGCGGAGTGCGAGGTCTGCAAGCCAGTGTTCGGCGGCCCCTCACTGCGCGCTATGTGTTGACATGGGGAGGTCAGCCCATCACAGGGTGGGGAGCAAACAGTGCCCTCCCCCCTCCCGGAAGGAGAGCTTGAAGCGGCCCGCCCCAGTTCAGGCACCGCAGTCGGTGACATCGTCCACAATGGAGGTGGACGGTGTCGCGGGGACGGACAGCCTGGAGGAGGCTGGGGCGGCCGCTAAATAGTGCCGCCCTGGCCAACCTCAATCACTGCCGTGTGGCACAGGACATGATGTCTCAAGTCCTCGCGGAGTGGGGGGTTGTCCTGGCGGTTGCCACCGAGCCGTACCGCGTCCCTGATCACCCTCACCGGGTGGGCGACGCGGACGGCTTGCTAGCGACGGTATGGGGAGATGGCGACGGGCTCCGCCGTTCACCATTCTGGAGAGCGGTCGTGGATTCATCGCCGTTGACCGGGGGGGGGGGGGGGGGGGAAGTCGCCGTGGTGGGGTGCTACATCTCGCTCTGCAGCGGTCACGCGGCGATCGAGCAGTACCTGGCCGGTGTCGCGGCATGCGTGTAGCGTTGCGCGGACCGGCCGGTGCTGGTTCTGGGTGATTTCAACGCCAAGTCGGTGGCGTGGGGATCCCCCTGGACCACCGTTCGCGGCAGGATCGTGGGCGTCTGGGCGGTGGGGCTCGACATTCGGTTACTGAACCGGGTGTCGGAGGACACGTGCATGCGGCGATATGGGGGGCCCATCGTGGATGCTGGATTCGCGACCCCCTCGCCGTGCGTATGGTGTCGGGTTGGCAGGTGGTCAGGGAGGCAGGAACACTCTCGGACCACCGGTATATGCGGATGGAGGTCTCTGCCCCCGGATGTATGTCCCGACACCACCGCCCGGGTGACGCCCCACCGCGCCGCTGGGCGCTTCGGCGCCTGGACAAGGACGCAATGATGGTAGTTGCTCTCGCTGCAATTTGGCCGCAAGGGGTTGCCGAGATTCCGAGCATAGACGAGGAGGTCGCCCGGCTCGGGGGGATGGTCGCGAACATATGTGACGCGGCGATGCCCCGGGTCGGGCGGGCTTCTCCTCGCCGGGCGGTGTACTGGTGGTCGACGGCGATCGCGGAAATGCGAGACGCGAGTATCCGCGTCCGACCCCAGTACACCCGCGCGCGCCGTCGTCTACGGAGAGACGATAACGTGGCGCGAGCGGGGGCAGATGACCTGTATGAGGCATACCGCATGTCGCGGATGGCTCTGCAGGTCGCCATCAAACAGGCCAAGACCCGGGCATGGAAGGAGCTCCTCGAGACCCTTGATGACGATCCTTGGGGGCGCCCTTATAAGGTGGTGCTGAACAAGCTCCGCCCGTGGGCGCCCCCCGTCACCGAGGGTTTTGACCCCGGCTGCTGGAGGACGTGGTCAATACTCTCTTCCCAATTGGGGAGATGGGACCACGTCCTCCGGCAGAGGCAACGGCCCCGTTGGAGTGGGTGGCCGAGCCGGGGGCCACGCATGGGGAGCTGGCCGCGGCCATCAGACGGCTCGAGGCGCGTAACACGGCCCCGGGTCCGGATGGTGTGTCCGGCCGGGTTTGAGTTTTAACCCACGGCGTCCTTGGGGCCGACCTCAGGCGGTTGTGTGACCGATGCCTAAGGGACGGGCGATTCCCCCCTAGTTGGAAAGTGGCGAGGATGGTCCTCCTCCGGAAGGAGGGTCGGCCCGCGGAGTCTCCATCCGCATGCCGGCCCATCTGTCTCCTCGACGAGGTGGGCAAGCTCTTCAAGCGAGTGATTGCTGCCCGCCTCGTCGAGCACCTGTCGCGGGTTGCCCCCGGCCTGGCCGAGTGCCAGTACGGTTTCCGGGAGGGCCGATCGGCGATCGATGCGATAGGTCGCGTCAGGGACCTCTCGGGGTCGGCCGTCTCCCGGGGAGGTGTGGTTTTGGCAATATCTTTGGATATTTCCAATGCCTTTAATACCCTGCTCTAGGAGGAGATAATGAGGGGGCTCGAAGATCATCGGGTCCATCCTTATCTCAGGGTAGTTGTCGGGGGTTATCTCCGCGGCAGGTGGATCCAGTATCCGGGTCGGGATGCAGATATGCGGAAGGAGGTGTACTGCGGCGTTCCGCAGAGGTCAGTCCTCGGGCCACTCCTGTGGAACGTCGCGTACGATACGGTGTTGCGGGCCGACCTCCCCGACGGCGTCAGCGCCGTGTGTTATGCAGATGACACACTGGCGCTGGCTGTCGGGGCGCACTGGAGGAGAGCCAAGCGTCTCACGGAGGAGGAGGTGCAGCGCGTCGTCGGCCGGATCAGGGGGATAGGGATGACGGTGGCGGTCTGCAAGACCGAGGTGATAGCGTTCCATTCACCTCGGCAGGAACCACTACCCCCTAGGATTGTGGTGTGTGTTTCGATCGAGATGGCTTTCCAGGGCACTGGATAGCCTCGATTTAATTAAATTAATTGTAGACGTAACTTAGTTTAAAAACGGAACCCAATCAAATACTGTCTTTGATTATGGTTGGCTTATAAAGACACTTAAGTTTAATAGATTAACTATGTACACTTTAATTAAAAATAATTTGTTTAATAAAACGGTCTTGTTGGTTTTATTAACAAGAAACCGCGACTTGCGCGGATCGGAAACCGAGATCGGTTTAACTGGTCTAACGCGAGCACGTTTTCTCTGGTCTTAACACGAGCACGTTTTCTCTGGTTTTAACACGAGCACGTTTTCTCTGGTTTTAACACGAGCAAGTGTAATTGCCGGAGATCCGGAAGAGAAGGAGCGTTTCCTTTCTTGCGGGAAAGCTAGAACCGCGCAGTTTTGTCGCGCGGGTGGGGGGAATCACGACAAGCCGAGACAGTGATCTATTGTAACTGATTTGTCCAATAGATGTCTCGACTCGTACGATTTCCCATTCTCGTTGATTGGCCGCACGCGGCGTGGTCAATCCTGAACAGTGTGTGAGGCTGATATCGAGGTGAAGCCCCAGATGAAGTATCTGCGACTGATCCTCGATAGCCACTGGCGCTTCGAGGAGCATTTCCGCTGCCTGGTCCCCCGGTTGAAGAGGATGGTCGAGGTTTTTGGTCGAATCCAACCCAACCTGGTTGACCCAAGAAGGTGACCCCCAGGTATTTAATCTGAGTGCTGCGTCTCACCTCTACCCCCGCGACTCTAATTTTAGAATCCCCGATTCTCTTTTTATTTAAAGAGAATACCTCCGTTTTAGAGGGTGCTACCTCCAGGTCGTGTGCCGCGAGCCACTCCATGACCACCCTTATGGAGTGATTTACACGCTCTTCGAGGACCCCCGTCGTCCTCGCCGTCGCAGCCAGGGCGATATCGTCGGCGTACCCCACTATCCGACACCCCAGAGCCAGGACGCACCTGAGTACACCGTCGTACGCCAGATTCCAGAGAGTAGGCCCCCAGACCGAACTCTGTGGCACACCCATCTCTGCCTTGACGTTTTTGGGCCCTTCTTCGGTGTTGTACCACACCTTTCGGTTCCGGAAATACCCTACCAGGATACGACGGGATTTCCCGCGCAATTCCTGCCTCCAGGATGGGCCTCCACTTCAGAGAGCTGAAGGCATTTTTGACATCGAGGGCGACCAGGACGCAGAACCTACGCTTGTCCCTCGCCTCTCTGACCGACCCCACAACCACTTCGAGGGTCTGAGCCATGTTTCGCCCTTTTCGGAAGCCGTATTGGTCGCCCGAGTAATCTTCGGGTCCGATGGCGGCCATCAATCTACCCCTAAGAACCGATTCAAAGGTTTTAGCCCACACACTGAAGAGACAGAGGGTTCGATACGCATTGGGGGACTCAGGGTCCCGCCCCTGTTCTTTTACCAAAACCAACCTCTGTTCCCTAATTCTGGGGGAGATGTACCCCCTCAACAGACAGCTGTTGAAGAGACACGCCAATCTCTCGGTCCTTTTTTGGATGATGACCGCCACCACCCTCCCCGGGGCCCGATCCACCCTGAGGCTCGAACAGGCCACCATGACCTCTCCGGGTTCTACCAGCTCAAAACCCTTCGGAGTGGGGGTTCCCCAGCGGCCCTAGGGAACAACGCCTCCACGACCCCTTGGCTTTTTCAACCGAAAGCATCGGCGGGTCCGACCGAGTCTTGACGATTTTCATAACTGCCTTGTAGGGTTTTCCCCATACGTTACCCTCCTCCTGCCCGCACAGGCTCCTCCAGGCAGCCATTCTGCTTTAAATTCTGGCCCTTTTGAGGGCCTTCCTGGCCTCCCTGTAGCTGTCACGAAGGAGCCTGGACCAGGGTTTGTCGCATCTCTGGGCCCCCTGGTAAGCCTTATGTTTCCGGCTGGCCTGCCGCCGAAGTTCCGCAATTTCCGGGGTCCACCACGCCTTCGATCGCCGAGCTACAGGGGTTTGCCTGCGGGGGTCCATGCTTGCAGAGCATGCCCCCTCGCAGGCGTCCAGGAAGACCTCCATCTCTTCCTCGTTCCAGAAAGGCGCTTGGAAGCCCGCCGTGAGCCGGTCGAAGAACCTCGAGGACCCCGTCCTCGTTTAAAGTATTCACCCCCCCCCCCCCCCCCACGGGGTGCAGCAGATACCTGTAGGTACTGAATACCTACTCCACGTTACACCACATAAGGTCACTGGGTCACACGCGAAGATATCTATCTTGGACGTAGGACCATTTCTCTCAATGGTGTGCTCCCCGGAGGTCATGACCGGGATTAATCCCATTCTGTCGAAAACCCCCTGTAGAGCAACACCCATCCCTCTGAGATCGAAGGACCTGGACCCCCAAGCGGGCGAAGCTGGCGTTGAAGTCTCCCCAACGGCAGCCCTACCCCAGCTGGCCCTTTCCAGTTCCAGCTCGTGGAAGGCGGCGTCCAGTTCCCTCGGTCCCAGTCTCGGTGTTTAGTAACAGCTGCACACCGTTATCCCTTTAATCCTGACGGCAGCAAAACCGTTACCCACGATTTCGCTGTCGGTGACGTGACGCAGCCCGTTTATCGCCGTCACCCACACGGCCGCTGACCCCGAGACGTCCCCCACCCAGTCTGGGTGGACCCTGTACGGCTCCGAGACCAGTACAACATCCACCCGCACAGCGTCGACCGTCCGTGGTGCAGCAGGTCCTGTGCAAGTCTACACCTATTCAGGTTCACCTGTAAGACCGTAAAGGTGCCGGGTTACCCTTACACCCTCGTAGGTGCTCCCGGTACACCGGATATACCCCCGACCTCGACGGATGTCCTAGGCCTCCGGTCGGGACCCCCCTACGCTTGCATAATATACAAAACGGGGGCGAGGTACAGCTCCGCGCCACGTGATCTTCCTTTCTGCACCTGTCGCACAGGTTGGTCCCTCCCATCCCCAATGGGCAGGAGGCCCTTACGTGACCGAAGTCCAGGCAGTCATAACACCTTTATACCCTTGGTGTTACCCTTAGGCGACAGGCGGTATAGCCTATCCTCACCCTCGGCCCCTTCGTGAAGTCGCCTCCCTGCGTCCATCGAGAGAGGCGTCGACGACCAGTCTCCCCCCCCCCCCAAAGGTACTAGTTACCTTTACCCTGGCGTCGCCAGCCCCCTCCGCGCCACAATGTGCGACCACCGCCGCCAGAATGTCGCTTCCCTCCACAATCGGGTCGAGAACCCTGATTTCAATCTCGACTCTGGGGAGAGTGCCCTGACCGTTTACCCCTTCTCCATTTCTCCTTTGATGGCCTCCGAGGCCGTGGCTGCACTCCCGTCTCCGCTACACTCCAGGATGAAGTCCGCTATACGTGTCTTACGTATCTTCCGCACCTCGTTAAGTTTTCCCTCCCATCTTCCCAGCGATGGGCCAGAAAACCTTGGCATGGGTTTTCCCAGGTACTTTGATCGTGATTGCCTCGTTTCTCGACCCCTTAGGGATTTTCACTGCCTTGCCAGCGGCGTTTTCATCCCTACCCTTGGCCACGGTCCCCTGCCCTCCTTTTGCTCTTCCTCCAGGGTCTCCAGTGTCCTTGTTCCTCTTTTCTTTCCTTTTCGCCCTCCTTTGAACCTCCCATTCCTCGGCGGGGCCTTCCCTTGCCCCCCCCCCCCCAATGCCCTTCTCTTCTCCTGCTACAGCCGGAAGGGGAGGGGAGAAGGCGCCTACGCTTCCCATTTCCCCTTCCCCGCTTGCGCATTTCCGTCCGCCATTACCTACGGTGGCCTTGTCCCCGGTCTCCTCAATCCCCCAACTTGAGTGGATCCTCCTCCTCACTTTTCTGCCCCAGTCAGGGTTTCTAGTGTCCGTTAGTGGAGTGCCCCCTTTTCCTTTAGCGGTGGGGGCCACGAATGGACCTCCGTGTCCTGTGCCAGGTAGATCATCCCCTACCGGACATTCCGTGGTCTGTGTGGTCACATTTCTACCTCCCCTAAACTCCTCCGTCTGTGTTTCGACCACCACAGAGATCAGTCCTTCCATTTCCCCTTTTCTCTTCCCCTCCTTAATATATGTGGCAGCCATAACCCCCAGATTTCTCCTCGCATTCTCATTTCCCTGTATTTCCTTGATAATCTCCTCGCAAAAAACCGACACTCCTGTCTGATCCGAAGAAATCCGCAATCCCATTCAGCTCCTCCTCCAATTTGCTGATTTTTTGCTCCAGCAGTCCGTCGACCCTCTGGATCTCAACCAGGATGCTGTGGCAGTCGATCCTCGATCCCCCTTTTCCTTTTCCTTATCATCCGCCCTCTGGACGTGTTTCTCCCCTACTTCCTTTGGGCCCCCTGTACCCTCCTCCTCAGTGCCACCGCTTTCCGGGTCACCAACCATGTCTCTCGCCCCGATCTCGGTTTCCTTTATCCCCCCTCCCTCTCCTTCTTCGAGGCAACGCCACGGCACTACCCCCTGTTCCGCTTCTGTTTCTTTTTCCCTTGCCCTCTCTCCTCCTTCCCCCTTTGGTCCTTTTTCCGTACTCTCCAGCTCTTCTCCCGAATCCAAGGAGACTACCTGGACCTCCTCCTTGTCTGATCTAGCTCTCGGTGGCTTTCTCCCAATTTTGGGGGCCCGAGCAAATATCGACACTTTTTTTTTTTTTTTTTTTTTTTTTTTTTGTCGTGGGGAAAATCTTCGAAAGACTCCCTCCCACCTCCTTGGGGAGAGGTGGGAGGGGTGTGTGGGATTCCCCGCGCCCGTACAACGACAGGCGCGGGACCTACCCACTAAAAACCCCACGGTGACCCTTCGGCACGCTTTGGGAGGATACCGGGAATCGCTCGAAGCATTCTTCCGGTATCCTCCCCGTGCCCGCGCTTTCGCGCCCATCCCCCGGGGGGACAATCGGTCCCCCCAGTAGACACACTGCCTCATAGCGGCGGGACGGGGCCACTCCATCCCGCCGCTATCCGTCCCGGGGCCGCGTTTAGTGGCGGCTGCGAGCCCCAACTCGCAACCGCCCGCGACCCCGTTTCCACCCCTCGGCGGCCGGGCGTTCATGGCCGCACCAGACCGCCGAGGGTGCCTCCCCTTGCGTCGGACCGGTAGGGGGAGGCACTCCTACCCCCAACCGGTCCGACCCGGCGCCGCCTGGCGGGAGGAGGGTCCCCTCAGGACCCCCCTCCCAGCCTAGGTCATCCGCCACGCCGAGGCGGCCGCCCGCGACGCCTCGCGACCGGGCGACGACCTCGGGCCACCGCACGAGCGCGAGCTTCAGCGCGCCGCTGAAGCTCGCGCTCCCTCCCCGCGGCCTCCTTCTGCAACATTACGTTCTCGCAGAAGGAGGCCACAGCCCTCCACTTCTCCTCGCTGCCGAGCATGGCGCGCACCACGCCCGGCAGCGAGACATCCCGCGCGACGACGCCGACCAGGACACGGCGCTCCCCCTCCCACGCGGGGCATACCTCGAGGGTATGATCCGCCGTGTCCTGCTCAGCGTCGCAGTGGCAGCAACGCGCCGTCGGCTCCTTCCCTATCCGGCACAGGTATCTTCCGAAGCTGCCATGCCCGGAAAATACCTGTGCCAGCCGGTAGGTGAGGCTGCCATGGCCTCTGTCCAGCCACTCCTTCAGGAGCGGCCGAACAGCCCCGACAGTCCGGTGCCCCGCGGTTGGCAGAGCCAGCCGCTCCTGCCACGCGAGCAACACGGACTGCCGGGCCTGGCGCTTCAAATCGCCCCAAGCAGGTTCCTGCCCGCCCGGGACCGCCCCCACCCCCGCGCGACGGTCGACGCGGTGCCGGTACATCACCGCGTGCGACCGCGCGAGCAGGTCCATGGGCGGCATCCCCGCTAGAACCGTCGCCGCCTCATGTGACATGGTCCGATACCCGCGGACGACCCTGAGCGCCATGCGCCTCTGCACCCGACGCAGCATAGTCATGCTGCGCCGGGAGGCAGCCAGGTCGTCCGCCCAGACGGGGTCCCCGTATAGGGCCACCGACTGGACCATTGCCACATAGAGGCGACGAACTCGGCCCGCCGGGCCCCCCAGGTTGGGCAGGATCCGGCCCAGAGCCGCAACCATCCTTTCCAACCGGGGGACCAGGCAGCGGAAATGCTTCTCGAAACGCCAGTGGCTATCGAGGATCAGCCCCAGATACCTGATCTGGGGCTTCACCTCGATGTCAGCCCCACCCACCCGAATCAGAGGGGGTGGCGGATCCTGCCGAGGTGAATGAAACGCAATCACCTCGGTCTTATGGACCGCCACCGTCATCCCCATCCCCCTGATACGGTCGACGACGCGTTGCGACCCCTCCTCCGCGCGACGCATGGCCCTCCCCCAGTGCGCCCCGACGGCCAGCGCCAGTGTGTCATCCGCATAACACACCGTGCTGACGCCGTCGGGGAGGCCGGCCCACAACACCGAGTCGTACGCGATGTTCCACAGGAGTGGCCCGAGGACCGACCCCTGCGGAACACCGCAGTACACCTCCCTCCGCATATCACCATCCCGGCCCGGATACTCGATCCACCTGCCGCGGAGATAATCCCCGACGACCGCCCTGAGACAAGGGGGGACTCGATGATATTCGAGCCCCCTCCTTATCTCTTCCCAGGGGAGGGTGTTAAAGGCATTGGCAATATCCAAGGATATTGCCAATGCCACCCCTCCCCGGGAGACGGCCGCCTCCGAGAGGGCCCTCACACGACCTATCGCGTCGATAGTCGATCGGCCCCCCCGGAAACCGAACTGGCAGTCGGCCAGACCGGGATCACCCCGCGACAGGTGCTCGACGAGGCGGGCAGCAATCACACGCTCGAAGAGCTTGCCCACCTCGTCGAGGAGACAAATGGGCCGGTATGCGGAGGGAGACTCCGCGGGCCGACCCTCCTTCCGGAGGAGGACCATCCTCGCCACCTTCCAACTGGGGGGGAATCGCCCGTCCCTCAGGCAGCGGTCGAACAACCGCCTGAGGTCGGCCCCAAGGACGCCCTGGGTCAAGACCCAAACCCGGCCGGGCACACCATCCGGACCCGGGGCCGTGTTACGAACCCCGAGCCGTCTAATAGCCGCTGCCAGCTCCTCCTGCGTGACCCCCAGCTCGGCCGTCCACTCCACTGGGACAGCCGCCGCCGCCGGAGGACGCGGTCCCCTCTCCCCAATTGGGAAGAGTGTATTGACCACGTCCTCCAGCAACCGGGGGTCAAGACCCTCGGTGACGGGGGGCGCCCACGGGCGGAGCTTATTCAGCACCACCTTATATGGGCGCCCCCATGGATCGTCATCAAGGGTCTGGAGGAGCTCCTTCCATGCCCGCGTCTTGGCCCGTTTGATGGCGACCTGCAGAGCAACCCGCGCCACGCGGTATGCTCCATACAGGTCATCAGCTGCCCTCGCTCGCGCCACGCCGTCGCCTGTACGTTGACGACGGCGCGCGCGGGTGTACTGGCGTCGGGCGCGGACAGTCGCGACTCGCAACTCCGCGATCGCGTCCGACCACCAGTACACCGCCCGGCGAGGAGAAGCCCGCCCGACCCGAGGCATCGCCGCGTCGCAAATACCCGCGACCAATGCTCCGAGCCGGGCGACCTCCTCCTCTATGCTCGGCAACTCGGCCGCTCCCTGCGGCCAAGTTGCAGCGAGGGCAGCTGCCATCAGGGCGTCCTTGTCCAGGCGCCGAAGCGCCCAGCGGCGTGGTGGGGTGCCACGCAGGCGGCCGTGTCGGGATGCACTCGCGGCGGCAGAGACCTCCATCCGGATGTACCGGTGATCGGAGAGTGTCTCTGCCCCCGCGACCACGTGCCAACCCGACACCATGCGCACGGAGTTGGGGGTCGCGAATCCAACATCCACGATGGACCCCCCATATCGCCGCACGCATGTGTGCTCCGACCCCCGGTTCAATACCCGGAGGTCGAGCCCCGCCGCCCAATCGCCCAGGATCCCGCCGCGAACGGAGGTCCTGGGGGATCCCCAAGCCACCGACTTGGCATTAAAATCCCCCAGGACCAGCACCGGCCGGGCCGCGTAGCGCTGCACGCATGCCGCGACCTCGGCCAAGTACAGCTCGAACGCAGCGTGACCGCTACGGGGCGAAATGTAGCACCCCACCACAGCGACTCCCCCCCAGTCCACGGCGACGAATCCCCGACCGCGCTCCAACAAGGAGAACGGTGGGGACCCGTCGCCCCCTCCCCATACCGTCGCCACCAAGCCGTCCGCGTCGCCCACCCAATGAGGGTGATCAGGGACGCGGTACGGCTCGGCGGCGACAGCCAGGCCAACCCCCCACTCCGCGAGGACTTGGGACATCAAGTCCTATGCCGCGCGGCAGTGGTTGAGGTTGGCCTGGAGGAGGAGGCGGGGCGGCATTAATTAATGGCCGCGCCAGCCTCCTCCCGGCCGTCCGTCCCCGTAGCACCGTCCACCTCCATGGAGGACGATGCCACCGCCCTCGGCACCGGAGCCGGTGCAGCCCGCCTCTTCCTCTCCTTCCGGGAGGGGGGGGAGCACTTCTTGCTCCCCACCCTGTGATCGGCTGGCCTCCCCATGTCCGCACACAGCGGGCAGTGGGGGGCCGCCGAGCACTGGCTCGCACGGTGCTCTTTGGCACCGCAGCGGTAACACTGACCGCTGCGGTCCACCGGCGAGGTGCACCACTGCCTCACGTGCCCCAATTCGAGGCAGCGGTGACACTGGAGCGGGCGCGGCGCGAGGATTTCCACTCGCGCCGAAACCCACCCCACCAACACCCTCCCGGATTCCGCCACCTTACGGGCGGCGGAGAGGGGGCACCGGGCCGCGGCACAGGACTTGATGTCCCAAGTCCTCGCAGAGTGGGGGGTTGGCCTGGCGGTCGCCGCCGAGCCGTACCGCGTCCCTGATCAACCTCATTGGGTGGGCGACGCGGACGGCTTGGTGGCGACGGGAGGGGGAGGGGGCGACGGGTCCCCACCGTTCTCCTTGTTGGAGCGCGGTCGGGGATTCGTCGCCGTGGACTGGGGGGGAGTCGCTGTGGTGGGGTGCTACATTTCGCCCCGTAGCGGTCACGCTGCGTTCGAGCTGTACCTGGCCGAGGTCGCGGCATGCGTGCAGCGCTACGCGGCCCGGCCGGTGCTGGTCCTGGGGGATTTTAATGCCAAGTCGGTGGCTTGGGGATCCCCGAGGACCTCCGTTCGCGGCGGGATCCTGGGCGATTGGGCGGCGGGGCTCGACCTCCGGGTATTGAACCGGGGGTCGGAGCACACATGCGTGCGGCGATATGGGGGGTCCATCGTGGATGTTGGATTCGCGACCCCCAACGCCGTGCGCATGGTGTCGGGTTGGCACGTGGTCGCGGGGGCAGAGACACTCTCCGATCACCGGTACATCCGGATGGAGGTCTCTGCCGCCGCGAGTGCATCCCGACACGGCCGCCTGCGTGGCACCCCACCACGCCGCTGGGCGCTTCGGCGCCTGGACAAGGACGCCCTGATGGCAGCTGCCCTCAGGGAGCGGCCGAGTTGCCGAGCATAGAGGAGGAGGTCGCCCGGCTCGGAGCATTGGTCGCGGGTATTTGCGACGCGGCGATGCCTCGGGTCGGGCGGGCTTCTCCTCGCCGGGCGGTGTACTGGTGGTCGGACGCGATCGCGGAGTTGCGAGTCGCGACTGTCCGCGCCCGACGCCAGTACACCCGCGCGCGCCGTCGTCAACGTACAGGCGACGGCGTGGCGCGAGCGAGGGCAGCTGATGACCTGTATGGAGCATACCGCGTGGCGCGGGTTGCTCTGCAGGTCGCCATCAAACGGGCCAAGACCCAGGCATGGAAGGAGCTCCTCCAGACTCTTGATGACGATCCATGGGGGCGCCCATATAAGGTGGTGCTGAGTAAGCTCCGCCCGTGGGCGCCCCCCGTCACCGAGGGTCTTGACCCCCGGCTGCTGGAGGACGTGGTCAATACACTCTTCCCAATTGGGGAGAGGGGACCGCGTCCTCCCGCGGCGGCGGCTGTCCCAGTGGAGTGGACGGCCGAGCTGGGGGTCACGCAGGAGGAACTGGCAGCGGCCATCAGACGGCTCGGGGTTCGTAACACGGCCCCGGGTCCGGATGGTGTGCCCGGCCGGGTTTGGGTCTTGACCCAGGGCGTCCTTGGGGCCGACCTCAGGCGGTTGTTCGACCGCTGCCTGAGGGACGGGCGATTCCCCCCCAGTTGGAAGGTGGCGAGGATGGTCCTCCTCCGGAAGGAGGGTCGGCCCGCGGAGTCTCCCTCCGCATACCGGCCCATTTGTCTCCTCGACGAGGTGGGCAAGCTCTTCGAGCGTGTGATTGCTGCCCGCCTCGTCGAGCACCTGTCGCGGGGTGATCCCGGTCTGGCCGACTGCCAGTTCGGTTTCCGGGGGGGCCGATCGACTATCGACGCGATAGGTCGTGTGAGGGCCCTCTCGGAGGCGGCCGTCTCCCGGGGAGGGGTGGCATTGGCAATATCCTTGGATATTGCCAATGCCTTTAACACCCTCCCCTGGGAAGAGATAAGGAGGGGACTCGAATATCATCGAGTCCCCCCTTGTCTCAGGGCGGTCGTCGGGGATTATCTCCGCGGCAGGTGGATCGAGTATCCGGGCCGGGATGGTGATATGCGGAGGGAGGTGTACTGCGGTGTTCCGCAGGGGTCGGTCCTCGGGCCACTCCTGTGGAACATCGCGTACGACTCGGTGTTGCGGGCCGGCCTCCCCGACGGCGTCAGCACGGTGTGTTATGCGGATGACACACTGGTGCTAGCCGTCGGGGCGCACTGGGGGAGGGCCATGCGTCGTGCGGAGGAGGGGTCGCAACGCGTCGTCGACCGGATCAGGGGGATGGGGATGACGGTGGCGGTCCATAAGACCGAGGTGATTGCGTTTTCTTCACCTCGGCAGGATCCGCCTCCCCCTCTGATCCGGGTGGGTGGGGCTGACATCGAGGTGAAGCCCCAGATCAGGTATCTAGGGCTGATCCTCCATAGCCACTGGCGTTTCGAGGAGCATTTCCGCTGCCTGGTCCCCCGGTTGGAAAGGATGGTTGCGGCTCTGGGCCGGATCCTGCCCAACCTGGGGGGCCCGGCGGGCCGAGTTCGTCGCCTCTATGTGGCAATGGTCCAGTCGGTGGCCCTATACGGGGCCCCCGTCTGGGCGGACGACCTGGCTGCCTCCCGGTGCAGCATGACTATGCTGCGTCGGGTGCAGAGGCGCATGGCGCTCAGGGTCGTCCGCGGGTATCGGACCATGTCACATGAGGCGGCGACGGTTCTAGCGGGGATGCCGCCCATGGACCTGCTCGCGCGGTCGCACGCGGTGATGTACCGGCACCGTGTCGACCGTCGCGCGGGGGTGGGGGCGGTCCCGGGCGGGCATCCTGAAGGAGTGGCTGGACAGAGGCCATGGCAGCCTCACCTACCGGCTGGCACAGGTATTTTCCGGGCATGGCAGCTTCGGAAGATACCTGTGCCGGATAGGGAAGGAGCCGACGGCGCGTTGCTGCCACTGCGACGCTGAGCAGGACACGGCGGATCATACCCTCGAGGTATGCCCCGCGTGGGAGGGGGAGCGCCGTGTCCTGGTCGGCGTCGTCGCGCGGGATGTCTCGCTGCCGGGCGTGGTGCGCGCCATGCTCGGCAGCGAGGAGAAGTGGAGGGCTGTGGCCTCCTTCTGCGAGAACGTAATGTTGCAGAAGGAGGCCGCGGGGAGGGAGCGCGAGCTTCAGCGGCGCGCTGAAGCTCGCGCTCGTGCGGTGGCCCGAGGTCGTCGCCCGGTCGCGAGGCGTCGCGGGCGGCCGCCTCGGCGTGGCGGATGACCTAGGCTGGGAGGGGGGTCCTGAGGGGACCCTCCTCCCGCCAGGCGGCGCCGGGTCGGACCGGTTGGGGGTAGGAGTGCCTCCCCCTACCGGTCCGACGCAAGGGGAGGCACCCTCGGCGGTCTGGTGCGGCCATGAACGCCCGGCCGCCGAGGGGTGGAAACGGGGTCGCGGGCGGTTGCGAGTTGGGGCTCGCAGCCGCCACTAAACGCGGCCCCGGGACGGATAGCGGCGGGATGGAGTGGCCCCGTCCCGCCGCTATGAGGCAGTGTGTCTACTGGGGGGACCGATTGTCCCCCCGGGGGATGGGCGCGAAAGCGCGGGCACGGGGAGGATACCGGAAGAATGCTTCGAGCGATTCCCGGTATCCTCCCAAAGCGTGCCGAAGGGTCACCGTGGGGTTTTTAGTGGGTAGGTCCCGCGCCTGTCGTTGTACGGGCGCGGGGAATCCCACACACCCCTCCCACCTCTCCCCAAGGAGGTGGGAGGGAGTCTTTCGAAGATTTTCCCCACGACAAAAAAAAAAAAAAAAAAAAAAAAAAAAAGTGTCGATATTTGCTCGGGCCCCCAAAATTGGGAGAAAGCCACCGAGAGCTAGATCAGACAAGGAGGAGGTCCAGGTAGTCTCCTTGGATTCGGGAGAAGAGCTGGAGAGTACGGAAAAAGGACCAAAGGGGGAAGGAGGAGAGAGGGCAAGGGAAAAAGAAACAGAAGCGGAACAGGGGGTAGTGCCGTGGCGTTGCCTCGAAGAAGGAGAGGGAGGGGGGATAAAGGAAACCGAGATCGGGGCGAGAGACATGGTTGGTGACCCGGAAAGCGGTGGCACTGAGGAGGAGGGTACAGGGGGCCCAAAGGAAGTAGGGGAGAAACACGTCCAGAGGGCGGATGATAAGGAAAAGGAAAAGGGGGATCGAGGATCGACTGCCACAGCATCCTGGTTGAGATCCAGAGGGTCGACGGACTGCTGGAGCAAAAAATCAGCAAATTGGAGGAGGAGCTGAATGGGATTGCGGATTTCTTCGGATCAGACAGGAGTGTCGGTTTTTTGCGAGGAGATTATCAAGGAAATACAGGGAAATGAGAATGCGAGGAGAAATCTGGGGGTTATGGCTGCCACATATATTAAGGAGGGGAAGAGAAAAGGGGAAATGGAAGGACTGATCTCTGTGGTGGTCGAAACACAGACGGAGGAGTTTAGGGGAGGTAGAAATGTGACCACACAGACCACGGAATGTCCGGTAGGGGATGATCTACCTGGCACAGGACACGGAGGTCCATTCGTGGCCCCCACCGCTAAAGGAAAAGGGGGCACTCCACTAACGGACACTAGAAACCCTGACTGGGGCAGAAAAGTGAGGAGGAGGATCCACTCAAGTTGGGGGATTGAGGAGACCGGGGACAAGGCCACCGTAGGTAATGGCGGACGGAAATGCGCAAGCGGGGAAGGGGAAATGGGAAGCGTAGGCGCCTTCTCCCCTCCCCTTCCGGCTGTAGCAGGAGAAGAGAAGGGCATTGGGGGGGGGGGCAAGGGAAGGCCCCGCCGAGGAATGGGAGGTTCAAAGGAGGGCGAAAAGGAAAGAAAAGAGGAACAAGGACACTGGAGACCCTGGAGGAAGAGCAAAAGGAGGGCAGGGGACCGTGGCCAAGGGTAGGGATGAAAACGCCGCTGGCAAGGCAGTGAAAATCCCTAAGGGGTCGAGAAACGAGGCAATCACGATCAAAGTACCTGGGAAAACCCATGCCAAGGTTTTCTGGCCCATCGCTGGGAAGATGGGAGGGAAAACTTAACGAGGTGCGGAAGATACGTAAGACACGTATAGCGGACTTCATCCTGGAGTGTAGCGGAGACGGGAGTGCAGCCACGGCCTCGGAGGCCATCAAAGGAGAAATGGAGAAGGGGTAAACGGTCAGGGCACTCTCCCCAGAGTCGAGATTGAAATCAGGGTTCTCGACCCGATTGTGGAGGGAAGCGACATTCTGGCGGCGGTGGTCGCACATTGTGGCGCGGAGGGGGCTGGCGACGCCAGGGTAAAGGTAACTAGTACCTTTGGGGGGGGGGGGGGGAGACTGGTCGTCGACGCCTCTCTCGATGGACGCAGGGAGGCGACTTCACGAAGGGGCCGAGGGTGAGGATAGGCTATACCGCCTGTCGCCTAAGGGTAACACCAAGGGTATAAAGGTGTTATGACTGCCTGGACTTCGGTCACGTAAGGGCCTCCTGCTCATTGGGGATGGGAGGGACCAACCTGTGCGACAGGTGCAGAAAGGAAGATCACGTGGCGCGGAGCTGTACCTCGCCCCCGTTTTGTATATTATGCAAGCGTAGGGGGGTCCCGACCGGAGGCCTAGGACATCCGTCGAGGTCGGGGGTATATCCGGTGTACCGGGAGCACCTACGAGGGTGTAAGGGTAACCCGGCACCTTTACGGTCTTACAGGTGAACCTGAATAGGTGTAGACTTGCACAGGACCTGCTGCACCACGGACGGTCGACGCTGTGCGGGTGGATGTTGTACTGGTCTCGGAGCCGTACAGGGTCCACCCAGACTGGGTGGGGGACGTCTCGGGGTCAGCGGCCGTGTGGGTGACGGCGATAAACGGGCTGCGTCACGTCACCGACAGCGAAATCGTGGGTAACGGTTTTGCTGCCGTCAGGATTAAAGGGATAACGGTGTGCAGCTGTTACTAAACACCGAGACTGGGACCGAGGGAACTGGACGCCGCCTTCCACGAGCTGGAACTGGAAAGGGCCAGCTGGGGTAGGGCTGCCGTTGGGGAGACTTCAACGCCAGCTTCGCCCGCTTGGGGGTCCAGGTCCTTCGATCTCAGAGGGATGGGTGTTGCTCTACAGGGGGTTTTCGACAGAATGGGATTAATCCCGGTCATGACCTCCGGGGAGCACACCATTGAGAGAAATGGTCCTACGTCCAAGATAGATATCTTCGCGTGTGACCCAGTGACCTTATGTGGTGTAACGTGGAGTAGGTATTCAGTACCTACAGGTATCTGCTGCACCCCGTGGGGGGGGGGGGGGGGTGAATACTTTAAACGAGGACGGGGTCCTCGAGGTTCTTCGACCGGCTCACGGCGGGCTTCCAAGCGCCTTTCTGGAACGAGGAAGAGATGGAGGTCTTCCTGGACGCCTGCGAGGGGGCATGCTCTGCAAGCATGGACCCCCGCAGGCAAACCCCTGTAGCTCGGCGATCGAAGGCGTGGTGGACCCCGGAAATTGCGGAACTTCGGCGGCAGGCCAGCCGGAAACATAAGGCTTACCAGGGGGCCCAGAGATGCGACAAACCCTGGTCCAGGCTCCTTCGTGACAGCTACAGGGAGGCCAGGAAGGCCCTCAAAAGGGCCAGAATTTAAAGCAGAATGGCTGCCTGGAGGAGCCTGTGCGGGCAGGAGGAGGGTAACGTATGGGGAAAACCCTACAAGGCAGTTATGAAAATCGTCAAGACTCGGTCGGACCCGCCGATGCTTTCGGTTGAAAAAGCCAAGGGGTCGTGGAGGCGTTGTTCCCTAGGGCCGCTGGGGAACCCCCACTCCGAAGGGTTTTGAGCTGGTAGAACCCGGAGAGGTCATGGTGGCCTGTTCGAGCCTCAGGGTGGATCGGGCCCCGGGGAGGGTGGTGGCGGTCATCATCCAAAAAAGGACCGAGAGATTGGCGTGTCTCTTCAACAGCTGTCTGTTGAGGGGGTACATCTCCCCCAGAATTAGGGAACAGAGGTTGGTTTTGGTAAAAGAACAGGGGCGGGACCCTGAGTCCCCCAATGCGTATCGAACCCTCTGTCTCTTCAGTGTGTGGGCTAAAACCTTTGAATCGGTTCTTAGGGGTAGATTGATGGCCGCCATCGGACCCGAAGATTACTCGGGCGACCAATACGGCTTCCGAAAAGGGCGAAACATGGCTCAGACCCTCGAAGTGGTTGTGGGGTCGGTCAGAGAGGCGAGGGACAAGCGTAGGTTCTGCGTCCTGGTCGCCCTCGATGTCAAAAATGCCTTCAGCTCTCTGAAGTGGAGGCCCATCCTGGAGGCAGGAATTGCGCGGGAAATCCCGTCGTATCCTGGTAGGGTATTTCCGGAACCGAAAGGTGTGGTACAACACCGAAGAAGGGCCCAAAAACGTCAAGGCAGAGATGGGTGTGCCACAGAGTTCGGTCTGGGGGCCTACTCTCTGGAATCTGGCGTACGACGGTGTACTCAGGTGCGTCCTGGCTCTGGGGTGTCGGATAGTGGGGTACGCCGACGATATCGCCCTGGCTGCGACGGCGAGGACGACGGGGGTCCTCGAAGAGCGTGTAAATCACTCCATAAGGGTGGTCATGGAGTGGCTCGCGGCACACGACCTGGAGGTAGCACCCTCTAAAACGGAGGTATTCTCTTTAAATAAAAAGAGAATCGGGGATTCTAAAATTAGAGTCGCGGGGGTAGAGGTGAGACGCAGCACTCAGATTAAATACCTGGGGGTCACCTTCTTGGGTCAACCAGGTTGGGTTGGATTCGACCAAAAACCTCGACCATCCTCTTCAACCGGGGGACCAGGCAGCGGAAATGCTCCTCGAAGCGCCAGTGGCTATCGAGGATCAGTCGCAGATACTTCATCTGGGGCTTCACCTCGATATCAGCCTCACACACTGTTCAGGATTGACCACGCCGCGTGCGGCCAATCAACGAGAATGGGAAATCGTACGAGTCGAGACATCTATTGGACAAATCAGTTACAATAGATCACTGTCTCGGCTTGTCGTGATTCCCCCCACCCGCGCGACAAAACTGCGCGGTTCTAGCTTTCCCGCAAGAAAGGAAACGCTCCTTCTCTTCCGGATCTCCGGCAATTACACTTGCTCGTGTTAAAACCAGAGAAAACGTGCTCGTGTTAAAACCAGAGAAAACGTGCTCGTGTTAAGACCAGAGAAAACGTGCTCGCGTTAGACCAGTTAAACCGATCTCGGTTTCCGATCCGCGCAAGTCGCGGTTTCTTGTTAATAAAACCAACAAGACCGTTTTATTAAACAAATTATTTTTAATTAAAGTGTACATAGTTAATCTATTAAACTTAAGTGTCTTTATAAGCCAACCATAATCAAAGACAGTATTTGATTGGGTTCCGTTTTTAAACTAAGTTACGTCTACAATTAATTTAATTAAATCGAGGCTATCCAGTGCCCTGGAAAGCCATCTCGATCGAAACACACACCACAATCCTAGGGGGTAGTGGTTCCTGCCGAGGTGAATGGAACGCTATCACCTCGGTCTTGCAGACCGCCACCGTCATCCCTATCCCCCTGATCCGGCCGACGACGCGCTGCACCTCCTCCTCCGTGAGACGCTTGGCTCTCCTCCAGTGCGCCCCGACAGCCAGCGCCAGTGTGTCATCTGCATAACACACGGCGCTGACGCCGTCGGGGAGGTCGGCCCGCAACACCATATCGTACGCGACGTTCCACAGGAGTGGCCCGAGGACTGACCTCTGCGGAACGCCGCAGTACACCTCCTTCCGCATATCTGCATCCCGACCCGGATACTGGATCCACCTGCCGCGGAGATAATCCACGACAACTACCCTGAGATAAGGATGGACCCGATGATCTTCGAGCCCCCTCCTTATCTCCTCCTAGAGCAGGGTATTAAAGGCATTGGAAATATCCAAAGATATTGCCAAAACCACACCTCCCCGGGAGACGGCCGACCCCGAGAGGTCCCTGACGCGACCTATCGCATCGATCGCCGATCGGCCCTCCCGGAAACCGTACTGGCACTCGGCCAGGCCGGGGGCAACCCGCGACAGGTGCTCGACGAGGCGGGCAGCAATCACTCGCTTGAAGAGCTTGCCCACCTCGTCGAGGAGACAGATGGGCCGGCATGCGGATGGAGACTCCGCGGGCCGACCCTCCTTCCGGAGGAGGACCATCCTCGCCACTTTCCAACTAGGGGGGAATCGCCCGTCCCTTAGGCATCGGTCACACAACCGCCTGAGGTCGGCCCCAAGGACGCCGTGGGTTAAAACTCAAACCCGGCCGGACACACCATCCGGACCCGGGGCCGTGTTACGCGCCTCGAGCCGTCTGATGGCCGCGGCCAGCTCCCCATGCGTGGCCCCCGGCTCGGCCACCCACTCCAACGGGGCCGTTGCCTCTGCCGGAGGACGTGGTCCCATCTCCCCAATTGGGAAGAGAGTATTGACCACGTCCTCCAGCAGCCGGGGTCAAAACCCTCGGTGACGGGGGGCGCCCACGGGCGGAGCTTGTTCAGCACCACCTTATAAGGGCGCCCCCAAGGATCGTCATCAAGGGTCTCGAGGAGCTCCTTCCATGCCCGGGTCTTGGCCTGTTTGATGGCGACCTGCAGAGCCATCCGCGACATGCGGTATGCCTCATACAGGTCATCTGCCCTCGCTCGCGCCACGTTATCGTCTCTCCGTAGACGACGGCGCGCGCGGGTGTACTGGGGTCGGACGCGGATACTCGCGTCTCGCATTTCCGCGATCGCCGTCGACCACCAGTACACCGCCCGGCGAGGAGAAGCCCGCCCGACCCGGGGCATCGCCGCGTCACATATGTTCGCGACCATCCCCCCGAGCCGGGCGACCTCCTCGTCTATGCTCGGAATCTCGGCAACCCCTTGCGGCCAAATTGCAGCGAGAGCAACTACCATCATTGCGTCCTTGTCCAGGCGCCGAAGCGCCCAGCGGCGCGGTGGGGCGCCACCCGGGCGGTGGTGTCGGGACATACATCCGGGGGCAGAGACCTCCATCCGCATATACCGGTGGTCCGAGAGTGTTCCTGCCTCCCTGACCACCTGCCAACCCGACACCATACGCACGGCGAGGGAGTCGCGAATCCAGCATCCACGATGGGCCCCCCATATCGCCGCATGCACGTGTCCTCCGACACCCGGTTCAGTAACCGAATGTCGAGCCCCACCGCCCAGACGCCCAGGATCCTGCCGCGAACGGTGGTCCAGGGGGATCCCCACGCCACCGACTTGGCGTTGAAATCACCCAGAACCAGCACCGGCCGGGCCGCGCAACGCTGCACGCATGCCGCGACACCGGCCAGGTACTGCTCGATCGCCGCGTGACCGCTGCAGAGCGAGATCCATTGTGGACGATGTCACCGACTGCGCCTCCATTGTGGACGATGTCACCGACTGCGGTGCCTGAACCGGGGCGGGCCGCTTCAAGCTCTCCTTCCGGGAGGGGGGAGGGCACTGTTTGCTCCCCACCCTGTGATGGGCTGACCTCCCCATGTCAACACATAGCGCGCAGTGAGGGGCCGCCGAACACTGGCTTGCAGACCTCGCACTCCGCGTACTTCGACAGCTTGCAGAGGATGACGGAACTAATTATCCATTAGCTGTTCCCGTACTACAAAATCAAATTTATGTCGACGACTGTGTCTTTGGTGCAGACGATGTTACCCTTTGTTTAAAGATTTGCATAATGCCGAGCGATTGTCCTCGGCCGCGATTACCGTTAATCCTGTTAACGTACAATTCGAAGGAGATTATCTCTAATAGGATTTGTACAGCAAACAGTGATAGAAAAACGCGTGTATTACTAGTTTTTCTGGCATCGGTAACGGCTCATTACCTTCGATTCGAGTGTGCTAACGGTGTTGATGACGTCAGTACCGTGAGAGAGTAGTGCGCTTAGAATCAGACGGAGAAAGACTGCCGAAATTTAGACAGCGCCGCGTAACGACTAATTAGAGTAACGCGGCCGCGTCTTCGGCTGTCAATCCGCGCAGTCCTACGTAGACTTCCAACTAGAGCGGATCAGTTCCCGATTGCACTCGAACGGAAAGATTTACAAAAGGAAATTTCGAATTGTTTGATATTCAGAACGATTCTGCCTGTAGTTAAAGGGTGTAAAGAGTAGATGTTCAGTCTGGTGCGGGTCCACTGATTGACCTCGCACAGCTGAGAATTCGATAAAACTCGAGAAAAGTGTGGAAATAGTCCGCCTTTTCCTTGACAAACGGATCGGTTTAGATTCGGTCAAGTACGCCCCGGAATCTTGTATGGGATTTCCCTAATCGAGATTCCACGAAATCAGTCCTGCGACAGGAGATCGAGAAAATACACCAGCAAGGTGTTCGATATCCTGTGGAGTGATCGAGAATATACACCAGTAAGGTGTTCGATCCCTCCGTGCAGAATTGAGCGGTCGTCTCGATCGTATAAACGATCGAGGCATAAGAAAGTTGGCAAAAATTACGCTTCAATTTTCTTGTGATTACCGCCAGGCTGAGGAGACACCAAAGGAACGCACCTACGTGGTGAACCATCCAGGTGGGTCCACTGTAGTCGGGTCGACGTCCACAAAGGACGTCTGACTTTTCCGGTCTGCGAGTCCTTACTCCTACAGATCCCGCCGGTGTAACGTTTAGAGGAGCACCTGTGCGGAGGAGTAACGGAGTCGTGGGTCAGGCCCCCACGTGGTTCGAATACTGCATAGAAACGCGGCATAGATACGTATAACGTGTTTACGTGTGTCTAACACATAGCCGTGTTTTTCTAATTATAGGAACCTTGGCCTACCTCAACCCGGCGAGTTCGGCGACCGGCAGAGACGAGGCAGGCAACGTCCCAACACGATTATAGACAATCATAATTTATTTTTTGGTTTTCGATTGTTATTTTTATTTCAATTTTACATTTGTATTAAAAGGTCGGCGTAGAAGGCCGACGAAAAGAAAACCAGACGTCCGTAATAATTTTCCCTGAAAACTCCTATACCTCTATCCGGACCTCATCGTTAGAAGCATCAGCGTCACTTTTGAAGAGAGCGTTCCCCAAACGAAGCGCACAATTTTGTCCACTCTCGCTAAATTTTTTGATCCGTTGGGTTGGACCACTCCCGTTGTTATTAAAGCGAAAATTCTTATGCAACGGTTGGGGCACCTCAAGTGTGAATGGGACGTAACTATTCCAACCGTGATTCTTGATGAATGGACTGTGTATTATAAACAGCTCCCGTGTTTACGTCAACTGTCACTACCACGATGGGTAGATTACGGATCGCATGTGCACTCATGCGAATTACACGGTTTTGCAGATGCCTCATCTTCCGCTTACGCCACAGTTGTGTACTTAAAAATTAGAACAGTATCAGGAGATGTCGCAATATCGCTTCTAACCGCTAAATCTAAAGTTGCACCACTTAAATCCATAAGTATCCCGCGGCTTGAGTTATGCGCCGCTGTGTTGTTATCGCGTCTTCTGATGTTTGTAAAGTCAACGTTCGCGCTTCCGTCGATAGCGAGTCATTGTTGGACGGACCCTATAATAGTTTTAGCCTGGGTATCTCAACACCCATCTCGTTGGAAGACATTTGTTGCCAACCGCGTCGCTGAGATAGAAACAAATATACCAAATGCAGAATGGCATCTCGTGCCTACCGATGATAACCCAGCGGACTGCGCCTCTCGTGGATTAAATTGTGAACAATTAAGTTCCCAGTCGATTTGGTGGAATGGTCCGTTATGGCTCAAGCTTTCGTCCGTTAATTGGCCAAAGGATATTTCGGTCAGCGCGTGCACCCCCCTTGAGGAACGTTCTCTTCCGGTACACACAACAGCCCCAGCACCAACATGGGATTTCGCTGACCGATACTCCAGTTGGATAAAATTAATTCGAGTCACAGCCTATATTTTCCGATTCGTCACTAAACTAAGGCGAAGTTCCACTCTCATAAAGCTGACGATCGTCTCGTGTAACTCCAATCACACTGCCAAAGTGAATAACGCTGCATTATATCCGTGCGAAGTAGAAAAGGTTCGCCTATTTTGGTTGAAATATATTCATCGTAATCTATTTTCAAATGAACTTCACTGTTTACAAACAGCCCAGCTGCTTCCCCGAAGGAGCGCGCTCATATCGCTGAATATATATATTGACGCGAAAGGACTAATACGTGTAGGGTGGCGATTAAAGAACGCAAAATTACTTGAAAACTCCAAAAATTCAATCGCCCTTGACTCTCATCCGCTTGTCAAGCTCCTTATCCGATTTACATACATCCGCACACTTCACGGCGGATCTCAGCTAACTCTCGCTACCCTCCGCCAACAGTTTTGGCTCCTACGTGCTCGACAAATTATCCGCGCAGTATTGTACCGTTGCGTTACTTGTGCTCGTGAACGAGCAAGTGCCGCGACCGAACTAATGGGAAATCTTCCCTTTCCGCGAGTAAACCGAGTCGAACGCGCATTCCTTCATAGTGGCGTGGATTATGCTGGTCCTGCCCTCGACGCGTAATCCAGACCTCCGTAATAAATTAGTCACCGAGCACATCACGTGGAAGTTTATCCCTCCCTCCGCTCCTCATTTTGGGGGGCTCTGGGAAGCCGGAGTTCAAAGCGTGAAATATCATCTCAAACGAGTTATTGGGGCTCATACACTCACGTTCGAAGAGTTCACAACATTACTATACCAAATCGAAGCGTGTTTAAACTCACGTCCGATTCCTCCAGTATCTGATAATTATGATGATTTCATTTCTCTAACACCAGGTCATTTCCTGATCGGCTCCGCCTTGAATGCTATGCCATCACCGACGTTGTTAGATGTCTAGGAAGAATAATTCAATGCCATACCGGATCAGATGGGATCACTCGAGTCGTAACCATCAAGACGGCTCATAGTGAGTATCGGCTGCCTATTGCCAAACTATGTTTCTTACCAGTCGAAATCAATACCCATGAAGAATCGACTGTGCGCTAATTCCCATAAATATTGTAAATAGACCGTATGGCGGGCGGCACTCTAGATTTAAGTTAATAGTAGTGTCTCTCTTTCTTTGTTTTTTTTTTTGTAACATGATCAATCGGATCCATAAGATCCGAGGCGGGCGGTATGTTCCGAAAAGTAATAAAACCTAGGCACTCCCGAGCCTTAGTACGACCCTGCGAAACGTCAGCGACGTCATACACGCAGGATTAGACCTATCGCCACGCCATCAACTGGATCAAGCGTGCGATCTATGAGCGTTTTTGTTTTGAAACCAGAACTGTGTGTAAAAGTCCGAAACGTCCGCAACTAACGAGTTTTCTTGTTATGAATTTTCGACCAGTGTGATTTGTACTTTTAACCGAACACCGTCGTTAATTATATTGTCGTCCAGTGTACTGTCGTAATCGTTATCATTAATTGTGATTAAATGATATAGTGAACAATCTAAGTGTGTGATTCTCTCTGGCACAAAACCCAACGTGGCTGTAAAATCACGATTCCTCGCTCCGTATCCTTGCTAGGATAGAACTAGCGAACCAAAAAGTGATTGGCTGACTCGAGAAGCACTCGCCGAGCCATTTACCACGAAACAACTAGTTACGATAATATATGCGAGTCCTCAAAAAGAAGCAAAATTTTAAACGAAATTGAGAACTGGGGAGGAAAAGTAAATGCACCAATCAAAAAGCAAGGGAAGTATTTAAATATTTGTCAGGATATTAAAGACCTACATGCAAAAACGAAATTAAATAAAAATTTGCCTATGTTGGAAAACGATATTTTATTAGGACCGCAATTAATCGCTGGCAAACATGTATTAGTGAAAAATACACACGCATTTGATTCCTTTGTTTAAACGCTGTTGGTAGCATACCGAAATTGGTGCTCATAGAATACGTACCAAAAGAATCACAAAATGCGATATTTATATTTATAAAAGAATTACCGGAACTTGGTATTTGCAAAAAAATGTATAAAGATCGAGCTGTAATACTTAATTATATATTTAAGTCAGAATTGAACTATATGGATTGTCCGTGTAATATTAGTAGTTTATTTAACAAGCTTTTGTCTGAAAGAGAATGTTTAAATATCGCGTTAATTTGACGTATTTAAAAGTAGAATAAAATTCGTCTCCCGGTATTGTTTTTCGGCGTATGTAACAGACCAGCGAATCTTCGGTCGTCGCGTCCGTTACGGGAAAACAGTACGGAAATGAAAACCCGTCGCTTTCGGATTTTTTCGAAACATCACGCGATCGACCACGTAACGCACAATTTCGAACAAACGTTTCGACATGCGTATCTAGAGAAGGTACGACAATTCTATGTTAGACAAAGACGGACACAAAAAACGTTTACAACGCCACTCGTCGGAGGTTTTGCCCTCTAGCGTACGTTTTGACTGTCCGTGCTCGTCTGTCACTCTTAATCTGGAACCGGCAAAGAGCAGATGGGCATTCGAACCCGCTCGTCCTACGACCAGATCATCAAGACTA
This sequence comes from Colletes latitarsis, assembly GCF_051014445.1. NCBI lineage: Eukaryota > Metazoa > Arthropoda > Insecta > Hymenoptera > Colletidae > Colletes > Colletes latitarsis. The sequence goes on along the minus strand of NC_135145.1, from coordinate 8,656,140 downwards.
AAAATCTCGTGGATTATTATACGAGATTTCCATTTCAGCGGTGGCTATAATCCACATCGGTCTGAATACTGACACGTATCGCTGCAATCAGAGGTCGTGTCTGAGGTATCGAGTCTGATTCTCGAACCTCCCTTGATTGTCGAACGGTTAAACTCTCACCTATAAGGGCCTTCTTGGCGAATTCCTTGGGTGGACTTGCCGTCTTCCAGTCGGTGTTCAGGACAATCCTTGCGTTCCCGGCATTCGGCGTCCAGCTAGAGCGTCGTTCAATCATCGCCAGTGTGTACGGACATTGGTCGTAGAACACCTCTCAAATAGCCCCGTGGTGAACGTACCTTAACTGTCAGTCACCACACCGTGCCCGTACGCATTACGAGAACGGTGAGAAGTCGAGGTTCAGGCAAACAGTTGGAGCCTTACAACCTCCATCTGTTAACCTCTCCTACGACAGTCGAGACTTGCAGTCGTGGAAAAATCGAGATTGATTCTCGCCTTCCCAAACTGCAATCAAACGTTTCCTGGTTTAAAGGAAACGTTCACACATACAGTCCGCTAGCTCAACTGCGTAACGGGGCGGCTGAATTCCCCGCTCTTGAGTGCGACAAGCACAACCAGGAGCACGTGAACATTAAAACGAGACGGACAACGTGACTAACGTTGCCGAGTGTTTACTCTAGTTTCGTCTCTTTTATTTCAGTGTAGCGTGACGACACCGCCAGCCGATGGCCAAGCGGACGAAGCGAAAGAAAATAGTATTGTTTAAATATCGCGTTAATTGACGGATTTGAGAACCGTTCAGAGAAATATTCAATTTAACGTGAACTATAACTGAGAACCATAAATTCCTCGTACAGTATTGTTTTTCGTGTACGCAACATTCCAGAGACTCTCTGATGCGTAGATCGGTACACGGAATGATACAGGTTAGAAAAACCAAACACGAATTTTACCTGCTTTCAGACACGTGATCGACCCAACAACGTTTACTTGGGATCGATCGTCGAAGATCCATAAACAGAGAGGGTAGCGGAATATTGAAATTAAGAAGAGACAGACATTGAAGAGCAGGGATAGCGCCGCGAGGTGGTGATATCCCCTAGCGTGGCCGCGACTGCGGATGCTTCTTAAAATCGAAACTCGACAGCTGGTCCCCGCAGCGAGCAGATCGACCACCGATTCCGCTCCGCGACGAAACCTGATTCTCCGAAAATGGTTCTGAGAACACACGAACCTTTCGTTGAGAATGTTCTATTGCTGCTCGCAATTAATTAAATCGGTGAGGAATTTTACCAGCCCCGATTAACGACTGTATAATCTCGCCGAATTGCACGTAACGCTTGAACTACGCGGTCGTGTGAGGCGAATCGAAGAAAACTCGATTCCCGCTTGTCGAGATTTCAGTCTAAACTTAAAAGACTGTGGGTTTTCGTTCGACTTTCATGTGACGCTTGTGCTACGCGGTCATGAGAGGGAAAACGAGAAAATCCTCGTTTCCCGTGCGTCGAAACTCCAGTTACAGCCAAGGGCTACGGCCCAATCAGTACTGATGGCTCCACGGACTGCTGCATTTGACGCGGCCGTGCGACAAGTTGAATTGTTCGCACGGTTTTGTATATCACCCCTAGGGTGGTGTCTGGCCGATACCCTATGTGGGCTTGCCGTTTCTCCTATCGGAACGAAGAAAATCCGGAATTCTTACTTTTCGATCTGCTCGAGCAACACTCATTGACCTCCAGTCAGTACGTACCCTGTGCGTAAAGCAACGCATAAAGAGCACCGTGGTGTAAGCTCCTTTAAACGTAAAACGCTACGTGCGCCGTTAAGGGCTACACCACACCGCGTTTTATACGCATACGAGAACGGTGAGTAACTGCGGATTGGGCAGCATTTGGAGCCTTATAACCTCCACCTGTTGTCCTTTCCTTCGGCATTCAACCATCGCAAAAAAGCGGAGAATTGAGAAATTAAATCTCTTCTTCCGCACAACGATAGAACGGGTCTCGATTTAGGAGAACGTTCATATATACAGTCCACTAAGCCATAGCTCAGTTCGTCAAGCAGTGTCTGTAATCCCTTGAGTGCGACCAGCACAGACAGGAGTGTGCGAGATAAAGCGAAACGGACAACGCGACAAGCGTTACTAGCTATTTAAACCCAGCCTTGTCTTTCCTTGTTACAGAACAACACATCGCGAGCTGAGCCGTAAGCAGCAGGCAGGTTTTTCCCCCAGACATCAGGCCGACGTCTAGGCGGTTTTTTTTCCTTTTCTTTACTTTGAGAATTAAAACAAATAAACGGCTTGGCCGCTAGACGCGACCAAGCAAAAATACAAATTTAAGTGCACTAATTTTTAATACTTTTTCCTAGAGTCCTTTCCCTCGTAATCCGGCCCCCCGTTAGACCATAATAACCCTTTATGGGTGGTTAGGTCTAATTAAACAAGTATTAAGAGTCAAAGTTTTTGTTTTGCACTGAAAAGAAATAAACGGCTTCGCCGATAATTCGACGAAGCAAAAATAAATTAAACGTGCAATTATTACTTTTCCAACGTCCTTTCCCTCGTGATCCGGAGCTCCATTAGACGAGGTATTCAAATAAAATATTTGAACCCTCCCTATTCTAACAAAATTTTATATTAATTTTAACTGCTATAACAAAAAGAGCTCAATTACCTTTTTCTTTTTGATTGCCTGATGCTATAACAGTTCCAACTCCAGTTTCTTCTGTGGCGCTTCTTCGCTGCGTCGGGGGGGGGGGGGGGGCTGCTCGAGTGTTCTGTAGGAAGGACGGTAAAGGAAAGGAGGGGGCGCGTTTCGTCCGGGCCTGCTAGTGGACTCATCAGTAAGGCTTTCTAGCAGGCCCTGCCTTAGACGACGGGATATTGGGAAGTCGTTCGAGGAGTGTATATATAGGAACTGAGGGGTCGGTCGAGCGCTTGCGAGAGCGCGACCCCTCTGGTGGCGAGCGTGGGAGGTGACGCCACACTTCTTTAGTTCATTCTTCAAAATTAGTTACTGCAGAGGTATATTTATTAATTCGTTATAATAAATTATTTCTATTAAATATAAGCAATTAACATTTATACAGGGTGGCCGGCCACCCCTGGGAAAATTTTTAATGGGGGATTATAGAGGCCAAACTAAGACGACAATCAAGAATACCAATTTGTTGATGGAGGATTCGTTAAAAAGTTATTAACGTTTAAAGTTCTGCCTGTACTGAAAATGCACAAGATTTCAGGGGTATGTCTATTCACCAAAAATGATTATAATTGCCCCCCGCAACAGAAAATAATTTTTTCAAAACCATTTGAAATTTTTGAATTTAATTGTTAATAACTTTTTAACGATGCCTCCATTAACAAATTAGTGTTCTTGATTTTCGTTTTATTTTGGCCTTTAGAATCAATATGTATACATTATTTGTAAAAATTTTTTAAAACGTTTTATATAAATCTTAAGAAGGATTAAGATGAAATAAACTTTATCTCTATTTTTTCTATCTGCTGTTACAGCAGTGACTCATGCAGGATGACGAGAGTGTTTTGTTTATACTCTCGCGGATCTCTGGGTCGTAGAAACGACGAGGATGGAGAAAGGAGGTGCGTAGATATACATACATAGCCCAGTCTCCGTAGGTTTTTAAAGGTGTTGGGATCCGGGTGAGAGACGTACACTCCAAACACACATACAGAACGACGCGGAAATAACTGTTTTGATCGACCGCTACCGCAATAGGGTTGAAAGTAAAAAGCCCGTACTCTAATGATGCTGGTCCTTATATATTAGGCTTTTCGCTGAGGAAGGGATGTCGGTGACTCTTAGTACCTGATGACTGACTGTCGATGACTCGTCCTGGATGAGACATTTGTGTACTTCGTCCAGGATTACTTAAGATAGAAATGTGAAAAACAAGACTGACTCAGTTATTTTGGACGCAGTGGTTTCGATACGCTTATCCGCATTGAGTCAACAGGTTGGTCATCCAACACCTCCCCCCTTTTTTTATTTTTCGGCAGCGAATATGAGACTTAAAATATAAATTCTAAAATTAAGTTGTATAATTAAAGTCGTTCTTGCGGTACGGTGTAGAGTCTTAATTTAGCTAGGTTAGTGACCAACTAATCTTAATATACTTAAATAAACAAATTAATCTTAACGTACAAATACCTTAACATCTAGTAAATGATATGGTTATCTGATACAGTGAATATTACTTAGTTTCAAAAAGGAAAGAAAAAAAAAGAATACATTAATACGTAAATTGGCATTGCTACATTACAATGGTGTGGTACTTTTGCGCGATCTTGTAACACGGCTGGCATTGCTACGGAGATTATATCGTGATGATGCAGGTGCGTCGTGTTGACTTTGCCCGGCGTCTTCTTTCGTGGAGACTGGATTTCCTGGTATTCGTACTCCTTCTTGAACATCGTATAGCACGATATCCCTGGACTCCTCCCGGTATTCAGTACGAACATTGGAGGAATATAATGACTGAAGTTCTTATTTGTATGGCTTGCAGGTTCTAAGAGATATAGCATGGTGTAACCCTTGCAGTTATTTCGCAACTGCAATACTCCGGTTTGGTGTAGGATGATATCTTCCATTTGGTTCTTCTCTTCTTCGCAGATAATTGTGACAGTTATTGGTTTCTGCAAGATGTAGATCCACTGATTCCCTCCTATATATTTCCAGGTCTCTATTTCAGCTCGGATGGTCCTTGTCTCGCTGTCATCAGGAAGCAGGTTTATGTGAGGTGACAGTAACGAAACCTCGCAGGTGGCTTAGTCCGTATTTTTTGATGTGTGGACGTTTGCGCATATGTACGTTCCCTCCAAATACTCGTGGCATTCCGACAAGTCTGATAGGAAGGAAAAAAGGGTTTTGGATTGGGATAAGAGTAAATATGGTTGTTTTGGCATGATGTAGGAAAAGGTTGACGTGTTTTGGTGCTGAATGGGCAGCGGAATTAATTGGTATACGTCAAAGTTTGTGTTTTTTACGAGTGGGAAATTTAAAGCAAATACAACAAATCCGTTTTTAGATAATATTTGCAAACTCATTAATTTATAAAGGATTGGTAAATTTCGTACGTTTGCTATTAACGGTAGTTCAAGGTTTCCTTTATAATTATTTAATTCTTCGCACAGTTCTTTCGGAGTTACAACAAATGGCGAAACTATTTGATGGTTGCCTAAGTTGATTGCTTCTATGTATTTATTATATTCAACAGAGATACGCATGCAAAGAGAAAGAAGCATTGTAGCATGTTGTGTAATTATTGATTCGAGAGATAGGCGCGCTAGATATGCATTGGTTTCTGTAGTATATTTGTTAATTAATCTTAGATTATTGTTTAGTGTAACTTCAATAGTTTTCAGAGATTGTAACGAACTGTTGAAATTTTTTATGGTGCTTGAAATAATCTGAATTTGTGATTTCAAAAGAGTTTGTGTTTGTTTGTTATCGTTTACCAACATTTTAATACTGTCTGAATAGTATTGGGCATCGTCTGCGTCTGGTGTTCCGATTAACCAGTTTAATATGTTGGATACCCCGTTGATTAAACCTCGACGTTTACGTTCCTTAGTATTTCCAATTAAATCGTGCAAGATGTCGTGGTTTTTACGTATGCTTCGCAATTCGTCCTCGATAAGTTTTAAGGTCTGATCGCAATGAAAACTGGCATAATTATGCTCCGCAGGATCTTTCAATGCAATGGTACATAGATTTTGCGATTTTACGAAATATGATTCTAGGATGTCCTTTGCTTCGGTTAAATAGGTAACATTAATATGTGTTAAGAGAGTTAATTTAGAGTTTGATATTTTTGCGATACCCTTTTTGTTATAAAATATTCCGCTTGAGTGAGAGAGGGGAGTATTGATATAAGGGTTACTAATGGAGAGATTAGGAAGAAGAACTAGTAGCAGGATTGTCGGAATCATCTGAAATATATGGTTTTAAGAGATTAGTATGATATTTACATTTCTTCTTCCCTATTTGAATTTCGACAGTGTTATTAGGGTATATTTTTGTGATTTTGAAAGGTCCCTTGAAGTTAGGTGCGAGTTTTTTATTTAGTCCCTTCTTTATTTGTTTTTGATATATGCAAACTAAATCATCTACATTAAATTATATCGGGTTAGAATTACTATCATAGTACTCCTTGCTTTTATGTTTAGATTCAGCTAAATTTTCTTTCGCGATTTTAAATGATGTGTTTAATTTATTTTGTAGTGATCGAATATAGTCGTCATACATGTAATGAAATTGTGGTTCTTGTACGATAGATGTAGGTAGGTAAGCTTTTCGTCCGAATAGGAGTTCGTATGGTGTAAGGTTGGTGGATTTATGAGTGGAAGTATTGTAACTGAATGTAGCGAATTGAATATACTCATCCCAATCGGATTGATTTGGTTTAATGTAATGTTTTAAATAGTCTTTTAGAGTCAAGTGATAACGTTCTAGTGCTCCGTTTGTTTGGGGATGATAGGGGCTAGTGCAGATATGTTTGGATTTGAGGAGATTGCTCAGATTTTTCATTAGATTTGACATAAAATCCGTGCCTTGATCCGTAAGGAAAGTTTTGGGGATTCCAAATTGCATGAATAATTTGACCAAAACTTTTGCAACAGTTAATGCCTCATGATCGGGGATCGCCTTAGCAAAGCAATATCTTGTTAAATCGTCTTGTGCCGTTAAGATAAATCTATTCCCTGATTCTGTGAGAGGTAGTGGACCGACAATATCAATTGCTAATTTTTCAAATGGTTCACTGGCTGTGGTAGTAATTTCCATCGGTTGCCTTACAGGTTTGAAGTTGGTCTTATTTATTTGACAAGAGTGGCATGATTGTACATACTTCCTAATATCTGCTTTAATCGAAGGCCAATTGTATCGTTCTTTGATTTTGGCGTATGTTTTGCTAAAGCCGTAGTGTCCAGCTAACTTTCCATCGTGGTTTTCCTTTAAAATTTGTTGTTTTTCTTCTTGTGTTTTTGGAGTAATTTTTGCGAGGTTAAATAGTTTAATTTCGTTGTTAGGAAATACAAACTTCAACATCTCATTAAATTGATCTACTTTAATATTATTATGTTTCTTAGGTGGGACTACAATGAATTTCTTATCTTGGATGATTGATTTTAGTTTCTGAAGGCAAACGAAAAGATTTTTATATTCTAGTTTGTCATAGTGATGGTTTAAGGGATATAGCAAATACACCGTTTGTTTCTGATTTTGAAGCTTAGATAAATCATTGAAGCTAGTTGTAACGTTAGTTATGTCGAAATTAGAACTAATATACTCAGAATATTGATTGCTTTCATCTAAATCCATAGACCACAGTAAAATAATTGGATCCTTAATTTTTGATAAAGATTTCGTCTCGGTGTCATAAGATATAGTGTTTTGATTGGTGTAGTGGAATTTAATAAACTCTTGATAGCTCTGACCTTGCTTGACAGTGAAGTTTATTAGGTTTTCAAGAATGAGCCTAGAAAGTCCATCAGCGTTCGAATTGATACATCCAGGTTTATATTTTATGTTATAACTATACTCTTCTAATCTAAGACGCCACCTAACTAATTTGGAAGAAGGGTTTTTGCAGTTAAATAACCACTGAAGTGGTCGGTGGTCTGTATAGATTGTAAATCTTCATCCGTATAGGTACGGCCGGAAATGTTCGACGGAGTTAATTATGGCCAACAATTCTTTTTCTGTAGTGGAATAGTTTTGTTCTGCCTTATTTAATGTGCGCGAGTAATAAGCTACAGCGAGATCTTTGTTATTCGACAGTTGCGATAAAACTGATCCTATTCCGACGTTGGATGCATCTGTGGTTAAAATAAATTCCTTGGAAAAATCGAGAAATTGTAGAATAGGTCTGTCAGTTAATTTTTCTTTTAGGCTTGTGAATGCCTTTTCCTGCTCCTCTCCCCAATCGAAACATATATCTTTCTTTAATAATTGGGTTAACGGTTTCGCGAGTGTCGAAAAATTTGGAATGAATTTTCTGTAGTACCCGGTCAATCCCAAGAACATTTTGATTTCCTTTTGATTACGTGGTTTAGAAATGTTTTCGATACAACTAATTTTATTGGGATTAGGTTCTACTCCTTTGTCTGTGATTACGTGACCCAAGTATTCACACGAACGTTTCATGAATTCGCACTTGTCGGGCTGTAACTTTAAATTATTTTTTCGTAATCTAGAAAAGACGTTTCTTAGTTTTCGGTGGTGGTCTTCTAACGAGGAACCGTAAATCAATATATCATCTAAATAGACGAGGCATTGTTTGTTAGTTAATCTGGTCAAAACATTATTCATCATTCGCTGAAAACGACAAGGCGCGTTTTTAAGACCGAATGGCATACGGGTGAATTCATAATGACCACTTGGAGTTGAGAACGCGGTTTTTGGGCTGTGTTTAGGATCCATAGGTATTTGATGGAACCCACTTGCTAGATCTAGTGTAGTGAAGTATTGTGCATGTCCCAATTGGTCGAGAATGTCTTCTATGTTTGGGAGTGGATAAGCGTCGCCTATTGTACGTTCATTTAATTTTCTGTAATCTATTACTAAGCGCCATTTCCGTTCGCCTGACGCATCCATTTTTTTTGGGGACGACCCAGAGGGGGCTGCACCAAGGGCTGGTAGAAGGTTTAATTATGCCTTGATACAACATTTTTTCAATTTGTTTGTCTACTTCGGTTTTGTGAATTTGTGGATAACGGTAGGTTTTTACTTGAATTGGAGTTTCATCGATCATGGGAATCGTGTGGGAGGTTGCTGTAGTTCGAGTTAGCAAATCAGTAGGGAGATGAAATAGATCGTTGAATTCTTCACAGATCTTTGTTACTGATTGACGCTCTTCAATGTTTAAGTGATCAAGACGCAAGTTTTCGTTTAATACGCGCAGTCTTTGATTTCTTTCATTTTCCTTTTGATTTGTAGCGAGGTTGTAAATGTGACAGTAGTTCGGGATTGGTTCGATAAACAATTCGGGGATTGGGATTACTTGTGGTTTAAGTGACGTGTTGATAATAGTGGTAAAAGCTCTATTTTTGCAATGGACTTTTACGATCGCGCTAGGTAATAGGAGCGAATTTTCTTCGTTTAACTGTTGCGATGTTATTATACCTTCTTCTATGCAATGAGGATTTATTAATGTAATGGGAACCACGGTTTCTGTTCGTGGGTTGACGAGTATTGTCGAGATATGTTTTTGTGGGGTATTGCGAAGTAACGGAATAGAAAATGGTATGGACTCGAATGAGATGGAAGAGGTTGAATAATCAATCTTAGCGTTATGAGTACGAAGGAAATCGTCGCCTAACAGTCCGTCGAAAGGAATGTTGGTCTGAACGTCGAGTACTTGAAAACTACTAATGATACTTTTATCGTGAACCTTTAATTCGATCTTTGTTTCGCCTAATGTCTGAATTGGAATATTGGGCGCGATACCATTTAATATCATAGGATTCCGAGTATCTGTGTTGAATTTATAAATACTAGGTGCTTTAATTAAAGAGACGGCGGCACCAGTGTCGATTAAAAATTTTAAAATTCGATCATCGGCATTAGAATTTTTCGATTCGAATAGAACACAAAGTTGGTCATTACCAACTGATAAAGAATTTGAAGAATTTATGAAAGTCTCATTGTATTGAATTCTGTTGTAGCATCTTCTATCGAGATTGGGGGGTTCGGTGATTGTTGAGCATTGAGAAAATTTGAAGGTTGAGGATTCCTTTGAGTCGTAATATTAGAAAAGGGAGTATCAGTGGGATTTTGCCTTACAAGGAATCGATTTGATGAACGATGGCTGGAGATAGGATTTGGGTAATTATTTGTAGAGTTCGAAGGTTGCTGAAAGATACGCGTGGCGTATTGGTTTTGGCGATAATTAGAGGAATTTGGACGTTGTCTTGCGTTATTGTACTGCCGTTTTCGGCATTCTTCTATAACATGACCCAAGTTTTTACAGTACCTGCATTGCTTCGTTTCAGAGGTAGTGTTATTTTGGTTAGGTTTATTAAAATTTACGTAACTATTAATAGAAGGTTTCATTCTATTTTGATTTCTGTGACATTCACTTGTAGTATGGTTTGTTCGCAGGCAGATTCTGCATTTTAGGGCGGAAAAATGTTCGTATTTCAAACGGAGAGCTTTTTCTTCTGCTACGGCTGCCGTAAGGGCACTATTTATATTGTTAAAATCGCGGTACCTTAACATTTGAGATACCTGCGGATGTGCGTGATAAACAAAGCGATTCATGGTTAGCTCGTTAATTAAAGCTATTCTACCCGATAGTGAATTATCATTTGTTTCTGTAGCATAAATGTTTGCGAGAATTCGTGACGAAAGGTCTTCTAATCTTTGGTAGAATTGCGAAACATTTTCTCCTCTTTCTTGCTTAATTGAAGTTAATTCTTCCATTAACTGATCGAATGATTTTTTATCTTGGTATAGATTTAGCAAAAGTTCAGAAATTTCAGTCCACGATGTGAGATTACAGTGAATGTCGACTTAATCCCCTGCTTTACCAATGATTCTTTTCTTTACAAATACTAGCAAAATCTGTTCTTGTAAAGGAGTAGCTAATTCGAATGTGGAATCAACTTGCTTTATAAATGAACGAAGTTTACAAGGATTGCCATCAAATGGTTCCAGTAATAGTTTGATTAATAACTCTAGTGAAAGTCGTTCTCTTCGTACTTGAGTTGTTGTGTTCGCTTCGTCTTGAGACATATTGGAATTGGAAATATAGGAAGTTTCTTGCCGGAAGATTGAGTATTTGAATTTGACTACTTACGATGCGACTTATTCTTTCTTCTTTTGAGGCTGATCCACGCTGGTGCTGGGGCTTGTGCAGATTTCTCTGGTCCCAGGAAATTCAACCAAGTCGATGGATCGGGTCGATGGATATTTCCGCCGAAGTCCTCTTCTTTTTTACCCGCAACCCGTTGAGGTTGACACTCACGCTCAGTGGGACAATTGTTCCATTAACACTGAGTGATTCGTAGTGTGTCGGGTGTCCTGCCGACTGCGCCAATTTTGTGTTGGGATCCGGGTGAGAGACGTACACTCCGAACACACATACAGAACGACGCGGAAATAACTGTTTTGATCGACCGCTACCGCAATAGGGTTGAAAGTAAAAAGTCCGTACTCTAATGATGCTAGTCCTTATATATCAGGCTTTTCGCTGAGGAGGGGATGTCGGTGACCCTTAGTACCTGATGACTGACTGTCGATGACTCGTCCTGGATGAGACATTTGTGTACTTCGTCCAGGATTACTTAAGATAGAAATGTACAAAACAAGACTGACTCAGTTATTTTGGACGCAGCGGTTTCGATACGCTTATCCGCATTGAGTCATCAGGTTGGTCATCCAACAAAGGGCAATAATTAAAAATAAAATTCTATTGCATGAATAGCAGTTAATTTAATGTATTCCAGTAATGAATTCAGTCGGGAATAAAAAAAAGGGCTAGACGAATGTGGACGTTTTAATATACGACGCGAGGTAATGTTATAAATAGATAAGGATTTTTGACATCCTAATGGAAGGAGGGAAATTGAGATCCATCAGATTTCCATTGAACAGTAACGTGCACGTTATTGTTTTTTCAATATTTAAATTATTTTGTTATGTAAAGTTGAGTCAAATATATAACATTTGATGCTGTGTAACAAATTGATACGGTTATTGAAAAACATAGCGGGAAATGTCAGTATTAATCTATTTCTGTAGCAATTACTTTTCCTATTTACATCATATCTTTAGAAAATATTTGTTACTGAAGATTGTTACAGCGTGCACCGTACTGGTTAAGAGTGGTTTTTCATTTTAATAAATTTTACTTATTTCAATTTCTAAATATTTATTTCTTAATTAATCCTTTACGAGTGAGACTGTTTTGAACAACATTATTCTAAAATATTTGTGGATTACGGTTTTAATGTGGTTTACGTAGGTATGTAATATATAAGATTTCGTTTAATTTTTCCTTTCTAGAAAAAATAGAAGAAAAGTTTATTTGAACTTAATCCGTCTTAAGATTTATATGAATCGTAAATAAAATTTTATAAAATATTGTATGTATTGTGGGAAGGGGAGAAGCAGGGTGCACTTCAGGGTGTACCGGTAAGTGCCCGGGTATGCGGTGCGACCGGGCTGATGCTCGCCGCGAAACAGATGGGCATTTTGTCATCGCAACGGGCAAAAGCGCGGCCATCTGAGAAAGGGGCCGATATCGATAAACAGACGGGAAAAGGTCGAGACGAGAACGGATGTCGAAAATAATAGTCGTGTTATATTGTACGTTAGTTTTCTAGTTTATTTCAGAATAGTTGAGTTTGGTGTGGTTTGTTCCGTGTGTTGTTATTTCAAGTTGTAAATAGTGTTTCGGCGGTCTGGTGCGGCCATGAACGCCCGGCCGCCGAGGGGTGGAAACGGGGTCGCGGGCGGTTGCGAGTTGGGGCTCGCAGCCGCCACTAAACGCGGCCCCGGGACGGATAGCGGCGGGATGGAGTGGCCCCGTCCCGCCGCTATGAGGCAGTGTGTCTGCTGGGGGGACCGATTGTCCCCCCGGGGGATGGGCGCGAAAGCGCGGGCACGGGGAGGATACCGGAAGAATGCTTCGAGCGATTCCCGGTATCCTCCCAAAGCGTGCCGAAGGGTCACCGTGGGGTTTTTAGTGGGTAGGTCCCGCGCCTGTCGTTGTACGGGCGCGGGGAATCCCACACACCCCTCCCACCTCTCCCCAAGGAGGTGGGAGGGAGTCTTTCGAAGATTTTCCCCACGACAAAAAAAAAAAAAAAAAAAAAAAAAAAAGTTGTAAATAGTGTTCATTAAACAGTTTGTGTTGTTTGTATCGTTTGCTTTGTGTATATCTTTTATTACTTCCCTGATCCTACAAATTTGGGGGCTCGTCCGGGATACAGAGCGGCACGGATCAGGAAGTGAGGTGACAATATAAATTGTGTGCGAGGTGTCAGTGACGGTGCACGGGCAGGTAAAGGGAAAAAATGCCTAGAAGCAAGGACACGATCAATTACACGGTGACCGACTTAAAGGAACTTTTAAGAGGCCGTAATTTAAGTACAACCGGCACAAAAGCCGAGCTGCTGGCGCGGCTGCATGAGTTCGACCCTACAGGGTTATGGATGGGTGCTGACGAAGACGAGGCGAAGTCGCAAAGGAATAGTGCTTTTCCGGCCGGTTCGGTGGAGGAGGAAGGCACACGTGGAGAAACGAGCGTGCCGATCATGACCGCAACCGAGGAGATGGTACAGCAACATCGGGAAATGGACCTACTCCGACGGGAAAAGGCCCTGGTAGAGAGAGAGCTGGAACTCACACGACGCGAACTAGCTCTAGCTCGAGGTATGCGGCAATCGGGCCCGGCTGGAGCGGAGCAGCCCGCACCGCAAACTTCACGAATAGGCGTCAAGACCATCGCTGAATTGCTTAGCTACTTCGACGGCACGTCGGAGGATTTTCCGAGCTGGTCAAAACAGGTACGGGTACTGCAAGCGACCTACCGTCTGAACCACGACGAGACAAAAATTCTGATGGGAATGAGACTTCAAGGGAAGGCCCGTGAATGGATGCACTCTCATCCTCGGTTCATCGAGATGAGCGTTGATGCCTTATTGGTGGAATTCGAGAACATGTTCCACCACAGACCCAGCACTATTGTCGCGCGTCAACGGTTCCAAGAGCGCACCTGGAAACGGGGTGAACCCTTCGAGAATTATTACCACGACAAGGTTATAAAGGCAAATCGCATCCCGATTGAAAACCAGATAGAGCTGGTCGATTATCTAGTGGAAGGAATACCGGACCAGATATTACGAAACCAGGCAAGGATGCACTGTTTCAGGACGCCGGAAGCGTTATTACGAGCATTCGAACGATTAGTACTGCCGACGGTTGTGTACGGAGGCAACATCAGAGGGACTCAGCCTAAGCCACCAGTAGCAGCACGTCAGGAGAGGATCCAGCAGGACAATGCAGGGCCACCCAGGGAAGATGCTATAAGGTGTTACAACTGCGGAGCGACGGGTCATCTCAGTAGAATGTGTCCAACCAAAGACCGAGGTATGAGGTGCTACAGTTGCGGGGTTTACGGGCACATTTCCACAGCATGCCCGAAGCGTAATGGTGAAGCAAGCAGAACCGCCAACCTGGTGGAGCAGACCCCGGTAGAAAAAACATACAAGGCGGTAAGATTGAATGATTTGGATGTAATAGCGCTTATTGATACGGGTAGCGATATAACACTCATGCGAGCGGAGTGTTACATTAAAATGGGGGCACCACGGTTGGAAGCGGGCGAAATAGTGTTTCGTGGTGTCGGAGCGGATGTAAATAGGACGTTAGGCAAATTCATAGCGAATCTCTATGTTGACGGCAACCCTTACTCGGTTGGGGTGAATGTAGTATCGGACTCATTGTTAAAATACGATTTGCTTATAGGGACGGACTTTTTAAATTCGGTGAATCTTACAGTAAGGCAAGGCGTCGTCACAATCGGGAAAGCGAAGCAGGACCCTGTTGATTGCGAGAATGTGCCGGAAATATTCCATATTGAATGCGACGAGAATGGGTCTGATGTAGATTTGTCGCATCTCAAGGATGACGCGATCAGGCGAAAGGTCCGGGCAATGATTGACGGTTACGTCCCCAAAAGAACATGTGAGTCGGACGTAAAAATGCATCTGATATTGAAAGACGATGAGCCTGTTTATCAGAGAGCACGGCGTTTAGCTCCAATAGAGAGAGAGAAGGTCAATGTGCAGATTAGCGAGTGGTTGCAGGACGGTGTCATACGGCCATCGCTCTCTGAGTATGCAAGCCCCATCGTCGTAGTGAAAAAAAGGACGGCTCGGCGCGCCTGTGTGTTGACTACCGGAGAATAAATGAAAAAATTGTGAAAGATCGGTATCCTTTGCCGCTTGTGGAGACCAATTGGATGCATTGTAGGGCGCTAAAGTGTACAGCACGCTCGATCTAAGAAACGGTTTCTTTCATGTGGCGGTAGGCGAAAATAGTCGAAAATTTACATCGTTCATCGTACCTGACGGACAATATGAATTTCTGCGCGTACCTTTCGGGTTATGTAACTCACCCGCTGTGTTTATGAAGTTTATTCACGCGATCTTTAGAGAACTTATCAACAGAGGAATTGTATTAGTGTACGTGGACGATTTGATTGTACCGTCGGGAGATGTTATAAGCGGAATTCGGAATCTCGAAACGGTGTTAACGGTGGCGGGGAACGCCGGATTGGAAATTAATTGGAAAAAATGTAGAATATTACAAACGAAAGTCGAATTTCTCGGTCACGTTATTGAAAATGGCAGTGTCCGCCCGTCTGAAAGTAAATCAGACGCCGTTCTGAGATTCCCGAAGCCGACAAACGTCAAACAAGTGCAAAGTTTTCTAGGTTTAACCGGGTACTTTCGCAAATTTATACAGGGATATTCACTAATCGCAAGGCCGTTGACGAACTTGTTGCGGATGCATGTAAAATTTAAATTCAGTGCCGAAGAGACAGAAGCATTCGAGAGGCTAAAGGCCAGTTTATGTAGACAGCCCGTACTCAAATTGTATAAAGCAGGAACGCAAACCGAATTGCATACCGATGCGTCGATGTTCGGTTTCGGGGCAGTGTTATTACAGCGTAGCGACGACGACGGGGAAATGCATCCGGTGCATTTTGCGAGCGGGAAAACAACACAGGCGGAGGCAAAATACGCAAGTTATGAGCTAGAAGTCCTTGCGGTTGTGCGGTCGCTCAAAAAGTTCCGGGTTTATCTGTTAGGGATTCGTTTTAAAATTGTAACGGACTGTAAAGCGTTTTCGTTGACAATGAGCAAGCGTGATTTGTGTATGCGTGTGGCGCGATGGGCGTTATCATTGGAAGAGTTTGACTACGTTATCGAGCATCGGTCCGGCAACCGAATGGCGCACGTCGATGCACTGAGCAGGCACCCTTTGCCAACTTGCTTGATCATTAGCGAGGACGAGAGGAGCATGACGGAGAGGATACGGAGAGCGCAGCAAGAGGACGAGAAGGTGCGGAGAATTTTGGAGTTGGCTGAGGAAGGAAAGATAGACGGGTATCTGGTAAGAGATGGGGTGCTTTTTAAGGTAGTAGATGACGACATTCGGGTAGTCCTTCCTAGGAGCTTACAGCTACAATTCATCCGGCGAATGCACGAGAAAGGACATTTCTCGGTGGCTAAGACGGAAACAGCGTTGAAGAGAGACTACTGGTTCCAGGACATGAGACCCAGGATCGAAAAAGCAATAAGAAATTGTGTTGACTGTATATTGGCAGAAAGGAAGACAGGGAAACAGGATGGTTTCCTTACACCAATTAATAAGGGCGAGACTCCACTTGACACATTCCATGTCGATCACCTAGGACCTCTGGCATCAACGAAAAAAAGCTATCATCACGTCCTGGTCGTTGTTGATGCGTTCACCAAGTTTGTCTGGCTCTATACGACGAAAACAACAAGCACCAGCGAGGTCGTGCGACATCTTGAAAAACAGGCAATCACGTTTGGGAATCCGCGGCGTATTATCTCCGACAGAGGTACTGCATTCACCTCTGGAGAGTTTAAGGAGTATTGTGCGAGGGAGAAGATTGAGCATCTGCTTATCACGACTGGAGTCCCACGAGGCAACGGACAAGTGGAGCGGGTTAATAAAACACTCATCCCACTACTGACAAAACTAGCCGCGCCTAAGCCGGAGGAATGGTACAGATATTTAGAAGCGGTGCAGAAATATATCAACACAACACATCACCGAAGCATAAATACAACGCCGTTTCAATTGTTCTTTGGAACACGGATGCGATCAAGAGACGATGTACCAATTAGAGAAATGTTGGAGCAGGAGTGGGCGGTTATGTTTGAGGAGAAACGGGATGAGGAAAGAGTGGAAGCCAGGGAAAATATCGCGAAGGTTCAAAGGGAAAATCAGAAGACGTACAACAAAAAGAGGAAGGAAGCACGGGCCTATCGTGACAACGAATTAGTAGCGATCAAGCGAACACAAACGGGACCTGGTATGAAATTGGCGGCGAAATATCTAGGTCCCTATCGAATCATAAAAACGTTGCGAAATAATCGATATGTGGTCGAAAAGGTTGGAGATCAAGAAGGGCCGAGACAGACAACTACTGTAGCAGACTACATGAAGCCGTGGGCTCAAGCGGACCACGACATGAGCAGCGAAGAAAGCGATCCTGAAGACGCAGCATCTGAGGACAGATGCTAGAGCAGGATGGCCGAGTGTGGGAAGGGGAGAAGCAGGGTGCACTTCAGGGTGCACTGGTAAGTGCCCGGGTATGCGGTGCGACCGGGCTGATGCTCGCCGCGAAACAGATGGGCGTTTTGTCATCGCAACGGGCAAAAGCGCGGCCATCTGAGAAAGGGGCCGATATCGATAAACAGTCGGGAAAAGGTCGAGACGAGAACGGATGTCGAAAATAATAGTCGTGTTATATTGTACGTTAGTTTTCTAGTTTAATTCAGAATAGTTGAGTTTGGTGTGGTTTGTTCCGTGTGTTGTTATTTCAAGTTGTAAATAGTGTTCATTAAACAGTTTGTGTTGTTTGTATCGTTTGCTTTGTGTATATCTTTTATTACTTCCCTGATCCTACAGTATCGAAATAATTATAAAACTATAACACGTATAATCATCATTATCCGGGAGCTGATCGTGCTCAAAATCTAATTAGACCTTAAAACCAGAAATTCATTTAGCCGTTTAGGCGCAATCATGTTAATAGCATAGGAACAAAAACAAAATTGCTTTTTTTTAATAGTCACAATATAATCGGGGGTCTTAAAACGTGTATTTCCGCTAAAGAAAAATTGTCGAAGTTTTTTTTCATTATGGTACTTTCCTTATACCTTACATAGGTCGGAAAGTAGAAATGCTGGGGCAGTCGAAACTTGGAATCGTATGCCAATTATCGCGAGGTCATATTTCAGCTGTTTCTCTTTTACAAGAGCAAGAAGGAAAGACTCACACTAGCGTTCATTATCGAGTTCCCGAAGTTGTGCGAAGTGCCGAGCTTACGTACACGTGGCTCCTGCAGTAGTATATGCCTGCTATCTCTACCCGCTCCATTAGACGCTAAGGATGTTCATCGTTTCTAGTGTCGACGTCGATGCACTGAATTATGCTAAATCTGGCCACACTGGTTACTAGTGAGCAGAGATGCCAGATTCAGCACCTGGTGCCCTACTCACACATGCCAGATCACGCGTACGTGAGCTCGTCGAGTTTCGGAAAGTCGACAAAGGCAAACTGACACATGCCCACTTTCTCGGTTATTCCGAAACTGCCCGAAGTAATTTCGGACCGCCTCGTGGGAGTCGAGAGAGAAAGGCTAAAATTTATT
This sequence comes from Colletes latitarsis, assembly GCF_051014445.1. NCBI lineage: Eukaryota > Metazoa > Arthropoda > Insecta > Hymenoptera > Colletidae > Colletes > Colletes latitarsis. The sequence continues at coordinate 8,637,699 of NC_135145.1, read as the reverse complement.
TTACGGAAATACACGTTTTAAGATTCCCTGATCATATTTTAATTATTGAAAAAAAAAGAAATTTTTTTTTATTATTCCTATATATGAGCGTACACATGTATATTATTAATATGATTGAGTATAAATGGCTGAATGAATTTAAATGGAACTTCACATTTAAGTTTTATGTTCTCATTTCAAAGTCCGGTTAGACTTTGACTGTAATCAACCCATGGATAATAATGAATATACCTCTTGTTTTATAATTGTTCTGATACATAAGCGTAATTTAAAAAAGATCTTTTAAATGTTTCATATAAATCTTGAGAAAAATTCAATTTTATGCAAAAAAAAATTGAATAAACTTTTTCTCTATCTTCTCTAGAAAAGAAAAACTTAAATGAAATCTTATACATTATATGCTTTTTTTTTTTTTTTTTTTTTTTTTTTTTTTTTTTGTCGTGGGGAAAATCTTCGAAAGACTCCCTCCCACCTCCTTGGGGAGAGGTGGGAGGGGTGTGTGGGATTCCCCGCGCCCGTACAACGACAGGCGCGGGACCTACCCACTAAAAACACCACGGTGACCCTTCGGCACGCTTTGGGAGGATACCGGGAATCGCTCGAAGCATTCTTCCGGTATCCTCCCCGTGCCCGCGCTTTCGCGCCCATCCCCCGGGGGGACAATCGGTCCCCCCAGTAGACACACTGCCTCATAGCGGCGGGACGGGGCCACTCCATCCCGCCGCTATCCGTCCCGGGGCCGCGTTTAGTGGCGGCTGCGAGCCCCAACTCGCAACCGCCCGCGACCCCGTTTCCACCCCTCGGCGGCCGGGCGTTCATGGCCGCACCAGACCGCCGAGGGTGCCTCCCCTTGCGTCGGACCGGTAGGGGGAGGCACTCCTACCCCCAACCGGTCCGACCCGGCGCCGCCTGGCGGGAGGAGGGTCCCCTCAGGACCCCCCTCCCAGCCTAGGTCATCCGCCACGCCGAGGCGGCCGCCCGCGACGCCTCGCGACCGGGCGACGACCTCGGGCCACCGCACGAGCGCGAGCTTCAGCGCGCCGCTGAAGCTCGCGCTCCCTCCCCGCGGCCTCCTTCTGCAACATTACGTTCTCGCAGAAGGAGGCCACGGCCCTCCACTTCTCCTCGCTGCCGAGCATGGCGCGCACCACGCCCGGCAGCGAGACATCCCGCCCGACGACGCCGACCAGGACACGGCGCTCCCCCTCCCACGCGGGGCATACCTCCAGGGTATGATCCGCCGTGTCCTGCTCAGCGTCGCAGTGGCAGCAACGCGCAGTCGGCTCCTTCCCTATCCGGCACAGGTATCTTCCGAAGCTGCCATGCCCGGAAAATACCTGTGCCATCCGGTAGGTGAGGCTGCCATGGCCTCTGTCCAGCCACTCCTTCAGGAGTGGCCGAACCGCCCCGACAGTCCGGTGCCCCGCGGTTGGCAGAGCCAGCCGCTCCTGCCACGCGAGCAACACGGACTGCCGGGCCTGGCGCTTCAAATCGCCCCACGCAGGTTCCTGCCCGCCCGGGACCGCCCCCACCCCCGCGCGACGGTCGACGCGGTGCCGGTACATCACCGCGTGCGACCGCGCGAGCAGGTCCATGGGCGGCATCCCCGCTAGAACCGTCGCCGCCTCATGTGACATGGTCCGATACCCGCGGACGACCCTGAGCGCCATGCGCCTCTGCACCCGACGCAGCATAGTCATGCTGCGCCGGGAGGCAGCCAGGTCGTCCGCCCAGACGGGGGCCCCGTATAGGGCCACCGACTGGACCATTGCCACATAGAGGCGACGAACTCGGCCCGCCGGGCCCCCCAGGTTGGGCAGGATCCGGCCCAGAGCCGCAACCATCCTTTCCAACCGGGGGACCAGGCAGCGGAAATGCTCCTCGAAACGCCAGTGGCTATCGAGGATCAGCCCTAGATACCTGATCTGGGGCTTCACCTCGATGTCAGCCCCACCCACCCGGATCAGAGGGGGTGGCGGATCCTGCCGAGGTGAATGAAACGCAATCACCTCGGTCTTATGGACCGCCACCGTCATCCCCATCCCCCTGATCCGGTCGACGACGCGTTGCGACCCCTCCTCCGCGCGACGCATGGCCCTCCCCCAGTGCGCCCCGACGGCCAGCACCAGTGTGTCATCCGCATAACACACCGTGCTGACGCCGTCGGGGAGGCCGGCCCGCAACACCGAGTCGTACGCGATGTTCCACAGGAGTGGCCCGAGGACCGACCCCTGCGGAACACCGCAGTACACCTCCCTCCGCATATCACCATCCCGGCCCCGATACTCGATCCACCTGCCGCGGAGATAATCCCCGACGACCGCCCTGAGACAAGGGGGGACTCGATGATATTCGAGTCCCCTCCTTATCTCTTCCCAGGGGAGGGTGTTAAAGGCATTGGCAATATCCAAGGATACTGCCAATGCCACCCCTCCCCGGGAGACGGCCGCCCCCGAGAGGGCCCTCACACGACCTATCGCGTCGATAGTCGATCGGCCCCCCCGGAAACCGAACTGGCAGTCGGCCAGACCGGGATCACCCCGCGACAGGTGCTCGACGAGGCGGGCAGCAATCACACGCTCGAAGAGCTTGCCCACCTCGTCGAGGAGACAAATGGGCCGGTATGCGGAGGGAGACTCCGCGGGCCGACCCTCCTTCCGGAGGAGGACCATCCTCGCCACCTTCCAACTGGGGGGGAATCGCCCGTCCCTCAGGCAGCGGTCGAACAACCGCCTGAGGTCGGCCCCAAGGACGCCCTGGGTCAAGACCCAAACCCGGCCGGGCACACCATCCGGACCCGGGGCCGTGTTACGAACCCCGAGCCGTCTGATGGCCGCTGCCAGCTCCTCCTGCGTGACCCCCAGCTCGGCCGTCCACTCCACTGGGACAGCCGCCGCCGCCGGAGGACGCGGTCCCCTCTCCCCAATTGGGAAGAGTGTATTGACCACGTCCTCCAGCAGCCGGGGGTCAAGACCCTCGGTGACGCCCTCAGGGGCTGCCAGCCTTTCAGCTGCAGTACGGGCTTAACGAACCCGGGGTACCCGAGTCATACACACACCGTAAGCCTCCTGTTGGTCGTCACAACGACCCATTCACAATTCCCTATTGGTTTTGTGAATGGTACGTGACGGCAGGAGGAACGGGGGTCTTGGCTTAACCGCCTGGGCCACGAGTATGGCGACTCTATAAAATCGCCCTCCAATCCTAAGCTATGGTGCGCGGCGATGGGATGCATGGTTGGGGGAGAAGGCCCAATCCCAAGCGACCACCTCCGGGGAACCTGCCGAACCCCCGGAGTATATAGGCTTACCCGGGTAAGGCGGCTCTGCCCGGGCGGACCTTTTCTTCCGACCTGCTCGTGGGAATATTATGGAGTTCAATATTAAAACGGGGATGGGACGGGGTAAGTCAGAGGGGGAGGACGAAGGCGGTGTTGGGACTGGAGTGACGGCGCTCGCGCCGCCTCCAGCACCTGGCCCGGCTTCGTGGAAGGTGGAGGAGGACGACGAGACGGCGTCGGTCTCGTCCTTCTCCTCCAGCACGAGCCACATAGGCTCTAAGAGGAAGAGGACGGGGCAGGCCGTCGTCGAGGTGGGCGGGGCGATGAGCCCGTCGGTGAGGCTGAGTTGCCTCAGGGACGAGGTGACCGAGGAGATATCGGAGAGGATCTCCTCGTCCCTGAGGCGGGTGGAGAAAGTCGCCGCTGCCTGCGCCTTTAAGGGGCAGAAAAGCGGTGGCGCGGAGGCCCTGAAGGCCGCGGCGGAGGAGATGAGGGAGGCGGCGCGGGAGCTCAGAGGGCGGAACGCCCGTCTGCAGCTCCTGTTGGAGGAGGAGCGACAGGGGAGGAGGAGGGCAGAGGCGCTGTGGAACAGCGCGGCCCTCCCTCCCATCCTCCCTCCTCCTCCACCGCCGCGTCCCTCGGCGGAGGTAAAGAAGCGGAGTGCGGCGGCAGTGGTGCGGGGCACCGCGGGCCCCTCCACCCGCACTCCGCCCGTGAAGAAGTCCCCGTCCTCCTCTGAAGACGATCTTCTGAGGAGGATTGGGGACATGATTGATGGCAAGCTGGCCGCCTTCCGGGAGGAGCTCCTCGCCGGAAGAGCGGTCAGCAGGAAGGCGGTGCCTCCCCGACCTGTTCCGGTACAGTCGGGGAAGGCAAAGAAGGGCGGAGTGAAGGCTCCGCCCAGCGTTGCGGCACCAGGGCCCCGGGTCGCGACCCCCAAGGGGGGTGGTGTACCCGTGGTCGCGGTGGTCGCGTCCTCCACAGCACCCTCCCAAGGGGGGGTGGCGTGGAGTGAGGTGGTGGGGCGGAAGGCGAAGCGGGCGGCGAGGAAGGCCTCGCAACCGCAGCCTCCGCCTCCGCCGCCGGCGGCCAAGGTAAAGGCCGCGAAGGTCGGGAAGGCACGACCAGGTCGTCCCCCAAAAACGGCAGCGGTGACGCTGACCGTTGCGCAGGGGGGCGACCTGACCCTCGCGGAGGCGATGCGGCTCGCCAGGGAGAATATCTCCCTGGAAGAGCTGGGCATCGCCTCCGTGAGGGCGAAGAGGGCCGTGACCGGGGGTCTCTTGCTGGAGATCCCCGGTGCAGAAGGCGGCGCGAAGGCGGATCGTCTCGCCCAGAGGCTCCGGGAGCAGCTGGGCGAGCGAGGTGTCCGGGTCGCCCGGCCCACGAAGCGCACGGAGATGCGCGTTTGTGGGCTGGACGACTCGGTCAGCGCACAGGATGTGTCCCGTGCCCTTGCGAGGGCGGGGGACTGTCCTGTGGAGGACCTGCGGATCGGAGAGATCCGCAGGTCGCCCTCCGGCCTCGGGTCGGTGTGGGCCCGGTGCCCCCTCTCCGCCGCCCGTAAGGTGGCGGAATCCGGGAGGGTGTTGGTGGGGTGGGTTTCGGCGCGAGTGGAAATCCTCGCGCCGCGCCCGCTCCAGTGTCACCGCTGCCTCGAATTGGGGCACGTGAGGCAGTGGTGCACCTCGCCGGTGGACCGCAGCGGTCAGTGTTACCGCTGCGGTGCCAAAGAGCACCGTGCGAGCCAGTGCTCGGCGGCCCCCCACTGCCCGCTGTGTGCGGACATGGGGAGGCCAGCCGATCACAGGGTGGGGAGCAAGAAGTGCTCCCCCCCCTCCCGGAAGGAGAGGAAGAGGCGGGCTGCACCGGCTCCGGTGCCGAGGGCGGTGGCATCGTCCTCCATGGAGGTGGACGGTGCTACGGGGACGGACGGCCGGGAGGAGGCTGGCGCGGCCATTAATTAATGCCGCCCCGCCTCCTCCTCCAGGCCAACCTCAACCACTGCCGCGCGGCACGGGACTTGATGTCCCAAGTCCTCGCGGAGTGGGGGGTTGGCCTGGCGGTCGCCGCCGAGCCGTACCGCGTCCCTGATCACCCTCATTGGGTGGGCGACGCGGACGGCTTGGTGGCGACGGTATGGGGAGGGGGCGACGGGTCCCCACCGTTCTCCTTGTTGGAGCGCGGTCGGGGATTCGTCGCCGTGGACTGGGGGGGAGTCGCTGTGGTGGGGTGCTACATTTCGCCCCGTAGCGGTCACGCTGCGTTCGAGCTGTACTTGGCCGAGGTCGCGGCATGCGTGCAGCGCTACGCGGCCCGGCCGGTGCTGGTCCTGGGGGATTTTAATGCCAAGTCGGTGGCTTGGGGATCCCCCAGGACCTCCGTCCGCGGCGGGATCCTGGGCGATTGGGCGGCGGGGCTCGACCTCCGGGTATTGAACCGGGGGTCGGAGCACACATGCGTGCGGCGATATGGGGGGTCCATCGTGGATGTTGGATTCGCGACCCCCAACGCCGTGCGCATGGTGTCGGGTTGGCACGTGGTCGCGGGGGCAGAGACACTCTCCGATCACCGGTACATCCGGATGGAGGTGTCTGCCGCCGCGAGTGCATCCCGACACGGCCGCCTGCGTGGCACCCCACCACGCCGCTGGGCGCTTCGGCGCCTGGACAAGGACGCCCTGATGGCAGCTGCCCTCGCTGCAACTTGGCCGCAGGGAGCGGCCGAGTTGCCGAGCATAGAGGAGGAGGTCGCCCGGCTCGGAGCATTGGTCGCGGGTATTTGCGACGCGGCGATGCCTCGGGTCGGGCGGGCTTCTCCTCGCCGGGCGGTGTACTGGTGGTCGGACGCGATCGCGGAGTTGCGAGTCGCGACTGTCCACGCCCGACGCCAGTACACCCGCGCGCGCCGTCGTCAACGTACAGGCGACGGTGTGGCGCGAGCGAGGGCAGCTGATGACCTGTATGGAGCATACCGCGTGGCGCGGGTTGCTCTGCAGGTCGCCATCAAACGGGCCAAGACCCAGGCATGGAAGGAGCTCCTCCAGACCCTTGATGACGATCCATGGGGGCGCCCATATAAGGTGGTGCTGAATAAGCTCCGCCCGTGGGTTCGTGGGTTCGTGGTTGTTCGACCGCTGCCTGAGGGACGGGCGATTCCCCCCCAGTTGGAAGGTGGCGAGGATGGTCCTCCTCCGGAAGGAGGGTCGGCCCGCGGAGTCTCCCTCCGCATACCGGCCCATTTGTCTCCTCGACGAGGTGGGCAAGCTCTTCGAGCGTGTGATTGCTGCCCGCCTCGTCGAGCACCTGTCGCGGGGTGATCCCGGTCTGGCCGACTGCCAGTTCGGTTTCCGGGGGGGCCGATCGACTATCGACGCGATAGGTCGTGTGAGGGCCCTCTCGGAGGCGGCCGTCTCCCGGGGAGGGGTGGCATTGGCAATATCCTTGGATATTGCCAATGCCTTTAACACCCTCCCCTGGGAAGAGATAAGGAGGGGACTCGAATATCATCGAGTCCCCCCTTGTCTCAGGGCGGTCGTCGGGGATTATCTCCGCGGCAGGTGGATCGAGTATCCGGGCCGGGATGGTGATATGCGGAGGGAGGTGTACTGCGGTGCTCCGCAGGGGTCGGTCCTCGGGCCACTCCTGTGGAACATCGCGTACGACTCGGTGTTGCGGGCTGGCCTCCCCGACGGCGTCAGCACGGTGTGTTATGCGGATGACACACTGGTGCTGGCCGTCGGGGCGCACTGGGGGAGGGCCATGCGTCGCGCGGAGGAGGGGTCGCAACGCGTCGTCGACCGGATCAGGGGGATGGGGATGACGGTGGCGGTCCATAAGACCGAGGTGATTGCGTTTCATTCACCTCGGCAGGATCCGCCACCCCCTCTGATTCGGGTGGGTGGGGCTGACATCGAGGTGAAGCCCCAGATCAGGTATCTGGGGCTGATCCTCGATAGCCACTGGCGTTTCGAGAAGCATTTCCGCTGCCTGGTCCCCCGGTTGGAAAGGATGGTTGCGGCTCTGGGCCGGATCCTGCCCAACCTGGGGGGCCCGGCGGGCCGAGTTCGTCGCCTCTATGTGGCAATGGTCCAGTCGGTGGCCCTATACGGGGCCCCCGTCTGGGCGGACGACCTGGCTGCCTCCCGGCGCAGCATGACTATGCTGCGTCGGGTGCAGAGGCGCATGGCGCTCAGGGTCGTCCGCGGGTATCGGACCATGTCACATGAGGCGGCGACGGTTCTAGCGGGGATGCCGCCCATGGACCTGCTCGCGCGGTCGCACGCGGTGATGTACCGGCACCGCGTCGACCGTCGCGCGGGGGTGGGGGCGGTCCCGGGCGGGCAGGAACCTGCTTGGGGCGATTTGAGGCGCCAGGCCCGGCAGTCCGTGTTGCTCGCGTGGCAGGAGCGGCTGGCTCTGCCAACCGCGGGGCACCGGACTGTCGGGGCTGTTCGGCCACTCCTGAAGGAGTGGCTGGACAGAGGCCATGGCAGCCTCACCTACCGGCTGGCACAGGTATTTTCCGGGCATGGCAGCTTCGGAAGATACCTGTGCCGGATAGGGAAGGAGCCGACGGCGCGTTGCTGCCACTGCGACGCTGAGCAGGACACGGCGGATCATACCCTGGAGGTATGCCCCGCGTGGGAGGGGGAGCGCCGTGTCCTGGTCGGCGTCGTCGGGCGGGATGTCTCGCTGCCGGGCGTGGTGCGCGCCATGCTCGGCAGCGAGGAGAAGTGGAGGGCCGTGGCCTCCTTTTGCGAGAACGTAATGTTGCAGAAGGAGGCCGCAGGGAGGGAGCGCGAGCTTCAGCGGCGCGCCGAAGCTCGCGCTCGTGCGGTGGCCCGAGGTCGTCGCCCGGTCGCGAGGCGTCGCGGGCGGCCGCCTCGGCGTGGCGGATGACCTAGGCTGGGAGGGGGGTCCTGAGGGGACCCTCCTCCCGCCAGGCGGCGCCGGGTCGGACCGGTTGGGGGTAGGAGTGCCTCCCCCTACCGGTCCGACGCAAGGGGAGGCACCCTCGGCGGTCTGGTGCGGCCATGAACGCCCGGCCGCCGAGGGGTGGAAACGGGGTCGCGGGCGGTTGCGAGTTGGGGCTCGCAGCCGCCACTAAACGCGGCCCCGGGACGGATAGCGGCGGGATGGAGTGGCCCCGTCCCGCCGCTATGAGGCAGTGTGTCTACTGGGGGGACCGATTGTCCCCCCGGGGGATGGGCGCAAAAGCGCGGGCACGGGGAGGATACCGGAAGAATGCTTCGAGCGATTCCCGGTATCCTCCCAAAGCGTGCCGAAGGGTCACCGTGGGGTTTTTAGTGGGTAGGTCCCGCGCCTGTCGTTGTACGGGCGCGGGGAATCCCACACACCCCTCCCACCTCTTCCCAAGGAGGTGGGAGGGAGTCTTTCGAAGATTTTCCCCACGACAAAAAAAAAAAAAAAAAAAAAAAAAAGACCCTCGGTGACGGGGGGCGCCCACGGGCGGAGCTTATTCAGCACCACCTTATATGGGCGCCCCATGGATCGTCATCAAGGGTCTGGAGGAGCTCCTTCCATGCCCGGGTCTTGGCCCGTTTGATGGCGACCTGCAGAGCAACCCGCGCCACGCGGTATGCTCCATACAGGTCATCAGCTGCCCTCGCTCGCGCCACGCCGTCGCATGTACGTTGACGACGGCGCGCGCGGGTGTACTGGCGTCGGGCGCGGACAGTCGCGACTCGCAACTCCGCGATCGCGTCCGACCACCAGTACACCGCCCGGCGAGGAGAAGCCCGCCCGACCCGAGGCATCACCGCGTCGCAAATACCCGCGACCAATGCTCCGAGCCGGGCGACCTCCTCCTCTATGCTCGGCAACTCGGCCGCTCCCTGCGGCCAAGTTGCAGCGAGGGCAGCTGCCATCAGGGCGTCCTTGTCCAGGCGCCGAAGCGCCCAGCGGCGTGGTGGGGCGCCACGCAGGCGGCCGTGTCGGGATGCACTCGCGGCGGCAGAGACCTCCATCCGGATGTACCGGTGATCGGAGAGTGTCTCTGCCCCCGCGACCACGTGCCAACCCGACACCATGCGCACGGCGTTGGGGGTCGCGAATCCAACATCCACGATGGACCCCCCATATCGCCGCACGCATGTGTGCTCCGACCCCCGGTTCAATACCCGGAGGTCGAGCCCCGCCGCCCAATCGCCCAGGATCCCGCCGCGAACGGAGGTCCTGGGGGATCCCCAAGCCACCGACTTGGCATTAAAATCCCCCAGGACCAGCACCGGCCGGGCCGCGCAGCGCTGCACGCATGCCGCGACCTCGGCCAAGTACAGCTCGAACGCAGCGTGACCGCTACGGGGCGAAATGTAGCACCCCACCACAGCGACTCCCCCCCAGTCCACGGCGACGAATCCCCGACCGCGCTCCAACAAGGAGAACGGTGTGGACCCGTCGCCCCCTCCCCATACCGTCGCCACCAAGCCGTCCGCGTCGCCCACCCAATGAGGGTGATCAGGGACGCGGTACGGCTCGGCGGCGACCGCCAGGCCAACCCCCCACTCCGCGAGGACTTGGGACATCAAGTCCTGTGCCGCGCGGCAGTGGTTGAGGTTGGCCTGGAGGAGGAGGCGGGGCGGCATTAATTAATGGCCGCGCCAGCCTCCTCCCGGCCGTCCGTCCCCGTAGCACCGTCCACCTCCATGGAGGACGATGCCACCGCCCTCGGCACCGGAGCCGGAGCAGCCCGCCTCTTCCTCTCCTTCCGGGAGGGGGGGGGGAGCACTTCTTGCTCCCCACCCTGTGATCGGCTGGCCTGCCCATGTCCGCACACAGCGGGCAGTGGGGGGCCGCCGAGCACTGGCTCGCACGGTGCTCTTTGGCACCGCAGCGGTAACACTGACCGCTGCGGTCCACCGGCGAGGTGCACCACTGCCTCACGTGCCCCAATTCGAGGCAGCGGTGACACTGGAGCGGGCGCGGCGCGAGGATTTCCACTCGCGCCGAAACCCACCCCACCAACACCCTCCCGGATTCCGCCACCTTACGGGTGGCGGAGAGGGGGCACCGGGCCCACACCGACCCGAGGCCGGAGGGCGACCTGCGGATCTCTCCGATCCGCAGGTCCTCCACAGGACAGTCCCCCGCCCTCGCAAGGGCACGGGACACATCCTGTGCGCTGACCGAGTCGTCCAGCCCACAAACGCGCATCTCCGTGCGCTTCGTGGGCCGAGCGACCCGGACACCTCGCTCGCCCAGCTGCTCCCGGAGCTTCTGGGCGAGCCGATCCGCCTTCGCGCCGCCTTCTGCACCAGGGATCTCCAGCAAGAGACCCCCGGTCACGGCCCTCTTCGCCCTCACGGAGGCGATGCCCAGCTCTTCCAGGGAGATATTCTCCCTGGCGAGCCGCATCGCCTCCGCGAGGGTCAGGTCGCCCCCCTGCGCAACGGTCAGCGTCACCGCTGCCGTTTTTGGGGGACGACCTGGTCGTGCCTTCCCGACCTTCGCGGCCTTTACCTTGGCCGCCGGCGGCGGAGGCGGAGGCTGCGGTTGCGAGGCCTTCCTCACCGCCCGCTTCGCCTTCCGCCCCACCACCTCACTCCACGCCACCCCCCCTTGGGAGGGTGCTGTGGAGGACGCGACCACCGCGACCACGGGTACACCACCCCCCTTGGGGGTCGCGACCCGGGGCCCTGGTGCCGCAACGCTGGGCGGAGCCTTCACTCCGCCCTTCTTTGCCTTCCCCGACTGTACCGGAACAGGTCGGGGAGGCACCGCCTTCCTGCTGACCGCTCTTCCGGCGAGGAGCTCCTCCCGGAAGGCGGCCAGCTTGCCATCAATCATGTCCCCAATCCTCCTCAGAAGATCGTCTTCTGAGGAGGACGGGGACTTCCTCACGGGCGGAGTGCGGGTGGAGGGGCCCGCGGTGCCCCGCACCACTGCCGCCGCACTCCGCTTATTTACCTCCGCCGAGGGACGCGGCGGTGGAGGAGGAGGGAGGATGGGAGGGAGGGCCGCGCTGTTCCACAGCGCCTCTGCCCTCCTCCTCCCCTGTCGCTCCTCCTCCAACAGGAGCTGCAGACGGGCGTTCCGCCCTCTGAGCTCCCGCGCCGCCTCCCTCATTTCCTCCGCCGCGGCCTTCAGGGCCTCCGCGCCACCGCTTTTCTGCCCCTTAAAGGTGCAGGCAGCGGCGACTTTCTCCACCCGCCTCAGGGCCGAGGAGATCCTCTCCGATATCTCCTCGGTCACCTCGTCCCTGAGGCAACTGAGCCTCACCGACGGGCTCATCGCCCCGCCCACCTCGACGACGGCCTGCCCCGCCCTCTTCCTCTTAGAGCCTATGAGGCTCCTGGTGGAGGAGAAGGACGAGACTGACGCAGTCTCGTCGTCCTCCTCCACCTTCCACGAAGCCGGGCCAGGCGCTGGAGGCGGCGCGAGCGCCGTCACTCCAGTCCCAACACCGCCTTCGTCCTCCCCCTCTGACTTACCCCGTCCCATCCCCGTTTTAATATTGAACTCCATAATATTCCCACGAGCAGGTCGGAAGAAAAGGTCCGCCCGGGCAGAGCCGCCTTACCCGGGTAAGCCTATATACTCCGGGGGTTCGGCAGGTTCCCCGGAGGTGGTCGCTTGGGATTGGGCCTTCTCCCCCAACCATGCATCCCATCGCCGCGCACCATAGCTTAGGATTGGAGGGCGATTTTATAGAGTCGCCATACTCGTGGCCCAGGCGGTTAAGCCAAGACCCCCGTTCCTCCTGCCGTCACGTACCATTCACAAAACCAATAGGGAATTGTGAATGGGTCGTTGTGACGACCAACAGGAGGCTTACGGTGTGTGTATGACTCGGGTACCCCGGGTTCGTTAAGCCCGTACTGCAGCTGAAAGGCTGGCAGCCCCTGAGGGCATACATTATATGCTTACTTAAATCGCATTGAAAACGAATACCACAAATGTTTTAGAATAATGTGCAAAATGGTCACACTCGCAAAGGGTTAATTGAAAAATAAATGTTTGGTAAATGAAAACAGTTAAGTAGTTCAACCAGCTGCGATTTTTGGTAAGACAAATTGAAAACTCGATTCTAAAAAGAAAAAATTGGAATGGTACCCGGTTTTGGGTTAGGTTATTACAGATACTTATCATCAGAAATAGAACTATATTTACAACTAATCAGCGTGGCGTAATTGATGAGGTGTTTACCTGCAAGTTCGAGCCACTTTTGCTCTGCAGGTTCGCACCCTGGCAGAACAAATCTTTTTTTTATTTTTTCAATCATATTTTAATCGTACACTAAATGTAACATTATATTTTTGTCTGACCTTCGAATATTTCTTCTTTTAAAGTTGAATTTAACCAATTACATTTAACATATGTTATTTTCAATGCACGAAATACATGAATCTGGATGGTACTTTTCGTAGAAATAGTCAAAACATAAAAATTTCAAGCGCCACGTACATCTAATGAAAGTTCTGTTTTCACAGCAATTACAAAATTTTGTATTTAACTCTGATGGAAAGGCCGCTTCAATTACATTGATAAAATGTGAACGATTTTCGGACAGTTGTACCTTGTACCTCGTACTTTTTACCTTATACTTCAGGTAAAAAGGGATATAACTGGGTAAAACAATTTTATGACATTACCTGCTAACTCATGTTACTGTTCTAAAATGAAACGCTATGTTTTATACCTTTAAAAATATTCGACTATGTCCTTGTAAAATTTAAAATCCAACCCATACTTTGTATTACACTAGCAAACGGGACCACTTTTCCTTTGTTTCAAAGGGTTTGATGGTGGGGATCTCGTGACTCTTGGCAAAAGTGAAGCCAAATCAAACATATAATATCTAGTTCGTCATGACAAATTGATACAGTTATCTCAAAACGTATCGAGAAAAATCATTATTAATTAATTTCTGCAACTATTAATTCTACTATTGTGTTTATGTTATAAAAATAAGAACTCTTTTTATTGAAAAATACCACAGCGTGCACGATACTGGCGAGAGTGGACTCTCATTTTAATTTCTTAATTGTCAAACGTAAAGCATTTTGATTTTGAAAAATCGTATTAATAATATACATATGCTCGCTCACACATAGGAATAATACAAAAAATTTCTTTTTTTCAATAATTAAAATATGATCAGGGGGTCTTAGAACGTGTATTTCCGTAAAATAAAATTTACAAAATTTTTTTTTCATTATGGGTACTTTGCTTATGTGCGCCTACATAGGTCGGAAACTAAAAATCTCTGGGCAGTTAATAATCTCGACTCGAGATTCCAAATCGTATGCCGTAGACGGGAGGTCGGATTTCAGTTGTTAAGAGCGGGAAGGCAAATGTGAGCCTTTCTCTCTCGACTCCCACGAGGCGGTCCGAAATTACTTCGGGCAGCTTCGAAGAATCGAGAAAGAGGGCATGCGTCAGTTTGCTTTTGTCTACTTTCCGAAACTCTACGAGCTCACGTACGCGTGATATGGCATAGTGTGAGAGAGCATCTTCGGTGCACTTCTGGCACCTCTGGTTCCAGCCCCACGTTGGACGCCATACTAGCGATCACAGTTAACGTGAACCGCTATTAAAACGCCTTGGGTCACGGTCGTGAATGGAGTTTAATCACAAGCGTAATCGTGATATTGTGGTCACTGTGTTAAATCACTGTTAGTGATTTTGCACGCCATCTCTACATAGAAACGGTTATCGCGTAGACCCCTGTTTGGCTATTGTAAAAAATTTATTTAAAAATTATTAGGGAAATGCGTCAAAAATTATTCTCGTATGTTTGAAAAAGAGATTTCGATTTGAAGTTCGTTACGAGCTACTAAATTTCGTGATACTATTTTCGATATTTGACATATCTGCATTACGCTATCCCGTGAACTCGAGTTTAGTGTACATAGCGCCGCGACGGGAATTTATTAGAATTGGATTAATCACTAATTCGCGTACTATGATGTATATTACTATTGTATGAAATTCAGCGCGGGCAAATCAAGTCGGTTTCGCTCAACCCCCTATTGGACCAGGACAACCTGGAAGGAGGATCTTGGATTTTCTCCTGGAGAAGGGATGAACGCCGAGGACCACGAGAAAATTTTCGCGGAGCAGCAGATCAATTCTTGAGACAGTGGAGCGAACATCAAAATTATCGAAAAGTCTGAATAAATAAAATAGTTGAAGTTACATCCGGAAATTTGCTAAGTTTTATTTTGTGTGCCTCGCCGAGCAGAGCGGTTCAGCGCTCCATGAGCACCAACCCACCTCCTTATTCTCCTAGACCGCAGAGCGGGACGCAACAGATGTTACATGGTCGTGCTCTCAATAGTTATTAATCGAGTTCCCATTAATTCTTGTTGAGGTGCTATATTTAGTGTTTAAAGATTGCATAATGCCGAGCGATTATCCTCGGCCGCAATTACCGTTAATCCTGTTAGTGTACGTGACAATCCTGATATTCTCTCTAGGAGAGTTCGTACCGCGAACAGTGATACAAAAACGCGGTTATTACTTGTTTTTGTAACATCGGTAACGGCTCATTACCTTCGATTCGAGTGTTCCAACGGTGTTGATGACATCAGTAGTAACGCGGCCGCGTCTTCGGCTGTCAATCCGCGTAGTCCTACGTAGACTTCTCACTAGAGTGTATCGGCTCCCGATTCCGCTCGAACAGAAAGATTTACGAAAGGAATGTTTTGATTGTTTAGTTTTAGAACTGTTCTGCCTGTATTTGACGGGTGTAAAGAGTAGATGTTCAGTCTGGTGCGGGTCCAATGATCCTCGCACAGCTGAGAATTCGTTAAACTCGAGAAATATGTGGAAATAATCCGCCTTTTCTTTGACGAACGGATCGTTTTGAGATTCGGTCAAGTGCACCCAGGAATCTCGAAAGGGATTTGTCAATCGAGATTTCACGATATCAGTACTGCGGCAGAAGATCGAAAAAATACACCAGAAGGGTGTTCGATCCCCTGTCAAATGATCGAGAACATACACCAGTAGGGTGTTCAATCCCTCCGTGCAGAATTGAGCGGTCGTCTCGATCGTATATCGATCGAGACATAAGAAAGTTGGCATAATTACGCTTCAATTTTCTTGTGATTACCGCTAGGCTGAGAAGACACCTAAGGGAGGCACCTATGTGGTGAACCATCCAGGTGGGTCCATTGTAGTCGGGTCGACGTCCACAAAGAACGCCTGATTTTTCCGGTCTGCGAGTCCTTACTTCTACAGATCCCACCGGTGTAACGGTTAGAGGAGCACCTGTGCGAAGGAGTAACGGAGTCGTGGGTCAGGCTCCCACGTGGTTCAAATACAGCTAAGTGCAACGAATAGATGTGCAACGTGCAGTTATCCAAGTGCTGTCGGGCTTCGTAGTGCAACCCCCGAACAATAAGTTGTCTTTTAGAACGTTTAAGAGAAGTCGCAGATTGACGGTTGAGCTGTTGCACTGCACTGCGTTTCGACGCATAGACTCAGTGGGCAGATTCACGGGTGAAGTGCATTTGGAGACCACTAGGTAATAGACTGCAACCAACATAGATAAGAAATTAATTCTTTGTCTACGCTAACAAAAAATACAGTCCACTAGCGCGTTCGTATATCACGAGCAAGCGAAATTCGCCGCTCCTGTACGTTCGAATAACGACGCCAGGAGCGCGAGGAAACAAGCGCGGCACAGATGCGTACAACATGTTTGCGTGTGCCTGACACATAGCCGTGTTTTTCTGATTATAGGTATCCAAGTCTGTGGCGACACCGTCGCGGCCGCGGTACCGGAAGCAGGAGCTACGGCCGCGCCCTCTTTTGGCGCTGGCGATGGCGCCAACCGTTAAAAACGGTTGCGGTGGCTGGAAACTTTCCGCAGCCGTTAAGAAGCGAGCGGAGGTTGTACGGAACGAGCCGGCTTGCTGCCGAAGAGCCGCGGTAGCTGTTCACTCTGAGTTTGACCCGCGCCTCGACCACAGCTCGGCAGTCCGGTCTCGATACCAGCAGTCAGTTTCCTCGTGATTCGCCCATCGTGTTGTTAACGTTCTTGTTGTTCGCGTTCTTGTTATTGTTATCGTTATTACCATTGTTGTTACCATAGTTGTTACCATTGTTGTTATCATCATTGTTACCTGTTACTTGTTCATTTGTTGCATAAAATAAACTTGCGGTTAATTGGCATCTGGTCTTGGCCACATTTGAATCACCCGCCTTCGCTCCCGAATCTACGCGGCCTAGAGAAAGTTAGTCACGGTCTAGGGACCCGACAAGTCTACTCCAACGCGGCGAGTTCGATAACCGTCCAGGGTCTAGGCGACGAAATTATATTGATTTAATCTTTAATTTTGTTATATTTTCTATTCTCATTTTTGTTAGAATTTAATTTGGTTTTCTTGTTTTTTTTTTTTTTTGTTTAAATTACTATTTTTGTAATAAACGGTCGACCACGTAAGGCCGACGAAAGAAAACCACTTTCTTCTAATTACTTTCCCTATAAACTCTTATTCTTCTATTCAGACTTCGTAGTTAAAGGCATCAGCTTTTTAACATTTACTAAGCCTAAATTCAAGCGATAGCGTAACAGTGGGTTTTCGTTGTTTGGAGAATCACGTGGCCAAGTCCCGCCACGATTTGAAATGGGTGTTAGTACTTAAATAAATACCATTTAACCGCTTGAATGAGTTCACGTCTAGGAATGACAATGAAATTCTCTGTTATCGTTGCTATTAATAACAATGCGTACATGCATTGAATTGGGTTTATTTATGGTTAAAAAAACTAAACAATATAATAGTACGCTGAGACATTTTCTTATAGGATCGAGATTTGCGGTCTCGTTCATACAGTAACTCCCATGAAACGTACTCATATGAGCGCGTGCAAACCCGCCTTAAGGCTATGCGCCCAGTGCAGCACGGTGGGATCGCGTTCTTCCACTTTCTTCCCGACGCAAAGAATGTTTTTCTTCTTCTTCGGGAAATCCCGACACTTTCTCGGTTAAATTCATCGAGTCAAGACGCGTGTGAAAAACCAAGTATAATATGAAACTAAAGAAATATAGGTCCGTTGTGTTCTTGTTAATCTTGAGTTATAATCATTTATCTTTCCGACAACCAAGTTGGAGTGGAGTCGTATAGTTAGACATACAAAGACTGTCCTGCATTCACGAATTGTTATTAACAAAGTTGACGGTAGACGATCAACAAAGATTTGCATTTAACCAGTCTTCTGAATTCAAGAACACTACAATTTGGCGACGACGATGGGATGCTCATCGAAAATTTTGGTGTAAAAGTATACATCGAAAATGTGGTACGTGAGGAACGTACATACCCTAAATCGAGCACGTGTGGTACTTCACCGGGCACGAACATAAGGCGATTTACACAGTCGATATCGTTGGTTTTTACAAAAGGTAAGTCTTAACATTTAAGTAAACATTTTGTTTAAAAATTTTCTATAAAAACCTCTGTAAGTTTTGTCTCTCACGCTACAAAAATCTTTATGTAGTTTTATCACATGAATTCATGCAAATTAATTTAATTGGTTGTTTTATAAAACAAATTTATAAAAAAGAAAAAACGTTTTTGACAAGTCCTGTAAAATACCTCAGTTTATCCATAATTCATAAATAGAAGAATTTAAATCTATATTATCCAGTACACAAGATATAAAGACTGACATATATACACTTACTTTAATAAATCTGGGTAAATCGTCAGCATTATCTCTATATTTATTAACAAATGTTTTAACATAGAACTTAATATTATTAGTTAGACTACTAATAAAATGAATCCATCATTTTATAATTAAAGATACAGTTGCAGCCATAACATTCAGATTACTTAAATTACTTCTGTCGCTTATAAAATATTTTATAAAGTTGTATGCTAATTTATGCTCTTTAAAATATTGGAACATTCCTAGCAAACGGACTGTTCACTGATCGGGGTGAGTTAGACGTCATTCGATTCGTCTAATTCAGTAGATTATTAATATCCATTTTATTATTTGCGGAAATTCGTTATTTTTTTATAAACTGGTTGTAAAGTTACAGTAAAAAAGTAAGGTTAAGTATATTTTTTGACAAGTTCACAGGTAGAAACAAGTGACTATCGTTGCTGTGTTCATGTTACAAATTATAAATAATTGATCTAATTTGAAAGTGCTAGATTGTGAAATGGGAATTTGTAGAACGTGTATGCATAAAAATCATTTTTTTACGCACATACTTTGCATGAGTTGGTCAGGTAGACAGTATGTGCAGCAACAACTAAAAAGTGTTGCCACCCCCCTCTGACAGTGTTTACAGTTTGACAATATAATAAATTACTATTCTATACAGTGCGTTGGTTTAATTTTTTTTTATTATTAAATTTCATTAACATCATCTAAATCTTGTATGTTCTGATTCTCTATAGAATCAAATGATATTTCTGCAATTTCTGTTATTAATTGATTAAATAAATCATCATTTCATTCCTTAGAAGATTTGCAAAACACATAATGGCTCAAGTATCCTATGAAATTATCTTTTTTGCTGAAAATAGAAAATATTTATGATATTATTTGTTACAAAAAATATTAAAGAACATGTGAAATTGCAAATACTAATGGACAGTGTTCAGGTAAAAAGTGTTTAGTATGCCTACATGTACTTTCAATTGCATTCATATGAGTGCCTGTTTTCAGATCATTAAAATGTAAACTATGATTTACAGTAAGATGTTTATATCCTTCCTTTTCCAAAACGTTATATGCTTTGCAACAGTCTGATATTATCGTAGTTCCTGGCACTACTCACTGTTTGATTATCGAAAGAAGGGACTCTGTGTTCCCACTTTCAATACAGACCAGGAATATTTTCCCAGTTTCTCTTTCAATGCCTCCGAAAACCCACTACCATTCCACATGATGGCCTCTATGTTATTTTCTCTGGTCGAATTTGGATTCATCTATTTTTACAACTTTCCCTGGTCCGCCAAATATTTCGCATGAATTTTGCAACCAATCACCATCATTTGCTTCAGGAAGTAATTCCATTGGGAGACAGTGTTTTTATTTAATTCTAATTCGTATATAATATGATACTGTTCAAAATTGTAGACCAACATATAAGCTAATTTTAACACTGTTTCATAAGGAAGTTTTGTTTTCGAAAACCATGTTCCACGCTTTATGGATATTTTTTATATTACAAATTCGTTTTCTTTTGCAAGCATTGGCAGATACTGCAATTGACCTTTTACATCGCCAATTTTCATTTATCGGTTCCATTGCATTTCCACACTGTGGGTAATTAAGATTTTTGGTAAATAACTTTTTGTCTTGCAAAAATTTCAATAAGGCTTCTTTCTTTTTACAAAATTCGTGTAATTTAAATAAGTTCCATTCTTTTGGAACTACAAAAATTTACTCATTTTTATAGCACAATTGAACAAAATTCATAAAGTACAAGAAATAGAAGAAAATCAGAAATGACAATTGAAACAATTTCTGTTTTTCTTCTATTTGTTATACTGTCTGCAATGTGGAAATGTCATGAAAATGGTATATAAACATTGGTAATGCAGGATAACTACTCCAGAATCTGTCAATCAAACTAAATGCAAAAGACGTTGTAATATAAAGATATTTGCAAAACAAAGAACATGGTTTTCTAAAAACAAACTCAACTACAGATGTCTTAAAATTAACATATATGCTAACATACAATTATGAGCAATGTCATATTATTATATAACTAAAATTAAATAAGCAATTGGAAGAGTAGAGAAGATTGTCGAGATTGATGAATCAACATTTTGTCATAGAAAATATCACAGAGGCTACTTGAAAATTAATCACAGCATCAAATTTAAATTGAAACCACTTGGAGGCATGCTATACATTCTTTAATCCTTTTTATAACATATAATACTAATAATATTTTATGTTTTCAGGAAGAGTATTTTCATTGGATGCCTGAAACATTATGTATTTAAGAAATGTACCTAAGAAGAAAATAGGGATTTATTCAATGAAATATTAGCAGAAATAGCAAAAATTTCATTCAATACATGTTTAACAAATTAGCATTTGACTACCTGGCGTTTATAATTTACACCATGAACATAATAACGACAGTTACTTGTTTCTACCTGTGAACGACAAGTTTAAACAAACATAACAAATTTCTGCAAATAATTAAATGCATACTAATAATGTACTGAATTAGACAAATCGAATGTCTAACTCATCCCGATCGGTGAACGGTCCGTTTGCTAGAAATATACCAATCAAAGTATCTATATTTATATTATAATCAAGTAAAAATGTCACAATAATAGTAATATTATCTTTTGTTAATTTTAATATTTTAATATATTAAAATAATATTTTAAATCGGTTATGCTTTTGTTGTCAATATTTAAATTATTTTTAAAACTGTGAGTTGGAAAAATGAATAGGGTTTGAATTTAAGGGGGGAAACCACTGTGACAAATTGAAAAATTCGAAATTTTTTTATCTCGTTTCAATGCTTGGGGGTTTAAGAATGATCCCTTAAAATATTAAAGTAAAATTCGCAAAATTGACAAAGTTACAGAAGATTTAGTGGATGTAGAAAATGTAATTTTCTATTGTAATAGAAAATGCGTTATTCAAACGCATTGAATAATGCATTTCAATGCATAACGCTTGAATCTAACTGCTCTTTACTTCTGGACATTCATTTGAATCTCTTATTATTTCTGCTGTGGTAAAGGTTTTATATGAATGAGAAGTATTTTGATCGAGATAACTGTGTAAATCAAGAATATTTAGAATGTTCCGATACACGACTAAAGTGGTTCAACTGGCAACTTATTTTTTATGTCAAAACTTTAAACACATTTTCCAAATTGGGCGGCTCAATAACTTAGTCAATATTCATCCGATTTACTCAAAATTTTGCATAGTGGTTCCTAATACTATTGTCTTCAATTGCATGTACGGAATTTTCGATGGAATAATTAGTTTCGATGTTTGTTACAGTTTTCAGAGATTTTTCCTTCAAAGTTACATCATTTTATAATAAATAATTATTCTTAAAAATCCGTACGTGCTTGCTTGATTACTTGTTTCACAACTTGCAGTGAAAAATTACACATCCGTCCGTTTTTAACAAATTTTTGGAGGCTTCTCATGCTGGTTCCTATTATAGCTATAATAATTAATATTTTTATACGAATTTTTACAAGAAGTAACTCTAGAAATGTACTTTCGAAAACATTAAACATTTATCAGAAAAGGTTTCATAGTTAGGCCCAAATAATTCTTGAAAATTGCCTTTATTTTCAGTCGTCTCAGTGGTTTCCTCCTTTAATACATCTTTTATCTTAAAATCACATTTCAATAGAAATCATAATTGGACTTGTATATAAAACAATTTAATTTATTTTGTATAAAAAGAGTCCTCTTCATGCCTTTATATTCTCATTTTGTATGATCAAAAATTTGAAATAAGGTTCATTTTTACAGGAAAAGGGTTCAATATCCCAAATATTAAGTGTCATTGGTCCATTGGATATTTATCCAACACATTAGATAATGTAGTGTTATAGCATAATAGCATGTCAGTTATCTTGAATATTGTGTTATATTCTTTATACACTCAATTCTGAAAGGGTATAAGCAAATGCAAGGGTCAAATGTGGCCTGAAACTAAAGGGTATAGCCGAATAAGGGGGTCAAATGTGCTCCAAAAGCAAATTGAACGTGCAATAGGTAATTCGATAGCTTATCGAAAGAAAACCCTATGTGTCAATTTTTAACTTGAAATGTGGACCGTGGGGGTAGTAATGGGGTGAAAACTAAAATCATGTTTTTGTACAATTTCTCTTGACCTATTGAGTAAAAAAATGTAAAAAAATTCAGAGACATTTCGTGTACCGGGGCACGTATATTGGAAGATTTTTAGATTTTTTGATTGAAGAACCAGGTAGTAAAAAATAAAAAAACGCAAAAAATGCCGAAAAATGCCAATTACGTATTGAAGCAGGTCCGGAACCACTTTTATACTTCTACAGTAAACAGGTATTGCTATTACTATTATTCTGAATTTTTTTCAGATTTTTCATTTTGGTGCGTCGCAGTGAAAAAAAATAAAAACCGATTTTTTCCTCATTTTCTACGTATTAGAGTAACTTACACGTTGAATTTTTATGCATTCTTCAATATATGAGTGCTTTATAAACTGTTTAATGTTTCTACACTAAGCAGAATTATATAAGATTTGAAAAAATAAAATAAAGCCAACCGTTAAGCGAAATATTTCGTAAAGAATCAACGATATTTGCAACGGCGCCGTTGACGCAGCAGTAGTGCCCGACTGTGTTACCGCTGAAAGTTTTTTGACCGCAAGTCCGAATCTTCCTTTTGGACTTAGCTATTTTTTCATTATTCATTATTTCTTTCCAAACGCTACCTATATAACAATGATCTATATTTATTTATAAATGTTCTAAAAGCATTTTACAAATATTTCAACCTGAAATATACAGGGTGTTCGACCACCCCTGAGAAAAATTTTAATGGAAGATTCTAGAGGCCAAAATAAGATGAAAATTAAGAACATCAATTTGTTGATTGAGGCATCGTTAAAAAGTTATTAAAAAATTAAATTAAAAATTCTCAAATCATTCCGAAAAAATTATTTTTGGTTGCGGAGGCCAATTACAAAAATGTTTGGTGAATAAACACACCTCTGAAATCTTACCCACTTTCGACAAAAAAATTCGAGTAGGAGTTGAAAGTTTTGGGTGAAAAAAAAAGAATTTTGAATCGTTTTGGAATAATTATTTTCAGTTGCAGGGGCCCATTACAAGCATTTTCGGTCAAAAGATATACGCCCGAAATCCTATCCACTTTTGAGAAAAATATTCCCTATCGAAAATACAATTTCTGGCCAGAAATGTCTGCCGAATTTTCATGCGAATCTTTAAAACATCGAAACTTCTGAACGGATTGGAGGATTCTAATGTTTCAAACGGCAAACAATGCGTATTTTTATGAAGAATATGTAGAAATTCTAACAATATTGAAAAAGTTGTTCCTTGATCCCGTAAAATGAGAGAACCCCCAATAAAATGGTCCATACTTTCAAACAGCCATAACTCCTACAATAGTGAATATATTTCAGTGAAACTTATTTTTGAAGTAGAGCTCATGGGTACCTACAAAAAAGTATTAAACGACATTGCCGTACAAAGTCAAACAAAGTTATTACAAAAAAAACGAATTTTTAAGAAAAATCGACGGAGGGTAGCTGTTGAAATTTTTCGGCGAAAAAAGAAATTTCAAATCGTTGTAGAAAAATTATTTTCAGTTCCGGAGGTCAATTACAATCATTTTTGGTGAATAGACATACCTAAGCAATCCAGCGCATTTTCGAGAAAAAAATTCAATACTGGCAGAACTTTAAACGTTAATAACTACTTAACGAAGCCTCCATCAACAAATTGCTATTCTTGATTTTCGTCTTATTTTGACCTCTAGAATCTCCTATTAAAATTCTTCCCAGGTGTGGCCGAACACCCTGTATAAAACCTACTGCCTGATGTAAAACCTCCTCACATTCGTCTGGAAAAGTATTGTACCCTGCGCGCACTATCCATGCAGAGGAATGACAAGGACACCTTAAAGTTAAAAAGTTATCGTCGAGAATTTTTGCAGTGTTTTGGGAATTACAATCTTTCGCGTCGAGATTAATTAATTTGAATAATTGTTGCGGCTCGCGGTATCCGTTGGGTGAACAGTCTGCACTCAACGTCGGGCTCGCGTCTTTCCGAGAATAAATAAATATTCCGGATGGAGGAATGTTGTGTAAAAATGCTATGTTCGGCGAATCAGAACCAAGTCTCCTTGCCTCGGTTTTCCAAAGCTCCCATGCCGTCTCCTCCCTTCCAAATCGCCCTTACGCGATGCTCTTGGAAGGGGGTGCGTGTCGCGTGGGAGTGTCGACGTCACTAGATGATTGCCTTTGTCTTGGTCTCCTGGTAGTTGAAAAAAGGATGCAGGACTGGCCGTTTTATGCAGAGGGCTGGGGCTGGCCTGCAGATGCCAGAGTTTCGACCTGCACGCTGCAGACGAGCCCAACCCCTGTCATAAACAGCACTTGACCTGGCTTTTGGTGGTCTGCTACGCTGGTCTAAGGCGTTCGCTCGCTTCGAACGTAGAGATTTATGCCAGGGCTGAGTGTTGGCACGCAGATGCGACAGTCGATGCGCCTAATGTCGCTGGTTTTTCCCTGGCATAAATCTCGCTTTGTTACGTTTTTTTTTCTGCTGTTTTTGTTATTGGGCGCGGTACTAGAAACGGCGTGTCCGTTTCCGCGCTCA
The DNA here is from genome assembly GCF_051014445.1 of Colletes latitarsis. NCBI lineage: Eukaryota > Metazoa > Arthropoda > Insecta > Hymenoptera > Colletidae > Colletes > Colletes latitarsis. The sequence goes on along the minus strand of NC_135145.1, from coordinate 8,613,097 downwards.
ACATGCCGCCCCCTCTTGAACGGTCACGTTCAAAATAGTTGCTAAATGCTTGGAATTGTGTTTGTGCGAGTGCGAAGGTTAGTGCGTGTGATTACAATGGTTTGGGGGTTGATTGCTGTGTGCGCGGCCTATGTATAGAATGTGTCTTGTCTACGAGCTAGTTACTTATTATCTATAATATTTTACAATATTTACAGTGATTATGTACACGTGGCTCGATGAGGGTTTTCCCCCCTTTTTTTTGTTTTACTACTATTACTATACTAATGATACTATGCTACCCTATATCTACGTTGCTTTATGTTTATTTTGCTCTAATTATGCTAATGGGTTCTTGTCGCGTTACGTACAAGTCGATGATCGGTTATTCAATGTTCTGTTCGAGATTGTGGTTCGCTTCTGGTATTGGTAAGGGGGCTATCTTTTTTACGCTGCGTTTGTACTCGCCGGTTGTCGTTCGGATGGTTACGACGCGTACGATGCCGTCCTCCCCTGGATGCAGTGCCGTGATGCGTTCCATGGGCCAATGAAGCGGGGGGGGGGGGGGGATGTTGTCCTCTTTTAAAATGACTAACATCCCTTTTGATATTTTGTCGTTGATGCTTGTGTGCCATTTCCGTCGTACGGTTATTTCGTTTAGGTACTCCTTGTACCATCGCTTCCAGAAGTGGTGCCTGATTTGCTGGACGTGTTGCCAGGAGGAGAGTCGACCTGCTTTTAACTCGGTAAGATCGCACTCAGGTGTGCTCGTTAGCAAGTCACCAATCAGGAAGTGCCCTGGGGTGAGAGGAGTAAGATCGTTTGGGTCGGGGGATAAAGGAGTGAGTGGTCGGGAATTTAGAATGGCCTCTATCTGTATCAAACACGTGGCCAGTTCTTCGAAGGTAAAAAGTCGAGTCCCCATTGTGCGAATTAAATGGTATTTGCACGACTTTACGGCTGCTTCCCAAAGTCCACCGAAATGTGGAGCTCTGGGAGGAATGAAGTGCCACTGGATCTCATTTGTTGTTAAAAATTGATGGCACTGTTTATCTGTTGTTACGATGTTAATAGTTCGGTCTAATTCATTTTTAGCTCCGGCAAAAGTGGTTGCGTTGTCCGAATAGATGTCGGAGCATTTTCCGCGCCGCGCAATGAATCGCTTGAGAGCCGCAAGGAACGCGTCGGAAGTTAGATCGCTTACCAACTCGATGTGTACTGCTTTCGTGCTAAAGCATACGAAAATTGCTGCGTATGTTTTAATGGTTTTCGTATTTCGGAGCTTTTTTTCTTTGATGTGGAAAGGCCCGCAATAATCGACGCCTGTCACGAGAAAGGGTCTTGTAAATGTAATTCGATTCTTCGGCAGTTGACCTAAAGGGTATTGGGGGACCGCGGAATCTAATCTATGGCATGTTATGCATTGTTTTATGATCCTTTTTACTGCCGCCTTGCCGTTGATCGGCCAGAAGTTTTGTCGAACAGCACTCAGTGTACCTTGGGTGCCACTGTGCCCGTGCTTTATATGGCTATCGCGAATTATGATGTCAGTTATGTGGTGTTTGTTTGGTAATACGGCGGGGTGCTTGGATTCGAAGGGAATGTCCGCGTTAGCTAATCTCCCTCCGACCCTTATAATTTCATTCTTGTCGAGGAACGGACTCAGTGGCAATAATTTGCCGGGTTTAAGGATTGTCGGGTTTTTTGATGCTTGAAAATTTGCGTAAGATTTCGAAACCTAGTTTGATCGTTCCGACGGTTGCGTGTAATGTTATGTTTTTCCGTCTTTCGGGGATTTCCGTCGGTCGGAGTTCGTGACGCGGCCATGTATCCTCCCCCTGAGACAGCCACGTTGGACCGTGAAACCACGTCGTGTGTTTATTTAAATCACCCGGATTGATACCGCGCGATAGGATGTCCGATACATTTTCTTCGGACGAAACGTGACGCCATTGCTTGGGATTGCTGGCTTCGAGAATTTTACTAACCCGATTTGCGATAAACGATTTTAATGTGTGTGGTGGGGTATTGAGCCAGTGTAGCACTATGGTGGCATCGGTCCACAGTGTAACGCTGTCGAATGCACATTGTAGTGATTGCGTTACGGTCTGAAGTAATTTAATCAGCAAAACCGCGGCGCATAATTCCAATCTGGGGATTGTCTGTGTTTTTAATGGGGCTACGCGCGACTTGGAACAGAGCAAGTGTGTTGTATGTATGCCTGTGAAGCTGGTACAGCGGAGATAAATACACGCACCATACGCTCGTTCACTGGCATTGCAAAAGCCGTGCAATTGTCTATGTTTTGGGTGATCGGATGTGACGCGTCGTGGGATTTTTATTTCATGTATGTATCTTAATTGGGAGTGGAATGATATCCACGCCTCGTAAATGGGCTGCGGAACGTGCTCGTCCCAATCTATTTGTGATTTCCATAGGTCTTGCATGATGACCTTGGCCTGTACAATGATCGGGCCCAGTAATCCCAGAGGATCAAAAATTTGTGCTATTCGCGATAGAATCAGTCGTTTTGTTAATTTGGTTGGTAGGTCATGGTGTCGCAATGAGTATGTTAGCGTATCGTTCGTTGGCGTCCAGTATAAACCCAATGTCTTTTGGTGAGCTGTTGAATCTAGGGCTATGTGGTCGTGAATGCTGGTTGATTTAAAAATCTCCGTTACTTTCGGCTCGTTCGAGACCCATTGGCGTAACTCAAACCCCCCCCCCCCCCCCCCCCCCTCGCAGTCAGGTCAATGAGTTGATCGCGTAGTTCGCAGATTTCGTCAATGGTGTCCGCCCTGGTTAGTAAATCGTCGACATAGAAGTCCTTTAGGAGACTTTTCGCGGCTAATGGGAATTGTTCGCCGTCGTCGAATGCTAATTGTTGGAGTGTTCGTGTTGCAAGGAACGGTACGGATGCTGTTCCATACGTCACCGTGTTTAACTGATACGTTTTTATGGGACTATTCGCGTTGGCGCGCCATAAGATTTTTTGATATTTTCGATCGTCGATATGTGCGTCGATTTGTCGGTACATTTTTGTGATGTCCGCAGTCATTACGTATTTGTGCAGTCTGAATCGTAAAATGATGGTGAATAAATCGTCTTGTATCGTCGGTCCTACCAGTAGCGTGTCATTGAGCGAAATTCCCGATGAGGAACGAGCTGAGGCGTCGAAAACAACTCTTATTTTGGTAGTAACGCTGTCAGGTTTGATTACTGGGTGGTGAGGGAGATAGCAACCCTCACGGGGGTTGGCGTTTATTTCAGTCATATGTCCGAGCCGTTCGTACTCACGTAGAAATTCATGATATTGCTCTCTTTTAGCGCTATCGCGAGCTAATGATCGTTCTAACGCACGGAATCGGGTCATGGCTATGTTGTATGTGTCTCCTAGGTTGTGTAAATTATCTCTGAACGGTAATCTGATGGTGTATCTCCCGTCGGTCTTGCGTTTGGTCTGGGTTTGGTACAGTGTTTCGCATGTTTGTTCGTCGGGTGATAAAAATTTCGTGGTATGACACTCCTCGATGCTCCAGAATTTTTGTATGTCGGTTTCAAGTGATTGCAATGTCAAGTTACATATCGGACGTTGGATTTCGTTGTTGTCCGGAATTTCGCCGGTTACTATCCAGCCGAACTTGGTATTACGGAGTGTGATTTTGTTGTTATTCAATGTAATTTTCCCATTTAATAACAGGTCCCAAAATACTTGAGCCCCAATGAGACCGTCTATATCTGTTACTTGATGGAATTCTGGATCAGCGAGACGCAAGTGTGAGGGAATCTGTAGATTTTCGATTGCAAAGGGGGCTTTCACGATGGAGTCCGCAATATTTTTCACGATTAAAAAGGTTAATTTGTTTGTGTAGTTGCCGTCTCGTGAGTCGATTCGAGCAGTAGTCGTATGTTTGATGTGTGAAGTCATGTTATTTGTCCCGGTCAGCGGTATCGAGACTTTTCGTGATTTTAATCTGAGTACGTTATACATTTTTTCGTTCAATAGGTGAGCTTGCGACCCGGAGTCTAATAAAACCTTGCATTTATGTAACTTTCCCTGATGATCGTGAATGTTAATGATCGCGGTGGATAAAAATACGTGTGGTGTTACGGTGTGTGTGTAGGAAGTTGTGTTTGCCTGAATTGGCGATTTCGATTTCTTGTCTTCCGCGTGTAACAATGTGTGATGTCGCTTATGGCAATGTTTGCAAGTCGACGCCTTGCAGTCGTTTAACGAATGAGTGTTCCGCAAACAATTGGAACATAGATTGTTCTCCTTCACCAGTTTTGTTCTGTCGGTAACTGACAATGTTTTGAATTTTTCGCAGTACTGTGCGAAATGTCCGCCTTGGCACACCGTACAAATTGCCCCGGCTATGGTGGTGAATGTGCGTTGTGTGACCGGGTGCGGATCACGAGGCTGATTTCTAAAAGCGTATGAACACGGCGCGGTATTACGAGCTGGAGGTGCTGCGGTGTGTATTTTTGAGAGGGGTTGCGCGATCGACGGTCCGATTGGCTCGAGAAGTTGGCATCGCTCGTGGAAAAAGGTAAAAAATGTGTCGAGCTTGGGAAAAGTGATATGCTGAGTGTATTCTTTCCATTTCAGCGCGGTTTCACGATCCAACTTCGATGTGAATAGATAGATTAGTAACGTGTCGGTCGTGGGCTGTTCGAGTGTTTGCAACGCGTGGTAGTGGACTTCCGCGTGATTTAAAAAGGCACGGAGGTCATGAAAAGATGGCCTTGTTGTTGGCATATCGAATAAAGATTTTACGTGATTCGCGACGATTATGGCGGGTTGATCGTACCGTCTTTCCAACATATTCCAAGCTATGGAGTAATTGCTGGACGCATTGCTTAGTGATTCAATTGTTTTGGCAACATCTTGCTTTAAACACGATCGCAGGTACATGAGTTTCTTGCACTCATCGATGCGCGAATTTTCGTGAATCGTTGATTTGAATTGGTTTGCGAAACACGGCCACTCCTCGTAGGAGCCCGCGAAAGTTGGTAAATTGATCCGTGGCAACACTACGTCGGCTTCTACCGACTCTAAGTAAGAATGCGGCGTTCCGCGCGCGATTCGCGCGTCTCCTACGTGCGGAGTTCGGTTGATGATATCTACCGCGCGGGCTCTATACGCACTTAATGCTAATTTCATTCCGATACGTTCCCGGATCAAGCGTCCATCTTCCAAATGGTCTAGCTCTGATTGTGCTTTATTGAACGCGGGAAATTCCTCATCTAATTCGCTTAAACGCCCTCTGATCTCGGTCACGGACGCACCTTCTTCGTGCGTGTCTAACAATTGCTTGAACGCGTTTAGCTCTAACGTGAAGCCTTCGCGTCTCACTTTTAATATTTTGATGCGGTCTTCGACACTGGGGGCCATCGTGTTTGTGCAGATAAAGGTTGGAAAGGACTTTATGAAGCGAGAGAAAGTGATTTGAAGAGTGACTCGTAAACAGAGTGCGATTTACCGGTTGAAGCGATGATTCTGGTCGTGTGGTGGCCTCGGATGCTGGAGACGGCTGCTCCTCGACGTGGTGTTGTCCTATGGCAGGACCTCACTCGTTCAGCTGTCTGTTTCCTCCGTCTCTGGATGCTGCCTGGCTCCGTCGACGGCGATGTTTGATGTCCAACTCCGGCGGTGAACTCTGGGCGTCACTGACGTCGGTAATTGGAGTCTCGCGATCACTGCTTCGATGCTCGCGGAGATGTTAATTTTCCGGACGGTTATTTCCTCCAAAAACAACGCGGTAATCCGGCTCGAAGGACCAATATGTTGCGGCTCGCGGTATCCGTTGGGTGAACAGTCTGCACTCAACGTCGGGCTCGCGTCTTTCCGAGAATAAATAAATATTCCGGATGGAGGAATGTTGTGTAAAAATGCTATGTTCGGCGAATCAGAACCAAGTCTCCTTGCCTCGGTTTTCCAAAGCTCCCATGCCGTCTCCTCCCTTCCAAATCGCCCTTACGCGATGCTCTTGGAAGGGGGTGCGTGTCGCGTGGGAGTGTCGACGTCACTAGATGATTGCCTTTGTCTTGGTCTCCTGGTAGTTGAAAAAAGGATGCAGGACTGGCCGTTTTATGCAGAGGGCTGGGGCTGGCCTGCAGATGCCGGAGTTTCGACCTGCACGCTGCAGACGAGCCCAACCCCTGTCATAAACAGCACTTGACCTGGCTTTTGGTGGTCTGCTACGCTGGTCTAAGGCGTTCGCTCGCTTCGAACGTAGAGATTTATGCCAGGGCTGAGTGTTGGCACGCAGATGCGACAGTCGATGCGCCTAATGTCGCTGGTTTTTCCCTGGCATAAATCTCGCTTTGTTACGTTTTTTTTTTCTGCTGTTTTTGTTATTGGGCGCGGTACTAGAAACGGCGTGTCCGTTTCCGCGCTCAACAATAATTCTGATCGTACATCCAAAGACGTGGGATCGACGTAATGAACTAGAAACGTTATCCATTTTTCATTCGTCGAGTTCGTCGGCTCGTCAATGAAAATTGAAAATTTATTGTTCCGTCGGTTTTGACACAATTTGGAAGTAGTCAAGGATCCGGCGCGCGACTTTAAATAGGAGATTCAATGTAGTTATTAAAGCTGCATACCGAATCTCTGCGCTATGCCGCTGTTCCTCGAACGACAGAGCTGATCCTTCGGATTGCATATTCAAATTATTTGATGGCATTTAGAATCTGCATGACAATTTATAATTATAAACGCGGCTTTAATCTTATCTCATAAACTGAGCAATAGCAAGAAGACGGGACGCCGTCGACTTCACGTAACCATGGTTTAAATTTTTCAATGTTAGAACATTGAGACGTGACAATCTCCGTCGGACGTTCCGTTGTATCAAGATTTAATTTACTTAATAAAAATTTATGCCTCGCAGATTCTAAATGCCCCTTGACATTTGAGGATCGACACTTAAACGTTCTTTTACAAACGGAACAATAAAAAACGCTATTGTCCTCTGTAACTTCGCGTAGCCATGACTTTAAATTTGGATCATTCATCCAAACAAATCGAAATCTATATTTTAACTTTTTGTCGGTTTCCTGAAATGCTGCCATTTTTGTTATGCAATTTAGTTGCACTAATTAAAAATCAACTATTAAAAACCTACCCAACGGCACGAAATATTGTCACTGTACACAAACACACTGGTCCGATAAAATCAAATTTTAAAGGATAACTTTATTTGTTTGTGGGCAATCGACAACTGAACTCTTTTGCCAGGAGTCACGAGATCCCCACCATCAAACCGTTTAGAAAGAAAGGAAAAGTGATCCCGTTTACCAGTTCAATACAAAGTATGGGTTGAATTTTAAATTTTAAAAGGACGTAGTCGAATATTTTTAAAGGTACAAAACATATCGTTTCATTTTAGAACAATAACATGAGTTAGCAAGTAATGTCATAAAACTGTTTTATCCAGTTATATCCCTTTTTACCTGAAGTATATAACTCGGGTTCGTAACTCCCTAGCTCATCTTACGCGTTCGCGGCCGTCGTGGCGCGTTATCTTAACAGATTTTAAAATAACTGGTTCAATTTTGACTGATGGACTTCGTTCTGACTGTCTTGTTCTGTTCAGACTGGCACAAGGCGATCGGGATCCTGTCTTTATACAGGGTGTTCGGCCACCCCCGGGAAAAATTTTAATGGGAGATTTTAGAGGCCAAAATAAGACAATAATCAAGAATACCAATTTGTTGATGGAGATTTCGTTAAAAATTTATTAACGTTTAAAGTTCCGCCAGTACTGAATTTTTTTCTAGAAAGTGGGTAGGATTTCGAGGGTAGGTCTATTTACCAAAAATTATTGTAATTGACCCTCGTAACCGAAAATATTTTTTCCAGAACGATTTGAAAATTTTTTTTTTCGTGGAAAAATTGAAGCATCCACACGTTGTCGATTTTTCTTAAAGTTGTCTAATACTTTTTTGTAGGTACCCAAAAGGTCTACTTTAGAAAAAAGTTTCATTGACATATATTCACTATTGTAGGAGTATTGGCTGTTTGAAAATTGGACCATTTTTATGTGGTTTTTCTCATTTTACGGGGTTAAACATTAAAATTGTCCAATCCGTTCACGAATTATGGTGTTTTAAGGATACACATGAAATTTCGGGGAACGAAATTAAATTTTGGCCTGAAATTAGATTTTCGGTAAGGAATTTTGTTCTCGAAAATGCGTAGGATTTCGGGGGTATGTGTAATGACCAAAAATGATTGTAATCGACTCTTGCAACCGAAAATAATTTTTCCAGAACGATTTTAAATTTTTGAATTTAATTGTTAATAACTTTTTAACAAAGTTTCCATCAACAAATTGGTATTCTTGATTTTCATCTTATTTTGGCCTCTAGAATTCCCGATTAAAATTTTTCCCAAGGGTGGCCGAACACCCTATATAAGATTTCATTTAATTATTTCTTTCCTAGAGAAGACAGAGAAAAAGTTTATTTGATTTTTTTTACATTAAATTTAATTCTTCCTAAGATTTGTATGAAACATTTATAAGATTTTTTTATAAATAACGTCTATCTATCGGAACATCTATATAACAAGAGGTATAATCATTATTATCCATGAGCTGATTATAGTCAATGTCTAACGGGACTTTGAAATGAGAACGTAAAACTTAAATGTAAAGTTTCATTTAAATTCATTCAGCTATTTATACTGAATCGTATTAATAATATACATATGTACGTTCATACATAGGAATAATACAAAAAATTTCTTTTTTTTCAATAATTAAAATATGATCAGAAGGTGTTAGGGGGAGGAGGTTTGAAAATACCTCGCCTAACGGGGGTCCGGATCTCGAGGGAAGGAACGGACGGAGAGTAAGCGATACAATTATAATTTTATTTTCGCCGGATCGCCTTATGCGACCAAGCCGTTTATTTAGTCAATAAAGGTTTGAGAATCGGCCGACGTCTGCCAGACGATCAGTGTGGTCTGTGTTGTTACCCTGAAACAGAAAGAGATACGACTAGGCGTTAAATACCTGTCGACGTGAGTCACGTCGCTTGTCTTTCTCTCTTTGGTACGCTCCTGGTCGGTGCTTGTCGCACCCAGGAGCGGGAATCTCTGCCGCCGCGATACGCAGCTAAGCTAGTGGACTGTACGTGTGTGAGCGTTCCCTTTAAACCGGGAATCGCTCGCTTTCTTCCAATTAGGGAATTTCCTCTCGGTTTTCTGTTCGACTGCAACACTTGATTGTCGCAGGAGAGGGTGCCTAGAGGGAGGTTGTAAGGCTCCAACCGTCACCCGGTCCTCGGCCCCTTACCGTCTTCGTATGCGTGTGTACGGAACACGATGCGGTGCAGTCTTTCAATGGCGTATAGGACGTCTTACTATTGAGACTGGCACCACGACGCCTTGTGAGTCGCGTTCTACGCGCAGTGACCGTACAAGACTGGCGATCAGAGAACAACGCTCTGGCATTCGCCGGAAGCTGGGCTTAGAATAACTCGTCCCACGCTCCGACTGGAAGGCGGCAAGTCCACCCAAGGGATTTACGCCAATAAGGCCCCTTTAGATGGTTGTAAGACCGTTCGATTGAATCAAGGGAGGATCGAGTCTTAATCTCGATACCTCTCGCACGACCGCTGTTTGCAGCGATACGCGGAAAATTCGGGAACTCGATGATACCAAAGAGTTTCCCGCAGTCTTTAATCGGGTCGTACTCACGACCGAATCGATTAACTGGTTTGATTCGACAACCGGAATTACACGCAGTTTACTGGGGGCAGTTTGCTTACGCAAGCTAATCCCGTAAAGCTGCGGCTATACGTCGGTTGCCCGCTTTGTGAAAATTCGAATAACTCGAACTTTCAACGTCGCGTGGGAATCAACCGCTAGAACCCGAGAATTTTCTTTATGCCTTTTTTTTTTTTCTTAATTTGTTCGAATGCTCGAATAACTCGAAGCAATTCGAATATTGTGAGGGCCTGTTGAATTTCAACGAATGCTCGAATAACTCGAAGCAATTCGGAATATGTTAAATTAGGGAAAGCGTGATCGTTTATCGATCCGCGCTTGGCAGGCTCTCGTTAGCAAGTGACGGACGAGCACGCGCTGCCGAAAAGTACGCGTAAGAGAGGGGGAATCCTCCGACGCGCGGCGCTGTCGCCGTGGCTCTCGTCCGTCTTTTTCTAACATGTAATTATCGCACCTTCTCTATGGTCGAGCGTTTAACCGAAAAGTTCGAAATCGAACGTTACTGTACTGCTCGCGTGACTTACAGAAAAACTCAAGGAGCGAGAGTTTTTCTGCTGCCTTCTGTTTCGAGTCGCGGACGCGTCGACCTAGAATGTTCTGGTCGGTCGCGTGTATTGAAAACAAAGCGGATTAACGGCTAATTACGGGTTTAAATAAATCGAATTAACTCGATCTTTAAACATACCGCCCCCTTGCACGGTCCGTGCAATTTACATGGGGGGTCCTCTCCGCGGTCACTTCGCGATCGAAACACATAAAGAAGGTTGCAATGTTGAGAAAAAATTTTGTACTTGAAAGTTCAAGGTACTTACTCAGCGGCGAGATCGGCCCCGTCTATCCTCCAACACTTGGAGGGTGGCGAGGACAGTTTCCGCGATAGCGGTCCTGTCCGTTGTTTGGCGGTACCCGTGACGCCTATACCGGGGGCGTTGAATTGGTGGATTTACCCTTTCCCTGGGGCGGTTTCCTCCGGCTTCCGGTGCTGGACCGCGGTTCCGTCGCCTCCGGGTGTTCCTGCACCGCTCGTTGGACCTGGGTGTCGCGGGGGTGGCGGCTGGTCCGAGGTCTGCACCTGCCGGTGGCCTCGCAGCAACGGCGGGTGGTACGGCGGTGCCCGGGTGCTCTCCCGGCGTCCTTGGGGCAGCTTCGGCGGGCCGGAATTTGAGGTCGATCAACCTCCCTCCTCTGGCCCACTTCAATTTGAAGTGGCCCCCGGGGGCCTTGCACCGGAGCCGCCTTGTTGACCATGGTACATGCGCCGGGATGGTCAAGACGTCTTGTCCTAGGTTCAACAAGAACGCTGGCGGCTGGGTGGCTGTCGGCCCAGGCAATACCTCTGGGGCGGCGGGGAGAGTTACGTCCACCAGCGTTTCTTGGGCCTCTGCAGCTCTTGATGTGCCGGAATGCGGTGGCTCCACGAGCTGCAGAAGTCGGTCGAACTGGTGATTGATATCGGGTGTCGGGGGTGACCCCACCACGGTCACTAAACTTTCGTCACTACCACTGGAGGACATGGTTTCTAATTTCTCGTGAGGCGAGAACTGGGCGAATTTGTCCGCGGGTCCCGCTTTTACGCGTGGACCCTCGCGGATCGCTCCCTTCCAGGAAATTAGTCGGATAGTAGGGTATCACTTCCCCTCTCATCCTTCTGTCTCCGACGGCGTAGGATATGTGGGAATCAACACCGTTTTGATTTCAAACGGCTGTATTCCCTGTCCTTTTCTCTGTACAACAGGATTCGGGACTTTGTTTATCCTATGCGGCTCCTTCGTCGGCCGTTGTCGAAGTTGACTCATCGACGGGCAGTCTACACAGTCGCGTAATTGGACGCGTGTATGTAGATGTGGCCGTGCGTACTTTTACCACACGCACACGTCTGTCTCGGCCTGGTAATACTTCCTCAATTCGTCCCATTTCCCACTGATTTGGGGGGAGAAGAGGATTTTGTACAAGAACCAAGTCGTTTGGTTTTAACTGCACTTGGGTGGTGCGCCACTTATAGCGGCTCTGGAGATGCGTGAGGTAATCTCGCGTCCAATGTTTCCAGAGCTGCTCATGGAATTTTTGAATGGCCCTCCATCGCGTAAGCCGCGAGAGGGTTTCCGTTTCCACGGACTCGACCGGGAGTGCATTCATCGGTCCCCCAATCAGGAAGTGGCCCGGTGTAAGAGGTGCATAATCCTCGGGACAGTCGCTGAAAGCGGCGATCGGTCGCGAATTCAAGCTCGCCTCGATCTTACAGAGTAATGTCTGCATTTCTTCGCTTGTGGGCGTAAATTCTCCGAGGATGCGTTTCAGGTGATGCTTCACCGATTTCACACCGGCTTCTTGCATACCACCAAAGTGGGGTGCACTGGGTGGATTAAACTTCCACGTAATGCCCTTTTGACCGCACTTCGTTCTCATTTCTGGTGTATGATACACCGCATTGAAGTGTGCCTTCAATTCGCGATCCGCCCCTACGAAGTTTGTTCCGTTGTCACTGAACATACAGGACGGAACTCCTCGGCGAGCGATGAACCGGTCGAAGGCGGCCAGGAACGCACTCGTCGTATAATCGTGTACGAGTTCGATGTGCACGGCTCTTGTCGCGAAACAGACGAACACAGCTATATACGCTTTATGAGCCGTTTTTCCCCGACCAGCGGAGTCGCGGACCCGAAACGGTCCAGCGTAATCGACTCCGCAGTTTGTAAAAGGTCGTGCTGCTTGGCTGCGCTCCGGTATTAAATCCTGCATGATTTGCGTGGATGTGTTCGCTTGCCATCTCACGCATCGTATGCATTGGTGGATAACCGTGCGCGCTGCGTTTCGGCACCCGATGATCCAGAATTTCTGTCTCACCGTGTACATGGTTAATTGCAAACCCCCGTGCAACGTGCCCACGTGGCATTGCCGAATTATCATGTTGGAAACATGATGTTTCGGCAGTATTATCGGGTGTTTCGTTTCCCATGTCAGCGTCGCGTTCTCCAATCTTCCGCCCACTCTCAAGACATGCTTGTCATCGAGGAAAGGGTTGAGGCCTTTCAAGGGAGACTTTGCAGGGATTCCCTTGTGCTCTTCTAAACACCGGTACTCTTCCGCAAAATGCGTACGTTGCAAGTAGCGTGCAATTCTTTCCGTTGCACGCTGCATTTCCCATGCTTCGACAACTTTTGCATCAAATGACCTCTGTTCTCCAGCCAGCGGCCTCCGGAGCCGGAGGCAATAGGCGGTGACTCGTAACAGCTTACTCCATTTGGAAAATCGGAATACGAAATCCCATTCCTTTTGTGGAGTCGCCAAGAGGGTATGCGATGCGCGTTTACCCTCCTCGGTCTCGAGAGAGGCCGGTGCTTTCGGCCAATTTTCCTCGGCTTGTCGAAGCCATTTCGGTCCAGAGATCCACAGCTCCGACTGAATGAGTTCCGCAGCTTCTACACCTCGCGAATTTAAATCTGCGGGGTTGAAGCGTGTGGGAACGTGTCTCCATTCAGCTTTCGGGAGCAAGGTCTGGATTTTTGACACGCGGTTGGCTATCACAACCTTCCATGTCGAAGCATGCTTTCTCAACCAGGCGAGTGCAATCGTAGAATCTGTCCAGCAGATTATACGGTCCATCTCTATGGGGAGGGACCGTTTCACGTGCACGACAAGCTCGGAGAGAAGTACAGCCCCGTTCAATTCCAGAACGGGGATGGATTGTGTTTTTATCGGAGCCACTCGTGTCTTTGCCATTATTAACGTGGTAAACACTTCATTGGTGTTCGTCGTCACTCGTAAATATGTGACGGCCGAGAAGGCAGCGAGCGACGCGTCGCAGAATCCGTGTAATTCCACAGAAGCTGCATTTGCTCCGTATCGGATCCATCTGGGGAATTTTAATTCCTTGAGACTGCTCCAATCCACGCAGAACGTGTTCCACGTTTTTTGCGTATCCGCGGAAATTTGATCGTCCCACTGGAGTTTCTCCAGCCATTGGGACTGCATCAAAATTTTTGCGCGAATTACGACTGGTGATAACCAGCCGAGCGGATCGAAGAGCTTCGCAATTTCCGAAAACAAGTTTCTTTTTGTCAGCGGTACCGCAGACGGTTGAAATCGTTGCAGATTAAAATAGAAATAGTCTCCGGAAGGGATCCAACGTAAACCAAGCACTTTTAATTCGGAATCATCGAACAGAGTGAGGTCTACGGCGTGGGAGTGAGCGCTTTGGGGAATATTCTGCAATAATTGTGCCGAATTTCCAGCCCACTTTCTCAATTTAAACCCACCTCCCTGCAGGAGTTCGCAGACTTGCTTGCGAATTTTCTCGAGCAGGGATTTGTCGGGCGCTCCCATAAATACATCGTCGACGTATATATCCTTCTCGAGAATCGGAGCTGCGAGAGGGTACCTCTCTCCATCTTGCTCCTTTAATTCAAGAAGAGTACGCATCGATAAATATGGGGCGCACGCCGTACCGTATGTTACGGTATTTAATTCGAACGCTTTAAGCGGTTCGTTTGTTGACGTGCGCCAGACGATGCATTGAAAACGACGGTCCTGTGGGGCGACGAGAATTTGTCGAAACATCTTCTCGATGTCAGCCACCAACACGTACTCATACAGGCGCCATCTCGTTAAAACTGAGGTGATGTCATTTTGTAATTTTTGCCCTACGTGTAGGACGTCGTTAAGGGATCGTCCTCCGACCGTTCTGCTGGTTGCATTAAACACAACCCGCAATTTGGTCGTTGCACTTTCCGTGCGTATGACCGCTCGGTGCGGAATGTACAATCGTCCTTGGTCAACAGGCTCAATTTGAGTCATGTGACCTAACGATTCGTATTCCGCAAGGAACTCAGAGTATTCTCTGTCGAGGGTCGAATCTGCGTCGAGTTTACGCCGCAGCCTTGTTAATGCGGACAGCGCTATATGGAGCGAGCGTCCTAACGCTTCGTCCGGCCTTGAGTGATTCAAGGGCAATCGAACTATGAACCTTCCGGTCGCGTCCCGCCGTACGGGTTTTCGGAAGAGTGCTTCGCACTCTTCTTCCGCCTTCGAACGTACCGAAGTTACGGGGATTTCTTCGGTCTCCCAGAACCTTCGAATTGCGTAGTCCAGCGATTCGAGAACGGTGCAATGCAGCGTTCTTATGGTTTTCCGGGCTTCGCCTGCAGCGTTTATCGGGCCGGAAATAACCCAGCCGAACGCTGTTTCTTGGGCGATGGGACCATTGGTCGACCCACGTCGGAAACCCGCTCGAATTATCTGAGCGTAAAGGTCCGCGCCGATAAGAATTTCTATTGTTTGATCGGCTGCAGGATTCGCGTCGGCCAGCGTTAATCCTCGGAACGCATTGTAAACAAGCGCGCTCGCCGTCGGTGTGCGGTAGGTCGTGATTTTCGGCACGACGTACGCGTTTCCAGTACACACCGGTTTCGCTTCGTTTTGCGAACCGAGGTTTAAATTTACGCTATATTTTATAGCTTGTGTTTGACCGCCCCCCAAGCCCGATACCGTGGCTGGGGTTCGTATCCGCTTAAGGTTGAGGTCGTTAGCCAGCCCAGCGGAGATAAAGGACGTCTCCGATCCTTGGTCCAACAGTGCGCGAGCGATTCGTGTCGCACCGTTCTTACCGAATACGCGCACTCGTGCCGTAGCTAACACCACAGGCCTCGGTGCGCCTGTACCGAGCGCGGTACAGTGCGACGTCGAGGCCGGTTTCACGTTAGCATTCGAAGCCGAGCTTTTTTGCCTTGGCTTCGATTTGGCCGATCGCGTTGGCTGGTCACTTACACGACTTTCCTGTTTTCTGCCGTGTACGTTGCTGGGTAACGGCCTCGCACTGGCTTCCTCTCGTGTGCATTCGTAGTGCAGCAGGGAATGGTGCCTCCCACTGCACTTGTGACACACCAGAGGGCTCTGGCACTGCATTACGGTGTGTGAGGAAGCGAGGCACTGCAAACACCATTGACGACTTCGTACGTATTGACTACGTACTCTCGCCGGCAATACTTTTTTTTTTTTTTTTTTTTTTTTTTTTTTCGTGGGGAAAATCTTCGAAAGACTCCCTCCCGCCTCCTTGGGGAGAGGTGGGAGGGGTGTGTGGGATTCCCCGCGCCCGTACAACGACAGGCGCGGGACCTACCCACTAAAAACCCCACGGTGACCCTTCGGCACGCTTTGGGAGGATACCGGGAATCGCTCGAAGCATTCTTCCGGTATCCTCCCCGTGCCCGCGCTTTCGCGCCCATCCCCCGGGGGGACAATCGGTCCCCCCAGTAGACACACTGCCTCATAGCGGCGGGACGGGGCCACTCCATCCCGCCGCTATCCGTCCCGGGGCCGCGTTTAGTGGCGGCTGCGAGCCCCAACTCGCAACCGCCCGCGACCCCGTTTCCACCCCTCGGCGGCCGGGCGTTCATGGCCGCACCAGACCGCCGAGGGTGCCTCCCCTTGCGTCGGACCGGTAGGGGGAGGCACTTCTACCCCCAACCGGTCCGACCCGGCGCCGCCTGGCGGGAGGAGGGTCCCCTCAGGACCCCCCTCCCAGCCTAGGTCATCCGCCACGCCGAGGCGGCCGCCCGCGACGCCTCGCGACCGGGCGACGACCTCGGGCCACCGCACGAGCGCGAGCTTCAGCGCGCCGCTGAAGCTCGCGCTCCCTCCCCGCGGCCTCCTTCTGCAACATTACGTTCTCGCAGAAGGAGGCCACGGCCCTCCACTTCTCCTCGCTGCCGAGCATGGCGCGCACCACGCCCGGCAGCGAGACATCCCGCCCGACGACGCCGACCAGGACACGGCGCTCCCCCTCCCACGCGGGGTCGCCGGCAATACTTTAAAATTATGGCATTGCACTAATTGGTGTGGCCCAGCACAAAACCCGCACACTTCCGTTCGCACCGGCCTGACTCGTCCGTCGTGGTCCAAATTCGGCCCTCTTGGAATGGGAACCGGGTTGGAATTCACCACGACGTTGTGACTCCTCATGGCCTTTGAAGCGACACTCTTTTGACGAGTGTCGATAAGCTTCGGTGCTCGAGGCTTCATTTCGGGCGCGAGGGCTGCCTCTCGCCGGTCTTCGTTCATCGAGAGCAAGGCTTGCGCATGATGGTCGATGAATTTCCTAACGTCTTCGAACGTAGGGTACTCGGTCGAGGGGCCCAACGTCCTCTGCCATTCCAACTCCAGTTTTGGAGTGAAATGTTGTTTCGCCCAGTGAGCGAGCAGCCATTCGAACAGCTGCTCGGGGGTTCCTCTTTTTCGGAGGGCAGCAATCGTCTCTGTATAATCCACAGTGATTTGTTGCATGCTGGCCAAATCGTTTAAATCGATCGGCTTCAAGTACAGCAGTTTGTCCAGCAGTTTCCCGGTTATCAAACGTGGAAGGCCGTATTTCTCTTTTAGAGTTTTCCAGGCTTCCGGGAAATTTCGTCCGACGATTTCAAATGACGAAATCGTCGCGAGAGCTGGTCCCTCCAAGCATGCGTTCAGATGAAATAATCTCTGTACGTCCGAGAGCGATGCGTTTCGGATCACACCTGAGGTGAAAAGATCCTCGAAATGTTCCCATTCTCGAGGGTCACCTCCGAATTTCGGCAATCGCTGCTTCGGGAGCTCGATTAGCATGTTGGGTGGCTGTACTTCCGTTGTCGCTGGTTTGGCTTCAGCGACTATTCGGTCGATCTCAGTGGTAACGTAATTCTGGAATTCCTGGAATTCGTTTTCCGCACTGAGGAGGTAGCCCGGCTTAAATAGCACGTAGGCTTGTCTTTTCGCGGCGGGAATCATTCTCCGCACGCTCATGTACAACGTTCGGGTATCACGCCATAACTGCGTGGCGTATGTGAGTTTTTCCTCAAGGAGTTTCTCCGAGTACTTGGCTCTACCCATCTTTTTTAGATTAACGGTCAATGCTTTGAGACGATCGAACTCTTCGGTCAATTCCGTGAGTTGATCCTCAAGGTCGGACCGCGACAGTTCCTCTGATACCGCCATAGTGATTTATCGAGGGGCAATCAACTCGATTTAAACTCTGTCGTGGTAAACCTTCACGCACAAGAGTGTTCACTCTTTTCCCGTTCCAATCAACCTCGTTTCGATCCGGCTCGAAGGACCTTATGTTAGGGGGAGGAGGTTTGAAAATACCTCGCCTAACGGGGGTCCGGATCTCGAGGGAAGGAACGGACGGAGAGTAAGCGATACAATTATAATTTTATTTTCGCCGGATCGCCTTATGCGACCAAGCCGTTTATTTAGTCAATAAAGGTTTGAGAATCGGCCGACGTCTGCCAGACGATCAGTGTGGTCTGTGTTGTTACCCTGAAACAGAAAGAGATACGACTAGGCGTTAAATACCTGTCGACGTGAGTCACGTCGCTTGTCTTTCTCTCTTTGGTACGCTCCTGGTCGGTGCTTGTCGCACCCAGGAGCGGGAATCTCTGCCGCCGCGATACGCAGCTAAGCTAGTGGACTGTACGTGTGTGAGCGTTCCCTTTAAACCGGGAATCGCTCGCTTTCTTCCAATTAGGGAATTTCCTCTCGGTTTTCTGTTCGACTGCAACACTTGATTGTCGCAGGAGAGGGTGCCTAGAGGGAGGTTGTAAGGCTCCAACCGTCACCCGGTCCTCGGCCCCTTACCGTCTTCGTATGCGTGTGTACGGAACACGATGCGGTGCAGTCTTTCAATGGCGTATAGGACGTCTTACTATTGAGACTGGCACCACGACGCCTTGTGAGTCGCGTTCTACGCGCAGTGACCGTACAAGACTGGCGATCAGAGAACAACGCTCTGGCATTCGCCGGAAGCTGGGCTTAGAATAACTCGTCCCACGCTCCGACTGGAAGGCGGCAAGTCCACCCAAGGGATTTACGCCAATAAGGCCCCTTTAGATGGTTGTAAGACCGTTCGATTGAATCAAGGGAGGATCGAGTCTTAATCTCGATACCTCTCGCACGACCGCTGTTTGCAGCGATACGCGGAAAATTCGGGAACTCGATGATACCAAAGAGTTTCCCGCAGTCTTTAATCGGGTCGTACTCACGACCGAATCGATTAACTGGTTTGATTCGACAACCGGAATTACACGCAGTTTACTGGGGGCAGTTTGCTTACGCAAGCTAATCCCGTAAAGCTGCGGCTATACGTCGGTTGCCCGCTTTGTGAAAATTCGAATAACTCGAACTTTCAACGTCGCGTGGGAATCAACCGCTAGAACCCGAGAATTTTCTTTATGCCTTTTTTTTTTTCTTAATTTGTTCGAATGCTCGAATAACTCGAAGCAATTCGAATATTGTGAGGGCCTGTTGAATTTCAACGAATGCTCGAATAACTCGAAGCAATTCGGAATATGTTAAATTAGGGAAAGCGTGATCGTTTATCGATCCGCGCTTGGCAGGCTCTCGTTAGCAAGTGACGGACGAGCACGCGCTGCCGAAAAGTACGCGTAAGAGAGGGGGAATCCTCCGACGCGCGGCGCTGTCGCCGTGGCTCTCGTCCGTCTTTTTCTAACATGTAATTATCGCACCTTCTCTATGGTCGAGCGTTTAACCGAAAAGTTCGAAATCGAACGTTACTGTACTGCTCGCGTGACTTACAGAAAAACTCAAGGAGCGAGAGTTTTTCTGCTGCCTTCTGTTTCGAGTCGCGGACGCGTCGACCTAGAATGTTCTGGTCGGTCGCGTGTATTGAAAACAAAGCGGATTAACGGCTAATTACGGGTTTAAATAAATCGAATTAACTCGATCTTTAAACAGAAGGTTTTAAAACGTGTATTTTCGTAAAACAATTTGACAAAATTCGTTTTTCATTATAGGTACTTTGCTTATGTGTGTCTACATTGGTCAGAAAGTAAAAAAGCCTGGGCAGTCGAGAATCTCGACTCGAGATTCCAAATCGTATGCCGTTGACAGGAGATCGGATTTTAGTTGTTCAAGAGCGAGAAGGCAAATGTGAGCCTTTCTCTCTCGACTCCCACGAGGCGGTTTGAAATTACTTCGGGCAGCTTCGGAGAATCGAGAAAGAGGGCATGCGTCATTTTGCTTTTGTCGACTTTCCGAAACTCCACGAGCTCACGTACGTGTGATCTGGCATAGGTGAGAAAGTGCTTTCGGTGCACTTCTCACATCTCTGGTTCGTCGTGTGCGTAGCATCGTGGCATGCGCAACATCGTGGCGTGCTGCCATTCCGAGTTTGTTCGTCGCGCGCGTAGCGTCGTGGTGTGATGTCATTCCGAGTTTGTTCGCCGCGTGTGCAACATCGTGGCGCGTTTCCAGTGCGAGTTTGTTCGCCGCGTGTGTTGCATTGTGGCGTACCACCGCACCGAACAAAGATCGCGTTGTGCGTGCTAATTACTGTATCTGTTTGAAAAGTTAAAGTTGTTAACCCACTGTCGTGGTGTACTGCTTCTCATTGGGGTGACACAGCACTCTGCATTCTTGACGCTGTCCTCCCTAGGCAACAGCTTTATCGTGTGGGCACAAGAGCAGGATCAACAAGATGTCGACGTGAGGTTACAGGCGTTCAGCCCTACCCTGGGCGTCACAGATCCACGCCGGCAATGCCACCTGAAGCTCTTTTGCCAGGCCGCCGCGCTGCCCCCGGAAGCAGAATAAACCAAGTAAGTCTAGGGACCCCTCAGGGGCTGCCAGCCTTTCAGCTGCAGTACGGGCTTAACGAACCCGGGGTACCCGAGTCATACACACACCGTAAGCCTCCTGTTGGTCGTCACAACGACCCATTCACAATTCCCTATTGGTTTTGTGAATGGTACGTGACGGCAGGGGGAACGGGGGTCTTGGCTTAACCGCCTGGGCCACGAGTATGGCGACTCTATAAAATCGCCCTCCAATCCTAAGCTATGGTGCGCGGCGATGGGATGCATGGTTGGGGGAGAAGGCCCAATCCCAAGCGACCACCTCCGGGGAACCTGCCGAACCCCCGGAGTATTAGGCTTACCCGGGTAAGGCGGCTCTGCCCGGGTGGACCTTTATTTCCGACCATCTCGTGGGATTTTTATGGACACAGAAAATAAAATGGGGATGGGGCGGGTTTTGTCGGTTAGGGAGGACGGAGACGGGGTTGGGGTTAGGGTGGCGGCGCTCGCGCCCCACTCAGCGCCAGGTCCGGCTTCGTGGAGGGTGGAGGAGGACGACGAGACGGCGTCGGTCTCGTCCTTCTCCTCCAGCACGAGCCACATAGGCTCTAAGAGGAAGAGGACGGGGCAGGCCGTCGTCGAGGTGGGCGGGGCGATGAGCCCGTCGGTGAGGCTGAGATGCCTCAGGGACGAGGTGACCGAGGAGATATCGGAGAGGATCTCCTCGTCCCTGAGGCGGGTGGAGAAAGTCGCCGCTGCCTGCGCCTTTAAGGGGCAGAAAAGCGGTGGCGCGGAGGCCCTGAAGGCCGCGGCGGAAGAAATGAGGGAGGCGGCGCGGGAGCTCAGAGGGCGGAACGCCCGTCTGCAGCTCCTGTTGGAGGAGGAGCGACAGGGGAGGAGGAGGGCAGAGGCGCTGTGGAACAGCGCGGCCCTCCCTCCCATCCTCCCTCCTCCTCCACCGCCGCGTCCCTCGGCGGAGGTAAATAAGCGGAGCGCGGCGGCAGTGGTGCGGGGCACCGCGGGCCCCTCCACCCGCACTCCGCCCGTGAAGAAGTCCCCGTCCTCCTCAGAAGACGATCTTCTGAGGAGGATTGGGGACATGATTGATGGCAAGCTGGCCGCCTTCCGGGAGGAGCTCCTCGCCGGAAGAGCGGTCAGCAGGAAGGCGGTGCCTCCGCGACCTGTTCCGGTACAGTCGGGGAAGGCAAAGAAGGGCGGAGTGAAGGCTCCGCCCAGCGTTGCGGCACCACGGCCCCGGGTCGCGACCCCCAAGCGGGGTGGTGTACCCGTGGTCGCGGTGGTCGCGTCCTCCACAGCACCCTCCCAAGGGGGGGTGGCGTGGAGTGAGGTGGTGGGGCGGAAGGCGAAGCGGGCGGCGAGGAAGGCCTCGCAACCGCAGCCTCCGCCTCCGCCGCCGGCGGCCAAGGTAAAGGCCGCGAAGGTCGGGAAGGCACGACCAGGTCGTCCCCCAAAAACGGCAGCGGTGACGCTGACCGTTGCGCAGGGGGGCGACCTGACCCTCGCGGAGGCGATGCGGCTCGCCAGGGAGAATATCTCCCTGGAAGAGCTGGGCATCGCCTCCGTGAGGGCGAAGAGGGCCGTGACCGGGGGTCTCTTGCTGGAGATCCCCGGTGCAGAAGGCGGCGCGAAGGCGGATCGTCTCGCCCAGAGGCTCCGGGAGCAGCTGGGCGAGCGAGGTGTCCGGGTCGCCCGGCCCACGAAGCGCACGGAGATGCGCGTTTGTGGGCTGGACGACTCGGTCAGCGCACAGGATGTGTCCCGTGCCCTTGCGAGGGCGGGGGACTGTCCTGTGGAGGACCTGCGGATCGGAGAGATCCGCAGGTCGCCCTCCGGCCTCGGGTCGGTGTGGGCCCGGTGCCCCCTCTCCGCCGCCCGTAAGGTGGCGGAATCCGGGAGGGTGTTGGTGGGGTGGGTTTCGGCGCGAGTGGAAATCCTCGCGCCGCGCCCGCTCCAGTGTCACCGCTGCCTCGAATTGGGGCACGTGAGGCAGTGGTGCACCTCGCCGGTGGACCGCAGCGGTCAGTGTTACCGCTGCGGTGCCAAAGAGCACCGTGCGAGCCAGTGCTCGGCGGCCCCCCACTGCCCGCTGTGTGCGGACATGGGGAGGCCTGCCGATCACAGGGTGGGGAGCAAGAAGTGCTCCCCACCCTCCCGGAAGGAGAGGAAGAGGCGGGCTGCACCGGCTCCGGTGCCGAGGGCGGTGGCATCGTCCTCCATGGAGGTGGACGGTGCTACGGGGACGGACGGCCGGGAGGAGGCTGGCGCGGCCATTAATTAATGCCGCCCCGCCTCCTCCTCCAGGCCAACCTCAACCACTGCCGCGCGGCGCAGGACTTGATGTCCCAAGTCCTCGTGGAGTGGGGGGTTGGCCTGGCGGCCGCCGCCGAGCCGTACCGCGTCCCTGATCACCCTCATTGGGTGGGCGACGCGGACGGCTTGGTGGCGACGGTATGGGGAGGGGGCGACGGGTCCCCACCGTTCTCCTTGTTGGAGCGCGGTCGGGGATTCGTCGCCGTGGACTGGGGGGGAGTCGCTGTGGTGGGGTGCTACATTTCGCCCCGTAGCGGTCACGCTGCGTTCGAGCTGTACTTGGCCGAGGTCGCGGCATGCGTGCAGCGCTACGCGGCCCGGCCGGTGCTGGTCCTGGGGGATTTTAATGCCAAGTCGGTGGCTTGGGGATCCCCCAGGACCTCCGTTCGCGGCGGGATCCTGGGCGATTGGGCGGCGGGGCTCGACCTCCGGGTATTGAACCGGGGGTCGGAGCACACATGCGTGCGGCGATATGGGGGGTCCATCGTGGATGTTGGATTCGCGACCCCCAACGCCGTGCGCATGGTGTCGGGTTGGCACGTGGTCGCGGGGGCAGAGACACTCTCCGATCACCGGTACATCCGGATGGAGGTCTCTGCCGCCGCGAGTGCATCCCGACACGGCCGCCTGCGTGGCACCCCACCACCACGCCGCTGGGCGCTTCGGCGCCTGGACAAGGACGCCCTGATGGCAGCTGCCCTCGCTGCAACTTGGCCGCAGGGAGCGGCCGAGTTGCCGAGCATAGAGGAGGAGGTCGCCCGGCTCGGAGCATTGGTCGCGGGTATTTGCGACGCGGCGATGCCTCGGGTCGGGCGGGCTTCTCCTCGCCGGGCGGTGTACTGGTGGTCGGACGCGATCGCGGAGTTGCGAGTCGCGACTGTCCGCGCCCGACGCCAGTACACCCGCGCGCGCCGTCGTCAACGTACAGGCGACGGCGTGGCGCGAGCGAGGGCAGCTGATGACCTGTATGGAGCATACCGCGTGGCGCGGGTTGCTCTGCAGGTCGCCATCAAACGGGCCAAGACCCAGGCATGGAAGGAGCTCCTCCAGACCCTTGATGACGATCCATGGGGGCGCCCATATAAGGTGGTGCTGAATAAGCTCCGCCCGTGGGCGCCCCCCGTCACCGAGGGTCTTGACCCCCGGCTGCTGGAGGACGTGGTCAATACACTCTTCCCAATTGGGGAGAGGGGACCGCGTCCTCCGGCGGCGGCGGCTGTCCCAGTGGAGTGGACGGCCGAGCTGGGGGTCACGCAGGAGGAGCTGGCAGCGGCCATCAGACGGCTCGGGGTTCGTAACACGGCCCCGGGTCCGGATGGTGTGCCCGGCCGGGTTTGGGTCTTGACCCAGGGCGTCCTTGGGGCCGACCTCAGGCGGTTGTTCGACCGCTGCCTGAGCGACGGGCGATTCCCCCCCAGTTGGAAGGTGGCGAGGATGGTCCTCCTCCGGAAGGAGGGTCGGCCCGCGGAGTCTCCCTCCGCATACCGGCCCATTTGTCTCCTCGACGAGGTGGGCAAGCTCTTCGAGCGTGTGATTGCTGCCCGCCTCGTCGAGCACCTGTCGCGGGGTGATCCCGGTCTGGCCGACTGCCAGTTCGGTTTCCGGGGGGGCCGATCGACTATCGACGCGATAGGTCGTGTGAGGGCCCTCTCGGAGGCGGCCGTCTCCCGGGGAGGGGTGGCATTGGCAATATCCTTGGATATTGCCAATGCCTTTAACACCCTCCCCTGGGAAGAGATAAGGAGGGGGCTCGAATATCATCGAGTCCCCCCTTGTCTCAGGGCGGTCGTCGGGGATTATCTCCGCGGCAGGTGGATCGAGTATCCGGGCCGGGATGGTGATATGCGGAGGGAGGTGTACTGCGGTGTTCCGCAGGGGTCGGTCCTCGGGCCACTCCTGTGGAACATCGCGTACGACTCGGTGTTGCGGGCCGGCCTCCCCGACGGCGTCAGCACGGTGTGTTATGCGGATGACACACTGGTGCTGGCCGTCGGGGCGCACTGGGGGAGGGCCATGCGTCGCGCGGAGGAGGGGTCGCAACGCGTCGTCGACCGGATCAGGGGGATGGGGATGACGGTGGCGGTCCATAAGACCGAGGTGATTGCGTTTCATTCACCTCGGCAGGATCCGCCACCCCCTCTGATTCGGGTGGGTGGGGCTGACATCGAGGTGAAGCCCCAGATCAGGTATCTGGGGCTGATCCTCGATAGCCACTGGCGTTTCGAGAAGCATTTCCGCTGCCTGGTCCCCCGGTTGGAAAGGATGGTTGCGGCTCTGGGCCGGATCCTGCCCAACCTGGGGGGCCCGGCGGGCCGAGTTCGTCGCCTCTATGTGGCAATGGTCCAGTCGGTGGCCCTATACGGGGCCCCCGTCTGGGCGGACGACCTGGCTGCCTCCCGGCGCAGCATGACTATGCTGCGTCGGGTGCAGAGGCGCATGGCGCTCAGGGTCGTCCGCGGGTATCGGACCATGTCACATGAGGCGGCGACGGTTCTAGCGGGGATGCCGCCCATGGACCTGCTCGCGCGGTCGCACGCGGTGATGTACCGGCACCGCGTCGACCGGCGCGCGGGGGTGGGGGCGGTCCCGGGCGGGCAGGAACCTGCTTGGGGCGATTTGAAGCGCCAGGCCCGGCAGTCCGTGTTGCTCGCGTGGCAGGAGCGGCTGGCTCTGCCAACCGCGGGGCACCGGACTGTCGGGGCTGTTCGGCCACTCCTGAAGGAGTGGCTGGACAGAGGCCATGGCAGCCTCACCTACCGGCTGGCACAGGTATTTTCCGGGCATGGCAGCTTCGGAAGATACCTGTGCCGGATAGGGAAGGAGCCGACGGCGCGTTGCTGCCACTGCGACGCTGAGCAGGACACGGCGGATCATACCCTGGAGGTATGCCCCGCGTGGGAGGGGGAGCGCCGTGTCCTGGTCGGCGTCGTCGGGCGGGATGTCTCGCTGCCGGGCGTGGTGCGCGCCATGCTCGGCAGCGTGGAGAAGTGGAGGGCCGTGGCCTCCTTCTGCGAGAACGTAATGTTGCAGAAGGAGGCCGCGGGGAGGGAGCGCGAGCTTCAGCGGCGGGCTGAAGCTCGCGCTCGGGCGGTGGCCCGAGGTCGTCGCCCGGTCGCGAGGCGTCGCGGGCGGCCGCCTCGGCGTGGCGGATGACCTAGGCTGGGAGGGGGGTCCTGAGGGGACCCTCCTCCCGCCAGACGGCGCCGGGTCGGACCGGTTGGGGGTAGGAGTGCCTCCCCCTACCGGTCCGACGCAATGGGAGGCACCCTCGGCGGTCTGGTGCGGCCATGAACGCCCGGCCGCCGAGGGGTGGAAACGGGGTCGCGGGCGGTTGCGAGTTGGGGCTCGCAGCCGCCACTAAACGCGGCCCCGGGACGGATAGCGGCGGGATGGAGTGGCCCCGTCCCGCCGCTATGAGGCAGTGTGTCTACTGGGGGGACCGATTGTCCCCCCGGGGGATGGGCGCGAAAGCGCGGGCACGGGGAGGATACCGGAAGAATGCTTCGAGCGATTCCCGGTATCCTCCCAAAGCGTGCCGAAGGGTCACCGTGGGGTTTTTAGTGGGTAGGTCCCGCGCCTGTCGTTGTACGGGCGCGGGGAATCCCACACACCCCTCCCACCTCTCCCCAAGGAGGTGGGAGGGAGTCTTTCGAAGATTTTCCCCACGACAAAAAAAAAAAAAAAAAAAAAAGTAAGTCTAGGGATATTTTTCTTTATCAATGCCGATAGAGTCCCAACGTAACAGTTTTTATCATTTAACTGCTTCACGACAAAGGACGAGACATCCCGCGACACGGTATCTGTCGCACGATGCCACGGACGAGATATCTCGCGTGTATTATTTACTAAGATAGGAGTTCTGGTTTGAAGAAAATTCAATTTACAAAACATCTTAGCAAATAATAAATGACACATGTTGTTTTTAAGAACAGTTTCGCTTATTTTTCTTGTACTTGATGTAATTCAAACCATGGTGAAACAGATAATGCAACGTCACAATTTTGACAAAGATAAGTAGTTTTTTTGCGTAAATCATTTTTTGGTAATTATTTAGAAAAGGAGGGGCGGTTCTCGCCGATTTCGATGATTTTTTGAATATGTTGTAGAAATCAACAATTTTTCCCATACGTATAACCGCCGCTCGGCCGTAGCTTCCAAGATTTTCCCTCAAAAAGATCGCTGCTACTGCAATTCATTCTGTCGATACGCACGTGGCTGTGGCAGTGTGTGTGTAAGCGTTAAATCACGGATTGTTTATTGTTTCTATTGGTAAATACTGTAAGGGCGCGACCGTAGTTCACAAAGCTCCGTAATTGGGTCAGTATAGGGCTGGATAGTACAGCTGTCATACGAGGGTTTTTTTTTTTTTTTTTTTTTTTTTTGTCGTGGGGAAAATCTTCGAAAGACTCCCTCCCACCTCCTTGGGGAGAGGTGGGAGGGGTGTGTGGGATTCCCCGCGCCCGTACAACGACAGGCGCGGGACCTACCCACTAAAAACCCCACGGTGACCCTTCGGCACGCTTTGGGAGGATACCGGGAATCGCTCGAAGCATTCTTCCGGTATCCTCCCCGTGCCCGCGCTTTCGCGCCCATCCCCCGGGGGGACAATCGGTCCCCCCAGTAGACACACTGCCTCATAGCGGCGGGACGGGGCCACTCCATCCCGCCGCTATCCGTCCCGGGGCCGCGTTTAGTGGCGGCTGCGAGCCCCAACTCGCAACCGCCCGCGACCCCGTTTCCACCCCTCGGCGGCCGGGCGTTCATGGCCGCACCAGACCGCCGAGGGTGCCTCCCCTTGCGTCGGACCGGTAGGGGGAGGCACTCCTACCCCCAACCGGTACGACCCGGCGCCGCCTGGCGGGAGGAGGGTCCCCTCAGGACCCCCCTCCCAGCCTAGGTCATCCGCCACGCCGAGGCGGCCGCCCGCGACGCCTCGCGACCGGGCGACGACCTCGGGCCACCGCACGAGCGCGAGCTTCAGCGCGCCGCTGAAGCTCGCGCTCCCTCCCCGCGGCCTCCTTCTGCAACATTACGTTCTCGCAGAAGGAGGCCACGGCCCTCCACTTCTCCTCGCTGCCGAGCATGGCGCGCACCACGCCCGGTAGCGAGACATCCCGCCCGACGACGCCGACCAGGACACGGCGCTCCCCCTCCCACGCGGGGCATACCTCCAGGGTATGATCCGCCGTGTCCTGCTCAGCGTCGCAGTGGCAGCAACGCGCCGTCGGCTCCTTCCCTATCCGGCACAGGTATCTTCCGAAGCTGCCATGCCCGGAAAATACCTGTGCCAGCCGGTAGGTGAGGCTGCCATGGCCTCTGTCCAGCCACTCCTTCAGGAGTGGCCGAACAGCCCCGACAGTCCGGTGCCCCGCGGTTGGCAGAGCCAGCCGCTCCTGCCACGCGAGCAACACGGACTGCCGGGCCTGGCGCTTCAAATCGCCCCAAGCAGGTTCCTGCCCGCCCGGGACCGCCCCCACCCCCGCGCGACGGTCGACGCGGTGCCGGTACATCACCGCGTGCGACCGCGCGAGCAGGTCCATGGGCGGCATCCCCGCCAGAACCGTCGCCGCCTCATGTGACAAGGTCCGATACCCGCGGACGACCCTGAGCGCCATGCGCCTCTGCACCCGACGCAGCATAGTCATGCTGCGCCGGGAGGCAGCCAGGTCGCCCGCCCAGACGGGGGCCCCGTATAGGACCACCGACTGGACCATTGCCACATAGAGGCGACGAACTCGGCCCGCCGGGCCCCCCAGGTTGGGCAGGATCCGGCCCAGAGCCGCAACCATCCTTTCCAACCGGGGGACCAGGCAGCGGAAATGCTCCTCGAAACGCCAGTGGCTATCGAGGATCAGCCCTAGATACCTGATCTGGGGCTTCACCTCGATGTCAGCCCCACCCACCCGGATCAGAGGGGGTGGCGGATCCTGCCGAGGTGAATGAAACGCAATCACGTCGGTCTTATGGACCGCCACCGTCATCCCCATCCCCCTGATCCGGTCGACGACGCGTTGCGACCCCTCCTCCCCGCGACGCATGGCCCTCCCCCAGTGCGCCCGACGGCCAGCACCAGTGTGTCATCCGCATAACACACCGCGCTGACGCCGTCGGGGAGGCCGGCCCGCAACACCGAGTCGTACGCGATGTTCCACAGGAGTGGCCCGAGGACCGACCCCTGCGGAACACCGCAGTACACCTCCCTCCGCATATCACCATCCCGGCCCGGATACTCGATCCACCTGCCGCGGAGATAATCCCCGACGACCGCCCTGAGACAAGGGGGGACTCGATGATATTCGAGTCCCCTCCTTATCTCTTCCCAGGGGAGGGTGTTAAAGGCATTGGCAATATCCAAGGATATTGCCAATCCCACCCCTCCCCGGGAGACGGCCGCCTCCGAGAGGGCCCTCACACGACCTATCGCGTCAATAGTCGATCGGCCCCCCCGGAAACCGAACTGGCAGTCGACCAGACCGGGATCACCCCGCGACAGGTGCTCGACGAGGCGGGCAGCAATCACACGCTCGAAGAGCTTGCCCACCTCGTCGAGGAGACAAATGGGCCGGTATGCGGAGGGAGACTCCGCGGGCCGACCCTCCTTCCGGAGGAGGACCATCCTCGCCACCTTCCAACTGGGGGGGAATCGCCCGTCCCTCAGGCAGCGGTCGAACAACCGCCTGAGGTCGGCCCCAAGGACGCCCTGGGTCAAGACCCAAACCCGGCCGGGCACACCATCCGGACCCGGGGCCGTGTTACGAACCCCGAGCCGTCTGATGGCCGCTGCCAGCTCCTCCTGCGTGACCCCCAGCTCGGCCGTCCACTCCACTGGGACAGCCGCCGCCGCCGGAGGACGCGGTCCCCTCTCCCCAATTGGGAAGAGTGTATTGACCACGTCCTCCAGCAGCCGGGGGTCAAGACCCTCGGTGACGGGGGGCGCCCACGGGCGGAGCTTATTCAGCACCACCTTATATGGGCGCCCCCATGGATCGTCATCAAGGGTATGGAGGAGCTCCTTGCATGCCTGGGTCTTGGCCCGTTTGATGGCGACCTGCAGAGCAACCCGCGCCACGCGGTATGCTCCATACAGGTCATCAGCTGCCCTCGCTCGCGCCACGCCGTCGCCTGTACGTTGACGACGGCGCGCGCGGGTGTACTGGCGTCGGGCGCGCACAGTCGCGACTCGCAACTCCGCGATCGCGTCCGACCACCAGTACACCGCCCGGCGAGGAGCAGCCCGCCCGACCCGAGGCATCGCCGCGTCGCAAATACCCGCGACCAATGCTCCGAGCCGGGCGACCTCCTCCTCTATGCTCGGCAACTCGGCCGCTCCCTGCGGCCAAGTTGCAGCGAGGGCAGCTGCCATCAGGGCGTCCTTGTCCAGGCGCCGAAGCGCCCAGCGGCGTGGTGGGGTGCCACGCAGGCGGCCGTGTCGGGATGCACCCGCGGCGGCAGAGACCTCCATCCGGATGTACCGGTGATCGGAGAGTGTCTCTGCCCCCGCGACCACGTGCCAACCCGACACCATGCGCACGGCGTTGGGGGTCGCGAATCCAACATCCACGATGGACCCCCCATATCGCCGCACGCATGTGTGCTCCGACCCCCGGTTCAATACCCGGAGGTCGAGCCCCGCCGCCCAATCGCCCAGGATCCCGCCGCGAACGGAGGTCCTGGGGGATCCCCAAGCCACCGACTTGGCATTAAAATCCCCCAGGACCAGCACCGGCCGGGCCGCGTAGCGCTGCACGCATGCCGCGACCTCGGCCAAGTACAGCTCGAACGCAGCGTGACCGCTACGGGGCGAAATGTAGCACCCCACCACAGCGACTCCCCCCCAGTCCACGGCGACGAATCCCCGACCGCGCTCCAACAAGGAGAACGGTGGGGACCCGTCGCCCCCTCCCCATACCGTCGCCACCAAGCCGTCCGCGTCGCCCACCCAATGAGGGTGATCAGGGACGCGGTACGGCTCGGCGGCGACCGCCAGGCCAACCCCCCACTCCGCGAGGACTTGGGACATCAAGTCCTGTGCCGCGCGGCAGTGGTTGAGGTTGGCCTGGAGGAGGAGGCGGGGCGGCATTAATTAATGGCCGCGCCAGCCTCCTCCCGGCCGTCCGTCCCCGTAGCACCGTCCACCTCCATGGAGGACGATGCCACCGCCCTCGGCACCGGAGCCGGAGCAGCCCGCCTCTTCCTCTCCTTCCGGGAGGGGGGGGGGGAGCACTTCTTGCTCCCCACCCTGTGATCGGCTGGCCTCCCCATGTCCGCACACAGCGGGCAGTGGGGGGCCGCCGAGCACTGGCTCGCACGGTGCTCTTTGGAACCGCAGCGGTAACACTGACCGCTGCGGTCCACCGGCGAGGTGCACCACTGCCTCACGTGCCCCAATTCGAGGCAGCGGTGACACTGGAGCGGGCGCGGCGCGAGGATTTCCACTCGCGCCGAAACCCACCCCACCAACACCCTCCCGGATTCCGCCACCTTACGGGCGGCGGAGAGGGGGCACCGGGCCCACACCGACCCGAGGCCGGAGGGCGACCTGCGGATCTCTCCGATCCGCAGGTCCTCCACAGGACAGTCCCCCGCCCTCGCAAGGGCACGGGACACATCCTGTGCGCTGACCGAGTCGTCCAGCCCACAAACGCGCATCTCCGTGCGCTTCGTGGGCCGGGCGACCCGGACACCTCGCTCGCCCAGCTGCTCCCGGAGCCTCTGGGCGAGACGATCCGCCTTCGCGCCGCCTTCTGCACCGGGGATCTCCAGCAAGAGACCCCCGGTCACGGCCCTCTTCGCCCTCACGGAGGCGATGCCCAGCTCTTCCAGGGAGATATTCTCCCTGGCGAGCCGCATCGCCTCCGCGAGGGTCAGGTCGCCCCCCTGCGCAACGGTCAGCGTCACCGCTGCCGTTTTTGGGGGACGACCTGGTCGTGCCTTCCCGACCTTCGCGGCCTTTACCTTGGCCGCCGGCGGCGGAGGCGCAGGCCGCGGTTGCGAGGCCTTCCTCGCCGACCGCTTCGCCTTCCGCCCCACCACCTTACTCCACGCCACCCCCCCTTGGGAGGGTGCCGTGGAGGACGCGACCACCGCGACCACGGGTACACCACCCCCCTTGGGGGTCGCGACCCGGGGCCCTGGTGCCGCAACGCTGGGCGGAGCCTTCACTCCGCCCTTCTTTGCCTTCCCCGACTGTACCGGAACAGGTCGGGGAGGCACCGCCTTCCTGCTGACCGCTCTTCCGGCGAGGAGCTCCTCCCGGAAGGCGGCCAGCTTGCCATCAATCATGTCCCCAATCCTCCTCAGAAGATCGTCTTCTGAGGAGGACGGGGACTTCTTCACGGGCGGAGTGCGGGTGGAGGGGCCCGCGGTGCCCCGCACCACTGCCGCCGCACTCCGCTTATTTACCTCCGCCGAGGGACGCGGCGGTGGAGGAGGAGGGAGGATGGGAGGGAGGGCCGCGCTGTTCCACAGCGCCTCTGCCCTCCTCCTCCCCTGTCGCTCCTCCTCCAACAGGAGCTGCAGACGGGCGTTCCGCCCTCTGAGCTCCCGCGCCGCCTCCCTCATTTCCTCCGCCGCGGCCTTCAGGGCCTCCGCGCCACCGCTTTTCTGCCCCTTAAAGGCGCAGGCAGCGGCGACTTTCTCCACCCGCCTCAGGGACGAGGAGATCCTCTCCGATATCTCCTCGGTCACCTCGTCCCTGAGGCAACTCAGCCTCACCGACGGGCTCATTGCCCCGCCCACCTCGACGACGGCCTGCCCCGTCCTCTTCCTCTTAGAGCCTATGAGGCTCCTGGTGGAGGAGAAGGACGAGACTGACGCAGTCTCGTCGTCCTCCTCCACCTTCCACGAAGCCGGGCCAGGCGCTGGAGGCGGCGCGAGCGCCGTCACACCAGTCCCAACACCGCCTTCGTCCTCCCCCTCTGACTTACCCCGTCCCATCCCCGTTTTAATATTGAACTCCATAATATTCCCACGAGCAGGTCGGAAGAAAAGGTCCGCCCGGGCAGAGCCGCCTTACCCGGGTAAGCCTATATACTCCGGGGGTTCGGCAGGTTCCCCGGAGGTGGTCGCTTGGGATTGGGCCTTCTCCCCCAACCATGCATCCCATCGCCGCGCACCATAGCTTAGGATTGGAGGGCGATTTTATAGAGTCGCCATACTCGTGGCCCAGGCGGTTAAGCCAAGACCCCCGTTCCTCCTGCCGTCACGTACCATTCACAAAACCAATAGGGAATTGTGGATGGGTCGTTGTGACGACCAACAGGAGGCTTACGGTGTGTGTATGACTCGGGTACCCCGGGTTCGTTAAGCCCGTACTGCAGCTGAAAGGCTGGCAGCCCCTGAGGGGTGTCATACGAGGGTTGTATATTCTTCCAAAGAAAGGTGTTTCTAAAAAGTGCAGTAATGTTTTTGTCGCTAAATAGTGTATTGGAATTCACAAATTCAACACATCAATGAAGAACGCTAAGTTTTTTTTATTATCATGTGTATTTATTCATTAAATTTATCATGGTTTAAAATTGGTGAGCTCAAATTTACGAATCCACATATAATGATAAATATTTGTTCATCCTTCTCAACTAAGCCTGAAGGCATTCGGTAACTTAAAACTTTAAATGTTTTGGGCCTTTGATTAGATTGTTCAATGTGCATTCGATCTTTGTTTTTTCTCCCAAGAAAGGAGGACAAATCAATTTTATGTCATTGTCTTTACACAATTTATCAACTGTAAATCCCGTATCAACCATGATAGCGTCATTTTTTTCTAAATAATTAATAATGTTACTTTGTTAAAAAATTACATTATCGGAAGTTCTACCACCATACATGTTACTTATAAAACATATAAGGCCACCAGGAGTCACTCCGGTCATGTACTCAATACTATATCTATGTTTATACTGTGAATAAGTTGATATTTGGCAACATAAATTTTTAGGTTTTTGTATAAATATTTCTGTGCAGTCTAATGCAACCCTCACAACTTTGAAATTATTGAAACAAATTGGAATATTCTTAGAAATTTCATCCTTATTAGGAAAATAAATTGCTTCTTCTAAGCAGTCGTATAAAATGTCAATGGTGTTTAAAACAATTTGTCTACAACTGGCAATTGAATATCACGTAAATAATACTTTTAGAATTGAATATGAAATATTGTGTTTTAATTTCATTAATGTCATTATAATTTTGCTTCTAATATTTGTTTTTTTAAATTTATGTTGTGGATATGCTAATTTTATTACTTCTATTATAGTATTTAAAAGTTCAAAATTTATCTCAGTTAATGTAATTCAATTTTCTTCTGATGAAATAGTGTCTATAAAATCGGTTATTAACTCTTCACTTTTTACTTGCACACCAACATCTACAAGTTTTATAATACTTTCAACTGTTCCCATATTTTCATTCTGCCTTCTATTATAAATAGATGGAACAGATAAATCAACATGAACATCATTTGAGACACAATATGCTTTAATTGTCTTCTTTTCTCTTTTAAGGGGACGATTTCTTCTTTCATTACTTCCTTTTTTTTTTATTGTGCCATGTGTTGCTCTTGCCAAGTTGCACGAAGGGATTGCATCTTTTTTCAAACACCTTCTACCTTTCATGTTTGAATCTGAAACATCAATTAATAAAACTAACAATTAATTTATTATACTAAACATTAATACATATGGTAAATACAAACAGTAATGGTTGTGTGCAAACATATATACTATAGGTGCCCATAATTATGAAAGTGGTCCAAGTCATATATTGCTTGTTTCGAGATATTTAATGAATTGCATTTAAATAAGTTAAAAAATATTTTTATTTTATGCAACATTTTAATTTAGAATTTTATTAGTCTTGATTAATG
Organism: Colletes latitarsis; assembly: GCF_051014445.1. NCBI lineage: Eukaryota > Metazoa > Arthropoda > Insecta > Hymenoptera > Colletidae > Colletes > Colletes latitarsis. Next base: position 8,578,623 of record NC_135145.1, on the reverse strand, counting down.
GAAACTTATTATGCATATGAAATTTTGTGTGAATTTGATTCGAATTATAACAGTACGAAAATGTTGTTTTTAAAGTTTGAATTGACTTAGACCATCTTCAAAATTAACAGAATGCCCTATAAATGAATTAAAGTAATAATAAAAACTACGAGTTTTATTAGAGACAATAATTTTAATGAAATAATTCATAAACATTTATTAATTATTTTTAAAGGTAATGGATTTTTGTCATTTTAGGCTTTTATTATTATGAGTTTTTAAAATTCTTAACACATTGCATGCGAGTATATTTCGCCACGGTCTTACGCGTGCAGCGGGCGTTTCTTCGTGAATCTCGCTGAATCTTGGCCATTCAGTAAAATCACAATAAATCGGAAACTACTTCGTTTTTCTCAACGAAACTTTCTTATTTTACACTTAAATATTTGCTCTATGGTGCTACAAAAAAACGACACTGTAATGAAATCACGAAAATGGACAATTTTTAGTGTTTTACTATGTATTCAAAAATATTTTTTCACAACAGCAAGTACAAATAGCAATGATACGACCTTAATATTTCTTTACAGTATGGTATCGTTCAAAGCATTTTCCTCTATGAAGCGGAACATTGCAGAAGTTACTATTGTTATTATGAAACATGTTTCACTGCGTATTTTTTTGGCTGAGCACACGCGACATTATCTCTGTGGATTTTTTTTCTTCCCGGCACCAACAATTTTCTCTAATACATGTTTGTGCATATTCATGGATAGTCTTCCAGGAGGGTCGCGTTTTGATATCCTTTGCACAGCAGATGTGGATGGCTCTGCTTCTTGAGTGCCGGTTTCAAGTGGTTCATCAGTAACCCAATACAATACGATATTGTGCAAAAATTTCTTATATTTTACTTTTTGCAACTTTGTTGAGTTATACACTGCATATGCATTGAAATGTGCACAATTCATCATATATCTAGCTAAGCGCTTTGTCCACTTTACCGTTTTACGCAAAATGCTATAGCAGGACAAATACTGATCGACTCGATCTACTCCATTCATGTGCTTATTATAGTCGATTAAAGCATTGAAGAGATGAGACTCACTTCTTCGATTGCCAAACTTATATCAATATATCATTTTTCGGTAAGGAATTACTATTCGGAAAATCTAATTTCAGGCCAAAATCTAATTTCGTTGCCCTTTCATGTGTATCTTTAAAACACCACAATTCCTGAACGGATTGGACGTTTTTAATGTTTAAAAAAGCAAACTACGCGTACTTTGATGGAGAATATGTGCAAATCGTAAAAATATTCGAGAAGTTGGTCCTTGACCCCGCAAAATGAAAAAAACCCCATAAAAATGGTCCAATTTTCAAACAGCCATAACTCCTACAATTGTGAATATATTTCAATGAAACATTTTTCCGAAGTAGAGCTCATGGGTATCTACAAAAAAGTATTAGACAACTTTTCTGTAGGGCGTCAAACAAAATTATTAAAAATAAAAAAGGAATTTTTAAGAAAAATCAACAAGGGTAGGTGCCGAAATTTTTCGGCGGAAAAAAAAAATTTCCAATTCTTTTGGAAAAATTATTTTCGGTTGCGGGGGCCAATTACAATCACTTTTGGTGAATAGACATACCCCCGAAATCCTGCCAATTTTCGGGGAAAAAATTCAGTACGGGCGGAACTTTAACCGTTAATAACTTTTTAACGAAGCTTCAATCAATAAATTAGTATTCTTGATTTTCGTCCTATTTCGGCCTCTAGAATCTCCCATTAAAATTTTTCCCAGGGGTGACCGAACACCCTGTATATGCAAAAAAGTCGTTGCCTATAAATAACTTTACTGCATCAACTGTGGATTCAGGAACATTAGATATATCAGTTATCCCAGGGTGACCCAAAAACTCTTCAAGGGCTGGACAATTGTCAATCGATGACCATTCATTTGCTTCTTCATCAGAACTTGTTTCAGAACTGCTAAAAATAGTTCTTCGGATAAACACTCGAGAACGTGGAATAATGTAATCATCGTTACTTTCTTCGTTATCTTGACTTTCAGAATTATTAGGTCTACCGGGAAGTTCTGTCCGTTTTTAGAATATGTTACGAGCCAGGGCCGTGCAGCGCGCGTGGCCTGCGAGTGCGAGAGAGTGTATGGAATATGGTATCAATTTGTTAGTTAGGTACACGGACGAACCCGATGCGAAATCGGGGAGCCGCTAGGATAGTTGATAACGAGGACGAACCTGATGCGAAATCAGGGAGCCTCTGGGATGGAGTCACGTACGGACGAACCTGGTGCGAAACCAGGGAGCCGTAGGAGGGTGAAACGTCGTGAACGAATCCGATGCGAAATCGGGGAGTCACCAGGATTGTTGATAACGACGCAGACGAACCCAATGCGAAATCGGGGAGCTGCTAGGAGGTTGGAAGAAACGCAGACGAACTCGATGCGTAATCGAGGAGCTGCTGGGAGGTTGGATAAATCACAGACGAACCTGATGCGAAATCAGGGAGCTGTAGGATGCGGACGAACCTGATGCGTGATCAGGGAGCCGCTAGGATGGTAATAGATTGCGTGGACGAACTCGATGCGTAATCGAGGAGCCACTAGGTTGTAAGAGGTTGTATTTGGATTTGGGGATGTGTTAATTGAACTCGTAACTGTGAATTATTAAATATAATATAACCCGAGCGGTAAGGTTATATTATTATGGGAACGTTTAACTAATAATAATCGCTTTATATAATTGTGGGTTAAAGAAGTTGGGTAACTCTGATTTGATAATAAAAGTAGATATATTCTTAAATCAACAAATAAAATACAATTGTTTCGTGTATCTTGTGTCGCGATCAAAGAATGATTATATTTACCTAAAAAGATCTTGCGCGGTGTTGTCGCACTGGCGATGCGGGGGTATGTCAGTTGAAAGTAATGGCCGCAATAGAATTTATGCCGGTTCACGGATTCTATATGGTATAATATTGATACGACAGGGAACTGTAGCCCGATCTCACAAATACAACTGACTAACAAAAATCGTATACGCGTAACGAGAGTCGTGGAGTTGACACTAAGCGTGACAGTACGATTATGATCCCCCGAGTAATGAAATCACGGGGTTTATATACCAAAAAATCTGTGTGGGGCGGATTCAAAAGTACGTTAGAAATCACCGTGTGCACTATTCTCCGAATTGTATTAATTAACGGGCTGCTCTATTCTCCGAATTGTATTAATTAACGGGCTGCTGCATCGCGACGGAAGTGACCCCCATTTCAAAGGTTAGATAAGTAGCAGGGCGATTTCATAATGCACGCAAGTGGCAAGAAAAATTTGAGGAACGAAACGTTCGACATACGTAACAATAGTCAAAACTATAATGGTGTCCGAATATTTTCGTGACCGACTGTATATCCTCTGACTTGAATACGAAAAGCTTCAGTCATGGCTTTTCTCTATCCGACAGTTGTTTGCCACGAGTCATTTTCCTCCTCAATCTTTATAACGCTTACGGTTACTCGCAAAATTAAGCGTACACCTAGATTAGCAATGATCATTGGCGGGGAAATAAATAAAAACGGACATATTAAAAAATAAAGACTCAATATATACTTTATTTGGGCATTTTAATAGGTAATCCTTTAATGAAATGTTTAATAAGAAAAATTGTTTATGTGTTTGTAACGAAAAGTATAAAAGTACACCTACTTTATCGTCAGAAAATTCAGTAAAGTCAATTTTAATATGTTGTTGCGTAACCCTGAGCATTTATGGTTGCCTTTAAACGTCTAGGCATCGATTCGACTGATTGATTTTTATGTTGTTGAACTGGAAACATTTTTCCATTTTCAGTAAAATTCGCATCTGCCTTACTGGTAAAGCTATAATTACTCAATTTTGAGTTCAATTCCTGCCACAGACATCCGGTGATTATGGGGGAGTATTTAACAATTTTTGTTCGTTGTATAATAGCCATTCCCCTTAACAACGTACAACGTATGCTTAGGATCGTTGGAAGTAATACTTAGGGGGGATTTGTAATTTTTCAGCTAAAAATTAAAAATTTTTTTATAAAATATCGGGATATTTCATCTTGTCCGTCGTACTTTCAATACATTCGATATTGCCAACTCCATTTGTTGGCATGCATCCCCATAGCATTACGGAGCCTCCACCGTGCTTTACTGTTGGAATCGTATTGTTCTTGTTAAATTCTTTCTTTGGTTTTCTCCACTCAATTATTCTTCCATCCGAATTAAATAAATTAATTTTTACTTTGTGGGAAAATATTACACTATTCCAAAAACCTTGGTCGCGATTAACATATTCTCTTGCAAATGCCAACCGCTTACTTCTGTTGACCTTAGAAATGTAAGGTTTTTTTCTCGCTACACTGCCATGATAGCCTTTATCGTGTAGTACTCTACGGACGGTTTCCGTAGGTATGTATTGTTTTTTTAATCCTTGATGACACTTTTTTCGTCAGTTTTGCTACACTAGTTTTCGGATTAATTTTAATTTCTCTTACTATACAATACCGTTCATCAGCTTTGCTTAGTATTTTTTTTCTTTCCACGTCTTACTTTAACATACAGGGTGTTTGGCTACCCCTGGGAAAAATTTTAATGAGGGATTCTAGAGGTCAAAATAAGACGAAAATCAAAAATACCAATTTGTTGATGAAGACTTCGTTAAAAAGTTACTAACAATTAAATTCAAAAATTTCAAATCGTTCCGAAAAATTATTTTCAGGTGCGTGGGTCAATTACAATCCTTTTTGGTGAATAGGTATACCCTCAAAATCCTACCCCCCACTTTCTAGAAAAAAATTCAAGAAGGTGTGAAATTTTTGGACGGAAAAAAAAATTTCAAATCGTTTTGGAAAAATTATTTTTGGTTGTGCAGGTCAATTGCGATCATTTTTAGTGAATAGACACACTCCCGAAATGTGACGCATTTTCGAGAAAAAATTCAGTATGGGCGGAACTTTAAACGTTAATAACTTTTTAACGAAGCCTCCCTGCATCAACAAATTGGTATTCTTGATTTTCGTCTTATTTTGACCTCAGTCAATCGCCCATTAAAATTTTTCCCAGGGGTGGCCGAACACCCTGTATAATGAACCCTTGTATTTATAATTATTAATGATTTTCTGTACGATAGAGGGGGTTCTATCTATTATTCGTCCAATTTGTCTTAAGGATTTGCCTTGACAATATAATTTTACCGCAATTTTTCGTTCACAAATATTAGTTTCTGATCTGCTTGAAACCATGGTGTAAACTTTGTTAGTAACAATGACAAACGTCGATCATACGTAATATAGCAACGCAGTGACGTAAATTAAATACGACTGAAGATATTCCAAACAAAGTTAATACAAAATAGACTTTAAAAAACTCAGATTTTAAATATTTAAACAACTGTACGCTCAATTTTGCGAGGATAAAATAGGTGTACTTTTACATTTTTCGTTCAATATACATAAATAATTCCTTTTATTAACACTAGGTTTATGGGCGTTTCTTATATACCTATCTCTACGAACACGCGTCAATTTGACGCATGAACGAATACATATAACAACACTTAGAAAGCAATGTAATTATATACTATAAGAAAAAAATGAAAATATGAGATAGATATTTATGGAAAGTTTTTATTATTCAATAATTTTATTACACATTATTTCAATATTCTACATTTATTTCGCGAATCTTTTACACAAATACTCAATCTTGTTTGTACACTTTTCGCAAACAACCTTTTCACATATTTTACAGGTGTTATTGCTCCTGTTTCTTTTACAAACGCCAATTTGGCAAGTCTTGCGTTCTCCCGAAGTACTAGGTGGCGGGTGATTATAATCTATGTTTCTGTATTTTTTCTTTTCTTCTTGTGCAAGTTCTTTGGCCAACTGAAATAGAAAATCCTCTCTGGATAATTTTTACCCAGTACACTCTGTATATAAGATCCATGCGTTTATTGCCGCTAAATCTAAAATGTTGAAGAACACCTGGAGAGGCCATCGAAAAGATGCTGATTTGGTGGTATATTTGCGAGCCATTTGGTCTACTACGTCGACTCCAAACTTTGTCTCATTGTAATATGCTATTGTTTCTGGGGTATGTTTTTTATTGCCTTTTATTGTTATAAAAGTATGCTTAGTACTTAGTAACAGCACCTTTAGATTTTACTTACTTTTATATACAGAGTGTTCGGGGCCACCCCTGGGAAAAATTTTAATGGGGGAATCTAGAGGCCAAAATAAGACGAAAATCAAAAAAAATTCCAATTTGTTGATGGAGAGAGGCTTCGTTAAAAAGTTATTAACGTTTAAAGTTCCGCCCGTACTGAATTTTTTTCTCGAAAATGCACAGGATTTCGGGGGTATGTCTATTCACCAAAAATGATTATAATTGACCCCCGTAACCGAAAATAATTTTTCTAGAACGATTTGAAATTTTTGAATTTAATTGTTAATAACTTTTTAACGAAGCCTCCATCAACAAATTGGAATTTTTTTTGATTTTCGTCTTATTTTGGCCTTTAGAATCCCCCATTAAAATTTTTCCTAGGGGTGACCCCGAACACCCTGTATAGTAAGTATGCATTTTCCTGATTTATAATGTTCCGAAGAATATAACTTCATTTTATCTTTCTTGATTTTTGCTGGCTTTGGAAGTTCTCTCTTGTTGGCTCGAATAGCTCCAAATAAACTAGTTCTTTTTGCAACTAATTTTTCAGCTAGAGAAATACTGGTGAAAAAATTATCCGTGGTTATATTTCTGCCTTGATGAAGATATGGTTCGGCTAACTTTATAACTACAAATTCGCCCAAGGGTGTTGAAGTTCGTGTTTCATCCTTACCTAAGTAAGGCTACCCATTTATAACGTATTTAGATTGAACATCTATTACCAACCAAAACTTTATGCCAAATTTGTGCGGCTTATTTGGCATATATTGTGCGAATTTGCAGCGGGCTTTAGTAGGGAACAGTTGCTCGTCTATTGAAATATTCTCGTGAGGTTTATAACAGCATTGGCTATTGTGTATAAATTGATTCCATCTTTCGGATATCATTGCAAATTTGTCGGTAGGTAAACGTTTAGATCGTCCCGTTTTTTTTATCAAATCGGACAAATCGAAGAATTTGCATGAATTCATCCCTGGGCATCGCATTAGAAAAGAAAGCTGCTCCCCATTCCCTGGGCCTTAAATAAAAAGCATTTAACGAATTTGCTTCATACGCTCCCCCAGCGTACAAAATCCCAATAAACGCAAGTAACTTTCTGGTTGAAATCTTCCAATCTCCTTTCAAAACACGACGTGCTTCTTCTTCAGTACAACTTCTTATATGTTTTGTCATGTTTTTGGTTATAATCAAATGAAAAGCACTGCTTACGTTACCTTCCGTCACATTTCGTTTTGCGTAGCCAGTAGGCCCAACGATGTCTTTGAAGATTTTGTGGAAAGGATATCGACCACTAGAACCGCCCATTTTCAATTTCGTCCAAGTTGTTCCATCGACCGCTATTTCTGTATCACAGAATGCATCTGAATTTTGGGACGATTCCGTAATGCTTGTCTCATTCTCAGATTCAGAATCGGATAGGATACGCATCCTTTTTCTGCGAAGACCTGATTTCTGATGATTTTCTTTTTCACTGTCTGATGATTCCCCTGCTTGCATACTTTCATCAGATTCCAAAATCTCGATTTCATCCTTGTTTTGAATCACTTCATTTTCATCCTCTTGAGAGCCAGAACACTTCTCACAAATACTGACTATGTTTTGTAAAATTTTATTTCCTCTTTTAGGCATATTTAGATGATAAAGGATGGCTTTTTATCAAAATAGTATAAAATTGAGGTTCACAATAATATTACTAATTCAAAAAATATTCTAGTATTTTATTTTTTAATATTCGAACTATTCAACTGAAACCTTCAAAATCTCTTCGCACTCTGACATCAATTGACATTCTGCGTTTCGTTCTTTCTATTATTGCTGTTTATCGCTTGTTTCATTTGAGATAACGATATCGGATAACGGATCGAAGTATTGTCGGTACATTTCTATTTATTATTGATGTGATGTCTGCATGTTTACTCAAAATTTTGTCTAAATTACGATCACGTCAAATTGACGCATATCCGTAGAGATAGGTATACCACATAGAGAATTTCAATATTTCAACGCTCTTGAAGAAAATAGACTTGAATATATATTTACTTCGATCAATGGATAAAAGTCATTACAAGAGATAAAATAAAAATGCAAACGGGTTTTGTAATTTTCCTTATAAAATTCGAAATGCGTCAAAATAATGCATCCCGTAAACCTAGTATTAAAGTTTTTTTTAAAGAAATGTCTGCGTTGTATGTATTGCGTTTTTACTTTTGAATATGTCCGTTTTTAATTATTTCTCCTCCGATTTTCATTGTCGATCAAGGTGTACGCTCAATTTTCTGAGCAACTGTATATATTATAATTTTTGTTGACCTAAATAACACACTTGACGTCAATTGAAACATATGACAGGCAAACAAAAGAAAACAGAATCAAATTGTTGGAAACATAATAAAAATTTTATAGGTTGGTATATTAATGAAACGCTTGAAATTTAGTATTTTAAGTTTTTATATAAACATTTCTATTATATACACCAAAGTATTGTAGCGCTAGCTCACACGACAAGTACACCCCCACCGCCGCGACACACCGCCTTCCCGAAAAAGCACGTTAGGGGGGTGGGGGGGAAGGAATAGGCAGGCGGCGGTGACATAGAATTAGGTGAATCCGTAAAGAAACGGTGTTCCGCGACACGTGCATTCGATCGATTTTGCACCCGGCCCGATTCCTATAATTTGTTGCACACGGCCCCGATTCTAGAACATTCCTAGGGCTATTTTGTTTCGCCAGAGAATTGATGGCAAGTGTGACGAACAGTGTGAAATCGACAGTAGTGACGACGAATTTCCTCAGCGTCTAACAGAGTGGTGGGGATAGCAGGCATATCCTACCGTACCAGTCACCTGAACGTGAGCTCGGCATTTCGCTCAATTTCAGGAAAACGATAAGGAACACTAGAAATACGAAACAGCTGAAATACGACCTCGCGATAATCGGTATACGATACCACGTCTCGACTGCCCCAGCATTTTTACTTTCCGACCTATGTAAGGTGGAAGATATCATAATGGAAAAAAAAATTTCGAAAATTTTTTTTAATGGAAATACACGTTTTAAGACCCTCTGATCATATTATGACTATTAATAAAAAAGAAATTTTTTTTTGTTTCTATACTATTAACATGATTGCTGATATTAAATGGTTGAATGAATTTCAATGAAACTTTACATTTAAATTTTAAGTTCTCGTTTCAAGGTCTGATTTGATTTAGAGCGTGATCAGTTTCTGGATAATGATGATTATAGTTTTGCGTCTTGTAGTTTTATAATTATTTCAATTGTTCAAATATCGCGTTAATTGACGGATTTGAGAACCGTTTAGAGAAATATTCAAGTTAACGTGAATTATAACTGAGAACCATAAATTCCTCGTACGGTATTGTTTTTCGTGTACGCGACATTCCAGAGACTCTCTGATGCGTAGATCGGTACACGGAACGATACAGGTTAGAAAAACCATACGCGAGTGTTGGCTGCTCTCAGTCACGTGATCGACCCAATATATTTACTTGGGATCGATCGTCGAAGATCCATAAACAGAGAGGGTAGAGGAATATTGAAATTAAGAAGAGATAGACATTGAAGAGTAGGGATAGCGCCGCGAGATGGTGATTACCCCTCTCGTGGCCGCGACTGCGGATGTCTGTTCGCTTCTTAGCTTCGAGACTCGATAGCGGGTCCTCGCAGCGAGCAGATCGACAAACGATTCCGCTCCGCGACGAAACCAAATCTCCGAATATAGGTTCTGAGAACACTCGAACCTTTCGTTGAGAATTTTAAATTGTTGCTCAAAATTAACTAAATCGGTGAGGCATTTTATCAGCCCCGATTAAAGACTGTACAATCTCGCCGAATAGCACGTGACGCTCGAGTTACGTGGTCGTGTGAGGGAATTGATAAACTTCGGTTCCCGCTTGGCGAGATTATTAACAAAATTTAAAAGACTGTGGGTTTTCGTCCAACTTTCATGTGACGTTTGTGCTACGCGGTCATGAAAGGGGAATCGAGATAAGAATCGTTTCCCGTGTGTCAAAACTCCAGTCTCAGCAAGGGCTACGGCCCGATCAGTACTGACGACTCCACGGACTGCTGCATTTGACGCGGTCGTGCGAGGCTGGCATTATCACGGACTGCTGCATTTGACGCGGTTGTGAGGCTGACTTTCCAACGTCTCGCTGCAACCAGCGGTCGTCGGAAGTCCAGTTTCGGCCAGTGGCTACGGCCAACTCAATACTGATTTCTCCACGGACTGCTGCATTTGACGCGGTCGTGTGAGGCTGATTATCTTCACGTGACGTTTGAGTTTCGCGGTCGTGTAAGAATTTGTCGTACGGACTGCTGCATTTGACGCGGTCGTGCGACAAGTTGAATTGTCCGCACGGTTTTGTATATCACCCCTAGGGTGGTCTCTGACCGATACCCTACGTGGGCTCACCGTTTCTCAGGTCGGGGCTAAGAAATTCCGGACTTCTTAGCTCTCAACTTACTCGAGCAACGCTCCTTGACCGCCAGTGAGTACGTACCCTGTGCGTAGAGCAACGCATAATGAGCACCGTGGTGTATGCTCCTTTAAACGTAAGACGCTACGTGCGCCGTTAAGGGCTACACCACACCGCGTCTTGTACGCAGGGAACGGTGAGAAACTGCGGTTTGGACAGCATTTGGAGCTTTACGACCTCCACTTGTTGTCTTTTCCTGCGGCATTCAACGATCGCTAAAAAGCGTAGAATTGAGAAATTAGATCTCTTCTTCCGCACAGCGATCGAACGGTTCTCGATTTGTGAGAACGTTCATATATACAGTCCACTCATACATAGCTCTGTTCGTCGAGACGTGTCTGTAATCTCCGCTCTTGAGTGTGAACGGCACAGACAGGAGCGTGCGAGATAGAGCGAGACAGGCGATGCGACAAGCGTTAATAGGTATTTAAATCCAGCCTTGTCTTTCCTTGTTACAGAACAACACATCGCGAACTTGGCCAGGAGCAGCCGGCCCAGGTTTTTCCCCCCAGACGTCGGACCGACGTCTAGGCGGTTTTTTTTCCTTTTTTTCTTTTTTGATTAAAAATAAAAGTTTAATTTCTTGAGCAAATTCAGGTGCATCAATTTATTCAATAATTTTTCCCAGTGTCCTTTCCCTCGTAATCCGGACCACGTCAGACTAAAATAACCCCCCTTAGGGCGGTTAAGGTCTTTAAACACAATACATATACATTATTTGTAAAAATTTTTTAAAACGTTTTGTATAAATCTTAAGAAGGTTCAAAATCAAAGAAACTTTATCTCTATTTTTTCTGTCTGCTGTTACAGCAGTGACTCATTAAGGTTAAAAACGACGAGGATGGAGAAAGAAGGGGCGTAGATATACATATAATGCTTTATTTAATGTGTAGGTTATTGGTGAATAATAAGTAGAATTGTTTCTCTGTAATAACAAAGCTTTTATTGTTTTGAACAAAATATTAATATAATAACTTAGACTAATTATTTATCCTACCTGTAATAACAAAGAAACAACATTCAATGCTCTTATTCACCCCGTTGTTTCTTGATTAATTTTCTTATTTGTAATTCGTTATGATTCTCTTGTAGTTGCTATGTCTTTTCACTTTGGCTTACTTTGTCGTACTAACGCCACCTGTCTATACACTAAATTAACTATCTAACTTATTGACCTATTTACGCGCTAAATTCAATATAACTAAGGATGCTTTCCTTACATCTCCCCCCCTTAAGAAAAAATTTGGCACCGAATTTTGGTACACATCACAGAAAGTCGTAGTTAGGTGCCTGCAGCACCTATTACAATCGAATTATTAGGAGTCGGAATGAGTTTAGAGATATGAAACAAATTTGATTCTGTTCTTTTGTGTCCTGTGTCGATTTCGTATATTGATTTTGATATTTTGTTTAAAATTTTGTAAGGACCGATTCTCAATTCGTCTAGTTTTTTCCGATTGAGTCGATTACCATTTTCAACATATACTAAGTCTTCGATATTAAAATCGTAATCCTTTCTGTTTTTATCATATAATCTCTTGTTGTATTCATGATATTTAGTGCTATTTTTGAAGGCAATTATTCTATCATTGTCTAGCATATTATTATCTTTCTTCTTCCGTAACTCATTTGGTAATGTTGAGGTGTCTTCACCTCGTAATAAATATTTTGGACTGAACTTAGTGACTGTGTGTTCAGTTTCATTATATTTTCTTACGCAGCTGTGTGCTATAGTTGTCCATGCACTTCTTCTATCTTCTTCATTTATTGCACATCTAATTTTATTTACTAGAGTTTGGTTAAGTCTTTCATTCAGACCATTGGAAAATGGTGCATTAACTGCTGTAAAAATCAACGTGATTTTCTGCTTTTCAAAGTAATATTTGAATTCTTTTGAGTTTATGCCCGGGTATTGGTCCGTCAAAATTATCTTTATATCGTTTTCTTTTAGCACGTTTTCCGTCAACTTAATAAAATCATTTGCGCTTTGTGTTTTTGATGTCAATATATAAGCAAATCTTGTAAAGTGGTCTACTAGAATGTAATTCTTGTCGAAGATGGTCAATAAGTTACGCGCACCAACAAAACGCAAACACTTTCCTAATATCTTTATTAAAAATGCTTATCGACTATATCTTTCTTTCCACGCGTGCACGATTCCTTTCTACCTTCTTCCCGTTCTTCTTTCATTTCTTTCGCCTTCTTCTGTTTTTTCCGCTCATCATTTTTCTCTGTTCGGCTATTCTCGACCACCTTCGGACGTTTCCGCTCTCTCCCGCCACACATCCACACACGCACGCACGCACGCACGCACGCACGCACACACACACTATTTCTTACAGTTCGGCCATTCTGACCTAGTTCGGCCTCCGAACGTATGACTTTAATATTTTATTATTACATATGCTTATTATTATTATTTTTTTTTTTTTACCTTATCATCTACAAAAGTCTTATCCTTGTACTTATAATTAATTTAATTTCCATCAACCTCATTCTTTGTTCGTCCTGAAATTTTACGCCAAGGTCGCGTATTTTCTGCACTCCACGTTCCTTCATACGGCCTATTTGCTCCGTTAAACTCGTCTAACGCTCGAGTTACATATCTATCATTCCGCAATACTTTAGTAACTTCGTATGGTCGTTTCATTTGCGGTATGAGTTTTTTCGCACTACCTGCCTTATTTTCGAAATTCTTTATAACTACATAATCGCCTTCTTGATACTTATACGGTTCTTTGTGATGCCCATCGAAATAATTTTTGTTATAATTCTGAGATTTTTTTATATTTTCTATTGCCTTCGTCCGAACTGTTTCTAGATCGCGCGCTTCTACATTTACTGTCTCTTCAAGGTATTCTGCGATCCCATCAATTGCCTTTCCTCTTTGATTGACACCAAACAATAACTTGCTTGGAGTCTCCCCTGTACTCTTATTAACAGTATTGTTTATCGCATATTCGACGTCATCGATTACTTTATACCAATATTTACCGGAACTATTATCTGTTAATTTGCCTAACATTGACCCAAATATCCTGTTTATTCGCTCTGCTTGACCATTTGCTCTGGGAGTGGCCGTTGCAACCAATACGTGATCAATGTTCCGTTCCTTTAAAAACTCTTCAAATTCGCAAGCAGTAAAACAGCTCCCTCTGTCAGATACAATTGTACGCGGTCTGCTGTAATCACTAAAATATTGTTCTAAACACGTTATGGCTTCCCTACTTGTAGTGCTTTTCGTCGGATAAAGTTTTACAAATTTAGTAAACCCATCCACTACCAGTAAGATATACTGCTTTATCAATCTTGATTTCTCAATTGGCCCATAATGGTCAATGTGCACCGTTAGAAACGGTTGGTTTCCTTTCGGAATATTGTGTAGCCTACCCTCAGCTTTCTCATATTTAGGCATGTACGCAATGCAGGTTAAACAATTCTCTACATAATCTGTTACTTTTGTTGTTAACTGTGGAAAATAATAATTTTGACGAATTGCGTCACAGACCTTTTCAGAACCTACGTGCCCCATTTCGTCATGATATTTACTAATTACTTGGTCTTCCATTTTCTCCGGAACATAGAAAAGTAACCTTTCACCTGCTTTGCGATACACAATACCTCCACGCATTTCATATAAACTACTTTCCGTTCTTTCTAACTTCTGCCTTAATTCTACAATTTCGTTATCTTTACCTTGACTTATTACTAAATTAACATCTAATGAATTAGCCTCTACTACCAATATGCTCTGTACCCTACTAAATGCATCTACATGCTGCATTCGCACGCCTGGTCTATGCTCTGTCGTATAATCATACGCTAACAATTCAATTGCCCATCGCTCAATTCTGGCATTCACCTCTCTTTTTTCTAACGTTAATTTTAGCGCATTACAGTCTGTTACTATTTTAAATTTTATACCATAAAGATAAATCCTAAATCGCTTTAACGCGTATAAAATTACCAACGTTTCTAGTTCAAAGTTATGATATTTACTTTCCGACTCGGATGCACGTTTTGAAAAATAAAATATGGGATGAAATTTATTGTCTTCCTTACGCTGAAGCAGCACTGCACCAAAACCTACCGCACTTGCATCCGTGTGTAATTCTGTTTCATCATGTGGACTGTAAATACCTAACACCGGAGCTTCAATTAATTTTTTCTTCAACGCTACAAATGCACTTACTTCTGTCTCACCAAATATGAAATTCTCATTCTTTCTGAGCAATTTATACAACGGAGCAGTTATCAATGAAAACCCTTCTATAAATTTCCGAAAGTACGATGCTAACCCCATAAAACTTTGCACACTTTTCCGATTTTGAGGTATTGGATAATTTTTTACCGCTGTTATTCCAGAATCGACCGGTCTTAAAGTGTCTCCCTCAATGGTATATCCTAAATAATCTATTTTTGACGTGATGAACTTGCACTTATCGATCCTGAGTACGAGCCGATTTTCTACTAAAATTTCAAATACGCGACTCAAAATTAAAAAATGTTCCTCTATTATTCGTGTCGCTACCAGAAAATCATCAACATACACGATTACATGCCCAGATTTAATCAAGTCCTTTAAAACAGTTGTAACGTATCTGGTGAATCTAGCAGTCGCAATTTTCAACCCAAACGGCATGCCCAAATATTCATATTGCTCCACTGGCGTAATAAAAGCAGTGTATTTTATAGCACTCTCATCTACTTTTATTTGGTGAAACCCGTCTTTCAAATCGAAGGTCGTATAGTATTTCTTCCCATGTAATGCATTAATCTGATCCTCGATCAAAGGCAACGGAAAATTATCATGAATTATATATTTGTTTAGCACTCGATAATCTACACATAATCGCGTTTCACCATTTTTTTTGTACTAGTACTGTTTAAATATGTTAAAAAACTATTTAAAATCGCGTTAGTCTGAAAACATTAAAATCTCGGCTGCGATTCCCGTATCCGTTTGAGTACGTGACACTGCGGAAGGTTAAGCGTTCGTCAGGTTCGTTGAACGTTCGGACGATTTAAAACCGCGGCCGTTTACGTGTTTTTGTACGCCGACCTCACGCGAAGATTCGCTTCGCACCGGTTTAAACGGTATCGTGACGTCAGCGTCGAGAGAGAGAACCGTATAATATATTGAAAAGAGATCGACAGCTGAATTCGGCAGCGCCGCGTCGTGACGACAAGGTGCGACCGAGTCTTCGTCTGTCGATCCGCGACAATATTCGTAATTATTCACGAGCCGACTGCCAACGGGAGCGGATCCCAGAAGATCTCGCTCCTCAAGTACGGACTCACATAATATTCGGACTTGTTTTACAAAGAATTCTCTCCGTTGCTGCGGTTAGAGTTTTCCCAGAACAATCTACCTGCGACAAAAGGGAGGTCGTAATACACGCTGCGCGTGGCGCGGCCGCCTTCGCTAGGAAGGATTGTACGTTGCAGTCGTTGCCGCGACCGCGACGTAAGGGACTCAGGGTGCACCCACTCAGAATCCCTTTAAAGCTATACGGCTTTGGAGCCTCCCAAAGGTCATACCGTTGAATCGGTACCGCCTCGTGGAGTGCTCTTCGTGCAAAGGTCGCCAAAAAACCCTCTCCAAAAACCCGTCGGTGTACGAGTCGACCGTACACCCTACGGAGGAGTTCGGGTTCAAGGTCGCTTCACCTTCCGTCACGCCGCCTACCAAATACGGTCCCCGTGCAACACGGTCGCCGGGTAGGCTTTATAGTGCGGTTGGACCCGCGGGGGATTTTTTGCAAAGGACACTTTACTATCACGGTCCCCGGTAGAAACGGTCGCCGTGCAGTAATTTTACAGTGTCGCAGGAAATCACCTCGCACGACGTTCCTACGTCACCCGCACGGAGAGCGTGCTCACGGGATCCACCCATTTGGAGCTTTACGACCTCCATTTGGTGACCCGTCCGTGGCTAAGTCGCCCCCGACAGATACGAGTGAATTCTCTTCTGTTCAGGGCAAAAGTATCGCTGATAATTTCAATAAATAATTATCAGCGTACAAGTACAAATTTACAGTCCACTGATTCACGTTAAACGACAGCTGATTCCCCCCTCCCAGCGCACCGCTAGTCGCTAGGAGAGCGAGGCGAACAGCTGACGAGCGTGTTTACGATACGTGTACGCACGTATTTAATCTGAACGAACCTTTGTTACAGCAACCAAGGTCCATCCCAACCGGGGCAACGCCGGTGAAGCCATACCCCCGGCTGGATTATAAAAAACTAATTCTTTTTTTGTAATTTTATATTTTTTTTATTTTTTCATTTTTTGTTAAATTTAAATAAAAGGCTTGTCGCAAAGCGACAAGCGAAAATTACAAATAAAAACTTATCAATCACTTTCCCTAGTATTTCCCTCGTCCGGACCCCGGTTAGAACCCTTAGTTTCTAACAAGTACTATTGGAGAAGCATATTCAGACTCACTAGGACGTATTATTTTTCCCCCTAACAAATTATCAACGATTTTCTGCACTTGAATTTTTTCTGCGTACGCTAATCTCCTTGGTTTAAAACGAAACGGCTCATGTTTCTTCAATGACAAAGTCATTTTCATCTGAATCGCGGGTACGTTCGGACGCTCTACTTCTACATATTTTGATCGAAATAAATTTTTCAGAGCCGCACGATTACTATTTGATAATTCTGAACCAACCACTAACGAATCAACTGTTTCATCTTCCCGCGAGCTACTGATATCGATATTCATAATTTCATGCACAGCATCATTGTACATCACCGTTCCTTCCGGTTCTAATAGCCTAATGCCAAATTCTTTCATTAAATCGCGACCAAATATCGCCTGGCAACGCATCGTTCTATCTGGCACTACGTACATCGAAATATTGTTCTTAGAAATTGCTCCAACGGTTACATTCACGCGCGTCATGCCTACTATCTCTAACTTTGATTCATTTATCCCTTTAAACATTTCAGGTGTATCCCGCGTTTTCTCTATTATTACATTGGGAATTAACGACTCTTTCACAAAACTAACTGGACTACCGGAATCCATTTGCGTCTCCAAACTAACCGTGACATTTACGTGCTTATTATTGACGTTATACTTAATTAGCCATCGAAATTCATCGTTAACCGCTCCTTGTCCCGTGACGTTGGAAATCTGGTCATTGGACCTTCCTTCCAGTTTCCTCCTGTTTGGGCACTCCCCTGCTTGATGGCTCATTTTACTACAAATGTAGCAGGCACCTTTCTCCCGTCGCGGCTCCATGCATCTCGTAGCGATGTGGCCAGCCTTGCCGCAGTTGTAGCAACGCGTCAACGTACGTGGTGTTCCACCTTCCTGTCTTTGGCTTCCTGGTATCTGCTTGCTCAATGCCACGTCACCTCCTTTGCTCGCAAATTGCCACGTTCGTCCATCACTTCTTACACTTGGCTTATTGAAGGATGGAAGCAAAATACCTTCCATTGCTTCCAATAGTTGCATCTCCGACTTGAATTTCTGCATGCTTAATTGATTTCGGAGATTTTCGTTCGGAATTCCACGTACAATATAGCTCACCAGCTCATTTTCACTTATGGGTACTTTATTTGCGAGTATCACCTTCTCATGGTAATAATCAGAGAATGGCTCATCGTGTTTCCATACTCTTTACTCAAATTTCTTTCTTCTAACTAAGCAATCTACTTCTTGCCCGTACATTTGTTTCATTTTGTCGAGGAGCTCGTCCACTGTCATATCTAAATATTCCGACCTTGAATGAAACCACTTCTGTGCTTTCCCTTTCAGCTTACTTCCTATCATTACTTTCGTCTCTCCTTCATTTAAATTATATGTATTTCTTAATAGCCGTATTTGGCTTTCCCAATTCCTAAATGTGCCTTGATCACCATCAAAGTCACTTAATAAATCACGAACATTATTTAGACTTAATTGTCGTGGTACGCTTCTTCCTTGCATTCCTAAATTTTGCACCTCAATGTCAACATGCGTCCCTGACAATCTCAACCTTTCTATCTCCTGCCTTGCAAACTGCAACTCTCTTTCTAACAACGCTGTTTCTCTGCGTGCGATCTCTGCTTCGCGTCGTAGAATGTCTTCTCTCTCTCTCCGTAACCTTTCTTCTTCTTTCTCATGTTGGAGTCTTCCCTCTTTCTCACACGTTATCGTTTCTCCTCGCGCCGCGCCGCGCTGACTTTCTTCTGTTTCGTACCTATTTTTTTCTCCTTCCACCTCACGTCTCATTGGTCCTCTTTCTCCACCGAATTCAATGGCATCATGATCGTCTTCTTCTTGATTGACCGGCAATAGATTTGCAATGTCCATCCACTTTCCACTTGGATCTGCCGCCATTAGACGAGTTATCATTTCACTTTTCTTTCCTGTCGTTACAAGATTCATTTTACGCAACATTTTTTTCAAAACACTTAATTTGAATGCTTTTGCACAATTCGATTCCATCATCGAAACGTGGTATCTTTAAAAAAAAAAATTTCTTTTTTTTCTCACAGCGTTACACATACTTCACCGTTTCTTTTTAACATGCACTAAGCAAAATTAACAGTGAGAGTTATCCCCTTTCTACATTCAAATCACAACTAACTTGCACACAACTATCCTTTCTCCACTAACCTCGTGCCCACGCGGTCTCACCTTCCACTTATTATCACGCGGTATTATCCCATATCTGATGTAATTCTTGTCGAGGATGGTCAATAAAGTTACGCGCACCAACAAAACGCAAACACTTTCCTAATATCTTTATTAAAAATGCTTATCGACTATATCTTTCTTTCCACGCGTGCACGATTTCTACCTTTCTACCTTCTTCCCGTTCTTCTTTTATTTCTTTCGCCTACTTCTGTTTTTCCCGCTCATCATTTTTCTTTGTTCGGCTATTCTCGACCGCCTTCGGACGTTTCCGCTCTCTCCCGCCACACATCCACACACGCACGCACGCGCGCGCGCGCACACACACACACACACACACACACATCCACTATTTCTTACAAGAAGGTGTAAATATTTCTTTGTGGATCGTGAACCACCGAATCCACCTATTGTGTCTATGGAAACTATTTCAAATGCGGGGCCAAGATTAGACATCAGTCCAATCTTATCTTGTCCCCTTGACTTGTTTTTTATACAGATTTCGCAATTTTTGCATATTCGCTCTATATTTTTTGGAATATTTCTTGCTGTATTGTATGGTAATATTTTTCTTTGCATTTGTTTTATATCAATGTGGCAGAAATATTTGTGGGTGTTTTCTATAAATTTCTTGCAAAATTCTTCTGATAGTACGATTTTCTCTTTCTTTTTCACTCTTTTATAGTACAAATTCTCTTTGAAAAATAATTTATCTTTGTTAGTTTTTATACCTTCATTCTTCTTTTGATCTTCATAAATGTTTTCTATCTTTATTAAATTTACAATTTTCAATTGGTCATCTTCGTCCTCTTGACACTCTAATACTGGATTTCTGCTTAAGCAGTCTGCTTCTAAGTTATCTTTACCTGGGTGGTATATTATCTCAAAATCGTATTGTGATAAATAGTAGGTGAGATCGCCTAATTCTTCATCTGTTCTAGCTTTAATATTCATTTTTTCTAGTGGTTTGTGATCTGAGAATACTTTAAAGTGTCTACCTATAAGCCAATGTTGCCAATATTTTGTCGATTCTTTTATTGCTAGGCATTCCAAGCAAATAGCTTTCTTTCTTTATTGTGCTTCATTTAGTTTTTTCGAAAAATATGCTACTGGTTTTTCAATCTTTTGATCATCGTTTAGTTGTGGTTGTTTTAATACAGCTCCTATGCCTGGTAAACTTGCGTCCGTGTATATATGTATCGGTAGACTGGGATCGAAAATGGCTAATGTCGGTTGAGTGCAGAGGAAATTCTTCATATATTCAAAGGCTTCTTGGCATTCTATGGACCAAATGAATTTTTGTCCTTTCCTTAGTAAGTTATGTAAGGGTTCTAAAATTAGTGAAATTTTCGGAACGTATTCGTTGTAGAAATTAATTTTCCCTAAAAACTGTCTAATATTCTTCTGATTTTTCGGTACTGGAAAATTTTTTATTGAAATTAGATTATCTTTTATTGGCGAAATTGAGTTGTGTTTTATGATGTGACCTAGGTATTGTACGGAATCTAATGCAAATGTGCATTTAGAGAGTTTTAATCTGAACCCTTCTTCCATTATTGCTTCTAATAATTGTGACAGATGCTCTACATGTTCTTCAAAAGATTTTGAAAAAATCAATATATCATCGATGTAGTTCACCATGAAGTCTGACAGTTTATGTTTTCTTATGTTGCTCAATATTCTTTGAAAAATGGCTGGCGACGTCTTCAATCCGAATGGAAGGCACGTCCATTGAAATTGACCTTCTTGGGTTACAAATCCTGTTTTTCTTCTATCTTCGATTCGAAGAGGAATAGACCAGAATGCTGAGTTTATGTCTAACTTTGAGAAATATTTGCAGTTCCTCGTTTTTACTACTAAATCTTCGATTAATGGGAATGGTTGCGATTGGGGAACTATTATTTTATTCAAGTCTCTAAAATCTACCCCTCAGGGGCTGCCAGCCTTTCAGCTGCAGTACGGGCTTAACGAACCCGGGGTACCCGAGTCATACACACACCGTAAGCCTCCTGTTGGTCGTCACAACGACCCATTCACAATTCCCTATTGGTTTTGTGAATGGTACGTGACGGCAGGAGGAACGGGGGTCTTGGCTTAACCGCCTGGGCCACGAGTATGGCGACTCTATAAAATCGCCTTCCAATCCTAAGCTATGGTGCGCGGCGATGGGATGCATGGTTGGGGGAGAAGGCCCAATCCCAAGCGACCACCTCCGGGGAACCTGCCGAACCCCCGGAGTATTAGGCTTACCCGGGTAAGGCGGCTCTGCCCGGGTGGACCTTTATTTCCGACCATCTCGTGGGATTGTTATGGACACTGAAAATAAAATGGGGATGGGGCGGGTTTTGTCGGTTGGGGAGGACGGAGACGGGGTTGGGGTTAGGGTGGCGGCGCTCGTGCCCCACTCAGCGCCAGGTCCGGCTTCGTGGAGGGTGGAGGAGGACGACGAGACGGCGTCGGTCTCGTCCTTCTCCTCCAGCACGAGCCACATAGGCTCTAAGAGGAAGAGGACGGGGCAGGCCGTCGTCGAGGTGGGCGGGGCGATGAGCCCGTCGGTGAGGCTGAGTTGCCTCAGGGACGAGGTGACCGAGGAGATATCGGAGAGGATCTCCTCGTCCCTGAGGCGGGTGGAGAAAGTCGCCGCTGCCTGCGCCTTTAAGGGGCAGAAAAGCGGTGGCGCGGAGGCCCTGAAGGCCGCGGCGGAGGAAATGAGGGAGGCGGCGCGGGAGCTCAGAGGGCGGAACGCCCGTCTGCAGCTCCTGTTGGAGGAGGAGCGACAGGGGAGGAGGAGGGCAGAGGCGCTGTGGAACAGCGCGGCCCTCCCTCCCATCCTCCCTCCTCCTCCACCGCCGCGTCCCTCGGCGGAGGTAAATAAGCGGAGTGCGGCGGCAGTGGTGCGGGGCACCGCGGGCCCCTCCACCCGCACTCCGCCCGTGAAGAAGTCCCCGTCCTCCTCAGAAGACGATCTTCTGAGGAGGATTGGGGACATGATTGATGGCAAGCTGGCCGCCTTCCGGGAGGAGCTCCTCGCCGGAAGAGCGGTCAGCAGGAAGGCGGTGCCTCCCCGACCTGTTCCGGTACAGTCGAGGAAGGCAAAGAAGGGCGGAGTGAAGGCTCCGCCCAGCGTTGCGGCACCAGGGCCCCGGGTCGCGACCCCCAAGGGGGGTGGTGTACCCGTGGTCGCGGTGGTCGCGTCCTCCACAGCACCCTCCCAAGGGGGGGTGGCGTGGAGTGAGGTGGTGGGGCGGAAGGCGAAGCGGGCGGCGAGGAAGGCCTCGCAACCGCAGCCTCCGCCTCCGCCGGCGGCGGCCAAGGCAAAGGCCGCGAAGGTCGGGAAGGCACGACCAGGTCGTCCCCCAAAAACGGCAGCGGTGACGCTGACCGTTGCGCAGGGGGGCGACCTGACCCTCGCGGAGGCGATGCGGCTCGCCAGGGAGAATATCTCCCTGGAAGAGCTGGGCATCGCCTCCGTGAGGGCGAAGAGGGCCGTGACCGGGGGTCTCTTGCTGGAGATCCCCGGTGCAGAAGGCGGCGCGAAGGCGGATCGTCTCGCCCAGAGGCTCCGGGAGCAGCTTGGCGAGCGAGGTGTCCGGGTCGCCCGGCCCACGAAGCGCACGGAGATGCGCGTTTGTGGGCTGGACGACTCGGTCAGCGCACAGGATGTGTCCCGTGCCCTTGCGAGGGCGGGGGACTGTCCTGTGGAGGACCTGCGGATCGGAGAGATCCGCAGGTCGCCCTCCGGCCTCGGGTCGGTGTGGGCCCGGTGCCCCCTCTCCGCCGCCCGTAAGGTGGCGGAATCCGGGAGGGTGTTGGTGGGGTGGGTTTCGGCGCGAGTGGAAATCCTCGCGCCGCGCCCGCTCCAGTGTCACCGCTGCCTCGAATTGGGGCACGTGAGGCAGTGGTGCACCTCGCCGGTGGACCGCAGCGGTCAGTGTTACCGCTGCGGTGCCAAAGAGCACCGTGCGAGCCAGTGCTCGGCGGCCCCCCATTGCCCGCTGTGTGCGGACATGGGGAGGCCAGCCGATCACAGGGTGGGGAGCAAGAAGTGCTCCCCCCCCTCCCGAAAGGAGAGGAAGAGGCGGGCTGCACCGGCTCCGGTGCCGAGGGCGGTGGCATCGTCCTCCATGGAGGTGGACGGTGCTACGGGGACGGACAGCCGGGAGGAGGCTGGGGCGGTCGGGAATTAATGGCGCCCCGCCTCCTCCTCCAGGCCAACCTCAACCACTGCCGCGCGGCACAGGATATGATGTCCCAAGTCCTCGCGGAGTGGGGGGTTGGCCTGGCTGTCGCCGCCGAGCCGTACCGCGTCCCTGATCACCCTCATTGGGTGGGCGACGCGGACGGCTTGGTGGCGACGGTATGGGGAGGGGGCGACGGGTCCCCACCGTTCTCCTTGTTGGAGCGCGGTCGGGGATTCGTCGCCGTGGACTGGGGGGGAGTCGCTGTGGTGGGGTGCTACATTTCGCCCCGTAGCGGTCACGCTGCGTTCGAGCTGTACTTGGCCGAGGTCGCGGCATGCGTGCAGCGCTACGCGGCCCGGCCGGTGCTGGTCCTGGGGGATTTTAATGCCAAGTCGGTGGCTTGGGGATCCCCCAGGACCTCCGTTCGCGGCGGGATCCTGGGCGATTGGGCGGCGGGGCTCGACCTCCGGGTATTGAACCGGGGGTCGGAGCACACATGCGTGCGGCGATATGGGGGGTCCATCGTGGATGTTGGATTCGCGACCCCCAACGCCGTGCGCATGGTGTCGGGTTGGCACGTGGTCGCGGGGGCAGAGACACTCTCCGATCACCGGTACATCCGGATGGAGGTCTCTGCCGCCGCGAGTGCATCCCGACACGGCCGCCTGCGTGGCACCCCACCACGCCGCTGGGCGCTTCGGCGCCTGGACAAGGACGCCCTGATGGCAGCTGCCCTCGCTGCAACTTGGCCGCAGGGAGCGGCCGAGTTGCCGAGCATAGAGGAGGAGGTCGCCCGGCTCGGAGCATTGGTCGCGGGTATTTGCGACGCGGCGATGCCTCGGGTCGGGCGGGCTTCTCCTCGCCGGGCGGTGTACTGGTGGTCGGACGCGATCGCGGAGTTGCGAGTCGCGACTGTCCGCGCCCGACGCCAGTACACCCGCGCGCGCCGTCGTCAACGTACAGGCGACGGCGTGGCGCGAGCGAGGGCAGCTGATGACCTGTATGGAGCATACCGCGTGGCGCGGGTTGCTCTGCAGGTCGCCATCAAACGGGCCAAGACCCAGGCATGGAAGGAGCTCCTCCAGACCCTTGATGACGATCCATGGGGGCGCCCATATAAGGTGGTGCTGAATAAGCTCCGCCCGTGGGCGCCCCCCGTCACCGAGGGTCTTGACCCCCGGCTGCTGGAGGACGTGGTCAATACACTCTTCCCAATTGGGGAGAGGGGACCGCGTCCTCCGGCGGCGGCGGCTGTCCCAGTGGAGTGGACGGCCGAGCTGGGGGTCACGCAGGAGGAGCTGGCAGCGGCTATCAGACGGCTCGGGGTTCGTAACACGGCCCCGGGTCCGGATGGTGTGCCCGGCCGGGTTTGGGTCTTGACCCAGGGCGTCCTTGGGGCCGACCTCAGGCGGTTGTTCGACCGCTGCCTGAGGGACGGGCGATTCCCCCCCAGTTGGAAGGTGGCGAGGATGGTCCTCCTCCGGAAGGAGGGTCGGCCCGCGGAGTCTCCCTCCGCATACCGGCCCATTTGTCTCCTCGACGAGGTGGGCAAGCTCTTCGAGCGTGTGATTGCTGCCCGCCTCGTCGAGCACCTGTCGCGGGGTGATCCCGGTCTGGCCGACTGCCAGTTCGGTTTCCGGGGGGGCCGATCGACTATCGACGCGATAGGTCGTGTGAGGGCCCTCTCGGAGGCGGCCGTCTCCCGGGGAGGGGTGGCATTGGCAATATCCTTGGATATTGCCAATGCCTTTAACACCCTCCCCTGGGAAGAGATAAGGAGGGGGCTCGAATATCATCGAGTGCCCCCTTGTCTCAGGGCGGTCGTCGGGGATTATCTCCGCGGCAGGTGGATCGAGTATCCGGGCCGGGATGGTGATATGCGGAGGGAGGTGTACTGCGGTGTTCCGCAGGGGTCGGTCCTCGGGCCACTCCTGTGGAACATCGCGTACGACTCGGTGTTGCGGGCCGGCCTCCCCGACGGCGTCAGCACGGTGTGTTATGCGGATGACACACTGGTGCTGGCCGTCGGGGCGCACTGGGGGAGGGCCATGCGTCGCGCGGAGGAGGGGTCGCAACGCGTCGTCGACCGGATCAGGGGGATGGGGATGACGGTGGCGGTCCATAAGACCGAGGTGATTGCGTTTCATTCACCTCGGCAGGATCCGCCACCCCCTCTGATTCGGGTGGGTGGGGCTGACATCGAGGTGAAGCCCCAGATCAGGTATCTGGGGCTGATCCTCGATAGCCACTGGCGTTTCGAGAAGCATTTCCGCTGCCTGGTCCCCCGGTTGGAAAGGATGGTTGCGGCTCTGGGCCGGATCCTGCCCAACTTGGGGGGCCCGGCGGGCCGAGTTCGTCGCCTCTATGTGGCAATGGTCCAGTCGGTGGCCCTATACGGGGCCCCCGTCTGGGCGGACGACCTGGCTGCCTCCCGGCGCAGCATGACTATGCTGCGTCGGGTGCAGAGGCGCATGGCGCTCAGGGTCGTCCGCGGGTATCGGACCATGTCACATGAGGCGGCGACGGTTCTAGCGGGGATGCCGCCCATGGACCTGCTCGCGCGGTCGCACGCGGTGATGTACCGGCACCGCGTCGACCGTCGCGCGGGGGTGGGGGCGGTCCCGGGCGGGCAGGAACCTGCTTGGGGCGATTTGAAGCGCCAGGCCCGGCAGTCCGTGTTGCTCGCGTGGCAGGAGCGGCTGGCTCTGCCAACCGCGGGGCACCGGACTGTCGGGGCTGTTCGGCCACTCCTGAAGGAGTGGCTGGACAGAGGCCATGGCAGCCTCACCTACCGGCTGGCACAGGTATTTTCCGGGCATGGCAGCTTCGGAAGATACCTGTGCCGGATAGGGAAGGAGCCGACGGCGCGTTGCTGCCACTGCGACGCTGAGCAGGACACGGCGGATCATACCCTGGAGGTATGCCCCGCGTGGGAGGGGGAGCGCCGTGTCCTGGTCGGCGTCGTCGGGCGGGATGTCTCGCTGCCGGGCGTGGTGCGCGCCATGCTCGGCAGCGAGGAGAAGTGGAGGGCCGTGGCCTCCTTCTGCGAGAACGTAATGTTGCAGAAGGATGCCGCGGGGAGGGAGCGCGAGCTTCAGCGGCGCGCTGAAGCTCGCGCTCGTGCGGTGGCCCGAGGTCGTCGCCCGGTCGCGAGGCGTCGCGGGCGGCCGCCTCGGCGTGGCGGATGACCTAGGCTGGGAGGGGGGTCCTGAGGGGACCCTCCTCCCGCCAGGCGGCGCCGGGTCGGACCGGTTGGGGGTAGGAGTGCCTCCCCCTACCGGTCCGACGCAAGGGGAGGCACCCTCGGCGGTCTGGTGCGGCCATGAACGCCCGGCCGCCGAGGGGTGGAAACGGGGTCGCGGGCGGTTGCGAGTTGGGGCTCGCAGCCGCCACTAAACGCGGCCCCGGGACGGATAGCGGCGGGATGGAGTGGCCCCGTCCCGCCGCTATGAGGCAGTGTGTCTACTGGGGGGACCGATTGTCCCCCCGGGGGATGGGCGCGAAAGCGCGGGCACGGGGAGGATACCGGAAGAATGCTTCGAGCGATTCCCGGTATCCTCCCAAAGCGTGCCGAAGGGTCACCGTGGGGTTTTTAGTGGGTAGGTCCCGCGCCTGTCGTTGTACGGGCGCGGGGAATCCCACACACCCCTCCCACCTCTCCCCAAGGAGGTGGGAGGGAGTCTTTCGAAGATTTTCCCCACGACAAAAAAAAAAAAAAAAAAGAAAAAAAAAAAAAAAAAGTCTCTAAAATCTATGTATAGTCTTGATTTTTTTTTCATCTCTTTTGTATGCTAACGTAACTGGAGCAGCAAAAGGACTATATGATTCTTCTATTAGATTTCTTTTAAATAATTCTGAGATCTGTTCTTCTATTTCTTTTTTGTCTTCAATTGTGCATCGATAGGGTCTCTTGCTACAGTATTTATCTACTATGAGATCTATTCTGGCTTCGTAGTCTTTTACTATGCTTATGTCATATTTATTTTTGGCAAATATATTTTTATATTTGTCTATGATATTCTTTATTATTTTTTCTTCACAATGGTTCAAGTGATTTGTTAAGACTTTGAAACTGTCTAAATCTACATGTTCATTGAAATTTATACGATATTCTTGTTTCTCCATTAAATGGGATTTTTTTTGTTCTATCTCTAATTTTTCATTTTGTGTTAATTTAAATTTTTTTATGCAATCTAATCTTAATAGAAAGTCATATTTGAAATTTTCATTATCAATTATGAATACGTCTATATATTCTTCTATATTCAATATCTTTGCTTTGATTTTTATTAATTCTTTTGATTTATACACACCATTAATCGTTCTTAAATTAACTTTTTGTCTCAAATTAATTCTTTCATGTTTTAAGTGTACTTGTTTTGAATTTATTAGTGAAATGTTTGAGCCTGAATCATAAATAGCGGATACTTCTAATGTGTTATTCAGTGTTATTTTAAGTTCGATTAACGGTGGAATTATTAGTTTTTTGGATTTTTATCACTTATTTCTACTTCTAATACTGAATTATTGATATGTTTCGCTTTGTATTCTTTATCTTTAAACCAGCATTCAGCTGCAGGGTGGAAGCGTATGCCTTTGTCTTTATTTTTACAAGTCTCGCATGGTGTTCTTTCTGTCTTCTCTTTGTTAATATAATTCTTATTCCTTCTTATTTCAGAGTTCCTCTTGAGAACTAAGTGTTCCAATTTACCTATTTCGTTATATAAGTCTTCTGTCTTTCTTAATTTTTCTCTATCAATCCTATCAGCTACAAAATTTGGCAGGCCAGTTGCAATTAAATCAATTAGTGTGCCATCATCAATCGATTTTCTTACTTCTAATAAATGTTTCTCTTTTCTTATCGCATAATCTAGTAAAAGACCCGTTTGATATTTAAACGACAGTGCATATCTTATTCTAGACCAACCTTTACTGACAAATGTTTCACAGAAGATTCTTTTCCACTCTTCCCAGTTTGCTTCAATCGTGAGTTTTAATAATGTACAACTGTACCAATCTGCGGCGCTCTTATCCATTAATGATTTTAAAATTTAAATTTTCTTACCGTCGTCAGAAATGTCAAATCGTCCACACTCTTTTTCGAAACTCGCGATTCACTGATCTGCGTTTGAATTCCTTCCACAAAATCTCTCAATCATGAATTACTCTGCTATTTTACCTAGACTTCTACTTTCTGACTGTATTTGGCTTTTTCCAAGCAACTTTTCTAACATCTTCATTAGTGGTTGTTCTGAAGCTTGTGATCCATCCTCTGGTTTTTCCTTTATTTCCTCTGGATAAAATTCTCCTATTTCTAGTTTGGTGCCTTCTCGTCAATGAATTTTTCACTTTATTAAATGCGGGTTGTTTCATGATTTCTTTGTGGAATATAACTGGTTGATACTCCTCTGGAACTGCATACACGTGGCCATCCGGTGTGCCGATTGAGGTTATACACAGCACATTTGTTTTTTGATTCTTTGCACTTCGAACCATGAAAATAAATTGCAACTGCTTCATTTTTTTTCTGTTGTGAATTCCAACGAGAATGTTGTTTTATAATGCTTTATTTAATGTGTAGGTTATTGGTGAATAATAAGTAGAATTGTTTCTCTGTAATAACAAAGAAACAACATTCAATGCTCTTATTTACCTCGTTGTTTCTTGATTAATTTTCTTATTTGTAATCCGTTATGATTCTCTTGTAGTTGCTATGTCTTTTCACTTTGGCTTATTTTGTCGTACTAACGCCACCTGTCTATACATTAAATTAACTATCTAACTTATTGACCTATTTACGCGCTAAATTCAATATAACTAAGGATGCTTTCCTTACATACATACATAGCCCAGTCTCCGTAGGTTTTTAAAGGGCAATAATTAAAAATAAAATTCTATTACATGAGTGGCAGTTAATTTAATGTATTCCAGTAATGAATTCAGTAGGGAATAAAAAAAGGCAAGACGAATGTGGACGTTTTAATATAGGGCGTGTGGTAATGTTACAAATAAATAACGATTTTTTACGTCCTAATGGAAGAAGGGAAATTGAGATCCATCAGATTTCCATTGAACGGTGGTAACGTGCACGTTATTATTTTTCCAATATTTCAATTATTTTGTTATGTAAAGTTAAGTCAAAAACATATATAACATTTGATTCTGTGTAACAAATTGATACGGTTATTGAAAAACATAGCGGGAAAAGTCAGTAGTAATCTATTTCTGTAGCAATTCATTTTTCTATTTAAATCATATCTTTACAAAATATTTGTTACCGAAGATTGTTACAGCGTGTGCACGGTACTGACTAAGAGTGGTTTTTCATTTTAATTAATCCTTAATTAACCCTTTACGAGTGGGACTGCTTTGAACAACATTATTGTAAAATATTTGTGGAATACGTTTTTAATGTGGGGTAACTATTTAGAAAAGGGAGGGTCTCACCGATTTCGATGATTTTTTAATATGTTGTAGAAATTAACATTTTGAACAACTTTCTCCTATACATATAACCACCACTCGGCCTTAGTTTCCGAGATTTTTCTTCATAAAGAGCGCTGCTACCTCAGCGTCGAATCGCCGATTGTTTATTGTTTCTATACATATATAGAG
Source organism: Colletes latitarsis (assembly GCF_051014445.1). NCBI lineage: Eukaryota > Metazoa > Arthropoda > Insecta > Hymenoptera > Colletidae > Colletes > Colletes latitarsis. The sequence continues at coordinate 8,548,505 of NC_135145.1, read as the reverse complement.
TCGGCCGGCACTGGATGCATATAGCGGGTGTGCTTAAAATCTCGATTTGTGTAGCCGGACGCCTAATGGCGGCAAGTATAAAAAAATCTAACCCAACCCTTATTTAAACCTAACTATTCTACTTGTCAGTACCTAATATAATGGATTAGGTCTGGCTTAGATTTCCTTATATCGCCCACGCATTCATTTTCTATTTCAATTTTCTTTATTGATATTATCAGAAGTGGGAAACAATTTCGGCCATTATTTCGAAAAATTTCATTATTCGATTATAAAAATCATATTGTCGACGAAAGAAGAATTCAACTAAATAGCCTACATAATGTATTTGGCGAGTTCCATATTTCGGAATATTCGCCCTTTCTTCTCGCCATACACATTCGATGTTCTGCATACGTGTATTTGTCTCCAGATCTACAAAGTTGATTTTGTGGTTGACTCTCAAGTGCCTAAAACCTTCTTTATTGAGACAATCGTACGCTTTCCAGCAATCGCTTATAATCGTAGTATCAGGTTTGATCCAATTTCACATCGCTTCGATTAATGTCTCGGATGATCGATCTGGAACTGGAATAATAATAATAATATACGTTTGCTTGAACGTTCAATTCCTCCGAAAATCCACTGGCCAGTTAAAAGTCTTCCCTTATTAAATTTCCATTTACCAATCTTGGCCTCATCCACTTCAACAATTCCATTTTCACCTCCTATTGGAACAGAATGTTTTTCTGTCCATAAAAGATATAATTGGCGGCAAAAGCTGGCCCAATCAACTGCCGTTGTCGACGATATTTCCAGCTCATTTTGGAAAATTTTTTTTTTGGTGGTTTCATCATTAAATGGTAACCGACAAAGTGACAAATATCTTGTATAGAAGTATGCATATTATTAAACCACGTATTTTGGAGAGCATTAATTTTTGACTTGCAATATATTCTCACTCGTTTTTTATTTCGATTTTTTTAAATATAGCTTGCGTAGCGATTGAATTTGCGATTAAATTTCATTGCTTCTGTACTTTTACGCTTACTACAATACATCTCACCATGAATCACTCTTTGTTCTATTAAAAAATCAATTAGTGTATCATAATTATTGCATGTATAATACTTAAATATTCATACAACTTCATTTCGAAACCTTTGACAGCAATGCGTTTAAAGCGATATTGTTAAAGTACTAAGGGACTTTAACGTGGGTCCGGATGAGGAAACAGACAGGGAGAGAAATTGTTACAAGTTTTTCAATAACGTTTTTATTTTACAAAAATAGAACTAAACTTATCACAACATTAGAACAAAAAAAACTAGAAACTAAAAGAAAAAACTGACGACGGCTCCTATTGCGGCCTCGTCTCCTCTTTCTTTGTCTCCTGTTTAATTTTCTACTGCGGAGGCTTTCTGAAACAAAAGAATCCGCCTAATAAATACATTTGCGGACAAGTCAACAATCGCGCTCTCGTCAGCTGTTTCTCGCGCTCCAGCGACAGTCTGGTGTGCTTGGAGGGGAGAGCTGGCTGGCTATCTAGCGCTCTAGCTAGTGGACTGTATTCTTCTCTTTCTGGTCGATGAGATTCTCTTTCTACGATCTCACCGACGCGCACAACCGGGTAGACGAGCTTTTCTCCGTTCTACCGGGTTCTCTTTGCAATGCCACGGACGGGAAACCAAATGGAGGTTGTAAGGCTCCAAGAGGCTATATCCCGCGAGCACGCTCCCCGTGCGGGTGGCGTTTCTACACCACCCACGCAAGAGGACGTCTTGTCCTAGTTCGGCTCCCTCGTCAGCTGCTCCTCAGGAGCGACCTGCGGTCTGCACACGTGGTTGCCAAGCCGGCGATTCCTTCATCAAAGGAACGCCCGGCAGCCAGCCGTGGCTACCTCGACGGAGGCTCCTGTCCCGAGGAACTGGCCTGCGGCTCACCGATTCAGGACTCAATCCCCTGCAATTCCAACCACCCTACGTTCACAGCCCAGTGTGGTCGACTCACAGCTGGTAGTGGGTGTAGCGATGGAAGGAAGGCTCTTCGAACCCTTTGCTCCACCGTACGCTTAGGCCCTACTTATTGTCCCCTCACGACGGTATATTGGAGCGGGTTCTCCGACGCCCGATGCACGGAGAGCACCACGAAGTGATATTCTTTCTGAATATCTATCTTCCGGTTGCTCCTACGCCGTATAGCTCTAATCTTGGTCGGTGAAACTTTCCACCCCACCGGTCGGTGTACTCTCACTGGTACACAGGACGGGTGGTTCCAGTGGGTTTCGTATGACCTCTAGAAACGGTGAACTACCACTAGGTGATACCTGTATGTCGGTATCAGCCCTCCAGTAGCTCTAACCGGATAATTGGAAGAAGACTCAAGGCGATCCACACCGAATCTCCAACGTCGCAGTCGCATCCACGAACTGCAACGTTCAATCACAATCCTGCGTCTAGGATCGCTTCACACTCGGCGTGCCTTGCGATCGCTGCAACGTCAGGCAGATTGTCCGTTTTCTGGGGAAAATCTCAAGTCGCTATGACGAGATTTTCCAATAAACTATTTGTCCGCAAACTGATTCTATTACGAGGAGAGAGATCGGCTCATCCACCTCGGAGCTCGTAGGGAAATGGGAACGCGACCGTCACAAGGTCCGCTCTCGATCGCCGACGGCTCAAGAATGAACCGTGACGATCTGCAAGCAGCGACGGCCGCGGCCGGCTCCGTCGCGCAAGCGCAGAACCGGGTAGCTACGCCTCGCGTTGCTGGCCCCGGGCTGCTACGCGCCGCGTGGTCACGGCGCGGCGCTGCCGCGTTTCGTCTATCGATCTTTTTCCGATAGATCTCTTTTCTCTCTCTTTCTCAGCGCTAACAACACATTCCTAGAATTTGCTCCAAAACTCGAGAATTTCAGTGAAGCTAGCTTGAAAAAAACACGTAAATAGCCGCGGTATACTAATCTGAACGATGGAAAATTTCCATGTCAGCACAACCATCTAGAATTACACGAATTCAATATAGATACGGGCATCGCGGCCGAGTTTCTGCGTCTCGGACTCATGCGATATTTAAACATACCGCCCCCCTTGCATGAATTGTGCAACACTAAGAGGACGCGGTTGTCCCGTACGGCAAGGATTTTACGCGAACCGAGAAAGAGGGACGCGCACTTTTAATTCAAAAAATTAAAAAATTTTTAATAATTAAAAGTACTTACCGTTGTCCAGAAGTGGCCTCCTGGAGGATGCGCATCGACGTAAGCAGCATTTGGTCGGCCAAGGCTCTCGTCGTGGCCTCGACCGTCGCGAGAGTCCCTGCCGGCTGCCATGGTCGCCTCCTTGCCTGGCGGGAGCCGGGTGGCTGGGGCTGGCGAGACCCTGCCGGTCCTCGCTGGTTTCCGCCGCTCCCTCCTGCCTGGCTGTTGCTGGGCGCTTCCGCTGCCGCTGCCCTCCTCCGCTTCCGCTTCGGACGCGGAGTTTGACCGCTGGGGCCGGCTTCCCTGGGCCTCATGGCGGCTGCCGACGCGGCCGATGAGGCGGCTGGTTGCTGTGCCGGTTTCTCCGGCTTGTCCGGTCGCCATGCGCTGTGCAGCAGCCGTCCACCGGGTGCCAAACGCAGGACATACATCCCTCCGGGTTGTCGGGCGCAAAACTTCCCACCCAATTCGACAACCCGGGCCGGAACGCGGACCTTGTCCAGGCCCAAATTAATTTCCAGCTCGGGCTCCGGGGCTGGCTTGGCGGCGGCTTCTACTTCATCCGCCCAGGACGCGTTAGCTGACTCCTCTCCGATCCGCAGGATCCGGTCGAACCGCAGGTCGATCTCGGGATCACCCGAGATCATCACGGTGTGCTCACTCTGGCTGTGGCTGCTCCCGTTGTCGCTCATCGTGGTCAATCTTCGACTGAATGAGCTCTCCTCGTGCCTAGTCCACAGCTCCGCTCGGGTTGTTTACGTTGCTAAGCAACCCGTAGCTCAGATTGAGCCTTAGCAACGACGGATAGATGGAAGTGGCCACCGGTTTCTATGAACGCGGTGGTACTTCACCTTCCGAATTCTTCGACAACAAAATCTGGAATTTCAATGTTTCCTCGAAAGCGACGTTGCCACTTGTCGCTATCGTGGACAAATTCACAGAAAATTTACACGACCCCGAAATTGGTCGTGTAGAGATAGATTCGGCCGTGCGTTCTTTAACGACACGTGCCTATCCCTTACCAATGAAACATTCTCTATTCGTCCCATTTTCCATAGATTTATGGGAGAATAGAGAGTTCTGCACTAAAACCACATAATTTGATTTTAGCAATTTATGGGCCATATGCCTCTTCCCAAGACTTTATAGGAACGTAAAATAATTACGTCCCGCATCTCCTGATCAAGACTTTGGCGAAACATGAAATAATCACGTCCCGCTTGTCTCTAGATCACTTCAGGAAATTTCTGAATCGCCCTCGATCGGTTAAACAACGCGAGAGACGTTCAGTTTCCACTGATTCCTGTCGGAAAGTCTTTCAATCGACTTTCGACCGAACATAACTCCGTGTGAGAGACGCTTAATCGTCTGAGTTATCACTTAAAGCAGCGATCGATCGCGATTTTCCGCTTCGATCGTACAGAAACAAATCTATATTTCTCCGCTTTTTGCGTGAATTCACTCAGAGTGCGCTTTCAGTGAGATTTCACTGGTTTTCACACCGGTGATTTATCAAAAATGCGTGCTATCGATACAGCTTGCAATTTTGAAAATTACGTGCCGCATCTGATTCGCTACATCGACCTTCGCTTCTACCGCATCGATCTCGATGCACGAAGGCGTCTTTTGGCCAACAATCTCTTGATTGTCCGAACCAATTTTTTCCACAAATCCACCGCTTGAATTGAAGAAGTTCCGCGGCTTCCATTCCTTGCGAATTTGAATTCGCGGTATTGGAACGCTCGCGAAATGCCTTCATTCAGTATCGGGGATTTTCTCCGTTTCGTCGCCACCCGGTTGACTTTTCTGTCCTGCCAGGTAGAGACGTTGCGGGTCGACTGCCCGTTTTTTCTTTTCTTTGTCCTTTGAAAACTCTGTCGTAGGCTTACGACTTTCCGTTTCCTTTCCGTAACGCTCGAAATGCAGCAGAGTATGGTGTCTGCCATTGCATTTAGAGCATACTTTTTCGGATGGACAGCTGAACCGCTCGTGACCCGGCGACAAGCAGATAATGCACAACCGACTATCTTTTGCGTAACGATAGCGGTAGTCTACCGTCAAGCCTTGGAAAGCACTGCATTGTGCTATTCCATGCTCGAGGCCGCAAAATCCACAAGATTCGCTGTTCTCCGAGCGACTTTCCACGACGGAGTTGTAACTCCGTACTTTAATTTTCGGTGGGTTACTCGTCGAAGATTTGCCCTTACCATCATCCGTTATTGTGATAGCGCGAGCACGCACCTCCAGAAATTCCACTAGTTCGTGAAACGAGGGATATTTCGTGGAGAGCTTCTGCGACAGTTCCCACTCCAGAAGGAGAGACCCTTCAAGCCTGCTTTTGATTGCATGGGCCAGCAGCCAATCTCGCTGCTCTCTTGTCGTGCCCAGTTTTTCAAAAGCGGCAAAAGCCTGCTTGAAGACGACAGTGACCTGATGTAAGCTAGTCAGGTCATCCTTTTTAATCGTCTTCATTTTTGTCAATTGATCAAGCAGTTTGGCGGTCACCATACGTGGAAGCCCGAACTGATCTTTCAGGGTTTGCCACGCTACCTCGAAATTACCTTCAGTAATTTCAAGGTGTGCGATCGCAGCCAACGCTTGATCTTCCACACAGGCGTTCAGATATTGCAATCGATGCACATCTGAAAGCCTCGGGTTATTGATTATACTGGCGGTGAATAGATCCTCGAAATGGCTCCATTTACGAGGATCCCCGCCGAATTTATTCAGACGTTGCTTTGGAAGCTCAATAGCGACATCATGCTGGTCGACCGACGACGCCGCTGTTTTTTTCTCAGCGGCTAGTTGCGTCAGTTCCGTAGCAATGTACGCCTGAAACTCCATAAACATAGTCTCCCATGCTTCAATTCCACCTTTCAAAACGAAGTTGCTTTTCTCGCACTTCGCAGGTGGATATTTTCTTCGAACAGCCAAGTACTGATCAACAGCTTTCTTGTACTGTTCGGAAACCGAGTCGAGCTTTGACTTGAGAAGTATCTCATTGTACTGAGCTCGACCTCGTTTCTTTAAATTTGTTATCGATCGTGACATTGCTTCAAACCGGCAGGTCAGGTCATCGAAATCGATTTCAATCTCGCTACGACCGACCTCTCTGGCCAATGCCATGGTGATCTTTTATTCGAGGATTGAAAATCAACTCGAAAATTCGTCCCGTAAGTAGCGACTTACGTGAACGTACTTGTAACTCTTTACTGTCTTTTCTTTCCTCAAATCCGGCTCGAAGGACCAAATGTTAAAGTACTAAGGGACTTTAACGTGGGTCCGGATGAGGAAACAGACAGGGAGAGAAATTGTTACAAGTTTTTCAATAACGTTTTTATTTTACAAAAATAGAACTAAACTTATCACAACATTAGAACAAAAAAAACTAGAAACTAAAAGAAAAAACTGACGACGGCTCCTATTGCGGCCTCGTCTCCTCTTTCTTTGACTCCTGTTTAATTTTCTACTGCGGAGGCTTTCTGAAACAAAAGAATCCGCCTAATAAATACATTTGCGGACAAGTCAACAATCGCGCTCTCGTCAGCTGTTTCTCGCGCTCCAGCGACAGTCTGGTGTGCTTGGAGGGGAGAGCTGGCTGGCTATCTAGCGCTCTAGCTAGTGGACTGTATTCTTCTCTTTCTGGTCGATGAGATTCTCTTTCTACGATCTCACCGACGCGCACAACCGGGTAGACGAGCTTTTCTCCGTTCTACCGGGTTCTCTTTGCAATGCCACGGACGGGAAACCAAATGCAGGTTGTAAGGCTCCAAGAGGCTATATCCCGCGAGCACGCTCCCCGTGCGGGTGGCGTTTCTACACCACCCACGCAAGAGGACGTCTTGTCCTAGTTCGGCTCCCTCGTCAGCTGCTCCTCAGGAGCGACCTGCGGTCTGCACACGTGGTTGCCAAGCCGGCGATTCCTTCATCAAAGGAACGCCCGGCAGCCAGCCGTGGCTACCTCGACGGAGGCTCCTGTCCCGAGGAACTGGCCTGCGGCTCACCGATTCAGGACTCAATCCCCTGCAATTCCAACCACCCTACGTTCACAGCCCAGTGTGGTCGACTCACAGCTGGTAGTGGGTGTAGCGATGGAAGGAAGGCTCTTCGAACCCTTTGCTCCACCGTACGCTTAGGCCCTACTTATTGTCCCCTCACGACGGTATATTGGAGCGGGTTCTCCGACGCCCGATGCACGGAGAGCACCACGAAGTGATATTCTTTCTGAATATCTATCTTCCGGTTGCTCCTACGCCGTATAGCTCTAATCTTGGTCGGTGAAACTTTCCACCCCACCGGTCGGTGTACTCTCACTGGTACACAGGACGGGTGGTTCCAGTGGGTTTCGTATGACCTCTAGAAACGGTGAACTACCACTAGGTGATACCTGTATGTCGGTATCAGCCCTCCAGTAGCTCTAACCGGATAATTGGAAGAAGACTCAAGGCGATCCACACCGAATCTCCAACGTCGCAGTCGCATCCACGAACTGCAACGTTCAATCACAATCCTGCGTCTAGGATCGCTTCACACTCGGCGTGCCTTGCGATCGCTGCAACGTCAGGCAGATTGTCCGTTTTCTGGGGAAAATCTCAAGTCGCTATGACGAGATTTTCCAATAAACTATTTGTCCGCAAACTGATTCTATTACGAGGAGAGAGATCGGCTCATCCACCTCGGAGCTCGTAGGGAAATGGGAACGCGACCGTCACAAGGTCCGCTCTCGATCGCCGACGGCTCAAGAATGAACCGTGACGATCTGCAAGCAGCGACGGCCGCGGCCGGCTCCGTCGCGCAAGCGCAGAACCGGGTAGCTACGCCTCGCGTTGCTGGCCCCGGGCTGCTACGCGCCGCGTGGTCACGGCGCGGCGCTGCCGCGTTTCGTCTATCGATCTTTTTCCGATAGATCTCTTTTCTCTCTCTTTCTCAGCGCTAACAACACATTCCTAGAATTTGCTCCAAAACTCGAGAATTTCAGTGAAGCTAGCTTGAAAAAAACACGTAAATAGCCGCGGTATACTAATCTGAACGATGGAAAATTTCCATGTCAGCACAACCATCTAGAATTACACGAATTCAATATAGATACGGGCATCGCGGCCGAGTTTCTGCGTCTCGGACTCATGCGATATTTAAACAGATATCAATGCAGAATTAGATTTAGCTTGACACATTATACATTATTTGACATTGGTTGTCATGCCGATTGATACAAACAAGAGAGAAAATCGGCGATCGTGTACTAACGCATACAGAGTCACGGACATATACAGTTACCGAAGAAAGTGTCTATACACCGCAACACGTTCAGTTTAAACAATAAAAACTTTGATTATAGAAGGCCAGTTAACTATGGAAGGGACACATGCAGTTAGGGAATTAACTCAGCTTTCAGATAGTATGAATTTTATTGTAACTTAAATAAAAATACAACAGACAAATCTCAAATGCCGAATGAAGTAAGAAAATCAGCGAGAAAAAAGTATTCATACAGAATTTTGTTTGTATGTGAATCAGTCATATTTATAGTAATTAATATTTTGTAGGATATCCGTTATTATCAATAATCGCTTGTAATCGCCTGGGCATAGATTCAGTTAAATTATTTATTACATTTCTCTCCATTTTTTGCCATTCCTCTTGCAAAGTATTTGTTAAATCATTTTTATTTGAAATTTTATATTTTTGCTAACGATGTTTCAATTCTTGCCATATATGCTCAATTGGATTTATGTCCGGTGATTGCGGAGGAGTTTCCAGAACGTGAGGGGTATTGTATAAAAGCCATTCTCTAATTAAATGAGTCTTGTGGATGGGAGCGTTATCTTGCTGAAAACAGTAATTATCAGAAAAACCTAATTTCCGTGCACTGTCTTTCAAATTTGATTTTAAAATATCTAAATATTTATATTGGTCTATTATTCCATCAATGAGATGCAAGTTTCCCAGGCCATTTGCGGCCATACAGCCCCATACCATAAGGCTACTTCCACTATGTTTGTCTGTAGGTCTAATATTTTTGGGCCTTAAAGATTCTCCCTTTCTTCTGTAAACTAATTTTCGTCCATCTGAACCCCAAGTATTAAACTTGCTCTCGTCTGAAAAAATAACTTGCTTCCAAAAATCTAACGATTTATTTATGTAAATTTTTGCGAAATTAAGTCTTTTTTCTCTATTCACCTTATTGACGTAGGGTTTTTTCCTCGCTACTCGTGCGAAATACCCTGATTCTTTAAGTTTGTTTGATATCGTTTTTGGATAAATTTTGTTACCAGTTCTTGCTTCTAATTCTGCTACGATTTTAGGTGCACTTTAAAATGGATTTTCTTTTATTTTCTTTGTAATAAATCTTTCATCCCTTTCAGTTAACTTACTCGGTCTTCCGGAACGACGCATATTTTCAATTAATCCTGTATTTTTGTACTTATTAACTATATATTGTACACTAGCATGACTCCTTTTTACCATTTCATCAATCTCGCGAAGTGATTTCCCACTTTTCTATAATTCAATTACAATTTTTCTTTCCTCTATTGTAGTTTCCTTATTTTTAGCACTCATTATGATACAAACTATGATTCTTTAACACACCACGCTAACAATTGACGAAATGCTATGAAACAAAAGAAACAGAAATAAAAGAAAGACGAGATTCTCCCAAGATTTTGAGTTTTATTGGTATATTTCGCCAATAAATATCACGTATGAATACTTTTTTTCGCTGATTTTCTTACTTCATTCAATATTTGAGATTTGTCTGTTGTATTTTTATTTAAATCATAATCAAATTCATACTATCTGTAAGCTGAATTAATTTCCCAACTGCATATGTGCCTTTCATAGCTAAGTAGCCTTCTATAATCAGAGTTATTATTGTTTAAACTGAATGTATTGCGGTGTATGGATACTTTTTTCGGTAACTGTACATATAGACAGAATTTATTGTTGTAGTAGCAATCTTTTTGTAGTAAAATCTCGAAAACTAAGGCCGAGCGGCGATTAATATGTATGGGAAAAAGTTGTTCAAAATGTTGATTTCTACAACATATTAAAAAACCGTCGAAATCGGTGAGACCCTCTCTTTTCTAAATAATTACCAAAAAAATTTTCGAAGTTTGTTTTCCCTTATGGTATCTTACACCTTACATAGGTCGGAAAGTAAAAATGCTGGGCAGTCGAGACTTGGAATCGTATGCCGATTATCGCGAGTTCGTATTTCAGCTGTTTTTCTTTTACAAGAGCAAGAAGGAAAGGCTCACACTAGCGTTCTTTATCGTTTTCCCGAAATTGTGCGAAGTGCCAAGCTCACGTACAGGTGACTCGTGCGGTAGTATATGCCTGCTATCCCCACCGCTCTGTTAGATGCTAAGGAAGTTCGTCGTTACTACTGTCGATTTCGATGCACTCAATTATGCCCGATCTGGCCACACTGTCGTGGCGTGCTACCAGTGCGAGGTTATTCGGCGCGTGTGCAGTGTTGTAGCGTACCACCGCACCGAACAAAGATCGCGTTGTGCGTGCTAAATACTCTATGTGTTTCAATAATTAAAATCGTTAACCCATTGTCGGTGGTGTACCGCTTCTCATTGGGGTGACACAGCACTCTGCATTCTTGACGCTCTCCTCCCTAGGCCACAGCTTTATCGTGTGGATACAAGAGTTGGATCAACAAGTTGTCGACGTGAGGTTACAGGCGTTCCAGCCCCACGTTGGACGCCACAGATCCACGCCCCGGCAGTACTACCTGAAGCTCTTTCGCTAGGCCACCACGCTGCCCCGGAAGCGGAATAAACCAAGTAAGTCTAAAGAAATTTCTCTTTATCAATGCCGATAGAGTCACGACGTAACAGTTTTTATCATTTAACTGCTTCGCGACCACGGACGAGATATCTCGCGTGTATTATTTACCAAGATAGGAATTCTGGTTTGAAGAAAAATCAATTTACAAAACATCTTAGTAAATAGTAAATGACACATGTCGTTTTTAAGAACAGTTTCGCTTATTTTTCCTGTACTTGATGCAATTCAAAGCATGGAGTAACAGATAATGCAACATTACAATTTTGACAATGAGAAGTAGTTTCTTTGCGTAAACCATATTTTGGTAATTATTTAGAAAAGGAGTGGCGGTTCTAGCCGATTTCGATGATTTTTTGAATATGTATAGAAATCAACATTGTAAACGACTTATTCCCATACATATAATCGCCGCTCGGCCGTAGTTTCCTATATTTTCCCTCAAAAAGATCGCTGCTACTACAATGAATTCTGTCGATACGTGCGTGGCTGCGGCAGTGTATGTGTAAGCGTTAAATCACGGATTGTTTATTGTTTCTATTGGTGAATACTGTAAGGGCGCGACCGTAGTTCACAAAGCTCCGTAAGCGGAGCTTAAGCTTTACTCCAAACAAAGGTGTTTCTAAAAAGTGCAGTAATGTTTTTGTCGCTAAATAGTGTATTGGAATTCACAAATTCAACACATCAATGAATAACACTAAGTTTTTTTTATTATCATGTGTATTTATTCATTAAATGTATCATGTTTTAAAATTGGTGAGCTCAAATTTACGAATCCACATATAATGATAAATATTTGTTCATCCTTCTCAACTAAGCCTGAAGGCATTCGGTAACTTAAAACTTTAAATGTTTTGGGCCTCTGATTAGATCGTTCATTCTGCACTCGATCTTTGTTTTTTTCCCCAAGAAAGGAGGACAAATCAATTTTATGTCATTGTCTTTACACAATTTATCAACTGTAAATCCCGTATCAACCATGATAGCGTCATTTTTTTTTAAATAATTAATAATGTTACTTTGTTAAAAAATTACATTATCGGAAGTTCTACCACCATACATGTTACTTATAAAACATATAAGGCCACCAGGAGTCACTCCGGTCATGTACTCAATACTATATCTATGTTTACACTGTGAATAAGTTGATATTTGGCAACATAAATTTTTAGGTTTTTGTATAAATATTTCTGTGCAGTCTAATGCAACCCTCACAACTTTGAAATTATTGAAACAAATTGGAATATTCTTAGAAATTTCATCCTTATTAGGAAAATAAATTGCTTCTTCTAAGCAGTCGTATAAAATGTCAATGGTGTTTAAAACAATTTGTCTACAACTGGCAATTGAATATCACGTAAATAATACTTTTAGAATTGAATATGAAATATTGTGTTTTAATTTCATTAATGTCATTATAATTTTTATATAATGTTGTGGATATGCTAATTTTATTACTTCTATTATAGTATTTAAAAGTTCAAAATTTATCTCAGAAAATCTAATTAAATTTTCATCCGATGAAATAGTGTCTATAAAATCGGTTATTAACTCTTCACTTTTTACTTGCACACCAACATCTACCAATTTTCTAATACTTTCAGCTGTTTCAATATTTTCATTCTGCCTTATACTATAAATGGATGGAACAGATATATTAACATGAACATCGTTTAAGACACAATATGCTTTAATTGTCTTCTTTTCTCTTTGAAGACGACGATTTCTTCTTTCATCACTTCCTTTTTCTTTTACTGTGTCATGTGTTGTTCTTGCCTGCCCTTCCGCTAAGTTTAGATCAAACCGAGTACCCTTCGTCGTGGACCACTTCCCACTAACGGCATTAGCGGGAATTAAATTCTCCAGTGAGCAAACTGCCTCACTGGATCCCGAGAAATATGCTAACCAAGTCAAACCAATAAGCACTGTGCTTCTAGGGCTTATGAAGAAAAGTATCACGGTCCCCAACCATATTGAAACGGTCCTCATGTTAGGATTGGTGAAGAATGCAATCAGTCGGTCAAACAAACCTTTCAAAAGAGGTCTGCGTTGCAACGAACATGCACACCACTTGTCCTTATAGGACATGCTACCTTTAGTGCTAGGTCCCTTGCCACCGCAACAAGTCGAAAAGGTCCAGATGTTTCGAGAAACGTAATCTTTCCCCTCTATAAGAAAGACTGTGTTGTCACGGAAGATAGTTATATCTTCGACGGTTATTGCTTTCCTCGGCATGATGTCATCAAACGCCCTTAAGTCCCACAGACTAGCCGCAAAGGGTGTCAAACAGCTCAGACACAATGGTTGGTTGGTTGCGGATTCGAACGATTCCTCAAAAGAGAAACATCCCCTTGAACAACTAACTATAGTGCCATAGGTAGTAACATGATATGTATTATCTGAGCCCCTGAACTTTCTAAAACCTAAGCCACACATCCTAGCTGGCTGGTTGATATTAACTTTGACATTCTTAATGCAATTTGTATTGTGCAAATCGTAATCTGAACTAAGACCCTTGACACAACTGTCGCTACCGCCACCAGACAAATAGCCCCACTCTCGCCAGTGCTCTGTGTGATTACTGGGAGCTGCTTCAGTGTAATTAAAAAACTCTCCAGTATTCCTATCATGTGTATCATGCCCATGCGCAACTATACGATCCCACAATACCTTAGCATTTGCCAAAGCTGCAGTGCAATCACGCAAATTAGCAGTATCTACCGGTACTGGGCTGAATGCGGTATTCTGAGTCTTTAACAATTTCACCATTCTTTTATACTCTGATCTACAGTTGGCAATGCGCGACATTGTGTCTTTAATTTCCATTATGTTGTTCTCACAAATGCGCCTAATTTCTTCCAATCTTTTAGCTTCCATCGCCGGAATTTTGCAAAAGTCAAATGCTTTTGCAAATTCTGTCCACTTGAGCAGCATTTCCGTCAACCTAGCATACGTAACCAAATCAACAGCTTTCTCCCTTTTAGCCTCGACATGTGTTAAAGAGGTCGCCTGTCTCAGTTGCTTAAGCAGCGGATTATTTGCATTCAGTCCAACACCGTCTAAGGAGCACAACGCTTTAACCGAGGGTGTAACGGCTCCCCCAGTTACGTCGACCAGCAAGAACAAACACACCAACCCAATCAAACTACTAGCCTTTTCGGTGATGAGTTGCACCATTGTCTTCTCCTTCTTGACAGCCCTCTTCTTACAGCAAAGGATTGGCGGCGGTGCATTCCCTGCCCTTGCTAACATTTGCCGTTGCTCAACAACTTGGCGGCGAGCAGTCGCCGCCAATTCTTTCAGCTTATCGGCATCAGCCTGCATCTCTGCTGCCACTTCCACCGCGCTTGCGTGGGCGCGAATGGCCTTCCTTTCCTGGTTCGCCAAAGCACTCGTCCTAATCGTATCGCAATAACTATATGTTGTTAGAGACTATTGACTATCTATATCTATAATTGATAATACGGTGTTTAATGCTAGTTATGAAAGTGGTCCAAGTCATATATTTCTTGTTTCGAGATATTTAATGAATTGCATTTAAATAAGTTAAGAAATATTTTTATTTTATGCAACATTTTAATTTAGAATTTTGTGTGAATTTCATTAGAAAATGTTGTTTTTAAAATTGGAATTGACTTGGACCATTTTTAAAATTAACTGAATGTCATATGTTTAAATATCGCGTGAGTCCGAGACGGAGAAACTCGGCCGCGATGCCCGTATCTATATTGAATTCGCGTAATTCTAGATGGTTGTGCTGACGTGGAAATTTTCCATCGTTCAGTTTCGTATACCGCGGCTATTTACGTGTTTTTTCCAGTTAGCTTCACGGGAATTCTCGAGTTTTGAGAGAAATTCTAGGAATTGTGTTGCTAGCGACGAGAAAGAGAGAGAAACGAGATCTATCGAAGAAAGATCGATAGACGAAACGCGGCAGCGCCGCGCCGTGGCCACGCAGCGAGGAGCTGCCCGGGGCCCAGCAGCGCGATGCATCGCTAACCAGTGCTGCGCCTGCGCGACGGAGCCAGCCGGGGCCGTGGCTGCTTGCAGATCGTCACGCTTCAGTACTGAGCCGTCAGTGATCCAGAGCAGATCTATTTACGATCTCGCTCCGGTTTGCAATCGAAGCTCAGAAGAGTGTGAGCTAAGCTCGCTCTTAAGTAGAGATAGCAAGTGGACAGCGATCACCCGCGCGCGCCGTCGTCAACGTACATGCGACGGCGTGGCGCGAGCGAGGGCAGCTGATGACCTGTATGGAGCATACCGCGTGGCGCGGGTTGCTCTGCAGGTCGCCATCAAACGGGCCAAGACCCGGGCATGGAAGGAGCTCCTCCAGACCCTTGATGACGATCCATGGGGGCGCCCATATAAGGTGGTGCTGAATAAGCTCCGCCCGTGGGCGCCCCCCGTCACCGAGGGTCTTGACCCCCGGCTGCTGGAGGACGTGGTCAATACACTCTTCCCAATTGGGGAGAGGGGACCGCGTCTTCCGGCGGCGGCGGCTGTCCCAGTGGAGTGGACGGCCGAGCTGGGGGTCACGCAGGAGGAGCTGGCAGCGGCCATCAGACGGCTCGGGGTTCGTAACACGGCCCCGGGTCCGGATGGTGTGCCCGGCCGGGTTTGGGTCTTGACCCAGGGCGTCCTTGGGGCCGACCTAAGGCGGTTGATCGACCGCTGCCTGAGGGACGGGCGATTCCCCCCCAGTTGGAAGGTGGCGAGGATGGTCCTCCTCCGGAAGGAGGGTCGGCCCGCGGAGTCTCCCTCCGCATACCGGCCCATTTGTCTCCTCGACGAGGTGGGCAAGCTCTTCGAGCGTGTGATTGCTGCCCGCCTCGTCGAGCACCTGTCGCGGGGTGATCCCGGTCTGGCCGACTGCCAGTTCGGTTTCCGGGGGGGCCGATCGACTATCGACGCGATAGGTCGTGTGAGGGCCCTCTCGGGGGCGGCCGTCTCCCGGGGAGGGGTGGCATTGGCAGTATCCTTGGATATTGCCAATGCCTTTAACACCCTCCCCTGGGAAGAGATAAGGAGGGGACTCGAATATCATCGAGTCTCCCCTTGTCTCAGGGCGGTCGTCGGGGATTATCTCCGCGGCAGGTGGATCGAGTATCCGGGCCGGGATGGTGATATGCGGAGGGAGGTGTACTGCGGTGTTCCGCAGGGGTCGGTCCTCGGGCCACTCCTGTGGAACATCGCGTACGACTCGGTGTTGCGGGCCGGCCTCCCCGACGGCGTCAGCACGGTGTGTTATGCGGATGACACACTGGTGCTGGCCGTCGGGGCGCACTGGGGGAGGGCCATGCGTCGCGCGGAGGAGGGGTCGCAACGCGTCGTCGACCGGATCAGGGGGATGGGGATGACGGTGGCGGTCCATAAGACCGAGGTGATTGCGTTTCATTCACCTCGGCAGGATCCGCCACCCCCTCTGATCCGGGTGGGTGGGGCTGACATCGAGGTGAAGCCCCAGATCAGGTATCTAGGGCTGATCCTCGATAGCCACTGGCGTTTCGAGGAGCATTTCCGCTGCCTGGTCCCCCGGTTGGAAAGGATGGTTGCGGCTCTGGGCCGGATCCTGCCCAACCTGGGGGGCCCGGCGGGCCGAGTTCGTCGCCTCTATGTGGCAATGGTCCAGTCGGTGGCCCTATACGGGGCCCCCGTCTGGGCGGACGACCTGGCTGCCTCCCGGCGCAGCATGACTATGCTGCGTCGGGTGCAGAGGCGCATGGCGCTCAGGGTCGTCCGCGGGTATCGGACCATGTCACATGAGGCGGCGACGGTTCTAGCGGGGATGCCGCCCATGGACCTGCTCGCGCGGTCGCACGCGGTGATGTACCGGCACCGCGTCGACCGTCGCGCGGGGGTGGGGGCGGTCCCGGGCGGGCAGGAACCTGCGTGGGGCGATTTGAAGCGCCAGGCCCGGCAGTCCGTGTTGCTCGCGTGGCAGGAGCGGCTGGCTCTGCCAACCGCGGGGCACCGGACTGTCGGGGCGGTTCGGCCACTCCTGAAGGAGTGGCTGGACAGAGGCCATGGCAGCCTCACCTACCGGATGGCACAGGTATTTTCCGGGCATGGCAGCTTCGGAAGATACCTGTGCCGGATAGGGAAGGAGCCGACTGCGCGTTGCTGCCACTGCGACGCTGAGCAGGACACGGCGGATCATACCCTGGAGGTATGCCCCGCGTGGGAGGGGGAGCGCCGTGTCCTGGTCGGCGTCGTCGGGCGGGATGTCTCGCTGCCGGGCGTGGTGCGCGCCATGCTCGGCAGCGAGGAGAAGTGGAGGGCCGTGGCCTCCTTCTGCGAGAACGTAATGTTGCAGAAGGAGGCCGCGGGGAGGGAGCGCGACCTTCAGCGGCGCGCTGAAGCTCGCGCTCGTGCGGTGGCCCGAGGTCGTCGCCCGGTCGCGAGGCGTCGCGGGCGGCCGCCTCGGCGTGGCGGATGACCTAGGCTGGGAGGGGGGTCCTGAGGGGACCCTCCTCCCGCCAGGCGGCGCCGGGTCGGACCGGTTGGGGGTAGGAGTGCCTCCCCCTACCGGTCCGACGCAAGGGGAGGCACCCTCGGCGGTCTGGTGCGGCCATGAACGCCCGGCCGCCGAGGGGTGGAAACGGGGTCGCGGGCGGTTGCGAGTTGGGGCTCGCAGCCGCCACTAAACGCGGCCCCGGGACGGATAGCGGCGGGATGGAGTGGCCCCGTCCCGCCGCTATGAGGCAGTGTGTCTACTGGGGGGACCGATTGTCCCCCCGGGGGATGGGCGCGAAAGCGCGGGCACGGGGAGGATACCGGAAGAATGCTTCGAGCGATTCCCGGTATCCTCCCAAAGCGTGCCGAAGGGTCACCGTGGTGTTTTTAGTGGGTAGGTCCCGCGCCTGTCGTTGTACGGGCGCGGGGAATCCCACACACCCCTCCCACCTCTCCCCAAGGAGGTGGGAGGGAGTCTTTCGAAGATTTTCCCCACGACAAAAAAAAAAAAAAAAAAAAAAGTGGACAGCGATAATAATTTATTGGAAAATCTCGTCATCGTGACTTGAGATTTTCCCAGAGATAGGACAATCTGCCTGTTGTTGTAGCGATCGCACGGCACGCCGGGTGTGAAGCGATCGTAGACGCAGGAGTGTGATTGAACGTTGCCGGTCGTGGATGCGACTGCGACGTTGGAGACTCGGTGTCGATCGCCTTGAGTCTTCTTCCAATTATCCGGTTAGAGCTACTGGAAGGCTGATACTGATATACTAGTATCGCCTGGTGGTAGTTCACCGTTGGTAGAAGTCGTACGAAACCCACTGGAGCCACCCGTCCTGTGTACCGTAGAGAGTACACCGACCGGTGGGGTGGAAAGTTTCACCGACCAGTCTGGAGCTATACGGCGTAGGAGCAACCGGAAGGTAGATATTCAGGAAGGATATCACCTCGTGGTGCTCTCCGTGCATCGGGCTTCTGAGAACCCGTTCCAATATACCGTCGTGAGGGGACAATAAGTAGAGCCTAAGCGTACGGTGGAGCAAAGGGTTCGAAGAGCCTTCCTCCCACCTCTACACCTACTACCAGCTGTGACTAGACCACACTGGGCTGTAAAAGTAGGGTGGATAGGTTAGCAGGGGAATTTCGTCCTAATCTGGCGAGCCGCAGGCCAGTTCCTCGGACTATAGGAGCCGCCGTCGAGGTCGCTACGGCTGGCTGTCGGGCATTCCTGGTTGAAAGGAATCGCTGGCTAGGCAGCTGCGTAGGCAGGCCGCAGGTCGCTCCTGAGGAGCAGCTGACAAGGGAGCCGAACCAGGACAAGACGTCCTCTTGCGTAGGTGGTGTCCAGACGCCACTCGCACGGTGAGCGTGCTCGCGGGATATAGCCTCTTGGAGCCTTACAACCTCCATTTGGTTTCCCGTCCGTGGCATTGCGAGAGTGAACCCGGTAGATCGGAGGAGATCTTTATCTACCCGGTTGTGCACGTCGGTGAGATCGTAAGAAACGAATCTCATCGACCAGAAAGAATATACAGTCCACTGGTCAGAGCGCTAAATTGCCAGCCAGCTCTCCCCTCCAAACACACTAGACTGTCGCTGGAGCGCGAGATAAGCAGCTGACGCGCGCGTTAACGTGTAAGCTGTCCGCAAAATATTCATACTTTGCTGTACAATTGTGTTACAGAAGGCCTCCACCCAGATAAATCAATTGGGAGAGAAAAGAGGAAACCGGCCGAAAATACCGAGCCGGGTATTCCATAACTTTTTTCGTTTTCCATTATATTTATTTTCACATTTTTAATTTTGTAACAGATTATATTTTGTAAAATAAATTTAATTTTTTGTAAAAGTTGTAACTGTTTCTCTACCTGTCTGTTCCCTCATCCGGACCCACGTTAAAGTCCCTTAGTACTTTAACATCATATAAATTACTTAAACCAATAAAAAACTACAAGTTTTCTTAGAAACAATAATTTTGATAAAATAATTCATGAACATTTATTAATTATTTTTAAAAGGTAATCCATTTTTATCATTTTAGGCTTTTATCACTATGAGTTTTTAAGATTGTTAAAATGTTCCTGAAAAACTGGAGAAAAACTGTATGGAAATAAACACATAACATCTTTATGTTTTTCTTCTGTTGCTGCTTTAGTGGTGGTGTAGAATGAAAGTAATTTAATATTTCCGTATATTTTTGGTCTTTCTCTTTTAGGCGAAAGATTCAACATGTTGTGGGCTTTATTTAAATTTTTTCTTCAGTTATAAATGCGAGAGGCTATTATATTTCTTTTCTTTTCTACTTTTTCATTTTTGCATTATTCTTTAAATATATATATACATACACATACAAAACTAATCAAACACGTGTTGCTTATTCGAACCCGAATTCGAAGCTGACGCTTACAGACAAATATTTCAGAAGTGGGATTCTGGGCACCAACGGTTTCATTCTTTGTTGTATTCTCGGGCTTATCCACTTTACCTATTGAGACTGTTTCTCTCTTTTCTTTTCTTTCCTTTCCTTTCTGTTCTTGCGCGGGATTGGCTCTTCAGGAATAGGCTTAATGCCCTTCCTTTTGGCTCCTCTATCCGTTTTACTCTTATCATGAGAGCTCTTTTCCTGCCTAGGTATACGGTTGAAAGTCATTCCTCCGAATTCGAACGTTTCCTCATCTCATCAAAGGTTAACACATTGCATAATCGCACCGCCCTATCGCCGTTTTTGGCGTTGACCACGTTCATCGGCAACACGTCCAGGTAAGACGTCCTTAAAAAAAGTCATTAACATCGACCTTGATTCTGGTCTCTGGCAAAATCGCCATCCTGCCATCACCCACGAACTTGTATCCCCTGGAGAGATCTTCTCCTATGCTTTTAACTTTCGTGTCAATATTATATAAGTGTTTTTCATCACTTCCATGTACGCTATAAAAGTTCGCTCGTACGACCCGGTTGCCCTTCTCCCGCCAACAATAGACAGTCGAGAGATATATCTTGTCGAACTGCGCCATTCCGAAGAATAACTATATCACCAAGCTTAGGTTTTTTTAGTTTTGTATGTATATATATATATTCGGCCACCCCTGGGAAAAATTTTAATGAGGGATTTTAGAGGCCAAAATAAGACGAAAATCAAGAATACCAATTTGTCGATGGAGGCTTCGTTAAAAAATTATTGTTAGAATCTGAGGGTTCTAACCGGGGTCTGAACGAGGGAAATAGCAGGGAAAGTTAATTGATAAGTTTTATTATTTATTTTTTCGCTTGTCGCGCTGCGACAAGCCGTTTATTAAAAAAAAATAAAAACTTTTTGAAAAATACAAAAATAAAAAATAAAAAAATATAAAAAAATATAAAAAAATATAAATATATTTTTTCTATGGCCGGAGGGGTGGCCTCACCGACGTTGCCCCGGGTTTGCTGGACATTCTACGAGTGCTTCATTTTACGAATATCTAAATGAGGACTCAAGTATTTTCAACCGGGAGGTGGCTCTTATATTATGTTGGGTAACTTAAAATATGTTCTTTTACAGCTTTTATCTTAATTTCATCTGTTTTTCGCGAAAATCCAGGCATCTTCCCACGACGATTAGTTCCAGGTGTTTTAGCATTCAGAGCGCGAGTTGACCGTGCTACAGAAATTAAAAATGTATCTAAAAAAAACTTTCTGCAGACCGACACTTTTGAATTATTATTTCTTGACAGAAAATGTTTGTAACTGCATTTCCTCATAGGTCTTTAAAAAGTTCTAGACCTCCTTTGCTTTATTAATCGTTGATGAACTGTAGTACATAGATATAGATTCTGAGTTTCAAAATCTCTTAGTTTCCAGACATGATCAAAAATAGATTTTCTTTCATTATATTCTAGGCGATCTAAACATTTTTTTCAGCAAAAGCAATCTTTATTGCTTGATTATCAATTTGTCGGATTATTGTATAGTTCAGACTCGAGTTGGGACTCGAGGCTGCTCGTGTTGTGTCTCTCGCACAGGAATGCGCTGACCTTGCGTCTAGGCGCGAAGTCGCTGCGGCCGTATGCGCGGTATCGCTCCGATATGACTTGGCTCGCTTAAGATATTACGCCTGAATAATACAATACAGTGCCTATCATAAATATACCAACCACTTAACATGTAAGGAATTTAATCTTTTGGAAATTAATTGAAATAGAATAGTAGTAAATGACGGAAATATTGTTTAATCAATGTTTCATAAGTATACCAACTGTAAAGGAAACTCATTTTATTTTAAATTTTATGTACGAGAACAAAAATTTAATAATTTATAACATTCCCACCACTATGAATTACATGAAAAATTCGATTTTACATACTTATAATAAAGCTTTTTATAATATTTTTATCTATATTATTTCAGGTTTCATATTTGTGTAATCCATACTGTTTCGAGAAATATTTTACTTTCTTTCGTATGTTGGAAGTTTCGTCTCCGACGGTTCTGGGGTAGTGCCGTGGGGTTCATCACAGTCCTCTTACCAAAAGGCAAAGCCTTTCCTGCTACACGGCCAGATCCTTCTAGAAAACCCTTATCGCTTTCCACGTGCCACGCAGCACCATGGCTTCGGTTCATCGGCCACGCACACGGTACCTTTGATGATCGGCGATCGGGCGGGCTCTCTATCGCCGACCCATAAACGAAACATCCGGTTAAATACCGGACCCAAACAGGGAGACGGGCAGTCTTGTACACCAGACCACAGGGTCACATTGTCATCCCGGACATACATGGTAAACCTATACCAGTTTGTACGAAAATTCTAATAAACGATCCAATAAATGTAATTCGGAGTTACCTCGACGACAGGCACTGCCGAAAATTGCGTCTCCACTGTGTCGGCATTTGTCATCTAGCACGGCCGATCGGCACCCTAAGTACTTCTCGGCAAAGCCAAACACTCTAAAGAGCTGCATCGTCTCGGATAGCATGGCATGAAAAGCCGAACGGCACGATGTCGGTAACCATCAAAAGAGATTATGCCAAGACCGGCAATTAACTTTTGTTGCTTCTGTATTCCTAAAAAACAAACAAAACAAATGCAGAGTGCATAACTCAAGTAGTCTGTTAATTCATGTAAATTTCGTTCCAAAACCATCATGGAGATACAAAGATACAATTTTATTAGAAAAATGAAGGTGATCTTAATTCTTTATTGAATAAAAAACTTTTTGCCAATTTTTTCGTTTACCATTTCTTGTCACATAATTACCGAGTAACTTTTATTGGAAAATTTTGTTGTCAGTTTATCAAGAATGCTTGAAAAAATCGAATTAACCACTCGAGTACGTAGAATATAGGGTTAAAGAATAAAAAATTAACACTTGTTTCAATTGCTTCATTAAATATATTTTTTAAATCAATTATACATATATTATGTTATGCCTACATCTGAATCAGCGTCAGTATTCGTATCTGATTGAAGACGCGATTCATCTATTATTATACAGGGTGAGGCATATGAACTGGTCCCCATCATTTTCCAGCCCTTTTCGATGAACTGACAAAAAAATGTTTCCTATTGAAGCTAATCAGTATCTAACCGATAAGAACTTGCAGTTGCTTAAATTCAAAAACAAATTAATTTCTGACCTGACCAAATTATGCCCTGATCATAGTCTAAGGACCTTAGCTACTCGTACTTTTGTCAATTCCCTTGTGTCGGAAGCTGAAACATGTAAACATTGACACCTATTCGAGTTATCGACCTCGCTATATCGTAATTTTTAAGGGAGATTCTAGAGGCCTTAATAAGACGAAAATCAAGAATATCTATTGCTTGACTGAAGCTTCCTTAAAAAATTATTAAAAAATTAAATCAAAACATTTCAGATCGTTCTAAGAAAATTATTTTCGGTTGCAGGAGTCGATTACAATCTTTTTTGGTCATTACACATACCCCCGAGATCCTACGCATATTCAAGAGAAAAAATTCCTTAACGAAAATCTCTAATGTGAAGCCAGTAATGCTTCCCTGTAATTTCATGCATGCGTGTCTTTAAAACGTCATAACTCCTGAACGGATTGGACGATTTTAATTTTTCAAATTGCAAACTACGCGTATTTTAATGAAAAATATGTGAAAATTCCAAAAATATTCGAAAAGTTATTCCTTAACTCCGCAAAATGAGAAAAACCCCATAAAAATGGTCCAATTTTCAAATGTTCATAACTCCTACAATAGTGAATATATTTCATTGAAATTTTTTTCTGATGTAGAGCCCATGGGTATCTACAAAAAAAAGTATTAGACAACTTTTCTGTAGGGAGTGAAACAAAATTATTAAATATAAAAACGAATTTTTAAGAAAAATGAACAAGGGTAGGTGCCTAAATTTTTCGGTGAAATTGAAAAGTTTCAAATCGTTCTGAAAAAATGATTTTCGGTTGCAGGGGTTAATTAAAATCATTTTTTGTGAATAGACATTGTCGCGTTGCGAGCCCTCCGTTATGACCGCCAACCAACAAAAATCCCAAACTCGGAAATAGCCTTTTACAACCTTCATATACCAAAATTTGTTCGTTCCTACCATCGTATCAGATGTTAAGCAGTTGCGCGTCAAGCCCGTTACGAGCATTTTTTCCAGCAGTTAGGATACAATAGCACTTCCGCGGGACCATCGACACATCCCAAAACCGAAATTTTTGGTAACACCCAGTAGTATGTATAGGGGGATTCTAACAAGGAGTTGTTTGTAATCAATGCACATGGTGGTTTTTTTTAGAGAATATGAGGATCGTTTCTGCAGTCGTTCCCTTTTTATATGGGGTGCTTTCCCCTCCTTAACAACATCATGCCGTTGTAACACGGTGATGACATCTTCCTCTGTCTCTCCTCATTAATTTCTATCGACACAGCATAATTCCTTCTGTGATTCTCAACTGCGACGCGTTTGACTTCCACAGGTATCATATTTCATTCTTGTGTTATTCACACTGCTTCATGATCGAACTCTTAGATCGTTTCAACTATTACATATCATGGTTAGAAGATATGCGCTAATGCCTGGATCGTATAAATATCTGGAAATTGGAATCAGCATGGAATCTATACCACTGGTGGAAATTGTTCTTGGCGACAATCGTGGGAATCAATTGTTGTTGCATCTTCCAACATGGAAAACGCTAATGGAAAAACGTGCAGACATCGAAAGAAATGCAGAATTTTATGGATCGGCACCGCTATGGATTGGTGAATTGGTGGTAGATTTTTGTATAATATATAATTCGCGAATTATGAAGGTGTCACTACATAATATGTCTTTATATTTCAAATTAGAAACTATGAGGTTTTTATTTAATCTTGAGCATTGTGTCGACCACATGTATTCGCAGCTTCTCGAAAATACACATCTTGTCCACAAGAAAATTTTCAAATTTTTGACACCGTGTTACAACGGCATGATGTCATTTGTGAAACTACAGCAAGCTTTGCAAAGTAGGATACCTTTGTTCTTCATGTTCTTCGAAATCTTCGCTGACCATCCCAATTCTTCCATGCATGTGTCATTGGCTGAGCCGAGCCAGTTCCCCTTCTTCTTTAGACCCATCATTCGACTAGTCCATATGACTTTAACATGTAGGATACCACTTTTGAATGTGTATGGTACCACTTTTATTTCATTCGTGCGTTACTCACACTGCTTCATGATCGAACTCTTAAATCCATTCAACTATTACGTATCATGGTTAGAAGATATGCGCTAACGCCTGGATCGTATAAATATCTGGAAATTGGAATCAGCATGGAATCTATACCACAGGTGGAAATTGTTCTTGGCGACAATCGTGGGAATCAATTGTTGTTGCATCTTCCAACATGGAAAACGCTAATGGAAAAACGTGCAGACATCGAAAGAAATGCAGAATTTTATGGATCGGCACCGCTATGGATTGGTGAATTGGTGGTAGATTTTTGTATAATGTATAATTCGCGAATTATGAAGATGTCACTACATAATAAGTCTTTATATTTCAAATTAGAAACTATGAGGTTTTTATTTAATCTTGAGCATTGTGTCGACCACATGTATTTGCAGCTTTTCGAAAATACGCATCTTGTCCATAGGAAATTTTCAAATCTTGTCACCGTGTTACAACGACATGATGTCGTTGGTGAAACTGTAGATCCGTATCACATCGCTAAAATTATACGCGACAGCGAATATTTCGATGATGAATCGCTTGTCGATTGCGAACTGTTGGCATGTGTCATGAACGATATTGTCGACGCTGCTCGCAGCAAATGTTAAATTGTACGGCGCGCTGGTATATTATTATATTTACATTATATTTAATTTTTTTGGTTTTTTTTGTAACAATATATATATTTCTTAAAACATATATTCTTTTCTCCATTTTTATTTACCCATCCTATCCTCCTCCTTCTCTCCTCACATAATTTTAAGATTCGACGTTTCCAAAGTATTGTATTTCGTTCGTGCATTCTTCGCGTCGTCAAATAACACTATCCCGCACGGCTGCTCCAGAGGAGCCAAATTACGCGTAATCGCGCGATACGCTGCGATGTTAAATCGGAACGCTTGACATATATAAGTAGGAATCCTATTATTTCTCCATTTACTTACCCATCTTCCTCTTTCTCTCCTCATCAATTTCTATCGACACAGCATAATTCTTATATGTAACAATATATAAGTAGGAATCCTATTATTTCTCCATTTACTTACCCATCTTCCTCTTTCTCTCAGACCTAACCCAGACCTAACCGGTGTTATCCTCTAAAATATTGACCGAAACCAGGTTGATTCTCGACTGCAACGCACCTCTGACAATTACCAACCGTTAATACCAATTACCGATCGTTGATACTAATTAACAACCATAGATACTAATTACCGACTGTTAATACTAATTACCCACCGTCGGTAATAATTATTCCCCCCCCCCCCCCCCGGCCTCCGACGGGCCCACAACGACCCCCCACTCCGACGTGCGCCCCCCCCCCCCCTCATTGCCCCCTGGGTTAGAATCCCGCTATACATACTACTACACCCAAACCACCCCTTCTTGTAGGGCTGGCCGTTCCCACCTTAAAATTTGTCACCAATCAGCATTTTTGTACATCAGTGACCGCCCTATGCGAATCATATAAAGAGCGAAGCTTACGCAGCAAACGAGACTTTAACAAGAAATTTTCGATGAAGTAAAAAGCAAACAGTATACATTTATTTCGAGTCACCACACTGTGACTCGAAAATACAGTCCACTATCATCGTAAAATAGTCACACAAAGTTAACTCAGCGTGTGACATACTTGTTTAACTTTCCGAACATCGTCGGAGCAAACACGTAGACGACAGACATACCCTCGAAATCTTGCGCATTTTCGAGAAAAATATTCGGTACGGGCGAAACTTAAAACGTTAATAACTTTTTAACAAAGCCTCCGTCAACAAATTAGTATTCTGGATTTTCGCCTCATTTTGACCTCTAGAATCTCCCATTAAAATTTCATTCAGGGGTGGCCGAACATCCTGTATATGGGAGTTCGGGACTAAACTAATAACTCTTAAACTATTCAATTTTCGACCTAAAACATCTAATACTTTTTTCAAAAGGATACAAAAATGCATCGCTTTATGAAAAAAAACAAGCAATACAATTTTACTAAAAAAATCAAGGTGATCTTAATTTTTTATTGAATGAAAAAATTGTTATAATGAGAAAAATCAACATTTTTTACCAAAGAGATTTTGCGTTTCAGTATTAATCGAATGAGAAAGAAATAGTTTTGTCACGTAGCCGTGCATAGCAGTGGCCGTGCCGACGCACTGGAGACGCAGCTTTAGAATTCGTCGCGCCTCGAGTATCAACTACGTCGGGTCCAAGTTTGATGATAGACTTATGTTTCCGATATCGATACCTATGATACTCTTGAGAGTCAGGCCAAAGCCCCAAATGCATTGATCCAGACACGTCTCACCGATCGTAACTGCATCCTCTCTAATTTCTAAAAGGATTGTGGATATTTCTGGAGTTGTGTTTGATATAATAACAATTTTATTATTTACAATGACGATAATTATACTGGCTACTCTCTTCGTACGTGTTCGCTTTCTTTCTTATTTGTGCCGACTGACGTTCGTCGCTACTGCGCATAGTCTCCTGCGCAACATCGTACCATATATGCGTTCACAAACGCATCCTCTCTCGCATACTTCACACCATGCGTACTACACACAATATAAATGTATCATTTATGCCAACAATTTCCTAAGGCTATTCCTTGCACCAAGTGACCTCTGAGACACGTGTCTTAGTTTCAAAACGCATTTTTAAGCTAACATGCTGAAGCCTCTGGTCGCGAAAACCGCAATTATTTTTGCACCAACCTAACAACTCGATATAAATAAAGAGTTCACACTGAATGAAGCATATATCACGTGATATCTCATTTTTTTAATAAATGGACTTACACCACTTTTAAAATAATCTGTCCATATGGTCCTTCGAGTTAGATTCAGTGTTTGTGAACAATTGTGAGCAATAAATTGAATAAAATTTCTACACATTTGACTTCCGCGTAGTCGACGGTGATTTATTTGAGAGACGCTAAGCCCTGACAGAGTACTGGACTTGGAACGTCGTTGCGGAATCCACAACGAGGAAGTTGATCTGGGAAGCATTCACTGATCGCCTCCTTATCTATTCATCTAATACGTAAGTCCTTCTTGCATTTCTTGAATTGTGTTAACAGTATTAATTATGGACTCAATCTTGAAAACGCACATTTCGAATCGTACAAGGGTGAAGACCGCCTTGACTCGTTTTAAGGAATTTTTCAAAACATATGACCGATCAATATCGATAACGGCACTTGAAATTCATTTGGAAAAAATTTCGTTATACGAGAAATTTGAAGCGATACAATCGTTAATAGAAAATATCGTAGAAGGAACTAATCTCGAAGAAAGGAATGCGAACGGACGAGAATCATTTGTAACATCGTATTTTAGTATAGTTACCATTGCTAAAGATTATATTGCGACTACAAAATTCTGCGCACACGAACATACTGAAACCGAGTACGTTTTCTTCGGGAACAGAACCTCAATGTCGCCTAAAATTACCAACGATATAATTACCTACATTTGATGGGACGTATAATTTGTAATTGAAATTCAAAGATGTACTTGAAAAATTAATACATGACAATGAAGCTTTAGGTGACATTGACAAATTCCGTTATTTAAATTCTTTGTTAAAGGGCGACGCAGCTCGCGTAATTCGATCGTTAGGAGTTCCTGAAATAAAATGCCTGCTAAAATCAAAAATAAGAAAAAAATCTGTATTTTAACTTCAAAATGCGGCCATTTCTTTAATTATCAATTTTTTCTGTCCTTTTAGTACAGGCCATAGAAAAATGCATCCTATTTAAGAATCTTGTTCATTTTTTTGAGTTAAACAAACAGAACGTTTGGAATCATAGAAGCCATTAGAACAGATTTTCGGTACGCGATTGCGTACGAGGCTCTGTACTGTCACTAATTCTAACTATTTCTCGTTGTAAAAATTTGTCAATATTACTGAAAGAGTAATACATACATATGCGAAACGCCGATTATAATTTCTATATAAAATAAAAAGAAAAAAAAAGAAATCCAAAGAGAACATAGAAAAACGCGTTTTACAATAAGAGTCCCCCTTAAGAACGTAGCAGCGCACGTTACGAATACGCGGACAATATGTATCCTTCGCAGAACTGTACACCCGTTATATAATTGTACTCAGTTTTTAAAGTTGTCTTCGAGCGACCGTATTTAAAAAATTCAAGAATTGCGTGCATGTTGCGTGAGGATGTAGGAAATGCTAAAAAAAGCATCACATCCTCTTACATTTAGACATTGTTGTACCTAAACCATCGCTATCGACTAATGTTTCACTTTCACACGAACAAACGCAAATTTCAAATACGGACGCGGACACGAAGCTTTCTAAGAGACAAGTCACGTCACAAACATACATTTCATACTCAAAGGTAAACAATTGCACCATGTTATTCTCTGCAGTGGTACACATAAATGATTATAAAGAACGTAAACAAAAATGTAGGGTATTGTTAGATTCAGGATCTCAGTCTCACTTCATCACTGAAGAGTTGATTAAAAGGCTAGGACTTAGAAATAAGGAAAGTAGTATGTAATCTATAGTATCAAGCATGCACAACCATCACTTCAAGATTCAACGGATTCAGTAAATTGATTTCATGTTTATTACTGCCAGAAATTACCGAGAATATTTTGAACATTCCCATCGAGATATTGGCATTACCAATTCCTGCAAATATTATGCTGGCGGACCCCCCGTTTCCATCAACTCGGGGAAATTGATGATTATTGGGACAGGTATATTTTGGGATCTACCGTGCATCGGACGCACCTCTTTAAGACCTAATTATCCGTCACTACAGAAGTCAAAACTCTGTTGGATTATTATTAAAAATATGAATTGCGCACATCTTACAGCACTAACACGGAACATGTGCCATGTTGTAACAAACCAACAGTTACACAATTATGTCTCTGATTTCTGGAAAGTCGAACATTATATCGATGAAGGACATCTCGTCGATAAAAACAACTACAGCGGGAAACATTTCGTGTCAACTGTGATTCAGGACAACAACGGACGACACGTGGTCGGAATTCCTTTTAGAAAAGAAATCAAAGGTCTAGGACATTCGATGCAGCAAGCAGAACGCCGACTGCTCGCAAGGGAACGAAGACTAACAAAACAACCACATATTCAATAAGAATATTAACTTGGATACAGGACGGAACTGAACGAGGAGCATCGTCAAAATGAACAATTAAGATTCTACTTACCGCATCACGCCGTCATCAAGAAGAACATCAGCACCACAAAATGACGCGTGGTTTTTGATGGATCCGCGAAAACTACATCTGGGCTATCCTCGAACAATCTACAGATGGCTGGATCAGTGGTACAAAAGGATCTACTTTCGATTTTTTACGTTTCCGCAAACATCGCCAAATACGCGTACGTAAGGAAAAATAATACCTTGCCATGTAAAACGTACGAATTAAATACTGTTATTTATGGGACAACATCCCCACTTGTCCTGGCGCCAGTCGTATAATCTTGAAACGGACGAATGGCACGGACTGTTTAAAAGTAGCGATTAAGTTTAAAAGTAGTGTATCGTCCATTCTGGGGGCATCAGGTTTTTAAGTCTGGAAATGGACAATGAACGAGTCTCGTATTTTGGGTCCATCGGATGGATTACAACCCAACGTACATATTACAGTCGTTTCTCAAATTTTCGATCCCCTAGGACTAATTGGGTCAGCTACCATTCAAGTAAAGATACTGTTGGAAGAACTATGGCAGCTACAACTTTCCTGTGATGAATTATTCCTTCAATATATCCCTTCACGATGGGCAACATTTCGTAAGGAATTTGGAGCAATAAATAACATTATTATTCCTACACATATACTATCTGCTGAAGCTGAGAAAATTGAATTACACGGGTTTTGTGACGCTTCACAGAGAGGCTATGTAGTCTGTATTTATCTGCGGACCTTAAACAACTGACAATAGACCATAAATTTATTACGTGCAAAATCACGGGTAGCTTCATTAATATAATCACACGTCCAAGATTGGAACTGTGTGGAGCATTACTGCTTGCACGATTCGCAAAGAAGGTGAGGACAGCGTTACGATTAAATTCTAACGAGTCTTACTGGTGCGATTCAATGATCATGCTTGCTTGGAGCAAATCGTCACCCAGTAAATGGAAGACGTTCGTAGTTAACAGGACGACTGAAATCCAAGAACTGTCTCGAGGAATTTGCATGTATGTGCAATCAAAGGAAAATCCCGCAGACATCATATCGCGCAGAGTCAACCTTTTGTCGCTTCTTTCTGCAACCCTTTGGTGGAACGGACCGTCATGGCTAGAAAAGGATTCGTCTATCTGGCCATCAATAGAACCACGTGCAACTGAAATACCAAGCATTAATGATTTGCAATAAAAGAACGATTTTCATCATTCACTCGACTCTTATGGACGATGACATATTGTTTACGTTTTGTAAAAAACGTAAGAAGTTGTATTCATAATCGTATCAAATTAGTGAATACACCAGAAAATCGTACAATTGTACACACCAGAAAATCATACAATTGTACACACAGGTTATTTTTCATCAGAAGAATTGAAACGTACCGAAATTCTTTCTCTTCGAAGTGCACAATCGGATTGTTTTTTGACAATCTCTGTCAAAATCCATTGCATTACGTTCCTTGAATCCATTTATAGACGAAACTGAATTAATCAGAGTGGACAGGAGATTGGAAGAAGCCCAGATTTCATTTAATCGAAGGCATCCCGTCATATTACCATCGAAGCAGTATCTCACGAAACTTCTCGTTTCGCATGAACATTTAAGATTATTACACGTAGACTGTCGAGCAAGGCTATCGTCATTACGCAGACGTTACTGGACACTTTCAGCTGAAAATATTGTGAAGAACGCAATACGAAATTGCGTTTGATGTCTTAAGACTAAAGCCGTGACTCAAGAATGGGGAATTTACCTGCCGTACGAAATACCCCAACTTTGTGCCGTACGAAATACCCCAACAGGTTCGGTATTCATAAAAGAAAACATTCGCACAAGGCTCACATCAAAGGCCTATTATTTTTATAATTTATATATAAAAATTTTTATAATATATTTATTCATAATATATTTTTATAATATATTTATTTTTATCTGTTTCGTTACAAATGCAATTCAATTCAAACTAGTTGTAGATTTACCGTAAGATTTAAACTATAGATTTAAGTACCGATGCATTCTTAATCCCTTGACGTACGATTTGATTCTGTATAATTTTTCAATCGTATTCTATTCAATATTATTTGAATTTGTTCGTACAAGGAATGGCCACGAAAAAGAATAAATTTGT
Organism: Colletes latitarsis; assembly: GCF_051014445.1. Taxonomy (NCBI): domain Eukaryota; kingdom Metazoa; phylum Arthropoda; class Insecta; order Hymenoptera; family Colletidae; genus Colletes; species Colletes latitarsis. The sequence continues at coordinate 8,516,088 of NC_135145.1, read as the reverse complement.
TTTATGAGTAAAACTTGATGATGAATGTGTAGCTTCATGATCGTGAAACTTGACGTTAAGAATTTGTAACGAGTCAGACTTGTCATTCTATGTCAAGGGGTTAAGTACTTTACGAAGATTTGTTTCGCACCGAGGACTATGTCACTGTACATACTCCGACAATGGAGCCAATTTTGTCGGTGTACGTAATGAACTTCTAGAATTAAATACTCTTTTAAGGGACAGTCAGCACAATGAACCTGTAACTAAATTGTTAAGGGGGCAGTCTCATGTGAGACCTAAAAAAATAAATTTTTTTTTATTACATTTTTTGAAAGTATATATATTTGAGAATGTTCTGTTACAATGTGCGTTTGTGCCATCTGGATATCAACACTTTGGAAGGAATTTTGAATGGAGCTGGGATTAATTAGTATGATCTTGCAGACTTTAAATTCGTTTCTCTTGAAATGTTACTTTCTTAATTGGCGTAGACAAAATCTCAAAAAATTTTTACACGATGTTCACATACTAGTAGCTCTCGCCCGTACCAAAATTATATTTTTATAATGAGTATATCATATAATTTTATTAAAAAGTTTGCGGAAAAAGGACAAAATTTTGCAATTTTTAATTCAAGCTTTCGCCATTTTGCTAATTTTCAACATAAATTAATTATTTTGCTAGAGGCGAGAACAGGACACCTATCGAATAAAAATCTTTCTGATTTGTTTGATTTAGTCAACCTTGAGAGCTACAATTACCTTCGCCAGTGTTTAAGCACATGTTTACTGTGATCGTAACAAAAGCACGAAAAGTTAATAAAAATTATTGAAAAATTTATTTTGTATTCACATGAGACTGCCCTCTTAAGTTATAATCAAATTGAATGGCACTTGATTCCGCCTCGCGCTCCTCATTTTGGTTGACTAAGGGAAAGAGTAGTAAAGGCCACGAAATTTCATTTAAAACGAGTCATAGGTGATACTAAACTCACGGACGAAGAATTGTATTCACTTTTAACTTGTTTACACTGTTAACAGAAGTAGAGGTATGTTTGAACTCCCGATTTCTATATCCTTTATTGATGCTCATTTCCTTATTGGCGACACGTTGAATGCACTTCCTGTCCCCGATGTTCGACACATCCCAGACAATAAATTTAATCGTTACGAGCACATTCAAAGAATATTACAGCATTTTTGGCAGCGATGAAACACCGAATATCTCCATCAATTACAGCAATGGACCAAGTGGCGGGTAGCATCGCTGTCTCAAATCGTGTTAGAATATTCGAATAACGCTCAATTATATGGTCCATGTAGGTGAAGAAGGAGTGTTCTATCTAAGTTATGGCTCTCTGAAAGGGCTGCGGGGGAAGGCCCTGCGCGCTGGGGTGGTGGGTGGTGGGACACGGTCGGTAATTAGTGTCAATGTTTGGTAATTACTAAAAGTTAGTAAAAAAAGTAAGAGGTAATTGCCAGATGTCGGTAAAAGAGAAGGGGAATGAAATTAGATGTCTCTGGTAAAAAAAAGAAGAGGTAATTATCAGAGGTCGGTAATGAGGAGGTGGGGAATGAAATTAGTTTTCTTTGACTATTTTAATAAAATGATATATTTAATTGCATTTTAGGTTACCTTAAACACATGCTAAATAGCAACTTTTTTGTGGCAGATAGTGGGGGGGGAGGAATTTTTATGTCACGTGTTCTTCTTTTGCAAAACGTATGACATTGCATTTGCAAACACAGATTTCTGTAATATATCGCGAGCATCTTGGCCGGGGAAAAGAAATTAGATGCCTTTTTTATGATTTAAAATATGCTATATTTATTAAAGCTTTATATTACAAAACATTACTTTTATGGATCCACGAATTGTGTGAGTTATTGTGTCTTAGCCATTTTACGTACACACTGTTCCCATTCTTACGCAATACTTTTTCAACCAGATACACGTCGAAATTAGCAACATGTTGTAACTCGTATTCATAGAATCCTCTGGCGATTCGATTTTCATAAACATATTTCAGCAGATGCGTTGCGGGATTAGTTTTCTGTACCTCGGCGATTGTAAATATTTCAGTGCTCCAATTCGGTGTGTAACCTTTTTTAAAAATTGTCTTAAATTTGCTCACACGTACCGCATCTCCAACTTTGAATTGTGCTGGAGCGGCAATCTTTACGTGATTATACACCGTTGTTAAGAGCTCAGCAGCGTTTGATGGTGTAACATCAATTGGTTGTATACCGATAGTTCAATGCTTTCACGCGTGTAATTTGATACGAGATGCTGCAGCGAGCCGATCCATTTATAATTTCCATTAAACGTAAACACCTTCCACATGTCGTTTCTGAGCGTATGATTGAATCGCTCGACTACTGATGCTTTCATCACCGAATACGTTGAATAATGATTTATGGTGTATTTTGACAATAGTTTTTGCACATTTGCGTTGTAAAATTCCTTTTCTTTGTCGGTCTGTAGATTTTTCGGATACCTTCCACTGTGTCGAATTATCTTCCCAATTACCGTAGAAACTTCATTTCCATTCTTGGTTTTGAGGGGTTTAGCCCATGCATGCTTACTCAGCACATCTATAACAGTGAGTATGTAATGGAAGCCTCTGTTATACCGCGTGTAAGGTCGCATCTCGACCATGTCCGCTTGCCATAGGTCGTCGTACCCATGTACTATGACGCGTCTTCGGGGAAAAACCCTTCTCGCCTGTGCATGCAATTGTTCCACAAGACACTGTTTCTCGATACTAGGGGTTTTCTTCTCAGCCATTTATCAGTCCCTACTGACGCGAAGACCTAATGTACACGTCTTATCAATCATCAAATCGACGTTCGACATCACATTGTCCCATCGTCCTAACGTCCTCAACGTCCCATCGTCCCGACGCCCAACGTCCCAACGTCCTTACATCCCTACCTCGTCCCCACGTCCCAACCTTCAGCTGTTGATGCATTTGATTTTGGAAGCCGGTACTATCCCTCTCCAATTGATTCAGTTGATCTTTCAAGCTTTGAACGTAATCTTGAAACATGATCATCTTCTTGTCGAATTCGTCTTGTCGATTTTTTATAATTGTTATGTTTTCTTGCAAGTATAGCTTGTTGATAGCATCGTCATTCTCTACAGGCGGTGCTACCCGTCGAATCTTGCACGACTTTGCATCGTAATTGGCACCAACAATAGAAAGAGCGTTGTCGCGTACATAATTTCTCACTACTCCATTTCAGTGATAGTATGATTCCATTGTGCCAAAAGATGACCCAAGCTTGTTGATTGGCATTTTGATAACGATTGACTGTATCGCCAAAAGTGCAGCATAATTTATAATGTCTTCTGTCTCGCGAAGTTCCTCGATAATCGATAACATCTCATTGTCGTAAGCATAGTGACCAGCTTGACGCGAAGCCTCGAGCAATCGAAGCCGATCTACGAATTCGTTGGGATCATTCCAGTGAACGTAATCAATCTTGTTGCTGGTTAATCTCATCGAGCATGGTACGCCCTTTCCAACTTTTCTATCGTTCAATAAAGGTTTGATTACGTAGATATTCTTGTATCCTTTGTTGCCTAATGTTTTACCATACGAATCATGCTTGTACTTATGCGCACTCGTTGTCAGCAGTATGTCCCTATAGTTGCGATCATCAGCCTCAGTATAAATGTCGTTATCTGGAATTTTCCTAAATATCAATTCATAATGGCCGGGTGTACCAGAATATCGTATGCCATCGATAATTATGTTATCGGCATTGTCCACGTCAAAATGTTTATTGCCGAGCATCGGTCCATCATTGCCGAGATAAACACCACACACATGATCCATACTAACCTCTAGGTCTCCGCGTAATACAGGCGCGATGTATTTTTGCCTCAGCGGACCTAGGTGATTCCGCAACGTTTCTTCACCTTCCGACGTTTACAACCGACTTCGAACAGACGCACAGTGGTCCCAAATCGTGAAATCGTGGCCAAAACCCCCAAAAATAATTTTTCGCTACGGAGGTTTGACCTGTCGGAATCGTTAGTTTAATGATGTCCCTTTAGGGTAGGGAAAATGAAATGTGTCATATTTTTATAGCTGGATGGCAATTGCGATCCAAACTTCGGCTTCTTTAGTCAGTCGTTTGGCGAGAGCGTAAGCGTGAATACGTGCGACCAAGTGAAAAGTGAATAAGTTTTTTTAGAAGACATCAATATCAATTCTGCAAAATGGATGCTGTTCCTGGAAGTAGGTACAACATTTCTGAGTAGTGATATATTGAAAATTGTGATCCAGTAAGTTTGTAAACCGGTACATTTATTACTGAAAATAGAACGTAAAATTTCATGCATGCATCGCAAACATGTAAGCAAAAAGTTGCATATCCCACAATATCACGGTACAATTCCTCTTCAGACTTGTATTTGATACTTTGATCTTATAGAATTTGCAAACATTAGCTGCCACTTTTTGCCCCTTTTGATCGTACAGCCCTATTTTATAATGCAGGGTGGCATTTTATAGCCAGATTGTACCTTATACCTGCCTTACTTTATGACGGTCACGAAATATCTGTGCGGTATTATCTTTCGTTTTCTCTTTCTTTCGTTTTCATGTAGATTTTTTACTTATACAGGGTGTTCGGCAACCCCTGGTAAAAATTTTAATGGGAGATTCTAGAGGCCAAAACAAGACGAAAATGAAGAGTATCAATTCCTTGACTTAGGTTTCATTAAAAAGTTATTAACAAATTAATTTAAAAAATTTCAAATTATTCTGAAAAAATTATTTTTGGTTGTGGGCGTCAATTACAATAATTTTTGGTCAATACACATTCCCTTGAAATCCTACCTATTTTCTAGAAAAAAATTCAGTACGGGCGGTACTTTAAACGCTAATAACTTTTTAACGAAGCCTCCATCAACAAATTTGTATTCTTGATTTTCGTTTTATTTTGGCCTCTGGAATCTCCCATTAAAATATTTCCCAGAGGTGGCCGAACACCCTGTATAGCAAACCAATAGAGAGCGAGCAAAAAATAGCGTACAATCAATAATCTTAAGACCTTTGCTTTAATTCTTGAACAGTGTGTTTTAAATATATTATAACTTATGTATAATTATGTATTGTAATTTTCACGTGATTCCTACATTTCCTTCACATACGCGTGAGCTCTATTGGAAACGCCATTTTGTTTTTTCCAATTATGACTTTTGATTCGTAATCAGCGACCTCGATAACAGCTATCTACAAATTTTTAGCTAAATCGAAGAACTCCTTCATATTTTGGCGAATCTTCCCATGCTGGCTGGTTCCCGATTTCGTCCGAAGAAGAGAAGGGCAGTGGTTAGCGAACCCCAAATTGCCCCCAAAAGATGCAGGCTCCATCTATAGGTTTGAGTGGAGTGCAATGCCATTGACGAGTGTGCCTATGGCCCCTTTCATGAGACGAACTAGAATGTAAATTCCGATTACCCGTGCACTAAGTGAACCAAAGGAAATGAAACCCTCCCATATCTTGATTCCAGCTGACTTGGCTATTTTCTCCAATGACTCCTCGTCCATGAGGTCGAACATAGAAATGGCACCAGGCCTAAACTGCCGCCCTGTGGCCCCCTGTGCCAGAGAGCTGATGATTGCCCCCTTCTCGATTGGGAACATGATGTGTTCCTTTAACTTTTCCAGGTCTTCATGCGAATAGATCGCGCCATTAGCAAGGCTTTTGAGATCGACGTACTTCCATGTTGATTTTGTCAACGGAGCCAGCGGTTGCGGTGGTAAACTTTCCACCAACCTTGGGGAAAGCCTGTACCAAGCCCCTTGAAGCTTATATAAAGTGGGCATTAGCTCGTAGCAGGTTTTGCATGTTCCTGTTCTGGAGAGAATGTGCGTTCGTGGTAACAGAAAATAAGATTCATTATTGTAAGTTACAGGGAGTTCGTTGAAACATTCCTCTGTTTTCCGAGCTTGGCAGTTTACCGGAATACATTTTACCAAATGTAGTGCTTCCCCTGATGGAATTATCATATAACCGGGCGCACGAGCTATCGCGGTCGCTACTTCTTCTGGTGCACTGTGTACTAATGCGAGCGCGTTTTGCAGCACACGCTGTTCCACAAGGCAACGTTGTTTTACGAGGTCCTGGTATAACTGCTTTATCTGTACCTTCATGTGCTTTTCCACGTAGATGAATTTGGAGTTAACGTATGTGAAGATGTCCAGGTTGCTGACCGGGATCCGTGCCTTTTCCTTGAATCTTCCGGTCTTCGCGGTTTCCAGAATGAATAGTTTAGGATGCTCTGTTTTCGCCAGTGTATATCCACAGATAGTGGTACGGCTTGTTTCCGTTAGAGCGAACATAGCATCATCCGAGGTGACAGTGTATACTACGGGTCCTTTATCTCCCGGAAGCGTGATGCGGGTGGCTCTGCCGTCGTATAAAACATCATAACCATTAAAATTACAGGAGTCTATCGGTGCGCTATCCCAAAAGCTGAAGCCGTCCTCCGAATCCAGGCAATGTCCGTGCTGTAATTTGCAGCGCTGCCCCGAATGCAGGATTACCTCGTTCGTGCTCAGTTTCACCGGGGCCACATAGTTTTTTAATGACATTCGAGCTACTGCTTGAACCACTACGCTTGTCCAAGTTCCGTATGGTTCGCTGTACGTTGTACCCGAACAGGTACCCTCCGAATTTACCATTCCGGCTAGGGTAAGATTCCTCGTCGTTGTAGAATTTGGCATTATGCCTGTGATTTGTATAGCGGCATTGATGAACATTGACCCCGTTTCGTGCAGAGTCCTGCAGGTATCCTTGGATATTGTTAATATGTATTGTTGCCTACCGTTGTTTACTATGGACACATGCGAATGCATACCGCAATAAAAAAATTATTCTGTCAATTTCGACGTTGCATTGCTCAACCGATGTCTCCTTGAAATCTGCCAATTGGAGTAGCTGGATATCACGTTCCTCAGTTGCTGGTTCGATTTCCTCGGAGTTACAATTTGGTTCGTCAATGGCAGAAAAGGTGGTAACGTTTAACGTTCGCCCCCCACAGTCATAACCGATGATGGCCAATGCGTGGCCAAAAATAATATTTACGATTGCTACTCGGATAAACATTGTTCGGTTGTCCGCGAAAAACTGACCGTCACGAGGCACGAGCCTCATTTTATAACTAAGCCCTTTATGGTGGGGGAAGATTCGAATACCCCGAGCGCGCTCTATGTCTCTATGCTTATGGTACAGCTGCTGAATATAATTTTCCTTGATGTCAGACCGTATGTGGATTAATAAAACGTTCGCGTATTTGCAAATTCTTTTCTGCTCGTTCAGGTAATCTAAAGCATTTATGCCCGTTGCCCTGCTGTCGTATGGTAGGCGACATTCAGAAACGGTAAATATTGGTGATTCGAACTTATTATTTTCAGTATGCCATGCCGAAACAGATTCGGGCTTACGGGGATGATCCCTTTCCTCCGCGTTCGAGTGACTAGTGGTAATTATATTCAGCAATTCCTTGAGACGTTGCGACGGGGATTTCGATATAGTAAAAACGGTTTCGGAACCGGTATTGGACGAAGAAACGGAGCTAAGGTGTATTTGTGATTCGGACTCATTATATTCATTAAGACATGCTAAAACGGATTCGGGCTTACTATATTTATTATGACACGCCGAAACGGATTCAGTCTTACAGATTTCGTCGAAGATTGCCGAAACGGATTCGGGCTTACTATATTTATTATGACATGCCGAAACGGATTCGGGGTTACAGATTTCATATGGAACATCCTTATCATTCCGTATTTGCTCTACTTCTTTTATCTCTAGCAAAGGCATCGGAAAGGCTACCGCTTTGCTAGTCGTATTCGCGCAATTAACGTAGATATACCCGTCGCGATTACGGACGAGTGAATCACAAATAAAGACCCCGCTCATAATTTCCCGTTTACGCAAAAGACCCACGGCGGGCCCGGTGGTCCCTGCCTCGATACAGGCTACCGTGCGTGCTGGAATTACTATTTGCTTTATGTTACAAAATGGGATCTCCGTCCCTTTCCATTGTATGGATCCTTTCATATAGGAGATTTCCGCGCCCTCTTTCAAAAAAATTGACCCTAAAATCCCGTTTGTCGGTATCGGAAAGTCCTCGTAAACTACCCAAAATTTTATAGGACAAGAATTGATATTAATCGTTGCCGTTCCCAATGTTTTGATGTGGCCTTCAGTGATACCACATAATTTTATCGTTTCAGACGGATCGACGACAATTCCCTTCCTCAATGTATTTGCTTTTATTAAATTTAATTCCGCACCGGTGTCGATCATGAAGGTAGCAGCGTTGTCTAATTCCGGTGCGGAAATCAAAACTTGTGGTACCGTGGAGTCTTTTAATGTTCTGACTCCGGCGATTCTGTAACTTTCGTTGTTATTGACCTTATCATTTTCAAATTTACCTCCTCCCGTCGCTGGCCGGAAGTCGTGGGGAGGGGTTGTCCGTTTCCCGAATTCCGCGAGTTAAATTCTCTTTTCCTACATTCATGAATATCGTGCCCAGGGTTTTTACAGTAGTTGCAGAAGCGTAAATTAAAATCATTGCGCCTGGGACCAGAGTTGCGTATAGGCGAAACTATGTTGCGACCGGATGTTTCATATCGCGAAGATAACGATTCTCGTGGCGCGGGAGCCTGATAACGCGTACGCTCTGTGTTAGGGTACGACCAAATATTCTGTCGCGGAGAAATAATATTTGCATGTACCGGGTGACTATTTATTTCGCGCCTACCTCCCGAAAATTGTACACGTTTAAGTGGCTCGTAGCGAGTTCTGTCCAATTCATATTGTTTGAAAGCTTCTATGGCTGCATCATAAGCTGAGCCTAACGTAGAGTGTGGTCGAGATTTTACGTCGATTCGCAGAACAGGAGTTAGCCCGCTTTTTTTTTTTTTTTTTTTGTCGTGGGGAAAATCTTCGAAAGACTCCCTCCCACCTCCTTGGGGAGAGGTGGGAGGGGTGTGTGGGATTCCCCGCGCCCGTACAACGACAGGCGCGGGACCTACCCACTAAAAACCCCACGGTGACCCTTCGGCACGCTTTGGGAGGATACCGGGAATCGCTCGAAGCATTCTTCCGGTATCCTCCCCGTGCCCGCGCTTTCGCGCCCATCCCTCGGGGGGACAATCGGTCCCCCCAGTAGACACACTGCCTCATAGCGGCGGGACGGGGCCACTCCATCCCGCCGCTATCCGTCCCGGGGCCGCGTTTAGTGGCGGCTGCGAGCCCCAACTCGCAACCGCCCGCGACCCCGTTTCCACCCCTCGGCGGCCGGGCGTTCATGGCCGCACCAGACCGCCGAGGGTGCCTCCCCTTGCGTCGGACCGGTAGGGGGAGGCACTCCTACCCCCAACCGGTCCGACCCGGCGCCGCCTGGCGGGAGGAGGGTCCCCTCAGGACCCCCCTCCCAGCCTAGGTCATCCGCCACGCCGAGGCGGCCGCCCGCGACGCCTCGCGACCGGGCGACGACCTCGGGCCACCGCACGAGCGCGAGCTTCAGCGCGCCGCTGAAGGTCGCGCTCCCTCCCCGCGGCCTCCTTCTGCAACATTACGTTCTCGCAGAAGGAGGCCACGGCCCTCCACTTCTCCTCGCTGCCGAGCATGGCGCGCACCACGCCCGGCAGCGAGACATCCCGCCCGACGACGCCGACCAGGACACGGCGCTCCCCCTCCCACGCGGGGCATACCTCCAGGGTATGATCCGCCGTGTCCTGCTCAGCGTCGCAGTGGCAGCAACGCGCCGTCGGCTCCTTCCCTATCCGGCACAGGTATCTTCCGAAGCTGCCATGCCCGGAAAATACCTGTGCCAGCCGGTAGGTGAGGCTGCCATGACCTCTGTCCAGCCACTCCTTCAGGAGTGGCCGAACAGCCTCGACAGTCCGGTGCCCCGCGGTTGGCAGAGCCAGCCGCTCCTGCCACGCGAGCAACACGGACTGCCGGGCCTGGCGCTTCAAATCGCCCCAAGCAGGTTCCTGCCCGCCCGGGACCGCCCCCACCCCCGCGCGACGGTCGACGCGGTGCCGGTACATCACCGCGTGCGACCGCGCGAGCAGGTCCATGGGCGGCATCCCCGCTAGAACCGTCGCCGCCTCATGTGACATGGTCCGATACCCGCGGACGACCCTGAGCGCCATGCGCCTCTGCACCCGACGCAGCATAGTCATGCTGCGCCGGGAGGCAGCCAGGTCGTCCGCCCAGACGGGGGCCCCGTATAGGGCCACCGACTGGACCATTGCCACATAGAGGCGACGAACTCGGCCCGCCGGGCCCCCCAGGTTGGGCAGGATCCGGCCCAGAGCCGCAACCATCCTTTCCAACCGGGGGACCAGGCAGCGGAAATGCTCCTCGAAACGCCAGTGGCTATCGAGGATCAGCCCTAGATACCTGATCTGGGGCTTCACCTCGATGTCAGCCCCACCCACCCGGATCAGAGGGGGTGGCGGATCCTGCCGAGGTGAATGAAACGCAATCACCTCGGTCTTATGGACCGCCACCGTCATCCCCATCCCCCTGATCCGGTTGACGACGCGTTGCGACCCCTCCTCCGCGCGACGCATGGCCCTCCCCCAGTGCGCCCCGACGGCCAGCACCAGTGTGTCATCCGCATAACACACCGTGCTGACGCCGTCGGGGAGGCCGGCCCGCAACACCGAGTCGTACGCGATGTTCCACAGGAGTGGCCCGAGGACCGACCCCTGCGGAACACCGCAGTACACCTCCCTCCGCATATCACCATCCCGGCCCGGATACTCGATCCACCTGCCGCGGAGATAATCCCCGACGACCGCCCTGAGACAAGGGGGGACTCGATGATATTCGAGTCCCCTCCTTATCTCTTCGCAGGGGAGGGTGTTAAAGGCATTGGCAATATCCAAGGATATTGCCAATGCCACCCCTCCCCGGGAGACGGCCGCCCCCGAGAGGGCCCTCACACGACCTATCGCGTCGATAGTCGATCGGCCCCCCCGGAAACCGAACTGGCAGTCGGCCAGACCGGGATCACCCCGCGACAGGTGCTCGACGAGGCGGGCAGCAATCACACGCTCGAAGAGCTTGCCCACCTCGTCGAGGAGACAAATGGGCCGGTATGCGGAGGGAGACTCCGCGGGCGGAGTTAGCCCGCTTACAAAATTATCATGGGTTAAGCGATTTACTTCCATCGGGTCCGGATTGCTTCCTTCACAGTCGAGAATCGCGGTTCACAAGTCTTTAACCCTACTTATATAGTCCAAAATATGTTCCGATGGTCCCTGATAAACGTTTGCCAATTCTCCTCGGTAATGATCTATTGTTTTATTTAACCCGAAAACGTCTTGTAGTCGATTACATAATTGCGAAATATTCCGACAGCCCTCATCTTCTACGGCGGTGTAAGCTCGTCCGCGTAATTTGTTAATAATTAATTTCGTTAAGGTGCCTTCTACGTGGGGTGGTACGATGTCTCGCGCGCGACGACAAGCGCGATTAAAAGAAAATATAGGTGTATTGCAACCGTCGAATATTGGTACTGACTCGACTGCTTCCTTTAGTGAATAATTTACAGACTCTGAGCTATCTAGGTTTGATCTAGTTTGCAGCATGTCTTCCATGATTCTTTCCTCCTGAATTTCGCGTAATCGATCGATCTCGCACCTAGCCTCGTTCAATTCCGCGCAGATTTCCTCCATGTCGAAGCCCGAAGGATTTGCCTTAGCGTCTTTTAATTCGGAATTTAATCTTTCCAATTCTATTTTTTATTCCGCGGCCCCTTACATTTCGCGACGCTGTGCTTCTAATGCTTTATCTTCCTTTCGTAATCGCTTTTCTTTTTCGGCTAATTGTTTTTGTAAAGCTATTAATTCAGCTTCTGAAACTAACGATTGGGGACTTGCTGCCCTCTTTGAACGCGTATTATTTGATAGCGTATTCATGCTATCTTTACTGCTCATGTTTGCGATGTAAAAATTAAAATTAAGATTCTAGAAATGCTTGTCCCTGACCTAAACGTGCTTCTACTGTTTCCGTATGGACCACTCGAATATCCCACCGCTGTCACCAAAAATATGTCGCGTCCCGGGTTTTGGTCGCAGTAAAAATAAAAGGAAATCACCACGAGTCCGGTTCGTAACGTTTTGAGTAGTCTTTTTGGTTCACGGGGCACTTTCGTCCACGTCTAACCGGGAATTAACGCACGGTAACAGTTCGAGTTTACAAAGGGAGGGACTCACCGTTGGATGATAACTTGCCGGTATTGATGGTTGATAGAACGGCTTGCAACGGCTGGTGATGAAGCGTGCTGTCGGTAAGGGGCCGACCGAAGAGATAGCGCTGCCTTCGTGTTCTATTCCAGTTCTGGCATGGAAAGGTTGTCCTGTCGCAGGCGAGGGTCGGTTACGGCTGCTGCCGTCTGGTATGCTGCCTGGATAGCTGGCGTCGGTACGGCGAAGCTCTGCCACGGCTTTACCCCGTATTCCTCGATGGTGGTTAATGAAGTTACGCCTGTGATGACCGGGTATTGGATCTTCACGATGGATGTTACGACAAGAACCCCGCGACTTTCTATCTTTTAAACTTGTTCGAAAGCGAAGTTTTAATTATTTATAAGCGATGTAGAATCGTTGAGGTTTATAAGAATTGTGAACGTTTAGTCTTAATATATAGTTTATTACTTATTACAATAGGAGACCCCTTGCTCGGGCCGTGAAGTAGTTAATTAATAATTGACGCGAGAAATTGACATACTGACTAACTGCACCGAACAATGAGCAATAAGCCAATAAGCGGCGGACAATTAGTGGCGACTAAAAGCGACGACTAAAAGGCACCGAGTAAAAGCGATGCTCTTGATTGAGCGCTTAATTTATATGATTTCCTTCTCCCAGGTTGGAAGGAAACAGCGTTGAGAAACCCTGGCTGGAGCGAGATGGAGTTGCAACCTCAGCATCTGGTGGTTAGCACGGTGCAGCTATTGAGAGACAGCGATGCTGCGTCAGCAGCTACTGGCGTGAGGAGGATGGCTGCGCCTCATGTTCTCTCTCCCTCTGGAATCCGCAGAATCAGAGCCTGGGCTCCACGCGCGAGTTGGCCGGATGCTGTTATCTCGGTACCACATACCGGGTGCTCGATGAAATGTTCACAACGGGTGTCCGAATCGGAATTTGGTACAATGTTCAATAAATGGTTATTTATAATGAGCCTTACTTAACTAATTCAATCCTATTTAACAATATAAATTCTCCTATTCTTAATTAACAATATAATACCTTCACATGCTTCCATTCTTTAATTAACAATATAATTTCACGCATACTTCCATTCTTAATTAACAATATAAACTCTCGCATACTTCCGTTCTTAATTAACAGTATAAATTCTCACATACTTCCATTCCTTAATTAACAATATAAACTCTTGCATACTTCCATTCTTTAATTAACAATATAAATTCTCGCATACTTCCACTCTTTAAATATGCATAAATGAAATAACGCAATACAATATTGATATAAATTTGTAATACTAAATATTATTTTATAATAGGGAATATACTAAATCGAACAATAATGAACAATATACTAAATCAATATAACAAAGTATGGAATATAGCAATAAGGAACGTACTAAATCAAACATCGTACGGAAATTTATATCAATATTGTATTGCGTTATTTCATTTATGCATAATTAAAGAGTGGAAGTATGCGAGAATTTATATTGTTAATTAATGAATGAAAGTATGCGAGAATTTATATTGTTAAGTAAAAAATGGAAGTATGCGAGAGTTTATATTGTTAATTATAGAATGGAAGTATTTGAGAGTTTATATTGTTAATTAAAGAATGGAAGTATGCAAGAGTTTATATTGTTAATTAAGAATGGAAGTATGTGAGGTTTTATATTGTTAATTGAGAATAGGAGAATTTATATTGTCAATTAGGAACGTAAGAATTAGTCAAGTAAGGCTCATTATAAATAACCATTTATTGAACATTGTAACAAATTCCAATACCGACACCCGTTGTGCACATTTCATCCAGCACCCGGTATGTGGTACCGAGATAACAGCATCCGGCCAACTCGCGCGTGGAGCCCAGGCGCTGAGTCAGCGGATTCCAGAGGGAGAGAGAACGCATGAGGCGCAGTCATCCTCCTCACGCCAGTAGCTGCTGACGCAGCATCGCTGTCTCTCAATAGCTGCACCGTGCTAACCACCAGTTGCTGAGGTTGCAACTCCATCTCGCTCCAGCCAGGGTTTCTCAACGCTGTTCCTTTCCAACCTGGGAGAAGAAAATCATATAAATTAAGCGCTCAATCAAGAGCATCGCTTTTAGTCGGTGCCTTTTAGTCGTCGCTTCTAGTCGCCGCTAATTGTCCACAGCTTATTGGCTTATTGCTCATTGCTCGGTACAGTTAGTCAGTATGTCAATTTCTCGCGTCTATTATTAATTAACTACTTCACGACCCGAGCAAGGGGTCTCCTATTGTAATAAGTAATAAGTTGGTGAGAAAGGGGAGTTCTGGACAGGGGGTTCCGAGGGGGTGCGGGGGGGGGCTTGCGCGTCGGAGTGGGGGGGCCCGTGGTGGGTCTGTCGGGGGGGGCCGACAGTCGGAGTGGGGGGTCGGTAACTATTACTGTTAGGGGGAGGAGGTTTGAAAATACCTCGCCTAACGGGGGTCCGGATCTCGAGGGAAAGAACAGCCGGAAAATAAGCGGTACAATTATAATTTTATTTTCGCTTGATCGCCTTATGCGACTAAGCCGTTTATTTCGTTAAATTTGACTCTTAAATACAGACGATAGAAGAAATTGGGAAAAAAACTCAGACGTCTGGCTGACGTCTAGAAAAACCCTCGCGTCGATCGGTCTGATGGCTCGCGTCGCGCTGTTATGGAATAGAAAGAGAGAGACGAATTTAAGCGTTAAATACCTGACAACGCTAGTCACGTTGTGTGTCTTACTCTTTTCTGCACGCTCCTGGTTTGTGCTTGTCGCACTCAGGAGCGGGAATCTCAGCCGCCGCGATACGCAGCTAAGCGAGTGGACTGTATATGTGAGCGTTCCCTTTAAATCGGGAATCGCTCTGTTATTGTTACGAGATCGGGGTTTGTATCCAGCTTCCTCCGCAGCCTTAAGAGAGCGGAGAGTTTTCTCCGGTCTCGGGTAATTAAGAGGCGGCCGAATTTAAAAACGTCCCGTTATCTAGTGAGATTTAATCTCATTACTTTGACGACTGCAACTCTTGATTGTCGCAGGAGAGGGTGAATAGAGGGAGGTTGTAAAGCTCCAACCGTCACCCGGTCCTCGGTCCCTTACCGTCTTCGTATGTGCGTACGGAACACAGTGTGGTGCAGTCTTTCAACGGCGTATTTGACGACTTACGTTGAGACTATCACACCACGGCGCTTTGTGAGTCGCGTTCTACGCACAGTAGCCGTACAGGACTGGCGGTCAGTGAACAGCGCTCTAGCAGGTCGCCGGAAGCTGGGCTTGGAATAACTCGTCCCAAGCTCCGACTGGAAGACGGCAAGTCCACTCAGGGTATACACGCCACGAAGGCCCCTATAGGTGGGAGCAAGACCGTTCGAAAATCAAGGGAGGATCGGGTTTTAATCTCGATGCCTCTCGCACGACCGCTGTTTGCAGCAATACGTGGAAAATTCGGGAACTCGATGATATCAACGAGTTTCCCGCAGTCTTTTAACCGGGTCGTACTCACGACCGAATCGATTAACTAGCTGATTCGACAAACGGAATTACACGTAGGTTACTGGTATGAATTTGCTTACGCAATCTAACCAGTAAAGCTACGGCTATACGTCGCTTGTCCGCTTAACGAAAGTTCGAATAACTCGAACTATTCGAATCTGCGATAGAATCAGCCGATGTGTCACAAAATGTTTCCTCAACGAAAGCTCGAATAACTCGAAGCGATTCGGAGATTTTGGGAATTCTGCGGAGCGTGATCGTTTACCGATGTGCTCCCGGCAGGATCCTGATTAAGAGTGACGGACGAGCACGAGCTGCCAAAAGTTACGCGTGAGAGGGGGAATCCTCCGACACGCGGCGCTGTCGCCGTGTCTTTCGTCCGTCTTTTTCTAACTTGTAAACGTACCTTTTCTCTGTACTCGTACGTTGAACTAACTGTTCGAACTCGTACGTTACTTGGTCGATCGCGTGACTTTCAGAAAAAACCCGAAAATTATGGTTTTTCTAGTCTATATTGTGTCGCGTAACGGACGCCGCGACCGAGAGTCCTCTGGTCGGTTACGTACCTCGAAATCAACACTGTTTAACGAATTTTATGTTATGTTCAAATACCTCGAATTAATGCGATATTTAAACACACCGCCCCCCTTGCACGGTCCGTGCAATAATTAGGAGGAGCGTTAATTCGTTGTCACGTCGCGATTAGCCACCGTCGAGAAAAGTTGGCATGTACTTAATTATGAAAATTAAGGTACTTGCATTATCGCCGCGAGAAGGTCAGTCTGCCCTGCAATCTGTGCTGGGGTGAGGATCACCTCCTTCATGGGGGCCTGGTTTAATACAAGCGCGTTTGGTCGGCGAGACCGTACTTATTATCAAGTACAGCAAATTAAAGACACAGGGTATGTAAGAATCAACGCCGTTTTTATGTTCAAACGGTAGTTCTCGCCTTCCTGTGTCTGGTACCGCGGAATTCGGGACTTTTTCTATCCCGTCTGCGGCTTCGACGGCTCATGTCGATGTTGACTCATCGACGGGCAGTTATACACAACTTTGTAATTGATCGTGTATAAGTGGCTGTGCGTACTTGAGTTACATGCACATGCCTGTTCTTGCCCAGGAATCGTTCCTCGTTACTTCCCGTTTCCCAATGATTCGGGGGGAGAAGAGGGTTGTGTATCAAAACCAATTCCTTTGATTTAAACTGCATTCGTGTGGTATGCCACTTGTAGCAATTCTGGAGCTACGTGAGTCACTCGCGCATGCAATTGTTTTCAGAGTTGCTCGTGGAAGTTCTGAATTTTTCTCAATCGCTTAAACCGCGAAAGGATTTTCAGTTTCCACTGGAAGTACATTATTTGGACTTACGATCATAAGTGGTACGGTGTGAGAGACGCATAATCCTCGATCAGTCCTATAAGCGGCGTTCGCGACGAGTTTAACTCGCTGCGATCTTGCAGAATTGTGTCTGCATTTTCTCGCTTTTAGACGTAAATCGCCGAGGGTGCGTTTCGGGTTGATTTTCCAGATTTTACCGGTTATTTTTATACCACTAAACGAATCGCGGGATGTAGAGTCTGGTTTGATCAATGGCCTCGATTCGAGTCATATGATCTACGGACTCATTTTCCGTGAGAAACTTAGATTATTCACCCTCGTGGTCGGGGTTCGTATCCAGCTTCCTCCGCAGCCTTAAGAGAGCGGAGAGTTCTCCGGTCTCGGGTAATTAAGAGGCAGCCGGACTTTAAACCGCCCCGTTGTTCCAGTGCAACGGATTTTTTTGGAAGCGTATGTCGTCTTCCTCCACCGTTGTGGTACGCACCGAGGTCGAGGAGATTTTTCAGTTTCTCCGAACCTTCGAATCGCTTGATCCAGCGATTCGAGAACGGTGCCTTGCAGCGTTCTTATGGTTACCCGGGTTTCGCCCGCTGCATTTCTCGGACCGGTGATCACCCATCCGAAGCAGTGTCTGGCGCTATGAAACCCTCGTGCTTTATTCGAGGAAATCTTGGTCGAATAATTTGGACCTATGCAACCGTGTCGATCAGAATTTCAATATTCTGATCAGTGCGAGATTTACATCGCACTCGTTTTACCGAACACTCGTACTTAGGCTGTGGCCGATGGCACTGTCCTCGGTACAACTGTACTGAACACGATACCGTGTTACGTTGAGGCGTGGTTCACATCAGCACTCGAAGTCGAGTTTTTGGCCTTTGACCTGAATTTGGCAGGCCGACGTCGTGAGGCATTCGAACGCCATTCTTCACGATTGTCGTACTCGTTATTCGGTAACTGTTTCTGGTCGCGAGCTTCCCAGGTTTGCTCAAAATGTAGCAAGGGATGGTGCCTCCCGCTGCACTTTTTACAGACATTGAGGCTCTGACACCGCTGCACCGTGTGGGTTGTGCCCAAGCATAGTATGCACCCCCGGCGGTTCTTTATGTATTGGCAGCGCATTTGAGCAGGCAATACCAAGAAGTTATCGCATTTCGATAACTCGTGCGGTCCAGAGCAGAACCCGCACGTTTCCTCCGAAACGGGGGTTGCCTGTACTTCGTCGTTGGGGTACCGCTCTTGTGGCTCTGCAGCCGAGTCGTTTTCCCTCACAACGTTATGGCTGCGCACCTTTTCTGAGACAGAGCTCGTTTCCCGAGCGGTGCCACGGTTACGTGTACTGTCCCTGGTTGCAGGTGCTAGGGCTTCCTCTCGACGATCTTCGTTCATCGCGAGAAGAGCGAGCGAATGGTTTTCGATGAACTTCCTTACGTCTTCGAACGTAGGATATTCTGTCGTAAGGTTCAACGTCCTCTGCCATTCCAGCTCTAATTTCGGGGTGAAATGGTGTTTCGCCCAGTGCGCGAGCAGCCAGTCTAACAGCTGCTCGGCGGATCCTCTTTTTCGGAGGGCAGCAAGAGTTTCTGTGCAATCCACAGTTATCTGCTGCATACTGGCCAGATCGTTCAGATCAATCGGGTCCATAAACAGGAGCTTATCAAGCAGCTTTCCCGTGACCAGGCGTGGAAGGCCGTATTTTTCTTTCAGCTTTTTCCATGCTTCCGGGAAATCACGTCCGACGATCTCGAACGACGAAATCGTCACGAGAGCTGGTCCCTCTAAGCACGCATTCAGATGATACAGTTTCTGTACATCAGATAAAGATGCATTATTGACTACCCCGGAAGTGAATAGATCCTCGAAATGTTCCCATTCTCGAGGATCTCCTCCGAATTTGGGCAATCGTTGCTTCGGGAGCTCGATCGGCATGCTCATTTGTTGGACTTCCGGTGCCGCTGGTTTAGACTCAGCGGCGATTCGGTCCATTTCGGTGGTAACGTAATTCTGGAATTCCTGGAATTCGTTTTCCACACCGAGGAGGTAGCCCGGCTTAAACAGCGCGTAGGCTTGTCTTTTCGCGGCGGGAACCATCCTACGCACGCTTGTATACAGGGCGCGGGTGTCCCGCCATAATTGTCTGGCGTAGTTGAGTTTTTCCTCAAGAAGTTTCTCTGAGTACTTCGCTCTGCCCATCTTTTTCAAGTTTGTGGTCAGCGTTCTGAGACGGTCGAACTCTTCGGTTAATTCCGTGAGTTGATCCTCAAGGTCAAACCGCGACAATTCTTCCGCTATCGCCATAGTGTATTTTATCGAGGATCAATCAACTCGATTTAAACTCTGTCGTGGTTAATTCTTCACGTACGAGAGTGTTCACTCTTTTCCCGTTCCAATCAACCTCGATTTGATCCGGCTCGAAGGACCTTATGTTAGGGGGAGGAGGTTTGAAAATACCTCGCCTAACGGGGGTCCGGATCTCGAGGGAAAGAACAGCCGGAAAATAAGCGGTACAATTATAATTTTATTTTCGCTTGATCGCCTTATGCGACTAAGCCGTTTATTTCGTTAAATTTGACTCTTAAATACAGACGATAGAAGAAATTGGGAAAAAAACTCAGATGTCTGGCTGACGTCTAGAAAAACCCTCGCGTCGATCGGTCTGATGGCTCGCGTCGCGCTGTTATGGAATAGAAAGAGAGAGACGAATTTAGGCGTTAAATACCTGACAACGCTAGTCACGTTGTGTGTCTTACTCTTTTCTGCACGCTCCTGGTTTGTGCTTGTCGCACTCAGGAGCGGGAATCTCAGCCGCCGCGATACGCAGCTAAGCGAGTGGACTGTATATGTGAGCGTTCCCTTTAAATCGGGAATCGCTCTGTTATTGTTACGAGATCGGGGTTTGTATCCAGCTTCCTCCGCAGCCTTAAGAGAGCGGAGAGTTTTCTCCGGTCTCGGGTAATTAAGAGGCGGCCGAATTTAAAAACGTCCCATTATCTAGTGAGATTTAATCTCATTACTTTGACGACTGCAACTCTTGATTGTCGCAGGAGAGGGTGAATAGAGGGAGGTTGTAAGGCTCCAACCGTCACCCGGTCCTCGGTCCCTTACCGTCTTCGTATGTGCGTACGGAACACAGTGTGGTGCAGTCTTTCAACGGCGTATTTGACGACTTACGTTGAGACTATCACACCACGGCGCTTTGTGAGTCGCGTTCTACGCACAGTAGCCGTACAGGACTGGCGGTCAGTGAACAGCGCTCTAGCAGGTCGCCGGGAGCTGGGCTTGGAATAATTCTTCCCACGCACCGACTGGAAGACGACAAGTCCACCCAGGGTATACACGCCACGAAGTCCACTATAGGTGGGAGAAAGACCGTTCGAAAATCAAGGGAGGATCGAGTCCTAATCTCGATGCCTCTCACACGACCGCTGTTTGCTGCAATACGAGGAAAATGTCAGGCTGACATGAACCGAAGTTCACTGTTGACGGGAAATCTTGGTGATACCAACGAGATTCCGCAGTCTTTTAACCGGGTCGTACTCACGACCGAATCGATTAACTAGCTGATTCGACAAACGGAATTACACGTAGGTTACTGGTATGAATTTGCTTACGCAATCTAACCAGTAAAGCTACGGCTATACGTCGCTTGTCCGCTTAACGAAAGTTCGAATAACTGGAACTATTCGAATCTGCGATAGAATCAGCCGATATGTCACAAGATGTTTCCTCAACGAAGGCTCGAATAACTCGAAGCGATTCGGAGATTTTGGGAATTCTGCGGAGCGTGATCGTATACCAATGTGCTCCCGGCAGGATCCTGATTAAGAGTGACAGACGAGCACGAGCTGCCAAAAGTTACGCGTTAGAGGGGGCATCCTTCGCAACGCGGCGCTGTCGTCGTGTCTTTCGTCCGACTTTTTCTAACGTATAAACGCAACTTTTCTCTGCACCCGTACGTTGAACTGATTGTTCGAACTCGTACGTTACTTGGTCGATCGCGTGACTTTCAGAAAAAACCCGAAAATTATGGTTTTTCTAGTCTATATTGTGTCGCGTAACGGACGCCGCGACCGAGAGTCCTCTGGTCGGTTACGTACCTCGAAATCAACACTGTTTAACGAATTTTATGTTATGTTCAAATACCTCGAATTAATGCGATATTTAAACAATTACCGACAGTCAATAATTGGTATCTACAGTCGGTAATTAGTATCTATGGTTGGTAATTAGTATCAACGATCGATAATTGGCATTAACGGCTGGTGATTAGCAGAGGTTAGAAAATGAAAGAGGGTAATTGCCTGGTATCGATAAAAAGGGAAGGGGAGATAAATTAGATGCATCTGGTAAAAAGAAGTGGTAATTATCAAAGGTAATTATCAGAGGTCGATAAAGAGGAGGTGGGGAAAGAAATTAGACGTCTTTCGACTATTTCGAAAAAGTGATATATTTAATTTTTATCACAATTCAATGCAAGTATAAATTGTGTAATTTTATTCCACAAAAATTAGATACAGTTTTTATTTTTAATTATTAATAGCATCATATAAAATGTTATCCAGCGCATATGGCAACAGCTCGCAATCTACAGGCGAATTTTTGTCGTAATATTCACGAAGGATTTTGTCTGTATCACGTTTACGCATAATACTATTGCGTTTTAAAATATTTGTAAATTCTTGGTATTTCTTACCAACATAGTGCGTATTTTGGCATAGCCACGAATATGCATGCTCGATGCACTGTTCCAGTTCGAATAAAAATAATAGAGTTGTCGGTTTCATATACATGCAAGCATCATGCAACTTCACTTGTACAATGTTCATATCACGCATTGCAACAACCGTAAGCACCAAATCACAAAGTGATAACGATGTTGGAGAAGGAGCTGATAGCACATGTTGTTTGATATCCTCGCGTTTCTGAATAAACACCATCCATGTTGAGTAAGACAGCAACAATTTATTTCCTCGAGTATCGCCAAGTATAATTTCCACGGTGGATACAGGTCCTACACCGATTGCAATATCCAAATACTTGTATGCTGTGGATGTGAGGGCAAACCTCCTTCCCAGTATATGAGGCGTTGAATGCTGTTTCTTGCTACTGTTACATGTAGAAAAGTAAATAAAGAATAAAAGGTAAGTAATGACAATAAGTAATGACGATAAGAAAAAAATGGATAAGAAAAAATGGTGATAATAATACTTACTCATTACTTGTGCATGCTGTATCGCAAGGAATGCAATAATTCATTTTTTCAGAAAAAATTTGAACGTAGAATTCAATAGATAATGTTTCACGACGATACTATCAAACGAGTGTGAATATTGTGCAGCACTTAAATGCAACGTTGCATCATATGTATCAGGGGAAGCGGGTGGCGCGTAGTGGGGGGAGGAATTTTTTATATCACATGTTCTTCTTCTGCGAAAAGTGCAACTTTTGCAAAAATGTCTTTTAGATTATCTTGAACACGTCTAAACATGCAACTTCTGCAAAGCGTATAACATTACATTCGCAGGATGATGCAAACAAATAATATTCTTCGCGACATAGATCATTTGTGGGGAAGGAGGAATTTTTTATATCACGTGTTCTTCTTCTGTGAAAAGTGCAACTTTTTGCAAAAATTGTCTTTTAGATTACCTTGAACATGTCTAAACATGCAACTTCTGCAAAGCGTATAACATTACATTCGCAGAATGATGCAACCAAATAATATTCTTCGCGACATAGATCATTTTTTTACGTTCACACTATACCCAATAATTTTTATGGGATCCACGAATTGTGCGAGCTATTGGGTCCTAATCATTTTACGTACACGCTGTTCATCTTGTTATTTTATGTCGCATGTTCTTCTTCTTCTGCGAAAAGCGCAACGTTTTTTGCAAGGCGTTTTAGATTACACTGAACACGTGCAAAAACGCAACTTCTGCAAAACGTATACACTGCATTCACAGACAAAGAATTCTGTAATATATATATGGAGACCCTTACCGTGGGAAAAAATTAGATATCATGTTTTGATGATTTAAAAATATGATATATTTATTAAAGCATTGAATAATTATGTTACAAAACATTACTTTTATGGATCCATGAATTGTGCGAGTTATTGAGCCCCAACCATTTTACGTACACGTTGTTCCCCTTCTTACGCAATACTTTTTCAACTAGATATACGTCGGAATTTGCAACGCGTTGCAACTCGTGTTCGTAGAATCCTCCAGCAATTGGTTTTTTATAAACATCTTTCAGCAGATACGTTGCAGGATTAGTTTTCTGTACCTCGGTGATTGTAAATATTTCAGTGCTCCAATTCGGTGTGTAACTTTTTTCAAAAATTGTCTTGAATTTGCTCACGCGTACTGCATCCCCCACTTTTAATCGTGCAGAAGCGGCAATTTTTACATGATTATACACCATTGTTAAGAGCTTAGCAGCGTTTGTTGGTGTAACATCAATTGGTCGCATACCGATAGTTCGATGCTTTCGCGCGTTGTAATTTGATATGAGATGCTGCAGCGAATCGATCCATTTATAATTTCCATTAGGCGTAAACAGTTTCCACATATCGTTTTTGAGTGTACGATTGAACCGCTCGACGACTGACGCCTTCATCACCGAATACGTTGAATAATGATTTATGGTGTATTTTGTGGTGTAAAATTCCTTTCCTTTGTCGGTCTGCAAATTTTTCGGATACCTCCCACTGTCTCGGATTATCTTCCCGATCGCTGTAGAAACTTCATTTCCATTCTTGGTTTTGAGGGTATAGCCCACGCATGCTTACTCAGTACATCGATAACAGTGAGTATGTAATGGAAGCCTCTGTTATATCGCGTGTAAGGTCGCATCTCGACCACGTCCGCTTGCCATAGGTCGTCGTATCCATGTACTATGACGCGTCTTCGAGGAAAATGTCTTCTCGCTGGAGCATGCAATTCTTCCACAAGACATCGTCTCTCGATACTGGAGATTTTCTTCTCGGCCATGTATGACTCACCACTAACGCGAAGACCTAACGCACACGTCTTATCAATCAATGTCCAACGTCTCAACACCCCAACGTCCCCAACACCCCAACACCTCAATGCTCCAACATCTCAATGTCCCAACATTCCAACGTCCCAACGTCCCAACGTTCCAACGTCCAGCTATTGATGCATTTGATTTCGGAATTCGATAATATCCCTCTCCAAGTGATTCAGTTGATCTTTCAAATTCTGAAAGTAATCTTGAAACATGATCATCTTCTTGTCGAATTCATCTTGTCGATTTTTTATAAATGTCATGTTTTCTTGCAAGTATAGTTTGTTGATAGCGTCACCATCCTCTACAGGTGGTGCTACTCGACGAATCTTGCGCGACTTTGCATCATAATCGGCACCGACAATACATAGAGCGTTGTTGCGCACATAATTTCTCACTACTCCATTCCAGCGATAGTATGATTCCATTGTTCCAAACGATGATCCAAACTTGTTGATTGGCATTTTGATAATGATTGTCTGTATCGTCAAAGTGCAGCTTAATTTATAATGAGCTCTGCCTCGCGAAGTTCCTCGATAATCGATAACATCTCATTGTCGTGAGCATTGTGACCAGCTTGACGCGAAGCCTCGAGCAATCGAAGCCGATCTACGAGTTCGTTAGGATCATTCCAGTGAACATATTCAATCTTGTTGCTGGTTAATCTCATCGAGCATGGTACGCCCTTTCCAACTTTTCTATCGTTCAATAAAGGTTTGATTACGTAGATATTCTTGTATCCTTTGTTGCCTAATGTTTTACCATACGAATCATGCTTGTACTTATGCGCACTCGTTGTCAGCAGTATGTCCCTATAGTTGCGATCATCAGCCTCAGTATAAATGTCGTTATCTGGAATTTTCCTAAATATCAATTCATAATGGCCGGGTGTACCAGAATATCGTATGCCATCGATAATTATGTTATCGGCATTGTCCACGTCAAAATGTTTATTGCCGAGCATCGGTCCATCATTGCCGAGATAAACACCACACACATGATCCATACTAACCTCTAGGTCTCCGCGTAATACAGGCGCGATGTATTTTTGCCTCAGCGGACCTAGGTGATTCCGCAACGTTTCTTCACCTTCCGACGTTTACAACCGACTTCGACCAGACGCACAGTGGTCCCAAATCGTGAAATCGTGGCCAAAACCCCCAAAAATAATTTTTCGCTACGGAGGTTTGACCTGTCGGAATCGTTAGTTTAATGATGTCCCTTTAGGGTAGGGAAAATGAAATGTGTCATATTTTTATAGCTGGATGGCAATTGCGATCCAAACTTCGGCTTCTTTAGTCAGTCGTTTGGCGAGAGCGTAAGCGTGAATACGTGCGACCAAGTGAAAAGTGAATAAGTTTTTTTAGAAGACATCAATATCAATTCTGCAAAATGGATGCTGTTCCTGGAAGTAGGTACAACATTTCTGAGTAGTGATATATTGAAAATTGTGATCCAGTAAGTTTGTAAACCGGTACATTTATTACTGAAAATAGAACGTGAAATTTCATGCATGCATCGCAAACATGTAAGCAAAAAGTTGCATATCCCACAATATCACGGTACAATTCCTCTTCAGACTTGTATTTGATACTTTGATCTTATAGAATTTGCAAACATTAGCTGCCACTTTTTGCCCCTTTTGATCGTACAGCCCTATTTTATAATGCAGGGTGGCATTTTATAGCCAGATTGTACCTTATACCTGCCTTACTTTATGACGGTCACGAAATATCTGTGCGGTATTATCTTTCGTTTTCTCTTTCTTTCGTTTTCATGTAGATTTTTTACTTATACAGGGTGTTTGGCAACCCCTGGTAAAAATTTTAATGGGAGATTCTAGAGGCCAAAACAAGACGAAAATGAAGAGTATCAATTCCTTGACTTAGGTTTCATTAAAAAGTTATTAACAAATTAATTTAAAAAATTTCAAATTATTCTGAAAAAATTATTTTTGGTTGCGGGCGTCAATTACAATAATTTTTGGTCAATACACATTCCCTTGAAATCCTACCTATTTTCTAGAAAAAAATTCAGTACGGGCGGTACTTTAAACGCTAATAACTTTTTTATTATAACATTCCGCAACGTTTCTTCACCTTCCGCCGTTTGCAACCGACTTCGAACAGATGTTGAGAAACTGCTTTTTGGGCTTTCAAAAACATCTTCGTTTGCTAAGCTTTTTGGACTTTCAAAAGTATCTTCGTTTCCTAAGCTTTTTGTTGCTGGTGTTGTTTTAATCGGTATAGAGGTCATCGTATTCATACCAGGTAAACTGCTTAATCTTGCTGAGGTTTTTATTGTTGGTACTATCTTAATCGGTGTAGAGGCCATCAGATTCGTATCGGGTAAACTGCTTAATCTTGCTGAGCTTTTTATTGTTGGCATCGTCTTAATCGATGTAGAGGCCGGTGTAGAAATCATGGGTTTCATATCGAGTAAACTGCTTAATCTTGGTTTTTTTATTTTTAGTGGTTTCGAAAGATTTAGCCAGTAATTTGATTGTGTTTTATCCAATTCCTTGATATTCGGAGTGGCTAATGTTTCGCTTCCGATATCTGTATTATTGTATAGATCATAATTTCTTGTCGCGTTATCAACAATTGCTTTCAGCGGTTCAGTAACAGGCTTAAAGTGTTTTTCCAGCGCAATCTCTTCCTCAATTTTACCAGTTTTCAATTCACGATACTTTTTGCGAATCAAATCACTCGTTCTCGCAATCTGTTTCGTTATCCTCTCACAATCTTCAATATTGTTGCTCATGTTGGAACACTGCTTTGTCAACGTATCGGAAATAACTGGTCATGTTACGGTTATTGCAAAGTCACTAAATCTTTTTCTATAGCGACCATTCCATAATGCACTGTCTTTGTCAATCACTACAAATCCACATTTTTCTTGCCAGCAAGCGGTACACAATTTGCTGAGATTCTCAAATGACATATCAGTGTTAACATGATCGTTGTATACATGTTTCAGATTTGTACCATCCTGTTTGAACATGATCAGCAGGTTCGCGTTGTCGCGTATCCGATGCTTCGGTATCTTCGCATATGTCTGACAAAGATAGAAACAGCCAACGTCCCAGTGCCTACCCATTGCAAAGTATTCTCTTACCGCGTTTTGCTTATTACATGCCTCATCAGCAAAGATAAAAATGGAATTCGTAAGTGCATCGCTCGCCGGAACGACATCGCTGTTATTCGAAAATGTAAAATAACCAATTTCATCTATCGATGAGAATATATTTTCTACATATTGATATTTCGGTTGTTGCAACGATTTCGAGTACACGTATACGTTTTCGAAACGAACACCGTGCGGACTTTCTAATAAACTAATCAACACGTTCGTTTTGCCGCAATTCGATGGACCGCAGATGATACCACGTATAGAGGTCGGCAGCATATTTCCATGTTTGCGTAACTCTTTCTCAGACTGTATCTTTTTGTCTACATTAGTCATTTTGATCATAGATGATTGACGTATGAACTGCATATTTTATCAGCACTATAGAAATGAAGATACTTTCGAAAGAGTGCTGGTCTATTTATAGCGATGCATAGAGCTGAAACGATCAGTATTCAAATATAACCTGCCGAGTCAGCAGAACACACATTGACTGTCTACCACCACCATCGATAAACAACTGTGACGAATGTCAGCAAAAATTGGGAAAGGCCTATTAAATCGCGTTATAAACACACTTCCGATTGAATTACATATTCCAGGTTATCAGTTTTGTGGCCCCGGAACACATTTAGAGAAACGTTTGGCGCGAGGTGATCAAGGTATCAATCCGCTGGATGCTGCATGTCGCGAGCATGATATAGCGTATTCGCAAAATAACGATCTCGTAAAACGACACGTGGCTGACAACATCCTAGCAGCAAAAGCGCGAGAACGCATTACCGCGAGAGATTCCAGTCTCGGAGGAAAGGCTGTTCCTACAACCGTTTGGGTGGCTATGAAGGCCAAAACAAAATTCGGTATGGGTTTGAAAAAGAAAAAAAAAAGTGCCGCAAAGAAGCGAATACTTCCAACAGCGAAACGTGGTGGTATCCTACCGATTTTGCCATTATTGGGGGTTCTCGGCTCATTAGTCGGAGGGGCGGCAGGAGTCGCGATGGTCGTGAACGATAAGAAGGCAATGCATCGTCAGCTAGAAGAAATGAAACGTCATAATCTCGCCGTGGAAGGTCGCAGACTTTATCTCGCGCCATACAAACGCGGGCGAGGAGTCTCAAAGAGGGAAAAAAAAAGTCAAAATTAAAATGCCTGAAGGCGTAACCACAAACATACAACTGCAGCAACTGGCAAAGCGTATGTGTATTCCATATTTCAGAGGTATTTTTATGCGCAATACTTTACCAACAGATGGGGTACGCAGAAATGAGAGCGGGATCGTAAATTTGGATACTGTTAAGGGACCAGGTACTCATTGGGTGGCATACGCAAAACGGGGAACATGCGCCATATATTTTGATAGTTTTGGCAATCTTCAACCACCGAGGGAACTGATACAATATTTGAAGAATAGTGTAATTGAGTATAATCACATGCCTTATCAGCGCTATAATCAAAGCAATTGTGGACAGCTGTGTTTACAGTTTCTGCTGACAGTTGACAATCAATTTAAGGATAATCATTGTACACTTTAACTCCAGTATCCGTTGGAACATGTCGCTGACGCTAACGCTCACCGGGCAAAGTAGTATTCTCGCAGTAAGCTATTTTCCAGCCATCGATTTGAGCAATGGTGATTACGAACTCGGTCTTATGGACTTTGAAACATATTACACAATACCGAATGTAAATTTGTCAAATAATAAATTTTACTATGATAATGATGATAAGGAAATCATTATTCCCGAGGGATCTTATGAGCTGGACGACATTCACATGTATTTGCAACGATCGCTTTCATGGGATAATGAAGGGAACCCGCCCTTGATGCTTAGAGCTAACAACAATACGATGAAGAGCGAAATTAGGTGTAATTATAGCATAAATTTTACCAAACCCAATACTATTAGCTCGTTACTGGGGTTTTCAACGAATCGGGTGCTACAACCACGAAAATGGCACGAATCGGATACATCAATCCATATAATGAATGTAAATATCATTCGCATTGAATGCAACGTGACAGCTGGCGCTTACAGCAATAACAAGTGTGCGCACACGATACATGAGTTTTCGCCTACCGTTCCACCAGGATATAAGATATCGGAAAGACCAACACAGATCATTTACCTTCCGATTACTGCACGAAGCATTTCGGATTTGACGATTCGCGTTGTGAATCAAGACGATCAATTGCTCGATTTTCGAGGGAAACAGATCACCGTTCGATTGCATGTGCGGAGACAACGACTGTAGTAGGAGATGCTTGTGCTGAACGAAGGGGAGCAAGTGAAACAGACGACGCATGAAAATAAAGAGAAGACAATTCAATCGCTTGCACACCACACTGTATCGAATATTGACTGTCTAAAACCATCAGGCGAGAGGACAATTCGATAACCCACAAAACTTACTGCATCGAATGTTGAATTTCTGAAATCGTTGGGTTTTGTTGTACGAAATGGCTAATATCTTAAACATTGGAAGCGAACCGATCTTTGATGATCGCATTGTCAAGATTGAGACTCACACGTACAACCCATACGCCAACACAACGTTTGGACACAACGATGAGATACGAATACCTATACAACAGCAGGATTTATACACGCTACCATGTGAGAGCTTTCTATACGTTGAAGGAAGATTCATAGTAAAGAAGCCAAACAATGAGTTGGATGCATTCCTCGTAAATAATTGTGTTGCGTATATGTTTGATGAAATTCGATATGAACTCAATGGTGTGGAGATCGATCGTAACAGAAACGTTGGGATAACAAGTACCATCAAAACATTTGTGTCCTCAACATATGACAAATCGTTAATTTTACGGAATGCTGGATGGGCCGCGCAATCAAACATACCGACAGATTACTTTAACTTTTGTGTACCGCTCAATATGCTGTTGGGGTTTTGCGAAGATTACAGGCGTATACTAGTCAACGCTCAACATGAACTCATCCTTATACGCGCTCGCAATGATAACAACTGTATCATTGCAAATTCCGCACTGGAGCCGGAAATCGAATTACTAAAGATACAGTGGCGAATGCCCCGCATTATACTGAATGATACGAATAAACTATCGATGTTGCGGATTTTGGAAAGCGGACAATACCTAAGCATGAGTTTTCGTTCGTGGGACCTGTACGAGTACCCATTATTGCAAAGCACAACAAAACATTCATGGGCTGTTAAAACTGCAACTCAGCTGGAGAAGCCGCGATACGTCATTTTTGCGCTGCAGACTGGTCGGAAGAACAACATGTCTAAAGCAAGCAATTTCGATGAATGTAACTTGACCAATGTGAAACTGTATCTAAACTCTGACTTTTATCCATATGATGACTTGAATCTTGATTTTGATAAAAACAGATATGCTATTCTTTTTGATATGTATGCACGTTTTCGTAAAGCTTATTATGGATACGACTGTTACGAAACGCTTTGCAACAGGGAGAACTTTTCGTTGTATGGACCGTTTGTAGTCATCGATTGTTCGAGACAGAACGATTCAATCAAGAGCGCTACCATAGATGTGCGAATAGAATTTGATTGTAAAGAAAACGTGCCAGCAAATACTACCGCCTATTGTCTTATTTTACATGATCGCGTTGTCGAATACTGTCCACTGTCTAACGTTGTGCGCCTGTTATATATATATAACAGGCGGACACACACCGCATTACAGCATAGTTTCAAAGATATTTTCATGATGGTACCAACATTTGTCGACATACAAGGATTCGTTAGCGACACAGAGTTTGTTGTAAAGGAAGTGGCAGTGCTGAAAAAAGGAAGCACTCTAGCGCATTATATCTTCCAAAGTCCATATCCATGGTGTTTATTATCTGCGCCCGATAAATCACGAGCTACTTGGGTGACGAAGAATCATCACGGACTGTCGTGGGACGACGGTTTTATACCCTACAGCATGAGCAAAATGCTTATTACATCGGCAATAGTAGATGAGTCAAACCTAATCGTCTATGTAAAAGGGCTTCAATAGCGTGATTGGTTAACCAACATGGTGGCTGAACATATTAATGCTGAGAACATCGATGCTGATTATGGTTGATATTGAATGTTTAAAAAATCTTGATTGTGCAAACACATGGCGATGTGGTAACCATAAAAAGACATGTGCTATGCAAAATGTATTTAAATTATACAATTGGTGGTTAAAATATCAAAAATAAATGTACCTTTTTTAATTTGCAAAATGTATTTAAATTATGCAATTGGTGGTTAAAATATTGGAAATAAATGTATCTTTTTGAATCAATTTATGTCATTTAAAAAATACATCTAATTTCCCCATCCTCCTCCTTCCTAGCAATTTTATAAAATTATGAACTTTCAGAATATGTCTAAAAATCTTTTAATGTTTTTGCAAGCTTCTGAAAAAACATGTACTTATTAATGATGGTTGAAATATTGGATATAAATGTATCTTTTTATAAAATTATGAACTTTCATACTAGTTAATGGTGGTTAAAATACGGGAAATAAATGTATCTTTTTATAAAATTATGAACTTTAGAATAAATCTAAAATTTTATATAAAAACTTGCAAATCACTTCTGTTATAAATGGCATGGACTGGGCGTACAACTCTTTATATAGTGCATTACTCGAGTGGGGGAGGACTCGGTCTTCTTAAGAATGGGAGTGGTACTCGCTCGTATCTACAAACATTAGTAGAATTGCATACCCTCAGCTTCTCCCACAGCATTCTGCAATCTTTGCGTTCTTGGATCTTTTATGGTGTTACAAACATATGTATACTGGTATGTCTAAAGCGGTATTTTATAATGCCCCCACGGCAGCGTCTTGGTTGAATATGGACTCAAAGCAATTTTTGTTTCTGATACCGTGTACACTTCATGCAACATGGATCTTATACACGATTGGTGACAAATCTTTTCAACCTCACCCATCAAACATTGCACATAATCATCAAATGTTATAGTTCACGCTACAACATTACTCGTGACACCTTTCACCTTTTTCGTATCTTTCTTACCATCGACTTGTATAGCATACATCTTCGCTCTCAATCCAACAAATTCGGTCATAATCGCCCCATTATTTTCATCTTTCATTAAACCCTGGTATCTTCTTATTAGCAAGCGGAATACCATATCGATTATCTGCGGGATAATCGCTCGTGTCAAAGCGGGTAATATCGCGTATCATAAGTTCATAAATATCGTCACACTCGATGTAGTAGATTAGACTGTCTGTATCGGTGTACATAATTTTACATTTATTCCTATGTGCGAGTAACATGTAATCATGATGGAATTCATACAAACAAATCTTAGATATATCTAGTATACACATACCCACATAGATTGGTTTGTTAAATTTTACGAACAATTTATGTAGTTCGATCACAACTAGGTTTTCCGAAAATATGCTGCGACTATGGAAATTTGGCTTAGCGATCAGTGCCTCTGCACCATATCTCCCTCCCCATTTCGTTACTAATTTTACATCTACATGATTGCGTACATTCTCCATGGTTTTGCCAAACACTGCATTATTCATTAACTTGTATAAATTTTTCTCAAAATCGTTTGTAGCAAGAGTTCTGAACTTTGTATTTAGTTCGATGTAATCACGAAGCCATGGGGATTCGGAAAACTGTAATACGCGGTGAACTTCAGTTACGCGAAGGCCGTGACGAATACATTGCTGCAGATTGCGATAGTGTATTACGTAACGCTTCTTATCGTATAGAGTCGCGAGGAGCTTCTCCTGGCGCTTGCCAGATGGTTTATCATGTGTTGGGCAGAACGGTAGGTTAGTGTGCGAATCATGCAGATGTTGCGGATACTCCAGGTCGACTTCCAAAATATACCCCGTCGATGAGTCTAACGCTAAGTCTACGGCCATTACATCTACATCTTTGTTGTTGGCCCACTGAAAATTGGCGTATGGTAATGGTTGACACATTGCCCAGCCGTACAAATTATTTACATCGAAATACATTAAATATGACGACGGTTGCGATGGATCGTGCGACTGCATGTACTTGTTGTTGGCTCGCGCGCGTCTGTTGGAACATTGACTCAAACCACCACGTATACCACGTTCGATAAATAGGACCATGTCGATATCGGTAAGAAGTTCGAAATTCATACGTGTATGCTTCAGCATGGCATCCCACGTAAAACCAGGCAAAGTATAATAGTGCGCGGGGTCGAGTCCGTTACTTGCGATGCAACTATTGCGAAAATTTTCAAAAATATCAGCCAACAGCAAGACATCCGTCTTCAGATACAAATCGCTATACTCGCCGAGCGTTTCAATGGAGAACCGCTTCCACACATTGACAGCGTGTACATAGTCGTTTTCGGATACTGTATCGCCAGTTAAGGAACTGTAAAATGAATTGCGTGATGGTAAACATGATTGGTCTAACTTTTCGACACAGTCAATGTACTCGTACGGAAACAGCCCTTTTCGCGTCAATAAATCAAAATCTTCCGCAGATAATTTTTGAAACTCGGACCGTGTAATTTCAAGTTATGTAAGTCAAGCCCTAAGGTATGTGCGAAGTGCAGTGGGAAGCACCATCCCCTGCTGTATTACGCGCAAAACCGGGAAGACAATAATACGAGGCCGGTTGCAAATATTTCGTACGATAATCGCGAGGAGAG
The DNA here is from genome assembly GCF_051014445.1 of Colletes latitarsis. Taxonomy (NCBI): domain Eukaryota; kingdom Metazoa; phylum Arthropoda; class Insecta; order Hymenoptera; family Colletidae; genus Colletes; species Colletes latitarsis. The sequence continues at coordinate 8,482,192 of NC_135145.1, read as the reverse complement.
GCGTGCGAACGCTCCTCCACGAAGATGGGCCAGGTCGAAGTCGAAAGCGAAAACTTCGGCTTCAAATACTACCGCAAATAATGCCTCAACATCGCACTGTACCGCGCTCGGTACAGGAGCACCGAGGCCGGTGGTATTGGCCACGGCACAAGTACGAGTGTTCGGAAAGAACGGTGCAACGCGAAGCGCGTGCACTGCTGGACCAGGGCTAGGAATCGTCTTTCGTGTCCGCCAGCTTAGTCAACGACCTCCAACTAATGCGCAGATGAACTCCAGCCACGGTAACAGGTTTGGGGGGCGGTCAGGCGCAAATTATAAAATACAAATCCGCGAAACGCGAGCGTTCCTCGGCATAAAAGAGGGACCAGCTCCTCGCGTCCATTGCTTCGATCGAGATCGTCGGCCGTAATTTTCCAGTGGCATGGTCGAAGCTGAAGAACACCTTCGGCCTCCCACGCATGGTCACGGGAAAATTGCTGGATAAGCTCCTGTTCCTAAAACCAATTGATACCGGTGATTTGGCTAGCATGCAGCAGATCACCGTGGGTTGTACACAGGCGCTGGCTGCCCTCGATAAGAAGGGCACGCCAGAACAGCAACGGGACTGGTTACTCGCGCATTTGGCGAAGCAAAAATTCTCGCCTGCGCTTGAGTTAGAGTGGCAGAAAACGCTCAACCTTTCGACCGAATATCCTACGTTTGAGGACGTACGGAGGTTCATCGAGATGCACTCCCGCGCACTGCTTTCCATGGACGAGAAGCGTCGCGAGGCTGCGCTTGCGCCTGCGACGAAACCCAGCGCACGTAGTCATAGTAGGACTCGGGAAACGAGATCTGCCTCGAGACACGTGTGCAGCCATAACGCCGTTGTGGAAACCGACACGGCTGCACAGCTGCGGGGTTCAAGGACCAACGCCGTGAGGCAGGTTGGCCCTGCGCAAAAGCAAATGTGCGGGTTCTGTACCGGACCGCACAGCTTATTGCAGTGTAGCCCGTTTTTGGTTCTGCCGGCAAAAACACGTAGCCAATTTGTGCAGGGTCGCCATTGGTGTGTACAATGCTTGGCCTCCACCCACACAGTGCTACAGTGTGAAATCCCGAGAACAACGAGAAGACAGTGAGCGAGCCGGTCCGGAACCTGGACCCGGAAATGGAGGCCCAGTTCCAACGTCTCCTGCAGCTGGGGGAGGGCCTTCGACGCCCAGCAGCAGCACCGACCGCAGCTGCAACACCGGCAGCAACGGCGAGCGAGCCAGCAGCCATGGAGGTTGGCGAGGCCTCGGCGGCCCTTCGGCAGCCACCACCGACGCCGACCTTCCGAATAGCACGTGACGCTCGAGCTGGTCCCTCTTTTATGCCGAGGAACGCTCGCGTTTCGCGGATTTTACTTACCACTTTTAGCGGCGGAAAACGTCCGTTCGACCCTGCAAAAACTGCAGGGTCGTGAGCACGGACTCATTGATCGCCGCCTGGTCTCTGCGGGGTCGGTTTCGTGGCCGCGTTGGAGGAGCCGGTCGCTCGATGGGGCGACTCACTCCCCGCTCCTCCGAAGCCCGTTGGCGTCGGCGTGGCCTTCTTCCTGCCGACTGTGGTGATGGGCCTGGTGTCGCAACTTGCGGGACCGTCGAGAGCTGCGGCTGCACGGGGTTGCTCGCCGTGACCGCCGCCTCCGCCTCGTGGAAGTCGCACGCCACGAGGCGTCCGGTCTGGTTCCACTTTATGACGTAGTGGCCTCCTGGGACCGCCACTTTTCGACGTCTTGATGTCCAGGGGACATGGACCGGAATCTGTAGGACATCCTGCCCCAGGTCGACTTTGTTTAAAGAGTCTTTGTTTAAAGACCTTAACCGCCCTTAGGGGGTTATTTCATTCTGACGTGGTCCGGATTACGAGGGAAAGGACACTGGGAAAAAGTATTGAATAAATTGATGCACCTGAATTTGCTCTATGAAATTAACGTTTATTTTTAATGAAAAAGAAAAAAAGGAAAAAAAAACCGCCTAGACGTCGGCCAGACGTCTGGGGGAAAAAACCTGGGCCGGCTGCTCCTGGCCAAGTTCGGTATGTGTTGTTCTGTAACAAGGAAAGACAAGGCTGGATTTAAATACCTATTAACGCTTGTCGCGTCGCCCGTCTCGCTCTATCTCGCACGCTCCTGGCTGTGCCGTTCGCACTCAAGAGCGGAGATTACAGACACGTCTCGACGAACTGAGATATGTGTGAGAGGACTGTATATATGAACGTTCTCACAAATCGAGAACCGTTCGATCGCTGTGCGGAAGAAGAGATCTAATTTCTCAATTCTCCGCTTTTTAGCGATGGTTGAATGCCGCAGGAAAGGACAACAGGTGGAGGTCGTAAAGCTCCAAATGCTGTCCAACCCGCAGTTTCTCACCGTTCCCTGCGTACAAGACGCGGTGTGGTGTAGCCCTCACACGACCACGTAGCTCGAGCGTCACGTGCTATTCGGCGAGATTGTACAGTCAATAATCGGGGCTGATAAAATGCCTCACCGATTTAGTTAATTTTGAGCAACAATTTAAAATTCTCAACGAAAGGTTCGAGTGTTCTCAGAACCTATATTCGGAGATTTGGTTTTGTCGCGGAGCGGAATCGTTTGTCGATCTGCTCGCTGCGAGGACCCGCTATCGAGTCTCGAAGCTAAGAAGCGAACAGACATCCGCAGTCGCGGCCACGAGAGGGGTAATCACCATCTCGCGGCGCTATCCCTACTCTTCAATGTCTATCTCTTCTTAATTTCAATATTCCTCTACCCTCTCTGTTTATGGATCTTCGACGATCGATCCCAAGTAAATATATTGGGTCGATCACGTAACTGAGAGCAGCCAACACTCGCGTATGGTTTTTCTAACCTGTATCGTTCCGTGTACCGTTCTACGCATCAGAGAGTCTCTGGAATGTCGCGTACACGAAAAACAATACCGTACGAGGAATTTATGGTTCTCAGTTATAATTCACGTTAACTTGAATATTTCTCTAAACGATTCTCAAATCCGTCAATTAACGCGATATTTAAACAAAGTGTATCTTTACTATCCCTCAGGGGCTGCCAGCCTTTCAGCTGCAGTACGGGCTTAACGAACCCGGGGTACCCGAGTCATACACACACCGTAAGCCTCCTGTTGGTCGTCACAACGACCCATTCACAATTCCCTATTGGTTTTGTGAATGGTACGTGACGGCAGGAGGAACGGGGGTCTTGGCTTAACCGCCTGGGCCACGAGTATGGCGACTCTATAAAATCGCCCTCCAATCCTAAGCTATGGTGCGCGGCGATGGGATGCATGGTTGGGGGAGAAGGCCCAATCCCAAGCGACCACCTCCGGGGAACCTGCCGAACCCCCGGAGTATTAGGCTTACCCGGGTAAGGCGGCTCTGCCCGGGTGGACCTTTATTTCCGACCATCTCGTGGGACTATTATGGACACAGAAAATAAAATGGGGATGGGGCGGGTTTTGTCGGTTGGGGAGGACGGTGACGGGGTTGGGGTTAGGGTGGCGGCGCTCGCGCCCCACTCAGCGCCAGGTCCGGCTTCGTGGAGGGTGGAGGAGGACGACGAGACGGCGTCGGTCTCGTCCTTCTCCTCCAGCACGAGCCACATAGGCTCTAAGAGGAAGAGGACGGGGCAGGCCGTCGTCGAGGTGGGCGGGGCGATGAGCCCGTCGGTGAGGCTGAGTTGCCTCAGGGACGAGGTGACCGAGGAGATATCGGAGAGGATCTCCTCGTCCCTGAGGCGGGTGGAGAAAGTCGCCGCTGCCTGCGCCTTTAAGGGGCAGAAAAGCGGTGGCGCGGAGGCCCTGAAGGCCGCGGCGGAGGAAATGAGGGAGGCGGCGCGGGAGCTCAGAGGGCGGAACGCCCGTCTGCAGCTCCTGTTGGAGGAGGAGCGACAGGGGAGGAGGAGGGCAGAGGCGCTGTGGAACAGCGCGGCCCTCCCTCCCATCCTCCCTCCTCCTCCACCGCCGCGTCCCTCGGCGGAGGTAAATAAGCGGAGTGCGGCGGCAGTGGTGCGGGGCACCGCGGGCCCCTCCACCCGCACTCCGCCCGTGAAGAAGTCCCCGTCCTCCTCAGAAGACGATCTTCTGAGGAGGATTGGGGACATGATTGATGGCAAGCTGGCCGCCTTCCGGGAGGAGCTCCTCGCCGGAAGAGCGGTCAGCAGGAAGGCGGTGCCTCCCCGACCTGTTCCGGTACAGTCGGGGAAGGCAAAGAAGGGCGGAGTGAAGGCTCCGCCCAGCGTTGCGGCACCAGGGCCCCGGGTCGCGACCCCCAAGGGGGGTGGTGTACCCGTGGTCGCGGTGGTCGCGTCCTCCACGGCACCCTCCCAAGGGGGGGTGGCGTGGAGTAAGGTGGTGGGGCGGAAGGCGAAGCGGGCGGCGAGGAAGGCCTCGCAACCGCAGCCTCCGCCTCCGCCGCCGGCGGCCAAGGTAAAGGCCGCGAAGGTCGTGAAGGCACGACCAGGTCGTCCCCCAAAAACGGCAGCGGTGACGCTGACCGTTGCGCAGGGGGGCGACCTGACCCTCGCGGAGGCGATGCGGCTCGCCAGGGAGAATATCTCCCTGGAAGAGCTGGGCATCGCCTCCGTGAGGGCGAAGAGGGCCGTGACCGGGGGTCTCTTGCTGGAGATCCCCGGTGCAGAAGGCGGCGCGAAGGCGGATCGTCTCGCCCAGAGGCTCCGGGAGCAGCTGGGCGAGCGAGGTGTCCGGGTCGCCCGGCCCACGAAGCGCACGGAGATACGCGTTTGTGGGCTGGACGACTCGGTCAGCCCACAGGATGTGTCCCGTGCCCTTGCGAGGGCGGGGAACTGTCCTGTGGAGGACCTGCGGATCGGAGAGATCCGCAGGTCGCCCTCCGGCCTCGGGTCGGTGTGGGCCCGGTGCCCCCTCTCCGCCGCCCGTAAGGTGGCGGAATCCGGGAGGGTGTTGGTGGGGTGGGTTTCGGCGCGAGTGGAAATCCTCGCGCCGCGCCCGCTCCAGTGTCACCGCTGCCTCGAATTGGGGCACGTGAGGCAGTGGTGCACCTCGCCGGTGGACCGCAGCGGTCAGTGTTACCGCTGCGGTGCCAAAGAGCACCGTGCGAGCCAGTGCTCGGCGGCCCCCCACTGCCCGTTGTGTGCGGACATGGGGAGGCCAGCCGATCACAGGGTGGGGAGCAAGAAGTGCTCCCCCCCTCCCGGAAGGAGAGGAAGAGGCGGGCTGCACCGGCTCCGGTGCCGAGGGCGGTGGCATCGTCCTCCATGGAGGTGGACGGTGCTACGGGGACGGACGGCCGGGAGGAGGCTGGCGCGGCCATTAATTAATGCCGCCCCGCCTCCTCCTCCAGGCCAACCTCAACCACTGCCGCGCGGCACAGGACTTGATGTCCCAAGTCCTCGCGGAGTGGGGGGTTGGCCTGGCGGTCGCCGCCGAGCCGTACCGCGTCCCTGATCACCCTCATTGGGTGGGCGACGCGGACGGCTTGGTGGCGACGGTATGGGGAGGGGGCGACGGGTCCCCACCGTTCTCCTTGTTGGAGCGCGGTCGGGGATTCGTCGCCGTGGACTGGGGGGGAGTCGCTGTGGCGGGGTGCTAAATTTCGCCCCGTAGCGGTCACGCTGCGTTCGAGCTGTACCTGGCCGAGGTCGCGGCATGCGTGCAGCGCTACGCGGCCCGGCCGGTGCTGGTCCTGGGGGATTTTAATGCCAAGTCGGTGGCTTGGGGATCCCCCAGGACCTCCGTTCGTGGCGGGATCCTGGGCGATTGGGCGGCGGGGCTCGACCTCCGGGTATTGAACCGGGGGTCGGAGCACACATGCGTGCGGCGATATGGGGGGTCCATCGTGGATGTTGGATTCGCGACCCCCAACGCCGTGCGCATGGTGTCGGGTTGGCACGTGGTCGCGGGGGCAGAGACACTCTCCGATCACCGGTACATCCGGATGGAGGTCTCTGCCGCCGCGAGTGCATCCCGACACGGCCGCCTGCGTGGCACCCCACCACGCCGCGGGGCGCTTCGGCGCCTGGACAAGGACGCCCTCATGGCAGCTGCCCTCGCTGCAACTTGGCCGCAGGGAGCGGCCGAGTTGCCGAGCATAGAGGGGGAGGTCGCCCGGCTCGGAGCATTGGTCGCGGGTATTTGCGACGCGGCGATGCCTCGGGTCGGGCGGGCTTCTCCTCGCCGGGCGGTGTACTGGTGGTCGGACGCGATCGCGGAGTTGCGAGTCGCGACTGTCCGCGCCCGACGCCAGTACACCCGCGCGCGCCGTCGTCAACGTACAGGCGACGGCGTGGCGCGAGCGAGGGCAGCTGATGACCTGTATGGAGCATACCGCGTGGCGCGGGTTGCTCTGCAGGTCGCCATCAAACGGGCCAAGACCCAGGCATGGAAGGAGCTCCTCCAGACCCTTGATGACGATCCATGGGGGCGCCCATATAAGGTGGTGCTGAATAAGCTCCGCCCGTGGGCGCCACCCGTCACCGAGGGTCTGGACCCTCGGCTGCTGGAGGACGTGGTCAATACACTCTTCCCAATTGGGGAGAGGGGACCGCGTCCTCCGGCGGCGGCGGCTGTCCCAGTGGAGTGGACGGCCGAGCTGGGGGTCTCGCAGGAGGAGCTGGCAGCGGCCATCAGACGGCTCGGGGTTCGTAACACGGCCCCGGGTCCGGATGGTGTGCCCGGCCGGGTTTGGGTCTTGACCCAGGGCGTCCTTGGGGCCGACCTCAGGCGGTTGTTCGACCGCTGCCTGAGGGACGGGCGATTCCCCCCCAGTTGGAAGGTGGCGAGGATGGTCCTCCTCCGGAAGGAGGGTCGGCCCGCGGAGTCTCCCTCCGCATACCGGCCCATTTGTCTCCTCGACGAGGTGGGCAAGCTCTTCGAGCGTGTGATTGCTGCCCGCCTCGTCGAGCACCTGTCGCGGGGTGATCCCGGTCTGGCCGACTGCCAGTTCGGTTTCCGGGGGGGCCGATCGACTATCGACGCGATAGGTCGTGAGAGGGCCCTCTCGGAGGCGGCCGTCTCCCGGGGAGGGGTATTGCCAATGCCTTTAACACCCTCCCCTGGGAAGAGATAAGGAGGGGACTCGAATATCATCGAGTCCCCCCTTGTCTCAGGGCGGTCGTCGGGGATTATCTCCGCGGCAGGTGGATCGAGTATCCGGGCCGGGATGGTGATATGCGGAGGGAGGTGTACTGCGGTGTTCCGCAGGGGTCGGTCCTCGAGCCACTCCTGTGGAACATCGCGTACGACTCGGTGTTGCGGGCCGGCCTCCCCGACGGCGTCAGCACGGTGTGTTATGCAGATGACACACTGGTGCTGGCCGTCGGGGCGCACTGGGGGAGGGCCATGCGTCGCGCGGAGGAGGGGTCGCAACGCGTCGTCGACCGGATCAGGGGGATGGGGATGACGGTGGCGGTCCATAAGACCGAGGTGATTGCGTTTCATTCACCTCGGCAGGATCCGCCACCCCCTCTGATTCGGGTGGGTGGGGCTGACATCGAGGTGAAGCCCCAGATCAGGTATCTGGGGCTGATCCTCGATAGCCACTGGCGTTTCGAGAAGCATTTCCGCTGCCTGGTCCCCCGGTTGGAAAGGATGGTTGCGGCTCTGGGCCGGATCCTGCCCAACCTGGGGGGCCCGGCGGGCCGAGTTCGTCGCCTCTATGTGGCAATGGTTCAGTCGGTGGCTCTATACGGGGCCCCCGTCTGGGCGGACGACCTGGCTGCCTCCCGGCGCAGCATGACTATGCTGCGTCGGGTGCAGAGGCGCATGGCGCTCAGGGTCGTCCGCGGGTATCGGACCATGTCACATGAGGCGGCGACGGTTCTAGCGGGGATGCCGCCCATGGACCTGCTCGCGCGGTCGCACGCGGCGATGTACCGGCACCGGGTCGACCGTCGCGCGGGGGTGGGGGCGGTCCCGGGCGGGCAGGAACCTGCTTGGGGCGATTTGAAGCGCCAGGCCCGGCAGTCCGTGTTGCTCGCGTGGCAGGAGCGGCTGGCTCTGCCAACCGCGGGGCACCGGACTGTCGGGGCTGTTCGGCCACTCCTGAAGGAGTGGCTGGACAGAGGCCATGGCAGCCTCACCTACCGGCTGGCACAGGTATTTTCCGGGCATGGCAGCTTCGGAAGATACCTGTGCCGGATAGGGAAGGAGCCGACGGCGCGTTGCTGCCACTGCGACGCTGAGCAGGACACGGCGGATCATACCCTGGAGGTATGCCCCGCGTGGGAGGGGGAGCGCCGTGTCCTGGTCGGCGTCGTCGGGCGGGATGTCTCGCTGCCGGGCGTGGTGCGCGCCATGCTCGGCAGCGAGGAGAAGTGGAGGGCCGTGGCCTCCTTCTGCGAGAACGTAATGTTGCAGAAGGAGGCCGCGGGGAGGGAGCGCGAGCTTCAGCGGCGCGCTGAAGCTCGCGCTCGTGCGGTGGCCCGAGGTCGTCGCCCGGTCGCGAGGCGTCGCGGGCGGCCGCCTCGGCGTGGCGGATGACCTAGGCTGGGAGGGGGGTCCTGAGGGGACCCTCCTCCCGCCAGGCGGCGCCGGGTCGGACCGGTTGGGGGTAGGAGTGCCTCCCCCTACCGGTCCGACGCAAGGGGAGGCACCCTCGGCGGTCTGGTGCGGCCATGAACGCCCGGCCGCCGAGGGGTGGAAACGGGGTCGCGGGCGGTTGCGAGTTGGGGCTCGCAGCCGCCACTAAACGCGGCCCCGGGACGGATAGCGGCGGGATGGAGTGGCCCCGTCCCGCCGCTATGAGGCAGTGTGTCTACTGGGGGGACCGATTGTCCCCCCGGGGGATGGGCGCGAAAGCGCGGGCACGGGGAGGATACCGGAAGAATGCTTCGAGCGATTCCCGGTATCCTCCCAAAGCGTGCCGAAGGGTCACCGTGGGGTTTTTAGTGGGTAGGTCCCGCGCCGGTCGTTGTACGGGCGCGGGGAATCCCACACACCCCTCCCACCTCTCCCCAAGGAGGTGGGAGGGAGTCTTTCGAAGATTTTCCCCACGACAAAAAAAAAAAAAAAAAAAAAAAAAAAAAAAAAGTGTATCTTTACTAAGAAAAGATACCAATTTCTCGAGACTTGTATTTAAAAATTTAAATGAATCGATGAATTGCAATTTTATGCGCTTGCGCGAGTTCGATTCTTCATCCGCGTTTTCAACATATTTTGTAAATGAAATGTACTTCTCTTTTGTTATCGGCAATACAGTGACATCACCCTCAAATGCTGTGGCTATCTCCTTGATAATAAAATGTGAATCATAACCGGATAAATTGTGAAAGACTATGGGGATGGCAAACGCGTCTTTATAATTTAGTTGTGATTTGAATGTGCAGAACCTCTGTACCGATCGGTTAAATGGCATTGTTCGCGTACCCGCTCATTATCTCGCGTAAACGGTGTTTCGCATATGTGACAGTGTGTTGCCATATTAAAATTTCGTAATTGTTCAGCTGATAAATTTTCCATGGGTACATTGATCGATAAAATGGACTTTACACGATGTGACAAATCTTGAAGTTGTCTCACAAACCATGATACGCAATCAGGATCGCGACGACATTGAAACGTAGATAACGAATCGTCGTACGAGCACCGCACATAATATCACACGCTAAATACACGATGATGCTGGTTCGTGTATCTTGACGCTTCTCGATCAGTATCCGTTTTCTCCAGGATGCATTCCAGATCGGCATACACGATAAACGGAACACGCTCTTTCCTGTTATAGTTGCTGAAGCTGAGCCACTTACTGCCTTCATCATTTGGCAATATGATTGCGCAATCGTTCATCTTCTCACAATCCATGGTGTGAGCTTCCAGCTTCTCATTCGAGCTAAAGTAGTGTAAGCATCTGCAATAAGAGACATAATTTTTATCTAACATAAAATATTTAAAAAGATTTATTATATACATACCTATCACAAAAGTATTTCCTGCCATTATGTTTACTCAATTGGGTGCATACAAGGCGAGATAAGTTCTTAATCCATGCGAAATGTCCCACGTCGTTTGCTCCTTCTAAATACAACAAATTGACATGCCTCTCAATCTTCTTATCGGTGACTCGTATTGGTAACACCTTCTTATTCTCAATGGTATAGATATTGATGGAGATGTTGTTGATATGTTCAAACTTTTTAATTTAGTTCAATGTCATTGGAAATTCAATACCCTGGATATTCAACACTGTTGTATAATGAGGATATGACGATGCCAGAGATACGCGACTTTCGGCTGGATACAGAGCGGCCACCACCGACCACGCAAAACATGCATTGTCCGTCGAGCATACATTGATTACTGCTTTCTTTAGTCGTATCTCTCGCGGTAATTGTATGGCACGTCCTGCATGCATCGGCATATATTTATTTACATTAACAATTAAATTCAGTATACGCGACAGCGCCCACCCACTATCGCGTTCCTGAAACTCGTCTAAGGATGCTAGAATGGGTTCAATGACGCGTAAATCATACGATTCGCGTAGGTCAGACAAGTGAAAAAGTTCACAGTTTTTCGTGTTAACACTTTTGTTTGCACATTTGTTACCAGCCACAAATTCACCGTTAAGTATAGTATTTATTTTTACACTATCATGTTTCAGCACAATGTTCCGCACATAATCGACTACAATGTTCCTCGCATCTTCGAGAAAATTGCGAGGCTCTATGTGGTTAGAATTTATCACCGCACCGGTCATTATACGGTTAACGAAAGCCGTATCAATTTCATGCCATCTGAGTCTTGCACTATGTCCAGCACCCACATGTACAAATCGATTGCGTGTCGAATCTTTTAGACTTTCTAATCTAGCGTGTTACGTATGCCGAACGTTTCGTTCCCCAATTTTTTTGTACCACTTGCGTGCATTAGGAAAACGCCCTGCTACTTATCTACCCTTTGGAATGTAGAGTCAGCTTGTACGAGATGCAGCTGCTCGGTGACTAACGCAATTCGGAAATTACCAAATATGGTAATGTCTAACGTGCATTTGAATTCTCCCCCACGGATTTTTGGGTATATAAACCCCTTGATTTTCTTACTCGGTGGATCATAATCGTACTGTCACGTTAGAGTCAACGTCACGTCTCTCGTCACACGTATATGATTTCATAGTCAGTTGTATTTTGTGAGATCGGGCTACCGTATCCTTTCGTATCAATATTAAACCATATAGAATCCGTGAGCCGGCATAAATTCTATTACGGCCATTATTTTCAACCGACTTACCCCCGCATCGCCAGTGCGTCAACACCGTGCAAGGTCATTTTAGGTAAATATAATCATTCTTTGATCGCGACATAAGATACACGAAACACCTGTATTTTACTTGTTGATTTAAGAATATATCTACTTGTTTAAATATGTTAAAAAACTATTTAAAATCGCGTTAGTCTGAAATATTAAATTCTCGGCTGCGATTTCCGTATCCGTCTGTGTACGTGACACTGCGGAAGGTTAAGCGTTCGTCAGGTTCGTTGAACGTTCGGACGATTTAAAACCGCGGCCGTTTACGTGTTTTTGTACGCAGACCTCACGCGAAGATTCGCTTCGCACAGGTTTAAACGGTATCGTGACGTCAGCGTCGAGAGAGAGAACCATATGATATATTGAAAAGAGATCGACAGCTGAATTCGGCAGCGCCGCGTCGCGACGACAAGGCGCGACCGAGTCTTCGTCTGTCGATCCGCGACGATATTCGCAATTATTCACGAGCCGACTGCGAACGGGAGCGGATCCCCGAAGATCTCGCTCCTCAAGTACGGACTCGCATATCACATTTGGACTTGTTTTTCAAAGAATTCTCACCGTTGCTGCGGTTAGAGTTTTCCCATAACAATCTACCTGCGACAAAAGGGAGGCCGTAATACACGCTGCGCGTGGCACGACCGCCTTCGCTAGGAAGGATTGTACGTTGCAGTCGTTGCCGCGACCGCGACGTAAGGGACTCAGGGTGCACCCACCCAGAATTCCTTTAAAGCTATACGGCTTTGGAGTCTCCCAAAGGTCATACCGTTGAATTGGTACCGCCTCGTGGAGTGCTCTTCGTGCAAAGGTCGCTGAAAAACCCTCTCCAGAAACCCGTCGGGCTACGAGTCGACTGTACACCTTACGGAGGAGTTCGGGTTCAAGGTCACCTCACCTTCCGTCACGCCGCCTACCAAATACGGTCCCCGTGCAACACGGTCGCCGGGTAGGCTTTATAGTGCGGTTGGACCCGCAAGGGATTTTTTGCAAAGGACACTTTACTGTCACGGTCTCCGGTAGAAACGGTCGCCGTGCAGTAATTTTACAGTATCGCAAAAAATCACCTCGCACGACGTTTCTACGTCACTTGCACGGAGAGCGTGCTCACGGGATCCACCCATTTGGCTTTACGACCTCCATTTGGTGACCCGTCCGTGGCTAAGTCGCCCCCGACAGATACGAGTGAATTCTCTTCTGTTCAGAGTAAAAGTCTCGCTGATAATTTCAATAAATAATTATCAGCGAACAAGTACAAATTTACAGTCCACTGATCCACGTTAAACGACAGCTGATCCCCCCCTCCCAGCGCACCGATAGTCGCTAGGAGAGCGAGGCGAACAGCTGACGAGCGTGTGTTTACGATACGTGTACGCACGTATTTAATCTGAACGAACCTTTGTTACAGCAACCAAGGTCCATCCCAACCGGGGCCACGCCGGTGAGCCACACCCCCGGCCGGATTATAAAAAATAATTCTTTTTTTTTTGTAATTTTACATTTTTTTATTTTTTCATTTTTTTTGTTAAATTTAAATAAAAGGCTTTTCGCAAAGCGACAAGCGAAAATTACAAATAAAAACTTATCAATCACTTTCCCTAGTATTTCCCTCGTTCGGACCCCGGTGAGAACCCTTAGTTTCTAACACTACTTTTATTATTAAATCAGAGTTATCCAACTTCTTTAACCCATAATTATATAAAGCGATTATTATTAGTTAAACGTTCCCACAATAACATAACTTTACCGCTCGAATTATATTATATTTAAAAATTGAAAGTTACGAGGTCAATTAACATATCCTGAATCCAAATACAAATTCTTACAACCTAGTGGCGCCTCGATTACGCATCGAGTTCGTCCATGCAATCTATTACCATCCTTGTGGCTCCCCGATTACGCATCAGGTTCGTCCGCATCCTACAGCTCCCTGATTTCGCATCAGGTTCGTCTGTGATTTATTCAACCTCCCAGCAGCTCCTCGATTACGCATCGAGTTCGTCTGCGTTTGTTCCAACCTCCTAGCAGCTCCCTGATTTCGCATCAGGTTCGACCTCGTTATCAACTATCCTAGCGGCTCCCCGATTTCGCATCGGGTTCGTCCGTGTACCTAACTAACAAATTGATACCATATTCCATACTCTCTCTCGCACTCGCCAGCCACGCGCGCTGCACGGTCCTGGCTCGTAACACCCGGTAACGGGAATGAATTCGGCACAATCGCCGCAAATCGCGTGCTCGTCATCTTTTGTGACGTAGAACGCCACTCTGACGCAGACCGTTATTTTGAGGCGATGTCGGACTAGCCGCCACTGCCGGCTTCTTTGGCTGGAAGCGAGACGTTTGTAATCCAAGCACATGATGAGTTTCCCAAGAGTTTGAGGTTTGCCCCAATGGTAACTCCTTTTTATGCGGGCCGGTTGCCCCTTCCTTGGCTGCTACTCCTTCCACGTGCGTTGCGTCGTGGATGACTGTGGTTCCGCAGGAGTGGTGCTGTCCTTTGCTATCGTATATACGGCTGGAGATGGTTGGATCTGAGATTTGTATGTTTTAAGTTTATTACAATGAACGATTTTGTACTTATTATGGATACGAATCCTTACATTATCCTTAGAAATTACGTCGATTACCTCGTACTGTCCGTGATACTGATTGTCAAATTTTCCTTTACGCGGTTCCTTCAATAGTAGAACCTTATCGCCAGGGAGGAATACCTTATCGTTTACCGACCTATCGTAATAATGTTTGGAACGTAATTTTGCTCTTTCGAGATTTTCCTTTGCCTTGCTTTGTATTTGAATGATTTTGTTCTGTAGGTCGTCCAGATACGCGGCGTATGACTCATTATCGGAATTAATCTGAATGGGGTCGGCGGATGGCACTCGTGCTAAATGTCCGAATATTAATTCATGAGGGGTGAATAATGTGCCCTCGTGTACGCTTGTGTTATAACTAAACATTGCGAGGTCGAGCCATCTGTCCCAATCATTGTTTAAAATGTAATGTTTTAAATATTTTGTGAATACGTGGTGCGAACATTCTATCGACCCGTTAGATTGGGGATGAAACGCGGTAGTTTTGAATTGTGAGATTCGGAATTTCCGCGCGATTGCTTTCATAAGAGCTCCGGTAAAATTCGTGGCTTGGTCGGTTAGAATGGCCTTAGGGGCTCCGAAACGGCAAATTATTTTATTAATGAATGCATCGGTTATCTCTAGGGCACTTGGGTGTTTTAACGGCACCGCTAGAGAGTATTTTGTTAGTAGGTCCTTTTTTTTTTTTACGTGGGGAAATCCTCATGGACACCCCGAGGCCCTTAAGTAGCGGAGGGCCTCGGGGTAGTGCCGGACTCATACCGGCTAAAACCCCACGGTGACCATTCTCGGGCGCTGCGGCGGGGGACAGGGAACTCTAGTGAGACATCACAGAGTCCCCCGCCGCGTCGTGCCTTTTCAGGCCCATCCCGATGGGAGGCACTCCTCCCACCGCATTCCCACTCAACCGCAGGCGCCCGGTCACCAGCGCCCATGGCCCCGTGACATAGGACTAAGCCGCCGACTGGGCGGCCACGTTGGCCGCTGGACTCATCCGCAGCCAACGGGCCAACCTGCAGCCTTAGATAACACCCGCGGCAAATATCCCATGCCCCGGGCCCCCCCCCCCCACACACACACTTTCACCCACACAAAGCATTCATACCGGTGTTTGGTCCGCGGGAGCTTTCGCTCCAACCTCCGGGATGCCATGCGAGCATCCGCCACCTGGGGACGCGCCACGTAGGGGTTCACCTCCCCTGCCGCCTGGACAACCAAACGGGTGCGTGGCGATAATGGACGTTCCCTGCGGCCCTACGAACGTGGCTTCGGAGCCCCGATTGACCAGCCGGAAGTCGTGCTCGGCCGCCCAACCCAATAGGGCCTCGCCACGGCGGGTAATCCTGGGGTTGCCCCATGCGGCTGCATGGGCATTGAAGTCCCCCGGGACCAGTACCGGACGGGGCAGGCATCTCCTTATACAATCGCCCACTCCGTCCAGGTATGCCGCATATGTGGCGAGGTCGCAGTTGGGCGACACATAACAGCCCACAACCGCGATGGTCCCCCATTGGACCGCCAGAAACCCCCTCCCCCGTTGCAGGGTGGCCACGCCCAGACCATCACCACCAAACCGCACAGGCTCCCGACCCAATTGGGCTGGTCGGGAATCTTCACGATGGATGTTACGACTGGAACCCCGCGAATGCCTAACGGATATCTTTCCGCGATTGCTGGATTATATAACTCCGCGAATACTTTCCGTAACTGGCTTTTACGACCCGCACGTCGTGTCCTGGGCATTGATATTCTCTAATATTGCATTTACAAATTGTTAATAAATTTACGCGACCAATAAAAGTACTCATCTGGAGAATCTCTCAAATCCGTATAACTCTCAGCGAAACCCCGTGCCTCTGGTGGGCACTGATAGATCCCCTTTGAATTATTCTGATTTCGAGAGGAGCGATGGATTAATTCGCCACGCTGTCCCGTGCCTCTGGTGGGCACCGATAGACAGTTCTTGAATAGGATATGGTACGAGTTTTAGAGGTGGAATTGGTTTTCCACAAATCCCGTGCCTCTGGTGGGCACCGATAGATTATGCTTGAACCGTGTTAGGAATATTGGGTATAGGTGTGGTCGTTTAGAAGCACACAGTCGAGTCACTTATTATATTCAACTTTGATTTTAATTCGTACTAAACTCAATGCCGAAGATTCTAGTATTTGTCTTTCTATCTTTAACTTGTTCAAAACGAAGTTCGAATTATTTAATAGCGAAATGAGACGTTTAGTCTTAGAAAGTAAGTTATTACTTAATACGATTAGAGACCCCTTGCTCGGGCCGTGAAGTAGTTAATTAATAATCGTCGAGGTTTATAAGAATTGAGACGTTTAGTCTTAAAATGTAGTTTATTACTTAGTACAATTAGAGACCCCTTGCTCGGGTCGTGAAGTAGAAATTAATACGCTGCGGACAATTTAGCACGATTTAGAAGACGACGACTAAAAGGCGATGACTAAATGCCCCGGCTAAAAGCCGACGACAAAAAGCGATGTTCTTGATTGAGCGCTTAATTTATATGGTTTTCTTCTCCCAGGTTGGAAAGAAACGGCGTTGAGAACTCCTGGCTGGAGCGAGACGGAATTGCAGCTTCAGCAACTGGTGGTTAGCACGGTGCAGGTATTGAGAGACAGCGATGCTGCGTCAGCAGCTACTGGTCACCTCGGCAGGATCCGCCAGCCCCTCTGATCCGGGTGGGTGGGGCTGATATCGGGGTGAAGCCCCGGATGAGGTATCTAGTATCTGGATCCTCGATAGCCACTGGCGCTTCGAGGAGCATTTCCGCTGCCTGGTTCCCCGTTTGGAGAGGATGGTCTCGGCTTTAGGCCGGATCCTCCTCAACCTGGGGTGCCCGGCGGGACGAGTTCGCCGCCTCTATGTGGCAATGGTTCAGTCGGTGGCCCTATACGGGGCCCCAATCTGGGCGGACGACCTGGCGGCCTCCCGGCGCAGCATGACGATGCTGCGTCGAGTGCAGAGACGGATGGCGCTGAGGGTCGTCCGCGGGTACCGAACCGTGTTCCAACAGACGGCGACGGTTCTTGCGGGGATGCCGCCCATGGTCCTCCGCGCACAGTCGGACGCGGTGATGTATCGTCACCGCGTCGACCATCGCGCTGAGGTGGGGACGGTCTCAGGTGTGCAGGAACCTGCTTAGGGCAATTTGAAGCGGCGGACCCAACAGTTCGTGGTGCTCGCGTGGCAGGAGCGGTGGGCTCTGCCAACCGCGGAGCACCGGACAGTCGGGGCTGTTCGGCCACTCCTGAGTGAGTGGCTGGACGTAGGCCATGGCAGCCTCACTTACCGGATGGCACAGGTGTTCTCCGGGCATGACAGCTTCGGGAGATACCTGTGCCGGATAGGGAAGGAGCCGACGGCGTGTTGCTGCCATTGTGATGCTGAGCAGAACACGGCTGAACACACCCTCCAGGTATGCCCTGCGTGGGAGGGGGAGCGCCGTGTCCTGGTCGGCGTCATTGGGCGGGATGTCTCGCTGCCGGGTGTGGTGCGCGCCATGCTCGGCAGCGAGAGGAAGTGGAGTGCCGTGGCCTCCTTCTGCGAGACCGTAATGCTGCAGAAGGAGGCCGCGGGAAGGGAGCGCGAGCTTTAGCGGCGCGCTGAGGCTCGCGCTCGTATGGTGGCGCGAGGACGTCGCCCGGGCGCCAGGCGTCGCGAGCGGCGGCCTTTGCGCGGCGGATGACCCTGGCTGGGAGGGGGACCCTGAGGGGAGCCTCCTCCCGCCAGGCGGCTATGGGTCGGACCGGGTGGGTCCGGCCCACGGGAAGGCACCCTCGGTGGCCTGGAGCGGCCATGAGCTCCCGGCCGCCGAGGGGTAGAAACGGGGTCGCGGGCGGTTGCGAGTTGGGGCTCGCAGCCCGCCACTAAATGCGGCCCCGGGACGGATGGCGGCGGGATGGAGTGGCCCCGTCCTGCCGCTATGAGACAGAGTGTCTACCGGGGGGACCGTTTGTCCCCCCCAGGGATGGGCGCAAAGCGCGGGCACGGGGAGGGTACCGGAAGAATGCTTCGAGCGATTCCCGGTATCCTCCCAAATCGTGCGGAAGGGTCACCGTGGGGTTTTTAGTGGGTAGGTCCCGCGCCTGTCATTCTATGGGCGCGGGGAATCCCACACAACCCTCCCACCTCTCCCCAAAGAGGTGGGAGGGAGTCTTCCGAAGATTTTCCCCACGACAAAAAAAAAAAAATCAATGAAGGTTCATTCGACGTCCATTGTTGCAAATTAAACCCTCCCGTTTTTAAGGCTTCGACTAGTTGATCACGTAGAGCTGTAGCTTCGTTTAGCGTTTGTGTACCGGTTAGCAGATCGTCCATATAAAAATCGCGTTTTATTGCATTTGCTGCTAAGGCAAATGATTTTTGACTATCACTAGCTAGTTGATTTAAGCAACAAACTGCGAGAAATGGAGCACATGCAGTACCATAGGTGACAGTATGTAATTGGTATGTCTTAATTGCTTCAGTAGGATTTTTCCGCCATAATATTTTATGATATATTGCATCGTCTGGTTGCAGACTTACTTGTCTAAACATCTTTTCGTCGTCAGCGGTTAGTACATATACATGCGATCGGAAGCACGTAATTAAAGCAAAAACATCTTCCTGAATTGTCGGGCCTACCATAAGCGTATCGTTCAGAGATATTCCCGTATCGGTCTTAGCGGATGCATCAAAACTAGGGATGTGCAGCCCGTCTCATGTGTCGGGCGCCCGAATCGTTAGATCGAGCTAGAGAAAATCGAGCGAGCTCGAGCGGGCTCCCGTGACATTCGAACTCTCGGGCGGCTCGAATGTTTCGGGCGGTTCGACCGTTTCGGACGGCTCGACCGATCGACTCTACGCTATGGTTCGACTGTTTGTTGGGTATTTGATAGTAATAAGAACATAAAAGCATATGAATATGTTTTTTAACATATATGTATTAATATTTTATTTTAAGTTTTCATGTAAGAAGCATAGTCCTCGTACATTTACTGGCAGCAATCGCGCTCGTGTTTGCATTACTACTGTTTAAAGATTGCATAATGCCGAGCGATTATTCTCGGCCGCAATTTCCGTTAATCCTGTTAGCGTACAATTCTAAGGAGATTATCTCTAATAGGATTTGTACAGCAAGCAGTGATAGAAAAACTCGTGTATTACTAGTTTTTCTGGCATCGGTAACAGCTCATTACCTTCGATTCGAGTGTGCCAACGGTGTTGATGACGTCAGTATCGTGAGAGAGTAGCGCGCAAATAATTAGACAAAGATAGACTGCCGAAATTTAGACAGCGCCGCGGAACGACTAATTAGAGTACCACGGCGACGTCTTCGGCTGTCAATCCGCACAGTCTTACAACGACTTCTGAGAGAGACACATCGGCTCCCGATCGTGTCCGAGCAGAACTCGAGCGAACCTTGAGATAGAAATTCTTAAGAAAAACGATTAGACTGTTCTTAAATACAGGGTGCAACGAGCAGATGTTCAGTCTGGTGCGGGTCCACTGATTGACCTCGCACAGCTGAGAATTCGTTAAAGCTCGAAAAAGCGCAAAATTAATTCAGTCTTTACTTGTCAAACGAACCGAATTCCGATTCGTACAAGAGTATCCAGAAGTTTCGTTCGGGAAATTCTCAAGCGAGCTTCGAGTCCTTCTTTACTAATTATTTTGGAGGGTTCGAGAATACACCAATAAGGTGTTCGACCCCCCTTGTACAGTACTGTCTGGTCGTTTCAAGCGTATATACGTTTGAAACACAAAGAAGTGGGCGAATAACGTCCAAACTTCTTTGGGATTGCCGTTCGGCTTAGGAGACACCGAAGGGAGGCACCTACGTGGTGAACCTCAGGTGGGCTCACTCCACTTAGGACGTTTGACATTCGGTCTTCGCCTCCTTACTTCTACAGATCCCGCCGGTGTAACGCTTAGAGGAGCACCTGTGCGGAGAGGTAACGGAGTCATGGGTCAGGCCCCCACGTAGTTCAAAATACTGTCACGAATCACGTCGAGTGATGCATTCGTGCAGTGAACAACGTGCAGTCGGGCTTCGTAGTGCAACTCTCGGCCAATAAGTCATCTGTTGGAACGTTAAAGAGAAGCCGCAGATCGACGGTCGTGCCGTTGTACTGCAGTGCGACTCGACGCACAGATTCAGTGAGCATACTCACGGGATCAGTGCATTTGGAGCCTTACAACCTCCACTTGCATCCCCGTCCACTAGATAATCGACTCAATTCGGCGTCGAACAGAAATTTAATTCTTTTCACGCCAAAAATCAAATACAGTCCACTTGCGAGCTCGTATATTACGAGTGAGCGTAATTCTCCGCTCCTATACATTCGAATATCGAAGCCAGGAGCGTGAGGACACAAACGCGGCGAATATACGTGTAACGTGTTTACATGCCTAACACATTGCCGTGTTCTTCTGTTCACAGAAACCCTGGCCTACCTCAACGCACCAGATTCGACGAGAGGCTTGGAAAGCAATTATTTGGACAACGAAATCAGATTTTTCTTTAGTTTTATTATTGTTTATTTTATTTTTATTTTTATAATAAACAGTTTTTGGAAAAGAAAATCTTACACGTCCCAATCACTTCCCACAATAAAAATCCAATCCCTCTATCCGGACTTCGTCGTTAAAAGCATTAGCTTTTTAACATTTACTATACCCTTCACTCCTACACTCGGCCATCCTGCTAGGACATTCGACCTCGATTGTCTTTGTCAACCTCGTTATTTTCTTCTTTCGCTGTTTCTTCGCTTTCACTGCTGATCCACAACTTCATGAAATCTGCAGATGTAGACGTCTGTTGAGGACCTTCTTCTTCGCCAATCTTCTGTACTAAATATCGCTGATTGCGAAGAACTCGAATTACCTCATAGGTCCCAAGGCATTTATGAGCCATCTTAAGACCCGGACCTCGTTGAGTTCGCTTAATGGCAACCAAGTCATCTTCGCAATAAGCCCTTGCCTTTCGCCTACCTTTGTCAAATGCTCGTTTATTCTCCTGCTGCACTTTCACAATACTTTCGCTTGCCTGCACTCGTAATTCATCTCTCTCTTCTTGAAACGTCGCTATCCATTCCTTATGAAGCAGTTCTTTGATATCCGGGTAGTTCTTCAGTCTTGGATGAGTTCCGAAAAGGAGATGGAATGGTGATGTCCCAATGCTCCGATGCACAGTTGAATTTAAACATAGTTGGGCGACTTCAAGATTTTTATACCAATCACAGGGTTTTGGAGCAGACAATTTAGTCAATAATGATATCAATGTTCTGTTAAGTCGCTCAACTTGACCATTCGCCCTCGGAACACCTGCAGTAATTAACGAAAGTTCTATGTTCTCGTCACGGCAATACTGCTTAAATTCATTCGACCTGAACGCAGCACCTCTATCGGCGATGATCCTCCGTGGATTACAGAAAACCAAAGCCAGTTTCTTCAATCGCATCAGTACTTCCGCAGTACCTGTCGTTTTGGTTGCAAAGAGCCACGTTAATTTTGAGAAAGCGTCGACTACTACAAAAATGTGCTGATACGACTTCTTTGTGGACGGAAGGGGCCCGAGATGGTCGATATGCAACGTATCCAATGGAACACTCCCCTTCTCAATCGGATTCAACAAACATTCTTGTTTGCCGTGCTTTCTTTCTGCAAGAATACACGCTGTGACCGTTCCCCCGTAGACGGTCTGGTTCGAAGGGGACGCGGAGGAAGGTGGCGTGTGCCGACTCAGTCGGCGGTCGAGGGTTCGTTGTGGTGAGTGACGTAGGCTGGGTTGTCGGTTTAAAACGTATTTATTACTAACTTAGTGTAATGGTACAAATCTTACGACTACGGAGGACGGCGCGGTGAGCGGTCGATCACTCGACGAGTACAGCGCGATGAGCGGTCGGTCGCTCAGCAAGAACGGTGCTGCGAGCGATTGCTCGGCGGTGTGAGCGTTCGGGCGCTCAGCGGAGGGGAGAGGACATACAATACCCTACCTACGCTGCTACGAGACCGCGATGTCGGTAGGGCCAGGGTAGGAGATCTAGGAGAGGTTCGACCCAGTATCCAGGGTTAAGGGAGGTTCAGCGGATCGGTCGCGAAAGTGCCCCTCGCACTCTCATGTTTCCAAAAAGCGGAGCTCGTGTAGATCCGTATTGGTTCGTACGCAATCTCTCGCCACTAAATCTGGCTTCGACGAGCAAGACACGAGTCCCCTGAATCCGGCCGGTGGCTCGGTATTAATACCCGCGCGGCGCGTAATTAGTGGCGAGAAGTTGCGGATGCCTAGCGGCCGCGCGGGGAACCACCGGTCGCGGGGACTCGGCCGCGACGGTGCTTGGTTCGCAGTTCCGGGTAGGATATTCGCGTTACAACGCTATACAATTTTGAGCGACTTTTTCCACTCGCTGTCGTAAATTCGGTATCCAATAGTCTCTTCGTATTAGAGTTTCGGTTTTTCCAGTAGAGAAATGCCCACACTCATGAGCTCGTCTTATAGCTTGCGTTTGCATCTTCTGTGGCACGACAAGCTAAAAGTCCCCGTTGAATTGCCTGTAAGCGAGACCGCCACGCATAACATAGTCCTCAGTTTTGCCTTCTCGCACTAAGTTCCGAAGTTTACGCACGGCATCGTCATCGTCTTGAGCTTTCCGTAGTCGAACTGTCAATCCGCTGTCAGACTCATTAATCTCAAACCACGTGGGAAGTGGATTTCTGCTAAGCGCATCCACATGTACCATGCTTCGCCCAGGATGATGCTCGATGCAGTAACTGAATTCTTCAAGCAACGACGCCCACCTTGCAACACGCACGCAGAGATCCTTTTTCCCCATTGTAAGATCAAAAGCGCGACAGTCCATAACGATTACAAATGTAATGCCTAATAAATATACCCGGAATTTCTTCAATGCTTTCACGATCGCAAGAACTTGTAGCTCATAACTCGCATATTTTACTTCGCTCGATGTTGTTTTGCCGCTAGAATAATATACCGAATGAAAACGCTGATCTTCGTTATTTTTCTGGAGCAAAAAACGCCTGGCGAGGGACCGGGAACTTTAGTGAGACATTACAGAGTCCCCCGTCGCGTCGTGCCTTTTCAGGCCTCTCCCGGAGGGAGTCACTCCTCCTACCGCATTCCCACTCAACCGCAGGCGCCTGGTCACTAACGCCCGCGGCCCCGTGACATGGGACTAAGCCGCCGGCCGGGTGGTCACGTTGGCCGCAGGACTCATCCGCAGCCAACTGGTCAACCTGCAGCCTTAGGTAAAACCCGCGGCAAATATCCCATGCTCCGGGCCACTCACACACACATTCACACCCGCAACGCATTCATACCGGTGTTTGGTCCGCGGGAGCTTTCGCTCCGACCTCCGAGATGCCATGCATCCCATCCCAGCGGCTGCCCCTATCCGCCACCTGGGGACGCGCCACGTAGGGGTTCACCTCCCCTGCCGCCTGGACAATCAAACGGGTGCGTGGCCCTTAACTCCGCACCCGTGTTCACATTAACACCCAACTCGCTATCTCATTCCCGGTCGGAGGCCTCCCTTCGAGGTCCTCCCCCACCAATGTGGTGTGTCCTCATCCCATATTTCCTACATTAACAGATCCTCAGACGTCGGCCACGCATGCGCCGTGACGCCACGCTGTCATCTGCGCATGCATGCATCTTTCCTTTTTCATTCCACGATCTCATATTTTTCCTCTTAATACATCGCACTTTCACAGTTTCTACATCTAGGTACTCACCCGTGATGTGTCTCACCCCTCTCTTGCCTTCGTTAACGTGCCGGTCGCCGGTCCTCGTCTCCCTTCTCGTGTATTCCTTTCCTTCTTGCCTGTCATCTCCATCGGCCATTCTGGCACCGCCATTAACCACCTCGCACATATTATCCGATATTTCTCGGTCACTAGATTTAGAAAACTCACAGCTTTCTCACACAACACTCATGTCACCTGACCCTTCGGCCCTGCCCCTACCTGGGGGCCCCCATCACTGTTTTCCCCCCTTAAATCCGCCCCTTGTCAAGAGCGACGAGGACCCCCGACCGTTCACTCCTATGTCACGCACAAAAGAGAGACCTTTTTTTTTAACGTGGTGAAATCTTCACGGACACCCCGGCTCCCGGGGGGAGGGGGGAGGAGGCCAGGGTAGTGCCAGACTCTTACCGGCTAAGACACCACGGTGACCGCCTGCGCCCTTTATCTGGGGAGAGTCACGGGAACCAAACTAACGATACCACCGCGCCCCCCCCCCCGTTGGCGCAACGCTCTATTATGGGTCCTTCCCGGTGGAGGAAATGTGATCCTCTTCCCCCAGTGGGGGGCAAATGCGACTGATTACCCCCCGGCGACGCCGTGCGGTCACTCGCGACGTCACCCCCACTCATGTCGTTGTTACTATCCGCGACTGGACCCCCACCCGATCGCAGCCACGGCGGCGAGACCGGCTAAGACTGCCGCCCACGCAAGACGGGACCCCTGCCACGGGCCTCCGGTACGGTGATGGGCTGGCTGCGAGGGGGAATGGAGGGATAAAGCCCCTCACCTCGCACCACAAACTCCTTCACCGACCCCTTCGCGCTCCCCCTGCCATGGGGAGTGGTGGGGAGGCCTACGGGCGGCGACGCCGCCTGCCCCCCACCCCTCATCTCCTCACGCGCCCTTTCGATGTACTCCTTGGCGGCCATGACCTCTTCACAAAATAAGGCCATGGCCGCCCATGCCTCCTTACTGTCGACCATCGCACGAATGACGGCCGACAGCGAGAGGTCCGCTCCAACTACTCCAACGAGGACACCGCGCTGGGCATAACTCCAACGTGTGCTGCACGGTGTCCTCCTTTTTCTCACACTGACGGCACGCAGCCGTCACCTCCCGCCCTATCTAATGCAGGTACCGACCGAGACCACCGTGTCCGGTCAGCACCTGTGTCAGGCGGTAGGTGGGCGTTCCCCAGCTACGGTCCACCCAGGCATAAAACACTGTGCGGACCGCCGCGGCGACACGATCATCCCAATTACCAGTAGTTCGGCTCCCCCTGTGCACCCGAAAGTTATAGCCCAAAGGGGTGCAACTGTAATGTGTTCAGACGTGGTGGTAGAGCTTGATAAATTGTGCGGAAGTGTTGACCTTACTCAACCACTTAATATTGACAACGAGTGTTTTAACGTTGCACATTCCTGGTTCCCATCGCAGCAGAGCTACAAAATCGATTATGAGAGAGATGCCGAGCAGATATTACATAATGATTTTTCAAAATATAGAAACCAGATCAACGTATCATTCGATGCATATGAAGTGCTATTAAATCTTGAAGTGTCTACTGCTACGTTTGAGATTGAAACTAAATATGACATGGGCGATTTAGTGGAAAGTTGATGCCCTATGGGCCATAGTAGGCTAACGAATAAACCGGGGTTATCTGGATTTAGAACAACTATGGTCATAGAGATTGTAAGCACTTATGCGCAAGCCTGCGACGTTGAGGTTGAATTTGAGGGATATTTGCCTTTGCAAGGCGGACTAGTGCGGCTTGACGCTAATAGAGCACAGAGATTAGATTCTTACTGTCGAGGCAATGCCACGCGAACCGTCTTGATCAGGAACCAAAAAGATAAGAAAACATTCGATGTTCAAAATGTCAAGAAAAATTGGGCCCCTCTTAACCAGGAGATATATAGTGCAATTGTTAAAAAGTATGTTTCCATCAATCCAACAATGTGGGGAAGCCAGTTGGCTCATTGGCTTTTTTTTTTTTTTTTTTTTTTTTTTGTCGTGGGGAAAATCTTCGAAAGACTCCGTCCCACCTCCTTGGGGAGAGGTGGGAGGGGTGTGTGGGATTCCCCGCGCCCGTACAACGACAGGCGCGGGACCTACCCACTAAAAACCCCACGGTGACCCTTCGGCACGCTTTGGGAGGATACCGGGAATCGCTCGAAGCATTCTTCCGGTATCCTCCCCGTGCCCGCGCTTTCGCGCCCATCCCCCGGGGGGACAATCGGTCCCCCCAGTAGACACACTGCCTCATAGCGGCGGGACGGGGCCACTCCATCCCGCCGCTATCCGTCCCGGGGCCGCGTTTAGTGGCGGCTGCGAGCCCCAACTCGCAACCGCCCGCGACCCCGTTTCCACCCCTCGGCGGCCGGGCGTTCATGGCCGCACCAGACCGCCGAGGGTGCCTCCCCTTGCGTCGGACCGGTAGGGGGAGGCACTTCTACCCCCAACCGGTCCGACCCGGCGCCGCCTGGCGGGAGGAGGGTCCCCTCAGGACCCCCCTCCCAGCCTAGGTCATCCGCCACGCCGAAGCGGCCGCCCGCGACGCCTCGCGACCGGGCGACGACCTCGGGCCACCGCACGAGCGCGAGCTTCAGCGCGCCGCTGAAGCTCGCGCTCCCTCCCCGAGGCCTCCTTCTGCAACATTACGTTCTCGCAGAAGGAGACCACGGCCCTCCACTTCTCCTCGCTGCCGAGCATGGCGCGCACCACGCCCGGCAGCGAGACATCCCGCCCGACGACGCCGACCAGGACACGGCGCTCCCCCTCCCACGCGGGGCATACCTCCAGGGTATGATCCGCCGTGTCCTGCTCAGCGTCGCAGTGGCAGCAACGCGCCGTCGGCTCCTTCCCTATCCGGCACAGGTATCTTCCGAAGCTGCCATGCCCGGAAAATACCTGTGCCATCCGGTAGGTGAGGCTGCCATGGCCTCTGTCCAGCCACTCCTTCAGGAGTGGCCGAACCGCCCCGACAGTCCGGTGCCCCGCGGTTGGCAGAGCCAGCCGCTCCTGCCACGCGAGCAACACGGACTGCCGGGCCTGGCGCTTCAAATCGCCCCAAGCAGGTTCCTGCCCGCCCGGGACCGCCCCCACCCCCGCGCGACGGTCGACGCGGTGCCGGTACATCACCGCGTGCGACCGCGCGAGCAGGTCCATGGGCGGCATCCCCGCTAGAACCGTCGCCGCCTCATGTGACATGGTCCGATACCCGCGGACGACCCTGAGCGCCATGCGCCTCTGCACCCGACGCAGCATAGTCATGCTGCGCCGGGAGGCAGTCAGGTCGTCCGCCCAGACGGGGGCCCCGTATAGGGCCACCGACTGGACCATTGCCACATAGAGGCGACGAACTCGGCCCGCCGGGCCCCCCAGGTTGGGCAGGATCCGGCCCAGAGCCGCAACCATCCTTTCCAACCGGGGGACCAGGCAGCGGAAATGCTCCTCGAAACGCCAGTGGCTATCGAGGATCAGCCCTAGATACCTGATCTGGGGCTTCACCTCGATGTCAGCCCCATCCACCCGGATCAGAGGGGGTGGCGGATCCTGCCGAGGTGAATGAAACGCAATCACCTCGGTCTTATGGACCGCCACCGTCATCCCCATTCCCCTGATCCGGTCGACGACGCGTTGCGACCCCTCCTCCGCGCGACGCATGGCCCTCCCCCAGTGCGCCCCGACGGCCAGCACCAGTGTGTCATCCGCATAACACACCGTGCTGACGCCGTCGGGGAGGCCGGCCCGCAACACCGAGTCGTACGCGATGTTCCACAGGAGTGGCCCGAGGACCGACCCCTGCGGAACACCGCAGTACACCTCCCTCCGCATATCACCATCCCGGCCCGGATACTCGATCCACCTGCCGCGGAGATAATCCCCGACGACCGCCCTGAGACAAGGGGGGACCCGATGATATTCGAGTCCCCTCCTTATCTCTTCCCAGGGGAGGGTGTTAAAGGCATTGGCAATATCCAAGGATATTGCCAATGCCACCCCTCCCCGGGAGACGGCCGCCCCCGAGAGGGCCCTCACACGACCTATCGCGTCGATAGTCGATCGGCCCCCCCGGAAACCGAACTGGCAGTCGGCCAGACCGGGATCACCCCGCGACAGGTGCTCGACGAGGCGGGCAGCAATCACCCGCTCGAAGAGCTTGCCCACCTCGTCGAGGAGACAAATGGGCCGGTATGCGGAGGGAGACTCCGCGGGCCGACCCTCCTTCCGGAGGAGGACCATCCTCGCCACCTTCCAACTGGGGGGGAATCGCCCGTCCCTCAGGCAGCGGTCGAATAACCGCCTGAGGTCGGCCCCAAGGACGCCCTGGGTCAAGGCCCAAACCCGGCCGGGCACACCATCCGGACCCGGGGCCATGTTACGAACCCCGAGCCGTCTGATGGCCGCTGCCAGCTCCTCCTGCGTGACCCCCAGCTCGGCCGTCCACTCCACTGGGACAGCCGCCGCCGCCGGAGGACGCGGTCCCCTCTCCCCAATTGGGAAGAGTGTATTGACCACGTCCTGCAGCAGCCGGGGGTCAAGACCCTCGGTGACGGGGGGCGCCCACGGGCGGAGCTTATTCAGCACCACCTTATATGGGCGCCCCCATGGATCGTCATCAAGGGTCTGGAGGAGCTCCTTCCATGCCCGGGTCTTGGCCCGTTTGATGGCGACCTGCAGAGCAACCCGCGCCACGCGGTATGCTCCATACAGGTCATCAGCTGCCCTCGCTCGCGCCACGCCGTCGCTTGTACGTTGACGACGGCGCGCGCGGGTGTACTGGCGTCGGGCGCGGACAGTCGCGACTCGCAACTCCGCGATCGCGTCCGACCACCAGTACACCGCCCGGCGAGGAGAAGCCCGCCCGACCCGAGGCATCGCCGCGTCGCAAATACCCGCGACCAATGCTCCGAGCCGGGCGACCTCCCCCTCTATGCTCGGCAACTCGGCCGCTCCCTGCGGCCAAGTTGCAGCGAGGGCAGCTGCCATGAGGGCGTCCTTGTCCAGGCGCCGAAGCGCCCAGCGGCGTGGTAGGGTGCCACGCAGGCGGCCGTGTCGGGATGCACTCGCGGCGGCAGAGACCTCCATCCGGATGTACCGGTGATCGGAGAGTGTCTCTGCCCCCGCGTCCACGTGCCAACCCGACACCATGCGCACGGCGTTGGGGGTCGCGAATCCAACATCCACGATGGACCCCCCATATCGCCGCACGCATGTGTGCTCCGACCCCCGGTTCAATACCCGGAGGTCGAGCCCCGCCGCCCAATCGCCCAGGATCCCGCCGCGAACGGAGGTCCTGGGGGATCCCCAAGCCACCGACTTGGCATTAAAATCCCCCAGGACCAGCACCGGCCGGGCCGCGTAGCGCTGCACGCATGCCGCGACCTCGGCCAAGTACAGCTCGAACGCAGCGTGACCGCTACGGGGCGAAATGTAGCACCCCACCACAGCGACTCCCCCCCAGTCCACGGCGACGAATCCCCGACCGCGCTCCAACAAGGAGAACGGTGGGGACCCGTCGCCCCCTCCCCATACCGTCGCCACCAAGCCGTCCGCGTCGCCCACCCAATGAGGGTGATCAGGGACGCGGTACGGCTCGGCGGCGACCGCCAGGCCAACCCCCCACTCCGCGAGGACTTGGGACATCAAGTCCTGTGCCGCGCGGCAGTGGTTGAGGTTGGCCTGGAGGAGGAGGCGGGGCGGCATTAATTAATGGCCGCGCCAGCCTCCTCCCGGCCGTCCGTCCCCGTAGCACCGTCCACCTCCATGGAGGACGATGCCACCGCCCTCGGCACCGGAGCCGGTGCAGCCCGCCTCTTCCTCTCCTTCCGGGAGGGGGGGGAGCACTTCTTGCTCCCCACCCTGTGATCGGCTGGCCTCCCCATGTCCGCACACAGCGGGCAGTGGGGAGCCGCCGAGCACTGGCTCGCACGGTGCTCTTTGGCACCGCAGCGGTAACACTGACCGCTGCGGTCCACCGGCGAGGTGCACCACTGCCTCACGTGCCCCAATTCGAGGCAGCGGTGACACTGGAGCGGGCGCGGCGCGAGGATTTCCACTCGCGCCGAAACCCACCCCACCAACACTCTCCCGGATTCCGCCACCTTACGGGCGGCGGAGAGGGGGCACCGGGCCCACACCGACCCGAGGCCGGAGGGCGACCTGCGGATCTCTCCGATCCGCAGGTCCTCCACAGGACAGTCCCCCGCCCTCGCAAGGGCACGGGACACATCCTGTGCGCTGACCGAGTCGTCCAGCCCACAAACGCGCATCTCCGTGCGCTTCGTGGGCCGGGCGACCCGGACACCTCGCTCGCCCAGCTGCTCCCGGAGCCTCTGGGCGAGACGATCCGCCTTCGCGCCGCCTTCTGCACCGGGGATCTCCAGCAAGAGACCCCCGGTCACGGCCCTCTTCGCCCTCACGGAGGCGATGCCCAGCTCTTCCAGGGAGATATTCTCCCTGGCGAGCCGCATCGCCTCCGCGAGGGTCAGGTCGCCCCCCTGCGCAACGGTCAGCGTCAGCGCTGCCGTTTTTGGGGGACGACCTGGTCGTGCCTTCCCGACCTTCGCGGCCTTTACCTTGGCCGCCGGCGGCGGAGGCGGAGGCTGCGGTTGCGAGGCCTTCCTCGCCGCCCGCTTCGCCTTCCGCCCAACCACCTCACTCCACGCCACCCCCCCTTGGGAGGGTGCTGTGGAGGACGCGACCACCGCGACCACGGGTACACCACCCTCCTTGGGGGTCGCGACCCGTGGCTCATTGGCTTGGAACAATCGACTTAACTAGGCTGACGACATGGTCAAATGCGTTGTTCACTTTTTCATGGATCAAAATTGCTATATCTGTACTTTTACTTTTTATTTCATATCAAAGTTTAGCTCGCGGAAACATGAGTAACGTCATGATAAGCTTAGGCAGTTTGTATTTCATAGTATTTACGTCCGTGACCTTTGCAATCAAGTTAGATTTGACACCAGTAGTGGTGCAGCCTTCAAAATTAGTCGTTTGTAATTTTCGGTGGTTTCTAAGCTATAATATGCCTGATTGGTACTTTTACGCGGATTTGGTAGAAATATTCTGTTATGTCTTTTCTTTTGTGATAATTAGTAGTTTGGTTTATTGTTTTCACTGATCACCGTACAATTAATTAAAGGAGTGCACAGAATTATGATATCCACTAATTATTTAGATTCAATATTGGCTGTGGGACTAGACCAGAGATTACCTTTCGTTGATTCTTTGTCCAGACATTTGTGCGTAACGAAAACTCATATTGTGAGTAGCAACGATGTATTTGATATTTGTCCTATTATTGACAGACCAGTTCGGTATCGTAGCTTGGTGGAAAGATTGTCACACGTCAACTGTGGAGATGGACTCCAATCAATCCAATGTCGAGTTGCGAAGAAGTTTATAATGTGCCCCAATCATAGCCACGATGGCATTAACAGCATTGCCATAAATGGCGGATATTTATCATGGGAGTGGCATAAGGGAAAATTGTGTCTATACATATGCTCGCATGTTGTTAATCCTCCCCCAGGTGTTGTGAGTGTCTATGGAGATGTCCATGTTGCAACTTTCAGGGAGCCGCAGAGTCGACCTTTGCAAAATACTATCTGTAGCGCTGACGATACGATAGAAGTTCGCGAGTCAAACATGTGGCGGAACAACGAGAGAATAGATCCTGTTGGGTTGAGCGGTTCAGTATTAATATCTAAAAAAGGCAAATACTATGTAATCCACAGTAAAAGTGTTGGCGATAAACTGGTTGATGTGGTCTCTGAAGTGAGTACTGCGCCGTTGTCATATGACGTGCCGTGCGCTAGTTGCAGTGGCATATCAGAGGGGAGCGAGGGTAGTTCCAGTGAGGGGCAACCGGAAGAGGTCTTGATTGACGAAGACGAACAACAAGAAGATGATATGGATGAGTATCATGAACCAGTTCCATTGCCTCAGTATGTCAGTCAGCCGCAGTTTGGGGGATCAAGTATAAACACACCTACGAGAATCTGTTCTTCGTGAAGTGCCGTGAAGTGCCAATTTACGCAGGTCATACGGGAAACTACTCCCGGCTTAGAGAAATTTATCCGGACATAGTAACAACCCTCGAAACTCTAAATTAAGCCTGCTCTTCCAACGAGCGCGACTGCATATACACGCATGAGGATACTGGGAGGTACTTTTTCCCACAGCCACGGCAAACTTTCATAATGATGAAGAATAGGTCTCTGTATGTGATTAATGCCTTAGTAATTAGTAATTAAAACAACGACGAAATTAATTAGTGGGCAATGTGTGTTACTGGACATCAAACTGGTGTCCGTACAGGAAGACCAGTGTGCGCGTTGCTGGAGTTATAACTATAGCGCGTCAAATTGGGGGATATTGGTACAGTGCGATTTTAAACGATAGTTCAGAAATTTACAAATTTAATTTGGTTGATGACGGAATAACTTCAACGGCTTACAATCGCCACAGGGAGGTTGAGAATAGAAAAGTTGAGCGCCACTAAGTAAATCCTGGTTAGTTGGACGATGCCTAATTATGAAGACTACGGCCCTTGGGATTATGAGTATTGCGCGACCAGGCACGTTCGATTCTCCACCTTATTAGGTGGGGTTCGTTTGGACTTTTTTTTTTTTTTTTTTTTTTTGTCGTGGGGAAAATCTTCGAAAGACTCCCTCCCACCTCTTTGGGGAGAGGCGGGAGGGGTGTGTGGGATTCCCCGCGCCCGTAGAATGACAGGCGCGGGACCTACCCACTAAAAACCCCACGGTGACCCTTCCGCACGATTTGGGAGGATACCGGGAATCGCTCGAAGCATACTTCCGGTATCCTCCCCATGCCTGCGCCGTGCGCCCATCCCCGGGGGGGACAAACGGTCCCCCCGGTAGACACTCTGTCTCATAGCGGCAAGACGGGGCCACTCCATCCCGCCGCCATCCGTCCCGGGGCCGCATTTAGTGGCTGGCTGCGAGCCCCAACTCGCAACCGCCTGCGACCCCGTTTGTACCCCTCGGCGGCCGGGAGCTCATGGCCGCTCCAGGCCACCGAGGGTGCCTTCCCATGTGCCGGACCCACCCGGTCCGACCCATCGCCGCCTGGCGGGAGGAGGCTCCCCTCAGGGTCCCCCTCCCAGCCAGGGTCATCCGCCGCGCAAAGGCTGCCGCCCGCAACGCCTGGCGCCTGGGCGACGCCCTCGCACCACTCCTCGCCCTCCCTTCCCGCGGCCTCCTTCTGCAGCATTACGGTCTCGCAGAAGGAGGCCACGGCCCTCCACTTCCTCTCGCTGCCGAGCATCGCGCGCACCACACCCGGCAACGAGACTTCCCGCCCTATGACGCCGACCAGGGCACGGCGCTCCCCCTCCCACGCTGAGCATACATGGAGGGTATGATCAACCGTGTCCTGCTCGGCGTCACAATGGCAGCAACGCGCCGTCGGCTCCTTCCCTATCCGGCACAGGTATCTCCCGAAGCTGTCATGCCCGGAGAACACCTGTGCCATCCGGTAAGTGAGGCTGCCATGGCCTACGTCCAGCCACTCACTCAGGAGTGGCCGAACAGCCCCGACTGTCCGGTGCTCCGCGGTTGGCAGAGCCCACCGCTCCTGCCATGCGAGCACCACGAACTGTTGGGTCCGCCGCTTCAAATTGCCCTAAGCAGGTTCCTGCACACCTGAGACCGTCCCCACCTCAGCGCGATGGTCGACGCGGTGACGATACATCACCGCGTGCGAACGCGCGAGGAGATGCATGGGCGACGACCCTCAGCGCCATCCGCCTCTGCACCCGACGCAGCATCGTCATGCTGCGCCGGGAGGCCGCCAGGTCGTCCGCCCAGACGGGGGCCCCGTATAGGGCCACAGACTGAACCATTGCCACATAGAGGTGGAGAGCTCATCCCGCCGGGCCCCCCAGGTTGGGGAGGATCCGGCCTAAAGCCGAGACCATCCTCTCCAACCGGGGAACCAGGCAGCGAAAATGCTCCTCGAAGCGCTAGTGGCTATCGAGGATCAGCCCCAGGTACCTCATCCGGGGCTTCTCCTCGATATCAGCCCCACCCACCCGGATCAGAGGGGGTGGCGGATCCTGTCGAGGTGAATGGAACGCTATCACCTCGGTCTTATGGACCGCCACCGTCATCCCCATCCCCCTTATCCGGTCGACGACGCGTTGCGCCCCCTCCTCGGCGAGGCGCTTGGCCCTCCCCCACTGAGCCCCGACGGCCAGCACCAGTGTGTCATCTGCGTAACACACGGCACTGACGCCGTCGGGCAGGTCGGCCCGCAACACTGCGTCGTACGCGATGTTCCACAGGAGTGGCCCGAGGACCGACCCCGGCGGAACCCCGCAGTAGACCTCACTCCGCATATCACCATCCCGGCCCGGATACTCGATCCACCTGCCGCGGAGATAATCCCCGACAACTGCCCTGAGACACGGGGGGACCCGATGATATTCGAGCCCCCTCCGTATCTCCCCCCAGGGAAGGGTGTTAAACGCGTTGGCAATATCCAGCGATACCGACAACGCCACCCCTCCCCGGGAGACGGCCGACTCCGAGAGGGCCCTGACCCGACTGATCGCGTCGATCGCCCCCCCCCCCCCGGAAACCGTACTGGCAGTCGGCCAGGCCCGGATCACCCCGCGACAGGTGCTCGACGAGGCGGGCAGCAATCACTCGCTCGAAGAGCTTGCCCACCTCGTCGAGGAGACAGATGGGCCGGTATGCGGATGGAGACTCCGCGGGTCCTTCGCCCCGCAGCGGTAACATTGACCGCTGCGGTCCACCGGCGAGGAGCACCACTGCCTCACATGCCCCAATTCGAGGCAGCGGTGACACTGGAGCGGGCGCGGCGCAAGTATCTCCACTCGCGCCGAAACCCACCCCACCAAAACCCTCCCGGATTCCGCCAATTTATGGGCGGCGGAGAGGGGGTAGCGGGCCCACACGGACCCCAGGCCGGAAGGAGATCTGCGGATCTCCCCGACCCGCAAGTCCCCCTCAGGGCAATCCCCCGCCCTTGCTAGGGCACGCGCCACGTCCTCCACGGTGACCGAGTCGTCCAGCCTACACACGCGCTTCTCCGTGCGCTTCGTGGGCCGGGCGACCCGGACACCCCGCTCGCCCTGCTGCTCCCGGAGCTTCTGGGCGAGTCGGTCCGCCTTCACGCCGCCGTCTGGACCGGGGATCTCCAGCAGGATACCCCCAGTCACGGCCCGCTTCGCCCTCACGGAAGCGATGCCAAGCTCTTCCAGGGACACATTGTTCCTGGCGAGCCGCATCGCCTCTGCGAGGGTCAAGTCGCCCCCCTGCGCAACGGTCAGCGCTACCGCTGCCGTTTTAGGGGGGCGGCCAAGTCGCGCCTTCGCGGCCTTTCCTTCGGCCGCGGGCGGCGGGGGCGGAGGCTGCGCCTGCGAGGCCTTCCTCGCCCTCCGCCCCACCACCTCGCTCCACGACACCCCCCCACCCTTGGGGCGGTGCCGCGGAGGACGCGGGACCCGGGACCACGGGTACGCTTCCCCTCTTGGGGGTCACGCCCCGAGGCCCCGGAGTCGCCACGGTGGGCGGAGCCTTCGCTCCCCCCACCTTTGCCTCCCCCGGCCGTGCCGGCACTGGTCGGGGTGGCACCACCCTCCCGCTGACCGCTCTTCCGGGGAGAAGCTCCTCCCGAAAGGCGGCCAGCGTCTTATCAATCATGTCCCCTATCCTCCTCAGGAGATCGTCCTCTGAGGAGGACGGGGACCTCTGCGCGGACGGAGTGCGGGTGGAAGTGCCCGTGGGGGCCCGCACCACCTCCGCCGCACTCCGCTTCATAACGACCGCAGGAGGGCGCGGCGTAGGAGGAGGGAGGACAGGAGGGAGGGCCGCGCTGTTCCAGCGCGCCTCTGCCCTCATCCTCCCCCGTCGCTCCTCCTTCAACAGGAACTGCAGACGGGCGTTCCGCCCGCTTAGCTCCCGCGCCGCGTCCCTCATCATTCGGGCAGCCTCCCTCAGAGCCTCTGCCCCGCCGCTCTTCTGCCCCTTAAAAGAGCAGGCAGCGGCCACTTTCTCCACTCGTCTCAGGGACGAGGAGATCCTCTCCGATATCTCCTCGGTCACCTCGTCCCTGAGGCAACGTATCCGGACAACCGGGCTCATCGCCCTGTCCACTCCATTGACGGCCTGCCCCGTCATCTTTCTCTTTGAGCCTATGAGGCTCCTGGTGGAGGAGAAGGACGAGACGTTTTAATTTTAAACTCCATATTATTCCCACGGGCAGGTCGGAAGAAAAGGTCCGCCCGGGCAGAGCCGCCTTACCTGGGTAAGCCTATATACTCCGGGGGTTCGGCAGGTGCCCCGGAGGTGGTCGCTTGGGATTGGGCCTCCTCCCCCAACCATGCATCCCATCGCCGCGCACCATAACTTAGGATTGGAGGGCGATTTTATAGAGTTGCCATTCTCGCGGTCCCGGGCGGTTAAGCCAAGGCCCCCGTTCCTCCTGCCGTCACGTACCATTCACAAAACCAAAGAAGGAATTGAGGATGGGTCGTTGTGACGACCAACAAGAGGCTTACGGTGTGATAAGCATCAGGTACCTCGGGGTCGCTACGCCCCGTACTGCGGCCGACGATTGCCGGACACAGTCCCTGAGGGGGGGTTCGTTTGGACTTGGACAATCGTGTTTCGAAAAGTGGAAGAATAGTGCTTTGGATGCGGTCAATTGAAAGGAGAGTTTTGGAAGGTCCGGACCTTTTGGCGGAAGGAATTTCACCAACGTTGGGTTTCGGTATGGCTTCGATGATTAAGCAAAATGTTTGCAGGGTTCGTCTTGATGTGAATCGAATTGTCAATTTGTGAGCTGTCGGGAGAACTTAGGATACGATGCCCATCTAGCGAGATATTGGAAACCTGCGGTAGAGTCAATCGGTTTTTGTGGAACAACGGGTTCCAAGTGATAACGTACGTCGGGGATTTGCTTGCATTGTCTAGAGATCCTAGCCAGGATGCCGAATTCTTGTTTGTTGGGTGTGCCAACGTCAGCACTCCAACTTTATTGTGTTTGGCCAGGGACCACACAACTTTATCGAAGCTCCAAAATTGGTTCTTGCCACAGGACCCAGATCTTAAGGACGCGGTCATCCTTGGCAATGGATTACTAATACATCCTGATTGGCTAATTGGAGCTGCTAGGCTAGCTCCAGCTTTAGAAGCAGACATGACATTAAAGTTTTTACGCGAATGGAGTGCCGTACAAGCAATAGAGGTTAACGAGCTGGCCTTCGATCGTGATCGAGTAGCGTGTGAAGTTACGAGCGCAGAGGAGATATGCGATGTCCAACCTGGAGACCCATGGTTGGGCGAGATGGTTTCATCGTTAGACGCAGGCTGTTGTTTTGGCGATGTTAGTAATCTAGCGACTTCTTACCACGTCACATACGGCAACGACGTCACGTTAACTCGAGCAGGTGTGACGTATACCTGGGACAAGATATTCCACAGTTCCGTGGATGAGGACTTGCTGGTTTACGGCGAAAGAGCTTTTAAAATGGCGACGGTTGAGAGAGGGGAGATTGTCTGCGTCGCATGTCCAACAAGAAGAATAGCTCAATTCCTTATTGTGGAAACAGCTAGAAGCAGCTTCAACAGTAGAGAAGAAGCTTTATTTTATGAAATGCGATCATTAGATATTGACTCTAGCTTTAACTTTATCCGCAGCAGCAATTAGAAGGGGGTGCTAGGGATGAGTGGCAGTCCAATTTTTAATTCGCGTGGAGAAGTAGTGTCTATTTATGGTTTAGGGAGAATAGAAAGCCGAGCTATATCAAGTAGAAAGTATGTTGGTGGAGCAGAAGAGGCTTTGGCGTTAACAGTGATGGGGCCTGACAGATCATTGGATATGGTTCCAGACAATTTCTTTAAGACAGCAGTTGCAGACTTGTTAGGAATTGCTCTGGAAAAGGGCAAAATGTATTACTTATTAGAGGCTCCGACCGGTTCTGGGAAAACAATGTCATTTAGTGTTAATTTATTAAAGAGTGTAGGTTCTGGCACCCAAATATATTTATTGCAACCAACTGTAATCGCGGTCAAGGCTGCGTACTCACGAATAAGTCAGCTTTTGGATCTGGATGGACAAGGGGCGGCAAGTTATAGGATAAAGTATATGGTTGGCCAACGTCACGAAGACAGCTCTGATTCGGTCGGTCATCGTCCGAGAAAGCTGTCGATAATGACCTACGGTTCAGCTCTTCGCAAGATAGAGCAATTAGAGAATAACGCGGACTTTATCTTGCTTGATGAAATACACTGCAGGTCTGATCCGACGATAATAGCAGGGGATTTACAATTCACAAAATCTGGAGTCAGATATAAGTGTGTTCATTTAATCGCGACGGTGCTAACTAGAAACAGATCCCAAAAACTAGCGGAAGGCCTAGATATCTCTTCCACTCGATTTGAGATAAGAGAGAACGTTAAAATGGAACCAATATCCAAGGGGGAAGAAACCGACGATGATTGGTTTGTCATTCCCAAAGGAATCATCGGATCTAGGTTAGAAGGCTTTGCTTTTGGATGCAAGGTCCCTATGCCGATCATTAGGATAGGGCGTGTCATATTTTTCTTGGCACCACGAAACGATTGTGAGAAACAGTTGACACACGCGGCAAGGACCTGTGGTAGTTCTTGGCAATATTTGTCAATACATGGAGGAACAACGTTCACTTTAAATGATATGGCTTCAGATCGCTGGTGCTTTTGTACAGATATCGTAGGCCAGGCGGTAACCGTGCCAGGTTGTCGCGTGGTGGTGGACTTTCTAGAAGAAATGAAGTCCTCCACTACTTTAATCAGTGGTGATCGCGGCATGATTTATAAACACGGTCTGGTTCGAAGGCGTATTGGCAGAGCTACAGCATTACAATGTAAGGGCAGAACAAACATGGTCTGGTATGTGGCGCCTAGAGGCTTGCAACCACTTTTGGATTACCCAATTGATAAAAGGACCGCAGCAATAGCGATATTGCAATTAGAATCGGAGCGCCGATTGGATTGAGCAGTGATACAAAACCACCACGACGTTGGCTTCGTTGATGTAATGAGGGAGGTTAGTTGGCTTCTGCCAAATGTTTTAAGCCGACAACAGTGGTGGCAGATGGCTATGGAAAAACTATCTACAAATCAAAGGGTTAGATTACATAGCAATAAGAAAATCATATGTACTAGTCTTTTTCGAAAGCTAGACCCAGTGAGAGACTTATTATATCTCTACCTTACTCCACTGATTAGAGAAGAGTTGATCCTAATGATATCTAGCAACCATGAATTTGCAAGAACTGCGAATAGGGATGGAGACGCAGAGTGGTATTCGAAGATGTTTGATTTTTGCTACAAAACGGACACGGAGGAGAACAGGCGTAATGTTTTATCAGACTTGGACATCCAGGCAGACAGTTTTTTAGAGAGTACAACGGTGCCAGAGGACATCAGCTTGTAACGGTAACTCCGGGCGAGTTCCTAGGTTTCGCCGGCTCAGTCGGTACGCCGGGTTCGCTCGCTCCTAAGCTAGAGGTATAAAGGTCCCTACGCTACGTGGCCAGCCGGGGCTAGCCGCTCGCTCGTGAGGACGTGGCCCCGTGGACGCCCGCTGGTACAATAGTTCGCTGAGGTAGGAGGATATCGGGAGGCGGGTTTGGAATTGCCGACTAGTGAGGTCGAATGGCAATGGTCGCACCTCCACCCTTCCCTTGGCTAAAGGAGGCCGTGAAACCGGAGGGGCTCTGCAGACGCACTAGTCCCTACCGGTGACCAGATGTCCACCTTTCGTGGCCTCGTATACCACGATGTCGGGACTGTCGGT
The DNA here is from genome assembly GCF_051014445.1 of Colletes latitarsis. Lineage (NCBI taxonomy): Eukaryota > Metazoa > Arthropoda > Insecta > Hymenoptera > Colletidae > Colletes > Colletes latitarsis. The sequence continues at coordinate 8,442,747 of NC_135145.1, read as the reverse complement.
TGAACGGTGCTGTGAGCGTCAAAGTCAACTGCTGACACACTCCGTTTTGACGCACTCCGTTGGACGAGAATCGCTCCATATCGGATCGGGTGCTCTGCTCTCTTATCGGCGGAAGAAACCAGTTAACGGACTCGGGCGATCTTCCCGATATTGCGCCGCGCTCGCGATTTATACCCGACGCGCGCCGTTTGCTCTGCGAGAGCGCGCGTTGTGCCGCCGGCCATCTGGCGGTGGTCTCGAGCGCGCGCGACAGCGCGGGAGAGAGAGAGAGGGAGAGTGAGAGAGAGTGGGTAGCGACTCACGATCGGCAGATTTGCCGCTACAACTGTAAACACAGCTGCCCACAATATCTTTGATTATAGCGCTGATAAGGCATGTGATTATACTCGATTACACTATTCGTCAAATATTGTATCAGTTCCCTCGGGGGTTGAAGATTGTCAAAACTATCAAAATATGTGGCGCATGTTCCCCGTTTTGCGTACGCCACCCAGTGAGCACCTGGTCCCTCAACAGTATCCAAATTTACGAGTCCTCTCTCATTCCTGCGTACCCCATCTGTTGGTAAAGTATTGCGCATAAAAATACACCTGAAATATGGAATACGCATACGCTTTGCCAGTGGCTCTAGTTGCAAGTTTGTGGTTACGCCTTCAGACATTCTAATTTTGACGTTTTTTTTTCTCTTTGAGACTCCTCGCCTGCGTTTGTACGGCGTGAGATAAAGTTCGTGACCTTCCATGGCGAGATTATAACGTTTCATTTCTCTAAGCAGACGCTGCATTGCCTTCTTATCGTTCACGACCATCGCGACTCCTGCCGCCCCTCCGACTAATGAGCCGAGAACCCCCAATAATGGCAAAATCGGTAGGATACCACCACGTTTCGCTGTTGGAAGTATTCGCTTCTTTGCAGCACTCTTTTTTTTCTTTTTCAAACCCATACCGAATTTTGTTTTGGCCTTCATAGCCACCCAAACGGTTGTAGGAATAGCCTTTCCTCCGAGACTGGAATCTCTCGCGGTAATGCGTTCTCGCGCTTTTGCTGCTAGGATGTTGTCAGCCACGTGTCGTTTTACGAGATCGTTATTTTGCGAATACGCTATATCATGCTCGCGACATGCAGCATCCAGCGGATTGATACCTTGATCGCCTCGCGCCAAACGTTTCTCTAAATGTGTTTCGGGGCCACAAAACTGATAACCTGGAATATGTAATTCAATCGGAAGTGTGTTTATAACGCGATTTAATAGGCCTTTCCCAATTTTTGCTGACATTCGTCACAGTTGTTTATCGATGGTGGTGGTAGACAGTCAATGTGTGTTCTGCTGACTCGGCAGGTTATATTTGAATACTGATCGTTTCAGTTCTATGCATCGCTATAAATAGACCAGCATTCTTTCGAAAGTAACTTCATTTGTATAGTGCTGATAAAATATGCAGTTCATACGTCAATCATCTATGATCAAAGTGACTAATGTAGACAAAAAGATACAGTCTGAGAAAGAGTTACGCAAACATGGAAATATGCTGCCGACCTCTATACGTGGTATCATCTGCGGTCCATCGAATTGCGGCAAAACGAACGTGTTGATTAGTTTATTAGAAAGTCCGCACGGTGTTCGTTTCGAAAACGTATACGTGTACTCGAAATCGTTGCAACAACCGAAATATCAATATGTAGAAAATATATTCTCATCGATAGATGAAATTGGTTATTTTACATTTTCGAATAACAGCGATGTCGTTCCGGCGAGCGATGCACTTACGAATTCCATTTTTATCTTTGCTGATGAGGCATGTAATAAGCAAAACGCGGTAAGAGAATACTTTGCAATGGGTAGGCACTGGGACGTTGGCTGTTTCTATCTTTGTCAGACATATGCGAAGATACCGAAGCATCGGATACGCGACAACGCGAACCTGCTGATCATGTTCAAACAGGATGGTACAAATCTGAAACATGTATACAACGATCATGTTAACACTGATATGTCATTTGAGAATCTCAGCAAATTGTGTACCGCTTGCTGGCAAGAAAAATGTGGATTTGTAGTGATTGACAAAGACAGTGCATTATGGAATGGTCGCTATAGAAAAAGATTTAGTGACTTTGCAATAACCGTAACATGACCAGTTATTTCCGATACGTTGACAAAGCAGTGTTCCAACATGAGCAGCAATATTGAAGATTGTGAAAGAATAGCGAAACAGATTGCAAGAACGAGCGATTTGATTTGCAAAAAGTATCGTGAATTGAAAACTGGTAAAATTGATGAAGAGATTGCGCTGGAAAAACACTTTAAGCCTGTTACTGAACCGCTGAAAGCAATTGTTGATAACGCGACAAGAAATTATGATCTATACAATAATACAGATATCGGAAGCGAAACATTAGCCACTCCGAATATCAAGGAATTGGATAAAACACGATCAAATTACTAGTTAAATCTTTCGAAACTATCAAAAATAAAAAAAATCAAGGTTAAGCAGTTTACTCGATATGAATCCGATGACCTCTAGACCGACCTCTGCATCGATTAAGACTGTACCAAGAATAAAAACCTCAGCAAGATTAAGCAGTTTACTCGATATGAATCCGATGATCTCTATACCGATTAAAACAGTACCAACAACCGAAAGTTTAGCAAACGAAGATGTTTTTGAAAGACCAAAAAGCTTAGCAAACGAAGATATTTTTGAAAGTCCAAAAAGCAGTTTCTCGGCGTCTGTTCGAAGTCGGTTGTAAACGTCGGAAGGTGAAGAAACGTTGCGGAATCACCTAGGTCCGCTGAGTCAAAAATACATCGTGCCTGTATTACGCGGAGACGTAGAGGTTGGTATGGATCATGTGTATGGTGTTTATCTCGGTAATGATGGACCGATGCTCGGTAATAAACATGTTGACGTGGACAATGCCGATAACATAATTATCGATGGTATACGATATTTTGGTACACCCGGCCTTTGTGAATTGATATTTAAGAAAATTCCAGATGACGACATTTATACTGAGGCTGATGAACGCAACTATAGGGGCATACTGCTGACAACGAGTGCGCATAAGTACAAGCATGATTCGTATGGTAAAACATTAGGCAACAAAGGATACAAGAATATCTACGTAATCAAACCTTTATTGAACGATAGAAAAGTTGGAAAGAGCGTACCATGCTCGATGAGATTAACCAGCAACAAGATTGATTACGTTCACTGGAATGATCCCAACGAACTCGTAGATCGACTTCGATTGCTCGAGGTTTCGCGTCAAGCTGGTCACAATGCTCACGACAATGAGATGTTATCGATTATTGAGGAACTTCGCGAGACAGAAGACATTATAAATTATGCTGCACTTTTGGCGATACAGTCAATCGTTATCAAAATGTCAATCAACAAGCTTGGGTCATCTTTTGGCACAATGGAATCATACTATCACTGAAATGGAGTAGTGAGAAATTATATACGCGACAACGCTCTTTCTATTGTTGGTGCCAATTACGATGCAAAGTCGTGCAAGATTCGACGGGTAGCACCGCCTGTAGAGGATGACGATGCTATCAACAAGCTATACTTGCAAGAAAACATAACAATTATAAAAAATCGACAAGACGAATTCGACAAGAAGATGATCATGTATCAAGATTACGTTCAAAGTTTGAAAGATCAGCTGAATCAATTGGAGAGGGATATTACCGACTTCCGAAATCAAATGCATCAACAGCTGAAGGTTGGGACGTGGGGACGAGGTGGGGATGTTAGGACGTTGGGACGTTGGGGCGTCGGGACGTTGGAGCGTCGGGACGTTGGGGCGTCGGGTCATTTGAGCGTCGGGACGATGGGACGTTGAGGACGTTAGGACGGTGGAACAATGTGATGTCGAACGTCGATTTGATGTTTGATAAGACGTGTACATTTAGTCTTCGCGTCAGTGGCGACTCATTCATGGCTGAGATGAAAACCCCTAGTATCGAGAAACAGTGTCTTGTGGAACAATTGCATGCACAGGCGAGAAGGGTTTTTCCCCGAAGACGCGTCATAGTACATGGGTACGACGACCTATGGCAAGCAGACATGGTCGAGATGCGACCTTACACGCGGTATAACAGAAGCTTCCATTACATACTCACTGTTATCGATGTGTTGAGTAAGCATGCGTGGGCTATACCCTTCAAAAGCAAGAATGGAAATGAAGTTTCTACAGAGATCGGGAGGATAATCCGACACAGTGGATAGAAGAAATTGGGAAAAAAACTCAGATGTCTGGCTGACGTCTAGAAAAACCCTCGCGTCGATCGGTCTGATGGCTCACGTCGCGTTGTTATGGAATAGAAAGAGAGAGACGAATTTAGGCGTTAAATACCTGACAACGTTAGTCACGTTGTGTGTCTTACTCTTTTCCGCACGCTCCTGGTTTGTACTCGTCGCACTCAGAAGCGGGAATCTCAGCCGCCGCGATACGCAGCTAAGCGAGTGGACTGTATATGTGAGCGTTCCCTTTAAATCGGAAATCGCTCTGTTATTGTTACGAGATCGGGGTTTGTATCCAGCTTCCTCCGCAGCCTTAAGAGAGCGGAGAGTTTTCTCCGGTCTCGGGTAATTAAGAGGCGGCCGAATTTAAAAACGTCCCGTTGTTCTAGTGAGATTTAATCTCATTACTTTGACCGTCTTCGTATGTGCGTACGGAACACAGTGTGGTGCAGTCTTTCAACGGCGTATTTGACGACTTACGTTGAGACTATCACACCACGGCGCTTTGTGAGTCGCGTTCTACGCACAGTAGCCGTACAGGGCTGGCGGTCAGTGAACAGCGCTCTAGCAGGTCGCCGGAAGCTGGGCTTGGAAAAACTGGTCCCAAGCTCCGACTGGAAGACGGCAAGTCCACCCAGGGTATACACGCCACGAAGGCCCCTATAGGTGGGAGCAAGACCGTTCGAAAACCAAGGGAGGATCGAGTCTTAATCTCGATGCCTCTCGCACGACCGCTGTTTGCAGCAATACGTGGAAAATTCGGGAACTCGATGATACCGAGTTTCCCGCAGTCTTTTAACCGGGTCGTACTCACGACTGAATCGATTAACTAGCTGATTCGACAAACGGAATTACACGTAGGTTACTGGTATGAATTTGCTTACGCAAACTAACCAGTAAAGCTACGGCTATACTGGTGAGAGGGGGAATCCTCCGACACGCGGCGCTGTCGCCGTGTCTTTCGTCCGTCTTTTTCTAACGTATAAACGTACCTTTTCTCTGTACTCGTACGTTGAACTGATTGTTCGAACTCGTACGTTACTTGGTCAATCGCGTGACTTTCAGAAAAAACCCGAAAATTATGGTTCTTCTAGTCTCTATTATGTCGCGTAACGGACGCCGCGACCGAGAGTCCTCTGGTCGGTTACGTACCTCGAAATCAACACTGTTCAACAAATATTATGCTATGTTCAAATACCTCGAATTAATGCAATATTTAAACACCAGACCTAACCCAGACCTAAACGGAATTATCCTTTAAAATATTGATCCAGGCCAGGTTTAATTGACTGTCTCAGTGTGGTACCACATTACTACGTGATCGAAACCAGAAAAAGCCCAGGATCTGGCCAAGTATGCGAAAAATGCGAAAGCATGAGTCAGATGAGGGCAAATCCCAAACCTAACCCAGACCTAACCGGTGTTATCCACTAAAATATTGATCGAAACCAGGTTTAATTGACTGCTTCAGTGTGGAACCACATTACTACGTGAACCAAACCAGAAAAAACCAACGATCTTGGCAACAAGTATGCGAAAAATGCGAAAGCATGAGTCAGATGAGGGCAAATCCCAGACCTAGCCCAGACCTAACCGCTGCTATCCCCTAAAATATTGATCGAAACCAGGTTTTATCGACTGTTTCAGTGTGGTACCGCATTACAATGTTATCCAAACCAGAAAAAACCCAGGATCTGGCCAACAAGTATGCGAAAAATGCGAAAGTATGAGCCAGATGATGGCAAATACCAGACCTAACCGGTGTTATCCTCTAGAATATTGATCGGAACCAGGTTTAATTGACTGTATCATACTGGTTCCACATTACTACGTGATCCAAACCAGAAAAAGCCCGGGATCTGCCCAACAAGTATGCGAAAGATGCGAAAGTATGCGCCAGATGAGGGCAAATCCCAGGCCTAACACAAACCTAACCGGTGTTATCCTCTAAAATATTGATCGAATCCAGGTTTAATTGACTGTGTCAGTGTGGTACCACATTACTACGTGATACAAACCAGAAAAAGCCCAGGATCTGGCCAACAAGTTTGCGAAAAATGCGAAAGTAAGAGCCAGATGATGGCAAATCCCAGACCTAAAGGAGACCCAACCGGTGTTATCCTTTAAAATATAGACCCAGGCCAGGTTTAATTGACTGTTTTAGTGTGGTGCCACATTACTACGTTATCCAAACCAGAAAAAGCCCGGGATCTGGCCAACAAGTATGCGAAAAATGCGAAAGCATGAGCCAGATGAGGGTAAATACCATATCTAACCGGTGCTATCCTCTAGAATATTGATCAGAACCAGGTTTATTTGACTGTATCATACTGGTACCACATTACTACGTGATCCAAACCAGAAAAAGCCCAGGATATGGCCAAAAATTATGCGAAAAATGCGAAAGTATGAGGCAGATGATTGCAAATACCAGACGTAACCCAGACATAACCGGTGTTATCCTCTATTATGTTGATCGAAACCATGTTTAATTGACTGTTTCAGTGTGATACCACATTAATACGTGATCCAAACTAGAAAAAGAACAGGATCTGGTCATTCAAGTATGCGAAAAATGCGAAAGTATGAGCCAGGTGATTGCAGATGCCATACATAACCCAGACATAATCGGCGTTATCCTCTAAAATATTGTTGCGACGGATTGTAGATGCATCGTTGCGGCAACGCAAAGGCTGTTCCGCAACGATGTGAAGCTGCTCCTACGAACGAGCGGAAGCGAGATCCCGTGGCCTTCCGGGTTGCTGAGAAACTGGCAACGATTTGAAGATTAGAACTACGACAGATCGCAAGGCGAACGAACGTATCGAAAAGCTTTCCTGTTAATAAAGTTCTTAGTTTGCATTATAGTTGTGTTACGTTGAATTTGTGTTGTGTCAATATGAGTTATTGGGAAAAAGCCCCGCCCCGGCGCAACAGTGGTGCCAGAAGCGGGATTACGACTCGTTCTGCTGCCAGGGCGGAGAGTTTTTCGTCGTTGGAGGTGCTCTTGGAAGGACTACAGCGGAACATCGCAACGCAGTTCCAGGAGCAGCAACGCTTATTTGCTGAGGAACGGGAGCGAACCGAAGAGAGGCGGACAATGGAGAGGGCTGCCGCTTCGGCCAGAGACGCTGCCGTCGAGGAGAGGATCGGAGCTGTCGAAGACCAGTGTCAGGTCCTATCCTCAAATGTTGAGCGAATTTTAGAACGGCTTTCGGGAGCCACGGTCCGCGATAGGGAGCGCGAGCCTGTTACTTCTGACGGGCTCGCGGGCCTTTCAGCTTCACAGTCGGTCCCTCAAAGTGGGAGAAGGGTAAATCAGAGTATTTCCGATTTGGGTTACATTCTGAAACCCTCTGTGTTTAATGGAAAATCTTGTTGGGAAGAGTACAAGATTCAATTCGAGACCGTTGCGGAGGCGAACGGATGGGATGGACCAAGGAAGGCGTTGGCCTTGGTCTTATCGTTGGAGGGGCCGGCTCGAAGCATTTTGACGACTCTCCCCGTTGAAAGACGCTTCGATTACACCGCGTTGATTTCGGCTTTGGAATTCCGTTATGGAATGAAAAATTTCGCTAATTGAAATTACGTAAGGTTTCAAAATTATAAACAACGGAGAGGGGAGTCCATCTCCGATTTGGCAGCAGAAATTGAGAGGCTGGCGCAGGCTGCGTTCGGCGATTGTCCGGCCGAAGTCAGAGACAAGCTCGCGGCCTCTCAATTCATTGCTGCGCTGGTCAATGAAGAGATGAGGCGGACCTTGCGACTCGGCGGTTTCATTTCGTTGCGAGCCGCCGTCGTGAGGGCTCTCGAAATTGAAGCCGTCGAGGCAGTATTGACGCCGTACGTTAGGCCCGAACGGTCATTCAAACCTTTTTCTTTTACGGGGGGAGAGCCCCGCAAACAGAGATTTCAGGACGAAGAAGGAAAACTTTTGGGCAAGGAGGATGGTAGCAAGAGGATCGTGGAATGTTGGAATTGTAAACAAACCGGACACATGCAGCGAGACTGTCCTAAGAAGAACATGAAGATAGGAAACTTGAAGAAGTCGGCGTAAAGGGGGAGACTCCGGCTTCGTTTTCTTCTACCCCCGTCGTAAGGAAGACAAACTTGTCAGAAGATTCGACTAGCGTCGAGGGAACCGTCGAGGGAAGGAGGTGTCGGTTCGTCATCGACACAGGCTCAAGTGTGAACTTGAGGAAATTTCACAAGAATGACAAGTCTTGCGCGGCGGGAGTACAAGAAAACATTAACATTTACTCTGTTTCCGGTGAAAAGTTACAAATTCTAGGAAAACGACGTTTCTCTGTTACTATTGGAAGCCTCCGAACCGAGGAAGATTTTCTTTTGATTGAAATGGTTGAAGAATGCATTTTAGGAACGAACTTTCTCCGAAAGCATTCTTGCCAGCTGGATTTCATCCTAGGAAAACTTCGGATTAAAGGACATCAAGATATGGATTTGAAGAGGAATCATCCTGAAGACCGGGTCCTGATGCTTGCGGAAATGAAGAATGAAGCTTCTACTCCGGAATTTCTTCAAGATCTGTATGGACGTTGCTCTGTTGACCTTTCCGAACAGCAGAAGACTGAATTCCGAAGGTTATTAAACAAATTTCAAGACGTTTTCGCAAGGGATCCCGATCAAGTAGGAAGATGCGATGTCGTTCAACACAGAATTGACACTGGGGATCATCGTCCGATTAAACAACCACCGCGGCGTTTGCCTATACATCGCTGCGGTGAAGTTGAAGAGCTGCTTGCGAAAATGGAAAGGCAGGGAGTAATTGAGAAATCAGGAAGTCCGTGGTCTTCTCCAATTGTACTGGCGAAGAAGAAGGATGGAAGCACCCGATTCTGTGTAGACTATCGTCGTCTTAACGAAGTCTCGAAGAAGGACTCCTATCCGCTTCCCAGGATTGAGGACACGCTGGATGCCCTGGCTGGTGCAACCTGGTTCTCGACGATAGATTTGCAAAGTGGTTACTGGCAAATTGCTGTACACGAAGAGGATAAGGAGAAAACCGCCTTTTGTGTTGGTGCCGGTCTTTGGTAATTCAAGGTAATGCCGTTTGGACTCTGCAATGCCCCTGCTACTTTCGAACGTCTTATGGATACAGTATTGACGGATTTAAACTGGAAAATCTGTCTGGTATACCTGGACGATGTTATAATTTTCGGAAGAAGTTTCGAGGAGGAAATTGAAAATTTGAGGAAAGTTTTCACCCGCCTGCGCAAGGCGAAATTGGTCATGAGCCCGAAGAAATGCAATTTCTTTTGCCAGGAGGTAAAATACCTCGGTCACATGGTTTCCGAACAAGGCGTTAAGACGGACCCCAAGAAGATAGCCGCGGTACGAGAATGGCCTGTACTCAAGAATTAGACGGAACTGCGAAGTTTCTTAGGACTTTGCACTTATTACAGGAAATTTGTCCGAAACTTTTCAGCGATTGTAAAGCCCTTGTATCGTTTGACGGAGAGTAAGATTTCTTTCCAATGGACAGAGGAATGCCAGAAGGTATTCGAAGACTTGAAGACGCATCTTGCGAAGTCCCCTATCTTGGCTTACCCCTTGCCTGATGCGGATTTCATCTTGGACACCGACGCATCGAGCAATAGAATTGGTGCAGTCCTTTCCCAGATTCAAGATGGGCAAGAAAAGGTGATTGCGTATTTCTCGAAGGTGCTGGGAAAGGCGGAAAGAAATTATTGTGTGACAAGAAGGGAACTATTAGCCATCGTAAAATCCATTGAGCATTTCCACCATTACCTCTATGGCCGCAAGTTCTTGGTGAGGACGGATCATGCTTCCTTAAGATGGCTCCTCTCTTTTAAGAATCCCGAAGGACAAACTGCAAGATGGATAGAGCGTCTTCAACAGTACGAGTTCGAGATCAAACATCGTGAAGGAAAGAACCACGGGAATGCAGACATCCTTTCCCGGAGTCCATGCGAAGCTTTGCAATGCAAACGCTGCTTGCGTCTGGAGCAAGATCTCGAAGAAGAGCATCTTGTTCTCAGGACCACCTGCGTATCTGCGAGGACGGAAGATTGGATTAAGGCCCAGGAAGAGGATGAGTATCTGCGATTTATTCGACAAGCGAAGATTGAAGAGAATAAGCCTACTTGGCAGGATGTTTCAGCACTTTCCCATGAAGCGAAGTACTTCTGGAAAACGTGGGATTCCTTGGAAGTACAACGTGGATTATTGTTCCTGAGGTGGGAATCTGCTGATGGAAATGAGTTCAATCGGTTATTGGTTGTACCGAAAAGCAAAATTGCCGAAGCCCTTCAGGAATGCCATGATGCGCCTTCTGACAACGATTTCCACGGTGTTGCTGAAGGAAGTGATAAGCCAACATGGAGTTCCGCTAGAGCTGCATTCTAATCAGGGTCGGAGTTTCGAATCAAGCATCTTCAGGGAACTGATGAAGATACTTGGAATTGAGAAGACGAGGACAACTCCATTACACCCTCAGTCGGACGGGCTCGTTGAGCGGATGATTAGAACCTTGTTGCGATATTTGTCTCAGTTTGTTGCAGAACATCAAAAGGACTGGGACGAATGGATTCCAACGTTCTTGCTTGCTTATCGTTCCTCGCAACATGAAGTGACACAGAATACTCCGTCGATGGTCCTCACGGGACGGGAGCTGCGCCTTCCTCTGGATCTTCTAAGGGGAGCTGTTCCTGCTGAGAGAAAGGATGAAGATGATTTCATTGAGGAAACCAAGAAAAGGATCGAAGAAGTTCACAAATTCGTTCGACAGCGGATGCGAATTTGTTCGGAGAGGACGAAATCGTGGTATGATTCGTTCTCGAGATCAATTTCCTTTGCTCCAGGAGAGAAGGTGTGGCTATACAATCCTCGAAGGACGAAGAGAAGATGCCCGAAGCTCCAATACGACTGGGAAGGACCCTATGAGGTGAAAAATCGGCTGAATGAGTTGATTTACCGGATAGTCCGTTCCCCGAAGTCCAAACCAAGGGTTGTGCATGTGAATCGACTGGCTCGGTACGATTCACGAGAGGCCCCCTGCGAAGATATTGCGAGGTGAGGATCGAGGAAGATGGCCGACATCTTCGCCCAAGAAGAGGACGTTTCATCGCAGAAGGCGAGGATCGGGTTTTCTTACCGGCCGCGGAGGACTCTCCATTTCCGCAGGTCAGAACGGCCGGGGAAGTGCGATTCTCCCCGGGGAGGGTCGCCCCCCAGTCATGCTCGACTCTAATAGCGGAGTGGGGCACAGACGGTCGGACGGCGGAATTGTGGTATGTTCCACAACCGATCTTCGAAGAAATTCTCCTTGGAGATTGGGGAACATCCCATGGGAAGTTCTCTCGTGAGGCTGGGGGGAATCCGCATCCGGGAAGCCCTCAAGAAAGAAGCGCGCAAGCCGCAAGAGTCAAGGGGAAGGGCGAGGAGCAGTCAGGATTTCCTCATCCTCGAAGAAGTCTGAGTTCAGATGACATATTCCGAAGGTTACACCGGCGCCTTGCTCAAGGTTTTTGAGTGGTTTTCCTTGGGACGAAGGACGAATGTCAAGGCGCTGACTGTCTGATAAAGGCCACTCAGGTAAATGTTCGACCTATTAGTTTATCTACTTTACAGACAGAGGTGTACAGGTTCGACGCAGCTTCGCGACAACCCGGAGGTTAGGAGATTACGGGTGAAGTTGGCTGTTCGAACGGAATTTGCAACGGTCGGGACGACCGCTCTGAAGGAAGAGGGAGCAGTGTTGCGACGGTACGAAGATGCCGCGCAATACCGCGAAATTGCATCGTCGCAATGGTGTGAAGAGGCTTCGCGATGAGATGAAGCTGCCACACAAAAACGAGCGGATGCGAGAAACCGGAAAACGATTTGAAGAGGAGAACTACGACAGATCTCAAGACGAACGAACGTATCGAAAAGCATCCTTGTTAATAAAGTTCTTAGTTGTGTTACGTTGTGCTATTTTTGGTTGTGTTATAATATGCGGCGATCGACGAGTAATACTCCCCGGCGCAACAATACTTTTAGACTGTGTGTTGATTATAGGCGGGTAAACAAAAAAATTGTCAAGGATAGATATCCCTTACCTCTGATCGAGGATCAGCTGGACTTGTTACAAGAAGCACGCGTTTTTAGTACACTTGATCTGAAAAATAGTTTTTTCCATGTACAAATGGAAAGATCAAGTCAGAAGTATACGGCCTTTATTGTGCCGGATGGCCATTACGAATTTCTTCGCGTTCCTTTTGGACTTTGTAATTCACCAGCAGTATTTCAGCGATTTATAAACTTCGTATTTAGAGATTTAATGCGAAAACGGATTGTTTTAGCGTATATGGACGACTTGATAATTCCATCCGACAATATTGAGAGAGGCATTGAGAGTTTAGGGATAGTTTTGTTGAGAGCAAGCGAGGCTGGTCTAATTATTAATTGGAAAAAATGTTGTTTATTGCAAACGACGGTCGAATTTTTAGGTCATATTGTTCATGACGGACGCGTTCGTCCTTCTGATCGCAAAACGGAAGCAGTGCGAAAGTTCCCAGAACTAAAGACTATTAAGCAGGTTCAGAGTTTTCTTGGGTTAATAGGGTACTTTAGGAAATTTGTCTTTGGTTATTCAGTGATTGCGCGTCCGTTGACGAATCTCCTGCGAGCTGATGCCAAATTTCGTTTTGAGACGACTGAGAGGAACGCGTTTCAACAACTTAAATCTGTGTTGTGTGAAAAACCCGTATTGAATTTGTATCGAATTGGGACTGAGACGGAGCTTCATACGGATGCGTCCGTGTTGGGGTATGGAGCAATTTTGCTCCAGAAAAATAACGAAGATCAGCGTTTTCATCCGTTGTATTATTCTAGCGGCAAAACAACATCGAGCGAAGCAAAATATGCGAGTTATGAGCTAGAAGTTCTTGCGATTGTGAAAGCGTTGAAGAAATTCCGGGTATATTTATTAGGCATTACATTTGTAATCGTTACGGATTGTCGTGCTTTTGCTCTTACAATGGGGAAAAGGGATCTTTGCGTGCGTGTTGCAAGGTGGGCGTTGTTGCTTGAAGAATTCAGTTACTGCATCAAGCATCGTCCAGGGCGAAGCATGGTACATGTGGATGCGGTTAGCAGAAATCCACTTCCCACGTGTTTTGAGATTAATGAATCTGACAGCGGATTGACAGTTCGACTACGGAAAGCTCAAAAAGATGACGATGCCGTGTGTAAACTTCGGGACTTAGTGCGAGAAGGCAAAACTGAGGACTATGTTATGCGTGGTAGTCTCGTTTACAGGGAATTCAACGGGGACTTTCAGCTTATTGTGCCACAGAAGATGCAAGCGCAAGTTATAAGACGAGCTCATGAGTGTGGGCATTTCTCTACTGGAAAAACCGAAACTCTAATACGAAGAGACTATTGGATACCGAATTTACGACAGCGAGTGGAAAAAGTCGTTCAAAATTGTATAGCGTGTATTCTTGCAGAAAGAAAGCACGGTAAACAAGAATGTTTGTTGAATCCGATTGAGAAGGGGAGTGTTCCATTGGATACGTTGCATATCGACCATCTCGGGCCCCTTCCGTCCACAAAGAAGTCGTATCAGCACATTTTTGTAGTAGTCGACGCTTTCTCAAAATTAACGTGGCTCTTTGCAACCAAAACGACAGGTACTGCGGAAGTACTGATGCGATTGAAGAAACTGGCTTTGGTTTTCTGTAATCCACGGAGGATCATCGCCGATAGAGGTGCTGCGTTCAGGTCGAATGAATTTAAGCAGTATTGCCGTGACGAGAACATAGAACTTTCGTTAATTACTGCAGGTGTTCCGAGGGCCAATGGTCAAGTTCAGCGACTTAACAGAACATTCATATCATTATTGACTAAATTGTCTGCTCCAAAACCCTGTGATTGGTATAAAAATCTTGAAGTCGCCCAACTATGATTAAATTCAACTGTGCATCGGAGCATTGGGACATCGCCATTCCATCTCCTTTTCGGAACACATCCAAGACTAAAGAACTACCCGGATATCAAAGAACTGCTTCATAAGGAATGGATAGCGACGTTTCAAGAAGAGAGAGATGAATTACGAGTGCAGGCAAGCGAAAGTATTGCGAACGTGCAACAGGAGAATAAACGAACATTTGACAAAGGTAGGCGAAAGGCAAGGGCTTATTGCGAAGATGACTTGGTTGCCATTAAGCGAACTCAACGAGGTCCGGGTCTTAAGATGGCTCATAAATACTTTGGGCATTATGAGGTAATTCGAGTTCATCGCAATCAGCGCTATTTAGTACACAAGATTGGCGAAGAAGAAGGTCCTCAACAAACCTCTACATCTGCTGATTTCATGAAGCTGTGGATCAGTAGTGAAAGCGAAGCATCAACAGAAGAAGAAAATAACGATGTTGACAAAGACATTCGAGGTCGAATGTCCTAGCAGGATGGTCGAGTGTAGGAGTGATTACATAGTAATAGCTCGAATCGCGTATGAGAGTGGGGGATTGCGAGCTGGGCATGAGTTGCGGGGTTTTAAAACGATGGGACGATTGCAATTTTGTTATTATAAATGTTTGCGACGTGATAGCGAGCGGTGTATTTAATATATATATCTTTCCACTTTCCTCCAATCCTCTACAAAATCCTACAATATTATACAGGATAACACCGGTTAGGTTTGTGTTAGGTCTGGTATTTGCAACCATCTGGCTCATACTTTCGCATTCTTCGCATATTTGTTGGCCATATTCTGGGCTTTTTCTGATTTGGATCAGGTAGCAATGTGGTACCATACTAAACCAGTCAATTAAACCTGGATTCGATCAATATTTTAGAGGATTACACCGGTTAGGTCTGGTATTTGTCATCATTTGGCTCATACTTTCGCATTTTTCGCATACTTTTTGGCCAGATCCTGTTCTTTTTCTGGCTTGGATCACGTAGTAATGAGGTAGGACACTGAAACAGTGAGTTAAACCTAGGTTCGATTAATATTTTAGAGGATAACACCGGTTAGGTCAGGGTTAGGTCTGGTATTTGCCATCACGTGGCCCATACTTTCGCAGTTTTCGCATAATTATTGGCCAGATCCTGGGCTTTTTCTGGTTTGGCTCACGTAGTAACGTGGTACCACACTTAAACAGTGAGTTAAACCTGGATTCGATCAATATTTTCGAGGATAACACCAGTTAGGCCAGGGTTAGGTCTGGTAATTGCCATCATCTGGCTCATACTTTCGCATTTTTCGTATACTTGTTGGCCCGATCCTGGGCTTCTTCTGGTTTGGAACACGTAGTAATGTGGTGCCACACAGAAACAGGTATTAAACCTGGGTTCGATTAATATTTTAGAGGATAGTTCCGGTTAGGTCAGGGTCAGGTCTGGTATTTGCCTTCCTCTGGCTCATATTTTCGCATTTCTCGCATACTTGTTGGCCAGGTCCTGGGCTTTTTCTGGTTTGGATCACGTAGTAACGTGGTATCACACTGAAACAGTGAGTTAAACCTGGATTCGAACAATATTGTAGAGGATAACACCGGTTAGGTCTGGTATTTGCCATCATCTGGCTCATATTTTCGCAATTTTCGCATACCTGTTGGCCAGGTCCTGGGTTTTTTCTGGTTTCGATCACGTAGTAATGAGGTACCACACTGAAACAGTGAGTTAAACCTGGATTCGATCAATATTTCAGAGGATAACACCGGTTAGGTCAGTGTTAGGTCTGGTATTTGCCATCATCTGGCTCATACTTTCGCATTTTTCGCATACTTGTTGTCCAGATCCTGTTCTTTTTCTAGTTAGGATCACGTAGTAATGAGGTACCACACTGAAGCAGTGAGTTAAACCTGGGTTCGATTAATATTTTAGAGGATAGCTCCGGTTAGGTCAGGGTTAGGTCTGGTATTTGCCTTCATCTGGCTCATTTTTTCGCATTTTTCGCATACTTGTTGGCCAGATCCTGTTCTTTTTCTGGTTTGGATCACGTAGTAATGAGGAAGGACACTGAAACAGTGAGATAAACCTGGGTTCGATTAATATTTTAGAGGATAACACCGGTTAGGTCAGGGTTAAGTCTGGTATTTGCCATCACCTTGCCACACTTTCGCAGTTTTCGCATACTTGTTGGCCAGATCCTGGGCTTTTTCTGGTTTGGATCCCGTAGTAACGAGGTATCACACTGAAACTGTGAGTTAAACCTGGATTCGATCAATATTTTAGAGGATAACACCGGTTAGGTCAGGGTTAGGTCTGGTATTTGCCATCATCTGGCTTGTACTTTCGCATATTTCGCATACTTGTTGGCCAGATCCTGTTCTTTTTCTGGTTTGGATCACGTAGTAATGAGGTACCACACTGAAGAGGTGAGTTAAACCTGGGTTCGATTAATATTTTAGAGGATAGCACCGGTTAGGTCAGGGTTAGGTCTGGTATTTGCCTTCATCTGGCTCATTTTTTCGCATTTTTCGCATACTTGTTGGCCAGATCCTGGGCTTTCTCTGGTTTGGATCACGTAGTAACGTGGTATCACACTGAAACAGTGAGTTAAACCTGGATTCGATCAATATTGTAGAGGATAACACCGGTTAGGTCTGGTATTTGTCATCATTTGGCTCATACTTTCGCAATTTTCGCATACTTGTTGGCCAGATCCTGTTCGTTTTCTGGTTTGGATCACGTAGTAATGAGGTACCACACTGAAGCAGTGAGTTAAACCTGGGTTCGATTAATATCTTAGAGGATAACACCGGTTAGGTCAGTGTTAGGTCTGGTATTTGCCATCATCTGGCTCATACTTTCGCATTTTTCGCATACTTGTTGTCCAGATCCTGTTCTTTTTCTAGTTAGGATCACGTAGTAATGAGGTACCACACTGAAGCAGTGAGTTAAACCTGGGTTCGATTAATATTTTAGAGGATAGCTCCGGTTAGGTCAGGGTTAGGTCTGGTATTTGCCTTCATCTGGCTCATTTTTTCGCATTTTTCGCATACTTGTTGGCCAGATCCTGTTCTTTTTCTGGTTTGGATCACGTAGTAATGAGGAAGGACACTGAAACAGTGAGATAAACCTGGGTTCGATTAATATTTTAGAGGATAACACCGGTTAGGTCAGGGTTAAGTCTGGTATTTGCCATCACCTTGCCACACTTTCGCAGTTTTCGCATACTTGTTGGCCAGATCCTGGGCTTTTTCTGGTTTGGATCCCGTAGTAACGAGGTATCACACTGAAACTGTGAGTTAAACCTGGATTCGATCAATATTTTAGAGGATAACACCGGTTAGGTCAGGGTTAGGTCTGGTATTTGCCATCATCTGGCTTGTACTTTCGCATATTTCGCATACTTGTTGGCCAGATCCTGTTCTTTTTCTGGTTTGGATCACGTAGTAATGAGGTACCACACTGAAGAGGTGAGTTAAACCTGGGTTCGATTAATATTTTAGAGGATAGCACCGGTTAGGTCAGGGTTAGGTCTGGTATTTGCCTTCATCTGGCTCATTTTTTCGCATTTTTCGCATACTTGTTGGCCAGATCCTGGGCTTTCTCTGGTTTGGATCACGTAGTAACGTGGTATCACACTGAAACAGTGAGTTAAACCTGGATTCGATCAATATTGTAGAGGATAACACCGGTTAGGTCTGGTATTTGTCATCATTTGGCTCATACTTTCGCAATTTTCGCATACTTGTTGGCCAGATCCTGTTCGTTTTCTGGTTTGGATCACGTAGTAATGAGGTACCACACTGAAGCAGTGAGTTAAACCTGGGTTCGATTAATATCTTAGAGGATAACACCGGTTAGGTCAGGGTTAGGTCTGGAATTTCCCATCACCTGGCCCACACTTTCGCAGTTTTCGCATACTTGTTGGCCAGATCCTGGGTTTCTTCTGGTTTGGAACACGTAGTAATGTGGTGCCTCACAGAAACAGGCAATTAAACCTCGGTTCGATTAATATTTTAGAGGATAGCTCCGGTTAGTTCAGGGTTAGGTCTGGTGTTTGCCTTCATCTGGCTCATATTTTCGCATTTTTCGCATACTTGTTGGACAGGTCCTGGGCTTTTTCTGGTTTGCATCACGTAGTATCGTGGTATCACACTGAGATAGTGAGTTATAGCTGGATTCGATCAATATTTTAGAGGATAACACCGGTTAGGTCAGGGATAGGTCTGGTATTTGCCATCATCTGGCTCATACTTTCGCAATTTTCGCATACCTATTGGCCAGGTCCTGGGTTTTTTCTGGTTTCGATTACGTAGTAATGAGTTACCACACAGAAACAGTGAGTTAAACCTGGGTTCGATTAATATTTTAGAGGATAGCACCAGTTAGGTCAGGGTTAGGTCTCGTATTTGCCTTCATCTGGATCATACTTTCGCATTTTTCGCATACTTGTTGGCCAGATCCTGTTCTTTTTCTGGTTTGGATCACGTAGTAATGAGGTACCACACTGAAGCAGTGAGTTAAACCTGGGTTCGATTAATATCTTAGAGGATAACACCGGTTAGGTCATGGTTAGGTCTGGAATTTCCCATCACCTGGCCCACACTTTCGCAGTTTTCGCATACTTGTTGGCCAGATCCTGGGCTTTTTCTGGTTTGGATCCCGTAGTAACGAGGTATCACATTGAAACTGTGAGTTAAACCTGGATTCGATCAATATTTTAGAGGATAACACCGGTTAGGTCAGGGTTAGGTCTGGTATTTGCCAACATCTGGCTTGTACTTTCGCATATTTCGCATACTTGTTGGCCAGATCCTGTTCTTTTTCTGGTTTGGATCACGTAGTAATGAGGTACCACACTGAAGAAGTGAGTTAAACCTGGGTTCGATTAATATTTTAGAGGATAGTACCGGTTAGGTCAGGGATAGGTCTGGTATTTGCCATCATCTGGCTCATACTTTCGCAATTTTCGCATACCTATTGGCCAGGTCCTGGGTTTTTTCTGGTTTCGATCACGTAGTAATGAGTTACCACACAGAAACAGTGAGTTAAACCTGGATTCGATCAATATTTCAGAGGATAACACCGGTTAGGTCAGTGTTAGGTCTGGTATTTGCCATCATCTGGCTCATACCTTCGCATTTTTCGCATACTTGTTGGCCAGATCCTGTTCTTTTTCTGGTTTGGATCACGTAGTAATGAGGTACCACACTGAAGAAGTGAGTTAAACCTGGGTTCGATTAATATTTTAGAGGATAGCACCAGTTAGGTCAGGGTTAGGTCTCGTATTTGCCTTCATCTGGATCATACTTTCGCATTTTTCGCATACTTTTTGGCCAGATCCTGTTCTTTTTCTGGTTTGGATCACGTAGTAATGAGGTAGGACACTGAAACAGTGAGTTAAACCTGGATTCGATCAATATTGTAGAGGATAACACCGGTTAGGTCTGGTATTTGCCATCATCTGGCTCATACTTTCGCAATTTTCGCATACCTGTTGGCCAGGTCCTGGGTTTTTTCTGGTTTCGATCACGTAGTAATGAGGTACCACACAGAAACAGTGAGTTAAACCTGGATTCGATCAATATTTCAGAGGATAACACCGGTTAGGTCAGTGTTAGGTCTGGTATTTGCCATCATCTGGCTCATACCTTCGCATTTTTCGCATACTTGTTGGCCAGATCCTGTTCTTTTTCTAGTTTGGATCACGTAGTAATGAGGTACCACACTGAAGCAGTGAGTTAAACTTGGGTTCGATTAATATTTTAGAGGATAGCACCGGTTAGGTCAGGTTTAGGTCTGGTATTTGCCATCACCTGGCCACACTTTCGCAGTTTTCGCATACTTGTTGGCCAGATCCTGGTTCTTTTCTGGTTTGGATCACGTAGTAACGAGGTATCACACTGAAACTGTGAGTTAAACCTGGATTCGATCAATATTTTAGAGGATAACACCGGTTAGGTCAGGGTTAGGTCTGGTATTTGCCTTCATCTGGATCATACTTTCGCAGTTTTCCCATACTTGTTGTCCAGATCCTGTTCTTTTTCTAGTTAGGATCACGTAGTAATGAGGTACCACACTGAAGCAGTGAGTTAAACCTGGGTTCGATTAATATTTTAGAGGATAGCTCCGGTTAGGTCAGGGTTAGGTCTGGTATTTGCCTTCATCTGGCTCATTTTTTCGCATTTTTCGCATACTTGTTGGCCAGATCCTGTTCTTTTTCTGGTTTGGATCACGTAGTAATGAGGAAGGACACTGAAACAGTGAGATAAACCTAGGTTCGATTAATATTTTAGAGGATAACACCGGTTAGGTCAGGGTTAAGTCTGGTATTTGCCATCACCTTGCCACACTTTCGCAGTTTTCGCATACTTGTTGGCCAGATCCTGGGCTTTTTCTGGTTTGGATCCCGTAGTAACGAGGTATCACACTGAAACTGTGAGTTAAACCTGGATTCGATCAATATTTTAGAGGATAACACCGGTTAGGTCAGGGTTAGGTCTGGTATTTGCCATCATCTGGCTTGTACTTTCGCATATTTCGCATACTTGTTGGCCAGATCCTGTTCTTTTTCTGGTTTGGATCACGTAGTAATGAGGTACCACACTGAAGAGGTGAGTTAAACCTGGGTTCGATTAATATTTTAGAGGATAGCACCGGTTAGGTCAGGGTTAGGTCTGGTATTTGCCTTCATCTGGCTCATTTTTTCGCATTTTTCGCATACTTGTTGGCCAGATCCTGGGCTTTCTCTGGTTTGGATCACGTAGTAACGTGGTATCACACTGAAACAGTGAGTTAAACCTGGATTCGATCAATATTGTAGAGGATAACACCGGTTAGGTCTGGTATTTGTCATCATTTGGCTCATACTTTCGCAATTTTCGCATACTTGTTGGCCAGATCCTGTTCGTTTTCTGGTTTGGATCACGTAGTAATGAGGTACCACACTGAAGCAGTGAGTTAAACCTGGGTTCGATTAATATCTTAGAGGATAACACCGGTTAGGTCAGGGTTAGGTCTGGAATTTCCGATCACCTGGCCCACACTTTCGCAGTTTTCGCATACTTGTTGGCCAGATCCTGGGTTTCTTCTGGTTTGGAACACGTAGTAATGTGTTGCCTCACAGAAACAGGCAATTAAACCTCGGTTCGATTAATATTTTAGAGGATAGCTCCGGTTAGTTCAGGGTTAGGTCTGGTGTTTGCCTTCATCTGGCTCATATTTTCGCATTTTTCGCATACTTGTTGGACAGGTCCTGGGCTTTTTCTGGTTTGCATCACGTAGTATCGTGGTATCACACTGAGATAGTTAGTTATAGCTGGATTCGATCAATATTTTAGAGGATAACACCGGTTAGGTCAGGGATAGGTCTGGTATTTGCCATCATCTGGCTCATACTTTCGCAATTTTCGCATACCTATTGGCCAGGTCCTGGGTTTTTTCTGGTTTCTATTACGTAGTAATGAGTTACCACACAGAAACAGTGAGTTAAACCTGGGTTCGATTAATATTTTAGAGGATAGCACCAGTTAGGTCAGGGTTAGGTCTCGTATTTGCCTTCATCTGGATCATACTTTCGCATTTTTCGCATACTTGTTGGCCAGATCCTGTTCTTTTTCTGGTTTGGATCACGTAGTAATGAGGTACCACACTGAAGCAGTGAGTTAAACCTGGGTTCGATTAATATCTTAGAGGATAACACCGGTTAGGTCAGGGTTAGGTCTGGAATTTCCCATCACCTGGCCCACACTTTCGCAGTTTTCGCATACTTGTTGGCCAGATCCTGGGCTTTTTCTGGTTTGGATCCCGTAGTAACGAGGTATCACATTGAAACTGTGAGTTAAACCTGGATTCGATCAATATTTTAGAGGATAACACCGGTTAGGTCTGGGTTAGGTCTGGTATTTGCCATCATCTGGCTTGTACTTTCGCATATTTCGCATACTTGTTGGCCAGATCCTGTTCTTTTTCTGGTTTGGATCACGTAGTAACGTGGTATCACAATGAAACAGTGAGTTAAACCTGGATTCGATCAATATTGTAGGGGATAACAACGGTTAGGTCTGGTATTTGTCATCATCTGGCTCATACTTTCGCATTTTTCGCATACTTTTTGGCCAGATCCTGTTCTTTTTCTGGTTTGGATCACGTAGTAATGAGGTAGGACACTGAAACAGTGAGTTAAACCTGGGGTCGATTAATATTTTAGAGGATAACACCGGTTAGGTCAGGGTTAGGTCTGGTATTTGCCATCACGTGGCCCATACTTTCGCAGTTTTCGCATACTTGTTGGCCAGATCCTGTTCTTTTTCTAGTTTGGATCACGTAGTAATGAGGTACCACACTGAAGCAGTGAGTTAAACCTGGGTTCGATTAATATTTTAGAGGATAGCACCGGTTAGGTCAGGGTTAGGTCTGGTATTTGCCTTCATCTGGCTCATTTTTTCGCATTTTTCGCATTCTTGTTGGCCAGATCCTGTTCTTTTTCTGGTTTGGATCACGTAGTAATGAGGTAGGACACTGAAACAGTGAGATAAACCTGGGTTCGATTAATATTTTAGAGGATAACACCGGTTAGGTCAGGGTTAGGTCTGGTATTTGCCATCACCTGGCCACACTTTCGCTGTTTTCGCATACTTGTTGGCCAGATCCTGGTCTTTTTCTGGTTTGGATCCCGTAGTAACGAGGTATCACACTGAAACTGTGAGTTAAGCCTGGATTCGATCAATATTTTAGAGGATAACAACGGTTAGGTCAGAGTTAGGTCTGGTATTTGCCATCATCTGGCCCACACTTTCGCAGTTTTCGCATACTTGTTGGCCAGATCCTGGGTTTTTTCTGGTTTCGATCACGTAGTAATGAGTTACCACACAGAAACAGTGAGTTAAACCTGGGTTCGATTAATATTTTAGCGGATAGCACCTCAGGTACCACATTACTACGTGATTCAAACAGGAAAAAAACTCAGGATCTGGCCACAAGTATGCGAAAAAGGCGAAAGTATAAGCCAGATGCGCGCATATCCCAGACCTAACCCAGACCTAACCGGTGTTATCCTCTAAAATACTGCCCGAATCCAGGTTTAATTGACTGTTACTGTGTGGTACCACATTACCACATGATCCAAACCAGAAAAGGCCGAGGACCTGGCCAAGAAGTATGCGAAAAATGCGGAAGTATGAGCTAGATGATGGCAAATACCAGAACTATCCCTGACCTAACCGGTGTTATCCTCTTAAATATAGGTCGAATCCAGGTTTAGCACACTGTTTCAGTGTAGTACCACATTACTACGTGACCCAAACCCGAAAAAGCCCATGATCTGGCCAACAAGTATGCGAAAAATGCGAAAGAATGAGCGAGATAATGGCAAATACCAGACCTAACCCTGACCTAGCCTGTGTTATCGTCGCAAATATCGATCGGGCCCAGACTAAACTCACTGCTTCATTGTAGTACCACATTACTACAGGATCCAAACCTGAAAAAGCCCAGGATCTGCCCAACAAGTATGCGAAAAATGCGAAAGTATGAGCTAGATAATGGCAATTACCAGACCTAACCCAGACCTAACCTGTGTTATCCTCTTAAATATTGATCGAATCCAGGTTTAATTCTCTGTTTCGCTGTGGTACCACATTACAACGCGCTCCAAAGCAGAAAAAGCCCAGGATCCTGCCAACAAGTATGCGAAAACTGCGAAAGAATGAGCTGGATGATGACAATTACCAGAACTAACCCTGACCTAACCGGAGTAATCCTCGAAAATTTTGACCGGGTCCAGGATTAACTCACTGTTTCAGTGTGGTACCACATAACGACGCGACCCAAACCTGAAAAAGCCCAGGATCTGGCCAACAAGTATGCGAAATATGCGAAAGTAAGAGCTAGATAATGGCAATTACCAGACCTAACCCGGACCTAACCTGTGTTATCCTCTTAAATATTGATCGAATCCAGGTTTAATTCTCTGTTTCGCTGTGGTACCACATTACAACGCGCTCCAAAGCAGAAAAAGCCCAGGATCCTGCCAACAAGTATGCGAAAACTGCGAAAGAATGAGCTGGATGATGACAATCACCAGAACTAACCCTGACCTAACCGGAGTAATCCTCGAAAATTTTGACCGGGTCCAGGATTAACTCACTGTTTCAGTGTGGTACCACATAACGACGCGACCCAAACCTGAAAAAGCCCAGGATCTGGCCAACAAGTATGCGAAATATGCGAAAGTATGAGCTAGATAATGGCAATTACCAGACCTAACCCAGGCCTAACCTGTGTTATCCTCTTAAATATTGATCGGTCCCACGTTTAACTCACTGTATCAATGTGGTACCACATTTCAACCTGATCCAAACCAGAAAAAGCCCGGGATCCTGCCAACAAGTATGCGAAAACTGCGCAAGAATGAGCTAGATGATGGTAAATGCCAGACCTAACACAAACCTATGCGGTGTTATCCTGTAAAATATAGATCGAATCCAGGAATAATTCACTGTTTCAGTGTGGTACCACATTACAACATGCTCCAAAGCAGAAAAAGCCGAGAATCCTGACAACAAGTAAGCGAGAAATGAGAAAGCATGAGCCAGATGATGGCAAATACCAGAAATAACCCTGATCTTACCGTTGCTATCCTACAAATTATTGATCGAAACCAAGATAACAGCCTGCTCCGGTGTGGTACCACATTACTACTTGCTCAAATTCAGAAAAAGACCAGGTTCTGGACAACAAGTACGCGAAAACTGCGAAAGTATGTGCCAGATGATGGCAAATACCAGACCTAGCCCTGACCTAACCGGTGTCATCCTCTAAAATATTGATCGAAACCAGGTTTAACCCACCGTTTCTGTGTGGTACCACAATACTACGTGATCCAAACCAGAAAAATCCCAGGAACTGGCCAACAAGTATGTGAAAACTGCGAAAGTATGAGCTGGATGCTGGCAAATGCCAGACCTAACCCTGACCTAACCGGAGTAATCCTCGAAAATTTTGACCGGGTCCAGGATTAACTCACTGTTTCAGTGTGGTACCACATGACGACGCGACCCAAACCTGAAAAAGCCCAGGATCTGGCCAACAAGTATGCGAAATATGCGAAAGTATGAGCTAGATAATGGCAATTACCAGACCTAACCCAGACCTAACCTGTGTTATCCTCTTAAATATTAATCGAATCCAGGTTTAACTCACTGTTTCAGTGTGGTACCACATTACAACGTGCCCCAATGCAGAAAAAGCCCAGAATCCTGACAACAAGTAAGCGAGAAATGAGAAAGCATGAGCCAGATGATGGCAATTATCAGACCTAACCTGTGTTATCCTCTTAAATATTCATCGGACCCAGGTTTAATTCACTGTTTCAGTGTGGTACCGCATTACAACGTGGTCCAAACCAGAAAAATCCCAGGAACTGGCCAACAAGTATGTGAAAACTGCGAAAGTATGAGCCTGATGATGGCAAATACCAGACCTAACCCTGACCTAACCGCTGTTATCCTCTAAAATATTGATCGATTCCAGGTTTAATAGCCTGTTTCGGCATGGTACCGCATTACAACGTGCTCAAAAGCGGAAAAGGCCCAGGATGTTTCCAACAAGTATGCGAAATATGCGAAAGTATGAGCTAGATAATGGCAAATGCGAGACCTAACACAAACCTAACGGGTGTTACCCTGTAAAATATAGATCGAATCCAGTTTTAATTCACTGTTTCAGTGTGGTACCACATTACATCGTGCTCCAATGCAGAAAATGCCCAGGATCCTGCCAACAAGTATGTGAAAAATGCGAAACTATGAGCCAAATGATGGCAAATACCAGGCATAACCCAGACCTAACCGGTGTTATCCTCTAAAATATTGATCGAATCCAGGTTTAATAGCCTGTTTCGGTGAGGTACCACATTAGAACGTGCTCAAAAGCGGAAAAAGCCCAGGATCTTGCCGACAAGTATGTGAAAAAGACGAAAGTATGAGCCTGATGATGGCAAATACCAGACCTAACCCTGACCTAACCGCTGTTATCCTCTAAAATATTGATCGAATCCAGGTTTAACTCACTGTTTCAGTGTGGTACCACAATACTACGTGATCCAAACCAGAAAAATCCCAGGAACTGGCCAACAAGTATGTGAAAACTGCGAAAGTATGAGCCAGATGATGGCAAATACCAGGCATAACCCAGACCTAACCGGTGTTATCCTCTAAAATATTGATCGAATCCAGGTTTAATAGCCTGTTTCGGTGAGGTACCACATTAGAACGTGCTCAAAAGCGGAAAAAGCCCAGGATCTTGCCGACAAGTATGTGAAAAATACGAAAGTATGAGCCTGATGATGGCAAATACCAGACCTAACCCTGACCTAACCGCTGTTATCCTCTAAAATATTGATCGAATCCAGGTTTGACTCACTGTTTCAGTGTGGTACCACAATACTACGTGATCCAAACCAGAAAAATCCCAGGAACTGGCCAACAAGTATGTGAAAACTGCGAAAGTATGAGCCTGATGATGGCAAATACCAGACCTAACCCTGACCTAACCGCTGTTATCCTCTAAAATATTGATCGATTCCAGGTTTAATAGCCTGTTTCGGCGTGGTACCGCATTAGAACATGCTCAAATGAGGAAAAAGCCCAGGATCTTGCCAACAAGTATGCGAAATATGCGAAAGTATGAGCTAGATAATGGCAAATGCGAGACCTAACACAAACCTAACGGGTGTTACCCTGTAAAATATAGATCGAATCCAGTTTTAATTCACTGTTTCAGTGTGGTACCACATTACATCGTGCTCCAATGCAGAAAATGCCCAGGATCCTGCCAACAAGTATGTGAAAAATGCGAAAGTATGAGCCAGATGATGGCAAATACCAGACCTAACCCTGATCTAACCGGAGTTATCCTCGAAAATAATGATCGGGCACAGGTACAACTCACTGTTTCAGTGTGGTACCACATTACTACCTGATCCAGACCAGAAAAAGCCCAGGATCTGGCCAACAAGTATGCGAAAAATGCGGAAGTATGAGCCAGATGATGGCAAATACCAGAACTATCCCTGACCTAACCGGTGTTATCCTCTAAAATATTGATCGAATCCAGGTTTAACCCACTGTTTCTGTGTGGTACCACACTACTACGTGACCCAAACCCGAAAAAGCCCACGATCTGGCAAACAAGTATGCGAAAAATGCGAAAGAATGAGCGAGATAATGGCAAATACCAGAACTAACCCTGAACTAACCGGAGTTATCCTCGAAAATATTGATCGGGCCCAGGCTAAACTCACTGTTTCATTGTGGTACCACATTACTACGGGATCCAAACCTGAAAAAGCCCAGGATCTGCCCAACAAGTATGCGAAAAATGCGAAAGTATGAGATAGATGATGGCAAATGCCAGTCCTCACACAAACCTAGCCGGTGTTATCCTGTAAAATATAGATCGAATCCAGGTATAATTCACTGTTTCAGTGTGGTACCACATTACAACATGCTCCAATGCAGAAAAAGCCCAGAATCCTGACAACAAGTAAGCGAGAAATGAGAAAGCATGAGCCAGATGATGGCAATTATCAGACCTAACCTGTGTTATCCTCTTAAATATTCATCGGACCCAGGTTTAATTCACTGTTTCAGTGTGGTACCACATTACAACGTGATCCAAACCAGGAAAAGCCCAGGCTCAAACCGACAAGTATTGCGAGAAATGTGATAGTATCAGCTAGATGATGGCAAATACCAGACCTCACCCTGACCTAACCGGTGTTATCCACTAAAATATTGATCGAATCCAGGTTTAATAGCCTATTTCGGCGAGGTACCACATTACAACGTGCTCAAAAAAGGAAAAAGCCCAGGATCTTTCCAACAAGTATGCGAAATATGCGAAAGTATGAGCTAGATAATGGCAAATGCGAGACCTAACACAAACCTAACGGGTGTTACCCTGTAAAATATAGATCGAATCCAGTTTTAATTCACTGTTTCAGTGTGGTACCACATTACATCGTGCTCCAATGCAGAAAATGCCCAGGATCCTGCCAACAAGTATGTGAAAAATGCGAAAGTATGAGCCAGATGATGGCAAATACCAGACCTAACCCTGATCTAACCGGAGTTATCCTCGAAAATAATGATCGGGCACAGGTACAACTCACTGTTTCAGTGTGGTACCACATTACTACCTGATCCAGACCAGAAAAAGCCCAGGATCTGGCCAACAAGTATGCGAAAAATGCGGAAGTATGAGCCAGATGATGGCAAATACCAGAACTATCCCTGACCTAACCGGTGTTATCCTCTAAAATATTGATCGAATCCAGGTTTAACCCACTGTTTCTGTGTGGTACCACACTACTACGTGACCCAAACCCGAAAAAGCCCACGATCTGGCAAACAAGTATGCGAAAAATGCGAAAGAATGAGCGAGATAATGGCAAATACCAGAACTAACCCTGAACTAACCGGAGTTATCCTCGAAAATATTGATCGGGCCCAGGCTAAACTCACTGTTTCATTGTGGTACCACATTACTACGGGATCCAAACCTGAAAAAGCCCAGGATCTGCCCAACAAGTATGCGAAAAATGCGAAAGTATGAGATAGATGATGGCAAATGCCAGTCCTCACACAAACCTAGCCGGTGTTATCCTGTAAAATATAGATCGAATCCAGGTATAATTCACTGTTTCAGTGTGGTACCACATTACAACATGCTCCAATGCAGAAAAAGCCCAGAATCCTGACAACAAGTAAGCGAGAAATGAGAAAGCATGAGCCAGATGATGGCAATTATCAGACCTAACCTGTGTTATCCTCTTAAATATTCATCGGACCCAGGTTTAATTCACTGTTTCAGTGTGGTACCACATTACAACGTGATCCAAACCAGGAAAAGCCCAGGCTCAAACCGACAAGTATTGCGAGAAATGTGATAGTATCAGCTAGATGATGGCAAATACCAGACCTCACCCTGACCTAACCGGTGTTATCCACTAAAATATTGATCGAATCCAGGTTTAATAGCCTATTTCGGCGAGGTACCACATTACAACGTGCTCAAAAAAGGAAAAAGCCCAGGATCTTTCCAACAAGTATGCGAAATATGCGAAAGTATGAGCTAGATAATGGCAAATGCGAGACCTAACACAAACCTATCGGGTGTTAACCTGTAAAATATAGATCGAATCCAGTTTTAATTCACTGTTTCAGTGTGGTACGACATTACAACGTGCTCCAATGCAGAAAATGCCCAGGATCAGGCCAACAAGTATGCAAAAAATGCGAAACTATGAGCCAGATGATGGCAAATACCAGACCTAACCCTGACCTAACCGGAGTTATCCTCGAAAATAATGATCGGGCACAGGTACAACTCACTGTTTCAGTGTGGTACCACATTACTACCTGATCCAGACCAGAAAAAGCCCAGGATCTGGCCAACAAGTATGCGAAAAATGCGGAAGTATGAGCCAGATGATGGCAAATACCAGAACTATCCCTGACCTAACCGGTGTTATCCTCTAAAATATTGATCGAATCCAGGTTTAACCCACTGTTTCTGTGTGGTACCACACTACTACGTGACCCAAACCCGAAAAAGCCCACGATCTGGCAAACAAGTATGCGAAAAATGCGAAAGAATGAGCGACATAATGGCAAATACCAGAACTAACCCTGAACTAACCGGAGTTATCCTCGAAAATATTGATCGGGCCCAGGCTAAACTCACTGTTTCATTGTGGTACCACATTACTACGGGATCCAAACCTGAAAGAGCCCAGGATCTGCCCAACAAGTATGCGAAAAATGCGAAAGTATGAGATAGATGATGGCAAATGCCAGTCCTCACACAAACCTAGCCGGTGTTATCCTGTAAAATATAGATCGAATCCAGGTATAATTCACTGTTTCAGTGTGGTACCACATTACAACATGCTCCAATGCAGAAAAAGCCCAGAATACCGACAACAAGTAAGCGAGAAATGAGAAAGCATGAGCCAGATGATGGCAATTATCAGACCTAACCCAGACCTAACCTGTGTTATCCTCTTATATATTCATCGGACCCAGGTATAATTCACTGTTTCAGTGTGGTACCACATTACAGCGTGATCCAAACCAGGAAAAGCCCAGGCTCAAACCGACAAGTATTGCGAGAAATGCGATAGTATCAGCTAGATGATGGCAAATACCAGACCTAACCCTGACCTAACCGGTGTTATCCACTAAAATATTGATCGAATCCAGGTTTAATAGCCTATTTCGGCGAGGTACCACATTAGAACGTGCTCAAAAGCGGAAAAAGCCCAGGACCTTGCCGACAAGTATGTGAAAAATACGAAAGTATGAGCAAGATAATGGCAAATGCGAGACCTAACACAAACCTATCGGGTGTTAACCTGTAAAATATAGATCGAATCCAGTTTTAATAGCCTGTTTCGACGTGGTACCGCATTACAACGTGGTCCAAACCAGAAAAATCCCAGGAACTGGCCAACAAGTATGTGAAAACTGCGAAAGTATGAGCCTGATGATGGCAAATACCAGACCTAACCCTGACCTAACCGCTGTTATCCTCTAAAATATTGATCGATTCCAGGTTTAATAGCCTGTTTCGGCGTGGTACCGCATTACAACGTGCTCAAAAAAGGAAAAAGCCCAGGATCATTCCAACAAGTATGCGAAATATGCGAAAGTATGAGCTAGATAATGGCAAATGCGAGACCTAACACAAACCTAACGGGTGTTACCCTGTAAAATATAGATCGAATCCAGTTTTAATTCACTGTTTCAGTGTGGTACCACATTACATCGTGCTCCAATGCAGAAAATGCCCAGGATCCTGCCAACAAGTATGTGAAAAATGCGAAACTATGAGCCAGATGATGGCAAATACCAGGCATAACCCAGACCTAACCGGTGTTATCCTCTAAAATATTGATCGAATCCAGGTTTAATAGCCTGTTTCGGTGAGGTACCACATTAGAACGTGCTCAAAAGCGGAAAAAGCCCAGGATCTTGCCGACAAGTATGTGAAAAATACGAAAGTATGAGCCTGATGATGGCAAATACCAGACCTAACCCTGACCTAACCGCTGTTATCCTCTAAAATATTGATCGAATCCAGGTTTAACTCACTGTTTCAGTGTGGTACCACAATACTACGTGATCCAAACCAGAAAAATCCCAGGAACTGGCCAACAAGTATGTGAAAACTGCGAAAGTATGAGCCAGATGATGGCAAATACCAGGCATAACCCAGACCTAACCGGTGTTATCCTCTAAAATATTGATCGAATCCAGGTTTAATAGCCTGTTTCGGTGAGGTACCACATTAGAACGTGCTCAAAAGCGGAAAAAGCCCAGGATCTTGCCGACAAGTATGTGAAAAATACGAAAGTATGAGCCTGATGATGGCAAATACCAGACCTAACCCTGACCTAACCGCTGTTATCCTCTAAAATATTGATCGAATCCCGGTTTAACTCACTGTTTCAGTGTGGTACCACAATACTACGTGATCTAAACCAGAAAAATCCCAGGAACTGGGCAACAAGTATGCGAAAACTGCGAAAGTATGAGCCTGATGATGGCAAATACCAGACCTAACCCTGACCTAACCGCTGTTATCCTCGAAAATATTGATCGAATCCAGGTTTAACCCACTGCTTCTGTGTGGTACCTCATTACTACGTGATCCAAACCAGTAAAAGCCGAGGACCTGCCCAACAAGTATGCGAAAATTTGCGAAAGTATGAGCCAGATGATGGCAAATACCAGACCTAACCCTGACATAACCGGAGTTATCCTAGAAAATAATGATCGGGCACAGGTACAACTCACTGTTTCAGTGTGGTACCACATTACTACCTGATCCAGACCAGAAAAAGCCCCGGATCTGGCCAACAAGTATGCGAAAAATGCGGAAGTATGAGCCAGATGATGGCAAATACCAGAACTATCCCTGACCTAACCGGTGTTATCCTCTAAAATAAAGGTGGAATCCAGGTTCAACACACTGTTTCAGTGTGGTACCACACTACTACGTGACCCAAACCCGAAAAAGCCCACGATCTGGCCAACAAATATGCGAAAAATGCGAAAGAATGAGCTAGATAATGGCAATTACCAGACCTAACGCAGACCTAACCGGTGTTATCCTCTAAAATATTGATCGAATCCAGGTTTAACTCACTGTTTCAGTGTGGTACCGCATTACAACGTGGTCCAAACCAGAAAAATCCCAGGAACTGGCCAACAAGTATGTGAAAACTGCGAAAGTATGAGCCAGATGATGGCAAATACCAGACCTAACCCTGACATAACCGGAGTTATCCTAGAAAATAATGATCGGGCACAGGTACAACTCACTGTTTCATTGTGGTACCACATTACTACGGGATCCAAACCTGAAAAAGCCCAGGATCTGCCCAACAAGTATGCGAAAAATGCGAAAGTATGAGATAGATGATGGCAAATGCCAGTCCTCACACAAACCTAGCCGGTGTTATCCTGTAAAATATAGATCGAATCCAGGTATAATTCACTGTTTCAGTGTGGTACCACATTACAACATGCTCCAAAGCAGAAAAAGCCCAGAATCCCGACAACAAGTAAGCGAGAAATGAGAAAGCATGAGCCAGATGATGGCAATTATCAGACCTAACCCAGACCTAACCTGTGTTATCCTCTTAAATATTCATCGGACCCAGGTATAATTCACTGTTTCAGTGTGGTACCACATTACAGCGTGATCCAAACCAGGAAAAGCCCAGGCTCAAACCGACAAGTATTGCGAGAAATGCGATAGTATCAGCTAGATGATGGCAAATACCAGACCTAACCCTGACCTAACCGGTGTTATCCACTAAAATATTGATCGAATCCAGGTTTAATAGCCTATTTCGGCGAGGTACCACATTACAACGTGCTCAAAAAAGGAAAAAGCCCAGAATCTTTCCAACAAGTATGCGAAATATGCGAAAGTATGAGCTAGATAATGGCAAATGCGAGACCTAACACAAACCTATCGGGTGTTACCCTGTAAAATATAGATCGAATCCAGTTTTAATTCACTGTTTCTGTGTGGTACCACATTACGACGTGTCCCAAACCTGCAAAAGCCCAGGATCTGGCCAACAGGTATGCGAAATATGCGAAAGTATGAGCTAGATAATGGCAATTACCAGACCTAACGCAGACCTAACCGGTGTTATCCTCTAAAATATTCATCGGACCCAGGTTTAGCTCACTGTTTCAGTGTGGTACCACATTACTACGTGACCCAAACCAGAAAAAGCCCAGGCTATGGCCAACAAGAATGCGAAATATGCGGTAGTGTGATCTAGATAATGGCAAATGCGAGACCTAACACAATCCTAACCGGCGTTATCCTGTAAAATATAGATCGAATCCAGGTTTAACTGACTGTATCTGTGTGGTACCACATTACAACGTGCTCCAATGCAGAAAAAGCGCAGGATCCTGACAACAAGTAAGCGAAAAATGAGAAAGCATGAGCCAGATGATGGCAAATACCCGAACTAACCCAGACCTAACCTGTGTTATCCTCTTAAATATTCATCGGACCCAGGGTTAGCTCACTGTTTCAGTGTGGTACCACATTACTACCTGACCCAAACCAGAAAAAGCCCAGGATATGGCCAACAAGAATGCGAAATATGCGATAGTGTGATCTAGATAATGGCAAATGCGAGACCTAACACAATCCTAACCGGCGGTATCCTGTAAAATATAGATCGAATCCAGGTTTAATTCACTGTTTCAGTGTGTTACCACATTGCAACGTGCACCAATGCAGAAAAAGCCCAGGATCCTGCCAATCTGTATGCGAAAACTGACAAAGAATTAGCCAGATGATGGCACATACCCGACCTAACACAGACCTAACCGGTGTTATCCTCTAAAATATTTAATCGAATCCGGGTTTAGCTCACTGTTTCAGTGTGGTACCGCATTACTACGTGACCCAAACCTGAAAGAGCCCAGGATATGGCCAACAAGAATGCGAAATATGCGATAGTGTGATCTAGATATTGGCAAATGCGAGACCTAACACAAACCTAACCGGTGTTATCCTGTAAAATATAGATCGAATCCAGGTTTAATTCACTGTTTCAGTGTCTTACCACATTGCAACGTGCTTCAAGGCAGAAAAAGCCCAGGATCCTGCCAACCAGTATGCGAAAACTGACAAAGAATTAGCCAGATGATGGCAAATACCCGACCTAACACAGACCTAACCGATGTTATCCTCAAAAATATTGTTCGAATCCAGGTTTAACCCACTGTTTCTGTGTGGTACCTCATTACTACGTGATCCAAACCAGAAAAAGCCGAGGACCTGCCCAATAAGTATGCGAAAATTGCGAAAGCATGAGCCAGATGATGGCAAATACCAGACCTAACCCTGACCTAACCGGAGTTATCCTCGAAAATAATGATCGGGCACAGGTACAACTCACTGTTTCAGTGTGGTACCACACTACTACGTGACCCAAACCCGAAAAAGCCCACGATCTGGCCAACAAATATTGCGAGAATTGCGATACTATGAGCTAGATGATGGCAAATACAAGACCTAACCCTGACCTAACTGCAGTTATCCTCAAAAAAATTGATCGGGCCCAGGTTTAACTCACTGTTTCAGTGTGGTACGACAATACTACGTGATCCAGACCAGTAAAGGCCCAGGATCTGGTCTACATCTATGCGAAAAATGAGAAAGCATGAGGCAAATGATGGCAATTACCAGACCTAACCCTGACCTAACCGCTGTTATCCTCAAAAATATTGTTCGAATCCAGGTTTTAGCCACTGTTTCTGTGTGGTACCTCATTACTGTGTGATCCAAACCAGAAAAAGCCCAGGATCTGGCCAACAAGTATGCGAAAAATGCGGAAGTATGAGCCAGATGGAGGCAAATACCAGACCTAACCCCAGACCTAACCCGTGTTATCCTCTAAAATATTGATCGAAACCAGGTATAACTCACTGTTTCAGTGTGGTACCACATTGCTACGTGATCCAAACCAGAAAAAGCCCAGGATCAGGCCAACATGTATGCGAAAAATGCGAAAGTATGAGCCAGATGATGGCAAATACCAGGCATAACCCAGACCTAACCGGTGTTATCCTCTAAAATATTGATCGAATCCAGGTTTAATAGCCTGTTTCGGTGAGGTACCACATTAGAACGTGCTCAAAAGCGGAAAAAGCCCAGGATCTTGCCGACAAGTATGTGAAAAATACGAAAGTATGAGCCTGATGATGGCAAATACCAGACCTAACCCTGACCTAACCGCTGTTATCCTCTAAAATATTGATCGAATCCCGGTTTAACTCACTGTTTCAGTGTGGTACCACAATACTACGTGATCTAAACCAGAAAAATCCCAGGAACTGGGCAACAAGTATGCGAAAACTGCGAAAGTATGAGCCTGATGATGGCAAATACCAGACCTAACCCTGACCTAACCGCTGTTATCCTCGAAAATATTGATCGAATCCAGGTTTAACCCACTGCTTCTGTGTGGTACCTCATTACTACGTGATCCAAACCAGTAAAAGCCGAGGACCTGCCCAACAAGTATGCGAAAATTTGCGAAAGTATGAGCCAGATGATGGCAAATACCAGACCTAACCCTGACATAACCGGAGTTATCCTAGAAAATAATGATCGGGCACAGGTACAACTCACTGTTTCAGTGTGGTACCACATTACTACCTGATCCAGACCAGAAAAAGCCCCGGATCTGGCCAACAAGTATGCGAAAAATGCGGAAGTATGAGCCAGATGATGGCAAATACCAGAACTATCCCTGACCTAACCGGTGTTATCCTCTAAAATAAAGGTGGAATCCAGGTTCAACACACTGTTTCAGTGTGGTACCACACTACTACGTGACCCAAACCCGAAAAAGCCCACGATCTGGCCAACAAATATGCGAAAAATGCGAAAGAATGAGCTAGATAATGGCAATTACCAGACCTAACGCAGACCTAACCGGTGTTATCCTCTAAAATATTGATCGAATCCAGGTTTAACTCACTGTTTCAGTGTGGTACCGCATTACAACGTGGTCCAAACCAGAAAAATCCCAGGAACTGGCCAACAAGTATGTGAAAACTGCGAAAGTATGAGCCAGATGATGGCAAATACCAGACCTAACCCTGACATAACCGGAGTTATCCTAGAAAATAATGATCGGGCACAGGTACAACTCACTGTTTCATTGTGGTACCACATTACTACGGGATCCAAACCTGAAAAAGCCCAGGATCTGCCCAACAAGTATGCGAAAAATGCGAAAGTATGAGATAGATGATGGCAAATGCCAGTCCTCACACAAACCTAGCCGGTGTTATCCTGTAAAATATAGATCGAATCCAGGTATAATTCACTGTTTCAGTGTGGTACCACATTACAACATGCTCCAAAGCAGAAAAAGCCCAGAATCCCGACAACAAGTAAGCGAGAAATGAGAAAGCATGAGCCAGATGATGGCAATTATCAGACCTAACCCAGACCTAACCTGTGTTATCCTCTTAAATATTCATCGGACCCAGGTATAATTCACTGTTTCAGTGTGGTACCACATTACAGCGTGATCCAAACCAGGAAAAGCCCAGGCTCAAACCGACAAGTATTGCGAGAAATGCGATAGTATCAGCTAGATGATGGCAAATACCAGACCTAACCCTGACCTAACCGGTGTTATCCACTAAAATATTGATCGAATCCAGGTTTAATAGCCTATTTCGGCGAGGTACCACATTACAACGTGCTCAAAAAAGGAAAAAGCCCAGAATCTTTCCAACAAGTATGCGAAATATGCGAAAGTATGAGCTAGATAATGGCAAATGCGAGACCTAACACAAACCTATCGGGTGTTACCCTGTAAAATATAGATCGAATCCAGTTTTAATTCACTGTTTCTGTGTGGTACCACATTACGACGTGTCCCAAACCTGCAAAAGCCCAGGATCTGGCCAACAGGTATGCGAAATATGCGAAAGTATGAGCTAGATAATGGCAATTACCAGACCTAACGCAGACCTAACCGGTGTTATCCTCTAAAATATTCATCGGACCCAGGTTTAGCTCACTGTTTCAGTGTGGTACCACATTACTACGTGACCCAAACCAGAAAAAGCCCAGGCTATGGCCAACAAGAATGCGAAATATGCGGTAGTGTGATCTAGATAATGGCAAATGCGAGACCTAACACAATCCTAACCGGCGTTATCCTGTAAAATATAGATCGAATCCAGGTTTAACTGACTGTATCTGTGTGGTACCACATTACAACGTGCTCCAATGCAGAAAAAGCGCAGGATCCTGACAACAAGTAAGCGAAAAATGAGAAAGCATGAGCCAGATGATGGCAAATACCCGAACTAACCCAGACCTAACCTGTGTTATCCTCTTAAATATTCATCGGACCCAGGGTTAGCTCACTGTTTCAGTGTGGTACCACATTACTACCTGACCCAAACCAGAAAAAGCCCAGGATATGGCCAACAAGAATGCGAAATATGCGATAGTGTGATCTAGATAATGGCAAATGCGAGACCTAACACAATCCTAACCGGCGGTATCCTGTAAAATATAGATCGAATCCAGGTTTAATTCACTGTTTCAGTGTGTTACCACATTGCAACGTGCACCAATGCAGAAAAAGCCCAGGATCCTGCCAATCTGTATGCGAAAACTGACAAAGAATTAGCCAGATGATGGCACATACCCGACCTAACACAGACCTAACCGGTGTTATCCTCTAAAATATTTAATCGAATCCGGGTTTAGCTCACTGTTTCAGTGTGGTACCGCATTACTACGTGACCCAAACCTGAAAGAGCCCAGGATATGGCCAACAAGAATGCGAAATATGCGATAGTGTGATCTAGATATTGGCAAATGCGAGACCTAACACAAACCTAACCGGTGTTATCCTGTAAAATATAGATCGAATCCAGGTTTAATTCACTGTTTCAGTGTCTTACCACATTGCAACGTGCTTCAAGGCAGAAAAAGCCCAGGATCCTGCCAACCAGTATGCGAAAACTGACAAAGAATTAGCCAGATGATGGCAAATACCCGACCTAACACAGACCTAACCGATGTTATCCTCAAAAATATTGTTCGAATCCAGGTTTAACCCACTGTTTCTGTGTGGTACCTCATTACTACGTGATCCAAACCAGAAAAAGCCGAGGACCTGCCCAATAAGTATGCGAAAATTGCGAAAGCATGAGCCAGATGATGGCAAATACCAGACCTAACCCTGACCTAACCGGAGTTATCCTCGAAAATAATGATCGGGCACAGGTACAACTCACTGTTTCAGTGTGGTACCACACTACTACGTGACCCAAACCCGAAAAAGCCCACGATCTGGCCAACAAATATTGCGAGAATTGCGA
Source organism: Colletes latitarsis (assembly GCF_051014445.1). NCBI lineage: Eukaryota > Metazoa > Arthropoda > Insecta > Hymenoptera > Colletidae > Colletes > Colletes latitarsis. The sequence continues at coordinate 8,404,109 of NC_135145.1, read as the reverse complement.
TACTATGAGCTAGATGATGGCAAATACAAGACCTAACCCTGACCTAACTGCAGTTATCCTCAAAAAAATTGATCGGGCCCAGGTTTAACTCACTGTTTCAGTGTGGTACGACAATACTACGTGATCCAGACCAGTAAAGGCCCAGGATCTGGTCTACATCTATGCGAAAAATGAGAAAGCATGAGGCAAATGATGGCAATTACCAGACCTAACCCTGACCTAACCGCTGTTATCCTCAAAAATATTGTTCGAATCCAGGTTTTAGCCACTGTTTCTGTGTGGTACCTCATTACTGTGTGATCCAAACCAGAAAAAGCCCAGGATCTGGCCAACAAGTATGCGAAAAATGCGGAAGTATGAGCCAGATGGAGGCAAATACCAGACCTAACCCCAGACCTAACCCGTGTTATCCTCTAAAATATTGATCGAAACCAGGTATAACTCACTGTTTCAGTGTGGTACCACATTGCTACGTGATCCAAACCAGAAAAAGCCCAGGATCAGGCCAACATGTATGCGAAAAATGCGAAAGTATGAGCCAGATGGAGGCAAATACCAGACCTAACCCTGACCTAACCGGTGTTATCCTCTCAAATGTTCATCAGACCCAGGTTTAGCTCGCTGTTTCAGTGTGGTACCACATTGCTACGTGATCCAAACCAGAAAAAGCCCAGGATCTGGCCAAGAAGTATGCGAAAAATGCGAAGGTATGCGCCAGATGATGGCAAAGACCAGACCTAACCATGACCTAACCGGTGCATTCCTCTTAAATATTGATCGGACCCAGATTTAACTCACTGTTTCAGTGTGCTACCACATTACTACGTGATCCAGACCGGAAAATGCCCAGGATGTGGCCAACAAGTATGCGACAAATGCGAAGGTATGAGCTAGATTAGGACAAATACCAGACCTATTCCCGGACCTAACCCGTGTTATCCTCTAAAATATTGATCGAATCCAGGTATAACTCAATGTTTCAGCGTGGTACCACATTACTACGTGATCCAAACCAGAAAAAGCCCAGGATCAGGCCAACATGTATGCGAAAAATGCGAAAGTATGCGCCAGATGATGGCAAAGACCAGACCTAACCATGACCTAACCGGTGCTATCCTCTTAAATATTGATCGGACCCAGGTTCAACATACTCTTTCAGTGTGCTACCACATTACTACGTGATCCAGACCAGATAATGCCCAGGATCATGCAAACATGTATGCGAAAAATGCGAAGGTATGCGCCAGATGATGGCAAAGACCAGACATAACCATGACCTAACCGGTGCTATCCTCTTAAATATTTATCGGACCCAGGTTCAACTTACTGTTTCAGTGTGGTACCACATTACTACGTGATCCAGACCAGATAATGCCCAGGATCTGGCCAACAAGTAGGCGAAAAATGCGAAAGTATGAGACAGATGATGGCAAAGACCAGACCTAACCCTGACCTAACTAGTGTTATCCTCTTAAATATTGCTCGAAACCAGGTCTAATTAACTGTTTCTGTGTGGCAGCACATTACTACGTGATCCGGACCAAAAAAAGCCTTGGATTTGGCCAACAAGTATTCGAAAAATGCGAAAGTATGCGCCAGATGATGGCAAAGACCAGACCTAACCATGACCTAACCGGTGCTATCCTCTCAAATATTGATCGGACCCAGGTTCAACTTACTCTTTCAGTGTGCTACCACATTACTACGTGATCCAGACCAGAAAATGCCCAGGATGTGGCCAACAAGTATGCAAAAAATGCGAAAGTATGAGCCAGAAGGAGGCAAATACCAGACCTAACCCCAGCCCTAACCCGTTTTATCCTCTAAAATATTGATCGAATCCAGGTATAACTCACTGTTGCAGTGTGATACCACATTACTAGGTGATCCATACCAGAAAAAGCCCTGGAACTGGCCAACAAGTATGCGAAAAATCCGAAGGTATGAGCTAGATTAGGTCAAATACCAGACCTATTCCCGGACCTAACCCGTGTTATCCTCTAAAATATTGATCGAATCCAGGTATAACTCACTGTTTCAGCGTGGTACCACATTACTACGTGATCCAAACCAGAAAAAGCCCAGGATCAGGCCAACATGTATGCGAAAAATGCGAAAGTATGCGCCAGATGATGGCAAAGACCAGACCTAACCATGACCTAACCGGTGCTATCCTCTTAAATATTGATCGGACCCAGGTTCAACTTACTCTTTCAGTGTGCTACCACATTACTACGTGATCCAGACCAGAAAATGCCCAGGATCAGGCCAACATGTATGCGAAAAATGCGAAAGTATGAGCCAGATGGAGGCAAATACCAGACCTAACCCTGACCTAACCGGTGTTATCCTCTCAAATGTTCATCAGACCCAGGTATAGCTCGCTGTTTCAGTGTGGTACCACATTGCTACGTGATCCAAACCAGAAAAAGCCCAGGATCTGGCCAAGAAGTATGGGAAAAATGCGAAGGTATGCGCCAGATGATGGCAAAGACCAGACCTAACCATGACCTAACCGGGTGCATTCCTCTTAAATATTGATCGGACCCAGGTTTAACTCACTGTTTCAGTGTGCTACCACATTACTACGTGATCCAGACCGGAAAATGCCCAGGATGTGGCCAACAAGTATGCGAAAAATGCGAAGGTATGAGCTAGATTAGGACAAATACCAGACCTATTCCCGGACCTAACCCGTGTTATCCTCTAAAATATTGATCGAATCCAGGTATAACTCACTGTTTCAGCGTGGTACCACATTACTACGTGATCCAAACCAGAAAAAGCCCAGGATCAGGCCAACATGTATGCGAAAAATGCGAAAGTATGCGCCAGATGGTGGCAAAGACCAGACCTAACCATGACCTAACCGGTGCTATCCTCTTAAATATTGATCGGACCCAGGTTCAACTTACTCTTTCAGTGTGCTACCACATTACTACGTGATCCAGACCAGAAAATGCCCAGGATCTGGCCAACAAGTATGCGAAAAATGCGAAGGTATGCGCCAGATGATGGCAAAGACCAGACCTAACCATGACCTAACCGGTGCTATCCTCTTAAATATTGATCGGACCCAGGTTTAACTCACTGTTTCAGTGTGCTACCACATTACTACGTGATCCAGACCAGAAAATGCCCAGGATGTGGCCAACAAGTATGCGAAAAATGCGAAAGTATGAGCCAGATGGAGGCAAATACCAGACCTAACCCCAGACCTAACCCGTGTTATCCTCTAAAATATTGATCGAAACCAGGTATAACTCACTGTTTCAGTGTGGTACCACATTGCTACGTGATCCAAACCAGAAAAAGCCCAGGATCTGGCCAGGAAGTATGCGAAGAATGCGAAAGCATGAGCTAGATGATGGCAAATACTAGACCTAATCCAGATTTAACCGGTGATATCCTCTAAAATATTGATCGAAACCAGGTTTAATTGACTGTTTCAGTGTGGTACCACATTACAACGTCATCCAAACCAGAAAAAGCCCGGGATCTGGCCAACAAGTATGCGAAAAATGCGAAAGTATGCGCCAGATGATGGCAAAGACCACACCTAACCCTGACCTAAACGGGGTTATCCTCTAAAATATGGATCGAAACCGGGTCTAATTAACTGTTTCAGTGTGGCAGCACATTACTACGTGATCCGAACCAGAAAAAGCCCTGGATCTCGCCAACAAGTATGCGAAAAATGCGAAGATATGAGCTAGATTAGGACAAATACCAGACCTAACCTCAGACCTAATCCGTGTTATCCTCTAAAATATTGATCGAATCCAGGTATAACTCACGGTTTCAGTGGGGTACCACATTACTACGTGATCCGAACCAGAAAAAGCCCAGGCTCAGGCCAACAAGTATGCGAAAAATGCGAAAGTATGAGCCAGATAATAGCAAATACCAGACCTAACCCAGACCTAACCGGCGTTATCCTCTAAAATATTGATTCCCAGGGTTAACTCGCTGTTTCAGTGTGGTACCTCTTTACAACGTGCTGCAATGCAGAAAAAACACTGCATCTGGCCAACAAGTGTGCGAAAATTGCGAAAATATGAGACAGATGATGGCAAAGACCAGACCTAACCCTGACCTAACCCGTGTTATCCTCTTATATATTGCTCGAAACCTGGTTTAATTAACTGTTTCAGTGTGGTAGCACATTTCTACGTGATCCGACCAGAAAAAGCCCTGGATCTGTCCACCAAGTATACGAAAAATGCGAAGGTGTGAGCTAGATTAGGACAAATACCAGACCTAACCCCAGCCCTAACCCGTGTTATCCTCTAAAATATTGATCGAATCCAGGTATAACTCACTGTTTCAGTGTGGTACCACATTACTACGTGATCAATACCAGAAAAAGCCCTGGATCTGGCCAACAAGTATCCGAAAAATGCGAAAGTATGAGACAGATGATGGCAAAGACCAGTCATAACCCTGACCTAACCGGTGTTATTATCTCAAATGTTGATCAGACCCAGGTTTAGCTCACTGTTTCAGTGTGGTACCACATTACTACGTGATCCAAACCAGAAAAAGCCCGGGATCTGGCCAACAAGTATGCGAAAAATGCGAAAGTATGAGCCAGATGGTGGCAATTACAAGACCTAACACTGATCTAAACGGGGTTATCCTCTAAAATATTGATCGAATCCAGGTTTAACTCACTGTTGCAGTGTGGTACAACATTTCTACGTGATCCAAACCAGAGAAAGGCCAGGATCTGGCCACCAAGTAGGCGAAAAATGCGAAAGAATGAGCCAGATGATGGCAAATACGAGACCTAACCCAGACCTAACCGGTGTTATCCTGTAAAGTATAGATTGAAACCAGGTTTAACTCACTGTTTCAGTGAGGTACCACATCACTACGTGATCCAACCTAGAAAACGCCCAGGATCTGGCCAACAAGTATGCGAAAGAAGCGAAGGTATGTGCGAGATGAGGGCAAATCCCAGACCAAACCCTGACCTAACCGTTGTTATCCTCTAAAATATCGGTCGGATCGTGGTTTAATTCACAGTTTCAGTGTGGCACCGCATTACAACGTGGTCCAACGCAGAAAATGCCCAGGATCATACCAACAACTATAGCGAGAAATGCGACAGTGTGAGCCGGATGATGGCAAATACCAGGCCTAACCCTGACCTAACCGGTGTTATCCTCTAAAATATTGATCGAATCCAGGATTAACTCACTGTTTCAGTGTGGTACCACAATTCTACGTGATCCACACCAGAAAAAGCCCAGGATCTTCTAATCAGGTATGCGAAAAATGTGAAAGTATGAACCAGATGATGGCAAATACCAGACCTAACCCTGACCTAACCCGTGTTATCCTCTTATATATTGCTCGAAACCAGGTTTAATTAACTGTTTCAGTGTGGCACCACATCACTACGTGATCCAAACCAGAAAACGCCCAGGTTCTGGCCAACAACTATAGCGAGAAATGCGACAGTATGAGCCAGATGATGGCAAATACGAGACCTAACACTGACCTAACCGGTGCTATCCTCTAAAATATAGATCGAATCCAGGATTAATTCACAGATTCAGTGTGTTACCACATTACTACGTGATCCATACCAGAAAAAGCCCTGGATCTGGCCAACAAGTATCCGAAAAATGCGAAAGTATGAGACAGATGATGGCAAAGACCAGTCATAACCCTGACCTAACCGGTGTTATTATCTCAAATGTTGATCAGACCCAGGTTTAGCTCACTGTTTCAGTGTGGTACCACATTACTACGTGATCCAAACCAGAAAAAGCCCGGGATCTGGCCAACAAGTATGCGAAAAATGCGAAAGTATGAGCCAGATGGTGGCAATTACAAGACCTAACACTGATCTAAACGGGGTTATCCTCTAAAATATTGATCGAATCCAGGTTTAACTCACTGTTGCAGTGTGGTACAACATTTCTACGTGATCCAAACCAGAGAAAGGCCAGGATCTGGCCACCAAGTAGGCGAAAAATGCGAAAGAATGAGCCAGATGATGGCAAATACGAGACCTAACCCAGACCTAACCGGTGTTATCCTGTAAAGTATAGATTGAAACCAGGTTTAACTCACTGTTTCAGTGAGGTACCACATCACTACGTGATCCAACCTAGTAAACGCCCAGGATCTGGCCAACAAGTATGCGAAAGAAGCGAAGGTATGTGCGAGATGAGGGCAAATCCCAGACCAAACCCTGACCTAACCGTTGTTATCCTCTAAAATATCGGTCGGATCGTGGTTTAATTCACAGTTTCAGTGTGGCACCGCATTACAACGTGGTCCAACGCAGAAAATGCCCAGGATCATACCAACAACTATAGCGAGAAATGCGACAGTGTGAGCCGGATGATGGCAAATACCAGGCCTAACCCTGACCTAACCGGTGTTATCCTCTAAAATATTGATCGAATCCAGGATTAACTCACTGTTTCAGTGTGGTACCACAATTCTACGTGATCCACACCAGAAAAAGCCCAGGATCTTCTAATCAGGTATGCGAAAAATGTGAAAGTATGAACCAGATGATGGCAAATACCAGACCTAACCCTGACCTAACCCGTGTTATCCTCTTATATATTGCTCGAAACCAGGTTTAATTAACTGTTTCAGTGTGGCACCACATCACTACGTGATCCAAACCAGAAAACGCCCAGGTTCTGGCCAACAACTATAGCGAGAAATGCGACAGTATGAGCCAGATGATGGCAAATACGAGACCTAACACTGACCTAACCGGTGCTATCCTCTAAAATATAGATCGAATCCAGGATTAATTCACAGATTCAGTGTGTTACCACATTACTACGTGATCCAACCCAGATAACGCCCAAGATCTGGCCACCAAGTAGGCGAAAAATGCGAAAGAATGAGCCAGATGATGACAAATACCAGACCAAACCCTGACCTAACCGGTGTTATCCTGTAAAGTATAGATTGAATCCAGGTTTAACTCACTGTTGCAGTGTGGTACAACATTTCTACGTGATCCAAACCAGAAAACGCCTAGGATCTGACCAGCAAGTATGCGAAATATGCGAAAGTATGAGCCAGATGATTGCAAATACCAGTCCTTACCCTGACCTAACCGGTGTTATCCTCTAAAATGTAGATTGAATCCAGGGTTAATTCACAGTTTCTGTGTGGTACCACACTACTACGTGATGCAACCCAGAAAACGCCCAGGATCTCGCCAACAAGTATGCGAAAGAAGCAAAGGTAAGTGCGAGGTGAGGGCAAATCCCAGACCTCACCCAAACCTAACCGGCGCTATCCACTAAAGTATCAATCGGAACCAGGTTTAATTCCATGTTTCGGTGTGGTACCACAATACTACGTGAACCAAACCAGAAAATGCCCAGGATCTGGCCGTGGAGTATGCGAAAAATGCGAAAGTATGAGCTAGATGATGGCAATTACCTGACCGAACCCAGACCTACCCGGTGTTGTCCTCTATAATATAGATCGAATCCAGGTTTAATTCACTGTTTTAGTGTGTTACCATATTACTACGTGATCCATACCAGAAAAAGCCCAGGATCTTGCAATCAAGTATGCGAAAAATGTGAAAGAATGAGCCAGATGATGGCAAATACCAGACCTAACCCTGACCTAACCGGTGTTATCCTCTAAAATATTGATTGAATCCAGGTTTAACCCACTGTTGCAGTGTGGTACAACATTACTACGTGATCCAAACCAGAGAACGCCCAGTATCTGGCCAACAAGAAGGCGAAAAATGCGAAAGTATGAGCCAGATGAGGGCAAATACCAGACCTAACCATGACCTAACCGGTGTTATCCTCTAAAATATAGATTGAATCCAGGTTTAATTCACTGTTTTAGTGTGTTACCACATTACTACGTGATCCATACCAGAAAAAGCCCCGGATGTTGCAATCAAGTATGCGAAAAATGTGAAAGTATGAGCCAGATGATGGCAAATACCAGACCTAACCCTGACCTAACCGGTGTTATCCTGTAAAGTATAGATTGAAACCAGGTTTAACTCACTGTTTCAGTGAGGTACCACATCACTACGTGATCCAACCTAGAAAACGCCCAGGATCTGGCCGACAAGTAGGCGAAAAATGCGAAAGTATGAGCCAGATGATGGCAAATACGAGACCTAATCCTGACCTAACCGGTGTTATCCTGTAAAGTATGAATTGAATCCAGGTTTAACTCACTGTTTCAGTGTGGTACCACATTATTACGTGATCCAACCCAGAAAACCCCCAGGATCTGGCCACCAAGTAGGCGAAAAATGCGAAAGAATGAGCCAGATGATGGCAAATACGAGACCTAACCCAGACCTAACCGGTGTTATCCTGTAAAGTATAGATTGAAACCAGGTTTAACTCACTGTTTCAGTGAGGTACCACATCACTACGTGATCCAACCTAGAAAACGCCCAGGATCTGGCCAACAAGTATGCGAAAGAAGCGAAGGTATGTGCGAAATGAGGGCAAATCCCTGACCAAACCCTGACCTAACCGTTGTTATCCTCTAAAATATCGGTCGGATCGTGGTTTAATTCACAGTTTCAGTGTGGCACCGCATTACAACGTGGTCCAACGCAGAAAATGCCCAGGATCATACCAACAACTATAGCGAGAAATGCGACAGTGTGAGCCGGATGATGGCAAATACCAGGCCTAACCCTGACCTAACCGGTGTTATCCTCTAAAATATTGATCGAATCCAGGATTAACTCACTGTTTCAGTGTGGTACCACATTACTACGTGATCCATACCAGAAAAAGCCCAGGATCTGGCAAACAAGTATGCGAAAAATGCGATAGTATGAGGCAGATGATGCCAAATACCAGACCTAACCCTCACCTAACCGGTGTTATCCTCTAAAATATAGATTGAATCCAGTTGTAACCCACTGTTTCAGTGTGGTACCACAATTCTACGTGATCCACACCAGAAAAAGCCCAGGATCTTCTAATCAGGTATGCGAAAAATGTGAAAGTATGAGCCAGATGATGGCAAATACCAGACCTAACCCTGGCCTAACTGGTGTTATCCTCTAAAATATTGATTGGACCCAGGCTTAACTCACTGTTTCAGTGTGGCACCACATCACTACGTGATCCAAACCAGAAAACGCCCAGGATCTGGCCAACAACTATAGCGAGAAATGCGACAGTATGAGCCAGATGGTGGCAAATACGAGACCTAACACTGACCTAACCGGTGCTATCCTCTAAAATATAGATCGAATCCAGGATTAATTCACAGATTCAGTGTGTTACCACATTACTACGTGATCCAAACTAGAAAACGCCCAGGATCTCGCCAACAAGTATGCGAAAGAAGCAAAGGTATGTGCGAGATGAGGGCAAATCCCAGACCTAACCCTGACCTAACCGGTGTTATCCTCTAAAATATAGATTGAATACAGGTTTAACTCACTGTTTTAGTGTGGTACCACATTACTACGTTATCCAACCCAGAAAACGCCCAGGATCTGGCCAACAAGTAGGTGAAAAATGCGAAAGTATGAGACAGATTATGGCAAATACCAGACCTAACCCTGACCTAAGCGGTGTTATCCTCTAAAATATAGATTGAATCCAGGTTTAACTCACTGTTGCAGTGTGGTACAACATTTCTACGTGATCCAAACCAGAAAACGCCTAGGATCTGGCCAGCAAGTATGCGAAATATGCGAAAGTATGAGCCAGATGATTGCAAATACCAGTCCTTACCCTGACCTAACCGGTGTTATCCTCTAAAATATAGATTGAATCCAGGGTTAATTCACAGTTTCTGTGTGGTACCACACTACTACGTGATGCAACCCAGAAAACGCCCAGGATCTCGCCAACAAGTATGCGAAACAAGCAAAGGTATGTGCGAGATGAGGGCAAATCCCTGACTTCACCCAGACCTAACCGGCGCTATCCTCTAAAGTATCAATCGGAACCAGGTTTAATTCCCTGTTTCGGTGTGGTACCACAATACTACGTGAACCAAACCAGAAAATGCCCAGGATCTGGCCGTGGAGTATGCGAAAAATGCGAAAGTATTTGCTAGATGATGGCAATTACCTGACCGAACCCAGACCTACCCGGTGTTATCCTCTATAATATAGATCGAATCCAGGTTTAGTTCACTGTTTTAGTGTGTTACCATATTACTACGTGATCCATACCAGAAAAAGCCCAGGATCTTGCAATCAAGTATGCGAAAAATGTGAAAGAATGAGCCAGATGATGGCAAATACCAGGCCTAAACCTGACCTAAGCGGTGTTATCCTCTAAAATATAGATTGAATCCAGGTTTAACTCACTGTTGCAGTGTGGTACAACATTACTACGTGATCCAAACCAGAGAAAGGCCAGGATCTGGCCAACAAGTAGGCGAAAAATGCGAAAGTATGAGCCAGATGATGGCAAATACGAGACCTAACCCAGACCTAACCGGTGTTATCCTCTAAAATATAGATTGAATCCAGGTTTAACTCACTGTTGCAGTGTGGTACAACATTTCTACGTGATCCAAACCAGAAAACGCCTAGGATCTGGCCAGCAAGTATGCGAAATATGCGAAAGTATGAGCCAGATGATTGCAAATACCAGCCCTTACCCTGACCTAACCGGTGTTATCCTCTAAAATATAGATTGAATCCAGGGTTAATTCACAGTTTCTGTGTGGTACCACACTACTACGTGATGCAACCCAGAAAACGCCCAGGATCTCGCGAACGAGTATGCGAAAGAAGCAAAGGTATGTGCGATATGAGGGCAAATCCCAGACCTCACCCAGACCTAACCGGCGCTATCCACTAAAGTATCAATCGGAACCAGGTTTAATTCCCTGTTTCGGTGTGGTACCACAATACTACGTGAACCAAACAAGAAAATGCCCAGGATCTGGCCGTGGAGTATGCGAAAAATGCGAAAGTATGAGCTAGATGATGGCAATTACCTGACCGAACCCAGACCTACCCGGTGTTGTCCTCTATAATATAGATCGAATCCAGGTTTAATTCACTGTTTTGGTGTGTTACCATATTACTACGTGATCCATACCAGAAAAAGCCCTGGATCTTGCAATCAAGTATGCGAAAAATGTGAAAGAACGAGCCAGATGATGGCAAATACCAGACCTAACCCTGACCTAACCGGTGTTATCTTTTAAAATATAGATTGAATCCAGTTGTAACCCACTGTTGCAGTGTGGTACAACATTACTACGTGATCCAAACCAGAGAAAGGCCAGGATCTGGCCAACAAGTAGGCGAAAAATGCGAAAGTATGAGCCAGATGATGGCAAATACGAGACCTAACCCAGACCTAACCGGTGTTATCCTCTAAAATATAGATTGAATCCAGGTTTAACTCACTGTTGCAGTGTGGTACAACATTTCTACGTGATCCAAACCAGAAAACGCCTAGGATCTGGCCAGCAAGTATGCGAAATATGCGAAAGTATGAGCCAGATGATTGCAAATACCAGCCCTTACCCTGACCTAACCGGTGTTATCCTCTAAAATATAGATTGAATCCAGGGTTAATTCACAGTTTCTGTGTGGTACCACGCTACTACGTGATGCAACCCAGAAAACGCCCAGGATCTCGCCAACGAGTATGCGAAAGAAGCAAAGGTATGTGCGATATGAGGGCAAATCCCAGACCTCACCCAGACCTAACCGGCGCTATCCACTAAAGTATCAATCGGAACCAGGTTTAATTCCCTGTTTCGGTGTGGTACCACAATACTACGTGAACCAAACAAGAGAACGCCCAGAATGTGGCCAACAAGAATGCGAAAGAAGTGAAAGTATGAGCCAGATGATGGCAAATACCAGACCTAACCCTGACCTAACCGGTGTTATCTTTTAAAATATAGATTGAATCCAGCTGTAACCCACTGTTTCAGTGTGGCACCACAATTCTACGTGATCCAAACCAGAAAACGCCCAGAATGTGGCCAACAAGAATGCGAAAGAAGTGAAAGTATGAGCCAGATGATGGCAAATACCAAAGCGAACCCTGACCTAACCGGTGTTATCGTCTGAGATATAGATCGAATCCAGGTTTAACTCTCTGCTTCAGTGTGGCACCACATTACTACGGGATCCGAACCAGAAAGATACCTGGATCTGGCCAACAAGTAGGTGAAAAATGCGAAAATATGGGCCAGATCATGGCAAATACCAGATCTAACCATGACCTAACCGGTGTTATCCTCTAAAATATAGATTGAATCAAGGTTTAACTCACTGCTTCTGTGTGGTACCACATTACTACGTGATCCGTACCGGAAAGGGCCCAGGATCTGGCCAACAAGTAGGCGAAAAATGCGAAAGTATGAGCCAGATGATGGCAAATACCAGACCTAACCCATACATAACCGGTGTTATCCTCTAAAATATAGATCGAATCCAGGACTAATTCCCTGTTTCAGTGTGGAACCACACTACTACGTTATCCAACCCGTAAAATTGCCAGGATTTGGCCAACAATTATGCGAAATAAGAGAAATTATGAGCAAGATGCGGGCAAATCCCAGACCTAACCCAGACCTAACCGGTGTTATCCTCTAAAGTATTGATCGGACCCCGGTTTAACCCGCTGTTTCAGTGTGGTACCACACTACTACGTGATGCAACCGGAAAACGCACAGGATCTGGCCAACAACTATGCGAAAAATGCGAAAGTATGAGGCAGATGCTGGCAAATACCAGACCGAACCCTGACCTAACCGGTGTTATCCTCTAAAATATAGATTGAATCCAGGTTTAACCCACAGTTTCAGTGTGGTACCACATTACTACGTCACACAAACCAGAAAAAGCCCAGGATCAAGTATGCGAAAAATGTGAAAGTATGAGCCAGATGATGGCAAATGCCAGAGCTAACTCTGACCTAACCGGTGATATCCTCTAAAATATAGATTGAATCCAGGATTAACTCACTGTTTCAGTGAGGTACCACATTACTACGTGATCCAACCTAGAAAACGCCTAGGATCTGGCCAACAAGTAGGCGAAAAATGCGAAAGTCTGAGCCAGATGATGGCAAATACGAGACCTAACCCTGACCTAACCGGTGCTATCCTCTAAAATATAGATCGAATCCAGGATTAATTCACAGTTTCAGTGTGTTACCACATTACTACGTGATCCAAACTAGAAAACGCCCACGATCTGGCCAACAAGTATGCGAAAAATGCGAATGTATGAGCCAGATGATGGCAAATACCAAAGCTAACCCTGACCTAACCGGTGTTTATCCTCTAAAATATAGATCGAAACCAGGTTTAATTGCCTGTTTCTGTGTGGTACCACATTAGTACGTGATCCAAACCAGAGAAAGCCCAGGATCTGGCCAACATGTATGCGAAGAATGCGAAAGTATGAGCCAGATGATGGCAAATACGAGACCTAACCCAGACCTAAACGGTGTTATCCTCTAACATATTGATCGGACCCAGGTTTAACTCACTATTTCCGTGCGGCACCACACTACTACGTGATCCGAACCAGAAAGAGCCCTGGATCTGGCCAACAAGTAGGCGAAAAATGCGAAAGTCTGAGCCAGATGATGGCAAATACGAGACCTAACCCTGACCTAACCGGTGCTATCCTCTAAAATATAGATCGAATCCAGGATTAATTCACAGTTTCAGTGTGTTACCACATTACTACGTGATCCAAACTAGAAAACGCCCACGATCTGGCCAACAAGTATGCGAAAAATGCGAATGTATGAGCCAGATGATGGCAAATACCAAAGCTAACCCTGACCTAACCGGTGTTTATCCTCTAAAATATAGATCGAAACCAGGTTTAATTGCCTGTTTCTGTGTGGTACCACATTAGTACGTGATCCAAACCAGAGAAAGCCCAGCATCTGGCCAACAAGTATGCGTAAGAAGCGAAAGTGTGAGACAGGTGATGGCAAATACTAGACCTAGCCCAGACCTAACCGGTGTTATCCTCTGAAATATAGATGGCACCCAGAATTAATTCACTGTTTCAGTGTGGTACCACATTAGTACGTGATCCAAACTAGAAAACGCCCTCGATCTGGCCAACATGTATGCGAAGAATGCGAAAGTATGAGCCAGAAGATGGCAAATACGAGACCTAACCCAGACCTAAACGGTGTTATCCTCTAAAATATTGCTCGGACCCAGGCTTACCTCACTCTTTCAGTGTGGTACCACATTACTACGTGATCTAAACCAGAAAACGCCCGGGATATTGCCAACAAGTATGCGAAAGAAGCGAAAGTATGTGCGCGATGAGGGCAAGTCTCAGTCCCAACTCTGACTTAACCGGTGTTGCCCTCTAAAATATTGATCGAATCCAGGTTTAACTCACTATTTCCGTGTGGCACCACATTACTACGTAATCCGAACTAGAAAGAGCCCTGGATCTGGCCAACAAGTAGGCGTAAAATGCGATAGTCTGAGCCAGATGATGGCAAATACGAGACCTAACCCTGACCTAACCGGTGCTATCCTCTAAAATATAGATCGAATCCAGGATTAATTCACAGATTCAGTGTGTTACCACATTACTACGTGATCCAAACTAGAAAACGCCCACGATCTGGCCAACAAGTATGCGAAAAATGCGAATGTATGAGCCAGATGATGGCAAATACCAAAGCTAACCCTGACCTAACCGGTGTTTATCCTCTAAAATATAGATCGAAACCAGGTTTAATTGCCTGTTTCTCTGTGGTACCACATTAGTATGTGATCCAAACCAGAGAAAGCCCAGGATCTTGCAATCAAGTATGCGAAAAATGTGAAAGTATGTGCCAGATGGTGGCAAATACCAGAGCTAACTCTAACCTAACCGGTGATATCCTCTAAAATATAGATTGAATCCAGGATTAACTCACTGTTTCAGTGTGGTACCACATTACTACGTGATCCAACCTAGAAAACGCCTAGGATCTGGCTAACAAGTAGGCGAAAAATGCGAAAGTCTGAGCCAGACGATGGCAAATACGAGACCTAACCCTGTCCTAACCGGTGGTATCCTCTAAAATATAGATCGAATCCAGGATAAATTCACAGATTCAGTGTGGTACCACATTACTACATGATCCAAACCAGAAAACGCCCAGGATCTGGCCAACAATTATGCGAAAAATGCGAATGTATGAGACAGGTGATGGCAAATACTAGACCTAGCCCAGACCAAACCGGTGTTATCCTCTAAAATATAGATCGAATCCAGAATTAATTCACTGTTTCAGTGTGGTACCAAGTTAGTACGTGATCCAAACCAGAAAAAGCCCAGGTTCTGGCCAACATGTATGCGAAGAATGTGAAGGTATGAGCCAGATGATGCCAAATACCAGACCTAACCCTGACCTAACCGGTGTTATCCTCTAAAATATAGATCGAATCCAGGATTAATTCACTGTTTCTGTGTGGTACCACACTACTACGTGATCCAACCCGGAAAAAGCCCAGGTTCTGGCCAACATGTATGCGAAGAATGTGAAGGTATGAGCCAGATGATGCCAAATACCAGACCTAACCCTGACCTAACCGGTGTTATCCTCTAAAATATAGATCGAATCCAGGATTAATTCACTGTTTCTGTGTGGTACCACACTACTACGTGATCCAACCCGGAAAAAGCCCAGCATCTGGCCAACAAGTATGCGAAAGAAGCGAAAGTATGTGCGTGATGAGGGCAAGTCTCAGTCCTAACTCTGACTTAACCGGTGTCGCCCTCTAAAATATTGATCGAATCCAGGTTTAACTCACTATTTCCGTGTGGCACCACATTACTACGTGATCCGAACCAGAAAGAGCCCTGGATCTGGCCAACAAGTATGCGAAAAATGCGAAAGTATGAGACAGGTGATGGCAAATACTAGACCTAGCCCAGACCAAACCGGTGTTATCCTCTAAAATATAGATCGAATCCAGAATTAATTCACTGTTTCAGTGTGGTACCAAGTTAGTACGTGATCCAAACCAGAAAAAGCCCAGGTTCTGGCCAACATGTATGCGAAGAATGTGAAGGTATGAGCCAGATGATGGCAAATACCAGACCTAACCCTGACCTTACCGGTGTTATCCTCTGAAATATTGATCGGATCCAGGCTTAACTCACTGTTTCAGTGTGGTACCACTATACTGCTTGGTCCAACCTAGAAAACGCCCAGGATCTGGCCAACAAGTGTGCGAAAAATGCGAAAGTATGAGCTAGATGATGGCAAATCCCAGACCTAACCCAGACATAACCGGTGTTATCCTCTAAAATATAGATCGAATCCAGGTTTAATTGCCTGTTTCTGTGTGGTACCACATTAGTACGTGATCCAAACAAGAAAAATCCCAGGATCTGGCCAACATGTATGTGAAGAATGCGAAAGTATGATCCAGATGATGGCAATTACCAGACCTAACCCTGACCTAACCGGTGTTATCCTCTAAAATATAGATCGAATCCAGGATTAATTCACTGTTTCCGTGTGGTACCACATTACTACGTGATCCGAACCAGAAAGAGCCCTGGATCTGGCCAACAAGTATGCGAAAAATGCGAATGTATGAGACAGGTGATGGCAAATACTAGACCTAGCCCAGACCTAACCGGTGTTATCCTCTAAAATATAGATCGAATCCAGAATTAATTCACTGTTTCAGTGTGGTACCACATTAGTACGTGATCCAAACCAGAAAAAGCCCAGGTTCTGGCCAACTTGTATGCGAAGAATGTGAAGGTATGAGCCAGATGATGGCAAATACCAGACCTAACCCTGACCTTACCGACGTTATCCTCTGAAATATTGATCGGACCCAGGCTTAACTCACTATTTCAGTGTGGTACCACATTACTACGTGATCCAAACCAGGAAAAGCCCAGGATCTGGCCAAAAAGTATGAGAAATATGTGAAGGTATGAGCCAGATGATGGCAAATACCAGACCTAACCCTGACCTTACCGGTGTTATCCTCTGAAATATTGATCGGATCCAGGCTTAACTCACAGATTCAGTGTGTTACCACATTACTACGTGATCCAAACTAGAAAACGCCCACGATCTGGCCAACAAGTATGCGAAAAATGCGAAAGTATGAGCCAGGTGCTGGCAAATACCAGACCGAACCCTGACCTAACCGGTGTTATCCTCTATAATATAGATCGAATCCAGGTTTAATTCACTGTTTTAGTGTGTTACCATATTACTACGTGATCCATACCAGAAAAAGCCCTGGATCTTGCAATCAAGTATGCGAAAAATGTGAAAGAACGAGCCAGATGATGGCAAATACCAGACCTAACCCTGACCTAACCGGTGTTATCTTTTAAAATATAGATTGAATCCAGTTGTAACCCACTGTTTCAGTGTGGCACCACAATTCTACGTGATCCATACCAGAAAAAGCCCCGGATCTTCTAATCAGGTATGCGAAAAATGTGAAAGTATGAGCCAGATGATGGCAAATACCAGTCCTAACCCTGGCCTAACTGGTGTTATCCACAAAAATATTGATCGGACCCAGGCTAAACTCACTGTTTCAGTGTGGCACCACATCACTACGTGATCCAAACCAGAAAACGCCCAGAATGTGGCCAACAAGAATGCGAAAGAAGTGAAAGTATGAGCCAGATGATGGCAAATACCAAAGCGAACCCTGACCTAACCGGTGTTATCGTCTGAGATATAGATCGAATCCAGGTTTAACTCTCTGCTTCAGTGTGGCACCACATTACTACGGGATCCGAACCAGAAAGATACCTGGATCTGGCCAACAAGTAGGTGAAAAATGCGAAAATATGGGCCAGATCATGGCAAATACCAGATCTAACCATGACCTAACCGGTGTTATACTCTAAAATATAGATTGAATCAAGGTTTAACTCACTGCTTCTGTGTGGTACCACATTACTACGTGATCCGTACCGGAAAGGGCCCAGGATCTGGCCAACAAGTAGGCGAAAAATGCGAAAGTATGAGCCAGATGATGGCAAATACCAGACCTAACCCATACATAACCGGTGTTATCCTCTAAAATATAGATCGAATCCAGGACTAATTCCCTGTTTCAGTGTGGAACCACACTACTACGTTATCCAACCCGTAAAATTGCCAGGATTTGGCCAACAATTATGCGAAATAAGAGAAATTATGAGCAAGATGCGGGCAAATCCCAGACCTAACCCAGACCTAACCGGTGTTATCCTCTAAAGTATTGATCGGACCCCGGTTTAACCCGCTGTTTCAGTGTGGTACCACACTACTACGTGATGCAACCGGAAAACGCCCAGGATCTGGCCAACAACTATGCGAAAAATGCGAAAGTATGAGCCAGATGATGGCAAATACCAGACCTAACCCATACCTAACCCATGTTATCCTCAAAAATATAGATTGGATCCAGGACCAATTCACTGTTTCAGTGTGGAACCACACTACTACGTAATCCAACCCGGAAAATCCCAGCATCTGGCCAACAAGTATGCGTAAGAAGCGAAAGTGTGAGACAGGTGATGGCAAATACTAGACCTAGCCCAGACCAAACCGGTGTTATCCTCTGAAATATAGATGGCACCCAGAATTAATTCACTGTTTCAGTGTGGTACCACATTAGTACGTGATCCAAACTAGAAAACGCCCTCGATCTGGCCAACAAGTATGCGAAAAATGCGAAAGTATGAGGCAGATGCTGGCAAATACCAGACCGAACCCTGACCTAACCGGTGTTATCCTCTAAAATATAGATTGAATCCAGGTTTAACCCACAGTTTCAGTGTGGTACCACATTACTACGTCACACAAACCAGAAAAAGCCCAGGATCAAGTATGCGAAAAATGTGAAAGTATGAGCCAGATGATGGCAAATGCCAGAGCTAACTCTGACCTAACCGGTGCTATCCTCTAAAATATAGATCGAATCCAGGATTAATTCACAGATTCAGTGTGTTACCACATTACTACGTGATCCAAACTAGAAAACGCCCACGATCTGGCCAACAAGTATGCGAAAAATGCGAAAGTATGAGCCAGGTGCTGGCAAATACCAGACCGAATCCTGACCTAACCGGTGTTATCCTCTAAAATATAGATCGAATCCAGAGTTAATTCACTGTTTTAGTGTGGTACCACATTACTATGTGACCCAAACCAGAAAAAGCCCAGGATCTTGCAATCAAGTATGCGAAAAATGTGAAAGTATGTGCCAGATGGTGGCAAATACCAGAGCTAACTCTAACCTAACCGGTGATATCCTCTAAAATATAGATTGAATCCAGGATTAACTCACTGTTTCAGTGTGGTACCACATTACTACGTGATCCAACCTAGAAAACGCCTAGGATCTGGCTAACAAGTAGGCGAAAAATGCGAAAGTCTGAGCCAGACGATGGCAAATACGAGACCTAACCCTGTCCTAACCGGTGGTATCCTCTAAAATATAGATCGAATCCAGGATAAATTCACAGATTCAGTGTGGTACCACATTACTACATGATCCAAACCAGAAAACGCCCAGGATCTGGCCAACAATTATGCGAAAAATGCGAATGTATGAGACAGGTGATGGCAAATACTAGACCTAGCCCAGACCAAACCGGTGTTATCCTCTAAAATATAGATCGAATCCAGGATTAATTCACTGTTTCTGTGTGGTACCACACTACTACGTGATCCAACCCGGAAAAAGCCCAGCATCTGGCCAACAAGTATGCGAAAAAAGCGAAAGTATGTGCGTGATGAGGGCAAGTCTCAGTCCTAACTCTGACTTAACCGGTGTCGCCCTCTAAAATATTGATCGAATCCAGGTTTAACTCACTATTTCCGTGTGGCACCACATTACTACGTGATCCGAACCAGAAAGAGCCCTGGATCTGGCCAACAAGTATGCGAAAAATGCGAAAGTATGAGACAGGTGATGGCAAATACTAGACCTAGCCCAGACCAAACCGGTGTTATCCTCTGAAATATTGATCGGATCCAGGCTTAACTCACTGTTTCAGTGTGGTACCACTATACTGCTTGGTCCAACCTAGAAAACGCCCAGGATCTGGCCAACAAGTGTGCGAAAAATGCGAAAGTATGAGCTAGATGATGGCAAATCCCAGACCTAACCCAGACATAACCGGTGTTATCCTCTAAAATATAGATCGAATCCAGGTTTAATTGCCTGTTTCTGTGTGGTACCACATTAGTACGTGATCCAAACAAGAAAAAGCCCAGGATCTGGCCAACATGTATGTGAAGAATGCGAAAGTATGATCCAGATGATGGCAATTACCAGACCTAACCCTGACCTAACCGGTGTTATCCTCTAAAATATAGATCGAATCCAGGATTAATTCACTGTTTCCGTGTGGTACCAAGTTAGTACGTGATCCAAACCAGAAAAAGCCCAGGTTCTGGCCAACTTGTATGCGAAGAATGTGAAGGTATGAGCCAGATGATGGCAAATACCAGACCTAACCCTGACCTTACCGGCGTTATCCTCTGAAATATTGATCGGACCCAGGCTTAACTCACTATTTCAGTGTGGTACCACATTACTACGTGATCCAAACCAGGAAAAGCCCAGGATCTGGCCAAAAAGTATGAGAAATATGTGAAGGTATGAGCCAGATGATGGCAAATACCAGACCTAACCCTGACCTTACCGGTGTTATCCTCTGAAATATTGATCGGATCCAGGCTTAACTCACAGATTCAGTGTGTTACCACATTACTACGTGATCCAAACTAGAAAACGCCCACGATCTGGCCAACAAGTATGCGAAAAATGCGAAAGTATGAGCCAGGTGCTGGCAAATACCAGACCGAACCCTGACCTAACCGGTGTTATCCTCTAAAATATAGATCGAATCCAGAGTTAATTCACTGTTTCAGTGTGGTACCACATTACTACGTGACCCAAACCAGAAAAAGCCCAGGATCTTGCAATCAAGTATGCGAAAAATGTGAAAGTATGTGCCAGATGATGGCAAATACCAGAGCTAACTCTGACCTAACCGGTGATATCCTCTAAAATATTGATCGAATCCAGGTTTAACTCAGTATTTCCGTGTGGCACCACATTAGTACGTGATCCAACCTAGAAAACGCCTAGGATCTGGCTAACAAGTAGGCGAAAAATGCGAAAGTCTGAGCCAGACGATGGCAAATACGAGACCTAACCCTGACCTAACAGGTGCTATCCTCTAAAATATAGATCGAATCCAGGATTAATTCACAGTTTCAGTGTGTTACCACATTACTACATGATCCAACTTAGAAAACGCCCAGGATCTGGCCAACAAGTATGCCAAAAATGTGAATGTATGAGAAAGGTGATGGCAAATACTAGACCTAGCCGAGACCTAACCGGTGTTATCCTTTGAGATATAGATGGCATCCAGAATTAATTCACTGTTTCAGTGTGGTACCACATTAGTACGTGATCCAAACCAGAAAACGCCCAGGATCTGGCCAACAAGTACGTGAAAAATGCGAAAGTATGAGCCAGATGACGGCAAATACCAGACCTAACCCTGACCTAACCGGTGTTATCCTCTAAAATATAGATTGAATCCAGGTTTAACCCACGGTTTCAGTGTGGTACCACATCACTACGTCACCCAAAGCAGAAAAAGCCCAGGATCTTGCAATCAAGTATGTGAAAAATGTGAAAGTATGAGCCAGATGATGGCAAATGCCAGAGCTAACTCTGACCTAACCGGTGATATCCTTTAAAATATAGATTGAATCCAGGATTAACTCACTGTTTCAGTGTGGTACCACATTACTACGTGATCCAACCTAGAAAACGCCTAGGATCTGGCCAACAAGTAGGCGGAAAATGCGAAAGTCTGAGCCAGATGATGGCAAATACGAGACCTAACCCTGACCTAACCGGTGCTATCCTCTAAAATATAGATCGAATCCAGGATTAATTCACAGTTTCAGTGTATTACCACATTACTGCGTGATCCAAACTAGAAAACGCCCACGATCTGGCCAACAAGTATGCGAAAAATGCGAATGTATGAGACAGGTGATGGCAAATACTAGACCTAGCCCAGACCTAACCGGTGTTATCCTCTAAAATATAGGTCGAATCCAGAATTAATTCACTGTTTCAGTGTGGTACCACATTAGTACGTGATCCAAACCAGAAAAAGCCCAGGTTCTGGCCAACTTGTATGCGAAGAATGTGAAGGTATGAGCCAGATGATGGCAAATACCAGACATAACCCTGACCTTACCGGCGTTATCCTCTGAAATATTGATCGGACCCAGGCTTAACTCACTATTTCAGTGTGGTACCACATTACTACGTGATCCAAACCAGGAAAAGCCCAGGATCTGGCCAAAAAGTATGAGAAAGATGCGAAAGTATGTGTGAGATGATGCCAAATCCCAGACCTCACCCAGCCCTAACCGGCGCTATCCTCTAAAGTATTAACCGGAACCAGGTTTAATTGCCTGTTTCGGTGTGGTACCACATTACTACGTGATCCAAACCAGAAAACGCCCGGGATCTGGCCAAAGAGTATGCGAAAAATGAGAAAGTATGAGGCAGATGATGGCAAATACCAGACCTAACCCTGACCTAACCGGTGTTATCCTCTAAAATATAGATCGAATCCAGAATTAATTCACTATTTCAGTGTGGTACCACATTACTACGTGATCTAAACCAGAAAACGCCCAGGATCTGGCCAACAAGTATGCGAAAAATGTGAAAGTATGTGCCAGATGATGGCAAATACCAGAGCTAACTCTGACCTAACCGGCGTTATCCTCTAAAATACAGATCGAATCCAGAATTAATTCACTGTTTCAGTGTGGTACCACATTACTACGTGACCCAAACCAGAAAAAGCCCAGGATCTTGCAATCAAGTATGCGAAAAATGTGAAAGTATGTGCCAGATGATGGCAAATACCAGAGCTAACTCTGACCTAACCGGTGATATCCACTAAAATATAGATTGAATCCAGGATTAACTCACTGCTTCAGTGTGGTACCACATTACTACGTGATCCAACCTAGAAAACGCTCAGGATCTGGCCAACAAGTAGGCGAAAAATGCGAAAGTATGTGCCAGATGATGGCAAATACGAGACCTAACCCTGACGCAACTGGTGTTATCCTCTAAAATATAGATCGAATCCAGGATTAATTCACAGTGTCAGTGTGTTACCACATTACAACATGATCCAACTTAGAAAACGCCCAGGATCTGGCCAACAAGTATGCGAAAAATGTGAATGTATGAGACAGGTGATGGCAAATACTAGACCTAGCCCAGACCTAACCGGTGTTATCCTTTGAAATATAGATGGCATCCAGAATTAATTCACTGTTTCAGTGTGGTACCACATTAGTACGTGATCCAAACCAGAAAACGCCCAGGATCTGGCCAACAAGTGTGCGAAAAATGTGAATGTATGAGACAGGTGATGGCAAATACTAGACCTAGCCCAGACCTAACCGGTGTTATCCTTTGAAATATAGATGGCATCCAGAATTAATTCACTGTCTCAGTGTGGTACCACATTAGTACGTGATCCAAACCAGAAAACGCCCAGGATATGGCCAACAAGTACGTGAAAAATGCGAAAGTATGAGTCAGATGACGGCAAATACCAGACCTAACCCTGACCTTACCGGCGTTATCCTCTGAAATATTGATCGCACCCAGGCTTAACTCACTATTTCAGTGTGGTACCACATTACTACGTGATCCAAACCAGGAAAAGCCCAGGATCTGGCCAAAAAGTATGAGAAAGATGCGAAAGTATGAGACAGGTGATGGCAAATACTAGACCTAGCCCAGACCAAACCGGTGTTATCCTCTAAAATATAGATCGAATCCAGAATTAATTCACTGTTTCTGTGCGGTACCACATTAGTACGTGATCCAAACCAGAAAAAGCCCAGGATCTGGCCAACATGTATGCGAAGAATGCGAAAGTAT
The DNA here is from genome assembly GCF_051014445.1 of Colletes latitarsis. Taxonomy (NCBI): domain Eukaryota; kingdom Metazoa; phylum Arthropoda; class Insecta; order Hymenoptera; family Colletidae; genus Colletes; species Colletes latitarsis. Next base: position 8,380,172 of record NC_135145.1, on the reverse strand, counting down.
GAGCCAGATGATGGCAAATACGAGACCTAACCCAGACCTAACCGGTGTTATCCTCTAAAATATTGCTCGGACCCAGGCTTAACTCACTATTGCAGTGTGGTACCACATTACTACGTGATCTAAACCAGAAAACGCCCGGGATATGGCCAACAAGTATGCGAAAAATGTGAAAGTATGAGCCAGATGATGCCAAATACCAGACCTAACCCTGTCCTAACCGGTGTTATCCTCTAAAATATAGATCGAATCCAGGATTAATTCACTGTTTCTGTGTGGTACCACACTGCTACGTGATCCAACCCGGAAAAAGCCCAGCATCTGGCCAACAAGTATGCGAATGAAGCGAAAGTATGTGCGTGATGAGGGCAAGTCTCAGTCCTAACTCTGACTTAACCGGTGTCGCCCTCTAAAATATTGATCGAATCCAGGTTTAACTCACTATTTCCGTGTGGCACCACATTACTACGTGATCCGAACTAGAAAGAGCCCTGGATCTGGCCAACAAGTAGGCGTAAAATGCGATAGTCTGAGCCAGATGATGGCAAATACGAGACCTAACCCTGACCTAACCGGTGCTATCCTCTAAAATATAGATCGAATCCAGAGTTAATTCACTGTTTCAGTGTGGTACCACATTACTACGTGACCCAAACCAGAAAAAGCCCAGGATCTTGCAATCAAGTGTGCGAAAAATGTGAAAGTATGTGCCAGATGATGGCAAATACCAGAGCTAACTCTGACCTAACCGGTGATATCCTCTAAAATATAGATTGAATCCAGGATTAACTCACTGTTTCAGTGTGGTACCACATTAGTACGTGATCCAACCTAGAAAACGCCTAGGATCTGGCTAACAAGTAGGCGAAAAATGCGAAAGTCTGAGCCAGACGATGGCAAATACGAGACCTAACCCTGATCTAACCGGTGCTATCCTCTAAAATATAGATCGAATCCAGGATTAATTCACAGTTTCAGTGTGTTACCACATTACTACATGATCCAACTTAGAAAACGCCCAGGATCTGGCCAAAAAGTATGCGAAAAATGTGAATGTATGAGACAGGTGATGGCAAATACTAGACCTAGCCCAAACCTAACCGGTGTTATCCTTTGAAATATAGATGGCATCCAGAATTAATTCACTGTTTCAGTGTGGTACCACATTAGTACGTGATCCAAACCAGAAAGCACCCAGGATCTGGCCAACAAGTACGTGAAAAATGCGAAAGTATGAGCCAGATGACGGCAAATACCAGACCTAAACCTGACCTAACCGGTGTTATCCTCTAAAATATAGATTGAATCCAGGTTTAACCCACGGTTTCAGTGTGGTACCACATCACTACGTCACCCAAAGCAGAAAAAGCCCAGGATCTTCCAATCAAGTATGCGAAAAATGTGAAAGTATGAGCCAGATGATGGCAAATGCCAGAGTTAACTCTGACCTAACCGGTGATATCCTTTAAAATATAGATCGAATCCAGAATTAATTCACTATTTCAGTGTGGTACCACATTACTACGTGATCTAAACCAGAAAACGCCCAGGATCTGGCCAACAAGTATGCGAAAAATGCGAAAGTATGAGACAGGTGATGGCAAATGCTAGACCTAACCCTGACGTAACCGGTGTTATCCTCTAAAATATAGATTGAATCCAGGTTTAACCCACAGTTTCAGTGTGGTACCACATCACTACGTCACCCAAACCAGAAAAAGCCCAGGATCTTGCAATCAAGTATGCGAAAAATGTGAAAGTATGTGCCAGATGATGGCAAATACCAGAGCTAACTCTGACCTAACCGGTGATATCCTCTAAAATATAGATTGAATCGAGGATTAACTCACTGCTTCAGTGTGGTACCACATTACTACGTGATCCAACCTAGAAAACGCCCAGGATCTGGCCAACAAGTAGGCGAAAAATGCGAAAGTATGTGCCAGATGATGGCAAATACCAGACCTAACCCTGACCTAACCGGCGTTATCCTCTAAAATACAGATCGAATCCAGAATTAAATCACTGTTTCAGTGTGGTACCACATTACTACGTGACCCAAACCAGAAAAAGCCCAGGATCTTGCAATCAAGTATGCGAAAAATGTGAAAGTATGTGCCAGATGATGGCAAGTACCAGAGCTAACTCTGACCTAACCGGTGATATCCACTAAAATATAGATTGAATCCAGGATTAACTCACTGCTTCAGTGTGGTACCACATTACTACGTGATCCAACCTAGAAAACGCCCAGGATCTGGCCAACAAGTAGGCGAAAAATGCGAAAGTATGTGCCAGATGATGGCAAGTACGAGACCTAACCCTGACGTAACTGGTGTTATCCTCTAAAATATAGATCGAATCCAGGATTAATTCACAGTTTCAGTGTGTTACCACATTACTACATGATCCAACTTAGAAAACGCCCAGGATCTGGCCAACAAGTATGCGAAAAATGTGAATGTATGAGACAGGTGATGGCAAATACTAGACCTAACCCTGACCTAACCGGTGTTATCCTCTAAAATATAGATCGAATCCAGAATTAATTCACTATTTCAGTGTGGTACCACATTACTACGTGATCTAAACCAGAAAACGCCCAGGATCTGGCCAACAAGTATGCGAAAAATGTGAAAGTATGTGCCAGATGATGGCAAATACTAGATGTTTAAATATCGCGTGAGTCCGAGACGGAGAAACTCGGCCGCGATGCCCGTATCTATATTGAATTCGCGGAATTCTAGATGGTTGTGCTGACGTGGAAATTTTCCATCGTTCAGTTTTGTATACCGCGTCTATTTACGTGGTTTTTCCAGTTAGCTTCACGGGAATTCTCGAGTTTTGAGAGAAATTCTAGGAATTGTGTTGCTAGCGACGAGAAAGAGAGAGAAACGAGATCTATCGAAGAAAGGTCGATAGACGAAACGCGGCAGCGCCGCACCGTGGCCACGCAGCGAGGAGCTGCCCGGGGCCCAGCAGCGCGATGCGTCGCTAACCAGTACTGCGCCTGCGCGACGGAGCTAGCCGGGGCCGTGGCTGCTTGCAGATCGTCACGCTTCAGTACTGAGCCGTCGGTGATCCAGAGCAGACCTATTTACGATCTCGCTCCGGTTTTCAATCGAAGCTCAGAAGAGTGTGAGCTAAGCTCGCTCTTAAATAGAAACAGCAAGTGGACAGCGATAATAATTTAGTGGAAAATCTCGTCATCGTGACTTGAGATTTTCCCAGAGATAGGACAATCTGCCTGTTGTTGTAGCGATCGCACGGCACGCCGGGTGTGAAGCGATCGTAGACGCAGGAGTGTGATTGAACGTTGCCGGTCGTGGATGCGACTGCGACGTTGGAGACTCGGTTTCGATCGCCTTGAGTCTTCTTCCAATTATCCGGTTAGAGCTACTGGAAGGCTGATACTGATATACTAGTATCGCCTGGTGGTAGTTCACCGTTTGTAGAAGTCGTAGGAAACCCACTGAAGCCACCCGTCCTGTGTACCGTAGAGAGTACACCGACCGGTGGGGTGGAAAGTTTCACCGACCAGTCTGGAGCTATACGGCGTAGGAGCAACCGGAAGGTAGATATTCAGGAAGGATATCACCTCGTGGTGCTCTCCGTGCATCGGGCTTCGGAGAACCCGTTCCAATATACCGTCGTGAGGGGACAATAAGTAGAGCCTAAGCGTACGGTGGAGCAAAGGGTTCGAAGAGCCTTCCTCCCACCTCTGCACCTACTACCAGCTGTGAGTCGACCACACTGGGCTGTAAAAGTAGGGTGGATAGGTTAGCAGGGGAATTTCGTCCTAATCTGGCGAGCCGCAGGCCAGTTCCTCGAATTAAAGGAGCCGCCGTCGAGGCCGCTACGGCTGGCTGTCGGGCATTCCTGGCTGAAAGGAATCGCTGGCTAGGCAGCTGCGTAGGCAGGCCGCAGGTCCCTCCTGAGGAGCAGCTGACGAGGGAGCCGAACCAGGACAAGACGTCCTCTTGCGTAGGTGGTGTCCAGACGCCACTCGCACGGTGAGCGTGCTCGCGGGATATAGCCTCTTGGAGCCTTACAACCTCCATTTGGTTTCCCGTCCGTGGCATTGCGAGAGCGAACCCGGTAGATAGGAGGAGATCTTCATCTACCCGGTGGTGCACGTCGGTGAGATCGTAAGAAACGAATCTCATCGACCAGAAAGAATATACAGTCCACTGGTTAGAGCGCTAAATTGCCAGGCAGCTCTCCCCTCCAAACACACTAGACTGTCGCTGGAGCGCGAGATAAGCAGCTGACGCGCGCGTTAACGTGTAAGCTGTCCGCAAAATATTCACACTTTGCTGTACAATTGTGTTACAGAAGGCCTCCACCAAGGTAAATGAATTAGGAGAAAGCAAAGAGGAGACCGGCCGGAAAAGTGAGCCGTGTTTTCCGCAATTTTTGTTTTCCTTTTTATTTATCTTGACATTTTTTAGTTTTGTAATACATTATATTTTGTAAAATAAATTTAACTTTTTTTGTAAAAGTTGTAACTGTTTCTCTACCTGTCTGTTCCCTCATCCGGACCCACGTTAAAGTCCCTTAGTACTTTAACACTAGACCTAGCCCAGACCTAACCGGTGTTATCCTTTGAAATATAGATGGCATCCAGAATTAATTCACTGTGTCAGTGTGGTACCACATTACTACGTGACCCAAACCAGAAAAAGCCCAGGATCTTGCAATCAAGTATGCGAAAAATGTGAAAGTATGTGCCAGATAATGGCAAATACCAGAGCTAACTCTGACCTAACCGGTGATATCCACTAAAATATAGATTGAATCCAGGATTAACTCACTGCTTCAGTGTGGTACCACATTACTACGTGATCCAACCTAGAAAACGCTCAGGATCTGGCCAACAAGTAGGCGAAAAATGCGAAAGTATGTGCCAGATGATGGCAAATACGAGACCTAACCCTGACGCAACTGGTGTTATCCTCTAAAATATAGATCGAATCCAGGATTAATTCACAGTTTCAGTGTGTTACCACATTACTACATGATCCAACTTAGAAAACGCCCAGGATCTGGCCAACAAGTATGCGAAAAATGTGAATGTATGAGACAGGTGATGGCAAATACTAGACCTAGCCCAGACCTAACCGGTGTTATCCTTTGAAATATAGATGGCATCCAGAATTAATTCACTGTTTCAGTGTGGTACCACATTAGTACGTGATCCAAACCAGAAAACGCCCAGGATCTGGCCAAGAAGTATGCGAAAAATGTGAATGTATGAGACAGGTGATGGCAAATACTAGACCTAGCCCAGACCTAACCGGTGTTATCCTTTGAAATATAGATGGCATCCAGAATTAATTCACTGTCTCAGTGTGGTACCACATTAGTACGTGATCCAAACCAGAAAAAGTCCAGGTTCTGGCCAACTTGTATGCGAAGAATGTGAAGGTATGAGCCAGATGATGGCAAATACCAGACATAACCCTGACCTTACCGGCGTTATCCTCTGAAATATTGATCGGACCCAGGCTTAACTCACTATTTCAGTGTGGTACCACATTACTACGTGATCCAAACCAGGAAAAGCCCAGGATCTGACCAAAAAGTATGAGAAAGATGCGAAAGTATGTGTGAGATGATGCCAAATCCCAGACCTCACCCAGCCCTAACCGGCGCTATCCTCTAAAGTATTAACCGGAACCAGGTTTAATTGCCTGTTTCGGTGTGGTACCACATTACTACGTGATCCAAACCAGAAAACGCCCGGGATCTGGCCAAAGAGTATGCGAAAAATGAGAAAGTATGAGGCAGATGATGGCAAATACCAGGCCTAACCCTGACCTAACCGGTGTTGTCCTCTAAAATGTTTTGTTCGGATCCAGGCTTAACTCACTGTTTCAGTGTGGTACCACATTACTGCTTGATCCAACCTAGCAAACGCCCAGGATCTGGCCAAACAGTAGGCGAAAAATGAGAAAGTATGAGCCAGATGATGGCAAATACCAGACCTAACCCTGACCTAACCGGTGTTATCCTCTAAAATATAGATCGAATCCAGAATTAATTCACTATTTCAGTGTGGTACCACATTACTACGTGATCTAAACCAGAAAACGCCCAGGATCTGGCCAACAAGTAAGCGAAAAATGTGAAAGTATGTGCCAGATGATGGCAAATACCAGAGCTAACTCTGACCTAACCGGCGATATCCTCTAAAATACAGATCTAATCCAGAATTAATTCACTGTTTCAGTGTGGTACCACATTACTACGTGACCCAAACCAGAAAAAGCCCAGGATCTTGCAATCAAGTATGCGAAAAATGTGAAAGTATGAGCCAGATGATGGCAAATACGAGACCTAACCCTGTCGTAACTGGTGTTATCCTCTAAAATATAGATCGAATCCAGGATTAATTCACAGTTTCAGTGTGTTACCACATTACTACATGATCCAACTTAGAAAACGCCCAGGATCTGGCCAACAAGTATGCGAAAAATGTGAATGTATGAGACAGGGGATGGCAAATACTAGACCTAGCCCAGACCTAACCGGTGTTATCCTTTGAAATATAGATGGCATCCAGAATTAATTCACTGTTTCAGTGTGGTACCACATTAGTACGTGATCCAAACCAGAAAACGCCCAGGATCTGGCCAACAAGTATGTGAAAAATGCGAAAGTATGAGCCAGATGACGGCAAATACCAGACCTAACCCTGACCTAACCGGTCTTATCCTCTAAAATATAGATTGAATCCAGGTTTAAACCACGGTTTCAGTGTGGTACCACATCACTGCGTCACCCAAAGCAGAAAAAGCCCAGGATCTTGCAATCAAGTATGCGAAAAATGTGAAAGTATGAGCCAGATGATGGCAAATGCCAGAGCTGACTCTGACCTAACCGGTGATATCCTCTAAAATATAGATTGAATCCAGGATTAACTCACTGTTTCAGTGTGGTACCACATTACTACGTGATCCAACCTAGAAAACGCCTAGGATCTGGCCAACAAGTAGGCGGAAAATGCGAAAGTCTGAGCCAGATGATGGCAAATACGAGACCTAACCCTGACCTAACCGGTGCTATCCTCTAAAATATAGATCGAATCCAGGATTAATTCACAGTTCCAGTGTATTACGACATTACTACGTGATCCAAACTAGAAAACGCCCACGATCTGGCCAACAAGTATGCGAAAAATGCGAAAGTATGAGCCAGATGCTGGCAAATACCAGACCTAACCCTGACCTTACCGGCGTTATCCTCTAACATATAGATCGAATCCAGAATTAATTCACTGTTTCAGTGTGGCACCACATTACTGCGTGATCCAAACCAGAAAACGCCCAGGATCTGGCCACCAAGTATGCGAAAAATGCGAATGTATGAGACAGGTGATGGCAAATACTAGACCTACCCCTGACGTAACCGGTGTTATCCTCTAAAATATAGATCGAATCCAGGATTAATTCACAGTTTCAGTGTGTTACCACACTACTACGTGATCCAACCTAGAAAACGCCCACGATCTGGCCAACAAGTATGCGAAAAATGCGAAAGTATGAGCCAGATGCTGGCAAATACCAGACCTAACCCTGACCTTACCGGCGTTATCCTCTGAAATATTGATCGGACCCAGGCTTAACTCACTATTTCAGTGTGGTACCACATTACTACGTGATCCAAACCAGGAAAAGCCCAAGATCTGGCCAAAAAGTATGCGAAAAATGCGAAAGTATGTGCCAGATGATGGCAAATACCAGACCTAACCCTGACCTAACCGGTGTTATCCTCTAACATATAGATCGAATCCAGAATTAATTCACTGTTTCAGTGTGGCACCACATTACTGCGTGATCCAAACCAGAAAACGCCCAGGATCTGGCCACCAAGTATGCGAAAAATGCGAATGTATGAGACAGGTGATGGCAAATACTAGACCTACCCCTGACGTAACCGGTGTTATCCTCTAAAATATAGATCGAATCCAGGATTAATTCACAGTTTCAGTGTGTTACCACACTACTACGTGATCCAACCCGGAAAAAGCCCAGCATCTGGCCAACAAGTTTGCGAAAGAAGCGAAAGTATGTGCGTGATGAGGGCAAGTCTTAGTCCTAACTCTGACTTAACCGGTGTTACCCTCTAAAATATTGATCGAATCCAGGTTTAACTCACTATTTCCGTGTGGCACCACATTACTACGTGATCCGAACCAGAAAGAGCCCTGGATCTGGCCAACAAGTATGCGAAAAATGCGAAAGTATGTGCCAGATGATGGCAAATACCAGAGCTAACTCTGACCTAACCGGCGATATCCTCTAAAATACAGATCTAATCCAGAATTAATTCACTGTTTCAGTGTGGTACCACATTACTACGTGACCCAAACCAGAAAAAGCCCAGGATCTTGCAATCAAGTATGCGAAAAATGTGAAAGTATGAGCCAGATGATGGCAAATACGAGACCTAACCCTGTCGTAACTGGTGTTATCCTCTAAAATATAGATCGAATCCAGGATTAATTCACAGTTTCAGTGTGTTACCACATTACTACATGATCCAACTTAGAAAACGCCCAGGATCTGGCCAACAAGTATGCGAAAAATGTGAATGTATGAGACAGGGGATGGCAAATACTAGACCTAGCCCAGACCTAACCGGTGTTATCCTCTAAAATACAGATCTAATCCAGAATTAATTCACTGTTTCAGTGTGGTACCACATTACTACGTGACCCAAACCAGAAAAAGCCCAGGATCTTGCAATCAAGTATGCGAAAAATGTGAAAGTATGAGCCAGATGATGGCAAATACCAGACCTAACCCTGACCTAACCGGTGTTATCCTCTAAAATATAGATCGAATCCAGAATTAATTCTCTGTTTCAGGGTGGTACCACATTACTACGTGATCCAAACCAGAAAACGCCCAGGATCTGGCCAACAAGTACGTGAAAAATGCGAAAGTATGAGCCAGATGATGGCAAATACCAGACCTAACCCTAACCTAACCGGTGTTATCCTCTAAAATATAGATTGAATCCAGGTTTAACCCACAGTTTCAGTGTGGTACCACATCACTACGTCACCCAAAGCAGAAAAAGCCCAGGATCTTGCAATCAAGTATGCGAAAAATGTGAAAGTATGAGCCAGATGATGGCAAATGCCAGAGCTGACTCTGACCTAACCGGTGATATCCTCTAAAATATAGATTGAATCCAGGATTAACAAACTGTTTCAGTGTGGTACCACATTACTACGTGATCCAAGCTAGAAAACGCCTAGGATCTGGCCAACAGGTAGGCGAAAAACGCGAAAGTCTGAGCCAGATGATGGCAAATACGAGACTTAACCCAGTCCTAACCGGTGTTATCCTCTAAAATATTGATCGGACCCAGGCTTAACTCACTATTTCAGTGTGGTACCACATTACTACGTGATCAAAACCAGAAAACGCCCGGGATATGACCAGCAAGTATGCGAAAAATATGAAAGTATGAGCCAGATGATAGCAAATACTAGACCTAACTCTGACGTAACCGGTGTTATCCTCTAAAATAATGATCTAATCCAGGTTTAGCTAGCTGTTTCAGTGTGACAACACATGGCTACGTGATCCGAACCAGAAATAGCCCTGGATCTGGCCAACATGTATGCGAAATATGCGAAAGTATGAGCTAGATGATGGCAAATACCAGACCTAACCCTGACCTAACCGGTGTTATCCTCTAAAATATAGATCGAATCCAGGATTAATTCACTGTTTCTGTGTGGTACCACACTGCTACGTGATCCAACCCGGAAAAAGCCCAGCATCTGGCCAACAAGTATGCGAAAGAAGCGAAAGTATGTGCGTGATGAGGGCAAGTCTCAGTCCTAACCCTGACCTGACCGGTGCTATCCTCTAAAATATAGATCGAATCCAGAGTTAATTCACAGTTTCAGTGTGTTACCACATTACTACATGATCCAACTTAGAAAACGCCCAGGATCTGGCCAAAAAGTATGCGAAAAATGTGAATGTATGAGACAGGTGATGGCAAATACTAGACCTAGCCCAGACCTAACCGGTGTTATCCTTTGAAATATAGATGGCATCCAGAATTAATTCACTGTTTCAGTGTGGTACCACATTAGTACGTGATCCAAACCAGAAAACGCCCAGGATCTGGCCAACAAGTACGTGAAAAATGCGAAAGTATGAGCCAGATGACGGCAAATACCAGACTTAACCCTGACCTAACCGGTGTTATCCTCTAAAATATAGATTGAATCCAGGTTTAACCCACGGTTTCAGTGTGGTACCACATCACTACGTCACCCAAAGCAGAAAAAGCCCAGGATCTTGCAATCAAGTATGCGAAAAATGTGAAAGTATGAGCCAGATGATGGCAAATGCCAGAGCTAACTCTGACCTAACCGGTGTTATCCTCTAAAATATAGATCGAATCCAGAATTAATTCACTATTTCAGTGTGGTACCACATTACTACGTGATCTAAACCAGAAAACGCCCAGGATCTGGCCAACAAGTATGCGAAAAATGCGAATGTATGAGACAGGTGATGGCAAATGCTAGACATAACCCTGACGTAACCGGTGTTATACTCTAAAATATAGATTGAATCCAGGTTTAACCCACAGTTTCAGCGTGGTACCACATCACTACGTCACCCAAACCAGAAAAAGCCCAGGATCTTGCAATCAAGTATGCGAAAAATGTGAAAGTATGTGCCAGATGATGGCAAATACCAGAGCTAACTCTGACCTAACCGGTGATATCCTCTAAAATATAGATTGAATCGAGGATTAACTCACTGCTTCAGTGTGGTACCACATTACTACGTGATCCAACCTAGAAAACGCTCAGGATCTGGCCAACAAGTAGGCGAAAAATGCGAAAGTATGTGCCAGATGATGGCAAGTACGAGACCTAACCCTGACGTAACTGGTGTTATCCTCTAAAATATAGATCGAATCCAGGATTAATTCACAGTTTCAGTGTGTTACCACATTACTACATGATCCAACTTAGAAAACGCCCAGGATCTGGCCAACAAGTATGCGAAAAATGTGAATGTATGAGACAGGTGATGGCAAATACTAGACCTAGCCCAGAACTAACCGGTGTTATCCTTTGAAATATAGATGGCATCCAGAATTAATTCACTGTTTCAGTGTGGTACCACATTAGTACGTGATCCAAACCAGAAAACGCCCAGGATCTGGCCAAGAAGTATGCGAAAAATGTGAATGTATGAGACAGGTGATGGCAAATACTAGACCTAGCCCAGACCTAACTGGTGTTATCCTTTGAAATATAGATGGCATCCAGAATTAATTCACTGTTTCAGTGTGGTACCACATTAGTACGTGATCCAAACCAGAAAACGCCCAGGATCTGGCCAACAAGTACGTGAAAAATGCGAAAGTATGAGCCAGATGACGGCAAATACCAGACCTAACCCTGACCTTACCGGCGTTATCCTCTGAAATATTGATCGGACCCAGGCTTAACTCACTATTTCAGTGTGGTACCACATTACTACGTGATCCAAACCAGGAAAAGCCCAGGATCTTGCAATCAAGTATGCGAAAAATGTGAAAGTATGAGCCAGATGATGGCAAATGCCAGAGCTAATTCTGACCTAACCGGTGATATCCTTTAAAATATAGATTGAATCCAGGATTAACTCACTGTTTCAGTGTGGTACCACATTACTACGTGATCCAACCTAGAAAACGCCTAGGATCTGGCCAACAAGTAGGCGGAAAATGCGAAAGTCTGAGCCAGATGATGGCAAATACGAGACCTAACCCTGACCTAACCGGTGCTATCCTCTAAAATATAGATCGAATCCAGGATTAATTCACAGTTTCAGTGTATTACCACATTACTACGTGATCCAAACTAGAAAACGCCCACGATCTGGCCAACAAGTATGCGAAAAATGCGAAAGTATGAGCCAGATGCTGGCAAATACCAGACCGAACCCTGACCTAACCGGTGTTATCCTCTAAAATATAGATTGAATCCAGGTTTAACCCACAGTTTCAGTGTGGTACCACATTACTACGTGATCCAAACCAGAAAACGCCCGGGATATGACCAACAAGTATGCGAAAAATGTGAAAGTATGAGCCAGATGATGGCAATTACCAGACCTAACCCTGACCTAACCGGTGTTATCCTCTAAAATATAGATCGAATCCAGGATTAATTCACTGTTTCCGTGTGGTACCACATTACTACGTGATCCGAACCAGAAAGAGCCCAGGATGTGGCCAACAAGTATGCGAAAAATGCGAATGTATGAGACAGGTGATGGCAAATACTAGACCTAGCCCAGACCTAACCGGTGTTATCCTCTAAAATATAGATTGAATCCAGGTTTAACCCACAGTTTCAGTGTGGTACCACATTACTACGTGATCCAAACCAGAAAACGCCCGGGATATGACCAACAAGTATGCGAAAAATGTGAAAGTATGAGCCAGATGATTGCAATTACCAGACCTAACCCTGACCTAACCGGTGTTATCCTCTAAAATATAGATCGAATCCAGGATTAATTCACTATTTCAGTGTGGTACCACATTACTACGTGATCCAAACCAGGAAAAGCCCAGGATCTGGCCAACAAGTAGGCGAAAAATGCGAAAGTATGTGCCAGATGATGGCAAATACCAGACCTAACCCTGACCTAACCGGCGTTATCCTCTAAAATACAGATCGAATTCAGAATTAATTCACTGTTTCAGTGTGGTACCACATTACTACGTGACCCAAACCAGAAAAAGCCCAGGATCTTGCAATCAAGTATGCGAAAAATGTGAGAGTATGTGCCAGATGATGGCAAATACCAGAGCTAACTCTGACCTAACCGGTGATATCCACTAAAATATAGATTGAATCCAGGATTAACTCACTGCTTCAGTGTGGTACCACATTACTACGTGATCCAACCTAGAAAACGCTCAGGATCTGGCCAAAAGTAGGCGAAAAATGCGAAAGTATGTGCCAGATGATGGCAAATACGAGACCTAACCCTGTCGTAACTGGTGTTATCCTCTAAAATATAGATCGAATCCAGGATTAATTCACAGTTTCAGTGTGTTACCACATTACTACATGATCCAACTTAGAAAACGCCCAGGATCTGGCCAACAAGTATGCGAAAAATGTGAATGTATGAGACAGGGGATGGCAAATACTAGACCTAGCCCAGACCTAACCGGTGTTATCCTTTGAAATATTGATCGGACCCAGGCTTAACTCACTATTTCAGTGTGGTACCACATTACTACGTGATCCAAACCAGGAAAAGCCCAAGATCTGGCCAAAAAGTATGCGAAAAATGCGAAAGTATGTGCCAGATGATGGCAAATACCAGACCTAACCCTGACCTAACCGGTGTTATCCTCTAAAATATAGATCGAATCCAGAATTAATTCACTGTTTCAGTGTGGCACCACATTGCTGCGTGATCCAAACCAGAAAACGCCCAGGATCTGGCCACCAAGTATGCGAAAAATGCGAATGTATGAGACAGGTGATGGCAAATACTAGACCTACCCCTGACGTAACCGGTGTTATCCTCTAAAATATAGATCGAATCCAGGATTAATTCACAGTTTCAGTGTGTTACCACACTACTACGTGATCCAACCCGGAAAAAGCCCAGCATCTGGCCAACAAGTTTGCGAAAGAAGCGAAAGTATGTGCGTGATGAGGGCAAGTCTTAGTCCTAACTCTGACTTAACCGGTGTTACCCTCTAAAATATTGATCGAATCCAGGTTTAACTCACTATTTCCGTGTGGCACCACATTACTACGTGATCCGAACCAGAAAGAGCCCTGGATCTGGCCAACAAGTATGCGAAAAATGCGAAAGTATGTGCCAGATGATGGCAAATACCAGACCTAACCCTGACCTAACCGGTGTTATCCTCTAAAATATAGATCGAATCCAGAATTAATTCACTGTTTCAGGGTGGTACCACATTACTACGTGATCCAAACCAGAAAACGCCCAGGATCTGGCCAACAGGTAGGCGAAAAATGCGAAAGTCTGAGCCAGATGATGGCAAATACGAGACCTAACCCAGTCCTAACCGGTGTTATCCTCTAAAATATTGATCGGACCCAGGCTTAACTCACTATTTCAGTGTGGTACCACATTACTACGTGATCTAAACCAGAAAACGCCCGTGATATGACCAGCAAGTATGCGAAAAATATGAAAGTATGAGCCAGATGATAGCAAACACTAGACCTAACCCTGACGTAACCGGTGTTATCCTCTAAAATAATGATCTAATCCAGGTTTAGCTAGCTGTTTCAGTGTGACAACACATGGCTACGTGATCCGAACCAGAAATAGCCCTGGATCTGGCCAACATGTATGCGAAATATGCGAAAGTATGAGCCAAATAATATCAAATACCAGACCTAACCCATACCTAACCGATGTTATCCTCTAAAATATGGATCGAATCCAGGACTAATTCACTGTTTCAGTGTGGAACCACTCTACTACGTGATCCAACCCGGAAAAAGCCCAGCATGTGGCCAACAAGTATGGGAAAGAAGTGAAAGTATTTGCGAGATGAGGGCATATCTCAGTCCTAACTCTGACTTAACCGGTGTTATCCTCTAAAATATAGATCGAATCCAGGATTAATTCACTGTTTAAATGTGGTACCACATTACTACGTGATCCAAACCAGAAAACGCCCAGGATCTGGCCAACAAGTATGCGAGAACTGCGCAAGTATGAGCCAGATGATTGCAAATACCATACCGAACCCAAACCTAACCGGAGTTATCCTCTAAAATATAGATCGAATCCAAGATTAACTCACTGTCTCAGTGTGGTACCACATTACTACGTTATCCAAACCAGAAAACGCCCAGGATCTGGCCAACAAGTGTGCGAAAATTGCGAATGTATGAGCCAGACGATGGCAAATACCAAACCTAACCCTAACCTAACCTGAGATATCCTCTAAAATATAGATCGAATCCAGGTTTAACTCAGTGCTTCCGTGTGGTACCACATTACTAGGTGATCCCAGCCAGAAAACGCCCAGGATATGGCCAACTTGTATGCGAAAAATGCGAAAGTATGAGCCAGATGATGGCAAATACCAGACCTAACCCATACCTGACCGATGTTATCCTCAAAAATATAGATTGAATCCAGGACTAATTCACTGTTTCAGTGTGGAACCACATTACTACGTGATCCAAACCAGAAAACGCCCAGGATCTGGCCAACAAGTATGCGAAAAATGCGAGTGTATGAGCCAGATGATGCCAAATACCAAACCTAACCCTGACCTAGCCGGAGTTAACCTCTAAAATATAGTTTGAAGCCAGGTTTAGCTCACTGTTTCAGTGTGGTACCACATTACTACGTGATCCAACCCAGAAAAAGCCCAGGATCTGGCCAACAAGTATGCGAAAGAGGCGAAGGTATGTGCGAGATGAGGGCAAATCCCAGACCTAACCCTGACCTAACCGTTGCTCTCCTCTAAAATATAGATCGAATCCAGGTTTAATTCACTGTTTCAGTGTGGTACCACATTACTACGTGATGCAACAAAGAAAACGCCCAAGATCGGGCCAACAAGTATGCGAAAAATGCGAAAGTATGAGCCAGATGACGGCAAATACCAGACCTAACCCTGACCTAACCGGTGTTATCCTCTAAAATATAGATCGAATCCAGGATTAACTCACAGTTTCAGTGTAGTACCACATTACTACGTGATCCAAACCAGAATACGCCCAGGATCTGGCCAACAAGTATGCGAAAAATGAGAGTGTATGAGCCAGATGACGGCAAATACCAGACCTAACCCTGACCTAACCGTTGCTATCCTCTAAAATATAGATCGAATCCAGGTTTAATGCACTGTTTCAGTGTGGTACCACATTACTACGTGATGCAACCCAGAAAACGCCCAGGATCTGGCCAACAAGTATGGGAAA
Organism: Colletes latitarsis; assembly: GCF_051014445.1. NCBI lineage: Eukaryota > Metazoa > Arthropoda > Insecta > Hymenoptera > Colletidae > Colletes > Colletes latitarsis. The sequence continues at coordinate 8,364,196 of NC_135145.1, read as the reverse complement.
AATGCGAAAGTATGAGCCAGATGATGGCAAATACCAGACCTAACCCAAACCTAACCGATGTTATTCTCTAAAATGTAGATCGAATCCAAGACTAATTCACTGTTTCAGTGTGGAACCACACTACTACGTGATCCAAACCAGAAAAAGCCCGGGATCTGGTCAACAAGTATGCGAAAAATGCGAAAGTATGAGCCAGATCCCTCCCCTGGGAAGAGATAAGGAGGGGACTCGAATATCATCGAGTCCCCCCTTGTCTCAGGGCGGTCGTCGGGGATTATCTCCGCGGCAGGTGGATCGAGTATCCGGGCCGGGATGGTGATATGCGGAGGGAGGTGTACTGCGGTGTTCCGCAGGGGTCGGTCCTCGGGCCACTCCTGTGGAACATCGCGTACGACTCGGTGTTGCGGGCCGGCCTCCCTGACGGCGTCAGCACGGTGTGTTATGCGGATGACACACTGGTGCTGGCCGTCGGGGCGCACTGGGGGTGGGCCATGCGCCGCGCGGAGGAGGGGTCGCAACGCGTCGTCGACCGGATCAGCGGGATGGGGATGACGGTGGCGGTCCATAAGACCGAGGTGATTGCGTTTCATTCACCTCGGCAGGATCCGCCACCCCCTCTGATCCGGGTGGGTGGGGCTGACATCGAGGTGAAGCCCCAGATCAGGTATCTAGGGCTGATCCTCGATAGCCACTGGCGTTTCCAGGAGCATTTCCGCTGCCTGGTCCCCCGGTTGGAAAGGATGGTTGCGGCTCTGGGCCGGATCCTGCCCAACCTGGGGGGCCCGGCGGGCCGAGTTCGTCGCCTCTATGTGGCAATGGTCCAGTCGGTGGCCCTATACGGGGCCCCCGTCTGGGCGGACGACCTGGCTGCCTCCCGGCGCAGCATGACTATGCTGCGTCGGGTGCAGAGGCGCATGGCGCTCAGGGTCGTCCGCGGGTATCGGACCATGTCACATGAGGCGGCGACGGTTCTAGCGGGGATGCCGCCCATGGACCTGCTCGCGCGGTCGCACGCGGTGATGTAGCGGCACCGCGTCGACCGTCGCGCGGGGGTGGGGGCGGTCCCGGGCGGGCAGGAACCTGCTTGGGGCGATTTGAAGCGCCAGGCCCGGCAGTCCGTGTTGCTCGCGTGGCAGGAGCGGCTGGCTCTGCCAACCGCGGGGCACCGGACTGTCGGGGCTGTTCGGCCACTCCTGAAGGAGTGGCTGGACAGAGGCCATGGCAGCCTCACCTACCGGCTGGCACAGGTATTTTCCGGGCATGGCAGCTTCGGAAGATACCTGTGCCGGATAGGGAAGGAGCCGACGGCGCGTTGCTGCCACTGCGACGCTGAGCAGGACACGGCGGATCATACCCTGGAGGTATGCCCCGCGTGGGAGGGGGAGCGCCGTGTCCTGGTCGGCGTCGTCGGGCGGGATGTCTCGCTGCCGGGCGTGGTGCGCGCCATGCTCGGCAGCGAGGAGAAGTGGAGGGCCGTGGCCTCCTTCTGCGAGAACGTAATGTTGCAGAAGGAGGCCGCGGGGAGGGAGCGCGAGCTTCAGCGGCGTGCTGAAGCGCGCGCTCGTGCGGTGGCCCGAGGTCGTCGCCCGGTCGCGAGGCGTCGCGGGCGGCCGCCTCGGCGTGGCGGATGACCTAGGCTGGGAGGGGGGTCCTGAGGGGACCCTCCTCCCGCCAGGCGGCGCCGGGTCGGACCGGTTGGGGGTAGGAGTGCCTTCCCCTACCGGTCCGACGCAAGGGGAGGCACCCTCGGCGGTCTGGTGCGGCCATGAACGCCCGGCCGCCGAGGGATGGAAACGGGGTCGCGGGCGGTTGCGAGTTGGGGCTCGCAGCCGCCACTAAACGCGGCCCCGGGACGGATAGCGGCGGGATGGAGTGGCCCCGACCCGCCGCTATGAGGCAGTGTGTCTACTGGGGGGACCGATTGTCCCCCCGGGGGATGGGCGCGAAAGCGCGGACACGGGGAGGATACCGGAAGAATGCTTCGAGCGATTCCCGGTATCCTCCCAAAGCGTGCCGAAGGGTCACCGTGGGGTTTTTAGTGGGTAGGTCCCGCGCCTGTCGTTGTACGGGCGCGGGGAATCCCACACACGCCTCCCACCTCTCCCCAAGGAGATGGGAGGGAGTCTTTCGAAGATTTTCCCCACGACAAAAAAAAAAAAAAAAAAAAAAAGTATAAGCCAGAATATGGCTAATATCAGACCTAACCGTGACCTAACCGGTGTTATCCTCTAAAATGTAGATTGAATCCAGGTTTAACTCACTGTTTCGGTGTGGTACCACATTATTACGTGATCCAAACCAGAAAAAGACCAGGATCTGGCCAACAAGTATGCGAAAAATGCGAAGGTATGTGCGAGATGAGGGCAAATCCCAGACCTAACTCAGACTTAACCGGAGTTATCCTCTAAAATATTGATCTAATCCAGGTTTAACTAACTGTTTCAGTGTGACATCACATTACTACGTGATCCGAACCAGAAAGAGCCCTGGATCTGGCCAACATGTATGCGAAATATGGGAAAGTAGGAGCCAGATAATATCAAATACCAGACCTAACCCAGACCTAACCGCCGTTATCCTCTAAAGTATTAATCGTAACCAGGTTTAGTTGCCTGTTTCGGTGAGGCACCACATACCTACGAGATCCAAACCAGAAAAAGCCCAGGATCTTGCCAAAAGGTATCCGAAAAATGCGAATGTATGAGCCTGATGATGGCAAATACCAAACCTAACCCTGACCTAACCGGAGATATCCTCTAAAATATAGATCGAATCCAGGTTTAATTCACTGTTTCAGTGTGGTACCACATTACTACTTGATCCAAACCAGAAAGAGCCCTGGATCTGGCCAACAAGTATGCGAAAAATGCGAAAGTATGAGCCAGATGATGGCAAATACCAAACCTAACCCTGACCTAGCCGGAGTTATCCTCTAAAATATAGATTGAAGCCAGGTTTAATTCACTGTTTCAGTGTGGTACCACATTACTACGTGATGCAACAAAGAAAACGCCCAAGATCGGGCCAACAAGTATGCGAAAAATGCGAAAGTATGAGCCAGATGACGGCAAATACCAGACCTAACCCTGACCTAACCGGTGTTATCCTCTAAAATATCGATTGAATCCAGGTTTAACTCTCTGTTTCAGTGTGGTACCACATTACTACGTGATGCAACCCAGAAAACGCCCAGGATCTGGCCAACAAGTATGCGAAAAATGCGAAAGTATGAGCCAGATGACGGCAAATACCAGACCTAACCCTGACCTAACCGTTGCTATCCTCCAAGATATAGATCGAATCCAGGTTTAATTCACTGTTTCAGTGTGGTACCACATTACTACGTGATGCAACCCAGAAAACGCCCAGCATCGGGCCAACAAGTATGCGAAAAATGCGAAAGTGTAAGCCAGAATATGGCAAATACCAGACTTAACCCATACCTAACCGGTGTTATCCTCTAAGATATAGATCGAATCCAGGTTTAACTCACTGTTTCAGTGTGGTACCGCATTACTACGTGATCCAAACCAGAAAACGCCCAGGATCTGGCCAACAAGTATGCGAAAAATGCGAAAGTATGAGCCACATGATGCCAAATACCAGACCTAACCCTGACCTAGCCGGAGTTATCCTCTAAAATATAGATTGAAGCCAGGTTTAATTCACAGTTTCATGGTGGTACCACATTACAACGTGCTCCAAAGCTGAAAATGCCCAGGATCAAGCCAACAACTATTGCGAGAAATGCGACAGTATGAGCCAGATGATGCCAAATACCAGAACTAACCCTAACCTAACTGGTGTTATCCTCTAAAATATTGATTGAATCCAGGTCTAACTCTCTGTTTCAGTGTGGTACCACATTACTACTTGATCCAAACCAGAAAGAGCCCTGGATCTGGCCAACAAGTATGCGAAAAATGCGAAAGTATGAGCCAGATGATGGCAAATACCAAACCTAACCCTGACCTAGCCGGAGTTATCCTCTAAAATATAGATTGAAGCCAGGTTTAATTCACAGTTTCATGGAGGTACCACATTACAACGTGCTCCAAAGCAGAAAATGCCCAGGATCAAGCCAACAACTATTGCGAGAAATGCGACAGTATGAGCCAGATGATGCCAAATACCAGACTTAACCCATACCTAACCGGTGTTATCCTCTAAGATATAGATCGAATCCAGGTTTAACTCACTGTTTCAGTGTGGTACCGCATTACTACGTGATCCAAACCAGAAAACGCCCAGGATCTGGCCAACAAGTATGCGAAATATGTGAATGTATGAGCCAGATAATATCAAATACCAGACCTAACCCAGACCTAACCGCCGTTATCTTCTAAAATATCGATGGCACCCAGGTTTAGCTCACTGCTTCAGTGTGGTACCACATTACTACGTGATCCAGCCCAGAAAACGCCCAGGATCTGGCGAACAAGTATGCGAAAAATGCGAAAGTATGAGCCAGATAATATCAAATACCAGACCTAACCCAGACCTAACCGCCGTTATCCTCTAAAATTTCGATCGCACCCAGGTTTAGCTCACTGCTTCAGTGTGTTATCACATTACTACGTGATCCAGCCCAGAAAACGCCCAGGATCTGGCCAACAAGTATGCGAAAAATGCGAAAGAGTAAGCCAGAATATGGCAAATACCAGACTTAACCCATACCTAACCGGTGTTATCCTCTAAGGTATAGATCGAATCCAGGATTAATTCACGTTGTCAGTGGGGTACCACATAACTACGTGATCCGTACCAGAAAGAGCCCTGGATCTGGCCAACAAGTATGCGAAAAATGCGAGTGTATGAGCCAGATGATGCCAAATACCAAACCTAACCCTGACCTAGCCGGAGTTAACCTCTAAAATATAGTTTGAAGCCAGGTTTAGCTCACTGTTTCAGTGTGGTACCACATTACTACGTGATCCAACCCAGAAAAAGCCCAGGATCTGGCCAACAAGTATGCGAAAGAGGCGAAGGTATGTGCGAGATGAGGGCAAATCCCAGACCTAACCCTGACCTAACCGTTGCTCTCCTCTAAAATATAGATCGAATCCAGGTTTAATTCACTGTTTCAGTGTGGTACCACATTACTACGTGATGCAACAAAGAAAACGCCCAAGATCGGGCCAACAAGTATGCGAAAAATGCGAAAGTATGAGCCAGATGACGGCAAATACCAGACCTAACCCTGACCTAACCGGTGTTATCCTCTAAAATATAGATCGAATCCAGGATTAACTCACAGTTTCAGTGTAGTACCACATTACTACGTGATCCAAACCAGAATACGCCCAGGATCTGGCCAACAAGTATGCGAAAAATGAGAGTGTATGAGCCAGATGACGGCAAATACCAGACCTAACCCTGACCTAACCGTTGCTATCCTCTAAAATATAGATCGAATCCAGGTTTAATGCACTGTTTCAGTGTGGTACCACATTACTACGTGATGCAACCCAGAAAACGCCCAGGATCTGGCCAACAAGTATGGGAAAAATGCGAAAGTATGAGCCAGATGATGGCAAATACCAGACCTAACCCAAACCTAACCGATGTTATTCTCTAAAATGTAGATCGAATCCAAGACTAATTCACTGTTTCAGTGTGGAACCACACTACTACGTGATCCAAACCAGAAAAAGCCCGGGATCTGGTCAACAAGTATGCGAAAAATGCGAAAGTATGAGCCAGATCCCTCCCCTGGGAAGAGATAAGGAGGGGACTCGAATATCATCGAGTCCCCCCTTGTCTCAGGGCGGTCGTCGGGGATTATCTCCGCGGCAGGTGGATCGAGTATCCGGGCCGGGATGGTGATATGCGGAGGGAGGTGTACTGCGGTGTTCCGCAGGGGTCGGTCCTCGGGCCACTCCTGTGGAACATCGCGTACGACTCGGTGTTGCGGGCCGGCCTCCCTGACGGCGTCAGCACGGTGTGTTATGCGGATGACACACTGGTGCTGGCCGTCGGGGCGCACTGGGGGTGGGCCATGCGCCGCGCGGAGGAGGGGTCGCAACGCGTCGTCGACCGGATCAGCGGGATGGGGATGACGGTGGCGGTCCATAAGACCGAGGTGATTGCGTTTCATTCACCTCGGCAGGATCCGCCACCCCCTCTGATCCGGGTGGGTGGGGCTGACATCGAGGTGAAGCCCCAGATCAGGTATCTAGGGCTGATCCTCGATAGCCACTGGCGTTTCCAGGAGCATTTCCGCTGCCTGGTCCCCCGGTTGGAAAGGATGGTTGCGGCTCTGGGCCGGATCCTGCCCAACCTGGGGGGCCCGGCGGGCCGAGTTCGTCGCCTCTATGTGGCAATGGTCCAGTCGGTGGCCCTATACGGGGCCCCCGTCTGGGCGGACGACCTGGCTGCCTCCCGGCGCAGCATGACTATGCTGCGTCGGGTGCAGAGGCGCATGGCGCTCAGGGTCGTCCGCGGGTATCGGACCATGTCACATGAGGCGGCGACGGTTCTAGCGGGGATGCCGCCCATGGACCTGCTCGCGCGGTCGCACGCGGTGATGTAGCGGCACCGCGTCGACCGTCGCGCGGGGGTGGGGGCGGTCCCGGGCGGGCAGGAACCTGCTTGGGGCGATTTGAAGCGCCAGGCCCGGCAGTCCGTGTTGCTCGCGTGGCAGGAGCGGCTGGCTCTGCCAACCGCGGGGCACCGGACTGTCGGGGCTGTTCGGCCACTCCTGAAGGAGTGGCTGGACAGAGGCCATGGCAGCCTCACCTACCGGCTGGCACAGGTATTTTCCGGGCATGGCAGCTTCGGAAGATACCTGTGCCGGATAGGGAAGGAGCCGACGGCGCGTTGCTGCCACTGCGACGCTGAGCAGGACACGGCGGATCATACCCTGGAGGTATGCCCCGCGTGGGAGGGGGAGCGCCGTGTCCTGGTCGGCGTCGTCGGGCGGGATGTCTCGCTGCCGGGCGTGGTGCGCGCCATGCTCGGCAGCGAGGAGAAGTGGAGGGCCGTGGCCTCCTTCTGCGAGAACGTAATGTTGCAGAAGGAGGCCGCGGGGAGGGAGCGCGAGCTTCAGCGGCGTGCTGAAGCGCGCGCTCGTGCGGTGGCCCGAGGTCGTCGCCCGGTCGCGAGGCGTCGCGGGCGGCCGCCTCGGCGTGGCGGATGACCTAGGCTGGGAGGGGGGTCCTGAGGGGACCCTCCTCCCGCCAGGCGGCGCCGGGTCGGACCGGTTGGGGGTAGGAGTGCCTTCCCCTACCGGTCCGACGCAAGGGGAGGCACCCTCGGCGGTCTGGTGCGGCCATGAACGCCCGGCCGCCGAGGGATGGAAACGGGGTCGCGGGCGGTTGCGAGTTGGGGCTCGCAGCCGCCACTAAACGCGGCCCCGGGACGGATAGCGGCGGGATGGAGTGGCCCCGACCCGCCGCTATGAGGCAGTGTGTCTACTGGGGGGACCGATTGTCCCCCCGGGGGATGGGCGCGAAAGCGCGGACACGGGGAGGATACCGGAAGAATGCTTCGAGCGATTCCCGGTATCCTCCCAAAGCGTGCCGAAGGGTCACCGTGGGGTTTTTAGTGGGTAGGTCCCGCGCCTGTCGTTGTACGGGCGCGGGGAATCCCACACACGCCTCCCACCTCTCCCCAAGGAGATGGGAGGGAGTCTTTCGAAGATTTTCCCCACGACAAAAAAAAAAAAAAAAAAAAAAAGTATAAGCCAGAATATGGCTAATATCAGACCTAACCGTGACCTAACCGGTGTTATCCTCTAAAATGTAGATTGAATCCAGGTTTAACTCACTGTTTCGGTGTGGTACCACATTATTACGTGATCCAAACCAGAAAAAGACCAGGATCTGGCCAACAAGTATGCGAAAAATGCGAAGGTATGTGCGAGATGAGGGCAAATCCCAGACCTAACTCAGACTTAACCGGAGTTATCCTCTAAAATATTGATCTAATCCAGGTTTAACTAACTGTTTCAGTGTGACATCACATTACTACGTGATCCGAACCAGAAAGAGCCCTGGATCTGGCCAACATGTATGCGAAATATGGGAAAGTAGGAGCCAGATAATATCAAATACCAGACCTAACCCAGACCTAACCGCCGTTATCCTCTAAAGTATTAATCGTAACCAGGTTTAGTTGCCTGTTTCGGTGAGGCACCACATACCTACGAGATCCAAACCAGAAAAAGCCCAGGATCTTGCCAAAAGGTATCCGAAAAATGCGAATGTATGAGCCTGATGATGGCAAATACCAAACCTAACCCTGACCTAACCGGAGATATCCTCTAAAATATAGATCGAATCCAGGTTTAATTCACTGTTTCAGTGTGGTACCACATTACTACTTGATCCAAACCAGAAAGAGCCCTGGATCTGGCCAACAAGTATGCGAAAAATGCGAAAGTATGAGCCAGATGATGGCAAATACCAAACCTAACCCTGACCTAGCCGGAGTTATCCTCTAAAATATAGATTGAAGCCAGGTTTAATTCACAGTTTCATGGAGGTACCACATTACAACGTGCTCCAAAGCAGAAAATGCCCAGGATCAAGCCAACAACTATTGCGAGAAATGCGACAGTATGAGCCAGATGATGCCAAATACCAGACCTAACCCTGACCTAACCGGTGTTATCCTCTAAAATATCGATTGAATCCAGGTTTAACTCTCTGTTTCAGTGTGGTACCACATTACTACGTGATGCAACCCAGAAAACGCCCAGGATCTGGCCAACAAGTATGCGAAAAATGCGAAAGTATGAGCCAGATGACGGCAAATACCAGACCTAACCCTGACCTAACCGTTGCTATCCTCCAAGATATAGATCGAATCCAGGTTTAATTCACTGTTTCAGTGTGGTACCACATTACTACGTGATGCAACCCAGAAAACGCCCAGCATCGGGCCAACAAGTATGCGAAAAATGCGAAAGTGTAAGCCAGAATATGGCAAATACCAGACTTAACCCATACCTAACCGGTGTTATCCTCTAAGATATAGATCGAATCCAGGTTTAACTCACTGTTTCAGTGTGGTACCGCATTACTACGTGATCCAAACCAGAAAACGCCCAGGATCTGGCCAACAAGTATGCGAAAAATGCGAAAGTATGAGCCACATGATGCCAAATACCAGACCTAACCCTGACCTAGCCGGAGTTATCCTCTAAAATATAGATTGAAGCCAGGTTTAATTCACAGTTTCATGGTGGTACCACATTACAACGTGCTCCAAAGCTGAAAATGCCCAGGATCAAGCCAACAACTATTGCGAGAAATGCGACAGTATGAGCCAGATGATGCCAAATACCAGAACTAACCCTAACCTAACTGGTGTTATCCTCTAAAATATTGATTGAATCCAGGTCTAACTCTCTGTTTCAGTGTGGTACCACATTACTACGTGATGCAACCCAGAAAACGCCCAGGATCGGGCCAACAAGTATGCGAAAAATGCGAAAGTAAAAGCCAGAATATGGCATATACCAGACCTAACACTGACCTAACCGGAGTGATCCTCTAAAGTATTGATCTAATCCAGGTTTAACAAACTGTTTCAGTGTGACACCACATTACTACGTGATCCGATCCAGGAAGAGCCCTGGATCTGGCCAACATGTATGCGAAATATGTGAATGTATGAGCCAGATAATATCAAATACCAGACCTAACCCAGACCTAACCGCCGTTATCTTCTAAAATATCGATGGCACCCAGGTTTAGCTCACTGCTTCAGTGTGGTACCACATTACTACGTGATCCAGCCCAGAAAACGCCCAGGATCTGGCGAACAAGTATGCGAAAAATGCGAAAGTATGAGCCAGATAATATCAAATACCAGACCTAACCCAGACCTAACCGCCGTTATCCTCTAAAATTTCGATCGCACCCAGGTTTAGCTCACTGCTTCAGTGTGTTATCACATTACTACGTGATCCAGCCCAGAAAACGCCCAGGATCTGGCCAACAAGTATGCGAAAAATGCGAAAGAGTAAGCCAGAATATGGCAAATACCAGACTTAACCCATACCTAACCGGTGTTATCCTCTAAGGTATAGATCGAATCCAGGATTAATTCACGTTGTCAGTGGGGTACCACATAACTACGTGATCCGTACCAGAAAGAGCCCTGGATCTGGCCAACAAGTATGCGAAAAATGCGAGTGTATGAGCCAGATGATGCCAAATACCAAACCTAACCCTGACCTAGCCGGAGTTAACCTCTAAAATATAGTTTGAAGCCAGGTTTAGCTCACTGTTTCAGTGTGGTACCACATTACTACGTGATCCAACCCAGAAAAAGCCCAGGATCTGGCCAACAAGTATGCGAAAGAGGCGAAGGTATGTGCGAGATGAGGGCAAATCCCAGACCTAACCCTGACCTAACCGTTGCTCTCCTCTAAAATATAGATCGAATCCAGGTTTAATTCACTGTTTCAGTGTGGTACCACATTACTACGTGATGCAACAAAGAAAACGCCCAAGATCGGGCCAACAAGTATGCGAAAAATGCGAAAGTATGAGCCAGATGACGGCAAATACCAGACCTAACCCTGACCTAACCGGTGTTATCCTCTAAAATATAGATCGAATCCAGGTTTAACTCACTGTTTCGGTGTGGTACCACATTATTACGTGATCCAAACCAGAAAAAGACCAGGATCTGGCCAACAAGTATGCGAAAAATGCGAAGGTATGTGCGAGATGAGGGCAAATCCCAGACCTAACTCAGACTTAACCGGAGTTATCCTCTAAAATATTGATCTAATCCAGGTTTAACTAACTGTTTCAGTGTGACATCACATTACTACGTGATCCGAACCAGAAAGAGCCCTGGATCTGGCCAACATGTATGCGAAATATGGGAAAGTAGGAGCCAGATAATATCAAATACCAGACCTAACCCAGACCTAACCGCCGTTATCCTCTAAAGTATTAATCGTAACCAGGTTTAGTTGCCTGTTTCGGTGAGGCACCACATACCTACGAGATCCAAACCAGAAAAAGCCCAGGATCTTGCCAAAAGGTATCCGAAAAATGCGAATGTATGAGCCTGATGATGGCAAATACCAAACCTAACCCTGACCTAACCGGAGATATCCTCTAAAATATAGATCGAATCCAGGTTTAATTCACTGTTTCAGTGTGGTACCACATTACTACTTGATCCAAACCAGAAAGAGCCCTGGATCTGGCCAACAAGTATGCGAAAAATGCGAAAGTATGAGCCAGATGATGGCAAATACCAAACCTAACCCTGACCTAGCCGGAGTTATCCTCTAAAATATAGATTGAAGCCAGGTTTAATTCACAGTTTCATGGAGGTACCACATTACAACGTGCTCCAAAGCAGAAAATGCCCAGGATCAAGCCAACAACTATTGCGAGAAATGCGACAGTATGAGCCAGATGATGCCAAATACCAGACCTAACCCTGACCTAACCGGTGTTATCCTCTAAAATATCGATTGAATCCAGGTTTAACTCTCTGTTTCAGTGTGGTACCACATTACTACGTGATGCAACCCAGAAAACGCCCAGGATCTGGCCAACAAGTATGCGAAAAATGCGAAAGTATGAGCCAGATGACGGCAAATACCAGACCTAACCCTGACCTAACCGTTGCTATCCTCCAAGATATAGATCGAATCCAGGTTTAATTCACTGTTTCAGTGTGGTACCACATTACTACGTGATGCAACCCAGAAAACGCCCAGCATCGGGCCAACAAGTATGCGAAAAATGCGAAAGTGTAAGCCAGAATATGGCAAATACCAGACTTAACCCATACCTAACCGGTGTTATCCTCTAAGATATAGATCGAATCCAGGTTTAACTCACTGTTTCAGTGTGGTACCGCATTACTACGTGATCCAAACCAGAAAACGCCCAGGATCTGGCCAACAAGTATGCGAAAAATGCGAAAGTATGAGCCACATGATGCCAAATACCAGACCTAACCCTGACCTAGCCGGAGTTATCCTCTAAAATATAGATTGAAGCCAGGTTTAATTCACAGTTTCATGGTGGTACCACATTACAACGTGCTCCAAAGCTGAAAATGCCCAGGATCAAGCCAACAACTATTGCGAGAAATGCGACAGTATGAGCCAGATGATGCCAAATACCAGAACTAACCCTGACCTAACTGGTGTTATCCTCTAAAATATTGATTGAATCCAGGTCTAACTCTCTGTTTCAGTGTGGTACCACATTACTACGTGATGCAACCCAGAAAACGCCCAGGATCGGGCCAACAAGTATGCGAAAAATGCGAAAGTAAAAGCCAGAATATGGCATATACCAGACCTAACACTGACCTAACCGGAGTGATCCTCTAAAGTATTGATCTAATCCAGGTTTAACAAACTGTTTCAGTGTGACACCACATTACTACGTGATCCGATCCAGGAAGAGCCCTGGATCTGGCCAACATGTATGCGAAATATGTGAATGTATGAGCCAGATAATATCAAATACCAGACCTAACCCAGACCTAACCGCCGTTATCTTCTAAAATATCGATGGCACCCAGGTTTAGCTCACTGCTTCAGTGTGGTACCACATTACTACGTGATCCAGCCCAGAAAACGCCCAGGATCTGGCGAACAAGTATGCGAAAAATGCGAAAGTATGAGCCAGATAATATCAAATACCAGACCTAACCCAGACCTAACCGCCGTTATCCTCTAAAATTTCGATCGCACCCAGGTTTAGCTCACTGCTTCAGTGTGTTATCACATTACTACGTGATCCAGCCCAGAAAACGCCCAGGATCTGGCCAACAAGTATGCGAAAAATGCGAAAGTATGAGCCAGATGACGGCAAATACCAGACCTAACCCTGACCTAACCGTTGCTATCCTCCAAGATATAGATCGAATCCAGGTTTAATTCACTGTTTCAGTGTGGTACCACATTACTACGTGATCCAACCCAGAAAAAGCCCAGGATCTGGCCAACAAGTATGCGAAAGAGGCGAAGGTATGTGCGAGATGAGGGCAAATCCCAGACCTAACCCTGACCTAACCGTTGCTCTCCTCTAAAATATAGATCGAATCCAGGTTTAATTCACTGTTTCAGTGTGGTACCACATTACTACGTGATGCAACAAAGAAAACGCCCAAGATCGGGCCAACAAGTATGCGAAAAATGCGAAAGTATGAGCCAGATGACGGCAAATACCAGACCTAACCCTGACCTAACCGGTGTTATCCTCTAAAATATAGATCGAATCCAGGTTTAACTCACTGTTTCGGTGTGGTACCACATTATTACGTGATCCAAACCAGAAAAAGACCAGGATCTGGCCAACAAGTATGCGAAAAATGCGAAGGTATGTGCGAGATGAGGGCAAATCCCAGACCTAACTCAGACTTAACCGGAGTTATCCTCTAAAATATTGATCTAATCCAGGTTTAACTAACTGTTTCAGTGTGACATCACATTACTACGTGATCCGAACCAGAAAGAGCCCTGGATCTGGCCAACATGTATGCGAAATATGGGAAAGTAGGAGCCAGATAATATCAAATACCAGACCTAACCCAGACCTAACCGCCGTTATCCTCTAAAGTATTAATCGTAACCAGGTTTAGTTGCCTGTTTCGGTGAGGCACCACATACCTACGAGATCCAAACCAGAAAAAGCCCAGGATCTTGCCAAAAGGTATCCGAAAAATGCGAGTGTATGAGCCAGATGATGCCAAATACCAAACCTAACCCTGACCTAGCCGGAGTTAACCTCTAAAATATAGTTTGAAGCCAGGTTTAGCTCACTGTTTCAGTGTGGTACCACATTACTACGTGATCCAACCCAGAAAAAGCCCAGGATCTGGCCAACAAGTATGCGAAAGAGGCGAAGGTATGTGCGAGATGAGGGCAAATCCCAGACCTAACCCTGACCTAACCGTTGCTCTCCTCTAAAATATAGATCGAATCCAGGTTTAATTCACTGTTTCAGTGTGGTACCACATTACTACGTGATGCAACAAAGAAAACGCCCAAGATCGGGCCAACAAGTATGCGAAAAATGCGAAAGTATGAGCCAGATGACGGCAAATACCAGACCTAACCCTGACCTAACCGGTGTTATCCTCTAAAATATAGATCGAATCCAGGTTTAACTCACTGTTTCGGTGTGGTACCACATTATTACGTGATCCAAACCAGAAAAAGACCAGGATCTGGCCAACAAGTATGCGAAAAATGCGAAGGTATGTGCGAGATGAGGGCAAATCCCAGACCTAACTCAGACTTAACCGGAGTTATCCTCTAAAATATTGATCTAATCCAGGTTTAACTAACTGTTTCAGTGTGACATCACATTACTACGTGATCCGAACCAGAAAGAGCCCTGGATCTGGCCAACATGTATGCGAAATATGGGAAAGTAGGAGCCAGATAATATCAAATACCAGACCTAACCCAGACCTAACCGCCGTTATCCTCTAAAGTATTAATCGTAACCAGGTTTAGTTGCCTGTTTCGGTGAGGCACCACATACCTACGAGATCCAAACCAGAAAAAGCCCAGGATCTTGCCAAAAGGTATCCGAAAAATGCGAATGTATGAGCCTGATGATGGCAAATACCAAACCTAACCCTGACCTAACCGGAGATATCCTCTAAAATATAGATCGAATCCAGGTTTAATTCACTGTTTCAGTGTGGTACCACATTACTACTTGATCCAAACCAGAAAGAGCCCTGGATCTGGCCAACAAGTATGCGAAAAATGCGAAAGTATGAGCCAGATGATGGCAAATACCAAACCTAACCCTGACCTAGCCGGAGTTATCCTCTAAAATATAGATTGAAGCCAGGTTTAATTCACAGTTTCATGGAGGTACCACATTACAACGTGCTCCAAAGCAGAAAATGCCCAGGATCAAGCCAACAACTATTGCGAGAAATGCGACAGTATGAGCCAGATGATGCCAAATACCAGACCTAACCCTGACCTAACCGGTGTTATCCTCTAAAATATCGATTGAATCCAGGTTTAACTCTCTGTTTCAGTGTGGTACCACATTACTACGTGATGCAACCCAGAAAACGCCCAGGATCTGGCCAACAAGTATGCGAAAAATGCGAAAGTATGAGCCAGATGACGGCAAATACCAGACCTAACCCTGACCTAACCGTTGCTATCCTCCAAGATATAGATCGAATCCAGGTTTAATTCACTGTTTCAGTGTGGTACCACATTACTACGTGATGCAACCCAGAAAACGCCCAGCATCGGGCCAACAAGTATGCGAAAAATGCGAAAGTGTAAGCCAGAATATGGCAAATACCAGACTTAACCCATACCTAACCGGTGTTATCCTCTAAGATATAGATCGAATCCAGGTTTAACTCACTGTTTCAGTGTGGTACCGCATTACTACGTGATCCAAACCAGAAAACGCCCAGGATCTGGCCAACAAGTATGCGAAAAATGCGAAAGTATGAGCCACATGATGCCAAATACCAGACCTAACCCTGACCTAGCCGGAGTTATCCTCTAAAATATAGATTGAAGCCAGGTTTAATTCACAGTTTCATGGTGGTACCACATTACAACGTGCTCCAAAGCTGAAAATGCCCAGGATCAAGCCAACAACTATTGCGAGAAATGCGACAGTATGAGCCAGATGATGCCAAATACCAGAACTAACCCTGACCTAACTGGTGTTATCCTCTAAAATATTGATTGAATCCAGGTCTAACTCTCTGTTTCAGTGTGGTACCACATTACTACGTGATGCAACCCAGAAAACGCCCAGGATCGGGCCAACAAGTATGCGAAAAATGCGAAAGTAAAAGCCAGAATATGGCATATACCAGACCTAACACTGACCTAACCGGAGTGATCCTCTAAAGTATTGATCTAATCCAGGTTTAACAAACTGTTTCAGTGTGACACCACATTACTACGTGATCCGATCCAGGAAGAGCCCTGGATCTGGCCAACATGTATGCGAAATATGTGAATGTATGAGCCAGATAATATCAAATACCAGACCTAACCCAGACCTAACCGCCGTTATCTTCTAAAATATCGATGGCACCCAGGTTTAGCTCACTGCTTCAGTGTGGTACCACATTACTACGTGATCCAGCCCAGAAAACGCCCAGGATCTGGCGAACAAGTATGCGAAAAATGCGAAAGTATGAGCCAGATAATATCAAATACCAGACCTAACCCAGACCTAACCGCCGTTATCCTCTAAAATTTCGATCGCACCCAGGTTTAGCTCACTGCTTCAGTGTGTTATCACATTACTACGTGATCCAGCCCAGAAAACGCCCAGGATCTGGCCAACAAGTATGCGAAAAATGCGAAAGAGTAAGCCAGAATATGGCAAATACCAGACTTAACCCATACCTAACCGGTGTTATCCTCTAAGGTATAGATCGAATCCAGGATTAATTCACGTTGTCAGTGGGGTACCACATAACTACGTGATCCGTACCAGAAAGAGCCCTGGATCTGGCCAACAAGTATGCGAAAAATGCGAGTGTATGAGCCAGATGATGCCAAATACCAAACCTAACCCTGACCTAGCCGGAGTTAACCTCTAAAATATAGTTTGAAGCCAGGTTTAGCTCACTGTTTCAGTGTGGTACCACATTACTACGTGATCCAACCCAGAAAAAGCCCAGGATCTGGCCAACAAGTATGCGAAAGAGGCGAAGGTATGTGCGAGATGAGGGCAAATCCCAGACCTAACCCTGACCTAACCGTTGCTCTCCTCTAAAATATAGATCGAATCCAGGTTTAATTCACTGTTTCAGTGTGGTACCACATTACTACGTGATGCAACAAAGAAAACGCCCAAGATCGGGCCAACAAGTATGCGAAAAATGCGAAAGTATGAGCCAGATGACGGCAAATACCAGACCTAACCCTGACCTAACCGGTGTTATCCTCTAAAATATAGATCGAATCCAGGATTAACTCACAGTTTCAGTGTAGTACCACATTACTACGTGATCCAAACCAGAATACGCCCAGGATCTGGCCAACAAGTATGCGAAAAATGAGAGTGTATGAGCCAGATGACGGCAAATACCAGACCTAACCCTGACCTAACCGTTGCTATCCTCTAAAATATAGATCGAATCCAGGTTTAATGCACTGTTTCAGTGTGGTACCACATTACTACGTGATGCAACCCAGAAAACGCCCAGGATCTGGCCAACAAGTATGGGAAAAATGCGAAAGTATGAGCCAGATGATGGCAAATACCAGACCTAACCCAAACCTAACCGATGTTATTCTCTAAAATGTAGATCGAATCCAAGACTAATTCACTGTTTCAGTGTGGAACCACACTACTACGTGATCCAAACCAGAAAAAGCCCGGGATCTGGTCAACAAGTATGCGAAAAATGCGAAAGTATGAGCCAGATCCCTCCCCTGGGAAGAGATAAGGAGGGGACTCGAATATCATCGAGTCCCCCCTTGTCTCAGGGCGGTCGTCGGGGATTATCTCCGCGGCAGGTGGATCGAGTATCCGGGCCGGGATGGTGATATGCGGAGGGAGGTGTACTGCGGTGTTCCGCAGGGGTCGGTCCTCGGGCCACTCCTGTGGAACATCGCGTACGACTCGGTGTTGCGGGCCGGCCTCCCTGACGGCGTCAGCACGGTGTGTTATGCGGATGACACACTGGTGCTGGCCGTCGGGGCGCACTGGGGGTGGGCCATGCGCCGCGCGGAGGAGGGGTCGCAACGCGTCGTCGACCGGATCAGCGGGATGGGGATGACGGTGGCGGTCCATAAGACCGAGGTGATTGCGTTTCATTCACCTCGGCAGGATCCGCCACCCCCTCTGATCCGGGTGGGTGGGGCTGACATCGAGGTGAAGCCCCAGATCAGGTATCTAGGGCTGATCCTCGATAGCCACTGGCGTTTCCAGGAGCATTTCCGCTGCCTGGTCCCCCGGTTGGAAAGGATGGTTGCGGCTCTGGGCCGGATCCTGCCCAACCTGGGGGGCCCGGCGGGCCGAGTTCGTCGCCTCTATGTGGCAATGGTCCAGTCGGTGGCCCTATACGGGGCCCCCGTCTGGGCGGACGACCTGGCTGCCTCCCGGCGCAGCATGACTATGCTGCGTCGGGTGCAGAGGCGCATGGCGCTCAGGGTCGTCCGCGGGTATCGGACCATGTCACATGAGGCGGCGACGGTTCTAGCGGGGATGCCGCCCATGGACCTGCTCGCGCGGTCGCACGCGGTGATGTACCGGCACCGCGTCGACCGTCGCGCGGGGGTGGGGGCGGTCCCGGGCGGGCAGGAACCTGCTTGGGGCGATTTGAAGCGCCAGGCCCGGCAGTCCGTGTTGCTCGCGTGGCAGGAGCGGCTGGCTCTGCCAACCGCGGGGCACCGGACTGTCGGGGCTGTTCGGCCACTCCTGAAGGAGTGGCTGGACAGAGGCCATGGCAGCCTCACCTACCGGCTGGCACAGGTATTTTCCGGGCATGGCAGCTTCGGAAGATACCTGTGCCGGATAGGGAAGGAGCCGACGGCGCGTTGCTGCCACTGCGACGCTGAGCAGGACACGGCGGATCATACCCTGGAGGTATGCCCCGCGTGGGAGGGGGAGCGCCGTGTCCTGGTCGGCGTCGTCGGGCGGGATGTCTCGCTGCCGGGCGTGGTGCGCGCCATGCTCGGCAGCGAGGAGAAGTGGAGGGCCGTGGCCTCCTTCTGCGAGAACGTAATGTTGCAGAAGGAGGCCGCGGGGAGGGAGCGCGAGCTTCAGCGGCGTGCTGAAGCGCGCGCTCGTGCGGTGGCCCGAGGTCGTCGCCCGGTCGCGAGGCGTCGCGGGCGGCCGCCTCGGCGTGGCGGATGACCTAGGCTGGGAGGGGGGTCCTGAGGGGACCCTCCTCCCGCCAGGCGGCGCCGGGTCGGACCGGTTGGGGGTAGGAGTGCCTTCCCCTACCGGTCCGACGCAAGGGGAGGCACCCTCGGCGGTCTGGTGCGGCCATGAACGCCCGGCCGCCGAGGGGTGGAAACGGGGTCGCGGGCGGTTGCGAGTTGGGGCTCGCAGCCGCCACTAAACGCGGCCCCGGGACGGATAGCGGCGGGATTGAGTGGCCCCGTCCCGCCGCTGTGAGGCAGTGTGTCTACTGGGGGGACCGATTGTCCCCCCGGGGGATGGGCGCGAAAGCGCGGGCACGGGGAGGATACCGGAAGAATGCTTCGAGCGATTCCCGGTATCCTCCCAAAGCGTGCCGAAGGGTCACCGTGGGGTTTTTAGTGGGTAGGTCCCGCGCCTGTCGTTGTACGGGCGCGGGGAATCCCACACACCCCTCCCACCTCTCCCCAAGGAGGTGGGAGGGAGTCTTTCGAAGATTTTCTCCACGACAAAAAAAAAAAAAAAAAAAAAAAAAAAAAAAAGCTATTAAGGAACCAGTATGCTAGTAAGCAAGCCGGAAGCTAGTAAGGAAGCAGTATGCTAGAAAGCAAGCTGCACGCTACTAGACAAGCATTAAACGAATAAGCTAGCAGTATGCTAGTAAGCAAGCGGTAAGCTAGAAAGCAAGCAGCAAGCTAGTAAGCAAGCAGTAAGCTAGAAAGCATGCAGTAGGCTAGTAAGGAAGCAGTTAGCTAGTAGGCAAGCAGGGAGCTAGTAAGCAAGCAGGATGCTAGAAGTGAAGCAGTAAGCTAGAAAGCAAGCACCAGGCTAGTAAGGAAGCAGTAAGCGAGTATGCTAGCAGTAAGCTAGTAAGCAAGCAGTGATCTTGTAAGCGAGCAGGAACCTAGTAAGGACAATGTATGCTTGTAAGCAAGCAGTAAGCTAGCAAGAAAGCAGTTAGCTAGTAAGAAAGTAGTATGCTAGTGAGCACGCTGTAAGCTAGAAAGCAAGCAGCATGCTAGTAAGGAAGCAGTAAGCGAGTATTGTTAAAGGTCTAAGGGACTTTAACGTGGGTCCGGATGAGGGAACAGACAGGTTGAAGAACAGTTAGAACTTTTACAAAAAATTAAATTTATTTTTACAAAATATAATCTGTTACAAAATTAAAAATGTGGAACATGAATATAATGGAAGACGAAAATTATGGAATGCCCGCCTCGGCTTTTTCGACCGGTTTCCTCTTTTCTCTCCCGATTGATTTACCTTGGTGGAGGCCTTCTGTAACACAATTGTACAGCAAAGTATGAATATTTTGCGGACAGCTTACATGTTAACGCGCGCGACAGCTGCTTATCTCGCGCTCCAGCGACAGTCTAGTGTGTTTGGAGGGGAAAGCTGGCTGGCAATTTAGCACTCTGACCAGTGGACTGTATATTCTTTCTGGTCGATGGGATTCGTTTCTTACGAACTCACCGACGTGCACAACCGGGTAGATGAAGATTTCGTCCGATCTACCGGGTTCGCTCTCGCAATGCCACGGACGGGAAACCAAATGGAGGTTGTAAGGCTCCAAGAGGCTATATCCCGCGAGCACGCTCACCGTGCGAATGGCGTCTGGACACCACCAACGCAAGAGGACTTCCTGTCCTGGTTCGGCTCCCTCGTCAGCTGCTCCTCAGGAGCGACCTGCGGCCTGCCTACGCAGCTGCCTAGCCAGCGATTCCTTTCAATCAGAAATGCCCGACAGCCAGCCGTAGCGACCTCGACGGCGGCTCCTATAGTCCGAGGAACTGGCCTGCGGCTCGCCGGATTAGGACGAATTCCCCTGCAAACCTATCCACCCTACTTTTACAGCCCAGTGTGGTCGACTCACAGCTGGTAGTAGGTGTAGAGGTGGGAGGAAGGCTCCTCGAACCCTTTGTTCCACCGTACGCTTAGGCTCTACTTATTGTCCCCTCACGACGGTATATTGGAACGGGTTCTCAGAAGCCCGATGCACGGAGAGCAGCACGAGGTGATATCCTTCCTGAATATCTAACTTCCGGTTCCTCCTACGCAGTATAGCTCCAGACTAGTCGTTGAAACTTTGGAAAAACACGTAAATAGCCGCGCTTTACGAATCTAAACGATGGAAAATTTCCACGTCAGCACAACCATCTAGAATTACGCAAATTCAATATAGATATGGGCATCGCGACCGAGTTTCTCCGTCTCGGACTCACGCGATATTTAAACAAGTATGATAGCAGTAAGCTAGTAAGCAAGCAGGAAGCGAGTAAGTTAGCTCTAAGTTAGTAAGCAGGAAGCTAGTAAGGAAGCAGAAAGCCAGAAAGCAAGCAGCAGACTAGTAAGCAAGCAGTAAGCGAGTAGGCTATCAGTAAAGTAGTAAGCAAGCAGTAATCTAGTAAGCAAGCAGCAGGCTAGTAAGAAAGAGGATAGCTGGTAAGAAAGCAGTGTGCTAGTAAGCAGGCAGTAAGCTACAATGCAAGCAATCAGATAGTAAGCGACAAGTTGGCTAGTAAGCAAACATCAGGCTAGCAAGCAAGCAGGTAGCGAGTAAGAAAGCAGTAATCTAGTAAGCAAGCAGCAAGCTAGCAAGCAAGCAGGTAGCGAATAAGGGAGCAGTGTTCTAGTAAACAAGCTGTGAGCTAGTAAGCGAGGAGAAAGCTGGCTAGTTAGCAGTCAGCTAGTAAGCAAGTAGTAAGCTAGTTAGCAAGCAGTAATCGAGTCAGCTAGCAGTAAGCTAGTGACCAGGCAATGAGCTAGTAAGCAAGCAGCGAGCTAGTATGCAAGCAGGAGGCTAGTAAGTAAGCAGTATGCTAGTAAGGAAGCAGTAATCTAGTAAGCGAGCAGCGAGCTAGTAAGAAAGCAGTATGCTAGTAAGCACGCAGTAAGCTAGTAAGCAACTAGTAAGCAACTAAGCAAGCAGTGAGCTAATAAGCGAGGAGGAAGCTAGTAAGGATGCAGTATGGTAGTAAGCAACTGGTAAGCTAGTAAGCAAGCAGTGAGCTAGTAAGTGAGGAGGAAGCTAGTAAGGAGGCAGTATGCTTCTAAGCAAGCAGAAAGCTAGTAAGCAAGCAGCAGGCTAGTCAGATTGCAGTTAGCTAGTTGGAATGCTGTATGTTAGTACGCAAGTGGTAAGCAAGTTAGCAAGCAGTAAGCTATTAAGCAAGCAGTAAGCTTGTAACAAAGCAGCATGTTAGTAACAAAGTAGTATACTAGCAAGCAAATAGTGAGATAGTAAACAAGCAGCAAGCTAGTAAGCAAGCAGTAAGCGAGTAAGCTTGCAAGAAGCTGGCAAGGAAGCAGTGAGCTAGTAAGCCAGCAGTAAGTTAGCAAGCAAGCAGTAAGCTAGTACGCAAGCAGTAAGGTAGTAAGCAAGCAGCAAGCTAGTAAGCAAGCAGCAAGCTACTAAGAAAGCATTTAGCTAGTATGATAGCAGTAAGCTAGTAAGCAAGCAGTAAGCTTGTATCCAAGCAGTAAGCTATTAAGCAAGCATTAAGCTAGTATCAAAGCAGTAAGTTTGTAGCAAAGCAGTAAGCTGGTAAGCAAGCTGGAAGCTAGTAAGGAACCATTCGTCTGGTAAGAGAGCGGTAAGTTAGGAAGAAAGCACGAATGTTGTAAGCAAGCAGTAAGCTAGTAAGCAAGCAGTGAGCTAGTAAGCGAGAAGCAGGATTGTAAGAAAGCAGTTAGGTAGTAAGCGAGCAGGGAGCTGGTAAGGAAGCAGTATGCTAGTACGCAAGCATTAAGCAAGTAAGCAGGCAGTAAGCAAGTAGTCAAGCTGTAAGCTCGTTAACATGCAGTGAGCTGGTAAGAAGGCACTATGAAAGTATGCAGTTAGCTAGAAAGGAAGCAGTAAGTTAGTAAGCATGCAGTAAACCAGTAAGCCTGTACGGGGCTAGTAACAAAGCAGTAAACTTGTAAGCAAGCAGTAATCTAGTAAGCAAGCAGTATGCTGGTGAGAAAGCAATTAGCTAGTAAGGAAGCAGTATGCTAGTAAGCAAGCATAAAATTAGTATGCAAGCCGTGAGATCGTAAGCGAGCAGGAAACTGGTCGGGAAGGGGTATGATAGTAAGCAAACAGTAAGCTAGTAAGGAAGCAGTGAGATAGTAAGCGTTCAAGGTGCTAGTAAGGAAGCCGTAAGCTAGTCAGCAAGCAGCAGGATAGCAAGAAAGCAGGTAGCTAGTAAGCAAGCAGTAAGGTAGTAAGCAAGCAGTAAGCCAGTAAGCAACCAGTAAGCTTGTAAGCAAGCAGTAAGCATGTAAGCATGCAGTGAGCTAGTAAGCAAGCAGGAAGCTAGTAAGGAAGGAGCATCTTAGCAAGCAAGCTGTAAGCTGGAAAGCAAGCAGCAAGTTAGTAGGCATGCAGTGAGCTAGTAAGATAGCAGTATGCTAGTAAGCAAGCAGTAAGCTAGAATGCAAGCAGCAAGCGAGTGAGCTAGCACTATGCTAGCAAGCGAGCAGGGACCCCTTAAGGGAGCAGAATGCTAGTAAGCATGCACTAACCTAGTTAGCAACCAGTAAGCTAGTAAGGGAGCATGAAGATAGTAAGGAAGCAGTATGCTCGAAAGCAAGCAGCGGGCTAGTATGCAAGCAGTAAACTAGTATGCGAGCAGGGACCTA
This sequence comes from Colletes latitarsis, assembly GCF_051014445.1. Classification (NCBI taxonomy): domain Eukaryota; kingdom Metazoa; phylum Arthropoda; class Insecta; order Hymenoptera; family Colletidae; genus Colletes; species Colletes latitarsis. The sequence goes on along the minus strand of NC_135145.1, from coordinate 8,340,758 downwards.
GTAAGGAAGCATTATGTTCGTAAGCAAGCAGTAAGCTGGTGAGCGAGTATTGAGTCAGTAAGCGAGCAGGAAGCTAGTAGGCAACCAGTAAGCTAGTAAGCAAGCAGTAAGCTTGAAAACAAACAGTAAGCTGGTAAGAAGGCAGTAAGCTAGTAAGCAAGCAGTAAGCATGTAAGCAAGTAGTGAGCTAGTAAGAAAGCAGGAAGCTAGTGCGGAAGCGGTAAGCTAGGACGCAAGCATCAAGGTAGCATGCAAGCGTTAAGCGTGCAGGCTAGCAGTAAGCAAGTAAGCTACCAGCAAGGTTGTAAGCAAGCATTGAGCTTGCAAGCGAGCAGGATACTAGCAAGGAAGCTGTAAGCTTGTAAGCAAGCAGTAAGCTAGCAACAAAGCAGTTAGCTAGTAAGAAAGTAGTATTCTAGTTTGCAAGCAGTAAGCTAGAATGCAGGCATCAAGCTAGCTGGCAAGCAGGAAGCGAGTAAGCTAGGAGTAAGCTTGTAAGTGAGCAGTGAGCTACTAAGCTAGCAGTACGCTTGTAAGCAAGCAGTGAGCTAGTAAGGAAGCAGTAAGCTTGTATGTAAGCAGTAAGCTAGAAAGTAAGCTGCAAGCTAGCATGCAAGTGGTGAGCGTGTAAGCTATCAGTAAGCTTGTAAGCAAGCAGTGAGCTAGTATGCGTGCTGGAACCTAGTAAAGATGCAGTATGCTTGTAAGCAAGCTGGAATCTTTAAGCAAGCAGTGAGCTAGTAAGCAAGCAGGAAGCTAGTATGGAAGCAGCAAGCTAGGACGCAGGCAGCGGGCTAGTTGAAAGCAGTAAGCGAATAAGCTAGCTGCATGCTAGTAAGCACGCAGTGAGCTAGTAAGCAGGATGTTATCCAGCAAGCAAGCAGTAAGCGAGTAAGGAAGCACTAAGCTAGAAAGCTAGCTGTAGGCTAGTAAGCAAGCAGTAAGCGAGTAAGCTAGCTGTAAGCTAGTAAGCAAGCAGTAATCTAGTAAGCAAGCAGTGAGCTAGTAAGCAAGCAGGAAGCTAGTAAGGAAGCACTAAGCTAGTAAACAAGCAGTAGGCTAGTATGCAAGCAGTAAGCTAGCAAGCCAGCAGCTGGCTAGTAAGAAAGCAGAATGTTAGGAAGAAAGCAGGAATGTAGTAAGAAAGTAGTTAGGTAGCTAGAAAAGCAGCAGGAAGCTAGTAAGGAAGCACTAAGCTAGATAGCAAGCAGGAGGCTAGCAAGCAAGCAGGAAGCTAGTACGCTAGGAACAAGCTAGTAAGCATGCAGTAAGCTAGAAAGCAAGCAGTAAGCTAGAAAGCAAGCAGCAAGCTGTTAAGGAGGCCGCTAGATAGAAAGCAAGCAGCAGGCTAGTAAGCATGCAGTAAGCGAGTGAGTGAGCAGTAAGATAGCAAGCAAGCAGTAAGCTAGTAAGCAAGCAGTGAGCTAGTAACCTAGCAGTTAGCTAGTAAGCGAGCAGGAAGCTAGTAACGAAGAAGTATTGTTAGAAGCTAAGGGTTCTAGCCGGGGTCCGGACAAGGGAAATACTATGGTAAGTGAATGATAAGTTTTTATTATTTGTATTTTTCGCTTGTCGTTCTGCGACAAGCCTTTTATTATGAAATGAATTTAACAACAAATAAAAAACGTAAGAAAATTTAAAATTAGAGAAAAAAAGAATAATTATATTTTTTTGTATGACCGTTGTGGCTGCACCGTTGTGGCCCCTGGTGGGATGGACCTTGATTGCTGTAGCAATGGTTCGTTCAAATTAAATACGTGCGTACACGTATCGTAAACACACGGTCGTCAGCTGTTCGCCTCGATCTCCTTGCGACTATCGGTGCGCTGGGGAGATCAGCTGTCGTTTAACGTGGATCAGTGGACTGTAAATTTGTACTTGTTCGTTGATAATTGTTTATTGAAATTATCAGCGAGGCTTTCACCCTGAACAGAAGAGAATTCACTCGTATCTGTCGGGGGCGACTTTACCACGGACGAGTCACCAAATGGAGATCGTAAATCTCCAAATGGTTGTATCCCGTCAGCACGCTCTCCGTGCGGGTAACGTAGAAACGTCGTGCGAGGTGATTTCCTGCGACACTGTAAAATTACTGCATGGCGACCGTTTCTACTGGGGACCGTGACAGTAAACTGTCCTTTGCAAAAAATCCCTCGCGGGTCGACTCGTACACCGACGGGTTTCTGGAGAGGGTTTTTCAGCGATCTTTGCACGAAGAGCACTCTACGAGGCGGTACCGATTCAACGGTATGTCCTTTGGGAGGCCCCGAAGCCGTATAGCTTTAAAGGGATTCTGGTTGGGTGCACCCTGAGTCCCTTACGTCGCGGTCGCGGCAACGACTGCAACGTACAATCCTTTCTAGCGAAGGCGGTCGTGCCACGCCCAGCGTGTATTACGACCTCCCTTTTGTCGCAGGTAGATTGCTATAGGAAAACTCTAACCGCAGCAACGGTGAGAATTCTTTAAAAGCAAGTCCAATGGTAATTGTGCGAGTACGTACTTGAGGAGCGAGATCTTCAGGGATCCGCTCCCGTTCGCAGTCGGCACGTGGATAATTACGAAAATCGTCGCCGATCGACAGACGAAGACTCGGCCGCGCCTTGTTGTCGCGACGCGGCGCTGCCGAATTCAGCTGTCGATCCCTTTTCAATATATCATACGGTTCTCTCTCTCGACACTGACGTCACGATACCGCTTAAACCGGTGCGAAGCGAACCTTCGCGTGAGGGGTGCGAACAAAAACACGTAAACGGCCGCGGTTTTAAATTGTCCGTAAGTTCAACGAACTTGACGAACGCTTAACCTTCCGCAGTGTCACATACACAAACGGATACGGGAATCGCGGCCCAGAATTTAATATTTCGGACGAACGCGATACTAAATAGTTTTTAACATATTTAAACAAGTATGCTAGTAAGCAAGCAGCATGCTAGTATGAGAGCAACTAGCTAGTAAGCGAGCAGCAAGCTAGTAAGGAAGCAGCGTGCTAGTAAGCGAGCAGGAAGCAAGTAAGGAAGCAGCATGCTAGTAATCAAGCTGTAAGCTATTAAGCAACAAGTAAGCTAGTAGGCAAGAAGCAGGCTAGTAAGCAAGCAGTAAGCTAGTAAGCATGCAGTGAGCTAGTAAGCGAGGAGGAAGCTGGTAAGAAAGCAGTTTCATAGTAAGGAAGCTGTATGCCTGTAAGCAACCAGTAAGCCAGAAAGCAAGCAGCATGCTGGTAAGAACGCAGTTGGGTAGAAAGCATGTAGGAAGCTGGCAAGCATGCAATAAGCTAGTAAGCAAGCAGTGAGCAGACAAGCAAGCAGGAAGCTAGTAAGAATGCAGTAAGATAGAAAGCAAGCGGTAAGCTAGCAAGCAAGCAGCTGGCTAGGAAGAAAGAAATTCGCTAGTAAGCGAGCAGGAAGCTAGTAAGGAAGCAGTATGCTAGTAAACAAGCAGTGAGCTAGAAAGCGAGGCGGAAGCAAGTAAGGAAGCTGTACGCTAGAAAGCAAGGAGTAAGCTAGCAAGCAAGCAGCAAGCCAGTAACAAAGCAGTAAACTATTAAGCAAGCAGAAAGTTGGTAAGAAAGACGTTAGCTAGAGAGCACGCAGTAAGCTAGTAAGGAAGCAGTATCCTAGTAAGCAAGCAGTAAGCTAGAAAGCAAGCAGCAAGCTTTTAACAAAGCACTAAGGTACTAACAAAGGAGTATGCTAGTAAGTAAGCAGAATGCTAGTAAGCAACAAGTAAGATAGTAAGCAAACAGCAGCCTCATAAGGAAGCAATCATCTAGTAAGAAAGCTGCATGCTAGTAAGAAAGCAGTAAGCTAATAAGCAACAAGTAAGCTAGTATGCAGCCAGCAGGCTAGTATGGAAGCAATTAGCCAGTAAGTAACCAGTAAGCTAGTAAGCATGCAGTGAGCTAGTGGGCAAGCAATGAGCCAGTAAGCGAGGAGGAAGCTAGTAAGGAAGCAGTATGCTAGTAAGCAAGCAGCAAGCTAGTAAGCAAGCGGCATGCTAGAAAGCAAACAGCAGTCTCGGAAGCAAGCAGTAAGCTAGTAAGGAAGCAATATGCTAGTGTGCAAGCAGTACGCTAGTAGGCAACCAGTAAGCTAGTTAGCAAGCATCAGGCTAGTGTGAACGCAATTAGTTAGTAAGAGAGCATTGTGCTAGTAAGGAAGCAGTACGCTAGTTAGCAAGCAGTAAGCTGGAAAGCTAGCCGTGAGCTAGTAAGCAAGCAGTAAGATTGCAAGCAAGCAGCAGCCTTGTCACAGAGCAGTTAACTAGTAAGAAAGCAGTATGCTAGTAAGCAAGCTGTATGTTAGACTGCAGGCAGCATGCTAGTAAGCAAGCAGTAAGCTAGTAAGCTAGCAGTAAGCTAGTAAGCAAGCAGTAAGCTAGTAAGCAAGCAGTAAGCTAGTATGCAACATGTATGCTAGTGAGCAAGCAGCAGGCTAGTATCAAAGCAATTAGCTAGTAAGAGAGCAGTGTGCTAGTGAGGAAGCAGTATGCTAGAAAGCAAGCAGTAAGCTAGTAGGCTACCAGTATTGTTAAAGTACTAAGGGACTTTAACATGGGTCCGGATGAGGAAACAGTCAGGGAGAGAAATTGTTACAAGTTTTTCAATAAATTTTTTTTTACAAATATATAAATGAATTCTTTATAAAATTATAACAGAAAAACTAGAAACTAAAAAGAGAATGATTGGAGGGTGGCTCGCTCTCTGGCCCCGTCTCCTCTTTTTTGTCTCCTTTTTTCTAGTTTTCACTGCGGAGGCTTTCTGATATAAAAGAATCCGCCTAATATATACTTTTGCGGACAAGTCAACAATCGCGCGCTCGTCAGCTGTTTCTCACGCTCCAGCGACAGTCTGGTGTGCTTGGAGGGGAGAGCTGGCTGGCTATCTAGCGCTCTATCTAGTGGACTGTATATTCTTCTCTTTCTGGTCGATGAGATTCGTTTCCAACGATTTCACCGACGCGCACAACCGAGTAGACGAGCTTTTCTCCGTTCTGCCGGGTTCTCTTCGCAATGCCACAGACGGGAAACCAAATGGAGGTTGTAAGGCTCCAAGAGGCTGGTTCGGCTTCCTCGACGGCTGCTCCTCAGGAGCAACCTGCGGTATGCTCTCGTGGTTGCGAATCCGGCGATTCCTTCATCAAAGGAACGCCCGGCAGCCAGCCGTGGCTACCTCGACGGAGGCTCCTATGTACCGAGGCACTGGCCTGCGGCTCACCGGTTGAGGACTCAATCCCCTGCAATTCCATACACCCTACGTTCACAGACCAGTGTGGTCGACTCACAGCTTGTAGTGGGTGTAGCGATGGAAGGAAGGCTCTTCGAACTCTTTGCTCCACCGAACACTTAGGCTCTACTTATTGTCCCCTCACGACGGTATATTGGAGCGGGTTCTCCGACGCCCGATGCACGGAGAGCACCACGAAGTGATATCCTCCCTGAATATCTATCTTCCGATTGCTCCTACGCCGTATAGCTCTAATCTGGTCGTTGAAACTTTCCACCCCACCGGTCGGTGTACTCTCAGTGGTACACAGGACGGGTGGTTCCAGTGGGTTTCGTACGACCTCAATGAACGGTGAACTACCACTAGGTGATACCAGTATGTCGATATCAGCCTTCCAGTAGCTTCAACCGGATAATTGGAAGAAGACTCAAGGCGATCCACACCGAATCTCGAACGTCGCAGTCGCGTCCACGAACTGCAACGTTCAATCACAATCCTGCGTCTACGATCGCTTCACACTCGGCGTGCCTTGCGATCGTTGCAACGTCAGGCAGATTGTCCTTTTTCTGGGGAAAATCACAAGTCGCTATGATGAGATTTTCCAATAAATTGTTTGTCCGCAATCTGATTCTATTACGAGCAGCGAGATCGACTCATTCTCCTCGGAGCTCGTAGGTAAATGGGAACGCGACCGTCACAGGGTCCGCTCTTGATCGCCGACGGCTCAAGAATGACCCGTGACGATCTGCAAGCAGCGACGGCCACGGCCGGCTCCTTCGCTCAAGCGCAGAACCGGGAGCTACACCTCGCGATGCTGGGCACGGGCTGCTACGCGCCGCGTTTCGTCTATCGATCTTTCTCCGATAGATCTCATTTCTCTCTCTTTCTCAGCGCTAACAACACAATTCCTAGAATTTGTTCCAAAACTCGAGAATTTCAGTGAAGCTAGCTTGAAAAAACACGTGAATAGCCGCGGTATACTAATCTGAACGATGGAAAATTTCCACGTCAGCACAACCATCTAGAATTACGCGAATTCAATATAGATACGGGCATCGCGGCCGAGTTTCTACGTCTCGGACTCACGCGATATTTAAACAAGTATGCTAGTAAGCAAGCAGTAAGCTAGTAAGCGAGGGGGAAGCTAATAAGGAAGCAGTACGCTAGTTAGCAAGCAGTAAGCTGGAAAGCAAGCAGTGAGCTAGTAAGCAAGCTGTAAGCTAGTAAGCAAGCAGAAAGCTAGTAAGCATGCAGTGAGCTAGTAAGCGAACACGGCGCTAGTAAGGAAGCAGTATGCTAGTAAGCAAGCAGTAAGCTAATAAGCAACATGTATGCTAGTAATCAAGCAGCAAGCTAGTATCAAAGCAATGACCTAGTAAGAGAGCAGTGTGCTAGAAAGGAAGCAGTATGCTAGAAAGCAAGCAGTAAGCTAGTAGGCTACCAGTATGCTAGTAATCAACCAGTGAGCTAGTAAGCGAGGGGGAAGCTAGTAAGGAAGCAGTAAGCGAGTAAGCACAAAGAAAGCCAGTAGGCAAGCAGCAGGCTAGAAAGAAAGCAATTAGCTAGTAGAAAGCAGTGTGCTAGAAAGCGAGCAGAGAGCTAGAAAGCAAGCAGCAAACTAGTAAGCAAGCCAGTAAGCTAGAGAGCAAGCAGCAGGCTAGTAGGCATGCTGTAAGCGAGTAAGCTTGCTGTAAGCTAGTAAGCAAGCAGTAGACTTGTAAGAGAGGAGGAAGCTAGTGAGAAAGCAGTATGCTAGTGTGCAAGCAGTAAGCTAGTAAGCAACCAGTATGCTAGCAAGCAAGCAGCAGGCTGGTCAGAAAGCAGTTAGTTAGTAAGAACGCAGCACGATAGTAAGCAAGCGGTAGCATAGAATGCAAGCAGCAAGCTAGTAAGCAAGCAGTAAACTTGTAAGCAAGCAGAAAGCTCGTAGGCACGCAGTGAGCTAGTAAGGAAGCAGTGAGATAGTAAGCGTGCAGTGAGCCACTAAGCACGGAATGAGCTAGTAAGTGAGCAGGAAGCATGTAAGTAAGCAGTGAGCCGGTAAGCGAGCAAGGAGCTGGTAAGGAAGCAGTATGCAAGTAAGCAAGCAGTAAGCCAGTAAGCAATCAGTAAGCTACTAAGCTACCAGTAGGCAAGTTAGCAAGCAGTTAGCTTACCCTCAGGGGCTGCCAGCCTTTCAGCTGCAGTACGGGCTTAACGAACCCGGGGTACCCGAGTCATACACACGCCGTAAGCCTCCTGTTGGTCGTCACAACGACCCATTCACAATTCCCTATTGGTTTTGTGAATGGTACGTGACGGCAGGAGGAACGGGGGTCTTGGCTTAACCGCCTGGGCCACGAGTATGGCGACTCTATAAAATCGCCCTCCAATCCTAAGCTATGGTGCGCGGCGATGGGATGCATGGTTGGGGGAGAAGGCCCAATCCCAAGCGGCCACCTCCGGGGAACCTGCCGAACCCCCGGAGTATTAGGCTTACCCGGGTAAGGCGGCTCTGCCCGGGTGGACCTTTATTTCCGACCATCTCGTGGGATTTTTATGGACACAGAAAATAAAATGGGGATGGGGCGGGTTTTGTCGGTTGGGGAGGACGGAGACGGGGTTGGGGTTAGGGTGGCGGCGCTCGCGCCCCACTCAGCGCCAGGTCCGGCTTCGTGGAGGGCGGAGGAGGACGACGAGACGGCGTCGGTCTCGTCCTTCTCCTCCAGCACGAGCCACATAGGCTCTAAGAGGAAGAGGACGGGGCAGGCCGTCGTCGAGGTGGGCGGGGCGATGAGCCCGTCGGTGAGGCTGAGTTGCCTCAGGGACGAGGTGACCGAGGAGATATCGGAGAGGATCTCCTCGTCCCTGAGGCGGGTGGAGAAAGTCGCCGCTGCCTGCGCCTTTAAGGGGCAGAAAAGCGGTGGCGCGGAGGCCCTGAAGGCCGCGGCGGAGGAAATGAGGGAGGCGGCGCGGGAGCTCAGAGGGCGGAACGCCCGTCTGCAGCTCCTGTTGGAGGAGGAGCGACAGGGGAGGAGGAGGGCAGAGGCGCTGTGGAACAGCGCGGCCCTCCCTCCCATCCTCCCTCCTCCTCCACCGCCGCGTCCCTCGGCGGAGGTAAACAAGCGGAGTGCGGCGGCAGTGGTGCGGGGCACCGCGGGCCTCTCCACCCGCACTCCGCCCGTGAAGAAGTCCCCGTCCTCCTCAGAAGATGATCTTCTGAGGAGGATTGGGGACATGATTGATGGCAAGCTGGCCGCCTTCCGGGAGGAGATCCTCGCCGGAAGAGCGGTCAGCAGGAAGGCGGTGCCTCCCCGACCTGTTCCGGTACAGTCGGGGAAGGCAAAGAAGGGCGGAGTGAAGGCTCCGCCCAGCGTTGCGGCACCAGGGCCCCGGGTCGCGACCCCCAAGGGGGGTGGTGTACCCGTGGTCGCGGTGGTCGCGTCCTCCACAGCACCCTCCCAAGGGGGGGTGGCGTGGAGCGAGGTGGTGGGGCGGAAGGCGAAGCGGGCGGCGAGGAAGGCCTCGCAACCGCGGCCTCCGCCTCCGCCGCCGGCGGCCAAGGTAAAGGCCGCGAAGGTCGGGAAGGCACGACCAGGTCGTCCCCCAAAAACGGCAGCGGTGACGCTGACCGTTGCGCAGGGGGGCGACCTGACCCTCGCGGAGGCGATGCGGCTCGCCAGGGAGAATATCTCCCTGGAAGAGCTGGGCATCGCCTCCGTGAGGGCGAAGAGGGCCGTGACCGGGGGTCTCTTGCTGGAGATCCCCGGTGCAGAAGGCGGCGCGAAGGCGGATCGTCTCGCCCAGAGGCTCCGGGAGCAGCTGGGCGAGCGAGGTGTCCGGGTCGCCCGGCCCACGAAGCGCACGGAGATGCGCGTTTGTGGGCTGGACGACTCGGTCAGCGCACAGGATGTGTCCCGTGCCCTTGCGAGGGCGGGGGACTGTCCTGTGGAGGACCTGCGGATCGGAGAGATCCGCAGGTCGCCCTCCGGCCTCGGGTCGGTGTGGGCCCGGTGCCCCCTCTCCGCCGCCCGTAAGGTGGCGGAATCCGGGAGGGTGTTGGTGGGGTGGGTTTCGGCGCGAGTGGAAATCCTCGCGCCGCGCCCGCTCCAGTGTCACCGCTGCCTCGAATTGGGGCACGTGAGGCAGTGGTGCACTTCGCCGGTGGACCGCAGCGGTCAGTGTTACCGCTGCGGTGCCAAAGAGCACCGTGCGAGCCAGTGCTCGGCGGCCCCCCACTGCCCGCTGTGTGCGGACATGGGGAGGCCAGCCGATCACAGGGTGGGGAGCAAGAAGTGCTCCCCCCCCTCCCGGAAGGAGAGGAAGAGGCGGGCTGCACCGGCTCCGGTGCCGAGGGCGGTGGCATCGTCCTCCATGGAGGTGGACGGTGCTACGGGGATGGACGGCCGGGAGGAGGCTGGCGCGGCCATTAATTAATGCCGCCCCGCCTCCTCCTCCAGGCCAACCTCAACCACTGCTGCGCGGCACTGGACTTGATGTCCCAAGTCCTCGCGGAGTGGGCGGTTGGCCTGGCGGTCGCCGCCGAGCCGTACCGCGTCCCTGATCACCCTCATTGGGTGGGCGACGCGGACGGCTTGGTGGCGACGGTATGGGGAGGGGGCGACGGGTCCCCACCGTTCTCCTTGTTGGAGCGCGGTCGGGGATTCGTCGCCGTGGACTGGGGGGGAGTCGCTGTGGTGGGGTGCTACATTTCGCCCCGTAGCGGTCACGCTGCGTTCGAGCTGTACTTGGCCGAGGTCGCGGCATGCGTGCAGCGCTACGCGGCCCCGCCGGTGCTGGTCCTGGGGGATTTTAATGCCAAGTCGGTGGCTTGGGGATCCCCCAGGACCTCCGTTCGCGGCGGGATCCTGGGCGATTGGGCGGCGGGGCTCTACCTCCGGGTATTGAACCGGGGGTCGGAGCACACATGCGTGCGGCGATATGGGGGGTCCATCGTGGATGTTGGATTCGCGACCCCCAACGCCGTGCGCATGGTGTCGGGTTGGCACGTGGTCGCGGGGGCAGAGACACTCTCCGATCACCGGTACATCCGGATGGAGGTCTCTGCCGCCGCGAGTGCATCCCGACACGGCAGCCTGCGTGGCACCCCACCACGCTGCTGGGCGCTTCGGCGCCTGGACAAGGACGCCCTGATGGCAGCTGCCCTCGCTGCAACTTGGCCGCAGGGAGCGGCCGAGTTGCCGAGCATAGAGGAGGAGGTCGCCCGGCTCGGAGCATTGGTCGCGGGTATTTGCGACGCGGCGATGCCTCGGGTCGGGCGGGCTTCTCCTCGCCGGGCGGTGTACTGGTGGTCGGACGCGATCGCGGAGTTGCGAGTCGCGACTGTCCGCGCCCGACGCCAGTACACCCGCGCGCGCCGTCGTCAACGTACAGGCGACGGCGTGGCGCGAGCGAGGGCAGCTGATGACCTGTATGGAGCATACCGCGTGGCGCGGGTTGCTCTGCAGGTCGCCATCAAACGGGCCAAGACCCAGGCATGGAAGGAGCTCCTCCAGACCCTTGATGACGATCCATGGGGGCGCCCATATAAGGTGGTGCTGAATAAGCTCCGCCCGTGGGCGCCCCCCGTCACCGAGGGTCTTGACCCCCGGCTGCTGGAGGACGTGGTCAATACACTCTTCCCAATTGGGGAGAGGGGACCGCGTCCTCCGGCGGCGGCGGCTGTCCCAGTGGAGTGGACGGCCGATCTGGGGGTCACGCAGGAGGAGCTGGCAGCGGCCATCAGACGGCTCGGGGTTCGTAACACGGCCCCGGGTCCGGATGGTGTGCCCGGCCGGGTTTGGGTCTTGACCCAGGGCGTCCTTGGGGCCGACCTCAGGCGGTTGTTCGACCGCTGCCTGAGGGACGGGCGATTCCCCCCCAGTTGGAAGGTGGCGAGGATGGTCCTCCTCCGGAAGGAGGGTCGGCCCGCGGAGTCTCCCTCCGCATACCGGCCCATTTGTCTCCTCGACGAGGTGGGCAAGCTCTTCGAGCGTGTGATTGCTGCCCGCCTCGTCGAGCACCTGTCGCGGGGTGATCCCGGTCTGGCCGACTGCCAGTTCGGTTTCCGGGGGGGCCGATCGACTATCGACGCGATAGGTCGTGTGAGGGCCCTCTCGGAGGCGGCCGTCTCCCGGGGAGGGGTGGCATTGGCAATATCCTTGGATATTGCCAATGCCTTTAACACCCTCCCCTGGGAAGAGATAAGGAGGGGGCTCGAATATCATCGAGTCCCCCCTTGTCTCAGGGCGGTCGTCGGGGATTATCTCCGCGGCAGGTGGATCGAGTATCCGGGCCGGGATGGTGATATGCGGAGGGAGGTGTACTGCGGTGTTCCGCAGGGGTCGGTCCTCGGGCCACTCCTGTGGAACATCGCGTACGACTCGGTGTTGCGGGCCGGCCTCCCCGACGGCGTCAGCACGGTGTGTTATGCGGATGACACACTGGTGCTGGCCGTCGGGGCGCACTGGGGGAGGGCCATGCGTCGCGCGGAGGAGGGGTCGCAACGCGTCGTCGACCGGATCAGGGGGATGGGGATGACGGTGGCGGTCCATAAGACCGAGGTGATTGCGTTTCATTCACCTCGGCAGGATCCGCCACCCCCTCTGATTCGGGTGGGTGGGGCTGACATCGAGGTGAAGCCCCAGATCAGGTATCTGGGGCTGATCCTCGATAGCCACTGGCGTTTCGAGAAGCATTTCCGCTGCCTGGTCCCCCGGTTGGAAAGGATGGTTGCGGCTCTGGGCCGGATCCTGCCCAACCTGGGGGGCCCGGCGGGCCGAGTTCGTCGCCTCTATGTGGCAATGGTCCAGTCGGTGGCCCTATACGGGGCCCCCGTCTGGGCGGACGACCTGGCTGCCTCCCGGCGCAGCATGACTATGCTGCGTCGGGTGCAGAGGCGCATGGCGCTCAGGGTCGTCCGCGGGTATCGGACCATGTCACATGAGGCGGCGACGGTTCTAGCGGGGATGCCGCCCATGGACCTGCTCGCGCGGTCGCACGCGGTGATGTACCGGCACCGCGTCGACCGTCGCGCGGGGGTGGGGGCGGTCCTGGGCGGGCAGAAACCTGCTTGGGGCGATTTGAAGCGCCAGGCCCGGCAGTCCGTGTTGCTCGCGTGGCAGGAGCGGCTGGCTCTGCCAACCGCGGGGCACCGGACTGTCGGGGCTGTTCGGCCACTCCTGAAGGAGTGGCTGGACAGAGGCCATGGCTGCCTCACCTACCGGCTGGCACAGGTATTTTCCGGGCATGGCAGCTTCGGAAGATACCTGTGCCGGATAGGGAAGGAGCCGACGGCGCGTTGCTGCCACTGCGAGGCTGAGCAGGACACGGCGGATCATACCCTGGAGGTATGCCCCGCGTGGGAGGTGGAGCGCCGTGTCCTGGTCGGCGTTGTCGGGCGGGATGTCTCGCTGCCGGGCGTGGTGCGCGCCATGCTCGGCAGCGAGGAGAAGTGGAGGGCCGTGGCCTCCTTCTGCGAGAACGTAATGTTGCAGAAGGAGGCCGCGGGGAGGGAGCGCGAGCTTCAGCGGCGCGCTGAAGCTCGCGCTCGTGCGGTGGCCCGAGGTCGTCGCCCGGTCGCGAGGCGTCGCGGGCGGCCGCCTCGGCGTGGCGGATGACCTAGGCTGGGAGGGGGGTCCTGAGGGGACCCTCCTCCCGCCAGGCGGCGCCGGGTCGGACCGGTTGGGGGTAGGAGTGCCTCCCCCTACCGGTCCAACGCAAGGGGAGGCACCCTCGGCGGTCTGGTGCGGCCATGAACGCCCGGCCGCCGAGGGGTGGAAACGGGGTCGCGGGCGGTTGCGAGTTGGGGCTCGCAGCCGCCACTAAACGCGGCCCCGGGACGGATAGCGGCGGGATGGAGTGGCCCCGTCCCGCCGCTATGAGGCAGTGTGTCTACTGGGGGGACCGATTGTCCCCCCGGGGGATGGGCGCGAAAGCGCGGGCACGGGGAGGATACCGGAAGAATGCTTCGAGCGATTCCCCCCAAGGAGGTGGGAGGGAGTCTTTCGATTTTCCCCACGACAAAAAAAAAAAAAAAAAAAAAAGCAGTTAGCTTGTAAGCGAGGGGGAAGCTAGTAACCAAGCTGTAAGCTGTTAAGAAAGCAGTTAGCTAGAAAGCAAGCGGTTAGCTAGTAAGCAAGCGGTAAGCTGGTAAGCACACAGAGAGCTAGTAAGCAAGCAGGAATCTAGCATGGAAGCTGTATGCTAGAAAGCAAGCAGCAGGCAAGTAAGCAAACGGTAACCGAATAAGCTAGTAGAAAGTTAGTAAGCAAGCAGTGAGCTAGTAAGCGAAGAGGAAGCTAGTAAGGGAGCAGTATGCTAGTAATCAAGCAGTAAGCTAGAGAGCAAGCAACAAGCTAGTAAGAAGGATACAGCCATCAAGCAAGCAGTAAGCTAGTAAGACATAAGTATGCTAGAAAGCAAGCATCAGGCTATCAAGGAAGGAATTGGACATTCAGCAAACAGTAAACTAGTAAGCAAGCAGTAAGCTAGTAAGGAAGCAGTATGCTAGTAAGCAAGCTGTAAGCTAGTAAGCAACCTGTAGGTTAGTAAGCAAGAAGTAGGCTAGTGAGAAAGCAGCAAGCTAGCAAGCAGGCGGTAGAATAGTAAGCATGCAGTAAGCTAGTAAGCAGGAAGTGAGCTAGTAAGCGAGTAAGGATCTAGTAATGAAGCAACAAGCTAGAAAGCAACAGGTAAGCAAGTATGCGTGCAGATGGCTAGTAAGAAAGCAATTAGCTAGTAAGCAAGCAGTAAGCTAATAAGCATGCAGTGAGCTATTAAGCGAACAGGATGCTAGTAAGGTAGCAGCAAGCAGTAAGCTAGAATGCGTGCAGCAGGTTAGTAAGGAAGCGGAAAGCTAGAAAGCAAGCGGCAGGCTATTAAGCGAGCAGTAAGTGAATAAGCTAGCAGTAAGCTAATAAGCATGCAGTGAGCTATTAAGCATGCAGTAAGCTAGTAAACAACCTGCAAGCTAGTAAGCAAGCAGTAGGCTAGTGAGAAAGCAGCAATCCAGTAAGCAAGCTGTAGGCTACTATGCATGCAGTGAGCTAGTTAGCGAGGATGAAGCTAGATAGCAAGCTGTGTGCTAGTAAGCGAGCAGTGAGCTAGTAAGCAAGCAATAAGCTGGCATGAAAGCAATTAGCTTGTAAGCAAGGGGTAAGCTAGAATTCTAGCAGAAAGCCAGAAAGCAAGCAGTAAGCTAGAAAGCAAGCAGCAGGCTAGTAAGCATGCAGTAGGCGAGTAAGCTAGCAGCAAGCTAGTAAGCAAGCAATATGCCAGAAAGCAAGGCGCAGGCTAGTAAGCAAGCGGTAAGCTAGTACGCAAGCAGCGAGCTAGTAAGCGAGGAGCAAGCAGGTAAGCTAGCATTGCGCTAGTAGCGAGCCGGAAGTTAGTAAGGATGGAGCCTGCTATTAAGCAAGTCGTAAGCACGTTAGCAACAGGTAAGCTAGTAAGCCAGAACCTGTCTAGTAGAAAAGCATTTAGCTAGTAAGACAGCAGAATGCTGGTAAGCAAGCAGCAAGCTAGAAGGCTAGCAGTAAGCTGGAAATGAAGCAGTAAGCTAGAAAGCATGCAGTAAGCTAGTAAGCGAGCTGGAAGCTTGCATGGAAGCAGTATGCTAGTATGAAAGCAGTTAGCTAGTATGAGAGCAGTAAGCTAGTAAGCAAGCAGTAATCTAGTAGGCCAGCTGTGAGCTAGTAAGCAAGCAGGAAGGTAGTAGGCAAGCAGTGAACTAGTAAGCAAGCAGGAAGCTGGCATGAAAGCAATTAGCTTGTATGCATAGAGTAAGTTTGTATGCAAGGAGTGAGCTAGTAAGCGAGGAGGAATCTAGTAAGGAAGCAGTATGCTATTAAACAAGCAGTAAGCTGATAAGATAGCAGTTAGCTGGTATGAAAGCGGTAAGCATGTAAGCAAGCTGTAAGCCGGTAAGCAAGGAGTGAGCTAGTACGCGAGTCGGGAGATGGTAAGCGAGGAGGAAGCAAGTAAGAAACCAGCATGATAGTGAGGAAGCAGTAAACTAGTAAGCAACAAGTAAGCAAGTAAGAAAGCAGTAAGCATGTAAGTAAGCAGTTAGCTAGTACGCAAGCTGTAAGCTAGTTAGCGACCAGTAAGCTAGTAAGCGAGCACTAAGCTAGTAAGCCAGCAGTATGCTGGTAAGCAAGCAGTGAGCTTGTAAGCATGCAGTGATCTAGAAAGGAAGCAGTATGCAAGTACGCAAGCCGTAGACTAGTAAGCTAGAAGTAAGCGAGTAAGCTAGCAGTAGGCTAGTAATCAAGCAGTAAACTAGTAAGTGAGCAGGGATCTAGTAAGAGAGCACAATGTTAGTAAGCATGCAGCAGGCTATCAAGCAACCAGTATGCTAGTAAGCCAGCAGGAAGCTGGTGAGGAAACAGTATGCTAGAAGGCAAGCAATAAACTCGTATGCAAGCAGTAAGCTGGAAAGCAAGCAGTGACCTAGTAACCGAGCTGGGATGTTGTAAGAAAGCAGCATGATAGCAAGCAAGCAGTAAGCTATTAAGCGAAAAGAAAACTAGTAAGCAAGCAGTAAGCTGGTATGCAACACGTTAGCTAGGAAACAAGCACCAGGCTATTAAGAAAGCAATTAGCTAGTAGGAAAGCAGTGTGCTAGAAATTAAGCAGCAAGCTGGCAAGGAAGCAGCAAGCTATTGTGCAAGCAGTGTGCTAGTAAGCAAGCAGGATGCTAGAAAGCAAGCAGCGAGCTAGTAAGCGAGCAGTTAGGTAGTAAGCAAGAATTAAGCTAGCAAGCATCAAGTGAGTTAGTAAGCAAGCAGTGAGCTAGTGAGCGAGCAGTAAGCTAGAAAGCTAGCAGCAAGCTAGCAAGGAAGCAGGAAGCGAGTAAGCTAGGTGCAAGCTAGTAAGCAAGCAGTGAGCTAGTAAGAAATCAGAAGCCTTGTGAGCAAACAGCAACCTAGTAACCAAGCAGTAATTTAGTAAGCAAGCAGTTATCTAGTGAGCAAGCAGTGAGCTAGTAAGAAATCAGGAGGCTAGTTAGCAAGCAGCAAGCTAGTAAGCAAGCAGTAAGCTAGTAATCCAGCAGAGTGCTAGTAAGCAACAAGTAAGCAAGTAAGCAGGCAGTAGGCTAGTAAGAAAGCAGTTAGCTAGTAAGAAATCTGTAGGCTAGTGTGCAAGCAGCAAGCTAGTAAGGAAGCAGTGAGCTAGTAAGCGAGCAGGGAGCTCGTAACGGAGCAGTATGCTAGTAAGCAAGCAGCAAGCTAGTGAGCAAGCAGTGAGCTACTAAGGGTGGAGGCACCTAGAAGGGAAGCAGTATGCTAGCATGCAAGGAGCAAGCTACTAAGCGACCAGTTGTCTTGTAAGCAAGTAGTAAGCTAAGAAGCAAGTGGTAACGTAGTAAGCAACCAGTAACGTAGTAAGCATGCTATTAGCTAGTAAGCAAGCAGTAAGCTGGCAAGATAGCTGTTTGCTAGTGAGCAAGCAGTAAGCTAGAATGCAAGCAGTGAGCTATGAAGCGAGGTGGACGCTAGAAAGTAAACAGTTTGATAGTAAGCAAGCTGTAAACTAGTAAGTAACCAGGAAGCTAGTAACGAAGCGGTAAACTGGCAAGCGAGGGGGAACCTAGAAAGCAAGCAGTCTGATAGTAAGCAAGCTGCAAGCTAGTAAGAAGCAAGTAGGCTAGTAAGCAAGCAGCAGGCTAGAAAGAAAGCTAGTAGCTATTGAGAAATTAGTATGGCAGTAAGCAACCAGTAAGCTACAAAACAAGCAGTAAGCCGGTAAGCAAGCAGTAAGCTGGCAAGCGAGCAGTGAGCGTAGTAAGCGTGCAGGGAGCTAATAAGGAAACTGTATGATAGGAAGCAAGCAGCAAGCCAGTAAGCAAACAGGAAGCTATAACGCAAGCAGCAGGCTTGTAGGCATGTAGAAAGCGAATATGCTAACAGTATGCTAGTAAACAAGCAGGAAGCTAGCAAGGAATCAGTATTCTAGTAGGCAAGCGGTAAGCTAGTATGCAAGCAGGGAGATAGTAAGCTAGCAGTAAGATAGTAAGCAAGCAATGTGCTAGTAAGCAAGCAGCAGGCTAGTGGGAATGCAGTTAGTTAGTAGGGAAGCAGTAAGTTTGTAGCAAAGCATTAAGATGGTAAGCAAGCAGCAGGCTTGTAAGCATGCAGAAAGCGTCTATGCTAGCAGTAAGCAACAAGCAGTGTGCTAGTAAGCGGGATAGAATCTAGTATGGAAGCAGCATAATAGCAGGCAAGCTGTAAGCTAGTAAGCAACAAGTAAGCTAGAATGCAAGGAGTAAGCGAGTAAGCTAGCAGTAACATAGTGAGCAGGCAGTAAGCTAGTAAGCAAGCGGTAAGCTAGAAAGCATGCGGCAAGCTAGTTAGCAAGCAGTCGGCTTGTAAGCAAGCAGTAAGTTGGTAAGGAAGCAGATAGCTCGTAAGGAGGTAGTAAGGAAGTCAGAAAGCAGTATGCTTGTAAGCAGGCAGTAAGATAGTAAGCAACCAGTAAGCTTGTAAGCAAGCAGTAAGCTTGAAAGAAAGCAGGTAGCTAGTAATGAGGTAGTAAGCTAGTAAGAAAGCAGTATGCTTGTAAGCTAGCAGTAAGCTAGTAAGCAAGGAGTAAGCTAGTAAGCAAGAAGTGAGCTAATAAGCGTGGAAGAATCTAGTAAGGGAGGTGCATGATAGTAAGGAAATTGTAAGCTAGTAAGCAACAAGTAAGCTAGAATGCAAGCAGTAAGCGAGTAAGCTAGCAGTAACATATTGAGCAAGCAGTAAGATAGTAAGCAAGCTGTAAGCTAGTAAGCAAGCAGTAATCTAGTAAGCGAGCAGTGACCTAGTAGGCAAGCATTAAGCGAGTAAGCTAGCAGTGAGCTAGTAGGCGAGCAGGTAGCTGGGATGGAAGCAGTATGATAGTATGCAAGCAGTAAGGTAGAAAGCAAGCAGCATGCTAGTAACCAAGCAGTGAGCGGGTAAGCTAGTAGTATGTTAGTAAGCAAGCAGTGAGCTGGTATGAGAGCAGGGAGCTAGTAACAAAGCTGTAATCTGGTAAGCAAGCAGTTATCTGGTAAGCAAGCAGTGTGCTAGTAAGCAAGCAGGAAGCTAGTAAGAGAGCAGTTAGGTAGTAAGAAAGCTGTAAGCTAGAAAACAAGCAGCAAGCTAGTAAGGAAGCAGTATGCCAGATAGCAAGGAGCTGGTTGTCAAGAAAGCAGTTAGCTAGTAAGCAAGCTGTGAGCTAGTAAGCAAGCAGGAAGCTAGTTAGGAAGCAGTATGCTAGTAAGCAAGCAGTATGCTAGGACGCAAGCTGTGAGCTGGTAAGAGAGCAGTAGGTTAGTAACAAAGCAATATGCTAGTAAGCATACAGAAAGGTGGTAAGCAAGCAGTAATCTAGTGAGCGAGTAGTAAGCTAGTAAGCAAGCAGTGAGCCAGTAAACATGCAGTACGCTAGAGAGCGAGGTCCAGGCTGGTAAGAGAGCAGTTTTCTAGTAAGCAAGCAGTAGGCTAGTATGCAAGCAGTAAGCTAGAGTGCAAGCAGTAAGGTAGTGAGCAGTTAATAAGCTAGTTAGCAAGCAGTGTGCTAGTAAGTCAGCAGGGTGCCAGTATGGAAGCAGTATACTAGTAAGCAAGCGGTGAGCTTGTATGCGAGGAGGAAGTTAGTAAGGTCGCAGTATGATAGTATGCAAGCAGTAAGCTAGAAACCAAGCAGCAAGCTAGTAAGCAAGCTGTAAGCTAGTATGCAATCTCTAAACTAATAAGCAAGTAGTAAGCTTGTAAGCAATCAATAAGCTAGTTAGCAAGCAGTGAGCTAGTAAGCCAGCAGGGAGCTAGTAAGGAAGCAGTTTGCTAGTAAGGAAGCAGTATGCTAGTAAGCAAGCAGAAAGCTAGTAAGTAACCAGTAAGCTACTAAGCAAGCATTAGGCTGGTAAGAAAGCAATTAGGTAGTATGAAAGCAGTAAGCTAGTGTGCAAGCAGTGAGCTAGTAAGCGAGGAGGAAGCTAGTAAGGGAGCAGCATTGTTCCGTTTCGACGGTCGGAATGTTCCATTGACGGTAGCGAGCATGTGCGCGAATTTACGGGCGATAGTGCTCGCGATTCGGCAAAATTCGGAAATTTTCGGGTCAGGCTTGACCGAGCCGGATCGCGGTACGCGATCGCCGTTCAGATTCAATGCCAACACCAAACAATTAAGTGCGAACGGTGTGAACTTCAAAATTAATTTCAAATCGCTTGTTTTACGGAACTCTCACAGTTCTTTGTGACGGGATTTATCAACTAAAACCATTTACGCCTTAATATATTGTTTCTGTTAATCCGGTAAAGTTCCGTGCTTTATAAATTTACAACTTGTTATGAGTTCATTCTTCATACTCCAAACCTCGCCGTCCAGTCCTTAACAAAAATGGGCGAATCAGCTCTCATTCCAAACAGAACAAGTATGCTAGAAAGCAAGCAGCAATCTAGTAAGCATACAATAAGCTAAAATGCAAGGAGAAGGCTAGTAAGCTGGTAGTAGCTAGTAAGCAAGCAAGAAGCTAGTAAGCAAGCAGTGAGCTAGTAAGCAAGCTGGAAGCTAGTAAGGAAGCAGTAAGCTAGTTAGGAAGCAGTAAGCTAGTAAGAAAGCAGTTAGCTTGTAGGAAAGCGGTTTGCCAACCAGCAAGCAGTATGCTAGAAAGCAAGCTCCAGGATAGTAATCATGGAGTAAGCGAGCATGCTAGCGGTATGCTAGTATGCAAGCAGTGAGCTAGTAAGCGAGAAGAAAGCTAATAAGAGAGCAGCAAGTTAGTATGAATGAAGTAAGTTTGGAAGAATGCAGGAATGCAGTAGGAAAGCAGTTAGGTAGAAAACTGGCAGTAAGCTAGTGAGTAAGCAGTAAGCGAGTATGCTAGCAGTAAGCTAGTAAGCAAGAAGTGAGCTAGAAAGCGAGCAGGATGCTATTAAGGAAGCACTAAGCTAGAAAGCAAGTAGCAGGCCAGTGAGCATGCTGTAAGCGAGCAAGCTAGCTGTGAGCTGGTATGCAAGCAGTGAGCTAATAAGCGCGGAGGAAGCTAGTAAGGAATCAGTTTGCTAGTAAGCTAGCAATAAGCTTGTAAGCAACCAGTGAGCTAGTAAGCAAGCAGTAAGCTGGTTTAGAAACGAATTACCTAATAAACAATCAGAAAGCTAGCATGCAAGCAGTGTGGTAGTCTGCGAGGTGGAAGCAAGTAAGCAAGCTGTAAGGCAGTAACCTAGAAGAAAGCTTGTAAGCAAGCAGTAAGTTAATCAGCAAGCAGAGAGATAGTAAGCGAGCTGGAAGCTAGTAAGGGTAGCAGTACGCTTGTAAACAAGCAGTAAGCTAGTCAGAATGGAGTAAGCTTTTAAGCAAGCAGCAGCCTAGTAAGAAAGCAATTAGCTAGTAAGAAAGCAGTATGTTCGTAAGGAAGCAGTAAGCTTGTAAGCAAGCAGCAAGCTAGTAAGCAAGCAGTGAGCTAGTGAGCGAGCAGGGAGCTAGTAAGGAAGCAGTAAGCTAGTAGGCAAGCATTGAGCTAGTAAGCGAGCAGGGCGCTAGCAAGGAAGCATTAAGCTAGTGTTTAAATATCGCGTGTGTCCGAGACGTAGAAACTCGGCCGCGATGCCCGTATCTATATTGAATTCGTGTAATTCTAGATGGTTGTTCTGACGTGGAGATTTTCCATCGTTCAGATTCGTATACCGCGGCTATTTACGTGTTTTTTCAAGTTAGCTTCTCGGGAATTCTCGAGTTTTGAGAGAAATTCTAGGAATTGTGTTGCTAGCGACGAGAATGAGAGAGAACGTGATCTATCGAAGAAAGATCGATAGACGAAACGCGGCAGCGCCGCGCCGTGGCCACGCAGCGAGGAGCTGCCCGGTGCCCAGCAGCGCGATGCGTCGCTAACCAGTTCTGCGCCTGCGCGACGGAGCCAGCCGGGGACGTGGCTGCTTGCAGATTGTCACGGTTCAGTACTGAGCCGTCGGTGATCCAGAGTAGATCTATTGACGATCTCGCTCCGGTTTTCAATGAAGGCTCAGAAGAGTGTGAGCTAAGCTCGCTCGTAGTATAGAAAGCAAGTGGACAGCGATAAAAATTTATTGGAAAATCTCGTCATCGTGACTTGAGATTTTCCCAGAGATAGGACAATCTGCCTGGCGTTGTAGCGATCGCACGGCACGCCAGGTGTGAAGCGATTGTAGACGCAGGACTGTGATTGAACGTTGCCAGTCGTGGATGCGACTTTTTTTTTTTTTTTTTTTTTTTTTTTTTTTTGGTCGTGGGGAAAATCTTCGAAAGACTCCCTCCCACCTCCTTGGGGAGAGGTGGGAGGGGTGTGTGGGATTCCCCGCGCCGGTACAACGACAGGCGCGGGACCTACCCACTAAAAACCCCACGGTGACCCTTCGGCACGCTTTGGGAGGATACCGGGAATCGCTCGAAGCATTCTTCCGGTATCCTCCCCGTGCCCGCGCTTTCGCGCCCATCCCCCGGGGGGACAATCGGTCGCCCCAGTAGACACACTGCCTCATAGCGGCGGGACGGGGCCACTCCATCCCGCCGCTATCCGTCCCGGGGCCGCGTTTAGTGGCGGCTGCGAGCCCCAACTCGCAACCGCCCGCGACCCCGTTTCCACCCCGCGGCGGCCGGGCGTTCATGGCCGCACCAGACCGCCGAGGGTGCCTCCCCTTGCGTCGGACCGGTAGGGGGAGGCACTCCTACCCCCAACCGGTCCGACCCGGCGCCGCCTGGCGGGAGGAGGGTCCCCTCAGGACCCCCCTCCCAGCCTAGGTCATCCGCCACGCCGAGGCGGCCGCCCGCGACGCCTCGCGACCGGGCGACGACCTCGGGCCACCGCACGAGCGCGAGCTTCAGCGCGCCGCTGAAGCTCGCGCTCCCTCCCCGCGGCCTCCTTCTGCAACACTACGTTCTCGCAGAAGGAGGCCACGGCCCTCCACTTCTCCTCGCTGCCGAGCATGGCGCGCACCACGCCCGGCAGCGAGACATCCCGCCCGACGACGCCGACCAGGACACGGCGCTCCCCCTCTCACGCGGGGCATACCTCCAGGGTATGATCCGCCGTGTCCTGCTCAGCGTCGCAGTGGCAGCAACGCGCCGTCGGCTCCTTCCCTATCCGGCACAGGTATCTTCCGAAGCTGCCATGCCCGGAAAATACCTGTGCCAGCCGGTAGGTGAGGCTGCCATGGCCTCTGTCCAGCCACTCCTTCAGGAGTGGCCGAACAGCCCCGACAGTCCGGTGCCCCGCGGTTGGCAGAGCCAGCCGCTCCTGCCACGCGAGCAACACGGACTGCCGGGCCTGGCGCCTCAAATCGCCCCAAGCAGGTTCTTGCCCGCCCGGGACCGCCCCCACCCCCGCGCGACGGTCGACGCGGTGCCGGTACATCACCGCGTGCGACCGCGCGAGCAGGTCCATGGGCGGCATCCCCGCTAGAACCGTCGCCGCCTCATGTGACATGGTCCGATACCCGCGGACGACCCTGAGCGCCATGCGCCTCTGCACCCGACGCAGCATAGTCATGCTGCGCCGGGAGGCAGCCAGGTCGTCCGCCCAGACGGGGGCCCCGTATAGGGCCACCGACTGGACCATTGCCACATAGAGGCGACGAACTCGGCCCGCCGGGCCCCCCAGGTTGGGCAGGATCCGGCCCAGAGCCGCAACCATCCTTTCCAACCGGGGGACCAGGCAGCGGAAATGCTTCTCGAAACGCCAGTGGCTATCGAGGATCAGCCCTAGATACCTGATCTGGGGCTTCACCTCGATGCCAGCCCCACCCACCCGAATCAGAGGGGGTGGCGGATCCTGCCGAGGTGAATGAAACGCAATCACCTCGGTCTTATGGACCGCCACCGTCATCCCCATCCCCCTGATCCGGTCGACGACGCGTTGCGACCCCTCCTCCGCGCGACGCATGGCGCTCCCCCAGTGCGCCCCGACGGCCAGCACCAGTGTGTCATCCGCATAACACACCGTGCTGACGCCGTCGGGGAGGCCGGCACGCAACACCGAGTCGTACGCGATGTTCCACAGGAGTGGCCCGAGGACCGACCCCTGCGGAACACCGCAGTACACCTCCCTCCGCATATCACCATCCCGGCCCGGATACTCGATCCACCTGCCGCGGAGATAATCCCCGACGACCGCCCTGAGACAAGGGGG
Organism: Colletes latitarsis; assembly: GCF_051014445.1. Classification (NCBI taxonomy): domain Eukaryota; kingdom Metazoa; phylum Arthropoda; class Insecta; order Hymenoptera; family Colletidae; genus Colletes; species Colletes latitarsis. The sequence goes on along the minus strand of NC_135145.1, from coordinate 8,317,425 downwards.
GACTCGATGATATTCGAGTCCCCTCCTTATCTCTTCCCAGGGGAGGGTGTTAAAGGCATTGGCAATATCCAAGGATATTGCCAATGCCACCCCTCCCCGGGAGACGGCCGCCTCCGAGAGGGCCCTCACACGACCTATCGCGTCGATAGTCGATCGGCCCCCCCGGAAACCGAACTGGCAGTCGGCCAGACCGGGATCACCCCGCGACAGGTGCTCGACGAGGCGGGCAGCAATCACACGCTCGAAGAGCTTGCCCACCTCGTCGAGGAGACAAATGGGCCGGTATGCGGAGGGAGACTCCGCGGGCCGACCCTCCTTCCGGAGGAGGACCATCCTCGCCACCTTCCAACTGGGGGGGAATCGCCCGTCCCTCAGGCAGCGGTCGAACAACCGCCTGAGGTCGGCCCCAAGGACGCCCTGGGTCAAGACCCAAACCCGGCCGGGCACACCATCCGGACCCGGGTCCGTGTTACGAACCCCGAGCCGTCTGATGGCCGCTGCCAGCTCCTCCTGCGTGACCCCCAGCTCGGCCGTCCACTCCACTGGGACAGCCGCCGCCGCCGGAGGACGCGGTCCCCTCTCCCCAATTGGGAAGAGTGTATTGACCACGTCCTCCAGCAGCCGGGGGTCAAGACCCTCGGTGACGGGGGGCGCCCACGGGCGGAGCTTATTCAGCACCACCTTATATGGGCGCCCCCATGGATCGTCATCAAGGGTCTGGAGGAGCTCCTTCCATGCCTGGGTCTTGGCCCGTTTGATGGCGACCTGCAGAGCAACCCGCGCCACGCGGTATGCTCCATACAGGTCATCAGCTGCCCTCGCTCGCGCCACGCCGTCGCCTGTACGTTGACGACGGCGCGCGCGGGTGCACTGGCGTCGGGCGCGGACAGTCGCGACTCGCAACTCCGCGATCGCGTCCGACCACCAGTACACCGCCCGACGAGGAGAAGCCCGCCCGACCCGAGGCATCGCCGCGTCGCAAATACCCGCGACCAATGCCCCGGGCCGGGCGACCTCCCCCTCTATGCTCGGCAACTCGGCCGCTCCCTGCGGCCAAGTTGCAGCGAGGGCAGCTGCCATCAGGGCGTCCTTGTCCAGGCGCCGAAGCGCCCAGCGGCGTGGTGGGGTGCCACGCAGGCGGCCGTGTCGGGATGCACTCGCGGCGGCAGAGACCTCCATCCGGATGTACCGGTGATCGGAGAGTGTCTCTGCCCCCGCGACCACGTGCCATCCCGACACCATGCGCACGGCGTTGGGGGTCGCGAATGCAACATCCACGATGGACCCCCCATATCGCCGCACGCATGTGTGCTCCGACCCCCGGTTCAATACCCGGAGGTCGAGCCCCGCCGCCCAATCGCCCAGGATCCCGTCGCGAACGGAGGTCCTGGGGGATCCCCAAGCCACCGACTTGGCATTAAAATCCCCCAGGACCAGCACCGGCCGGGCCGCGTAGCGCTGCACGCATGCCGCGACCTCGGCCAAGTACAGCTCGAACGCAGCGTGACCGCTACGGGGCGAAATGTAGCACCCCACCACAGCGACTCCCCCCCAGTCCACGGCAACGAATCCCCGACCGCGCTCCAACAAGGAGAACGGTGGGGACCCGTCGCCCCCTCCCCATACCGTCGCCACCAAGCCGTCCGCGTCGCCCACCCAATGAGGGTGATCAGGGACGCGGTACGGCTCGGCGGCGACCGCCAGGCCAACCCCCCACTCCGCGAGGACTTGGGACATCAAGTCCTGTGCCGCGCGGCAGTGGTTGAGGTTGTCCTGGAGGAGGAGGCGGGGCGGCATTAATTAATGGCCGCGCCAGCCTCCTCCCGGCCGTCCGTCCCCGTAGCACCGTCCACCTCCATGGAGGACGATGCCACCGCCCTCGGCACCGGAGCCGGTGCAGCCCGCCTCTTCGTCTCCTTCCGAGAGGGGGGGGGAGCACTTCTTGCTCCCCACCCTGTGATCGGCTGGCCTCCCCATGTCCGCACACAGCGGGCAGTGGGGGGCCGCCGAGCACTGGCTCGCACGGTGCTCTTTGGCACCGCAGCGGTAACACTGACCGCTGCGGTCCACCGGCGAGGTGCACCACTGCCTCACGTGCCCCAATTCGAGGCAGCGGTGACACTGGAGAGGGCGCGGCGCGAGGATTTCCACTCGCGCCGAAACCCACCCCACCAACACCCTCCCGGATTCCGCCACCTTACGGGCGGCGGAGAGGGGGCACCGGGCCCACACCGACCCGAGGCCGGAGGGCGACCTGCGGATCTCTCCGATCCGCAGGTCCTCCACAGGACAGTCCCCCGCCCTCGCAAGGGCACGGGACACATCCTGTGCGCTGACCGAGTCGTCTAGCCCACAAACGCGCATCTCCGTGCGCTTCGTGGGCCGGGCGACCCGGACACCTCGCTCGCCCAGCTGCTCCCGGAGCCTCTGGGCGAGACGATCCGCCTTCGCGCCGCTTTCTGCACCGGGGATCTCCAGCAAGAGACCCCCGGTCACGGCCCTCTTCGCCCTCACGGAGGCGATGCCCAGCTCTTCCAGGGAGATATTCTCCCTGGCGAGCCGCATCGCCTCCGCGAGGGTCAGGTCGCCCCCCTGCGCAACGGTCAGCGTCACCGCTGCCGTTTTTGGGGGACGACCTGGTCGTGCCTTCCCGACCTTCGCGGCCTTTACCTTGGCCGCCGGCGGCGGAGGCGGAGGCTGCGGTTGCGAGGCCTTCCTCGCCGCCCGCTTCGCCTTCCGCCCCACCACCTCACTCCACGCCACCCCCCCTTGGGAGGGTGCCGTGGAGGACGCGACCACCGCGACCACGGGTACACCACCCCCCTTGGGGGTCGCGACCCGGGGCCCTGGTGCCGCAACGCTGGGCGGAGCCTTCACTCCGCCCTTCTTTGCCTTCCCCGACTCTACCGGAACAGGTCGGGGAGGCACCGCCTTCCTGCTGACCGCTCTTCCGGCGAGGAGCTCCTCCCGGAAGGCGGCCAGCTTGCCATCAATCATGTCCCCAATCCTCCTCAGAAGATCGTCTTCTGAGGAGGACGGGGACTTCTTCACGGGCGGAGTGCGGGTGGAGGGGCCCGCGGTGCCCCGCACCACTGCCGCCGCACTCCGCTTATTTACCTCCGCCGAGGGACGCGGCGGTGGAGGAGGAGGGAGGATGGGAGGGAGGGCCGCGCTGTTCCACAGCGCCTCTGCCCTCCTCCTCCCCTGTCGCTCCTCCTCCAACAGGAGCTGCAGACGGGCATTCCGCCCACTGAGCTCCCGCGCCGCCTCCCTCATTTCCTCCGCCGCGGCCTTCAGGGCCTCCGCGCCACCGCTTTTCTGCCCCTTAAAGGCGCAGGCAGCGGCGACTTTCTCCACCCGCCTCAGGGACGAGGAGATCCTCTCCGATATCTCCTCGGTCACCTCGTCCCTGAGGCAACTCAGCCTCACCGACGGGCTCATCGCCCCGCCCACCTCGACGACGGCCTGCCCCGTTCTCTTCCTCTTAGAGCCTATGTGGCTCGTGCTGGAGGAGAAGGACGAGACCGACGCCGTCTCGTCGTCCTCCTCCACCCTCCACGAAGCCGGACCTGGCGCTGAGTGGGGCGCGAGCGCCGCCACCCTAACCCCAACCCCGTCTCCGTCCTCCCCAACCGACAAAACCCGCCCCATCCCCATTTTATTTTCTGTGTCCATAATAGTCCCACGAGATGGTCGGAAATAAAGGTCCACCCGGGCAGAGCCGCCTTACCCGGGTAAGCCTAATACTCCGGGGGTTCGGCAGGTTCCCCGGAGGTGGTCGCTTGGGATTGGGCCTTCTCCCCCAACCATGCATCCCATCGCCGCGCACCATAGCTTAGGATTGGAGGGCGATTTTATAGAGTCGCCATACTCGTGGCCCAGGCGGTTAAGCCAAGACCCCCGTTCCTCCTGCCGTCACGTACCATTCACAAAACCAATAGGGAATTGTGAATGGGTCGTTGTGACGACCAACAGGAGGCTTACGGTGTGTGTATGACTCGGGTACCCCGGGTTCGTTAAGCCCGTACTGCAGCTGAAAGGCTGGCAGCCCCTGAGGGAGTCGTGGATGCGACTGCGACGTTGGAGACTCGGTGTGGATCGCCTTGAGTCTTCTTCCAATTATCCTTATAGATTATCCAATTAGAGCTACTGGAAGGCTGATACTGACATACTGGTATCACCTGGTGGTAGTTCACCGTTTGTAGAAGTCGTACGAAACCCACTGGAACCACCCGTCCTGTGTACCACTGAGAGTACACCGACCGGTGGGGTGGAAAGTTTCAACGACCAGATTAGAGCTATACGGCGTAGGAGCAATCGGAAGATAGATATTCAGGGAGGATATCACTTCGTGGTGCTCTCCGTGCATCGGGCCTCTGAGAACCCGTTCCAATATACCGTCGTGATGGGACAATAAGTAGAGCCTAAGCGTATGGTGGGGCAAAGGGTTCGAAGAGCCTTCCTCCCACCTCTACACCTACTACCAGCTGTGAGTCGACCACATTGGGCTGTAAAAGTAGGGTGGTTAGGTTAGCAGGGGAATTCGTCCTAATCGGGCGAGCCGCAGGCCAGTTCCTCGGACTATAGGAGCCGCCGTCGAGGTCGCTACGGCTGGCTGTCGGGCATTCCTGATTGAAAGGAATCGCTGGCTAGGCAGCTGTGTAGGCAGGCCGCAGGTCGCTCCTTAGGAGCAGCCGACGAGGAAGTCGAACCAGGACAGGAAGTACTCTTGCGTTGGTGGTGTCCAGACGCCATTCGTACGGTGAGCGTGCTCGCGGGATATAGCCTCTTGGAGACTTGCAACCTCCATTTGGTTTCCCGTCCGTGGCATTGCGAGAGCGAACCCGGTAGATCGGAGGAAAACTTCATCTACCCGGTTGTGCGCGTCGGTGAGATCGTAGGAAACGAATCTCATGGACCAGAAAGAAATTACAGTCCACTGGTTAGAGTACTAAATAGCCAGCCAGCTCTCCCCTCCAAACACACTAGACTGTCGCTGGAGCGCGAGATAAGCAGCTGACGCGCGCGTTAACATGTAAGCTGTCCGCAAAATATTCATACTTTGCTGTACAATTGTGTTACAGAAGGCCTCCACCAAGGTAAATCAATCGGGAGAGAAAAGAGGAGACCGGCCGGAAAAGCGAGCCGTGCTTTCCGCAATTTTTGTTTTCCGTTTTGTTTATTTTTACCTTATTCGACTTTTGTAATTCATCATATTTTCTAATAACAAATTTAATTTTTGTAAATGTTGTAACTGTTTTCTCTACCTGTCTGTTCCCACATCCGGACCCACGTTAAAGTCCCTTAGTACTTTAACATTTGGTCCTTCGAGCCGGATTCGAGGTAGAAAAGACAGTAGAGAGTTACAAGTACGCTCACGTAAGTTGTTACTTACGGGACGAATTTCGAGTCGATTTTCAATCCTCGAACAACAAAATCACCATGGCATTGTCCAGAGAGGCTGGTCGTAGCGAGATCGAAATCGATTTCGATGACCTGACCTCCCAATTTGAAGCGATGTCACGGTCGATTGCTAATTTAAAGAAACGCGGTCGAGCTCAGTACGATGAGATACTTCTCAAGTTGAAGCCCGACTCTGTATCCGAACAGTACAAGGAAGCTGTTGATCAGTATTTGGCTGTTCGGAGGAAACATCCACCTGCGAAGTGTGAATTAAGCAACTTCGTGATAAAGGGTGGACTCGAAGCATGGGAGACGATGTTCATGGAGTTCCAGGCGTACGTTGCCGCGGAGTTGACCAAACTCGCCGAGGATCAGAAAACGTCGGTGTCGTCCGTCAGCCAGCACGATGTTGCTATTGAACTCCCAAAGCAACGTCTCCATATATTTGGCGGTGATCCTCGTAAATGGAACCATTTTGACGATCTGTTCACCGCGAGTGTAATAGAAAACCCGAGGCTTTCAGATGTGCATCGACTGCAGTATCTGAACGCCTGTGTGGAAGATCAGGCACTGGCGGCGATCGCACCCCTGGAAATTACCGAGGGTAATTTCGAGGTAGCGTGGCGAACCCCGAAAGAGCAATTCGGGCTGCCACGTATTGTGATCGCCAAACTAATTCATCAGTTGACCAAAATGAAGACGATTAAGAAGGATGACCTGACTAGCTTACATCAGGTCACCATTGCCTTCAAACAGGCTTTCGCTGCTTTTGAAAAACAGGGCACTTACCGCGAGCAGCGAGATTGGCTGCTGGCCCATGCGATCAAAAGCAAGCTTGAAGGGTCTCTCAAATTAGAGTGGGAAATGTCCCAGAAGCTCTCCACAAAATTCCCTTCGTTTAACGAGTTAGTGGAATTTCTGGAGGTGCATGCTCGAGCCATCACCATGGTGAACGAAGGACAGAGCAAATCTGCGACAAATATCCCACCAAGATCCAAGGTGCGGAGTCACAACGCCGTGATGGAAAGCCATCAAGATTCAGGCGAGAATTGCAAGTTTCGCGAGCTCAACCACGAAATAGCACACTGTCGTGCTTTCCAGCGCTTGGCGCCTTACCACCGCTTGCAATATGTAAAAGATAACAGGTGGTGCGTGAATTGCATCTCGTCCGGCCATGAGGCTGGGCGTTGTCCGTCCGGGCAGGTATGCTATAAATGCACGGGTAGACACCATACCCTGTTGCATTTGGAGACGTCGGGACGCGAAATCGAAAGTCGAAAACCGACGACAGCGATTTCGAGAGAAAGACGTGATCAAAAGCGGCCTGCAGGCCCAGCGCGCCGGCCACACCAAGCCGAGCGTACGAAAAGCAACGCGCCGCCACCCGCTGCGACACCTCTGGCCGGTACGTCGCACTGTACCGCGACCGGTACCGACACGCCGAGGTCTGTGTTGATCGCAACGGCGAAAATGCGTGTGTATGGGGCAACGGTGCGTCGCGTATCGTACGCGCACTGTTGGACCAAGGGTCAGAGTCATCTTTTGTCTCCGTGAATTTACCGAATGATCTCAAATTCAAGCGGAGAAAAACTCCAGCCACTGTAACTGGCTTGGGGGGCGGCACTACCCAAAAGAAAAAACATAGTGTCGAATTGCGTCTGGAAGCGGTGCGAGGTGACGAACCGACGATGCAGACGGGAGCGTATGTCGTGCATATGATCACGAATTACGCCTCGCCTTTGACGAGCGCGCACGAATACGACGCGCTGAGTCACCTGCCGCTCGCAGACCCAGACCCTGCTATCGGTTCAGCGATTGAGGTTGTGATCGGAGCAGACTTGTACGCTCAAGTTATTCGACCTGGTTTTCGTCGAGTAAGCCGTACGGGTCCAATTGCCCAGGAAATCGCATTCGGCTGGATCGTATCCGGTCCGATAAATACAGCGGGCAAAATGGGCAAAACCGTAAGGACGTTACACTACAGCATCCTCGAAACGCTGGATACTGCGATTCGAAGGTTTTGGGAAGTCGAAGAAATCCCTTCGGCCTCGGTACGAACCCAGGCAGAAGAGGAGTGCGAAGCGTACTTCCGAAACACCGTCGCACGAGATGCGACAGGATGATTCGCTGTCCGATTACCTCTCGCCCACGCAAGACCGGATGCATTACTGGGAGATTCCTTCCGTATTGCTCTCTCCGCTGTCACGAGGCTGAGAAAAAAATTGGATGTTGATCAGAATCTCGTGCGAGAATACAGTGAGTTTCACGCGGAATATGAAGACCTGGGTCATATGACTCGACTCTAGACCATTGACACAACCAGGCTCGACACTCCGCATCGAGCGGTCATACGAGATGAAAGTGCAACGACTCGTTTGAGAGTCGTTTTCAATGCAATCAGACGAACTATGAGCGGTAGTTCACTGAACGATGTTCTCCACGTTAAAGACCCTTAGTACCTTAACAGCTAGTAAGCAAGCAGTAGGCTAGCAAGCGAGCAGTCAGCTATTGAGCAACCAGTACCCTAGTAAGCAAGCAGTAAGCTAGCAAGCAAGCCGCGAGCTAGTAAGCTAACACGGAGCCAGTAAGGAAGCATTACGCTAGTAAGCAAGCAATAAGCTAGTAAGCAACCAGTAAGCTAGAAAGGAAGCAGTAAGCTGGTAGGAAAGCAGTTAGTTAGTAAGCATGTAGTAAGCTAGTAAGCATGCAGTGAGATAGTAAGCAAGCAGCCAGATAGTAAGCGAGCAGGAAGCTAGTATGGAAGCAGTAAGCTAGTAAGCAAGCAGTAAGCAAGTAGGCAACAAGTAAGCTAGGAACTCCCCGACGGCGTCAGCACGGTGTGTTATGCGGATGACACACTGGTGCTGGCCGTCGGGGCGCACTGGGGGAGGGCCATGCGTCGCGCGGAGGAGGGGTCGCAACGCGTCGTCGACCGGATCAGGGGGATGGGGATGACGGTGGCGGTCCATAAGACCGAGGTGATTGCGTTTCATTCACCTCGGCAGGATCCGCCACCCCCTCTGATCCGGGTGGGTGGGGCTGACATCGAGGTGAAGCCCCAGATCAGGTATCTGGGGCTGATCCTCGATAGCCACTGGCGTTTCGAGGAGCATTTCCGCTGCCTGGTCCCCCGGTTGGAAAGGATGGTTGCGGCTCTGGGCCGGATCCTGCCCAACCTGGGGGGCCCGGCGGGCCGAGTTCGTCGCCTCTATGTGGCAATGGTCCAGTCGGTGGTCCTATACGGGGCCCCCGTCTGGGCGGGCGACCTGGCTGCCTCCCGGCGCAGCATGACTATGCTGCGTCGGGTGCAGAGGCGCATGGCGCTCAGGGTCGTCCGCGGGTATCGGACCATGTCACATGAGGCGGCGACGGTTCTGGCGGGGATGCCGCCCATGGACCTGCTCGCGCGGTCGCACGCGGTGATGTACCGGCACCGCGTCGACCGTCGCGCGGGGGTGGGGGCGGTCCCGGGCGGGCAGGAACCTGCTTGGGGCGATTTGAAGCGCCAGGCCCGGCAGTCCGTGTTGCTCGCGTGGCAGGAGCGGCTGGCTCTGCCAACCGCGGGGCACCGGACTGTCGGGGCTGTTCGGCCACTCCTGAAGGAGTGGCTGGACAGTGGCCATGGCAGCCTCACCTACCGGCTGGCACAGGTATTTTCCGGGCATGGCAGCTTCGGAAGATACCTGTGCCGGATAGGGAAGGAGCCGACGGCGCGTTGCTGCCACTGCGACGCTGAGCAGGACACGGCGGATCATACCCTGGAGGTATGCCCCGCGTGGGAGGGGGAGCGCCGTGTCCTGGTCGGCGTCGTCGGGCGGGATGTCTCGCTGCCGGGCGTGGTGCGCGCCATGCTCGGCAGCGAGGAGAAGTGGAGGGCCGTGGCCTCCTTCTGCGAGAACGTAATGTTGCAGAAGGTCGCGAAGCGTCGCGGGCGGCCGCCTCGGCGTGGCGGATGACCTAGGCTGGGAGGGGGGTCCTGAGGGGACCCTCCTCCCGCCAGGCGGCGCTGGGTCGGACCGGTTGGGGATAGGAGTGCCTCCCCCTACCGGTCCGACGCAAGGGGAGGCACCCTCGGCGGTCTGGTGCGGCCATGAACGCCCGGCCGCCGAGGGGTGGAAACGGGGTCGCGGGCGGTTGCGAGTTGGGGCTCGCAGCCGCCACTAAACGCGGCGCCGGGACGGATAGCGGCGGGATGGAGTGGCCCCGTCCCGCCGCTATGAGGCAGTGTGTCTACTGGGGGGACCGATTGTCCCCCCGGGGGATGGGCGCGAAAGCGCGGGCACGGGGAGGATACCGGAAGAATGCCTCGAGCGATTTCCGGTATCCTCCCAAAGCGTGCCGAAGGATCACCGTGGGGTTTTTAGTGGGTAGGTCCCGCGCCTGTCGTTGTACGGGCGCGGGGAATCCCACACACCCCTCCCACCTCTCCCCAAGGAGGTGGGAGGGAGTCTTTCGAAGATTTTCCCCACGACAAAAAAAAAAAAAAAAAAAAAAAAAAAAAAAGTATGCTATTAAGCATGCAGTAGGCTAGTAAGCAAGCACTAAGCTAGTAAGGAAGCAGTAGGCTAGTTAGGGAGCAGTTATGTTGCAACCAAGCAGTAGGTATGTAGGAAAGCAGTAAGCAAGGGAGGAGCAGTAAGCTAGTAAGAAAGAAGTAAGCTAGTGGGAAAGCTGCAAGCTCACAAGCAAGCAGGAAACTATTATGTTACAGTTAGCAAGTACGACAGAAGTAAGCTAGTAACGAAGCGGTATGCTGGTATGCATGCAGTTAGCTAAAAAGGAGGCAGGAAGGTAATAAGGAAACAGGATGCTAGTAAGCATGCAGTGTGCTAGTAACAAAGCAATATGCTAGTAAGAAAGCAGTTAGATATTAACAATGCAGTATACTGGAAAGCAAGCAGTAAGATAGGAAGCAGGCATTCAGCTAGCAAACAAGCGGTAGGGTAGTATCAAGGCAGCTAGCTAGTAAGCTTGCAGTAAGCTAGTAACATAGCAGTTAGCTTGTAAGTGTGCAGTAATGTAGTAAGCAAGCAGAGAGCTAGTAAGAAAGCAGTTAGCCAGTATGAAAGCAGTTAGCTAGGAAGCACTCTGCAAGCTAGTATGCAAGCAGTAAGCTAGTATGAAAGCACTCATCTAGATATAAGGAAGCAGTAAGTTAGTAAGCAAACAGTAATCGAGTAAGGGAGCATTAAGCTAGTAAGAAAGCACTAAGCTAGTAAGGAAGCAGTATGTTACTAATAGAGCAGGAGGCTAGTATGCAAGCAGTAAGCTGGTAAGAAAGCAATAATCTGGCAAGCAAGCAGTAATCTAGTATGGGAGCAGTATGCTAGCAAGCAAGCAGTCAGTTAGTAACAACGCAATAAGCTAGTAAGAAAGCAGCTAGCCAGTAAGAATGCAGTAAAGTAGTAAGGGTTGCTAGTTAGTAAGCTAGTATGAAAGCACTATGGTAATGCCGACGACGCGCTGCGCCCCCACCTCCGTGAGTCGCTTGGCCCTCCCCCAGTGCGCCGCAACGGCCAGCACCAGTGTGTCATCTGCATAGCACACGGCGCTGACGCCGTCAGGGAGGTCGGCCCGCAACACCTTATTGTACGCGACATTCCACAGGAGTGCCCCGAGGACCGACACCTGCGGAACGCCGCAGTACACCTCTCTCCGCATATCTCCATCGCGGCCCGGATACTCGATCCACCTCCCGCGGAGATAATCCCAGACGAGTGCCCTGAGATAAGGGGGGACCCGATGATCTTCGAGCCCCCTCCTTATCTCATCCCAGGGAAGGGTGTTAAAGGCGTTGGCATTATCCAAGGATACTGCCAAAGCCACTCCTCCCCGGGAGACGGCCGACTCCGAGAGGGTCCTGACGCGACCTATCGCGTCGATCGTCGATCGACCCTGCCGGAAACCGTACTGGCAGTCGGCCAGGCCGGGGGCACAACGCGACAGGTGCTCGTCGAGACGGGCAGCAATCACGCGCTCGAAGAGCATGCCCATCTCGTCGAGGAGACAGCTTGGCCAGTATGCGGAGGGAGACTCTGCGGACCGACCCGCCTTCCGGAGGAGGACCATCCTCGCCACTTACCAACTAGGGGGGAATCGCCCGTCCCTCAGGCACCGGTCAACCAACCGCCTGAGGTCGGCCCCAAGGACGCCCTGGTTCAAAACCTAAACCCGGCCAGGCACACCATCCGGCCTCCGTGCCCGTGTTACGCTCCCTGAGCCGTTTGATGGCCGTGGCCATCTCCCACTGCGTGACCCCCAGCTCGGCAGCCAACTCAATTGGAACAGCCGACGACGCCGGAGGACATGGCCCTCCCTCCCCAATTGAGAAGAGAGTATTGACCACGTCCTCCAGCAGCCGGGATTCAAGACCCTCCTGGAGGAGCTCCTTCCATGCCCGGGTTTTGGCCCGTTTGATGGCGACCTGCAGAGCAACCCGGGCCGTACGGTATGACTCATACAGGTCATCCGCCCTCGCTCGCGCCACACCATCGCCTCTTCGTAGACGACGGCGCGCGCGGCTGTACTGTCGTCGGGCGCGCACTCGCCACACGCAATTCTACGATCCCAGCCGACCACCAGTACACCGCCCGGCGAGGAGAAGCCCGCCCGACCCGGGGCATCGCCGCGTCGCAAATATTTGCGACTACTCCGCCGAACCGGGCGACCTCCCCCTCTATGCTCGGCAACTCGGCCGCCCCCTGCGGCCAAGTTGCAGCGAAAGCAGCTGCCATCATAGCGTCCTTGTCGAGGCGCCGAAGCGCCCAGCGGCGCGGTGGTGCGTCTCCCGGGCGGTGGTGTCAGGATGTATATCTGGAGGCAGAGACCTGCATTCGGATATACCTGTGGTCTGAGAGTATCTCTGTCTCCCGAACCACCTGCTATCCCGACATCATGTGTACGGCATTGGTGGTTGCGAATCCAACATCCACGATGGACCCCCCACATCGCCGCACGCACGTGTGCTCCGACCCCCGGTTCAGTAACCGAAGGTCGAGCCCAGCCACCCAGTCGCCCGGGATCCCGCCGCGAACGGAGGTCCTGGGATTACCCACGCCACCAACATGGCGTTAAAGTCCTCCAGAACCAGCACCGGCCGGGCCGCCCAGCGCTGGACGCGTGCCGCAACCTCGGCCAGGTACTGCTCGAACGCGGCGTGACCGCTGCGGAGCGAGATGTAGCACACCACCACGGCGACGAATCCACGACTCCGCTCCAGAAAGGAGAAAGGCGGGGACCCGTCGCCTCCTATCCATATCGCCGCCACCAAGCCGTACGCGTCCCCCACACAATGACGGTGACCAAGAACGCGGTACAGCTCAGCGGCGTCCGCAGGGCCAACCCCCCACTCCACGAGGACATGGGACATCATGTCCTGTGCCGCGCGGCAGTGGGTGAGGTTGGCCTAAAGCAGTTAGCTAGTAAGAATGCAGGAAGTTTGTAACAAAGCAGTAAGCTACTAAGCAGCCAGTAAGCTAGAATGAAAACAGTAAGCTAGCAAGGGAGCTGTAAGCTAGTAAGAAAGCGTTAAGCTAGTAAGGGAGCAGCAAGATTGTAAGCCTGCAGGAAGCTAGTAACCTAGCGGTAAGCTAGTAAACAAGCAGGATGCTAGCAAGCCAACAGTAAGCTAGCAAGCAAGCAGTAAGCTTGTATGCAAGCAGTAAGCTAGCAAGCAAGCCTTAAGCTAGTGAGCAAGCAGTAAGTTAGTAACATTGCAGTAAGAGAGTAAGAAAGCAGTAAGCTAGTATGCAAGCAGTAAGCTAGGAAGCTATCAATAAGCAAGTAAGCAAGCAGTGAGATAGTAAGTCAGCAGAGAGCTAGTTTGGAAGCAGTATGCTGGTAAGCAAGTGGTGAGCTGGTAAGCGAGGAGGAAGCTAGTAAGGAAGCAGTATGCTGTTGAGAAAGCAGTAAGCTAGTTAGCAAGCAGTAAGCTGGTAATTAATCAGTGAGCTATTAAGCGAGCGGGAAGCTAGTAAGGAAGCAGTATGCTGTTGAGAAAGCAGTAAGCTAGTTAGCAAGCAGTAAGCTGGTAATTAATCAATCAGCTATTAAGCGAGCGGGAAGCTAGTAAGGAAGCAGTAAGCTAGTAAGCAAGCAGAGAGCTAGTAAACAAGCAGCAGGACAGTAAGGGAGCAATTACCTAGTAAGAAGGCAGCGTGCTAGAAGGCGAGCAGAAAGCTAGAAAGCAAGCAGCAAGCTAGAAAGCAAGCAGCAAGCTAGTAAGCAAGCAAGAAGCTAGTAAGCAAGCAGTAAGGTAGTATGCAATCAGTGAGATGGTAAGCGAGGAAGAAGCTAGTAAGGAAGCAGTATGCTAGAATGCAAGCAGCAGGCTTGTAAGCAAACAGTAAGCTAGTAATCAAGCAGTAAGCTAGAATGCAAGGAGCAGGTTAGTAGGAAAGCTGGTAGCTTGTAAACAAGCTGTAAGGTAGTAAACAAGCAGTAAGCTAGTAAGCTAGCAGCAAGCTAGTAATCAAGCAGTAAAATAGAAAGCAAGGAGCAGGCTAGTAAGCAAGCAGTGCGCTAGTAAACAAGCAGTATGCTAGTAAAGAAGCAGCAAGATGGAGAGCAAGCAGCAGGGTAGTAAGAAAGCAGTTATCTAGTAGGCTATCAGTAAGCTAGTAAGCAAGCAGTGAGCTAGTAAGCTAGCAGGAAGCTAGTAAGGAAGCCCTAAGATAGAAAGCAAGCAGCAGGCTAGTAATCAAGCTGCAGGCGAGTAAGCTTGCTGTAAGACAGTAAGCAAGCAGGAAGCTAGTAAACAAGCAGTAAGTCGGAAATCAAGCAGCAGGGTAGCAAGGAAGCAGGTGGCTGGTTAGCAAGCAGTATGGTAATAAGCAAGCAGTAAGCTTGTAGGCATGCTGCAGGCACCTAAGGAACCAAACAGCTAGTATGAAAGCAAAATGCTAGTAAGCAAGCAGTAAGATAGTACGCAGGCAGCAAGCTAGTATTCAAGCAGGAAACGAGTAAGCTAGCAGTAAGCTAGTAATCATGCAGTGAGCTAGTGAGCGAGGAGGAAGCTGGTAGGCAAGCAGTATGCTAGAATGCAAGCAGCAAGCGAGTAAGCTATCAGTAAGCTAGTAAGGAAGCAGCAGGCTAGTAAGAAAGCAGCGGGCTAGTCAGAAAGCAGTTAGCTAGTAGGAATGCTGTGTGCAAGTAGGCAAGCAGGAAGCGAGATAGCAAGGAGGAGGCTATCAAGAATGCTGATAGCAATTAAGCGAGCAATAAGCTAGAAAGCGAGCAGCAGGCTAGTAAGAAAGCTGTAAGCGAATAAGCTAGCGGCATGCTAGTAAGCACGCAGGGAGCTTTTATTTTTTTTTTTTTTTTGTCGTGGGGAAAATCTTCGAAAGACTCCCTCCCACCTCCTTGGGGAGAGGTGGGAGGGGTGTGTGGGATTCCCCGCGCCCGTACAACGACAGGCGCGGGACCTACCCACTAAAAACCCCACGGTGACCCTTCGGCACGCTTTGGGAGGATACCGAGAATCGCTCGAAGCATTCTTCCGGTATCCTCCCCGTGCCCGCGCTTTCGCGCCCATTCCCCGGGGGGACAATCGGTCCCCCCAGTAGACACACTGCCTCATAGCGGCGGGACGGGGCCACTCCATCCCGCCGCTATCCGTCCCGGGGCCGCGTTTAGTGGCGGCTGCGAGCCCCAACTCGCAACCGCCCGCGACCCCGTTTCCACCCCTCGGCGGCCGGGCGTTCATGGCCGCACCAGACCGCCGAGGGTGCCTCCCCTTGCGTCGGACCGGTAGGGGGAGGCACTCCTACCCCCAACCGGTACGACCCGGCGCCGCCTGGCGGGAGGAGGGTCCCCTCAGGACCCCCCTCCCAGCCTAGGTCATCCGCCACGCCGAGGCGGCCGCCCGCGACGCCTCGCGACCGGGCGACGACCTCGGGCCACCGCACGAGCGCGAGCTTCAGCGCGCCGCTGAAGCTCGCGCTCCCTCCCCGCGGCCCCCTTCTGCAACATTACGTTCTCGCAGAAGGAGGCCACGGCCCTCCACTTCTCCTCGCTGCCGAGCATGGCGCGCACCACGCCCGGCAGCGAGACATCCCGCCCGACGACGCCGACCAGGACACGGCGCTCCCCCTCCCACGCGGGGCATACCTCCAGGGTATGATCCGCCGTGTCCTGCTCAGCGTCGCAGTGGCAGCAACGCGCCGTCGGCTCCTTCCCTATCCGGCACAGGTATCCTCCGAAGCTGCCATGCCCGGAAAATACCTGTGCCAGCCGGTAGGTGAGGCTGCCATGGCCTCTGTCCAGCCACTCCTTCAGGAGTGGCCGAACAGCCCCGACAGTCCGGTGCCCCGCGGTTGGCAGAGCCAGCCGCTCCTGCCACGCGAGCAACACGGACTGCCGGGCCTGGCGCTTCAAATCGCCCCAAGCAGGTTCCTGCCCGCCCGGGACCGCCCCCACCCCCGCGCGTCGATCGACGCGGTGCCGGTACATCACCACGTGCGACCGCGCGAGCAGGTCCATGGGCGGCATCCCCGCTAGAACCGTCGCCGCCTCATGTGACATGGTCCGATACCCGCGGACAACCCTGAGCGCCATGCGCCTCTGCACCCGACGCAGCATAGTCATGCTGCGCCGGGAGGCAGCCAGGTCGTCCGCCCAGACGGGGGCCCCGTATAGGGCCACCGACTGGACCACTGCCACATAGAGGCGACGAACTCGGCCCGCCGGGCCCCCCAGGTTGGGCAGGATCCGGCCCAGAGCCGCAACCATCCTTTCCAACCGGGGGACCAGGCAGCGGAAATGCTCCTCGAAACGCCAGTGGCTATCGAGGATCAGCCCTAGATACCTGATCTGGGGCTTCACCTCGATGTCAGCCCCACCCACCCGGATCAGAGGGGGTGGCGGATCCTGCCGAGGTGAATGAAACGCAATCACCTCGGTCTTATGGACCGCCACCGTCATCCCCATCCCGCTGATCCGGTCGACGACGCGTTGCGACCCCTCCTCCGCGCGGCGCATGGCCCACCCCCAGTGCGCCCCGACGGCCAGCACCAGTGTGTCATCCGCATAACACACCGTGCTGACGCCGTCGGGGAGGCCGGCCCGCAACACCGAGTCGTACGCGATGTTCCACAGGAGTGGCCCGAGGACCGACCCCTGCGGAACACCGCAGTACACCTCCCTCCGCATATCACCATCCCGGCCCGGATACTCGATCCACCTGCCGCGGAGATAAACCCCGACGACCGCCCTGAGACAAGGGGGGACTCGATGATATTCGAGTCCCCTCCTTATCCCTTCCCAGGGGAGGGTGTTAAAGGCATTGGCAATATCCAAGGATATTGCCAATGCCACCCCTCCCCGGGAGACGGCCGCCCCCGAGAGGGCCCTCACACGACCTATCGCGTCGATAGTCGATCGGCCCCCCCGGAAACCGAACTGGCAGTCGGCCAGACCGGGATCACCCCGCGACAGGTGCTCGACGACGCGGGCAGCAATCACCCGCTCGAAGAGCTTGCCCACCTCGTCGAGGAGACAAACGGGCCGGTATGCGGAGGGAGACTCCGCGGGCCGACCCTCCTTCCGGAGGAGGACCATCCTCGCCACCTTCCAACTGGGGGGGGAATCGCCCGTCCCTCAGGCAGCGGTCGAACAACCGCCTGAGGTCGGCCCCAAGGACGCCCTGGGTCAAGACCCAAACCCGGCCGGGCACACCATCCGGACCCGGGGCCGTGTTACGAACCCCGAGCCGTCTGATGGCCGCTGCCAGCTCCTCCTGCGTGACCCCCAGCTCGGCCGTCCACTCCACTGGGACAGCCGCCGCCGCCGGAGGACGCGGTCCCCTTTCCCCAATTGGGAAGAGTGTATTGACCACGTCCTCCAGCAGCCGGGGGTCAAGACCCTCAGTGACGGGGGGCGCCCACGGGCGGAGCTTATTCAGCACCACCTTATATGGGCGCCCCCATGGATCGTCATCAAGGGTCTGGAGGAGCTCCTTCCATGCCCGGGTCTTGGCCCGTTTGATGGCGACCTGCAGAGCAACCCGCGCCACGCGGTATGCTCCATACAGGTCATCAGCTGCCCCCGCTCGCGCCACGCCGTCGCCTGTACGTTGACGACGGCGCGCGCGGGTGTACTGGCGTCGGGCGCGGACAGTCGCGACTCGCAACTCCGCGATCGCGTCCGACCACCAGTACACCGCCCGGCGAGGAGAAGCCCGCCCGACCCGAGGCATCCCCGCGTCGCAAATACCCGCGACCAATGCTCCGAGCCGGGCGACCTCCTCCTCTATGCTCGGCAACTCGGCGGCTCCCTGCGGCCAAGTTGCAGCGAGGGCAGCTGCCATCAGGGCGTCCTTGTCCAGGCGCCGAAGCGCCCAGCGGCGTGGTGGGGTGCCACGCAGGCGGCCGTGTCGGGATGCACTCGCGGCGGCAGAGACCTCCATCCGGATGTACCGGTGATTGGAGAGTGTCTCTGCCCCCGCGACCACGTGCCAACCCGACACCATGCGCACGGCGTTGGGGGTCGCGAATCCAACAGCCACGATGGGCCCCCCATATCGCCGCACGCATGTGTGCTCCGACCCCCGGTTCAATACCCGGAGGTCGAGCCCCGCCGCCCAATCGCCCAGGATCCCGCCGCGAACGGAGGTCCTGGGGGATCCCCAAGCCACCGACTTGGCATTAAAATCCCCCAGGACCAGCACCGGCCGGGCCGCGTAGCGCTGCACGCATGCCGCGACCTCGGCCAAGTACAGCTCGAACGCAGCGTGACCGCTACGGGGCGAAATGTAGCACTCCACCACAGTGACTCCCCCCCCCAGTCCACGGCGACGAATCCCCGACCGCGCTCCAACAAGGAGAACGGTGGGGACCCGTCGCCCCCTCCCCATACCGTCGCCACCAAGCCGTCCGCGTCGCCCACCCAATGAGGGTGATCAGGGACGCGGTACGGCTCGGCGGCGACCGCCAGGCCAACCCCCCACTCCGCGAGGACTTGGGACATCAAGTCCTGTGCCGCGCGGCAGTGGTTGAGGTTGGCCTGGAGGAGGAGGCGGGGCGGCATTAATTAATGGCCGCGCCAGCCTCCTCCCGGCCGTCCGTCCCCGTAGCACCGTCCACCTCCATGGAGGACGATGCCACCGCCCTCGGCACCGGAGCCGGTGCAGCCCGCCTCTTCCTCTCCTTCCGGGGGGGGGGGGGGAGCACTTCTTGCTCCCCACCCTGTGATCGGCTGGCCTCCCCATGTCCGCACACAGCGGGCAGTGGGGGGCCGCCGAGCACTGGCTCGCACGGTGCTCTTTGGCACCGCAGCGGTAACACTGACCGCTGCGGTCCACCGGCGAGGTGCACCACTGCCTCACGTGCCCCAATTCGAGGCAGCGGTGACACTGGAGCGGGCGCGGCGCGAGGATTTCCACTCGCGCCGAAACCCACCCCACCAACACCCTCCCGGATTCCGCCACCTTACGGGCGGCGGAGAGGGGGCACCGGGCCCACACCGACCCGAGGCCGGAGGGCGACCTGCGGATCTCTCCGATCCGCAGGTCCTCCACAGGACAGTCCCCCGCCCTCGCAAGGGCACGGGACACATCCTGTGCGCTGACCGAGTCGTCCAGCCCACAAACGCGCATCTCCGTGCGCTTCGTGGGCCGGGCGACCCGGACACCTCGCTCGCCCAGCTGCTCCCGGAGCCTCTGGGCGAGACGATCCGCCTTCGCGCCGCCTTCTGCACCGGGGATCTCCAGCAAGAGACCCCCGGTCACGGCCCTCTTCGCCCTCACGGAGGCGATGCCCAGCTCTTCCAGGGAGATATTCTCCCTGGCGAGCCGCATCGCCTCCGCGAGGGTCAGGTCGCCCCCCTGCGCAACAGTCAGCGTCACCGCTGCCGTTTTTGGGGGACGACCTGGTCGTGCCTTCCCGACCTTCGCGGCCTTTACCTTGGCCGCCGGCGGCGGAGGCGGAGGCTGCGGTTGCGAGGCCTTCCTCGCCACCCGCTTCGCCTTCCGCCCCACCACCTCACTCCTCGCCACCCCCCCTTGGGAGGGTGCTGTGGAGGACGCGACCACCGCGTCCACGGGTACACCACCCCCCTTGGGGGTTGCGACCCGGGGCCCTGGTGCCACAACGCTGGGCGGAGCCTTCACTCCGCCCTTCTTTGCCTTCCCCGGCTGTACCGGAACAGGTCGGGGAGGCTCCGCCTTCCTGCTGACCGCTCTTCCGGCGAGGAGCTCCTCCCGGAAGGCGGCCAGCTTGCCATCAATCATGTCCCCAATCCTCCTCAGAAGATCGTCTTCTGAGGAGGACGGGGACTTCTTCACGGGCGGAGTGCGGGTGGAGGGGCCCGCGGTGCCCCGCACCACTGCCGCCGCACTCCGCTTATTTACCTCCGCCGAGGGACGCGGCGGTGGAGGAGGAGGGAGGATGGGAGGGAGGGCCGCGCTGTTCCACAGCGCCTCTGCCCTCCTCCTCCCCTGTCGCTCCTCCTCCAACAGGAGCTGCAGACGGGCGTTCCGCCCTCTGAGCTCCCGCGCCGCCTCCCTCATTTCCTCCGCCGCGGCCTTCAGGGCCTCCGCGCCATCGCATTTCTGCCCCTTAAAGGCGCAGGCAGCGGCGACTTTCTCCACCCGCCTCAGGGACGAGGAGATCCTCTCCGATATCTCCTCGGTCACCTCGTCCCTGAGGCAACTCAGCCTCACCGACGGGCTCATCGCCCCGCCCACCTCGACGACGGCCTGCCTCGTCCTCTTCCTCTTAGAGCCTATGAGGCTCCTGGTGGAGGAGAAGGACGAGACTGACGCAGTCTCGTCGTCCTCCTCCACCTTCCACGAAGCCGGGACAGGCGCTGGAGGCGGCGCGAGCGCCGTCACTCCAGTCCCAACACCGCCTTCGTCCTCCCCCTCTGACTTACCCCGTCCCATCCCCGTTTTAATATTGAACTCCATAATATTCCCACGAGCAGGTCGGAAGAAAAGGTCCGCCCGGGCAGAGCCGCCTTACCCGGGTAAGCCTATATACTCCGGGGGTTCGGCAGGTTCCCCGGAGGTGGTCGCTTGGGATTGGGCCTTCTCCCCCAACCATGCATCCCATCGCCGCGCACCATAGCTTAGGATTGGAGGGCGATTTTATAGAGTCGCCATACTCGTGGCCCAGGCGGTTAAGCCAAGACCCCCGTTCCTCCTGCCGTCACGTACCATTTACAAAACCAATAGGGAATTGTGAATGGGTCGTATGTGACGACCAACAGGAGGCTTACGGTGTGTGTATGACTCGGGTACCCCGGGTTCGTTAAGCCCGTACTGCAGCTGAAAGGCTGGCAGCCCCTGAGGGAAAGCACGCAGTGAGCTAGTAAGGAAGCAGGAAGCTAGTAGGGAAGCTGTTAGCTATTGAGCATGCAGTAAACAAGTAAGGAAGCAGTAAGCTACTAAGCAACCAGAAATCTAGTACGCAAGCAGTAGGATTGTAAGAAAGCAGATAGCTAGTAAGGGAGTAGTAAGCTAGTAAGCTTGAAGTAAGTTAGTATGCAAGCAGTAAGCCAGTAAGCGAGCAGGGAGCTAGTAAGGGAGCAGAATGCTAGTAAGCCAGCAACAGGCTAACAAGCAACCTGTAGGCTAGTTAGCAAGCAGTAGGCTTGCATGCAACCAGTAAGCTAGTAAGCAAGCACTAAGCTAGAAAGCAAGCAGCAAGATAGTAAGCTAGCAGGAAGCTAGTGAGCAAGCAGGAAGCTGGTAAGCAACTAGTAAGCAATTAGGGAAGCAGTACGCAAGCGACAATATGTTGTGCTTGGATGGAGAAGCTAACTGCTGATTCGCGTAGTAATTAATGGACTGTACTAATTTGTTTTTTGGTCTGTGACATTTGAATTAAATGATATCACCGACGCGTGCAACCGGACAGACGAAGTTTTCCTCGTTTCTGTCGAGTTAGCCAAGCGTTGCAACGGACGGGCCCCAAATGGAGGTTGTAAGGCTCCAAGAGGACTATTTCCCGTGAGCACGATCACCGTGCGGGTGGCGTGGGACGCCGACGCAAGAAAACTCCCTGCCTAGTGCGGCTACCTCGACGGCGGCTCCACAGGAGCAGCCTGCGGCCTGCCGGAATAGGGGGGGGGCGCTTCAAGCAACTCCAACCACCCATCGGACACTACACAGTTACGGGTAGTGGGTGGAGAGGTGGAAGGAAAGCCCTTCGAACCCTTTACTCCACCGTACACTGTACTCTACACTGGCACAAGCGTCGGGTCTCTGGAGGGGGTTCTCTGGAGCCCGTTGCACGGCGAGCACCACGAGGCGATACCAGTATATCAGGATCTACCTTCCGGTTGCTCCGTCGCCGTATAGCAAAGGGTGGGTCGTCGAAACCTTAACTCCACCGATCGGTGCACGCTACACTGGTACAACCGACGGGTTTCGGAGTGGGTTCTCTGATCCCGTTTAGCTCGGTGAGCTCACCACTAGGCGATACCGGTATATCGGTATCTACTCCCCAGTGACTTCAACCTTTAGCTTTAAGGGACTCAATGTACTCAGTACTGAGTCGCTAACGTAGCGGTCGCGGCAACGTTTGCAACGTTAAATCACACGAACTGCTACAACGTCAGGCAGATTTTCTCGGAAATATCTGTTGTCGTGAGACAAGATTTCCTAATTTCAAATTGTCCTAAAATCTTTCATTGAACGTGCGTAATACAAGTTCTTTGGAGCGCGTACTTGTGACGGAGAGGATCGATAAATGATCTGCTCTCGATCGCAGTCAGCTCCCTAAAGCCGTGAGCCGCGAGGAAAATCAGCGAGGATCGACAGGCGAAGACCGCGCCGCGCCGCGCAGGCTCTCTCTCTCGGTGCTAACGACACAATACCTTTGGAGACAGGTGTTCGAATGTACTGTGTGAACGAAGATAGCTAGCAAAAACCCGTAAACAGCCGCGATTTTGATTGTGTGTAGACCGAAGGAATTCGGCGTCAGCCCGACCTTCTAGACAATGCGTACGCAGAACTAGCATTAGGAATCGCGACTGAGTTTTTTCCCCTCGGACAAACGCGATAGTTAAACAAGTATGCTAGTAAGCAAGCAGTAAGCTACAAGACAAGCAGTGAGCTAGTAGGCAAGCAGTGAGCTAGTAAGAAAGCAGTATGCTAGTAAGCAAGCAGTAAGCTGGAAAGCAAGCAGTAAGCTGGTAACACAGCTGATAGCTAGTATGCAATTAGTAAGCTAGTAAGCAAGCAGTGAGCTGGTAAGCAAGCAGTAAGCGAATATGCTAGCTGTAAGCTAGTAAGCACGCAGTGAGCTAGTAAGCGAGGAGGAAGCTAGTAAGGAAGCAGTATGCTAGTAAGCGAGGAGGAAGCTAGTAAGGAAGCAGTATGCTGGTATGCAAGCAGAAAGCTAGTAGGCAACCAGTATGCTAGTAAGCAAGCTGCAGGCTCGTATGAAAGCGGTTATCTAGTAAGAAAGCAGTATCCTAGTAAGCAAGAAGTAAGCTAGAAAGCAAGCTGCAACCTAGTAAGCAAGCTGTAAGCTCGATAGCGAACAACGGGCTAGTAAGGAAGATGCAAGCTAGTCAGCTAGCAGTCAGCTAGTAACCAAGCAGTAATCTGGCATGCAAGCAGTGAGGTAGTACGCAAGCAGGGAGCTAGTAAGGAAGCAGCCTGCTAGTAAGCAACCAGTAAGCCAGTAAGGAAGCAGCATGCTTCCAATCAAGCTGTAAGATTGTAAGCAAGAAGTAAGCTGGAAGGCAATCAGCAGGGTAGTAAGAAAGCATTTTGTTAGTACGAAAGATGTAGGCTAGTAAGCAAGCAGTGAGGAAGCAAGCATGCAGGAAGCTAGTAAGGAAGCAGTATGCTAGTAAGCAAGCGTTAAGTTAGGAGGCAAGCAGTAAGCTAGGGAGCAGCAGCTAGATAGTAAGCAGAAAGCGATTAAGCTAGCAGTAAGCTAGTAGGCAAGCAGAATCTAGAAAGCGAGCTGTAGGCTTGTATGTAACCAGTAAGCTAGTAAGCAAGCAGTAATCTGGTAAGGAAGCAGTTAGTTAGTAAGCAAGCAGTGAGCTAGTAAGCGAGCAAGGAGCTAGTTTTGAACCAGAATGCTAGTCAGCAAGCAGCAAGCTAGTGAGCAAGCAATGAGCTAGTAAGTGAGCAGGGAGCTAGTAAGGAATCGGTAAGCTAGTAAGCAAGCAGTAAGAGAGTGAGCTAGCACTAAGCTAGTAAGCATGCAGTATGATAGTAAGCAAGCAGTAAGCTAGTAGGCATGAAGTGGGCTATTAAGAAGGCAATATGTTAGTAAGCAAGAAGTGATCTGGTAAGCAAGCAGGAAGCTAGATAGCATGCTGCAGGCTAGTAAGCAAGCAGTGAGCTAGTAAGCGAGGAAGAATCTAGTAAGCATGCAGTATGCTAGTACGCATGCAGGAAGCTGGTGAGGTTGTAGTATGCTAGTAAGCATGCAGTTAGCGGTTAAGCAACCAGTAAGTCAGTAAGCAGGCAGGAAGCTGGAGTGCAAGCAGCAGGCTAGCAAGAAAGCTGATAGTTATTGAGCAAGCAGTAAGCTAGTTAACAAGCAGTAAGCCAGTAAGCAATCAGTAAGCTAGTAATAAAGCAGTTAGTTACTAACAAACCTGTAAGCAAGTAAGCAAGCAGGATGCTAGTAAGGAAGCATTCGGCTAGTAAGAGAGCAGGAGACTAGCAGGCAAGCTGTAAGCTAGTAAGCACGCAGTGACCTAGTATGCGAGTAGCAAGCTAGTAAGGAAGCAGTGCGCTAGTAAGCGAGCAGTAAGGTTGCATGCAAAAAGTAAGCTAGTAAGCAAGCAGCAGGCTAGTAAGCATGCAGTGAGCCAGTAAGCTAGCAGTAAGCTAGTGAGCAAGCAATAATCTAGTATGCTAGCTGTGAGCTTGAAAGCAAGCAGGAGGCGAATCTGCTAGCAGTAAGCTAGTAAGCAAGCAGTTGGCTAGTAAGAAAGCAGTGAGCTAGTAAGCGAGAAGGAAGCTAGTATGGAGGCAGCATGATAGTAAGCAAGTAGTAAGCTAGTAAGCAACAAGTAAGCTAGTAAGCATGCAGTATGATGGTATGGAAGCAGTTTGCTAGTAAGCAAGTTGTATGTTAGTTAGCAAGCAGTAAGCTAGTAAGCAAGCAGCATGCTAGTAAGGAAGAAGAGGGCTGCGACCGGGGTCCTCCTGCTGGAGATTCCCGGGCCGGAGGGCGGGGAGGAGGCGGACCGACTCGCCCACTGCCTCCGAGAGCTGCTGTGGGAGCGGGTTGTGCGGGTCGCCAGGCCCACGAAGCGCACGGAGATGCGCGTTTGTGGGCTGGACGATTCGGTCACAGCACAGGATGTCTCGTGCCCCAGCGAGGGCGGGCGACTGCCCCGAAGGAGACATGCTGGTCGTGCAGATCCGCAGGTCTCCTTCCAACCTGGGGTCTGTGTTGTCCCGGCGCCCTCTCTTCGCTGCCCGCTAGGTGGCGGAATCCGGGAGGGTGTTGGTGGGGTGGGTTTCGGCACGAGTGGAGATACTCGGGCCGCGCCCACTCCAGTGTCACCGCTGCCTCGAGCTGGGGCACGTGAGGTAGTGGTGCATCTCGCCAGTGGGCCGCAGCTGTCAATGTTACCCGCTGCGTGGCGAAAGACCACCGGACCAGCCAATGCTCGGCGGCCCCCCAATGCCCGCTGTGTGCGGACTTGGGGAGGCCGGCCGATCACAGGGTGGGGAGAAAAAAGTGCTCTCCCCCCTCCCGGAAGAAGAGGGGGAATCGGCCCTCTCCGGTTCAGGCACCGCGGTCGGTGGCATCGTCCACAATGGAGGTGGACGTTGCCTTGGGGACGGACAGCCCGGAGGTGGCTATGGCGGCCGCTAAGTAATGTTGCCCGGTCTCCTCCTCCAGGCCAACCTCAACCACTGCCGCGCGGCACAGGACATGATGTCCCAAGTCCTTGCGGAGTGGGGAGTTGGCCTGGCGGTCGCCGCCGAGCTGCACCGCGCCTTTGAGCACCCTCATTGGGTGGGGGACGCGGACGGCTTGGTGGCGGCGGTATGGGTAGGAGGCGACGGGACCCCGCCTTTCTCCATCCTGGAGCACGGTCGGGGATTCGTCGCCGTGGACTGAGGGGGAGTCACCGTGGTGGGGTGCTACATCTCGCCCCGCAGCTGTCACGGCGCGTTCGAGCAGTACATGGCCGAGGCCGCGGCATGCGTACAACGCTGCGCGGCCCGGCCGGTGATGGTCCTGGGGGATTTTAACGCCAAGTCGGTGGCGTGGGGATTCCCCAGAACCTCTGATCGCGGCGGGATCCTGAGCGACTGGGCGGCCGGGCCCGACCTTCGGTTACTGAACCGGGGGTCGGAGCACACGTGCGTGCGGCGATATGGGGGGTCCATCGTTGTTGTTGGATTCGGGACCCCCAACGCCATGCTCATGGTGTCAGGATGACAGATGGTTGGGGGGGGGGGGCTAGGTAGAGACACTCTCGGACCACCGGTATATTCGGATGGATGTCTCTGCCCCCGGATGTACATCCCGACACCACCGGCTGGTTGGCGCCCCACCGCGCCGCTGGGCGCTCCGGCGCCTGAACAAGGACGCTATGATGGCAGCTGCTCTTGCTGCAATTTGGCCGCAGGGGGATTAGTCGCAAATATTTGCGACGCAACGATGCTCCGAGTCGGGCGGGCTTCTCCTCGCCGGGCGGTATACTGGTGGTCGGCCGCGATCGCAGAATTGCGCGTCGCGTGTGTGCGCGCCCGACGCCAGTACACACGCGCGCGCCGTCGTCTGCGAAGAGACGATGGCGTGGCGCGAGCGAGGGCAGATGACCTGTATGAGTCATAGCTTACGGGTCGTGTTGCTCTGCACGTCGCCATCAAACGGGCCAAAACCCGGGCATGGAAGGAGCCCCTCCAGATCCTCGATGACGATCCTTGGGGGCGCCCGAATAAGGTGGTGCTAAATAAGCTCCGCCCGTGGGTGCCGCCCGTCACCCAGCGTCTTGATCCCCGGCTGCTGGAGGACGTGGTCAATATTTTCTTTCCAATTGGGGAGGGAGGATCACGTCCTCCCGCGGCGTCGGCGTCCCAATTGAGTGGGTAGCCGAGCTGGGGGTCACGCAGTGGGAGCTGGCCGCGGCCATCAAACGGCTCGGGGCGCGTAAGACGGCCCCGGGGCTGGATGGTGTGCCCGGCCGGGTTTGGGTTTTGATCCTGTGCGTCCTTGGGGCCGAACTCTGGCGGTTGTTTGACCGATGCCTGAGGGACGGGCGATTCCCCCCTAGTTGGAAAGTGGCGAGGATGTTCCTCCTCCGGAAGGCGGTTTGGCCCGCAGAGTCTCCCTCCGCATACCGGCCCATCTGTCTCTTCGACGAGATGGGCAAGCTCTTCGAGCGCGTGATTGCTGCCCGCCTCGTCGAGCACCTGTCGCGGGGTGCCCCTCGACGATCACCGCGATAGGTCGCGTCAGGGCCCTCTCGGAGTCGGCCGTCTCCCGGGGAGGGGTGGCTTTTGCAGTATCCTTGGATATTGCCAACGCCTTTAACACCCTTCCCTGGGAAGAGATAAGGAGGAGTCTCGAATATCATCGGGTCCCACCTTATCTCAAGGCAGTCGTCGGGGATTGTCTCCGCCGGAGGTGAATCGAGTATCCGGGCCGGGATGGAGATATGCGGAGGGAGGTGTACTGCGGTGTTCCGCAGGGGTCGGTCCTCGGGCCACTCCTCTGGTACGTCGCGTACGATAATGTGTTACGGGCCGAACTCCCTGACGGCGTCAGCGCCGTGTGTTATGCAGATGACACACTGATGTTGGCCGTTGGGGCGCACTGAGGGAGGGTCAAGCGCCTCGCGGAGGTGAGGGCACAGCGCGTCGTCGGCCGGATCAGGGAGATGGAGATGAAGGTGGCGGTCCATAAGACCGAGGTGATAGCGTTCCATTTACTTCGGCAGGATCTGCCACCCCCCCCCCCCCCCTTATGCAGGTGGGTGAGGCTGATATCGAGGTGAAGCCCCACATGAGGTATCTGTGGTTAATCCTCGATAGCCACTAGCGCTTCGAGGAGCATTTTCGCTGCCTGGCCCCCCGGTTGGAGAGGATGGTCGCGGCTTTTGGCCAAATCCGACCCAATCTGGGGGGCCCGGCGGGCCAAGTTCGCCGGCTCCATGTGGCAATGGTGCAGTCGGTAGATCTTTACGGGGCCCCCGTCTGGGCGGACGACCTGGCGGCCTCATGGCGCAGCATGACGATGCTGCGTCGGGTGCAGATGCGGATGGCGTTGGGGGACGTCCGTGGGTACCGCACCGTGTCGCATGAGGCGGCGACGGTTCTTGCGGGGATGCCGCCTATGGACCTCCTCGTGCGGTCGCACGCGGTGCTGTATCGTCACCGCGTCGACCGTCGTGCGGGGGTGGGGGCGGTCCCGGGAGTGCAGGAATCTGCTTGGGGCGATTTGAAGCGCCAGGCCCGGCAGTTCGTGATGCTCGCGTGGCAGGAGCAGTTGGCTCTGCCAACCGTGGGGCACCGGATAGACGGGGTTGTTCGGCCACTCCTGAGTGAGTGGCTGGACAGAGGCTATGGAAGCCTCACTTAACGGATGGCACAGGTGTTCTCCGGACATGGCAGCTTCGGGAGATACCTGTGTCGTATAGGGGAGGGGCCGACGGCGCGCTGCTGCCATTGTGACGCTGAGCAGGACACGGCTGAACATACCCTCGAGGTGTGCCCTGCGTGGGAGGGGGAGCGCCGTGTCCTGGTCAGCGTCATCGGGCGGGATGTCTCGCTGCCGGGCATGGTGCGCGCCATGCTCGGCAGCGAGGGGAAGTGGAAGGCCGCGGCCTCCTTCTGCGAGAGCGTAATGTTGCAGAAGGAGGCCGCCAGCAGGGAACGCGAGCTTCAGCGGCGTGCTGAGGCTCGCGCACATGTCGTGCCGAGAGGGCGTCGTCCAGGCGCCGGGAATCGCGGGCGGCCCCCGCCGCGCGGCGGATAAACCTGGCTGGGAGGCGGTTCCAGAAGGGAGCCTCCTCCAGGCACGAGGCGCAGAGCCAGACCGGATGGGGGTGGATGTGTCACCCCAATTCCGGACCACCTCATCAGGAGGCGCCCTCGGTGGCATGGTGCGGCCACGAGCTACAAGCCGCCGAGGGGTACAAATGGAGTAGCGTGCGGTTCCGAGTTGGGGCTCGCCGCCGCCACTGACCGCGGCCCCGAGATGGATGACGGCGGGACGGAGTGGTCTCGTCCTGCCGCCATGCGATAGTGTGACTGCAGGGGGGAACCATTTGTCTCACCGTGGATGGGTGCACAGCACATGTACGGGGAGGATACCGGAAGTATGCATCGAGCATTCCCGGTATCCTCCCAAATTGTGTGGAAGGCTCACCGTGGGGTTTTTAGTGGGTAGGTCACGCGCCCGTCATTCCACGGGCGCAGGGAATCCCACACACACACCATCCGCCCCCCAAAGAGGTGGGAGGGAGTCTTACGAAGATTTTCCCGACGAAAAAAACGACTAGTAAAGAAGCACTATGCAAGTAAGATACAAGCAAGCTAGTTAGCAAGGAGCAGGCTAGTAAAAAAGCAATTAGCTTGTAACAATGAAGAAAGCTGGTAAGAAAGCACGTAGCTAGTAAGGAAGTAGTAAGCTAGTAAGCAAGCAGTAAGCTAATAAGCAAGCGGTGAGCTAGTCAGCGAGGAGGAAGCTAGTAAGGAAGCAGTATGCTAGTAAGCATGCAGTAAGCCAGTAACCAACCAGTATGCCAGTAAGCAGGGAGCAAGCAGGCATGAAAGAAATTAGCTTGTAAGCAAGCAGTAAGCTAGTACACAAGCAGTGAGCTAGTAAGCTAACACGAAGCTAGTAAGGAAGCAGTATGTTAGTAAGAAAGCAGTAAGCTAGTATGCAAGAAGTAAGCCGGAATGAAAGCTATTAGCTTGTGAGCAAGCAGTAAGCTAGTAACAAAGCAGTATGCCAGTAAGCACGCAGTAAGTTAGTAAGCAAGCGGTAGGCTAGTAAGAAAGCAATTAGCTAGGAAACAAGCAGTTACCCAATGTGCAAGCAGTTAGCTAGTAAGCGAGGAGGAAGCCAGTAAGAAAGAAGTATTCTAGTAAGCAAGTAGTAACCTAGTGTGCAGGCAGTTAGCCAGTAAGCGTGCAGGGAGCTAGTAAGGAAGTATTATGCTAGTAAGCAAGCAGCCAGCTTGGAAACGACCAGCAAGAAAGTAAGCGTGCAGTCAGCTAGACAGCAAGGAGCAGGCTAGCGAGCAACCTGTAACCTAGTAAGCAAGCGGGAAGCTAGCATGCAAGCAGTATGCTCGGAAGCAAGCAAGAAGCTAGTAAGGAGGCAATATGCTGGAAGGCAAGCTGCTGGCTAGTAAGCAAGCTGTAAGCGAGTAAGCTTGCAGTAAGCTAGTAAGCAAGCAGTAAGCTGGTATGCAAGCAGTGTGCTAGTAAGCGAGGAGTCAGCTAATAAGGGAGCTCCAAGTTAGTACAAAGGCAGTAAGTTTTGAAGAAAGCAGGAATGCGGTAGGAAAGCAGTTAGGTAGAAAACAGGCAGTAGGCTAGTAAGCAATCAGTAAGCTCGTAAGCAAGCACCAAGCTAGAAAGCAAGCAAGAAGCGAGTAAGCTTGCAGTAAGCTAGTAAGCAAGCATTAATCTAGTAAGTAAGCAGTGAGCTTTTCACAAATCAGGAAGCTAGTGAGGAAGCAGTAAACTAGTATGCATGCATTAAGGTAGTATGCAAGCAGTAAGCTAGTAAGCAGGCAGTATGCTTGTAAGCAACCAGCAAGCTAGTAAGCAAGCAGTATGCTAGAATGCAGGGAGCAGGTTAGTAAGGAACCAGTTAGCTAGTAAGCAAGCAGTAAGGTAGAAAGCAAGCAGTAATCTAGTAAGTAAGCAGTAAGCTGGTAAGCGAGCAGTGAGCCAGTAAACATCCAGTATGCTAGTAAGAAAGCAATTACCTAGTAAGCGAACGTGGAGCCCGAAAGCAGTATGCTAGTAAGCAAGCAGTAAGCTTGTATGCAAGCATTGAGCTAGAAAGTGAGCGGGAAACTAGTATGGAAGCATTATGCTAGTAAGCATTCAGTAAACTAGTAAGCCAGCAGGAAGCTAGTAGCGAAACTGTAAGCCAGAAGGGAAGGATTGCGCTAGTTGCGAGGAGGGAGCTAGTATGCATGCTGTAAGCGAGTAAGCTAGCAGCATGTTAGTAAGCAACCAGTGAGCTAGAAAGCAACAAGTAAGCAAGTAAGCAAGGTGCTGGCTAGTAAGAAAGCAGTATGCTAGTAAGGAAAGCAGTAAGCCTGTATGCAAGCAGTGAGCTAGTAAGGAAGCAGCATGCTGGTAAGCATGCAGTAAGGTAGTAAGCAAGCAATAAGCTAGTATGCGAGCAGTGAGCTAGTAAGTAAGGATGAAGCTAGTAAGGGACCAGCATGATAGTAAGCAACAAGAAGCTAGTATGCATCCAGTTAGCTGGTAAGAAACCAGTTAGCTTGTAAAGAGGCAGTTTGCTAGTAAGCATGCAGTAAGCTGGTCAGAAAGCAGTTAGCTAGTAAGGAAGTAGTGAGCTAGTACGCAAGCAGTGACGTAGTAAGCGAGCAGGGAGCATGAAAAGAAGCAGTGAGCTAGAAAGCGAGCAGTAAGCTATTAAGCAATCAGCGGGCTAAAAAGGAAGCAGTAAGCTAAGAAGAAAGCAGGAATGTAGTGAGAACGGACTTAGGTATTAAGCAAGCCGCATGCTATCAAGCAATCAGTAAGCTAGTAAGCTAGAAGTAATCTTGTATGAAAGAAATTAGATTGTAAGCATGCAGTACGCTAGATGGCAAGCAGTGATCTAATAAGCCAGGAGGAGGCTACTAAGGAAGCAGCATGACAGTTAACAAGCAGTAAGCTTGAAAACAAGCAGCAAGCTGGTAAGCAAGCAACAACCTGCCAAGCATGCAGTAATATAGTAAGCAAGCAGCTGGCTAGTAAGAAAGCAGTAAGTTAAGAGGAGTGCTGGTGTATTGTAAGAAATCATTTTGGTAGTATGCAAACAGTAAGCTAGTAAGCAAGCAGTAAGTTAGTAACAAAGCGGTATGCTAGTAAGGAAGCAGCAGGTTTTGTAAAAATGTAGTTAGTTAGTAGGGAAGCAGTAAGTTTGTAGCAAAGCAGTAAGCTGGTAAGCAAGCAGTAAGCTACTAAGAAAACAGCAAGCTTGTTAGCAACCAGCAGGTTAGATAGATAGCTGCTAGCTAGTCAGAATGCGGTATGCTAGTAAACAAGCTGAAAACTAGTAAGCAACCAGTAAGCTAGTAAGCAAGCCGGAAGCTAGTAAGGAAGCAGTACGCTAGAAAGCAAGCAGCAGGCAAGTAAGAAAGCAGGAAGCTAGTTGAAAGCAGTATGTTAGTAATTGGGCAGTAAGCTAGAAAGCAAGCCATGCTAGTAAGCAAGCATTAAGTTAATAAGTAACGAGTAAGCTAACTAGCAAGCAGAAAGTTGGCATGAAAGCAACTGGCTTGTAAGCAAGCAATAAGCTAGTATGCAAGCAGTGAGCTGGTAGGCGAGCGGGAGGCTAGTAAGGAAGCAGTATGATAGTAAGCAGCCAATAACTTGGTAGCTAACCAGTAAGCTAGTAAGCAAGCAGCAGGCTAGTCAGAAAGCAGTTAACTAGTAAGAAAGCAGTTAACTAGTAAGAAAGCAGTATGCTAGTAAGCAAGCAGCAGGCTAGTAAATATGCAGTTTGTTAGTAGGGAAGCAGTAAGTTTGCAGCAAAGCAGTAACCTGGTAAGCAAGCAAGATAGTAGTAAGGAAGCAGTAAGCTAGTAAGCAAGCATGAAGCTAGAAAGCAAGCTGCAAGCTAGTAAGCAAGCAGTAAGCTAGTAAGCGAGCAGAGAGCTTGTAAGGAAGCAGAATGCTAGAATGCAAGACGCAAGCTAGTAAGCAATCAGTAAGCTAGTAAGAAAGCAGTATGATATTAAGCAGGCAGTAGGCTAGATAGCAAGCAGTAAGCTAGCAAGCGAAGAGGAAGCTAGTAAGGAAGCAGCATTCTAGTAAGAAAGTAGTTATCTAGTAAGAAAGCAGTATGGTAGTAAGCAAGCAGCAGGCTAGTAAGCAAGCAGTAAGCAGGAAAACAGTGAGCCGGCTAATAAGTAAGCAGTTAGCTGGTAAGTATGTAGTAAGCTCGTAAGAAAGCAGTAAGAAAGTAAGCAAGCAGCGAGGTGGCATGAAAGCAATTCGCTTGTATGCAAGCAGTAAGCTAGTAAGCAAGTTGTAATCTAGTAAGCAAGATGTGAGCATGTAAGCAAGCAGTGAGCTAGAAAGATAGCAGCAAGCTAGTAACAAAGCAGCAAGCTAGAGAGCAAGTAGTAAGCAGGTAAACAAGCAGCAAGCTAGCAAGCATGCAGTAAGCGAGTAAGCTAGCAGTAACCTAGAATGCAAGCAGTAGTGTAGTAAGCAAGCAGTGAGCTAGAATGCAAGCAGGAAACTATTAAAGAAGCATGTAGCTAGAAAGCAAACAGCGCGTCAGTAAGCAAGCAGTAAGCTGGAGTGCAAGGAGGAGGCTAGTAAGAAAGCAGTTGTATAGTAAGCAAGCAGTAAGCTAGGAAGCATGTCGGAAGCTAGTAACTAAGAACTAAGCTTGTAAGCAAGCAGTAAGCTAGTAAGCGAGCAGGGAGCTAGTATGGGAGCAGAATGCGAGTAAGCAAGCAGAAGGCTAGCATGCAACCAGTAAGCTAGTAAGCAAGCAGCAAGCTAGTAAGCGAGGAGGAAGCTAGTACGGAAGCAGTATGCTAGTAAGCAAGCACTAAGCTAGTAAGGAAGCAGTAGGCTAGTTAGGGAGCAGTAATGTTGCAACCATGCAGTAGGCATGTACGAAAGCAGTAAGCAAGGGAGGAGCAGAATGCTAGTAAGAAAGAAGTAAGCTAGTGGGAAAGCTGCAAGCTCACAAGCAAGCAGGAAACTATTATGTTACAGTTAGCAAGTACGACAGAAGTAAGCTAGTAACGAAGCGATATGCTGGTATGCATGCAGTTAGCTAAAAAGGAGGCAGGAAGGTAATAAGGAAACAGGATGCTAGTAAGCATGCAGTGTGCTAGTAACAAAGCAATATGCTAGTAAGGAAGCAGTTAGATATTAACAATGCAGTATACTGGAAAGCAAGCAGTAAGATTGGAAGCAGGCATTCAGCTAGCAAACAAGCGGTAGGGTAGTATCAAGGCAGCTAGCTAGTAAGCTTGCAGTAAGCTAGTAACATAGCAGTAAGCTTGTAAGTGTGCAGTAATGTAGTAAGCAAGCAGAGAGCTAGTAAGAAAGCAGTTAGCTAGGAAGCACTCTGCAAGCTAGTATGCAAGCAGTAAGCTAATATGAAAGCACTGATCTAGACAGGGAGCAGTAAGCTGATAAGAAAGCAGTAAGTTAGTAAGCAAGCAGTAATCGAGTAAGGGAGCATTAAGCTAGTAAGGAAGCACTAAGCTAGTAAGGAAGCAGTATGTTACTAATAGAGCAGGAGGCTAGTATGCAAGCAGTAAGCTGGTAAGAAAGCAATAATCTAGCAAGCAAGCAGTAATCTAGTAAGGGAGCAGTATGCTAGTAAGCAAGCAGTCAGTTAGTAACAACGCAATAAGCTAGTAAGAAAGCAGCTAGCCAGTAAGAATGCAGTAAAGTAGTAAGGGTTGCTAGTTAGTAAGCTAGTAAGAAAGCACTATGGTAATGCCGACGACCCGCTGCGCCCCCACCTCCGTGAGTCGCTTGGCCCTCCCCCAATGCGCCGCAACGACCAGCACCAGTGTGTCATCTGCATAGCATACGGCGCTGACGCCGTCAGGGAGGTCGGCCAGCAAACCCTTATTGTACGCGACATTCCACAGGAGTGCCCCGAGGACCGACACCTGCGGAACGCCGCAGTACACCTCTCTCCGCATATCTCCATCGCGGCCCGGATACTCGATCCACCTCCCGCGGAGATAATCCCAGACGAGTGCCCTGAGATAAGGGGGGACCCGATGATCTTCGAGCCCCCTCCTTATCTCTTCCCAGGGAAGGGTGTTAAAGGCGTTGGCAATATCCAAGGATACGGCCAAAGCCACTCCTCCCCGGGAGACGGCCGACTCCGAGAGGGTCCTGACGCGACCTATCGCGTCGATCGTCGATCGACCCTGCCGGAAACCGTACTGGCAGTCGGCCAGGCCGGGGGCACAACGCGACAGGTGCTCGTCGAGGCGGGCAGCAATCACGCGCTCGAAGAGCATGCCCATCTCGTCGAAGAGACAGATTGGCCAGTATGCGGAGGGAGACTCTGCGGGCCGACCCGCCTTCCGGAGGAGGACCATCCTCGCCACTTACCAACTAGGGGGGAATCGCCCGTCCCTCAGGCACCGGTCAAACAACCGCCTGAGGTCGGCCCCAAGGACGCCCTGGTTCAAAACCCAAACCCGGCCAGGCACACCATCCGGCCCCCGGGCCCGTGTTACGCTCCCTGAGCCGTTTGATGGCCGTGGCCATCTCCCACTGCGTGACCCCCAGCTCGGCAGCCCACTCAATTGGGACAGCCGACGACGCCAGAGGACATGGCCCTCCCTCCCCAATTGAGAAGAGAGTATTGACCACGTCCTCCAGCAGCCGGGGTTCAAGACCCTCCTGGAGGAGCTCCTTCCATGCCCGGGTTTTGGCCCGTTTGATGGCGACCTGCAGAGCAACCCGGGCCGTACGGTATGACTCATACAGGTCATCTGCCCTCGCTCGCGCCACACCATCGCCTCTTCGTAGACGACGGCGCGCGCGGCTGTACTGGCGTCGGGCGCGCACTCGCCACACGCAATTCTACGATCACAGCCGACCACCAGTACACCGCCCGGCGAGGAGAAGCCCGCCCGACCCGGGGCATCGCCGCGTCACAAATATTTGCGACTACTCCGCCGAACCGGGCGACCTCCCCCTCTACGCTCGGCGAAAGCAGCTGCCATCATAGCGTCCTTGTCCAGGCGTCGAAGCGCCCAGCGACGCGGTGGGGCGTCTCCCGGGCGGTGGTGTCGGGATGTATATCCGGAGGCAGAGACCTGCATTCGGATATACCTGTGGTCTGAGAGTATCTCTGTCTCCCGAACCACCTGCTATCCCGACACCATGTGCACGGCGTTGGTGGTTGCGAATCCAACATCCACGATGGACCCCCCACATCGCCGCACGCACGTGTGCTCCGACCCCCGGTTCAGTAACCGAAGGTCGAGCCCAGCCACCCAGTCGCCCAGGATCCCGCCGCGAACGGAGGTCCTGGGGGATACCCTCGCCACCAACATGGCGTTAAAGTCCTCCAGAACCAGCACCTGCCAGGCCGCCCAGCGCTGGACGCGTGCCGCGACCTCGGCCAGGTACTGCTCGAACGCGGCGTGACCGCTGCGGAGCGAGATGTAGCACACCACCACGGCGACGAATCACCGACTGCGCTTCAGAATGGAGAAAGGCGGGGACCCGTCGCCCCCTACCCATATCGCCGCCACCAAGCCGTACGCGTCCCCCACACAATGACGGTGACCAAGAACGCGGTACAGCTCGGCGGCGTCCGCCGGGCCAACCCCCCACTCCACGAGGACATGGGACATCATGTCCTGTGCCGCGCGGCAGTGGGTGAGGTTGGCCTAAAGCAGTTAGCTAGTAAGAATGCAGTAAGTTTGTAACAAAGCAGTAAGCTACTAAGCAGCCAGTAAGCTAGTATGAAAACAGTAAGCTACCAAGGGAGCTGTAAGCTAGTAAGAAAGCATTAAGCTAGTAAGGGAGCAGTAAGATTGTAAGCCTGCAGGAAGCTAGTAACCTAGCGGTAAGCTAGTAAACAAGCAGGATGCTAGCAAGCCGACAGTAAGCTAGTAAGCAAGCACTGCGCTAGTTAGAAAGCAGTAAGTTAGTAACATTGCGGTAAGAGAGTAAGGAAGCAGTAAGCAGGTAAGCAAGCAGTATGCTAGCAAGGCAGCTGTAAGCTAGCAGAAAAGCAATTGGATAGCAAGCAAACAGTAAGCTAGAAAGCAAGCAGTAAGCTTGCAAGCTAGCAGTAAGCTAGTAAGCAAGCCCGCAGGTAGTAATGAACCTGTAAGCTAGTACGAAAGCAGTAAGTTAGTATGGGAGCTGTAAGCTTGTAAGGAAGCACTAAGTTAGTAACAAAGCAGGAGGCGATTAAGGAAGCAGTAAGATAGTAAGCAATCAATAAACTAGTTAGCTGGCACTGAGCTAGTAAGTCAGAAGGGAGCTAGCAAGGAAGCAGTATCCTAGTATGCAAGAGGTGAGCGAGGCGGAAGCTAGGATGGACGCTGTATGCTAGTATGCAAACAGTAAGCTAGAAAGAAAGCAGCAAGCTAGTAACCAAGCAGTAAGGTAGAGAGCAAGCTGCAGGCTAGTAAGAAAGCAGTAAGCGAGTACGCTAGCAGTAAGCTAGTAAGCAAGCAATGAGTCAGTAAGCATCCGGTATGCTAGTAAGAAAGCAATTAGCTAGTGCGGAAGCAGTATACTGTTAAACAAGCAATAAGCTAGTAATCAAGTTGTAAGCAAGCAGCTGACTAGTAAGCAAGCAGTAAGCTATGAGGCAAGAATTGAGCTAGCAAGAAAGCAGCATGCTAGTAAGGAAGCACCAGGCTTGTAAAAAAGCAATGAGCTAGTAAGAAAGCAGTATGCTTGTAAGCAAACAGTAAACTAGTAAGCAAACAGCAGGCTAGTAAGAAAGCTATTAG
The DNA here is from genome assembly GCF_051014445.1 of Colletes latitarsis. Taxonomy (NCBI): domain Eukaryota; kingdom Metazoa; phylum Arthropoda; class Insecta; order Hymenoptera; family Colletidae; genus Colletes; species Colletes latitarsis. Next base: position 8,280,417 of record NC_135145.1, on the reverse strand, counting down.
CTAGTATGAAGGCAGTATGCTAGTAAGGAAGGAGTGTGCTAGTAAGCAAGCAATGAGTTAGTATGCAAGTAGTCAGCTAGAAAGCAAGCAGCAGCCTAGTAAGAAATCTGTTAGCTATTAAGCGAGCAGTGAACTAGTAAGCATGCAGAAAGCTAGTGGCAAGCCATGAGCCAGTAAACTCGCAGTAAGCTAGAAAGCAAGCAGCAAGCTAGTAAGAAAGCAGTTCCCTAGTAAGAAAGCAGTTTGCTAGAATGCAAGCAGTAAGCTAGAAAGTGGGTCGCAAGCTAGTAAGCAAACCGTAAGCCAGAAAGCAAGGAGCAGGCTAGTACGAAAGTAGTTAGCTAGCAAGCAATCGGCAAGCTAGTAAGCAAGCAGTAAGCTTGTAAGCAAGCAGTAAGTTGGTAAGCAAGCAGTAAGTTGGTAAGCAAGCAGCAAGCTAGTACGCAAGCAGTAAGCGAGTAAGCATGCAGTAAGCTAGTAAGCAAGCAGCAAGCTAGTTAGCTGGCAGTAAGCTAGTAAGCGAGCATCGGGCCAGTCAGAAAGCAGTAAGCTAGTAATCAAGCTGTAAGCTTGTAAGCATGCAGTAAGCTGGTAAGAAAGCAGTTAGCTAGTAAGAAAGCAGTATGCTAGTAAGAAAGCAGTAAAATAGTAAGCAAGCATCATGCTAGTAAGAAAGCAATTAGCTGGCAAGAAAGCAGTTCGCTAGTAATTAAGTCTTAAGCTAGGAAGTAAGCAGTAATCTAGTAAGCAAGCATTGAGCTAGTAAGCGAGGAGGATGCTAGTAAGGATGCAGTTATATATGAGCAATCAGTAAGCTAGTAAGCACCAAGTATGCTAGTAAGCAAGAAGTAAGCAAGTAAGCAAGCGCTAAGTTAGTATGCAAGCATTGAGGTAGTAAGCGTGGAGGAAGCTGGTAAGCAAGTAGTTAGCTAGAAAGCAAGCAGTATGCTAGCAAGCAACGACTAAGCTTATAAGCAATCAGCATGCTAGTAAGAAAGTAGTTATCTAGTAAGAACGCTGTAAGCTAGAATGGAAGAAGTGAGGTAGTAAGCGAGCAGTAAGCTAGAAAGCAAGCAGCAAGCTAGTAAGCAAGCAGTAAGCTAGTAAGCGAACAGGGATATAGTAAGGGGGCAGAATGCTAGTAAGCAAGCCGTAGGCTAGCAAGCAACCAGTATGCTAGTAAGCAAGCAGGGAGCTAGTAAGGAAGCAGTATGCTAGAAAGCAATTAGCGGGCTGGTAAACAAGCAGTAAGCGAGTAGATTAGCAGTAAGCTAGTAAGCAAGCAGTTAGCTAGTAAGCGAACGGGGATATAGTAAGGGAGCAGAATGCTAGTAAGCAAGCCGTAGGCTAGCAAGCAACCAGTATGCTAGTAAGCAAGCAGGGAGGTAGTAAGGAAGCAGTATACTAGAAAGCAATTAGCGGGCTGGTAAGCAAGCAGTAAGCGAGTAGATTAGCAGTAAGCTAGTAAGCAAGCAGTTAGCTAGTATGCAAGCAATTAGCTAGTAAGCAAGCTGTTAGGGGAAGGGGGTTTGAAAATTCCTCGCATAACGGGGGTGCGGATCTCGAGGGTAGGAACTGAGGGGAAATAAGCGGTACAATTATAATTTTATTTTCGCTTGATCGCCTTATGCTACTGAGCCGTTTATTTCGTTATATCTGGCTCTTAAATACAAGCGATAGAGGAAATTGGGGAAAAAACTCAGACGTCTGGCTGACGTCTAGAAAAACCCTCCCGTCGATCGGGCTGATGGCTTGCGTCGCGCTGTTATGGGATAGAAAGAGAAAGACGAGTTTAGGCGTTAAATACCTGAGAACGTTAGTCACGTTGTGTGTCTTGCTCTTTTCCGCACGCTCCTGGTCTGTGCTTGTCGCACTCAGGAGCGGGAATCGAGTGCGACAGGCACAATCCAGGAGCGGAAATCTCAGCCGCCGCGATACGCAGCTAAGCTAGTGGACTGTATATGTGTGCGTTCCTTTTAAATCGGGAATCGCTCTGTTATTATTGTGTGATCGGGGTTCGTATCCAGCTTCCTACGCTGTCTTAAGAGAGCGGAGAGTTTTTTCCGGTTTCGTGTAATTGAGAGGCGGCCGGACTTAAAATCGTCCCGTTGTTCTAGTGAGATTTAATCTCGTTTTTTTCACGACTGCAACTCTTGATTGACGCAGGAGAGAGTGAATAGAGAGTGGTTGTAAGGCTCCAACCGGCACCCGGTCCGCGGTTCCTTACCGTCTTCGTATGTGCGTACGTAACACAGTGTGGTGCAGTCTTTTAACGGCGTATTTGACGACTTACGTTGGGACTATCACACTACGGCGCTTTATGAGTCGCGTTCTACGCACAGTAGCCGTACAGGACTGGCGGACAGTGAACAGTGCTATAGCAGACCGCCGGAAGCTGGGCTTGGAGTAACTCGTCCCACGCACCGACTGGAAGACGACAAGTCCACCCAGGGTATACACGCCACGAAGGCCACTATAGGTGGGAAAAAGACCGTTCGAAAAAAAAGGGAGGATCGAGTCCTAATCCCAATGCCTCTCACACGACCGCTGTTTGCTGCAATACGAGGAAAATGTCAGGCTGACATGAACCGAAGTTCACTGTTGACGGGAAATCTCGGTGATACCAACGAGATTCCGCAGTCTTTTAACCGGGTCGTACTCACGACCGAATCGATTAACTAGCTGATTCGACAAACGGAATTACACGTAGGTTACTGGTATGAATTTGCTTACACAATCTAACCAGTAAAGCTACGGCTATACGTCGCTTGTCCGCTTAACGAAAGTTCGAATAACTGGAACTATTCGATATTGCGATAGAATCAGCCGATATGTCACAAGATGTTTCCTCAACGAAGGCTCGAATAACTCGAAGCGATTCGGAGATTTTGGGAATTGTGCGGAGCGTGATCGTATACCAATGTGCTCCCGGCAGGATCCTGATTAAGAGTGACGGACGAGCACGAGCTGCCAAAAGTTACGCGTTAGAGGGGGCATCCTTCGCAACGCGGCGCTGTCGTCGTGTCTTTCGTCCGACTTTTTCTAACGTATAAACGCAACTCTTCTCTACACCCGTACATTGAACTGATTGTTCGAAATCGTACGTTACTTGGTCGACCGCGTGACTTTCTGAAAAACCCCGAAAATTATGATTTCTCTAGTCTACATTGCGTCGCCTAACGAACGCCGCGACCGAGAGTCCTCTGGTCGGTTACGTACATCGAAAACAACACTGCTTAACGAACTTTATGATATGTTCAAACACCTCGAATTAATGCGATATTTAAACACAAGCAGTAAGCTAGTAAGCGAGCAGGGAGCTAGTATGGAAGCAGAATGCAAGTAAGCAAGCAGAAGGCTAGCAAGCAACCAGTAAGCTAGTAAGCAAGCAGGAAGCTAGTAAGCGAGGAGGAAGCTAGTACGGAAGCAGTATGCTAGTAAGCAAGCAGTAAGCTAGAATGCAAGCAGTAACCTAGGAAGCGAGGAGGAAGCTAGTAAGCAAGCAGTAAGCTCGTAAGCAAGCAGTGAGCTAGTAAGCGAGCAGGAAGCTAGTAAGGAAGCATTACGCGAGTAAGCAAGCAGTAAGCTAGTAAGTGAGCAGGGACCTAGTGAGGGCACAGAATACTAGTAAGCTAGCAGTAAGCAATTAAGTAACCAGTTAGCCAGTAAGCAAGCAGGGCGCTAGTAAGGATGCAGTATGCTAGAAAGCAAGCAGCGGGCTAGTAAGCAAGCAGTAAGCGAGTAAGCAACCAGTCAGGTAGTAAGCATGCAGTGAGCTAGAAAGCAAGTAGCAAGCTAGTAAGCAACCAGTAAGCTAGTAAGCGAGCAGAGACCTAGTAAGGAAGTAGTAAGATAGCAAGCAAGTAGCAAGTTAGTAAGCAAGCAGTAAGCTAGTAAGCAAGCAGGAAGCTAGTAAGGGAACAGTATGCTGGAAAGCAAGCTGCGGGCTAGTAAGCAAGCAGTAAGTTGGTAAGCAAGCAGTAAGCTAGTAAGCGAGCACGGAGCTAGTAAGGGTGCACAATGCTAGTAAGCAGGCAGCAGGTTAGCAAGCAACCAGTATTATAGTAAGCAAGCAGAAAGCTAGTAAGGTAGCAGTATGCTAGAAAGCAAGCAGCGGGCTAGTAAGCAAGAAGTAAGCGACTTAGGTAGCAGTATGCTGGTAAGAGAGCAGTTAGCTAGTAAGGAAGTCGTAAGCTACTAAGTAGGCAGTGATCTAGTAAGCAAGCAGTGAGCTGGTAAGAAAGCAGTATGCTAGTAAGCATGCTGTGAGCCAGTAAGAAAGGAGTAACGTAGTAACAAAGCAGTATGATAGTATGCAAGCAGTAAGCTGGAAATAAAGCACTTAACTAGAAAGCAAGCAGTGAGCTTGTAAGCAATCAATAATGTAGTAAGCAAGCAGTGAGCTAGTAAGCGAGGAGGAAGCTAGTAAGCTAGCAGTGAGCGAGTAAGCTTGCAGTAAGCTAGTAAGCAACCAGTAATCTGGTATGAAAGCAATTAGCTTGTAAGCAAGCAGTAAGTTAGTGTGGGATTTAACGGAGAGAATATATTTGAGGAACAAATATACAAAGAATATAATTTTAATAAAGGAATTAGGAACACACTAATTAGCAATTAACAATTAACAACACAAATTCAAATCACATCAATTGGCAACATGACTTATAATCACGTCTCTCTTTCACGATCACTTGTTTCCAACTCCTCATTTTCTCACTGTCCCTAGTTACTCATTCTTTCTCGAACAAAACACACCCAAACCTTTTGCACATAAATTAACATTTAACAAAACTACAGCGTGGCACAAATATTCAATACAAATCTCCTACATTCGGGCATACTGACCTTCATCCGCCTCGGATGAATATATCTTATATTTAGGATTTAATCCTTCCCGGCCATTTGGCATTCATCCGACCCTGATTAGGTTTACAATATAAGCCATGGTTTCATGTATTCTCCACATGTTGATGTTGCCGATGGTCCTTCATGGAAACCTACTTTTTCTACATCATACGTGTCGTTACATTTAACTTTTGTAATGCGATATGGACCTAGATACTTTGCTCGTAATTTTCGTCCTGGACCTAATTGTGTACGCTTGATAGCTACAAGGTTATCTACTTCATACCTAACGGCTTTCTTCCTCTTTCGATTATATGTTTGACGATTTTCTTCCTGCACTTTAAAAAGTTGTTCTTTAGCTCTTTCACGTAACTTGTTTCTGTTTTCATCAAATTGAGATAAAAATTCCTGTTCGACAAGGTCTTTTAGTTTAATATCAGTTTCATCATACATTTTTACCCCATGCTAGTAAGCAAGCAGTAAGCTAGGAAGCAAGGAGCAGGCCAGTAAGAAAGCAGTCAGCTACTAAGCATTCAGTTAGCTAGTAAGTAAGCAGTAAGCTAGTTAGCAAGCAGTAAGCTTTTAAGCAAGAAGTGAGGTGGTAAGAAAGTATGTAGCTAGTAAGAAGGTAGTAAGTTAGTAAGAAAGCAGTATGCTAGTAACCAAGCAGTAAGCTATTAAGCAAGCAGTAAGCTAGTAAGAAAGCGGAATGCCAGTCAGCGAGCAGTATTCTAGAAAGCAAGCAGCAAACTAGTATGCAAGCAGGGAGCTAGTAAGCGAGCAGTAAGCTTGGAAGCAAGTAATAAGCTAGTAAGCAAGCAGTAAGGTAGTAGGCAAGCTGTGAGCTGATGTAACAAAGCTGTAATTTTGCAGCAAAGCAATACGCTGGTAAGCATGCTGCAAGCTAGTAGGGAAGCAGCATGCTAGTAAGCAAGCAGTAAGCTGGCAAGCAACAAGAACGCTAGTAAACAAGTGGCAGGCTCCTAAGAAAGAAATTAGCTAGTAAGAATGCTGTGTGCCAGCAAGGAGACTGTATGCTAGTAAACAAGCAGTAAGCTAGTAAGCTAGTAAGCTACCAGTAATCTAGTAGGCAAGCAGTAAGCTAGAAAGCAAGCAGCAAGCTAGCAAGCAAGCAGTAAGCTAGAAAGCAAGCAGCAGGCTCGTAAGAATGTAGTTAAAAATTACGCAAGCAGTGACTAGTAAACAAGCACCAAGCTAGTAAGCAACCGGTAAGCTAGTAAGCGAGCATCGGGCTAGTTAGAAAGATGTAAGCTAGTAAACATGGAGTACGCTTGTAAGCATGCAGTGAGCTAGTACCCGGGGGGGAAGCTAGTACGGAAGCAGTATGATAGTAAGCAACCAGTAAGCTAGTATGCAAGCAGTAAGCTGGTAAGGAAGCAGTATGCTAGTAAGCAAGCTGTAAGCTAGTAAGCAAGCGGTAAGCTAGTATGGAAGCAGTAAGCTGGTATGATAGCAGTTAGTTAGTACGCAAGTAATAAACTAGTAAGCAAGCAGTAAGCTTGTAAGCAAGCAGTGAGCTTGAAAACGAGCTTCAAGTTGTAAGGGTGCAGTAAGCTAGAAAGCAAGCAGCAGGCTAGTAAGAATGCAGTTAGCTATTGAGCATGCAGTAAACTGGTAAGCAAGCAGGAAGCTAGTAATGTTAGGGGGAGGAGGTTTGGAAATGCCTCGCCTAACGGTGGTCCGGATCTCGAGGGAAGGAACAGACGGAAAATAAGCAGTACAATTATAATTTTTATTTTCGCTTATCCGAATGCACGGATAAGCCTTTTATTTTGTTTCTTTTCTTATAGCTTTTACAGGCTTTGGGTAATAGCCGACCGACGTCTGCCAGACGATGTTGTTGTGCGGCCCGCTTTGTTACCCTGAAACAGAAAAAGACACGACTAGGCGTTAAATACCTATCGACGCGTGTCACGTCGCTTGTCTTTCTCATTTCCGTACGCTCCTGGTCTGTGCTTGTCGCACCTAGGAGCGGGAATCTCTGCCGCCGCGATACGCAGCTAAGCTAGTGGACTGTATGTGTGTGTGAGCGTTGCCTTTAAACCGGGAATCGCTCGCTTTCTTCCAATTATGGAAATTCGTCTCGGTTTTTTCTGTTAGACTGCAACACTTGATTGTCGCAGGAGGGGGTGCCTAGAGGGAGGTTGTAAGGCTCCAATCGTCACCCGGTCCTCGGCCCCTTACCGTCTTCGTATGCGTGTGTACGGAACACGATGTGGTGCAGTCTTTCAATGGCGTATAGGACGTCTTACTATTGAGACTGGCACCCCGACGCCTTGTGAGTCGCGTTCTACGCGCAGTGACCGTACAAGACTGGCGATCAAAGAACAACGCTCTGGCATTCGCCAGAAGCTGGGCTTAGAGTAGCTCGTCCCACGCTCCGACTAGAAGGCGGCAAGTCCACCCAGGGTATACGTGCCAATGAGTCCCCTTTAGGTGGGTGTAAGGCCGTTCGATTAAATCAAGAGAGGATCGAGTCTTAACCTCGATACCTCTCACACGACCGCTGTTTGTAGCAATACGCGGAAAATTCGGGAACTCGATGATACCAAAGAGTTACCCGCAGTCTTTTAACCGGGTCGTACTCACGGCCGAATCGATTAACTGGTTTGATTCGACAACCGGAATTACACGTAGTTTACTGGGGGCAGTTTGCTTACGCAAGCTAATCCCGTAAAGCTGCGGCTATACGTCGGTTGCCCGCGTTGTGAAAGTTCGAATAACGCGAACATTCTACGTTGCGTGGGAATCAACCGCTAGAACCCGAGAATTATTCTTTTTTTTTACTTTTTTTAAACTTTCCGAATGCTCGAATAACTCGAAGCAATTCGAATAGTGCGAGGGCCTTTTGATTCTCTACGAATGCTCGAATAACTCGAAGCAATTCGGAATATATCATAAATTCGGTTTATCGATCCGCGCTTGGCAGGCTCTCGTTTTCAAGTGACGGACGAGCACGAGCTGCCGAAAAGTACGTGTGAGAGAGGGGGAATCCTCCGACGCGCGGCGCTGTCGCCGTGGCTCTCGTCCGTCTTTATCTAATATGTAATTGTCGCACCTTCTCTATGGTCGAGCGTTTAACCGAAAAATTCGAAATCGAACGTTACTGTAATGCTCGCGTGACTTACAGAAAAACTCAAGGAGCGAGAGTTTTTCTGCTGCCTTCTGTTTCGAATCGCGGACGCGTCGACCTAGAATATTCTGGTCTGTCGCGTATATTGAAAATAAAGCGGATTAACGGCTAATTACGGGTTTAAATAAATCGAATTAACTCGATCTTTAAACAAGTAAGGATGCAGTATGCTAGTAAGCAAGCAGTAAGCTAGTAGGCAAGGAGTGAGCTAGTAAGCGAGGTGGAAGCCATTAAGGAAGCAGTATGCTAGTACGCAAGCAGTAAGCTTGAAAACAAGCAGCAAACTAGTAAGCGTGCAGTGATCTATAAAGCAAGCAGCAGGCTAGTAAGAATGCAGTTAGCTATTGAGCAAGCAGTAAACTAGCAAGCGAGCAGGAAGCTAGTAAGGAAGCAGTATGCTAGTAAGCAAACAGTAGGCTAGTAAGCGAGGAGGAAGCTAGTAAGCAAGCAGCAGGCTAGTCAGAAAGCAGTTAACTTGTAAGAAAGCTGTAAGCTAGTAAGGACAAGTAGGCTTCTCAGCAAGCAGCATGTTAGTATGGAAGCAATTAGCTAGTAAGCAAGCAGTAAGCTAGTAAGCAAGCTGTAAGCTAGTAAGCAAGCAGTAATATTGTAAGCAAGCAGTAATATTGTAAGCAAGCAGTAGTCTAGTAAGCAAGCAGTGAGCTAGTAAGCGAGCAGGGAGCTGGTAGGAATCAATTAGCTAGTAAGGAAGCTGTAGGGTAATATGCAAACGGTGAGGTAATTGGCGAGGAGGAAGCTAGTAAGCAAGCAGTTAGCGAATAAGCTAGCTGTAAGCTAGGAAACATGCATTAAGTTAGTACGCATGCAGAGAGCTAGTAAGCGTGGTGGTAGCTAGTAGGGAAGCAGTATGCTAGTAAGCTAGCAGTAAGCTAGTAAGCAACCAGCAAGCTTGTAAGGAAGCAACAGGTTAGTAAGAAAGCACTTAGCTAGTAAGAAAGCAGTATGCTAGTATTGAGGATCTTTGTGATAGATTTCCCCAATCGCTTACCGCAGAAAGAAGAAGGAATAATTTGTTGAAACGGTATAATGTGTAAGACACGGAGGCGACAAAATATGTGGAAGACTTTTCTCCGCGGTCTGGGTTGTCGCACGACTTCCTTCAAATTGGTTAAAATCCCGGCTATATATACGTCGTCGAATGGTCGGCAGACCTATTGGTTTTATGACATGACCTGAGCCGACGTGGAACAGAGAAAAATCGCGAAGATTCGGAAATACAAAATATATCTATTCTCAACAGTCCCACTTGTTTTGAATGTCCGCAAATATTTAATTTTTCTCTCGGATAGCAAAACGGCTGCTTTTGCAAAGGCTTAGCAGAGATATCAGTCAATTGTTCTTTCGATTGAACATATCTAATTTCTACTTCTCCACGATTAACGACATCACGAGTAAAATGGTACTTTATACCGATGTGTTTCGAGCGCTTATGGTCCGAACTATTAGCAATTTTTATGGCCGCTTGGTTATCAACAAAAGCAGGGACGATATTGCACACAACATCCAATTCTTTCAACATACGACGTAACCAAACCGCTTCTTTCACGCCGTGGGCTAACGCGATATATTCCGACTCAGCGGTCGAAAGGGCAACGACCTTTTGCAATTGACTGGACCACGAAATTGGTCCGCTATTCAAAATATTGACAAATCCACTCCTAGATCTTCGAGTCTCTGAGCATCCGGCATAATGAGCATCCGTGAATCCCGAAATATCAAGCGAACTCCCACTATTTCCGTAAACTATTCCGTGATCACGTGTTCCATTTAAATAACGCATTATTTTCTTTACCGATTGCCAATGAGTGTCGTCGTAAGAACTCAAAAATTAACTTGCGTAATTGACCGCAAATTCGATATCCGGGCGACAAACTCGTGCAGCGAATAATAAAGAGCCTATTGCCTCACGAAACGGCATTTTACTGTCAGTCGCAGGTGTTTGTTTTTGCATGGGCATACCTGGCTCCGCAGGTACACTTGACGGATTTGCTTCAAGCATATTGAAGGTCTTTAATATTTTCTTAATATAGCCCGGTTGAGAAATTTTTAAGAGTCGTCGTTCGCGATCGCGTTTAATCTCGAAACCGAGAAATTCATCGGCCCGATCTACCGAGATTTTAAAATTACCTTCTAAATAATCTAAGACACTCTTAATTGCATTCTCGCTTTTGCTCATAATCAAACCATCATCCACATACAGGGCTAAATACATTTTTGAACTTTCCACTACACCGACAAGCACGCACTTATCACTTGCGATGTTCACGAGATTAAATCCGTTCAGAAACCTCGTGAACTTCTCGTTCCAGCATTTGGGTGACTGCTTCAATCCATACAGGCTGCGATGTAGCGAGAAGACTGCATCCGGTTGGCTCTAAATTGTGTATTCTGGAGGCTGCTCCAAATAAATTTCTTCTTGAAGATCGCCATATAGAAAAGCGGGTTTCACGTCGAACTTCATTATTTCATAATCACCTTTCGCAGCTATTGCAAGAAGAGTTCTAATGGACCCGTAGCGAACGACAGGTGCGAATGTGTCAAAATAATCGATTCCTTCTGGTTGTCGGAATCCTTTCGCTACGAGTCTCGCCTTGTATCTCTTCAGATTTCCAGCTGCATCATTTTTGATTGAGAAAACCCATTTGCAAACGATTGCACGTTTTCCTTGCGGCAGTGCACATATGGTCCATGTGCGATTTTTTTCAAGCGCCAGCATCTCTTCGTCCATGGCTTTCTTCCATTTTCTGGTGTCGTCACTGGATATTGCCTCAGTGTAGGTCATAGGCACTGTATCAGCCAAAAAAGCAATAGGTACGCCGTATCGGTCAGGTGCTTGTAAGGTTCTTCTATTGCGCAGTTGTCTTCCTTCCCGAGCATTTTCATTGGCGGCTACCTGCTCTATCACTGGCAAAGCTGCGTTTTCTTCATTTCCATTGTTTTCCAGTTCTCGTGTTTCGGCGACATCTTCCACAACTGGAGCTTGGTGTTCGGTTGCACCTTCTGGAGTAGGAATCGTCTCTCTTTCGTCTTTAATTCCGAACTTGATTATTGTATCGGTTTCGGCACGCGTTTCGGCACTCGGCAGGGCATTTTCGTTGAAGGTTACGTCTCTGCTTATTGAAATTTTCTTCAATATATTATCCCAGAGTCTATAATTAGTAGACTCCCCATCGTAACCGACGAATATGACCTGTCTGCTTTTTGGGTCGAATTTTTGCCGTCTTTCCTTCGGCACGTTCAGGTAAGCTACGGATCCAAACACCTTTAAATGTTTTATATCAAGTTTGCGTTTAAACCACTTCTCGAACGGAGTAATCGTCTCCCCTGGCTCTAGGATGGTCCGATTCAGCAGGTAGCACGCGGTGTTTACTGCTTCTGCCCATAATTTTTGATCCATGTTCTTTGCGTGAATCATAAAACGTGCACTTTCAATGAGCATACGAATTTCGCGTTCAGCGCGACCATTCTGCTCATGAATGTATGGTGACGAGCATTCGTGGATTATACCTTTTTCCTCCAAAAAGGTCTGGAGCTGGCTGCAGGTATACTCTGTCCCATTGTCCGAGCGTAGGACTTTGATTTTCGTTCCTGTCTGCGTCGATGCGAATGCCGCGAACTCCTTAAATTTGCTGAATACTTTTGATTTATGGCTCATAAAGTATACCTTCCTATAGCTGGTACTCTCGTCCTTAAACAGTAAAAAAAACCGCGTGTTGCTCGGTGAGTTTATGTTTACAGGGCCACAGACATCGATATGAATTTTCTCCCCTGGCCCGTAATTGTCTTTAACCCCGATGCTTGGATGCGGCCTTCGGGACTGCTTGCCCATAATGCATCCTTCACAAAAAAACTTTGTCAAATTGTCCTTTTCAATTCCATGGATGCCGAGTTGTTCACACGTGTGTTTTTTTGTGCGCTCATTTACGTGTCCCATTCGCTCATGCAAAAGTTTTAATTTTTCCTGGCCATCTGCTAATTTCAGCGCTTTACAGTCAATGGGCACTTTCTCTTTGAAACACATTTTAAACAGTTTTCCGTGCGGTATTCCACGTGCGGCGACTTTTCCTTTACTATCGCGAACTTCACATTTGTTTTCAAACGAATGAAAAGAATACCGTTTTTTGTTCACTGAGCCTATAGAAAACAAACTGCACTTTAGTTCAGGTACATAGAGCACATCTTGTAATTCGCGTTTGTATAGCACACCCTCAAGCACTTCTTGGATTTTAATTGTTCCGATGCCAGCCGCTAAGATGATGCGATCATCCGCTACTTTAACCGCATGACCAATTTGAATTCGGCTGCAATGCCGAAGAATAGTCTTTGCGGAAAGTCATATGCATTCCGGCACCCGAATCCGCAATCCACACGGCACTGTCACTTTCACTGGTGCATTTATATGTTGCAACAATGTCACACACCAACGCTGGCGCATTTCTCGCTGAACTGTCCGATGATTTTCCAGCTTGATTTTTTGGACATTCACGTGCCCTGGGGCCTTTTTCTTTGCAGACTCCACACCGCGTTCGTTTTTTCAGCTCCTCGATATCCTTCTTGGAGCGTTTCTTTTTCTTTGCGTCGTTCAGGGACGTCTTTTGAACACGAAGTGCGAGCGTCGACACTTCATCCTCTGCAAAACGCCTGTCTTTCATGATCAGTCTGCTGATCAAGTTCGTTTTCGTTTTTTCCGTAACAGGAGTGCATTCCCACGTGTGACGAAAAATGGAGAACTTTGCGGGTAAACTGCGCAGCAGTTTTGCCATGAAAGCTTTGTCCGACGGTTCCTCACCCGCATCCTGCAGGCGTCTGCAGATGCTCTCCAGGATCTCCAAATGATCTGCAATGGGCTCCTCTTCATTAACGCGAAAATTATAAAACTGCTCCCAGGCAGTTTGTGCAGCGCCTTCACTTGCATCTCCGTACAGGTCCCTCAGCTGGTTCCAAATTTCTTTTGCAGTAGAGCAGTTGTACAAATTGCGGCGAAGATTTGGAGCGATTGTTCTCAGTATAATCATTTTTACCTGCGCTGATTTTTGACCGTGCACTTTGAGCACCGTTGCCTTGTTTTCAGCAGGTTTTACTATTGTACCATCTACGAAACCAAGCAAACCTTTAGCTTCTAGCACAATCACTACTCCAGATTTCCACATGGAGTAGCTAGTGCCGTCCAGTTTTACGATTTCCATTCCAAATTCTATGTCAGACATTGCGACGAAATCACTTACACAATTGGTACCCAGTAAAAAAAACCTTTATTCACCCAGCCAGCGTGGCTTATCAACAAACAAATTCTTTCTAGCAGGCGCAGTGGAAGCGTGCTGGGCCCATAAATTAGTAAGGATCTATCTTTGAAATAGATTTCCCCAATCGCACATAGCAGAAAGAAGAAAAAATATTTTGTTGAAACGGTACAAGGTGTAAGACGCGGAGGCAACAAAATACATGGAAGACTTTTCCCCACGGTCAGGGTTATCGCACAACTAACTTCAAACAAAGAAAAATCCTGGCTATATATGCGTCGCCAAATGATCGGCAGACCTATTGGTTTTATGACATGACCTGGGCCGACGTGGAACAGAGCAAAATCGCGAAGATTCGGAAATACAAAATATATCTATTCTCAACAGCTAGAAAGCAACCAGTAAGATAGAAAGCAAGCAGCAAGCTAGTAAGCGAGCAATAAGCTAGAAAGCAAGCAGTGAGTTAGTAACAAAGCAGCAAGTTACTGACAAAGCAGTATGCTAGTAAGCAAGCAGGAATCTAGTAGGTGAGCATTCGTCTAGTAAGAGAGCAGTAGGTTTGCAAGAAAGCAATAAGTTAGGAAGAAAGCAGGAAGCTAGTATGGAAGCAGTAAGCGAGTAAGCAAGAAGTAAGCTAGTGAGTAAGCAGCTGGCTAGTAAGAATGCAATTAGCTAGTAAGGAAGCAGTGTGCTACTAAGCAAGCAGTGAGCTAGTAAGCGAGGAGGTAGCCAGCAAGGCAGCAGTATGCTAGTAAGCATGCAGTAAGCTGAAGGCAAGCAGTAAGCTAGAAAGCAAGCAGTGAGCTGGTAAGCAAGTAGTGAGCTGGTAAGCAAGCTGTAAGCAAGAAAGCAAGTTGCAATATTGCGAGCCAGCCTTAAGCTGGAGAGCATGCAGGAGGCTAGTAACCAAACTGTAGGCTAGAAAGAAAGCAGCAGTCTAGTTAGCTGGTAATCAAGCAATGAGCTAGTAAGCAAACTGTAAGCTAGAAAGCTAGGAATAGGCTAGTAAGGAAGCAGTTAGCTAGTAAGCAAGTAGTATGCTCGTGACTTAGCAGTAAGATAGGGAGCAAGCAGCAGGCTAGTAAGGTAGCAGTATGCTAGTAAGCAACCAGAAAGCTAGTATGCAAGCAGTAATCTGGTAAGACAGCTGTTAGCTAGTAAGCAAGCAGTAAGCAAGTAAGCGAGCAGGAAGCTGGTAAGGAAGCAGTATGCTAGGAGGCAAGCAGTTAGCTAGCAAGGAAGCAGTGAGCTCGTAAGTATGCAGTGAGTTACTAAGCGAGGTGGAAGGTAGTAAGGAGGCAGTTTGATAGTAAGGAAGCTGTAAGCTAGAGAGGAAGCAGCATGCTAGTAAGGAAGAAGTTCGCTTGCAAGAAGGAAGTATGCTAGTAACCAAGCAGTAAGCTAGAAGGCAAGCAGCAAGCTAGTAAGCGAGCAGGAAGCTAGTAAGCAAGCAGTAAGCTAGTAAGCAGGCAGTAAGATTGTAAGCAAGCAGTAAGCCAGTAAGTAGGCAGTGAACTAGTAAGCGAGCAGGAAGCAAGTAAGGAAGGCAGTCCGTGTTGCTCGCGTGGCAGGAGCGGCTGGCTCTGCCAACCGCGGGGCACCGGACTGTCGGGGCGGTTCGGCCACTCCTGAAGGAGTGGCTGGACAGGGGCCATGGCAGCCTCACCTACCGGATGGCACAGGTATTTTCCGGGCATGGCAGCTTCGGAAGATACCTGTGCCGGATAGGGAAGGAGCCGACGGCGCGTTGCTGCCACTGCGACGCTGAGCAGGACACGGCGGATCATACCCTGGAGGTATGCCCCGCGTGGGAGGGGGAGCGACGTGTCCTGGTCGGCGTCGTCGGGCGGGATGTCTCGCTGCCGGGCGTGGTGCGCGCCATGCTCGGCAGCGAGGAGAAGTGGAGGGCCGTGGCCTCCTTCTGCGAGAACGTAATGTTGCAGAAGGAGGCCGCGGGGAGGGAGCGCGAGCTTCAGCGGCGCGCTGAAGCTCGCGCTCGTGCGGTGGCCCGAGGTCGTCGCCCGGTCGCGAGGCGTCGCGGGCGGCCGCCTCGGCGTGGCGGATGACCTAGGCTGGGAGGGGGGTCCTGAGGGGACCCTCCTCCCGCCAGGCGGCGCCGGGTCGGACCGGTTGGGGGTAGAAGTGCCTCCCCCTACCGGTCCGACGCAAGGGGAGGCACCCTCGGCGGTCTGGTGCGGCCATGAACGCCCGGCCGCCGAGGGGTGGAAACGGGGTCGCGGGCGGTTGCGAGTTGGGGCTCGCAGCCGCCACTAAACGCGGCCCCGGGACGGATAGCGGCGGGATGGAGTGGCCCCGTCCCGCCGCTATGAGGCAGTGTGTCTACTGGGGGGCCCGATTGTCCCCCCGGGGGATGGGCGCGAAAGCGCGGGCACGGGGAGGATACCGGAAGAATGCTTCGAGCGATTCCCGGTATCCTCCCAAAGCGTGCCGAAGGGTCACCGTGGGGTTTTTAGTGGGTAGGTCCCGCGCCTGTCGTTGTACGGGCGCGGGGAATCCCACACACCCCTCCCACCTCTCCCCAAGGAGGTGGGAGGGAGTCTTTCGAAGATTTTCCCCACGACAAAAAAAAAAAAAAAAAAAAAAAAAAGTAAGGAAGCAATATGTTAGTAAGCAAGCAGTATGCCAGTAAGCATCAAGTAAGCCAGGAAGCAAGCAGCAGGCCAGTAAGTATGCAATTAGCTAGTAAGGAAGCATTGTGGAAGTAAGCAAGCAGTAAGCTAGAAAGTATGCAGCAAGCTAAAGCTGTATGGTAGTAAGCAAGCAGTAAGCGAGTAAGACAGCTGTAAACTAGTAAGCAAGCAGTAAGCTAGTAAGCAAGCAGCAGAGTAGTAAGAAAGCAGTAAGGTAGTAAGCAACCAGTAAGCTAGTAAGCACCCAGTAAACTAGTAAGCATGCAGCAGGCTAGTAGGAGAGCAGTTAGCTAGCAAGAGATTGTAGGCTAGTGCGCACGCAGCAAGCTAGTAAGCATGCAGCAAGCTAGTAAGCTTGCAGTAAGCTAGTAAGCGTGCAGTAAGCGAGTAAGCTAGCAGTAGGCTTGTAAGTAAGCAGTAATCGAGTAAGCAGGCCGTGAGCTAGGGAGCGAGAAAGAAGGTAGTAAGGAAGCGGTATGCTAGTAAGCAGCCAGTATGCTAGCAAGCAACAAGTAAGCTAGAAAGCAAGCAGCAGGCTAGTGAGGAAGAAATTAGCCAGTAAGTATGCCGTGTGCTAGTAACTAAGCAGTAAGATAGTGAGCAGGCAGCGGGCTAGTAAGAAAGCAGTATGGTAGTAAGCAAGCAGTATGCTGGTAAGATACCTGTTAGCTAGTAAGTATGCAGTGAGCTAGTAAGCGAGGTGGAAGGTAGTAAGGAAGCTGTTTGATTGTAAGCAAGCTGTAAGCTTGTATGGAGCTAGTCAACTAGTATGCAAGCAGTAAGCTAGAACACAAGCAGCAACTTTGTAAGCAAGCAATAAGCGAGTAAGACAGCTGTAAACTAGTAAGCAAGCAGTAAGCTTGTAAGCCAGCAGCAGAGTAGTAAGGAAGCAGTAAGGTAGTGTTACGCCGGGGAGTATTACTCGTCGAACGCCGCATATTATAATACGTGAAAATTAACACAACAGAAATAGCACAACGTAACACAACTGTAACGCAAACTAAGAACTTTATTGACAAGGATGCTTTTAATACGTCCGTTCGTCAGGAGATGTATCGTAGTTCTCTTCTTCAAATCGTTTCTGGTTTCTCGGCAACCAGAAGGCACGGGATCTCGCATCCGCTCGTTTTGTGTGGCAGCTTCACCTCATCGCGAAGCCTCTTCACACCATTGCGACGATGTAATTTCGCGGTATTTCGCGGCATCTTCATACCGTCGCAACACTGCCGTCTTCCTTCAGAGCGGTCGTTCCGACCGCTGCAAATTTCGTTCGAACAGCCAACTTCACCCGTAGTCTCCTAACTTCCGTGTTGTCGCGAAGCCGCGTCGAACCTGTACACCTCTGTCTGTAAAATAGATAAACTTATAGGTCGAACATTTACCTGAGTGGCCTTTATCAGACAGTCAGCGCCTTGACATTCGTCCTTCGTCCCAAGGAAAACCACTCAAAAACCTGGAGCAAGGCGCCGGTGTAACCTTCGGAATACTTCGTCTGAACTCAGACTTCTTCGAGGATGAGGAAATCCCGACTGCTCCTCGCCCTTCCCCTTGACTCTTGCGGCTTGCGCGCTTCTTTCTTGAGGGCTTCCCGGATGCGGATTCCCCCCAGCCTCACGAGAGGACTTCCCATGGGATGTTCCCCAATCTCCAAGGAGAATTTCCTCGAAGATCGGTTGTGGAACATACCACAATTCCGCCGTACGACCGTCTGTGCCCCACTCCGCTATTAGAGTCGAGCATGACTGGGGGGCGACCCTCCGCGGGGAGAATCGCACTTCCCCGGCCGTTCTGACCTGTGGAAATGGAGAGTCCTCCGCGGCTGGTAAGAAAACTCGATCCTCGCCTTCTGCGTTGAAACGTCCTCTTCTTGGGCGAAGATGTCGGCCATCTTCCCCGATCCTCACCTCGCAATATCTTCGCAGGCGGCCTCTCGTGAATCGTACCGAGCCAGTCGATTCACATGCACAACCCTTGGTTTGGACTTCTGGAAGCGGACTATACGGAAACCCAACTCATCCAGCCGATTCTTCACATCGCCTTCTTGTCGTCACCTTCAGCACAGACTTTGGCAGGGAACCCATAACATATAGCGCTTTCCCTCCAGAAGGTGCTCTGGCGAGCCCTATCCCTCCAAAGGGTGCTCCTCTTCCCTTCTTAAAATGTCCTTCCATCGCAGACAGCCAACCATGACGACGAATCATTTTCCAGATCATCTTGGCGATTCCTTCAACGCTGAACAATTCTCCTTCTATGCCGCCTTCTTCTGGTTTTTTTTGGGGCAGTTCCGCTGCAAATGTCCCTTCTGCCCGCAGTTCTAGCACTCCAAGACCGGCTTCTCAGCAGTCCTCTTCTCCAACTTTCCCTCGGGAAAACAAGTGACACCCTGAATACAGTCCTTAACAAGGCAAGGACCAGGGGCCACAGACTCGACGGCCTCAATCTCCAGAGCTCTGATCACAGCCGCCCTAAGAGTAGTGAAACCGCCCAGCCTCAGCGTCCTCCTCATTTCCTCATTGGTCAGGGCGGAGACGAACTGAGAGGCGGCCAGCTTATCCCTGACTTCCATCGGGCAATCACAAAAGGAAGCCTGCGCCAACCTCTCAATCTCCGAAGCCAAATCAGAAATCGACTCCCCCTTCCGTTGAGTACAATTTTGGAACTTCACGTAATTTAGATTAGCAAAGTTCTTGGTTCCGAAACGGAACTCCAAAGCGGAAACTAAGACACCAAAATCACAACGCGACTCCTCGGAAAGGGTAGTCAAACACCCCGAGCGGGCCCCTCCAGACATGCGACCAAGGCCAAAGCCTTCCTTGGTGCATCCCATCCATTCGCCTTCGCAATCGCCTCGAATTGCACCCGGTACTCCTCCCAATAAGCTCTCCCATCAAACGCTGGTGGTTTCAGGACGTACCCCAGAAATCCACCAGTCGCTTCCAACGGAGGAGCCGACTGCGAAGTGGAAGGCATCGCGAGTCCAGCAACAACAGGATTATCCCTAACAACATTATTAACACGGCTGGACTCGCGATCCTCGCTACGGAACGCCGCGGCCGACAGGTTATCGATCACACTCTTACAATTCTCCGACAGCACCTGATAACGGTCTTCAATGGCCCTTATCCTCCCTTCCACAGCAGCCTTCTTCGCCGAAGCGGCAGCCTCCTTCGCGGCCTGCCTCTCTTCGGTCCGCTTCCGATCCTCTTCCCACCTGGACTCGAAAGTTCTCTGCTGTTCCCGGAACTGCGCCGCGAGGCTCCTCTGCAAGTCCTCGAACAACAGATCCAAGGAAGGAACGGCCTCTCCCTCCCCGGCGGCAGATCGGGTCGACATCCCACTCTTGACACCACTGCTGCGCCGGGGAGTATTACTCGTCGAACGCCGCATATTATAATACGGAAAAATTAACACAACAAAAATAGCACAACATAACACAACTGTAACGCAAACTAAGAACTTTATTGACAAGGATGCTTTTAATACGTCCGTTCGTCAGGAGATGTATCGTAGTTCTCTTCTTCAAATCGTTTCTGGTTTCTCGGCAATCAGAAGGCACGGGATCTCGCATCCGCTCGTTTTGTGTGGCAGCTTCACCACATAGCGAAGCCTCTTCACACCATTGCGACGATGCAATTTCGCGGTATTGCGCGGCATCCTCATACCGTCGCAGCAGTAGTAAGCAACAAGTAAGCTAGTAAGCACCCAGTAAGATAGTAAGCATGCAGTATGCTGGTGAGAAAGAAGTTAGTTAGTAAGCTAGTAGTAAGCAAGCAAGCATGCAGTAAGCTAGTATGCAAACGGTAAGCTAGAAACAATACGGTATGCCAGTACGCAAGCAGTTAACTAATAAGCAAGCAGGAAGCTAGTAGCAACCAGCAAGCTAGTAAGCAAGCACCAGGCTAGGAACAAAGCAATTAGCCACTTAGCAAGCTGTAAGCTAGTAACCAAGCAGGAAGCTAGTGAGGAATCATTCGGCTAGTAAGGAAGCAGCAATTTAGGAAGCAAGCAGAGAGATAGTAAGCTAACAGGGAGCTAGTAAACAAGCAGAGAGCTAGTCAGCGAGGACGTAGCTAGAAAGGAAGCATTATGATAGCAAGCATGTAATAGGCTAGTAAGCAACAAGTAAGCTAGTAAGCAAGCAGTAAGCTGGTAAGGAAGCAGTTAGCTAGTAAGCAAGCAGTGGGATGGTAAGCATGCAGTTAGCGAGTAAGCTAGCAATAAGGTTGTAAGCAAGCAGTAATCTAGTAAGGAAGCAGCAGGCTAATTACCAAGCTGTAAGTTAGAAGGCAAGCAGCAAGCTAGCAAGCAAGCAGTAAGCTAGAAAGCAAGCAGCAGGGTAGTAAGCATGCAGTAAGCGAGTATGCATGCAGTAAGTTAGTAAGCAAATAGTAAGCTAGCAAGCAAGCAGTAAGCTGGTAGGAAAGCAGCTAGCCAGTAAGCAAGCAGTAAGCGAGTAAGCTAGCAGTAAGATAGTAAGCAAGCAGTGTGCTGGTAAGCAAGCAGCAGGCTAGTAGGGATGCAGTTATCTAGTAGGGAAGCAGTAAGTTTGTAGCAAAGCAGTAAGCTGGTAAGCAAGCAGCAGGCTTGTAAGCATGAAGTAAGCGAGTATGCTAGCAGTAAGCTAGGGAGCAAGCAGTGAGCTAGTAAGAGAGGAAGAATCTTGTAAGGAAGCAGCATGATGATGAGCAAGCAGTGAGCTAGTAAGAGAGGAAGAATCTTGTAAGGAAGCAGCATGATGATAAGCAAGCAGTAAGCTTGTAAGCAAGCAGCAGGCTAGTCAGAAAGCTGCTAGCTAGTAAGAAAGCTGTAGGCTAGGAAGGAAGTAGAGAGCTAGAAAGCAAGCACTAAGTTATTATGGAAGCAGTGAGCAAGTAAGCGTTCTGGGAGCTAGTAAGGAAACAGTAAGCTAGTCAGCAAGCAGTAAGCTACAAAGCAAGCATTACGCGAGCAAGCTAGCAGTAAGATAGTAAGCAAGCAGTAAGCTAGCATGCTAGCAGTGCCCTTGTAAGCAAGCAGGAAGCTGGTAAGAAAGCAGGTAGCTATTGAACATGCAGTAAACAAGTATGCAAGCAGTAAGGTAGAAAGCAAGGAGCAGGCTGCTATGAAACCAGTTAGCTAGTGAGCAAGCAGATTGCAAGTAAGCAAGCAGTAAGCGAGTAAGCTAGCAGCAAGGTAGTAAGCAAGCTGTAGGCTTGTAGGAAAGCAGTTAGCTAGTAAGCAAGCATTGAGCAAATAAGCGAGCTGGGAGCTAGTAAGCAATCAGTGAGCTAGTAAGCAAGCAGTGAGCTAGAAAGCAACCAGGAAGCCTTTAAGCTCGAAGTATGCTGGTAAGGAAGCTGTGAGCTAGTAAGCAAGCAGTGACAGAGTAAGCGAGCTGGGAGCTAGTAAGGAAGCAGTGTGCTAGTATGCAATCAGTAAGCTAGCAAACAACCAGTAAGCTTGCAAGCAAGTAGAAAGCTAGTAAACAGGCAGTACGCTTGTAAGCATGCAGTAAGGTAGTAAGCATTCAGGGAGCTATTAAGGATGCATTAACTCAATCAGCAAGCAGTAAGCTGTTATGAAAGCAGATAGCAAGTAAGCATGTGGTAAGCATGTATGCATGCAGCAAGCTGGTAATCAAGCAGTGAGCTGGTAAGCGAGGAGGGAGCTAGAATGGAAGCATTATGCTAGTAAGCAAGCCGCAGGCTTGTACGCGAGCAAGGTCCTAGTAAGAGAGCAGAATGCTAGTAAACTAGCAGTAAGCTATTAAGGAACGAGTAAGCTAGTAAGCAAGCAATAAACTAGTATGCAACCAGTAAGCTTGTAAGCAAGTAGTAAGCTAGTAAGCAGGCAACAAGCTTGTAATCAAGCAGTAAGCTAGTAAGCAAGCATTGAGCAAATAAGCGAACTGCCGTATCAGGGGGATGGGGATGACGGTGGCGGTCCATAAGACCGAGGTGATTGCGTTTCATTCACCTCGGCAGGATCCGCCACACCCTCTGATCCGGATGGGTGGGGCTGACATCGAGGTGAAGCCCCAGATCAGGTATCTGGGGCTGATCCTCGATAGTCACTGGCGTTTCGAGGAGCATTTCCGCTGCCTGGTCCCCCGGTTGGAAAGGATGGTTGCGGCTCTGGGCCGGATCCTGCCCAACCTGGGGGGCCCGGCGGGCCGAGTTCGTCGCCTCTATGTGGCAATGGTCCAGTCGGTGGCCCTATACGGGGCCCCCGTCTGGGCGGACGACCTGGCTGCCTCCCGGCGCAGCATGACTATGCTGCGTCGGGTGCAGAGGCGCATGGCGCTCAGGGTCGTCCGCGGGTATCGGACCATGTCACATGAGGCGGCGACGGTTCTAGCGGGGATGCCGCCCATGGACCTGCTCGCGCGGTCGCACGCGGTGATGTACCGGCACCGCGTCGACCGTCGCGCGGGGGTGAGGGCGGTCCCGGGCGGGCAGGCACCTGCTTGGGGCGATTTGAAGCGCCAGGCCCGGCAGTCCGTGTTGCTCGCGTGGCAGGAGCGGCTGGCTCTGCCAACCGCCGGGCACCGGACTGTCGGGACTGTTCGGCCACTCCTGAAGGAGTGGCTGGACAGAGGCCATGGCAGCCTCACCTACCGGCTGGCACAGGTATTTTCCGGGCATGGCAGCTTCGGAAGATACCTGTGCCGGATAGGGAAGGAGCCGACGGCGCGTTGCTGCCACTGCGACGCTGAGCAGGACACGGCGGATCATACCCTGGAGGTATGCCCCGCGTGGGAGGGGGAGCGCCGTGTCCTGGTCGGCGTCGTCGCGCGGGATGTCTCGCTGCCGGGCGTGGTGCGCGCCATGCTCGGCAGCGAGGAGAAGTGGAGGGCTGTGGCCTCCTTCTGCGAGAACGTAATGTTGCAGAAGGAGGCCGCGGGGAGGGAGCGCGAGCTTCAGCGGCGCGCTGAAGCTCGCACTCGTGCGGTGGCCCGAGGTCGTCGCCCGGTCGCGAGGCGTCGCGGGCGGCCGCCTCGGCGTGGCGGATGACCTAGGCTGGGAGGGGGGTCCTGAGGGGACCCTCCTCCCGCCAGGCGGCGCCGGGTAGGACCGGTTGGGGGTAGGAGTGCCTCCCCCTACCGGTCCGACGCAAGGGGAGACACCCTCGGCGGTCTGGTGCGGCCATGAACGCCCGGCCGCCGAGGGGTGGAAACGGGGTCGCGGGCGGTTGCGAGTTGGGGCTCGCAGCCGCCACTAAACGCGGCCCCGGGACGGATAGCGGCGGGATGGAGTGGCCCCGTCCCGCCGCTATGAGGCAGTGTGTCTACTGGGGGGACCGATTGTCCCCCCGGGGCATGGGCGCGAAAGCGCGGGCACGGGGAGGATACCGGAGGAATGCTTCGAGCGATTCCCGGTATCCTCCCAAAGCGTGCCGAAGGGTCACCGTGGGGTTTTTAGTGGGTAGGTCCCGCGCCTGTCGTTGTACGGGCGCGGGGAATCCCACACACCCCTCCCACCTCTCCCCAAGGAGGTGGGAGGGAGTCTTTCGAAGATTTTCCCCACGACAAAAAAAAAAAAAAAAAAAAAAAAAAAGGCAAGTAAGGAAGCAATTTGCTAATATAGAAGCAGTATGCCAGTAAGCAACCAGGATGCTAGTTATCAAGCCGCAGGCTAGTAAGAAAACAGTTAGCTAGTAAGAAACCAGTAAGTTAGCAAGAAAGCAGGAAGCTGATAAGAAAACTATTAGCTAGTAAGCAAGCAGTTAGCTAGTAAGGAAGCAGTATGGTAGTAACCGAGCAGCAGGCAAGTAAGGAAGCAGTTAGCTAATAAGGTAGGAGTCTGCTAGAAAGCTAGCAGTATGCTAGTGAGCAATAAGTAAGCTAGTAAGCAAGCAGCAGGCTGGTTAGAATGCAAATAGATAGTAAGGAAGCAGTATGCTTGTAAGCAAGCAGTATGCTAGTAAGCAAGCGGTTACCTAGCAATCAAGCTGCGACATTGTAAGCAAGCAGTGAGCTCGTAAACGGGCAGCATGCATCCAATCAAGCAGTAAGATAGTAAGTAATAAGTAAGCTGGAAGGCAAGAAGCTGGCTAGTAAGGAAGCAATTAGCTAGTAAGCGAGCAGTAATACAGTATGCAAGCCGTGAGCTAGTGAGCGAGGAGGAAGCTAGCAAGCTGGCAGTATGCGAGTAAGCTAGCTGTAAGCTGCTATATTAAGCAGTAAGCTAGTAAGCAAGCAGTGAGGTAGTAAGCAAGCAGCAAGCTAGTAAGGAAGCAGCAGGCTAGTAAGAAAGTAAAAAGGAAGTAAGCAATCAGTTAGCTAGTATGCAAGCTGTGAGGTGGTAAGCGAGGAGAAAGCAAGTAAGGTATCGATATGCTAGTAAACTAGCAGGAAGCTAGTACGAAAGCAGTAAGTTAGGAAGGAAGCAGCTATGTAGTAAGATGGTAGTGATGTAGTCAGCAAGCAGTAAACTAGAAAGCAGGCAGTAAGCTTGTTAGCAATCAGTAAGCTAGTAAGCAACCAGTAATCTAGTATGCAAGCAGTAAGCTAGTAAGCAACCAGTAATCTAGTATGGAAGCAGTAAGCAAGTGAGCAAGCCGTCCCCTCAGGGGCTGTGTCCGGCAATCGTCGGCCGCAGTACGGGGCGTAGCGACCCCGAGGTACCTGATGCTTATCACACCGTAAGCCTCCTGTTGGTCGTCACAAAGACCCATTCACAATTCCTTTTTTGGTTTTGTGAATGGTACGTGACGGCAGGAGGAACGGGGGCCTTGGCTTAACCGCCCGGGACCGCGAGTATGGCGACTCTATAAAATCGCCCTCCAATCCTAACTTATGGTGCGCGGCGATGGGATGCATGGTTGGGGGAGGAGGCCCAATCCCAAGCGACCACCTCCGGGGCACCTGCCGAACCCCCGGAGAATATAGGCTTACCCGGGTAAGGCGGCTCTGCCCGGCGGACCTTTTCTTCCGACCTGCTCGTGGGAATACTATGGAGTTCAAAATTAAAACGGGGATGGGACGGGGTAAGTCAGAGGGGGAGGACGAAGGCGGTGTTGGGACTGGAGTGACGGCGCTCGCGCCGCCTCCAGCGCCTGGCCCGGCTTTGTGGAGGGTGGAGGAGGACGACGAGACTGCGTCAGTCTCGTCCTTCTCCTCCACCAGGAGCCTCATAGGCTCCAAGAGAAAGAGGACGGGCCAGGCCGTCAATGGAGTGGGCAGGGCGATGAGCCCGGTTGTACGGATAAGTTGTCTCAGGGACGAGGTGACTGAGGAGATATCGGAGAGGATCTCCTCGTCCCTGAGACGAGTGGAGAAAGTGGCCGCTGCCTGCTCTTTTAAGGGGCAGAAGAGCGGCGGGGCAGAGGCTCTGAGGGAGGCTGCCCAAATGATGAGGGAGGCGGCGCGGGAGCTAAGCGGGCGGAACGCCCGTCTGCAGCTCCTGTTGGAGAAGGAGCGACGGTGGAGGATGAGGGCAGGGGCGCGCTGGAACAGCGCGGCCCTCCCTCCTGTCCTCCCTTCTCCTACGGCGCGCCCTCCTGCAGTAGTTAGGAAGCGGAGTGCGGCGGAGGTGGTGCGGGCCCGCACGGGCCCTTTCACACGCACTCCGCCCGCGCAGAGGTCCCCATCCTCCTCAGAGGACGATCTCCTGAGGAGGATAGGGGACATGATTGATAAGAGGCTGGCCGCCTTCCGGGAGGAGCTCCTCCCCGGAAGAGCGGTCGGTGGGAGGGTGGTGCAACCCCGACCAGTGCCAGCAAGGCCGGGGAAGGCGAAGGTGGGGGGAGCGAAGGCTCCGCCCACCGTGGCGACTCTGGAGCCTCGGGTCGTGACCCCCAAGGGGGGAAGCGTACTCGTGGTCCCGGTTCCCGCGTCCTCCACGGCACCGCCCCAAGGGGGGGTGTCGTGGAGCGAGGTTGTGGGGCGGAGGGCGAGGAGGGCGGCGAGGAAGGCCTCGCAGGCGCAGCCACCGCCCCCGCCGCCCGCGGCCAAAGGAAAGGCCGCGAAGGCGCGACTTGGCCGCCCCCCTAAAACGGCAGCGGTAGCGCTGACCGTTGCGCAGGGGGCGACCTGACCCTCGCGGAGGCGATACGTCTCGTCAGGAACAATGTGTCCCTGGAAAAGCTTGGCATCGCTTCCGTGAGGGCGAAGCTGGCCGTGACTGGGGGTCTCCTGCTGGAGATCCCCGGTCCAGACGGCGGCGTGAAGGCCGAACGACTCGCCCAGAGGCTCCGGGAGCAGCGTGGAGATACTCGCGCCGCGCCCGCTCCAGTGTCACCGCTGCCTCGAATTGGGGCATGTGAGGCAGTGGTGCACCTCGCCGGTGGACCGCAGCGGTCAAAGTTACCGCTGAGGGGCGAACGACCACCGCGCGAGCCAGTGCTCGGCGGCCCTCCACTGCCTGCTGTGTGCGGACAGGGGGATGCCAGCTGACCACAGGGTGGGGAGCAGGAAGTTCTCTCCCCCCTCCCGGAAGGAGAGGAAAAGGCGGGCCGTTCCGACTCCGGCGCCGCGGGCGGTGGCATCGTCCACCATGGAGGTGGACGGTGCCACGGTGACGGACAGCCGGGTGGAGGCTGAGCGGTCGGTAATTAATGGCGCCCCGCCTCCTCCTCCAGGCCAACCTCAACCACTGCCGCGCGGCACAGGATATGATGTCCCGAGTCCTCGCGGAGTGGGGGGTTGGCCTGGCTGTCGCCGCCGAGCCGTACCGCGTCCCTGATCACCCTCATTGGGTGGGCGACGCGGACGGCTTGTTGGCGACGGTATGGGGAGGTGGCGACGGGTCCCCGCCGTTCTCCATGCTGGAGCGCGGTCGGGGATTCGTCGCCGTGGACTGGGGGGGAGTCGCCGTGGTGGGGTGCTACATATCGCCTCGCAGCGGTCACGTCGCGTTCGAGCAGTACCTGGCCGAGGTCGCGGCATGCGTGCAGCGCTGCGCGGCCCGGCCGGTGCTCGTCCTGGGGGACTTCAACGCCAAGTCGGTGGCGTGGGGGTCCCCCAGGACTTCCGTTCGCGGCGGGATCCTGGGCGACTGGGCGGCGGGGCTCGACCTTCGGTTACTGAACCGGGGGTCGGAGCACACGTGTGTGCGGCGATATGGGGGGTCTATCGTGGATGTTGGATTCGCGACCCCGAACGCCGTACGCATGGTGTCGGGGTGGCACGAGGTCGCGGGGGCAGAGACACTCTCGGACCACCGGTATATCCGGATGGAGGTCTCTGCCGCCGCGGGGGATGCATCCCGACACCACCGTCCGTGTGGTAACCCACCGCGCCGCTGGGCGCTTCGGCGCCTGGACAAGGACGCCCTGATGGCAACTGCCCTCGCTGCAACTTGGCCGCAGGGGGCGGCCGAGTTGCCGAGTATAGAGGAGGAGGTCGCCCGGCTCGGGGGGATGGTCGCGAACATATGTGACGCGGCGATGCCCCGGGTCGGGCGGGCTTCTCCTCGCCGGGCGGTGTACTGGTGGTCGGCCGCGATCGCGGAAATGCGAGACGCGAGTGTCCGCGCCCGACGCCAGTACACCCGCGCGCGCCGTCGTCTACGGAGAGACGATAGCGTGGCGCGAGCGATGGCAGATGACCTGTATGAGGCATACCGCATGTCGCGGATGGCTCTGCAGGTCGCCATCAAACGGGCCAAGACCCGGTCATAGAAGGAGCTCCTCGAGACCCTTGATGACGACCCTTGGGGGCGCCCTTATAAGGTGGTGCTGAACAAGCTCCGCCCGAGGGCGCCCCCCGTCACCGAGGGTCTTTTTTTTTTTTTTTTTTTTTTGTCGTGGGGAAAATCTTCGAAAGACTCCCTCCCACCTCCTTTTTTTTTTTTTTTTTTTTTTTTTTTTTTTTTTGTCGTGGGGAAAATCTTCGAAAGACTCCCTCCCACCTCCTTGGGGAGAGGTGGGAGGGGTGTGTGGGATTCCCCGCGCCCGTACAACGACAGGCGCGGGACCTACCCACTAAAAACCCCACGGTGACCCTTCGGCACGCTTTGGGAGGATACCGGGAATCGCTCGAAGCATTCTTCCGGTATCCTCCCCGTGCCCGCGCTTTCGCGCCCATCCCCCGGGGGGACAATCGGTCCCCCCAGTAGACACACTGCCTCATAGCGGCGGGACGGGGCCACTCCATCCCGCCGCTATCCGTCCCGGGGTCGCGTTTAGTGGCGGCTGCGAGCCCCAACTCGCAACCGCCCGCGACCCCGTTTCCACCCCTCGGCGGCCGGGCGTTCATGGCCGCACCAGACCGCCGAGGGTGCCTCCCCTTGCGTCGGACCGGTAGGGGGAGGCACTCCTACCCCCAACCGGTCAGACCCGGCGCCGCCTGGCGGGAAGAGGGTCCCCTCAGGACCCCCCTCCCAGCCTAGGTCATCCGCCACGCCGAGGCGGCCGCCCGCGACGCCTCGCGATCGGGCGACGACCTCGGGCCACCGCACGAGCGCGAGCTTCAGCGCGCCGCTGAAGCTCGCGCTCCCTCCCCGCGGCCTCCTTCTGCAACATTACGTTCTCGCAGAAGGAGGCCACGGCCCTCCACTTCTCCTCGCCGCCGAGCATGGCGCGCACCACGCCCGGCAGCGAGACATCCCGCCCGACGACGCCGACCAGGACACGGCGCTCCCCCTCCCACGCGGGGCATACCTCCAGGGTATGATCCGCCGTGTCCTGCTCAGCGTCGCAGTGGCAGCAACGCGCCGTCGGCTCCTTCCCTATCCGGCACAGGTATCTTCCGAAGCTGCCATGCCCGGAAAATACCTGTGCCAGCCGGTAGGTGAGGCTGCCATGGCCTCTGTCCAGCCACTCCTTCAGGAGTGGCCGAACCGCCCCGACAGTCCGGTGCCCCGCGGTTGGCAGAGCCAGCCGCTCCTGCCACGCGAGCAACACGGACTGCCGGCCACCGAGGGTCTTGACCCCCGGCTGCTGGAGGGCGTGGTCAATACTCTCTTCCCAATTGGGTAGATGGGATCACGTCCTCCGGCAGAGGCGACGGCCCCGTTGGAGTGGGTGGCCGAGCCGGGGGTCACGCAGGGGGAGCTGGCCGCGGCGTCCTTGGGGCCGACCTCAGGCGGTTGTTTAACCGATGCCTGAGGGACGGGCGATTCCCCCCCAGTTGGATGGTGGCGAGGATGGTCCTCCTCCGGAAGGAGGGTCGGCCCGCGTAGTCTCCATCCGCATACCGGCCCATCTGTCTCCTCGACGAAGTGGGCAAGCTCTTCGAGCGAGTGATTGCTGCCCGCCTCGTCGAGCACCTGTCGCGGGGTGCTGCGGGCCTGGCCGACTGCCAGTACGGTTTCCGGGGGGGCCGGTCGACGGTCGACGCGATCAGTCGGGTCAGGGTCCTCTCGGAGTCGGCCGTCTCCCGGGGAGGGGTGGCGTTGGCGGTATCGCTGGATATTGCCAACGCGTTTAACACCCTTCCCTGGGCGGAGATACGGAGGGGGCTCGATTATCATCGGGTACCCCCGTGTCTCAGGGCAGCCTGAAGGTGTCGGCTGGGAAACCACGCTAGTATCCTAGGTAGGGAGACGGGCCTCGAAACGTGGATCGCTCCCCTGGCCATTAGAAGACTCCGCCTAGACCAGCTCAACTCCGAGCTGTAAACCGGTGGTGTACGGCTCTGTCAGACTCGGAGTCCTTGCCATACGGACGCTGCATATAGGAAGGATATGCAGCGTATGACGAAACACTGAAAGGTACGCCAACGACGGAAGACAACATGTATTTATACATGTAAGACCGTCGTCGCGCTGCTAGCTGACAGCAGCTCCCGTCGTTGGCGATGGCAAAAGGACGCTGAAGCGTCAAGAGCATAGTTGATGATGGCAAAGTGAGTTCTACTAGTCGTGCTAAGGATGAGTCCCACGCTTTGGAGCTAATGCTACAGGGACATGATGCCCGAGGTCATGTCCTAGTTACGCAGCGGGTTCCCTGCAAAACAGGGAACAGAAATCGGGCGTAGCGAAGCAGAGGGAACATCTGCTTGAGGTTTGTTCCCCACGTGTTTGCCGTGCGTGGCGACCTGTGTCGGCGGAAAGGAGGATCCTGGGATCTGAGGGCCCTCTCTCCTGCGGAAGTGTAGCTGCCCAACACGTACCTTTGGCCTCTGCTTCGTCTAGACAGGCGGCTAGGCGAGAAAAACAGCCCTGTGCCTAGTCAATCGGCTCGGAACACCATTCGTGGGTTCTATTGGGCGAGGAAGTAAACCTAGGAGTCCGGGGAAAGCTCGGTCGGCCTTTGTTCGCGGACTATATCCCGGGTGCAAGTCCTAACCCAGGTGGAGCCGGGTTCCAATTGAGGGTCCATGGAGGCCGGGACACACGCCGGGACGAAATGAAATCCAAGCAAATATGGATCCGAAAATAAAACTCACCCCTATAGACGCCTCGGTACCTCGCAAGGGGGAAAAGGGAGTTAAGGAGGCTACCGTCGTTGCCCCCGGCAGGACGACGGCAGCGAGCAAAAAGGCTGGAGTGGTCTCACCACCACCCCAGAAACAAGCGAAGGCGGTTGAAGTTGGGAAGGGCGCTAAAACGCCCCCCAGCACCAGACCCCCGACGCTACGAAGCAAGGCTACATCATCTAAGCCTGCAGGAACGATATCCCCTGCGCCGACCACGGATATCAAGAAGGACGGATCGGGGACACCACCCCGTACAACTCCACAGAAGAAGCCGGAAGCTAAAAAGCCGAAGGCAACTTCAGCTGGCAACGCCACGTCTCCGGACGGAGGAAAGGGCCATAAAGTCGACGACGATGGTTGGGTAACCGTCGTGAAAAAGGAGCAGCCGCAGAGGGCAGAAAAAGCCCGGAAAAGCGGCGAGAAATTGCCAGGAAAGGTGTCGGCGGAGGCGACACCTGGTCCTTCGAACAGGCCTCTCGACAAAATCGGTGGGGAGGCCTCGAAACTGTTCAAGGGTATCCGGACCAGCTGTCTTGGAAAAGAATCCAGGCTCAGCAAGGAGACCGGAGCCTTGATCGTAGGCAATGCGGCAGCTCTCTACGAGCTAGTCCAGGAGGTTCTCGTGCAGAACTCTTTCCTAAAAGGACAGCTCGCGGCGTTCCGGCAAGAGGTGAGAGCCTCCCAGAGGATCGCAGAGAGGGTTGCCCCTACGGTTTTGCAGACGACGGGATCTCGTCCGACTGTGAAACCTGTACCAGTTCGTGCGGTTAAGGTCGACGCGAATCGAGTTTCCCCAGAAGCGGTAAAACCACCACGACATGTGGTGCGCATTTTCCCGCCGAAAGGGAAAGGACAGAACAGCGACGTTACTAAACAGACTGTTCTGTCCCTGGTCATGCCGGCGAAAGCCAAGATCCGCGTGAGGTCCGTCCGAAGCATCCACTCCGGTGGCATAGCCGTCGAGACTGAACGCAAGGAGGATCTAAAGGCCTTCGTCAACTGCGCAAAGCTGAAAGAAGTAGGACTTTCAGCTACTCTACCGACTTTGAGGAACCCTACACTTATAGTGTACGACGTTCCCAAGTCGATGAGGAAAGAGGAGGTTTCTTCCAGTATCTGGAAGCAAAACCTCAGCGATATGACCCAGGGGGATGTGTCGTCCAGCCTGAAGGTCCGGTTTGCAACCGGCCCGAACGAAAAGGACACTGCCAACTGGGTCGTGGAAGTCAGTCCGCAGGTTCGCCAGCGGCTGAAGAGCTCGGGCAGAGTGTACCTGGGATGGTCGTCATGCAGAGTGCAGGACTACGTTTCGGTGACACGCTGCTTTAAGTGTCAAATGTTTGGCCACATGGCCAAACATTGTAAAGCAAAAAACGAGGTTTGCGGTCACTGCTCCGAAGAAGGGCATACCATTGCCTCTTGTACGGCGAAGAGTAAGTCCCCAACTTGCTCAAACTGTAAATCAAGAGGCAATCAGCACAACCATAAGTCGCGAGACAAAAACTGCCCTGCCTATAAAGCAGCTTTAGACCTTGCAGTATCTCGTACGAATTATGGATAGACACGACCCGGAGAATCCTCTAAGGCAATTGCGCATCGCGCAGCATAATATGCGGCGTGCGCTAATTGTTCATGGTGAGGTGAGCGAGCTAATGCACACAAAGGAGATCGACGTGTTGCTCATGCAGGAACCTTACCAATTTCAGGGACAGATTCCAGGCTTTGGGCTCACGGCGAAGGTGATCGCCGACAATGATCGGGCTATGGCCGCAATAGTGGTCAGAAACGCGGACATCTCGGTGGTAAAAATCACACAGCTGTGTGATACTCACACCTCCTGCGTTTGCATTAGCGGACCCTTCGGTAGTTTCTACCTCGTTAGCCAGTACTTTCAATGCTCGGAAGACATTGAACCAAGTCTGGCACGCTTGGAGAGGACACTCGATGCTCTCCAACACTGTCGAGTCGTGATAGCCGCGGACGTAAATGCCAAATCCCACCTTTGGGGGGGAGAAAGCGTTCGACCGGACACGCGAGGCGAGAAACTCGAAGAGTTTATCGCATTACACGACTTGACGATTTTGAACGAGGCTGGGAGTATTCCTACATACTCCAGCCCTGCCGGTGAGTCATGGATCGATGTCACATTATCGACTCCAGACATGGCGACAATTGTGCGAAACTGGACGGTTCACGAGGATTGGACCTCCAGTGACCACCGACTTATTGATTTTGTCTTACAGTTCACGGACGTGAATGAGAATCGAAGCCTACAGCCTCGATTCCGCACGTTGCATGCGAACTGGGAGCGATTTGATCAAGTTCTACTTGAGGGCGCGAGGCAATTACCCCTCGGCACTGGTTGCCGCAGGGAAATCGAACACCTAGCACAAGAGGTCGAGAAATCGATCATCGATGCGTGCAATGCCTCAATGCGCCCCAAGAAGTGGCATTCAAAGTCCGTCCCATGTTGGACGGAAAATTTGACGAGAATGAAAGCGCGAGTCTATCGACTTAGACGAGCCTTTCAGCGCGAGAGGAACTCGGAGGAGAGAGCGGCAAAGCAGGCTGAGTATCGAACATCTAGACTCGCCTACACAGCCGCAGTGCGCGCTGCGAAAGCACAAAGCTGGCAGAACTTTGTGACGGAGCAGGGGAATAAAGAGCCATGGGGACTTGTCTACAAGATCGCCCAAAAGAAACTCTGTGTTGAGACTGCGGTCTCAAACATTCGAACGCCAGAAGGATATACGACTGACTGGGAATCGACTGCCTCGCAGCTCCTACAGGCGCTAATCCCGGACGACTCGTCCACGGATGAAACGCCGGAGCAAGCAAACACCAGAGCTGATGCTGCAACCGATCCGCCGACTGAAGACTGTCCAGTCTTCACGAGGAATGAGCTCGGAGCTGCAGTATCGCGCTTAAAGCGAGGCAAATGCCCTGAGCTGGACCGTATAGAGGCCGAGGTAGTTAAATGTGCTTATGGATCCATCCATAGTGCTCTACTTCGACTCTACAACGGGTGTCTAGCGCACGGGGTCTTCCCCGTTAGGTGGAAAATCGGCTCGATCAGAGCAATCTTGAAAGGGCCCGATAAACCACCAACGGACGTCAAGTCGTATAGACCGATATGCCTACTTTCCATCCTAGGCAAAGTATTAGAAAGACTAATGCTCAATCGAATGAGTAACATATTCCTAAACCCAGAACATAGTTCCGATCGGCAATATGGATTCAGGCCTGGGCGATCCACGGAAGACGCCGTGGTGAAGCTCAGGGAATTGATATCCCAGCGAGAGGAACGATATGTGATGGGTCTCTCCTTCGACGTCGCCGGAGCTTTTGATAATGTTTGGTGGCCAAGCATACTTCAGAAGCTGAAACGCCGGGGATGTCCCCGAAATCTTTATCGACTCATGGTCGACTACTTCGCTGACCGTATGGTTACAATAGTTTCCAAACACGGTAATGTGCGTAAGCAAGTCACCAAGGGCTGCCCACAGGGGTCGATACTCGGTCCGAGCTGTTGGAACCTAGTCTTTGACGAAGTTCTACAGCTCCTATCAAACGAACACCTGGCTTGCGAGCCAATAGCCTACGCTGACGACTTACTCGTGGTATTTTACGGAAACTCGAGGAATCAGTTGCAGCAAAGAGGGCAAAGAGTCGCGGATACAATTTCTGAGTGGTGCGCCACGCAGAAACTTACACTATCTGCGACCAAGACCGAGATGATTCTCTTGAAAGGAAATCTGGATAGAGAACGACCTCCTGCGATAAAGATAAACGGAAGAAGTGTGGCACTCAAGCAAACCATAAGGTACTTGGGTGTTCACATCGATGCGCGAATGGGAGTAAGATCCCACGTCGAATACTTGAATGCCAAAGTCATGCGAACGTTTTATACGCTAGCAAGACTTGCTCGATCAAACTGGGGATTGGGACACAGAACCATGCGTACTTTGTACAAAGGTCTCTTCGTCCCGATCATGACATACGCCGCCGCAGGATGGGTGGACATGCTCACCTCTGTGACAAGAACTAAACTTGCCAGGGCGCAGAGACATGTTTTGCTCGCCGTCACCAAGGCCTATCGCACGATATCTACCGACACGATCACTGTGATCGCCGGGACGATGCCGATAGACTTGGTGTTAGTGGAGCGCGCGTGTGCATACCGGATAAAAAGACAAATCAATATCGAAGTCGGAAATTGTCGAATAAGTCGAGCCGATTTGGCGGCTGGAGAAGTAACTGTTGCTCAGGCGAAAGCCTTGGTGCGAGCGGAACTTCTCAATATGTGGCAAACGAGATGGTCGTCATCAGAGAAAGGTAGGGTCACCTACCGCTACTTCTCTGATGTATCTGACCGTCTCAAAGCAAGCTGGGTGATCTTGGATCACTACGTTGTACAATTCCTAAGCGGGCACGGAGATTTCCGAGCCAAGCTCAAGGAATTTGCTTTAGTACCGCACGAGAATTGCGACTGTGGCCAAGTGGAAACACCAAACCACGTCCTATTCGAGTGGCGGAGGTACCGAGACGCGCGAGAATTCCTGAGACAAGCGGCTGAAGAAACTGGCCATCCGTGGCCGGTGACCAAAG
Organism: Colletes latitarsis; assembly: GCF_051014445.1. Taxonomy (NCBI): domain Eukaryota; kingdom Metazoa; phylum Arthropoda; class Insecta; order Hymenoptera; family Colletidae; genus Colletes; species Colletes latitarsis. The sequence goes on along the minus strand of NC_135145.1, from coordinate 8,245,560 downwards.
CCGATCTTGTAACACAAGACCTATACAGGGAGTTCCGGACATATACGCGCTCGGTACTACTTACGAAAGCAGGGCGAAACCAAAATCGCCATTGAACGCACTACGCTACGTAACAGACCGAGAGAAGTCTGCGGATTCTCTTTAAGAACCATGCTTGAAAATGTACTCGAACGGATGCTAGGTCATGTGCTTCGGCAATGACCACCTCGGGCCGGGATACAAGCCCCGCTTGCTTCGGCAAGCGTTCCTGGATTGGGTTGGACTCGAGGTGGCAGCAGGTTTCGACGTCGTTAGCCTCCAAAACGCATAACGACGCGTGAAAAGTAGATGCCCGAACAACAGGCAAAATGTAGTTGCTGGTATAGACCTTCGGTCTGAGGTACAGCATAGTCCCCAAGTGGCAATCGCGCTTGGACAGAATAACGACTACACACTACATGTCTCAGGGCAGTCGTCGGGGATTATCTCCGCGGCAGGTGGATCGAGTATCCGGGCCGGGATGGTGATATGCGGAGGGAGGTCTACTGCGGGGTTCCGCAGGGGTCGGTCATCGGGCCACTCCTGTGGAACATCGCGTACGACGCGGTGTTGCGGGCCGACCTCCCCGACGGCGTCAGTGCCGTGTGTTACGCAGATGACACACTGGTACTGGCCGTCGGGGCTCAGTGGGGGAGGGCCAAGCGCCTCGACGAGGAGGGGGCGCAACGCGTCGTCGACCGGATCAGGGGGATGGGGATGACGGTGGCGGTTCATAAGACCGAGGTGATAGCGTTCCATTCACCTCGGCAGGATCCGCCACCCCCTCTGATCCGAGTGGGTGGGGCTGATATCGAGGTGAAGCCCCGGATGAGGTATCTGGGGCTGATCCTCGATAGCCACTGGCGCTTCGAGGAGCATTTCCGGTGCCTGGTTCCCCGGTTGGAGAGGATGGTCTCGGCTTTAGGCCGGATCCTCCCCAACCTGGGGGGCCCGGCAGGACGAGTTCGCCGCCTCTATGTGGCAATGGTTCAGTCGGTGGTCCTATACGGGGCTCCCGTCTGGGCGGACGATCTGGCGGCCTCCCGGCGCAGCATGACGATGCTGCGTCGGGTGCAGAGGCGGATGGCGCTGAGGGTCGTCCGCGGCTACCGGACCGTGTCGCATGAGGCGGCGACGGTTCTTGCGGGGATGCCGCCCATGGATCTCCTCGCGCGGTCGCACGCGATGATGTATCGTCATCGTGTGACTGCCAACTGCGGGGCACCGGACAGTCGGGGCTGTTCGGCCACTCCTGTGTGAGTGGCTGGACAGAGGCCATGGAAGCCTTACTTACCGGATGGCACAGGTATTTTCCGGGCATGGTAGCTTCGGAAGATACCTGTGCCGGATAGGGAAGGAGCCGACGGCGCGTTGCTGCCATTGTGACGCCGAGCAGGACACGGCTGATCATACCCTCCAGGTATGCCCAGTGTGGGAGGGGGAGCGCCGTGTCCTGGCCGGCGTCATAGGGCGGGATGTCTCGCTGCCGGGTGTGGTGCGCGCCATGCTCGGCAGCGAGAGGAAGTGGAGGGCCGTGGCCTCCTTCTGCGAGACCGTAATGCTGCAGAAGGAGGCCGCGGGAAGGGAGCGCGAACTTCAGCGGCGCGCTGAGGCTCGCGCTCGTATGGTGGCGCGAGGGCGTCGCGGGCGGCGGCCTTTGCGCGGCGGATGACCCTGGCTGTGAGGGGGGCCCTGAGGGGAACCTCCTCCCGCCAGGCGGCGATGGGTCGGATCGGGTGGGTCCGGCCCACGGGGGGGCACCCTCGGTGGCCTGGAGCGGCCATGAGCTCCCGCCCGCCGAGGGGTAGAAACGGGGTCGCAGGCGAGTGCGAGTTGGGGCTCGCAGCCAGCCACTAAATGCGGCCCCGGGACGGATGGCGGCGGGATGGAGTGGCCCCATCCTGCCGCTATGAGACAGAGTGTCTACAGGGTGGACCGTTTGTCCCCCCCGGGGATGGGCGCAAGGCGCGGGCACGGGGAGGATACCGGAAGAATGCTTCGAGCGATTTCCGGTATCCTCCCAAATCGTGCGGAAGGGTCACCGTGGGGTTTTTAGTGGGTAGGTCCCGCGCCCGTCATTCTACGGGCGCGGGGAATTCCACACAACCCTCCCGCCACTCCCCAAAGAGGTGGGAGGGAGTCTTTCGAAGATTTTCCCCACGACAAAAAAAAAAAAAAAAAAAAATATGTTAGTGAGCAAGCTGTAAGCTAGCAAGCAACATGTCAGCTTATAAGCAAGCAGCAGTGTAGTCAGGAAGCAGTTAGCTAGTATGAAAGCAGTATGCTAGTAAACTAGAAGTAAGCAGTAAGCAGTAAACTAGAATGCAAGCAGCATGCTAGTAAGGAAGCAGTAAGCGAGTATTGTTAACGTACTAAGGGACTTTAACGTGGGTCCGGATGAGGGAACAGACAGGTAGATGAACAGTTAGAACTTTTACAAAAAATTAAATTTATTTTTACAAAATATATTCTGTTACAAAATTAAAAATGTGGAACATAAATATAATGGAAGACGAAAATTATGGAATGCCCGCCTCGGCTTTTTCGACCGGTTTCCTCTTTTCTCTCCCGATTGATTTACCTTGGTCGAGGCCTTCTGTAACACAATTGTACAGCAAAGTATGAATATTTTGCGGGCAGCTTACATGTTAACGCGCGCGACAGCTGCTTATCTCGCGCTCCAGCGACAGACTAGTGTGTTTGGAGGGGAAAGCTGGCTGGCAATTTAGCACTCTGACCAGTGGACTGTATATTCTTTCTGGTCGATGAGATTCGTTTCTTACGATCTCACCGACGTGCACAACCGGGTAGATGAAGATTTCCTCCGATCTACCGGGTTCGCTCTCGCAATGCCACGGACGGGAAACCAAATGGAGGTTGTAAGGCTCCAAGAGGCTATATCCCGCGAGCACGCTCACCGTGCGAATGGCGTCTGGACACCACCAACGCAAGAGGACTTCCTGTCCTGGTTCGGCTCCCTCGTCAGCTGCTCCTCAGGAGCGACCTGCGGCCTGCCTACGCAGCTGCCTAGCCAGCGATTCCTTTCAACCAGAAATGCCCGACAGCCAGCCGTAGCGACCTCGACGGCGGCTCCAATAGTCCGAGGAACTGGCCTGCGGCTCGCCGGATTAGGACGAATTCCCCTGCAAACCTATCCACCCTACTTTTACAGCCCAGTGTGGTCGACTCACAGCTGGTGGTAGGTGTAGAGGTGGGAGGAAGGCTCCTCGAACCCTTTGTTCCACCGTACGCTTAGGCTCTACTTATTGTCCCCTCACGACGGTATATTGGAACGGGTTCTCAGAAGCCCGATGCACGGAGAGCACCACGAGGTGATATCCTTCCTGAATATCTAACTTCCGGTTGCTCCTACGCCGAATAGCTCCAGACTAGTCGTTGAAACTTTGGAAAAACACGTAAATAGCCGCGCTTTACGAATCTAAACGATGGAAAATTTCCACGTCAGCACAACCATCTAGTATTACGCAAATTCAATATAGATATGGGCATCGCGACCGAGTTTCTCCGTCTCGGACTCACGCGATATTTAAACAAGTATGATAGCAGTAAGCTAGTAAGCAAGCAGGAAGCGAGTAAGTTAGTTCTAAGTTAGTAAGCAGGAAGCTAGTAAGGAAGCAGAAAGCCAGAAAGCAAGCAGCAGACTAGTAAGCAAGCAGTAAGCGAGTAGGCTATCAGTAAACTAGTAAGCAAGCAGTACTCTAGTAAGCAAGCAGTAAGCATGTAAGCAAGTAGTGAGCTAGTAAGAAAGCAGGAAGCTAGTGCGGAAGCAGTAAGCTAGGACGCAAGCATCAAGGTAGCATGCAAGCGTTAAGCGTGCAGGCTAGCAGTAAGCAAGTAAGCTACCAGCAAGGTTGTAAGCAAGCATTGAGCTTGCAAGCGAGCAGGATACTAGCAAGGAAGCTGTAAGCTTGTAAGCAAGCAGTAAGCTAGCAACAAAGCAGTTAGCTAGTAAGAAAGTAGTATTCTAGTTTGCAAGCAGTAAGCTAGAATGCAAGCATCAAGCTAGCTGGCAAGCAGGAAGCGAGTAAGCTAGGAGTAAGCTTGAAAGCGAGCAGTGAGCTACTAAGCTAGCAGTACGCTTGTAAGCAACTAGTGAGCTAGTAAGGAAGCAGGAAACTTGTATGTAAGCAGTAAGCTAGAAAGTAAGCTGCAAGCTAGCATGCAAGTGGTGAGCTTGTAAGCTATCAGTAAGCTTGTAAGCAAGCAGTGAGCTAGTATGCGTGCTGGAACCTAGTAAAGATGCAGTATTGTTGTAAGCAAGCAGTAAGCGCGTAACAAAGCAGTCTGCCAGTAAAAAAGCAGTAAACTATTAAGCAAGCAGAAAGTTGGTAAGAAAGACGTTAGCTAGAGAGCACGCAGTAAGCTAGTAAAGAAACAGTATCCTAGTAAGCAAGCAGTAATATAGTAAGCAACCAGTAGGCTAGTAAGCAAGCAGTAAGCGAGTAAGCGCACAGTAAGCTAGTAAGCAAGCAGAGAGCTAGTAAGCAAACGATAGGCTAGTATGCGAGCAGTAAGCGAGTAAGCAAGCACGAGGCGAGTAAGCAAGCATTAAGCGCTTAAGCTAGCAGTAACCTAATAAGCAAGCAGCAAGTTAGTAAGCAAGAATTAAGCGACTAAGCTAGCAGTAAGGTATTAAGCAGCCAGTAAGCTAGTAAGCAAGCGGCGGGGTAGTAAGCGAGGAGGAAGATAGTAAGGAAGCAGTGTGCTAGTAAGCAAGCAGTAAGCTAGAAAGCAAGCAGCAAGCTAGTAACAAAGCACTAAGGTACTAACAAAGGAGTATGCTAGTAAGTAAGTAGAATGCTAGTAAGCAACAAGTAAGATAGTAAGCAAACAGCAGCCTCATAAGAAAGCAATCATCTAGTAAGAAAGCTGCATGCTAGTAAGAAAGCAGTAAGCTAATAAGCAACAAGTAAGCTAGTATGCAGCCAGCAGGCTAGTATGGAAGCAATTAGCCAGTAAGCTAGTAAGCATGCAGTGAGCTAGTGGGCAAGCAATGAGCCAGTAAGCGAGGAGGAAGCTAGTAAGGGAGCAGTATGCTAGTAAGCAAGCAGCAAGCTAGTAAGCTACCAGTAAGCCAGTAAGCATGCTATGAGCCAGTAAGCGCGCAGGAAGCTAGCAAAGAAGCAGCTTGCTAGTAGGCAAGCAGTAAGCGAGTAACAAAGCTGTAACCTAGGATGCAAGCAGTAAGCTAGTAAGCAAGCTGCAAGCTAGTAAACAAGCAGTAAGCCCGAATGCAAGCAGCAGTCTAGAAATCAAGCAGCAGGCGAGTAAGCTAGCTGTAAGCTAGTAAGCAAGCAGTAAGCTAGTAAGCAAGCAGCTGTCTAGTAAGAATGCAGTTAGCCAATGCGCATGCAGTAAACTAGCAAGCAACCAGTGAACTTGTAAGCAAGCAGAAAGTTTGAGACATAGCTGTAAGTTAGTAAGAAATCGGTATGCTAGTAAGCGAGCAGTAAGTTACAAAGCAAGCTGCAGGCTAGTAAGCTGGCAGTGAGCCCGAAAGCAAGCAGCAGGCAAGCAAGTATGCAGGAAGCGGGTAAGCTAGCAGTAAGCTAATGACAAAGCAGTTAGTTAGTAAGAAATCAGAATGCTAGAAAGCAAGCAGTAATCTAGAAAGCAAGCAGCAGGCTAGTGAACAAGCAGTAAGCTCGATTGCAAGCAGCAAGCTAGCAAGCAAGCTGCAGGCGGGTAAGCTAGCTGTAAGCTATTAAGCAAGCAGTGAGCTAGTAGGCGAGGAGGAAGCAAGTGAGGAAGCAGTAGGCTAATAAGCAAGCGGTAAGCTAGAAAGCAAGCAGCAGGCTAGTAAGCAGGCAGTTAGCTAGTAAGCGACCAGAAAGCTAGTATAGAAGCAGTATGCAATTAAGCTAGCAGTATGCTTGTAAGCAAGCAGCAGCCTAGTAAAAAAGCAATTATCCACTAAGAAAGCAGTGTGCTAGTAAGAAAGCAGTATGCTAGTTAGCAAGCAGTAAGCGAGAAAGCTAGCAGTAATCTAGTAAGCAAGAAGCAAGCTAGTAAGCGAGAAGGGGGCTAGTAACAAAGCAATTAGCTAGTTAGAAGACAGTGTGCTAGTAAGCCAGCTGTAAGCTAGTAAGCAAGCGGTAAGATAGTGAGCATGCAGTAAGCGATTAAGCTAGCAGTATGCTAGCAAGCATGCAGTAAGCTAGTAAACTACCAGAACGCTAGTAAGCAAGCAGTAAGCTTGTAAGCAAGCAGTAAGCTTGTAAGCAAGCAATAAGGTAGTAAGGAAGCACTAAACTAGAAAGCAAGCAGCCGGCTAGTGGGCAAGCAGTAAGCGTGTGAGCTAGCATTCAGCTAGTACGCCAGCAGTGAGCTAGTAAGCGAGCATGAGGCTAGTAAGCAAGCCGAAATCTAGTACGCAAGCAGTAAGCTACTAAGCAAACAGAAAGCTTGTAAGCAAGCTGCAGGCTAGTAAGAATGCGACAAGCTAGTAAGCAAGCAGTAGGAGAGTAAGCAAGCAGCTGGCTACTAAGAAAGCAGTAAGTTATGATGAAACCTGGAATGTTGTAAGAAAGCAGTTTGGTAGTATGCAAGCAGTAAGCTAGTAAGCAAGCAGTAAGTTAGTAAGAAAGCAGTATGCTAGTAAGCAAGCTGCAGGCAAGTTCCCCGACGGCGTCAGCACGGATGACACACTGGTGCTGGCCGTCGGGGCGCACTGGGGGAGGGCCATGCGTCGCGCGGAGGAGGGGTCGCAACGCGTCGTCGACCGGATCAGGGGGATGGGGATGACGGTGGCGGTCCATAAGACCGAGGTGACTGCGTTTCATTCACCTCGGCAGGATCCGCCACCCCCTCTGATTCGGGTGGGTGGGACTGACATCGAGGTGAAGCCCCAGATCAGGTATCTGGGGCTGATCCTAGATAGCCACTGGCGTTTCGAGAAGCATTTCCGCTGCCTGGTCCCCCGGTTGGAAAGGATGGTTGCGGCTCTGGGCCGGATCCTGCCCAACCTGGGGGGCCCGGCGGGCCGAGTTCGTCGCCTCTATGTGGCAATGGTCCAGTCGGTGGCCCTATACGGGGCCCCCGTCTGGGCGGACGACCTGGCTGCCTCCCGGCGCAGCATGACTATGCTGCGTCGGGTGCAGAGGCGCATGGCGCTCAGGGTCGTCCGCGGGTATCGGACCATGTCACATGAGGCGGCGACGGTTCTAGCGGGGATGCCGCCCATGGACCTGCACGCGCGGTCGCACGCGGTGATGTACCGGCACCGCGTCGACCGTCGCGCGGGGGTGGGGGCGGTCCAGGGCGGGCAGGAACCTGCTTGGGGCGATTTGAAGCGCCAGGCCCGGCAGTCCGTGTTGCTCGCGTGGCAGGAGCGGCTGGCTCTGCCAACCGCGGGGCACCGGACTGTCGGGGCTGTTCGGCCACTCCTGAAGGAGTGGCTGGACAGAGGCCATGGCAGCCTCACCTACCGGCTGGCACAGGTATTTTCCGGGCATGGCAGCTTCGGAAGATACCTGTGCCGGATAAGGAAGGAGCCGACGGCGCGTTGCTGCCACTGCGACGCTGAGCAGGACACGGCGGATCATACCCTGGAGGTATGCCCCGCGTGGGAGGTGGAGCGCCGTGTCCTGGTCGGCGTTGTCGGGCGGGATGTCTCGCTGCCGGGCGTGGTGCGCGCCATGCTCGGCAGCGAGGAGAAGTGGAGGGCCGTGGCCTCCTTCTGCGAGAACGTAATGTTGCAGAAGGAGGCCGCGGGGAGGGAGCGCGAGCTTCAGCGCGCCGCTGCGGTGGCCCGAGGTCGTCGCCCGGTCGCGAGGCGTCGCGGGCGGCCGCCTCGGCGTGGCGGATGACCTAGGCTGGGAGGGGGGTTCTGAGAGGACCCTCCTCCCGCCAGGCGGCGCCGGGTCGGACCGGTTGGGGGTAGGAGTGCCTCCCCCTACCGGTCCAACGCAAGGGGAGGCACCTTCGGCGGTCTGGTGCGGCCATGAACGCCCGGCCGCCGAGGGGTGGAAACGGGGTCGCGGGCGGTTGCGAGTTGGGGCTCGCAGCCGCCACTAAACGCGGCCCCGGGACGGATAGCGGCGGGATGGAGTGGCCCCGTCCCGCCGCTATGAGGCAGTGTGTCTACTGGGGGGACCGATTGTCCCCCCGGGGGATGGGCGCGAAAGCGCGGGCACGGGGAGGATACCGGAAGAATGCTTCGAGCGATTCCCGGTATCCTCCCAAAGCGTGCCGAAGGGTCACCGTGGGGTTTTTAGTGGGTAGGTCCCGCGCCTGTCGTTGTACGGGCGCGGGGAATCCCACACACCCCTCCCACCTCCCCCCAAGGAGGTGGGAGGGAGTCTTTCGAAGATTTTCCCCACGACAAAAAAAAAAAAAAAAAAGAAAAAAAAAAAAAGTGGCAGGCTTGAATGCATGCAGTATGCGAGAATGCTTGCAGTAAGCTAGCAAGCAAGCAGACAGCTAGTAAGCAAGTGGTAAGCTAGTAATCAATAAGTTAACTAGTAAGCAAGCAGCAAGCTAGTAAGAAAGCAGTTAGCTAGTTAAAGCGCAGTATGCTAGTAAACAAGCGGTAAGCTAGTAAGCAAGCAGAAAGCTAGTAAGGAAGCGGCACGCTAGAAAGCAAGCGGCGAGCTAGTAAGCAAGCAGTGTGCTAGACAGTAATCAGCAGGCTATTTGGAAAGCAGTTAACTATTCAGCTAGCAGTATGCTAGTGTGTAGTAAGCAGTAAGGAGGAAGTTCGATAGCAATCTAGCTGTATGCTTGTAAGCAACCAGTAAGCTAGTAAGCAAGCAATTAGCTAGTAAGCAAGCAGTAAGCTAGTGAGCATGCAGTTAGCTAGAAAGCAAGCAGCAATCTAGTAAGCAAGCAGTAAGCGAGCGTGGTAGCAGTAAGCTAGTAAGCAAGCTGTGAGTTAGTAAGCGTGGAGGAAGCTAGTTAGCAAGCAGTAACCGAGTAAGCTAGCTGTAAGCTAGTAAGGAAGCAGTAAGCTGGTAGGCATGCAGTGAGCTAGTAAGGCTCCAGTATGATAGTAGTCAAGTAGTATGCCAGAAAACAGGCAGTGTGCTAGTAAGAAACCAATCAGCTAGTTAACAAGCAGTGAGCTAGTAAGCGAGGAGGAAGTTGGCTTGCAAGCAGTTAGCGAGAAATCTAGCTGTAAGCTTGAAAGCTACCAGAAAGGTAGTAAGCAAGCAACAGGCAAGTGAGAAAGCGGTTAGCTAGCAAGGAGGTTGTATGCTAGTAAGCAAGCAGTGAGCTAGTAAGCAAGCAGTAATTAGGTAAGCTAGCTGTATGTTAGTAAGCAAGCAGTAAGCTAGTAAGAAACAAGTAAACTAGTGTGCATGCAGCAGGCTACAAAGGAACCCCTCAGGGGCTGCCAGCCTTTCAGCTGCAGTACGGGCTTAACGAACCCGGGGTACCCGAGTCATACACACACCGTAAGCCTCCTGTTGGTCGTCACAACGACCCATTCACAATTCCCTATTGGTTTTGTGAATGGTACGTGACGGCAGGAGGAACGGGGGTCTTGGCTTAACCGCCTGGGCCACGAGTATGGCGACTCTATAAAATCGCCCTCCAATCCTAAGCTATGGTGCGCGGCGATGGGATGCATGGTTGGGGGAGAAGGCCCAATCCCAAGCGACCACCTCCGGGGAACCTGCCGAACCCCCGGAGTATATAGGCTTACCCGGGTAAGGCGGCTCTGCCCGGGCGGACCTTTTCTTCCGACCTGCTCGTGGGAATATTATGGAGTTCAATATTAAAACGGGGATGGGACGGGGTAAGTCAGAGGGGGAGAACGAAGGCGGTGTTGGGACTGGAGTGACGGCGCTCGCGCCGCCTCCAGCGCCTGGCCCGACTTCGTGGAAGGTGGAGGAGGACGACGAGACTGCGTCAGTCTCGTCCTTCTCCTCCACCAGGAGCCTCATAGGCTCTAAGAGGAAGAGGGCGGGGCAGGCCGTCGTCGAGGTGGGCGGGGCGATGAGCCCGTCGGTGAGGCTGAGTTGCCTCAGGGACGAGGTGACCGAGGAGATATCGGAGAGGATCTCCTCGTCCCTGAGGCGGGTGGAGAAAGTCGCCGCTGCCTGCGCCTTTAAGGGGCAGAAAAGCGGTGGCGCGGAGGCCCTGAAGGCCGCGGCGGAGGAAATGAGGGAGGCGGCGCGGGAGCTCAGAGGGCGGAACGCCCGTCTGCAGCTCCTGTTGGAGGAGGAGCGACAGGGGCCCTCCCTCCCATCCTCCCTCCTCCTCCACCGCCACGTCCCTCGGCGGAGGTAAATAAGCGGAGTGCGGCGGCAGTGGTGCGGGGCACCGCGGGCCCCTCCACCCGCACTCCGCCCGTAAAGAAGTCCCCGTCCTCCTCAGAAGACGATCTTCTGAGGAGGATTGGGGACATGATTGATGGCAAGCTGGCAGCCTTCCGGGAGGAGCTCCTCGCCGGAAGAGCGGTCAGCAGGAAGGCGGTGCCTCCCCGACCTGTTCCGGTACAGTCGGGGAAGGCAAAGAAGGGCGGAGTGAAGGCTCCGCCCAGCGTTGCGGCACCAGGGCCCCGGGTCGCGACCCCCAAGGGGGGTGGTGTACCCGTGGTCGCGGTGGTCGCGTCCTCCACAGCACCCTCCCAAGGGGGGGTGGCGTGGAGTGAGGTGGTGGGGCGGAAGGCGAAGCGGGCGGCGAGGAAGGCCTCGCAACCGCAGCCTCCGCCTCCGCCGCCGGCGGCCAAGGTAAAGGCCGCGAAGGTCGGGAAGGCACGACCAGGTCGTCCCCCAAAAACGGCAGCGGTGACGCTGACCGTTGCGTAGGGGGGCGACCTGACCCTCGCGGAGGCGATGCGGCTCGCCAGGGAGAATATCTCCCTGGAAGAGCTGGGCATCGCCTCCGTGAGGGCGAAGAGGGCCGTGACCGGAGGTCTCTTGCTGGAGATCCCCGGTGCAGAAGGCGGCGCGAAGGCGGATCGTCTCGCCCAGAGGCTCCGGGAGCAGCTGGGCGAGCGAGGTGTCCGGGTCGCCCGGCCCACGAAGCGCACGGAGATGCGCTTTTGTGGGCTGGACGACTCGGTCAGCGCACAGGATGTGTCCCGTGCCCTTGCGAGGGCGGGGGACTGTCCTGTGGAGGACCTGCGGATCGGAGAGATCCGCAGGTCGCCCTCCGGCCTCGGGTCGGTGTGGGCCCGGTGCCCCCTCTCCGCCGCCCGTAAGGTGGCGGAATCCGGGAGGGTGTTGGTGGGGTGGGTTTCGGCGCGAGTGGAAATCCTCGCGCCGCGCCCGCTCCAGTGTCACCGCTGCCTCGAATTGGGGCACGTGAGGCAGTGGTGCACCTCGCCGGTGGACCGCAGCGGTCAGTGTTACCGCTGCGGTGCCAAAGAGCACCGTGCGAGCCAGTGCTCGGCGGCCCCCCACTGCCCGCTGTGTGCGGACATGGGGAGGCCAGCCGATCACAGGGTGGAGAGCAAGAAGTGCTCCCCCCCCCCTCCCGGAAGGAGTGGAAGAGGCGGGCTGCACCGGCTCCGGTGCCGAGGGCGGTGGCATCGTCCTCCATGGAGGTGGACGGTGCTACGGGGACGGACGGCCGGGAGGAGGCTGGCGCGGCCATTAATTAATGCCGCCCCGCCTCCTCCTCCAGGCCAACCTCAACCACTGCCGCGCGGCACAGGACTTGATGTCCCAAGTCCTCGCGGAGTGGGGGGTTGGCCTGGCGGTCGCCGCCGAGCCGTACCGCGTCCTTGATCACCCTCATTGGGTGGGCGACGCGGACGGCTTGGTGGCGACGGTATGGGGAGGGGGCGACGGGTCCCCACCGTTCTCCTTGTTGGAGCGCGGTCGGGGATTCGTCGCCGTGGACTGGGGGGGAGTCGCTGTGGTGGGGTGCTACATTTCGCCCCGTAGCGGTCACGCTGCGTTCGAGCTGTACTTGGCCGAGGTCGCGGCATGCGTGCAGCGCTACGCGGCCCGGCCGGTGCTGGTCCTGGGGGATTTTAATGCCAAGTCGGTGGCTTGGGGATCCCCCAGGACCTCCGTTCGCGGCGGGATCCTGGGCGATTGGGCGGCGGGGCTCGACCTCCGGGTATTGAACCGGGGGTCGGAGCACACATGCGTGCGGCGATATGGGGGGTCCATCGTGGATGTTGGATTCGCGACCCCCAACGCCGTGCGCATGGTGTCGGGTTGGCACGTGGTCGCGGGGGCAGAGACACTCTCCGATCACCGGTACATCCGGATGGAGGTCTCTGCCGCCGCGAGTGCATCCCGACACGGCCGCCTGCGTGGCACCCCACCACGCCGCTGGGCGCTTCGGCGCCTGGACAAGGACGCCCTGATGGCAGCTGCCCTCGCTGCAACTTGGCCGCAGGGAGCGGCCGAGTTGCCGAGCATAGAGGAGGAGGTCGCCCGGCTCGGAGCATTGGTCGCGGGTATTTGCGACGCGGGGATGCCTCGGGTCGGGCGGGCTTCTCCTCGCCGGGCGGTGTACTGGTGGTCGGACGCGATCGCGGAGTTGCGAGTCGCGACTGTCCGCGCCCGACGCCAGTACACCCGCGCGCGCCGTCGTCAACGTACATGCGACGGCGTGGCGCGAGCGAGGGCAGCTGATGACCTGTATGGAGCATGCCGCGTGGCACGGGTTGCTCTGCAGGTCGCCATCAAACGGGCCAAGACCCGGGCATGGAAGGAGCTCCTCCAGACCCTTGATGACGATCCATGGGGGCGCCCATATAAGGTGGTGCTGAATAAGCTCCGCCCGTGGGCGCCCCCCGTCACCGAGGGTCTTGACCCCCGGCTGCTGGAGGACGTGGTCAATACACTCTTCCCAATTGGGGAGAGGGGACCGCGTCCTCCGGCGGCGGCGGCTGTCCCAGTGGAGTGGACGGCCGAGCTGGGGGTCACGCAGGAGGAGCTGGCAGCGGCCATCAGACGGCTCGGGGTTCGTAACACGGCCCCGGGTCCGGATGGTGTGCCCGGCCGGGTTTGGGTCTTGACCCAGGGCGTCCTTGGGGCCGACCTAAGGCGGTTGTTCGACCGCTGCCTGAGGGACGGGCGATTCCCCCCCAGTTGGAAGGTGGCGAGGATGGTCCTCCTCCGGAAGGAGGGTCGGCCCGCGGAGTCTCCCTCCGCATACCGGCCCATTTGTCTCCTCGACGAGGTGGGCAAGCTCTTCGAGCGTGTGATTGCTGCCCGCCTCGTCGAGCACATGTCGCGGGGTGATCCCGATCTGGCCGACTGCCAGTTCGGTTTCCGGGGGGGCCGATCGACTATCGACGCGATAGGTCGTGTGAGGGCCCTCTCGGGGGCGGCCGTCTCCCGGGGAGGGGTGGCATTGGCAGTATCCTTGGATATTGCCAATGCCTTTAACACCCTCCCCTGGGAAGAGATAAGGAGGGGACTCGAATATCATCGAGTCCCCCCTTGTCTCAGGGCGGTCGTCGGGGTTATCTCCGCGGCAGGTGGATCGAGTATCCGGGCCGGGATGGTAATATGCGGAGGGAGGTGTACTGCGGTGTTCCGCAGGGGTCGGTCCTCGGGCCACTCCTGTGGAACATCGCGTACGACTCGGTGTTGCGGGCCGGCCTCCCCGACGGCGTCAGCACGGTGTGTTATGCGGATGACACACTGGTGCTGGCCGTCGGGGCGCACTGGGGGAGGGCCATGCGTCGCGCGGAGGAGGGGTCGCAACGCGTCGTCGACCGGATCAGGGGGATGGGGATGACGGTGGCGGTCCATAAGACCGAGGTGATTGCGTTTCATTCACCTCGGCAGGATCCGCCACCCCCTCTGATCCGGGTGGGTGGGGCTGACATCGCGGTGAAGCCCCAGATCAGGTATCTAGGGCTGATCCTCGATAGCCACTGGCGTTTCGAGGAGCATTTCCGCTGCCTGGTCCCCCGGTTGGAAAGGATGGTTGCGGCTCTGGGCCGGATCCTGCCCAACCTGGGGGGCCCGGCGGGCCGAGTTCGTCGCCTCTATGTGGCAATGGTCCAGTCGGTGGCCCTATACGGGGCCCCCGTCTGGGCGGACGACCTGGCTGCCTCCCGGCGCAGCATGACTATGCTGCGTCGGGTGCAGAGGCGCATGGCGCTCAGGGTCGTCCGCGGGTATCGGACCATGTCACATGAGGCGGCGACGGTTCTAGCGGGGATGCCGCCCATGGACCTGCACGCGCGGTCGCACGCGGTGATGTACCGGCACCGCGTCGACCGTCGCGCGGGGGTGGGGGCGGTCCCGGGCGGGCAGGAACCTGCGTGGGGCGATTTGAAGCGCCAGGCCCGGCAGTCCGTGTTGCTCGCGTGGCAGGAGCGGCTGGCTCTGCCAACCGCGGGGCACCGGACTGTCGGGGCGGTTCGGCCACTCCTGAAGGAGTGGCTGGACAGAGGCCATGGCAGCCTCACCTACCGGATGGCACAGGTATTTTCCGGGCATGGCAGCTTCGGAAGATACCTGTGCCGGATAGGGAAGGAGCCGACGGCGCGTTGCTGCCACTGCGACGCTGAGCAGGACACGGCGGATCATACCCTGGAGGTATGCCCCGCGTGGGAGGGGGAGCGCCGTGTCCTGGTCGGCGTCGTCGGGCGGGATGTCTCGCTGCCGGGCGTGGTGCGCGCCATGCTCGGCAGCGAGGAGAAGTGGAGGGCCGTGGCCTCCTTCTGCGAGAACGTAATGTTGCAGAAGGAGGCCGCGGGGAGGGAGCGCGAGCTTCAGCGGCGCGCTGAAGCTCGCGCTCGTGCGGTGGCCCGAGGTCGTCGCCCGGTCGCGAGGCGTCGCGGGCGGCCGCCTCGGCGTGGCGGATGACCTAGGCTGGGAGGGGGGTCCTGAGGGGACCCTCCTCCCGCCAGGCGGCACCGGGTCGGACCGGTTAGGGGTAGGAGTGCCTCCCCCTACCGGTCCGACGCAAGGGGAGGCACCCTCGGCGGTCTGGTGCGGCCATGAACGCCCGGCCGCCGAGGGGTGGAAACGGGGTCGCGGGCGGTTGCGAGTTGGGGCTCGCAGCCGCCACTAAACGCGGCCCCGGGACGGATAGCGGCGGGATGGAGTGGCCCCGTCCCGCCGCTATGAGGCAGTGTGTCTACTGGGGGGACCGATTGTCCCCCCGGGGGATGGGCGCGAAAGCGCGGGCACGGGGAGGATACCGGAAGAATGCTTCGAGCGATTCCCGGTATCCTCCCAAAGCGTGCCGAAGGGTCACCGTGGGGTTTTTAGTGGGTAGGTCCCGCGCCTGTCGTTGTACGGGCGCGGGGAATCCCACACACCCCTCCTACCTCTCCCCAAGGAGGTGGGAGGGAGTCTTTCGAAGATTTTCCCCACGACAAAAAAAAAAAAAAAAAAAAAAAAGTAAGAAACCAGCATGATAGTGAGGAAGCTGTAAACTAGTAAGCAACAAGTAAGCAAGTATGAAAGCAGTAAGCATGTAAGTAAGCAGTTAGCTAGTACGCAAGCTGTAAGCTAGTAAGCGACCAGTAAGCTAGTAAGCGAGCACTAAGCTAGTAAGCCAGCAGTATGCTAGTAAGCGAGGCGGAAGCTAGTAAGCAAGCAGTGAACCAGTGAGCTAGCAGTAAGCTAGTAAGCAACCAGTAAGCTGGTAAGCGAGCAGGGAGCTAGTAAGGAACACGAATGCTAGTAAGCATGCCGTTAGCTAGTAAGAAGCCAGTAAAATAGTAAGCGAGCAGGAAGCTAGTAAGGAAGCAGTATGCTAGATAGCAAGCAGCGGGCTAGTAAGCAAGCATTATGAGAGTAATCAACCAGTAAGCTAGTAAGCAGACTGTAAGCCTTAAAGGAAGCAGCAAGCTAGAAAGCAAGCAGCAAGCTAGTAGGCAAGCAGTAAGCTAGTAAGCAAGCAGCTGGCTAGTAAGAAAGCAGTATGCCAGTAAGCAACCTGTAAGCTAATAAGCGAGCATTAAGCTAGGAAGCACGCAGTAAGCATGCAAACAAGCAGTAAGCTGGTAAGCTAGCAGTGAGCTTGTAAGCATGCAGTGATCTAGAAAGGAAGCAGTATGCAAGTACGCAAGCAGTAAACTAGTAAGCAAGAAGTAAGCGAGTAAGCTAGCAGTAGGCTAGTAATCAAGCAGTGAACTAGTAAGTGAGCAGGGATCTAGTAAGAGAGCACAATGTTAGTAAGCATGCAGCAGGCTATCAAGCAACCTGTATGCTAGTAAGCCAGCAGGAAGCTGGTGAGGAAACAGTATGCTAGAAAGCAAGCAATAAACTCGTATGCAAGCAGTGAGCTGGTATGCGAGCAGTGAGCTAGTAACCGTGCTGGGTTCTAGTAAGAAAGCAGCATGATAGCAAGCAAGCAGTAAGCTATTAAGCGAAAAGAAAGCTAGTAAGCAAGCAGTAAGCTGGTATGCAACACGTTAGCTAGGAAACAAGCACCAGTCTAGTAAGAAAGCAATTAGCTAGTAGGAAAGCAGTGTGCTAGAAATTAAGCAGCAAGCTGGCAAGAAAGCAGCTAGCTATTGTGCAAGCAGTGTGCTAGTAAGCAAGCAGTGAGCAAGCGAGCGAGCAGGGAGCTAGTAAGGAAGCAGTATGCTAGAAAGCAAGCAGCAAGTGAGTAAGCAGGCAGTAAGCGGTTAAGCTAACAGTCAGCTAGTAAGCAAGCAGATATCTAGTAAGCAACAAGTAAGCTAGTAAGCAGGCAGCAGGCTAGTAAGAAAGCAGTTAGCTAGTAAGAAAGCTGTAGGCTAGTGAGTAAGCAGTAAGCTAGTAAGGGAGCAGTGAGCTAGTAAG
Source organism: Colletes latitarsis (assembly GCF_051014445.1). Classification (NCBI taxonomy): domain Eukaryota; kingdom Metazoa; phylum Arthropoda; class Insecta; order Hymenoptera; family Colletidae; genus Colletes; species Colletes latitarsis. The sequence continues at coordinate 8,228,857 of NC_135145.1, read as the reverse complement.
CGAGCAGGGAGCTCGTAACGGAGCAGTATGCTAGTAAGCAAGCAGCAAGCTAGTGAGCAAGCAGTGAGCTACTAAGCGAGGAGGAACCTAGAAAGGAAGCAGTATGCTAGCATGCAAGGAGCAAGCTACTAAGCGACCAGTTGTCTTGTAAGCAAGTAGTAAGCTAAGAAGCAAGCACTAATCTAGTAAGCAACCAGTAACATAGTAAACATGCTATTAGCTAGTAAGCAAGCAGTAAGCTGGCAAGATAGCTGTTTGCTAGTAAGCAAGCAGTAAGCTAGAATGCAAGCAGTGAGCTAGGAAGCGATGTGGAAGCTAGAAAGTAAGCAGTTTGATAGTAAGCAAGCTGTAAGCTAGTAACTAACCAGGAAGCTAGTAACGAAGCGGTAAACTGGCAAGCGAGGGGGAAGCTAGAAAGCCAGCAGTCTGATAGTAAGCAAGCTGCAAGCTAGTAAGAAACAAGTAGGCTAGTAAGCAAGCAGCAGGCTAGAAAGAAAGCTAGTAGCTATTGAGAAATTAGTATGGCAGTAAGCAACCAGTAAGCTAGGAAACAAGCAGTAAGCCGGTAAGCAAGCAGTAAGCTTGTACGCAAGCAGTAAGCTGGCAAGCGAGCAGTGAGCGTAGTAAGCGTGCAGGCAGCTAATAAGGAAACTGTATGATAGTAAGCAAGCAGCAAGCCAGTAAGCAAACAGGAAGCTATAACGCAAGCAGCAGGCTTGTAAGCATGCAGAAAGCGAATATGCTAGCAGTATGCTAGTAAACAAGCATGAAGCTAGCAAGGAAGCAGTATTCTAGTAGGCAAGCGGTAAGGTAGTATGCAAGCAGGGAGATAGTAAGCTAGCAGTAAGATAGTAAGCAAGCAATGTGATAGTAAGCAAGCAGCAGGCTAGTGGGAATGCAGTTAGTTAGTAGGGAAGCAGTAAGTTTGTAGCAAAGCATTAAGATGGTAAGCAAGCAGCAGGCTTGTAAGCATGCAGAAAGCGTGTATGCTAGCAGTAAGCTAGGAAACAAGCAGTGTGCTAGTAAGCGGGAAAGAATCTAGTATGGAAGCAGCATAATAGCAGGCAAACTGTAAGCTAGTAAGCAACTAGTAAGCTAGAATGCAAACAGTAAGCGAGTAAGCTAGCAGTGAGCTAGTAGGCGAGCAGGAAGCTGGGATGGAAGCAGTATGATAGTATGCAAGCAGTAAGGTAGAAAGCAAGCAGCATGCTAGTAACCAAGCAGTGGGCGGGTAATCTAGTAGTATGTTAGTAAGCAAGCTGTGAGCTGGTATGCGAGCAGGGAGCTAGTAACAAAGCTGTAATCTGGTAAGCAAGCAGTATGCTGGTAAGAAAGCAGTTAGCTAGCAAGCAAGTAGTATGCTGGTAAGCAAGCAGTTATCTGGTAAGCAAGCAGTGAGCTAGTAAGCAAGCAGGAAGCTAGTAAGAGAGCAGTTAGCTAGTAAGAAAGCTGTAAGCTAGAAAGCAAGCAGCAAGCTAGTAAGGAAGCACTATGCCAGATAGCAAGGAGCTGGATGTCAAGAAAGCAGTTAGGTAGTAAGCAAGCTGTGAGCTAGTAAGCAAGCAGGAAGCTAGTTAGGAAGCAGCATGCTAGGACGCAAGCTGTGAGCTGGTAGGAGAGCAGTAGGTTAGTAACAAAGCAGTATGCTGGTAAGCATGCAGAAAGGTGGTAAGCAAGCAGTAATCTAGTGAGCGAGTAGTAAGCTAGTAAGCAAGCAGTGAGCCAGTAAACATGCAGTACGCTAAAGAGTGAGGTCCAGGCTGGTAAGAGAGCAGTTTTCTAGTAAGCAAGCAGTAAGCTAGAATGCAAGCAGTAAGCTAGTGAGCAGTTAATAAGCTAGTTAGCAAGCAGTGTGCTAGTAAGTCAGCAGGGTGCCAGTATGGAAGCAGTATGCTAGTAAGCAAGCGGTGAGCTAGTAAGCGAGGAGGAAGTTAGTAAGGTCGCAGTATGATAGTATGCAAGCAGTAAGCTAGAAACCAAGCAGCAAGGTAGTAAGCAAGCAGTAAGCTAGTATGCAATCTCTAAACTAGTAAGCAAGTAGTAAGCGTGTAAGCAATCAATAAGCTAGTTAGCAAGCAGTGAGCTAGTAAGCAAGCAGAAAGCTAGTAAGTAACCAGTAAGCTACTAAGCAAGCATTAGGCTGGTAAGAAAGCATTTAGGTAGTAAGAAAGCAGTAAGCTACTGTGCAAGCAGTGAGCTAGTAAGCGAGGAGGAAGCTAGTAAGGGAGCAGTATTGTTCCGTTTCGACGGTCGGAAAGTTCCATTGACGGTAGCGTGCATACGCGCGAGTTCACGGGCGATAGTGCTCGCGATTCGGCAAAATTCGGAAATTTTCGGGTCAGGCTTGACCGAGCCGGATCGCGGTACGCGATCGCCGTTCAGATTCAATGCCAACACCAAACAATTAAGTGCGAACGGTGTGAACTTCAAAATTAATTTCAAATCGCTTGTTTTACGGAACTCTCACAGTTCTTTGTGACGGGATTTATCAACTAAAACCATTTACGCCTCAATATATTGTTTCTGTTAATCCGGTGAAGTTCCGTGCTTTATAAAGTTACAACTTGTTATGAGTTCATTCTTCATTCTCCAAACCTCGCCGTCCAGTCCTTAACAAAAATGGGCGAACCAGCTCTCATTCCAAACAGAACAAGTATGCTAGAAAGCAAGCAGCAATCTAGTAAGCATACAATAAGCTAGAATACAAGGAGAAGGCTAGTAAGCAGGTAGTAGCTAGTAAGCAAGCAAGAAGCTAGTAAGCAAGCTGGAAGCTAGTAAGGAAGCAGTAAGCTAGTTAGGAAGCAGTAAGCTAGTAAGAAAGCAGTTAGCTTGTAGGAAAGCGGTTTGCCAACCAGCAAGCAGTATGCTAGAAAGCAAGCTCCAGGATAGTAATCATGGAGTAAGCGAGCGTGCTAGCGGTATGCTAGTATGCAAGCAGTGAGCTAGTAAGCGAGAAGAAAGCTAATAAGGGAGCAGCAAGTTAGTATGAATGAAGTAAGTTTGGAAGAGTGCAGGAATGCAGTAGGAAAGCAGTTAGGTAGAAAACTGGCAGTAAGCTAGTGAGTAAGCAGTAAGCGAGTATGCTAGCAGTAAGCTAGTAAGCAAGAAGTGAGCTAGAAAGCGAGCAGGATGCTATTAAGGAAGCACTAAGCTAGAAAGCAAGTAGCAGGCCAGTGAGCATGCAGTAAGCGAGCAAGCTAGCTGTGAGCTGGTATGCAAGCAGTGAGCTAATAAGCGCGGAGGAAGCTGGTAAGGAATCAGTTTGCCAGTAAGCTAGCAATAAGCTTGTAAGCAACCAGTGAGCTAGTAAGCAAGCAGTAAGCTGGTTTAGAAACGAATTACCTAATAAGCAATCAGAAAGCTAGCATGCAAGCAGTGTGATAGTCTGCGAGGTGGAAGCAAGTAAGCAAGCTGTAAGGCAGTAACCTAGAAGAAAGCTTGTAAGCAAGCAGTAAGTTAATCAGCAAGCAGAGACATAGTAAGCGAGCTGGAAGCTAGTAAGGGTAGCAGTACGCTTGTAAACAAGCAGTAAGCTAGTCAGAATGGAGTAAGCTTTTAAGCAAGCAGCAGCCTAGTAAGAAAGCAATTAGCTAGTAAGAAAGCAGTATGTTCGTAAGGAAGCAGTAAGCTTGTAAGCAAGCAGCAAGCTAGTAAGCAAGCAGTGAGCTAGTGAGCGAGCAGGGAGCTAGTAAGGAAGCAGTAAGCTAGTAGGCAAGCAGTGAGCTAGTAAGCGAGCAGGGCGCTAGCAAGGAAGCATTAAGCTAGTGTTTAAATATCGCGTGTGTCCGAGACGTAGAAACTCGGCCGCGATGCCCGTATCTATATTGAATTCGTGTAATTCTAGATGGTTGTTCTGACGTGGAAATTTTCCATCGTTCAGATTCGTATACCGCGGCTATTTACGTGTTTTTTCAAGTTAGCATCTCGGGAATTCTCGAGTTTTGAGAGAAATTCTAGGAATTGTGTTGCTAGCGACGAGAATGAGAGAGAACGTGATCTATCGAAGAAAGATCGATAGACGAAACGCGGCAGCGCCGCGCCGTGGCCACGCAGCGAGGAGCTGCCGGTGCCCAGCAGCGCGATGCGTCGCTAACCAGTTCTGCGCCTGCGTGACGGAGCCAGCCGGGGACGTGGCTGCTTGCAGATCGTCACGGTTCAGTACTGAGCCGTCGGTGATCCAGAGTAGATCTATTGACGATCTCGCTCCGGTTTTCAATGAAGGCTCAGAAGAGTGTGAGCTAAGCTCGCTCGTAGTATACAAAGCAAGTGGACAGCGATAAAAATTTATTGGAAAATCTCGTCATCGTGACTTGAGATTTTCCCAGAGATAGGACAATCTGCCTGGCGTTGTAGCGACCTCACGGCACGCCAGGTGTGAAGCGATCGTAGACGCAGGACTGTGATTGAACGTTGCCGGTCGTGGATGCGACTGCGACGTTGGAGACTCGGTGTGGATCGCCTTGAGTCTTCTTCCAATTATCCTTATAGATTATCCAATTAGAGCTACTGGAAGGCTGATACTGACATACTGGTATCACCTGGTGGTAGTTCACCGTTTGTAGAAGTCGTACGAAACCCACTGGAACCACCCGTCCTGTGTACCGTAGAGAGTACACCGACCGGTGGGGTGGAAAGTTCCAACGACCAGTCTGGAGCTATACGGCGTAGGAGCAACCGGAAGGTAGATATTCAGGAAGGATATCACCTCGTGGTGCTCTCCGTGCATCGGGCTTCTGAGAACCCGTTCCAATATACCGTCGTAATGGGACAATAAGTAGAGCCTAAGCGTACGGTGGAGCAAAGGGTTCGAAGAGCCTTCCTCCCACCTCTACACCTACTACCAGCTGTGAGTCGACCACACTGGGCTGTAAAAGTAGGGTGGTTAGGTTAGCCGGGGAATTCGTCCTAATCGGGCGAGCCGCAGGCCAGTTCCTCGGACTATAGGAGCCGCCGTCGAGGTCGCTACGGCTGGCTGTCGGGCATTCCTAATTGAAAGGAATCGCTGGCTAGGCAGCTGTGTAGGCAGGCCGCAGGTCGCTCCTTAGGAGCAGCCGACGAGGAAGTCGAACCAGGACAGGAAGTACTCTTGCGTTGGTGGTGTCCAGACGCCATTCGCACGGTGAGCGTGCTCGCGGGATATAGCCTCTTGGAACCTTACAACCTCCATTTGGTTTCCCGTCCGTGGCATTGCGAGAGCGAACCCGGTAGATCGGAGGAGATCTTTATCTACCCGGTTGTGCGCGTCGGTGAGATCGTAGGAAACGAATCTCATGGACCAGAAAGAAATTACAGTCCACTGTTTAGAGCGCTAAATAGCCAGCCAGCTCTCCCCTCCAAACACACTAGACTGTCGCTGGAGCGCGAGATAAGCAGCTAACGCGCGCGTTAACATGTAAGCTGTCCGCAAAATATTCATACTTTGCTGTACAATTGTGTTACAGAAGGCCTCCACCAAGGTAAAGCAATAGGAGAAAGACAAGAGGAGACCGGCCGGAAAAGCGAGCCGTGCTTTCCGCAATTTTTGTTTTCCGTTTTGTTTATTTTTACCTTATTCAACTTTTGTAATTCATCATATTTTCTAATAACAAATTTAATTTTTGTAAATGTTGTAACTGTTTCTGTACCTGTCTGTTCCCACATCCGGACCCACGTTAAAGTCCCTTAGTACTTTAACATTTGGTCCTTCGAGCCGGATTCGAGGTAGAAAAGACAGTAGAGAGTTACAAGTACGTTCACGCAAGTTGTTACTTACGGGACGAATTTCGAGTCGATTTTCAATCGTCGAACAATAAAATCACCATAGCATTGTCCAGAGAGGCTGGTCGTAGCGAGATCGAAATCGATTTCGATGACCTGACCTCCCGATTTGAAGCGATGTCACGGTCGATTGCTAATTTAAAGAAACGCGGTCGAGCTCAGTACGATGAGATACTTCTCAAGTCGAAGCCCGACTCTGTATCCGAACAGTACAAGGAAGCTGTTGATCAGTATTTGGCTGTTCGGAGGAAACATCCACTTGCGAAGTGCGAATTAAGCAACTTCGTGATAAAGGGTGGACTCGAAGCATGGGAGACGATGTTCATGGAGTTCCAGGCGTACGTTGCCGCGGAGTTGACCAATCTCGCCGAGGATCAGAAAACCTCGGTGTCGTCCGTCAGCCAGCACGATGTTGCCATTGAACTCCCAAAGCAACGTCTCCATATATTTGGCGGTGATCCTCGTAAATGGAACCATTTTGACGATCTGTTCACCGCTAGTGTAATAGAAAACCCGAGGCTTTCAGATGTGCATCGACTGCAGTATCTGAACGCCTGTGTGGAAGATCAGGCACTGGCGGCGATCGCACTCCTGGAAATTACCGAGGGTAATTTCGAGGTAGCGTGGCGAACCCCGAAAGAGCAATTCGGGCTGCCACGTATTGTGATCGCCAAACTAATTCATCAGTTGACCAAAATGAAGACAATTAAGAAGGATGACCTGACTAGCTTACATCAGATCACCATTGCCTTCAAACAGGCTTTCGCTGCTTTTGAAAAACAGGGCACTTACCGTGAGCAGCGAGATTGGCTGCTGGCCCATGCGATCAAACGCAAGCTTGAAGGGTCTCTCAAATTAGAGTGGGAAATGTCCCAGAAGCTATCCACAAAATTCCCTTCGTTTAACGAGTTAGTGGAATTTCTGGAGGTGCATGCTCGAGCCATCACCATGGTGAACGAAGGACAGAGCAAATCTGCGACAAATATCCCACCAAGATCCAAGGTGCGGAGTCACAACGCCGTGATGGAAAGCCATCAAGATTCAGGCGAGAATTGCAAGTTTCGCGAGCTCAAACACGAAATAGCACACTGTCGTGCTTTCCAGCGCTTGGCGCCTTACCACCGCTTGCAATAGGTAAAAGATAACAGGTGGTGCGTGAATTGCATCTCGTCAGGCCATGAAGCTGGGCGTTGTCCGTCCGGGCAGGTATCCTATAAATGCAAGGGTAAACACCATACCCTGTTGCATTTGGAGACGTCGGGACGCGAAATCGAAAGTCGAAAACCGACGACAGCGATTTCGAGAGAAAGACGTGATCAAAAGCGGCCTGCAGGCTCAGCGCGCCGGCCACACCAAGCCGAGCGTACGAAAAGCAACGCGCCGCCACCCGCTCCAACACCTCAGGCCGGTACGTCGCACTGTACCGCGACCGGTACCGACACGCCGTGGTCTGTGCTGCTCGCAACGGCGAAAGTGCGTGTGTATGGGGTCAACGGTGCGTCGCGTATCGTACGCGCACTGTTGGACCAAGCGTCAGAGTCATCTTTTTTCTCCGCGAATTTGACGAATGATCTCAAATTCAAGCGGAGAAAAACTCCAGCCACTGTAACTGGCTTGGGGGGCGGCACTACCCAAAAGAAAAAACATAGTGTCGAATTGCGTCTGGGAGCGGTGCGAGGTGACGAACCGACGATGCAGACGGGAGCGTATGTCGTGCATATGATCACGAATTACGCCTCGCCTTTGACAAGCGCGCACGAATACGACGCGCTGAGTCACCTGCCGCTCGCAGACCCAGACCCTACTATCGGTCAAGCGATTGTGGTGGTGATCGGAGCAGACTTGTACGCTCAAGTTATTCGACCTGGTTTTCGTCGAGTAAGCCGTACGGGTCCAATTGCCCAGGAAACCGCATTCGGCTGGATCGTATCCGGTCCGATAAATACAGCGGGCAAAATGGGCAAAACCGTATGGACGTTACACTACAGCATCCTCGAAACGCTGGATACTGCGATTCGAAGGTTTTGGGAAGTCGAAGAAGTCCCTTCGGCCTCGGTACGCACCCAGGCAGAAGAGGAGTGCGAAGCGTACTTCCGAAACACCGTCGCACGAGATGCGACAGGATGATTCGCTGTCCGATTACCTCTCGCCCACGCAAGACCGGATGCATTACTGGGAGATTCCTTCCGTATTGCTCTCTCCGCTCTCACGAGGCGGAGAAAAAAATTGGATGTTGATCAGAATCTCGTGCGAGAATACAGTGAGTTTCACGCGGAATATGAAGACCTGGGTCATATGACTCGACTCTAGACCATTGACACAACCAGGCTCTACACTCCGCATCGAGCGGTCATACGAGATGAACGTGCAACGACTCGTTCGAGAGTCGTTTTCAATGCAATCAGACGAACTATGGGCGGTAGTTCACTGAACGATGTTCTCCACGTTAAAGACCCTTAGTACTTTAACAGCTAGTAAGCAAGCAGTAAGCTAGCAAGCGAGCAGTCAGCTATTGAGCAACCAGTAACCTAGTAAGCAAGCAGTAAGCTAGCAAGCAAGCAGTGAGCTAGTAAGCTAACACGGAGCCAGTAAGGAAGCATTACGCTAGTAAGCAAGCAATAAGCTAGTAAGCAACCAGTAAGCTAGAAAGGATGCAGTAAGCTGGTAGTAAAGCAGTTAGTTAGTAAGCATGTAGTAAGCTAGTAAGCATGCAGTGAGATAGTAAGCAAGCAGCGAGATAGTAAGCGAGCAGGAAGCTAGTATGGAAGCAGTATGCTAGTAAGCAAGCAGTAAGCAAGTAGGCAACAAGTAAGCTAGGAAGCAAGCAGCACGCTAGAAAGAAAGCGAGCAGCTAGTAAGAAAGCAGTATGCTCGTAAGCAAGTAGTAAGCTACAAAACAAGAAGTAAGCTAGCAAGCAGACAGTAAGCGGTTACGCTAGCAGTAAGCTAGTAAGCAAGCAGTAACCTAGTAAGCAAGCAGTGAGCTAGAAAGCAAGCAGGAAGCTAGTAAGGAAGCAGTATGCTAGAAAGCAAGCAGATAGCTAGCAGGCAAGCAGTAAGCTGGTTAGCATGCAGTGAGCTAGTAAGCGAGGTGGAAGATAGTAAGGAAGCAGATTGATACTAAGCAAGCTGTAAGCTTGTATGCAACCAGTCAGCAAGAAAGCAAGCTGTAAGCTAGTATGCATGCAGTATACTGGCAAGAGAGAAGTTAGCTAGTAAGCAAGTAGTACGCTAGTAACCATGCAGTGAGATAGTAAGCGAGCAGGAGGCTCATAAGGAAGCTGTTTGCTAGTAAGGAAGTCGTAGGCAAGGAGCCAAGCAGCAAGCTAGTCAGCAAGCAGCATACTAGTGAGCTAGTTGTAAGCGAGTAGGAAACTAGTAAACAAGGAGTAAGCTAGTGAGCAAGCAGTAAGCTAGAAAGCAAGCAACAAGCTAGTAAGCAAGCAGTAAGCTAGTATGCAAGGTGCAAGCTTGTAAGCAGGCAGTAAGGTTTTAAGCAAGCAGTAAGCTAGTAAGCAAGCAATGTGCTAGTATGCAAGCTGTAAGATAGTAACAAAGCAGTAAGCTAGTAAGCAAGCAGTAAGCTAGAAAGCAAGTAGGAAGCTTGTATGCAAGCAGTAAGGTAGTAAGCATGCATCGAGCTAGTATGAAAGCAGTAAGTTAGTAACAAACCACTAAGCTAGTAAGCAAGGAGTAAGCTAGTAAGCTAGCAGTAAGCTAGCAAGCAAGCAGTAAGCTATGAAGGAAGCAGTAAATTAGTAAGCGAATAGGCAGCTAGTAAGGATTCACTATGCTACTAACCAAGCAGTAAGCTGGTAAGATAGCAGTTATCTAGTAAGCAAGCAGTAAGCTCGTAAGCAAGAAGTAAGGTAGTAAGCAAGCAGTGAACTAGTAAGCAAGCAGTAATCTAGTAAGCCAGCAGCTGGCTAGTAAGTAAGCAGTATGTTAGGAAGAAAGCAGGGATGTAGTAACAAATCAGTTAGCTAATACGCAAGCAGGAAGCTAGTAAGGAAGCACTAAGCTAGAAAGCAAGCAGTGAGCCAGTAAGCGTGCAGTAAGCTAGTAAGGAAGCAGCATGACAGAAGGCAAACATTGCGCTAGTAGCGAGCAGGGAGCTAGTATGCATGCTGTAAGCGAGTATGCTAGCAGCATGTTAGTAAGCAACCAGTAAGCTAGAAAGCAACAAGTAAGCAAGTAAGCAAGACGTAAGCTAGTAAGAAAGCAGGTTGCTAGTAAGGAGGTAGTATGCTAGTAAGCAAGCAGTGTGGTAGTAAGCTAGCAGGGAGCAAGAGAGGAAGCAGTATGCTAGTAAGCATGCAGTAAGCTTGTTAGCAACCAGTAAGCTAGTAAGCAAGTAGTAAGCTGGTAAGCAGGTACTAAGGTAGTAACCACGCAGTGCGCGAGTAAGCGAGCAGGAATCTAGTAAGGAAGCAGTATGCTAGTAAGAAAGCAGAAAGGTAGTAGGTAACCCGTATGCTTGTAAGCTAGCAGTAATCTGTGAAGAAAGCTGTTAACTAGTAGGCAAGTAGTGAGCTAGTAGCCAAACACGAAGCTAGCATGCAAGCAATGAGCTAAAACGCTAGCAGGGATCTAGTAAGCAAGCAATAAGCTGGATAGCTGGCTGTGAGATAGTAAGCAAGCAGGAAGCGAGTAAGCTAGCAGTAAGCTAGTAAGCAAGCAGCAAGCTAATAACCAAGATGTGAGCTAGTAAGGGAGCAGGAAGCTAGTTAGGAAGCAGTGAGCTAGTAAGAGGTCAGGAAGCTAGTATGGAAGCAGTATGGTTGTAAGCAAGCAGTAAGCAAGCAAGCAAGCAGTGAGCTGGTAAGCGAGCAGGCAGCTAGCAAGAAAACAGTAATCTAGCATGCAAGCAGTATGCTGATAAGAAAACAGTTAGCTAGGAAGCAAGCAGTAGGCAAGTATGCTAGCAGAAAACTACTAAGCAAGCAGTGAGCTAGTAAGCGAGCATGAAACTAGAAGGGAAGCAGTATGCTAGTACGCAAGCAGTAAGCGAGTAAGCTAGCAGTAAGCAAGCAAGCAAGCAGTGAGCTGGTAAGCGAGCAGGCAGCTAGCAAGAAAACAGTAATCTAACATGCAAGCAGTATGCTGATAAGAAAACAGCTAGGAAGCAAGCAGTAGACAAGTATGCTAGCAGTAAACTACTAAGCAAGCAGTGAGCTAGTAAGCAAGCATGAAACTAGAAGGGAAGCAGTATGCTAGTAAACAAGCAGTAATTTAGTAAGAAAGCAATCAGCTAGTAAGCAAGCAGTAACCTAGTATGCAAGCAGTTAGCTAGTAAGCGAGGAGGATGCTTGTTAGGACGCAGTATGCTAGTAAGAAAGCAGTAAGCTAAAAGAAAGGAGCATGTCTATAGGCAAGCAGTAAGATGGAAAGCATGCAACGGGGTAGCAAGAAAGCAGGTATCATGTAAGCAAGCAGTAATGTAGTAAGCAAGCAGTAAGCTAGTAAGCAAGCAGTTAGCGAGTAAGCAAAAAGTAAGCTAGCAATCAACCGGAATGCTGGTATGAAAGCAGTTAGCTAGTAAGCAAGTTGTAAGCTAGTAAACTAGCAGTGAACCAGTAAGCGAGCAGGCAGCTATTAGGAATGCAGTATGTTAGTAACAAAGCAGTAAGCTAGTAAGCAAGCAGTAAGCTGAAATGAAAGCTATTAGCTTGTGAGCAAGCAGTAAGCTAGTAACAAAGCAGCATGATAGTAGGCAAGCAGTAAGCTAGTAAGCGAGCAGCGAGGTAGTAGGGAGGCAGCATGATAGTAAGCAAGCAGTAGGCTAGTAAGGAAGCAGTAAGCTAGAATGCAAGCAGCAAGCTAGTAAGCAACCAGTAATCTAAAAAGCAAGCAGTAAGCTAGTAAACAACCAGTAAGCTAGTAAACAACAAGCAAGCTAGTAAGAAAGCAGCTGGCTAGTAAGGAAGATGTTGGCTAGTAAGAATGCAGTAAGTTTGTAAGCAAGCAGCAGGTTAGTCTGATAGCTGTTTCCTAGTATGAAAGCTGTGTGCTAGTAAGAAAGCGGCAAGCTAGAAAGCATGCAGCAAGGTGTTAAGAAAGTTGTGTGCTAGTAAGAAAGCGGTAAGCTAGAAAGCATGCGGCAAGCTGTTAAGCAAGCAGTAAGCTAATAAGCAAGCAGCTTGCTAGTAAAAATGTAGTTAGTTAGTAAGGAAGCTGTAAGTTTGTAGCAAAGCAGTAATCTGGTAAACAAGCAGCAAGCTAGCAAGCATGCAGTAAGCGAGTAAGCTAGCAGTAAACTAGAATGCAAGCAGTAGTCTAGTAAGCATGCAGTGAGCTAGAATGCAAGCAGGAAACTATTAAAGAAGCATGGAGCTAGAAAGCAAACAGCGCGTTAGTAAGCAAGCAGTAAGCTGGAGTGCAAGGAGAAGGCTAGTAAGAAAGCAGTTGTATAGTAAGCAAGCAGTAAGCTAGAAAGCATGCCGGAAGCTAGTAACCAAGAACTAAGCTTGTAAGCAAACACTAAGCTAGTAAGGAAGCAGTGGGCTAGTATGGGAGCACTAAGCTAGTAAGAAAGCAGTAAGATAAAAAGAAAGCAGTAAGATGGGAAGGAAGCAGTAAGGTACTAAGCAAGCAGGAAGCTGGCATGCAAGCACTAGACTAGTATGCAAGCAGTTTGCTAGTAAGAAAGCTGTAAGCTAGTAAGCAAGCTCTAAGCTAGTCAGGAAGCAGTAGGCTAGTTAGGGAGCAGTTATGTTGCAACCAAGCAGTAGGTATGTAGGAAAGCAGTAAGCAAGGGTGGAGCAGTAAGCTAGTAAGAAAGAAGTAAGCTAGTGGGAAAGCTGCAAGCTCACAAGCACGCAGGAAACTATTATGTTACAGTTAGCAAGTACGACAGAAGTAAGCTTGTAACGAAGCGGTATGCTGGTATGCATGCAGTTAGCTAAAAAGGAGGCAGGAAGGTAATAAGGAAACAGGATGCTAGTAAGCATGCAGTGTACTAGTAACAAAGCAATATGCTAGTAAGAAAGCAGTTAGATATTAACAATGCAGTATACTGGAAAGCAAGCAGTAAGATAGGAAGCAGGCATTCAGCTTGCAAACAAGCGGTAGGGTAGTATCAAGGCAGCTAGCTAGTAAGCTTGCAGTAAGCTAGTAACATAGCAGTAAGCTTGTAAGTGTGCAGTAATGTAGTGAGCAAGCAGAGAGCTAGTAAGAAAGCAGTTAGCCATTATGAAAGCAGTTAGCTAGGAAGCACTCTGCAAGCTAGTATGCAAGCAGTAAGCTAGTATGAAAGCACTGATCTAGATATAAGGAAGCAGTAAGTTAGTAAGCAAACAGTAATCGAGTAAGGGAGCATTAAGCTAGTAAGAAAGCACTAAGCTAGTAAGGAAGCAGTATGTTACTAATAGAGCAGGAGGCTAGTATGCAAGCAGTAAGCTGGTAAGAAAGCAATAATCTGGCAAGCAAGCAGTAATCTAGTATGGGAGCAGTATGCTAGCAAGCAAGCAGTCAGTTAGTAACAACGCAATAAGCTAGTAAGAAAGCAGCTAGCCAGTAAGAATGCAGTAAAGTAGTAAGGGTTGCTAGTTAGTAAGCTAGTATGAAAGCACTATGGTAATGCCGACGACGCGCTGCGCCCCCACCTCCGTGAGTCGCTTGGCCCTCCCCCAGTGCGCCGCAACGGCCAGCACCAGTGTGTCATCTGCATAGCACACGGCGCTGACGCCGTCAGGGAGGTCGGCTCGCAACACCTTATTGCACGCGACATTCCACAGGAGTGCCCCGAGGACCGACACCTGCGGAACGCCGCAGTACACCTCTCTCCGCATATCTCCATCGCGGCCCGGATACTCGATCCACCTCCCGCGGAGATAATCCCAGACGAATGCCCTGAGATAAGGGGGGGCCCGATGATCTTCGAGCCCCCTCCTTATCTCTTCCCAGGGAAGGGTGTTAAAGGCGTTGGCAATATCCAAGGATACTGCCAAAGCCACTCCTCCCCGGGAGACGGCCGACTCCGAGAGGGTCCTGACGCGACCTATCGCGTGGATCGTCGATCGACCCTGCCGGAAACCGTACTGGCAGTCGGCCAGGCCGGGGGCACAACGCGACAGGTGCTCGTCGAGACGGGCAGCAATCACGCGCTCGAAGAGCATGCCCATCTCGTCGAGGAGACAGATTGGCCAGTATGCGGAGGGAGACTCTGCGGGCCGACCCGCCTTCCGGAGGAGGACCATCCTCGCCACTTACCAACTAGGGGGGAATCGCCCGTCCCTCAGGCACCTGTCAAACAACCGCCTGAGGTCGGCCCCAAGGACGCCCTGGTTCAAAACTCAAACCCGGCCAGGCACACCATCCGGCCCCCGGGCCCGTGCTATGCTCCCTGAGCCGTTTGATGGCCGTGGCCATCTCCCACTGCGTGACCCCCAGCTCGGCAGCCAACTCAATTGGGACAGCCGACGACGCCGGAGGACATGGCCCTCCCTCCCCAATTGAGAAGAGAGTATTGACCACGTCCTCCAGCAGCCGAGGTTCAAGACCCTCCTGGAGGAGCTCCTTCCATGCCCGGGTTTTGGCCCGTTTGATGGCGACCTGCAGAGCAACCCGGGCCGTAGGGTATGACTCATACAGGTCATCTGCCCTCGCTCGCGCCACACCATCGCCTCTTCGTAGACGACGGCGCGCGCGGCTGTACTGTCGTCGGGCGCGCACTCGCCACACGCAATTCTACGATCGCAGCCGACCACCAATACACCGCCCGGCGAGGAGAAGCCCGCCCGACCCGGGGCATCGCCGCGTCACAAATATTTGCGACTACTCCACCGAACCGGGCGACCTCCCCCTCTATGCTCGTCAACTCGGCCGCCCCCTGCGGCCAAGTTGCAGCGAAAGCAGCTGCCATCATAGCGTCCTTGTCCAGGCGCCAAAGCGCCCAGCGGCGCGGTGGGGCGTCTCCCGGGCGGTGGTGTCGGGATGTTTATCCGGAGGCAGAGACCTGCATTCGGATATACCTGTGGTCTGAGAGTATCTCTGTCTCCCGAACCACCTGCTATCCCGACATCATGTGTACGGCGTTGGTGGTTGCGAATCCAACATCCACGATGGACCCCCCACATCGCCGCACGCACGTGTGCTCCGACCCCCGGTTCAGTAACCGAAGGTCGAGCCCAGCCACCCAGTCGCACAGGATCCCGCCGCGAACGGAGGTCCTGGGGGATACCCACGCCACCAACATGGCGTTAAAGTCCTCCAGAACCAGCACCGGCCGGGCCGCCCAGCGCTGGTCGCGTGCCGCAACCTCGGCCAGGTACTGCTCGAACGCGGCGTGACCGCTGCGGAGCGAGATGTAGCACACCACCACGGCGACGAATCCACGACTGAGCTCCAGAATGGAGAAAGGCGGGGACCCGTCGCCTCCTACCCATATCGCCGCCACCAAGCCGTACGCGTCCCACACACAATGACGGTGACCAAGAACGCGGTACAGCTCGGCGGCGTCCGCCGGGCCAACCCCCCACTCCACGAGGACATGGGACATCATGTCCTGTGCCGCGCAGCAGTGGGTGAGGTTGGCATAAAGCAGTTAGCTAGTAAGAATGCAGTAAGTTTGTAACAAAGCAGTAAGCTACTAAGCAGCCAGTAAGCTAGTATGAAAACAGTAAGCTAGCAAGGGAGCTGTAAGTTAGTAAGAAAGCATTCAGCTAGTAAGGGAGCAGCAAGATTGTAAGCCTGCAGGAAGCTAGTAACCTAGCGGTAAGCTAGTAAACAAGCAGGATGCTAGCAAGCCAACAGTAAGCTAGCAAGCAAGCAGTAAGCTTGTATGCAAGCAGTAAGCTAGCAAGCAAGCCTTAAGCTAGTTAGCAAGCACTGCGCTAGTTAGAAAGCAGTAAGTTAGTAACATTGCAGTAAGAGAGTAAGAAAGCAGTAAGCTAGTATGCAAGCAGTAAGCTAGAAGGCACGCAGTAAGCTAGGAAGCTATCAATAAGCAACTAAGCAAGCAGTGAGATAGTAAGTCAGCAGGGAGCTAGTTTGGAAGCAGTATGCTGATAAGCAAGTGGTGAGCTGGTAAGCGAGGAGGAAGCTAGTAAGGACGCAGTATGCTAATATACAAGCAGTGAGCTAGAACGTATGCAGTAAGCTAGAGACCAAGCAGTAAGCTAGAAATCAAGCAGCAAGATAGTAAGCAAACCTGCTCGCGCGGTCGCACGCGGTGATGTACCGGCACCGCGTCGACCGTCGCGCGGGGGTGGGGGCGGTCCCGGGCGGGCTGGAACCTGCGTGGGGCGATTTGAAGCGCCAGGCCCGGCAGTCCGTGTTGCTCGCGTGGCAGGAGCGGCTGGCTCTGCCAACCGCGGGGCACCGGACTGTCGGGGCTGTTCGGCCACTCCTGAAGGAGTGGCTGGACAGACGCCATGGCAGCCTCACCTACCAGCTGGCACAGGTATTTTCCGGGCATGGCAGCTTCGGAAGATACCTGTGCCGGATAGGGAAGGAGCCGACGGCGCGTTGCTGCCACTGCGACGCTGAGCAGGACACGGCGGATCATACCCTGGAGGTATGCCCCGCGTGGGAGGGGGAGCGCCGTGTCCTGGTCGGCGTCGTCGGGCGGGATGTCTCGCTGCCGGGCGTGGTGCGCGCCATGCTCGGCAGCGAGGAGAAGTGGAGGGCCGTGGCCTCCTTCTGCGAGAACGTAATGTTGCAGAAGGAGGCCGCGGGGAGGGAGCGCGAGCTTCAGCGGCGCGCTGAAGCTCGCGCTCGTGCGGTGGCCCGAGGTCGTCGCCCGGTCGCGAGGCGTCGCGGGCGGCCGCCTCGGCGTGGCGGATGACCTAGGCTGGGAGGGGGGTCCTGAGGGGACCCTCCTCCCGCCAGGCGGCGCCGGGTCGGACCGGTTGGGGGTAGGAGTGCCTCCCCCTACCGGTCCGACGCAAGGGGAGGCACCCTCGGCGGTCTGGTGCGGCCATGAACGCCCGGCCGCCGAGGGGTGGAAACGGGGTCGCGGGCGGTTGCGAGTTGGGGCTCGCAGCCGCCACTAAACGCGGCCCCGGGACGGATAGCGGCGGGATGGAGTGGCCCCGTCCCGCCGCTATGAGGCAGTGTGTCTACTGGGGGGACCGATTGTCCCCCCGGGGGATGGGCGCGAAAGCGCGGGCACGGGGAGGATACCGGAAGAATGCTTCGAGCGATTCCCGGTATCCTCCCAAAGCGTGCCGAAGGGTCACCGTGGGGTTTTTAGTGGGCAGGTCCCGCGCCTGTCGTTGTACGGGCGCGGGGAATCCCACACACCCCTCCCACCTCTCCCCAAGGAGGTGGGAGGGAGTCTTTCGAAGATTTTCCCCACGACAAAAAAAAAAAAAAAAAAAAAAAAGATAGTAAGCAATCAATAAGCTAGTTAGCTGGCACTGAGCTAGTAACTCAGAAGGGAGCTAGCAAGAAAGCAGAATCCTAGTAAGCAAGAGGTGAGCGAGGCGGAAGCTAGGACGGACGCTGTATGCTAGTATGCAAACAGTAAACTAGAAAGAAAGCAGCAAGCTAGTAACCAAGCAGTAAGGTAGAAAGCAAGCTGCAGGCTAGCAAGAAAGCTGTAAGCGAGTACGCTAGCAGTAAGCTAGTAAGCAAGCAGTAAGGTAGTAAGCGAGGCGGAATCTAGTAAGGAAGCAGTAAGCTAATAAGCAACAAGTGAGCTAGTAAGCAAGCTGCTGGCTAGTAAGAAAGCAAGTAGCTTGTATGAAAGCAGTATGCCAGTAAGCAGGCAGTAAGATCTGAAGGAAGCAGCAAGCTAGTACGCAAGCAGTAAACGAGTAAGCATGCAGTAAGCTAGTAAGCAAGCAGCAAGCTAGTAAGCAGGCAGTAAGCTAGTAAGCGAGCATCGGGCCAGTCAGAAAGCAGTAAGCTAGTAATCAAGCTGTAAGCTTGTAAGCATGCAGTAAGCTGGTAAGAAAGCAGTTAGCTAGTAAGAAAGCAGTATGCTCGCAAGCAAGCAGTAAGCTGGTAGGCAAGCAGTAAGCTAGTGAGCATGAAGAACACTGGTAAGGAAGCGGCATACCAGTAGACAAGCAGTAATCTAGAAACAAGCAGCAAGCTAGTAAAGCAGGCAGCATACTGGAAAGCAAGCAGTAAGTGACTAAGCTAGCTGTGAGCTAGAAAGCTAGCAGCAAGCTAGTAAGCAAACATCATACCAGTAAGCAAGCAGTAAGCTAGTAAGCAAGCAGTAAGCTAGTAAGCATGCAGTGAGCAAACACGCGAGCTGGGAGCTAGTAAGAAAGCAGTACGTTAGAAAGCAAGTAATAAGTTAGTAGGCAAGCAGTGTGCTAGTAAGAGAGCAGAGGAGGGGGCGCAACGCGTCGTCGACCGGATCAGGGGGATGGGGATGACGGTGGCGGTCCATAAGATCGAGGTGACAGCGTTCCATTCGCCTCGGCAGGATCCGCCACCCCCTTTGATCCGGGTGGGTGGGGCTGATATCGAGGTGATGCCCCGGATGAGGTATCTGTGGTTAGTCCTCGATAGCCACTAGCGCTTCGGGGAGCATTTTCGCTGCCTGGCCCCCCGGTTGGAGAGGATGGTCGCGGCTTTAGGCCAAATCCGACCCAATCTGGGGGGCCCGGCGGGCCAAGTTCGCCGCCTCTATGTGGCAATGGTTCAGTCGGTGGCCCTATACGGGGCCCCCGTCTGGGCGGACGACCTGGCGGCCTCCCGGCGCAGTATGACGATGCTGCGTCGGGTGCAGAGGCGGATGGCGCTGAGGGTCGTCCGCGGCTACCGGACCGTGTTGCATGAGGCGGCGACGGTTCTTGCGGGGATGCCGCCCATGGATCTCCTCGCGCGGTCGCACGCGATGATGTATCATCATCGTGTCGACTGTCGCGCGGGAGTGGGGGCGGTTCCGGGAGAGCAGGATCCTGCTTGGGGCGATTTGAACGGCCAGGCCCGGCAGTTCGTGGTGCTCGCGTGGCAGGAGCGATTGGCCCTGCCAACCGCGGGGCACCGGACAGTCGGGGTTGTTCGGCCACTCCTGAGTGAGTGGCTGGATAGAGGCCATGGAAGCCTCACTTACCGGATGGCACAGGTATTTTCCGGGCATGGTAGCTTCGGAAGATACCTGTGCCGGATAGGGAAGGAGCCGACGGCGCGTTGCTGCCATTGTGACGCCGAGCAGGACACGGCTGATCATACCCTCCAGGTATGCCCAGCGTGGGAGGGGGAGCGCCGTGTCCTGGTCGGCGTCATAGGGCGGGAAGTCTCGCTGCCGGGTGTGCTGCGCGCCATGCTCGGCAGCGAGAGGGAGTGGATGGCCGTGACCTCCTTCTGCGAGACCGTAATGCCGCAGAAGGAGGCCGCGGGAAGGGAGCGCGAACTTCAGCGGCGCGCCGAGGCTCGCGCTCGTATGGTGGCGCGAGGGCATCGCGGGCGGCAGCCTTTGCGCGGCGGATGACCCTGGCTGGGGGGGGGGGCCCTGAGGGGAGCCTCCTCCCGCCAGGCGGCGATGGGTCGGACCGGGTGGGTCCGGCCCACGGGGAGGCACCCTCGGTTGCCTGGAGCGGCCATAAGCTCCCGGCCACCGAGGGGTAGAAACGGGGTCGCAGGCGCTTGCGAGTTGGGGCTCGCAGCCCGGCATTAAATGCGGCCCTGGGACGTATGGCGGTGGGATGGAGTGGCCGCGTTCTGCCGCTATGAGACAGAGTGTCTACCAGGGGGACCGTTTGTCCCCCCCGGGGTTGGGCGCAAAGCGCGGGCACGGGGAGGATACCGGAAGAATGCTTTGTGCGATTCCCGGTATCCTCCCAAATCGTGCGGAAGGGTCACCGTGGGGTTTTTAGTGGGTAGGTCCCGAGCCCGTCATTCTACGGGCGCGGGGAATCCCACGCAACCCTCCCGCCTCTCCCCAAAGAGGTGGGAGGGAGTCTTTCGAAGATTTTCCCCACGACAAAAAAAAAAAAAAAAAAGAAAGCTAGTAAGCAAGCAGCATGCCAGTAAACAAGCAGTAAGCTTATAAGCAAGCAGTAACCTAGTAAGCAAGCAGTGAGCTAATAAGCGAGCAGGGAGCTAGTAAGCAAGGAGTAAGTTAGTAAGCAACCAGTAAGCTGGTAAGAAAGCAGTAAGCTAGTTAGCAAGCTGCATGCTTGTAAGCACGCAGTAGCTACTAAACAAGCAGCAAGCTAGTAAGCAAGCAGGAAACTAGTAAGGAAGCACAATGTTAGAAAACAAGCATCGGGCTAATAAGCAAGCAGTAAGCGGGTAAGCTAGCTGTAAGCTAGTAAATAAGCAGTAAGCTAGTAAGCATGCAGTTAGCTAGTAAGCAAGCAGTAATCTAGAGAGCGAGCAGGGACATAGTATGGGAGCAGAATGCTAGTAAGCATGCTGTTAGCTAGTAAGCAACCTGCAAGCATGTAAGCAAGAAGTAATCTAGTAAGCTGACAGCAAGCTGGTAAGCAAGCATTAAGCTAGAAAGCAAGCAGCAATCTAGAAAGCAAGCAGTTAGCTACTAGGCAATCAGTGAGCTAGTAAGAAAGCAGTATGCTGGTAAGCAAGCAGAAAACTGGAAAGCAAGCCAATGGCTAGTAAGAATGCAGTATGCCAGTAAGCAACCAGTAAGTTTATAAGCAAGCAGTAGGCTAGTAATCCCCTCAGGGGCTGCCTGCCTTTCAGCTGCAGTACGGGCTTAACGAACCCGGGGTACCCGAGTCATACACACACCGTAAGCCTCCTGTTGGTCGTCACAACGACCCATTCACAATTCCCTATTGGTTTTGTGAATGGTACGTGACGGCAGGAGGAACGGGGGTCTTGGCTTAACCGCCTGGGCCACGAGTATGGCGACTCTATAAAATCGCCCTCCAATCCTAAGCTATGGTGCGCGGCGATGGGATGCATGGTTGGGGGAGAAGGCCCAATCCCAAGCGACCACCTCCGGGGAACCTGCCGAACCCCCGGAGTATATAGGCTTACCCGGGTAAGGCGGCTCTGCCCGGGCGGACCTTTCCTTCCGACCTGCTCGTGGGAATATTATGGAGTTCAATATTAAAACGGGGATGGGACGGGGTAAGTCAGAGGGGGAGGACGAAGGCGGTGTTGGGACTGGAGTGACGGCGCTCGCGCCGCCTCCAGCGCCTGGCCCGGCTTCGTGGAAGGTGGAGGAGGACGACGAGACTGCGTCAGTCTCGTCCTTCTCCTCCACCAGGAGCCTCATAGGCTCTAAGAGGAAGAGGGCGGGGCAGGCCGTCGTCGAGGTGGGCGGGGCGATGAGCCCGTCGGTGAGGCTGAGTTGCCTCAGGGACGAGGTGACCGAGGAGATATCGGAGAGGATCTCCTCGTCCCTGAGGCGGGTTGAGAAAGTCGCCGCTGCCTGCGCCTTTAAGGGGCAGAAAAGCGGTGGCGCGGAGGCCCTGAAGGCCGCGGCGGAGGAAATGAGGGAGGCGGCGCGGGAGCTCAGAGGGCGGAACGCCCGTCTGCAGCTCCTGTTGGAGGAGGAGCGACAGGGGAGGAGGAGGGCAGAGGCGCTGTGGAACAGCGCGGCCCTCCCTCCCATCCTCCCTCCTCCTCCGCCGCCGCGTCCCTCGGCGGAGGTAAATAAGCGGAGTGCGGCGGCAGTGGTGCGGGGCACCGCGGGCCCCTCCACCCGCACTCCGCCCGTGAAGAAGTCCCCGTCCTCCTCAGAAGACGATCTTCTGAGGAGGATTGGGGACATGATTGATGGCAAGCTGGCCGCCTTCCGGGAGGAGCTCCTCGCCGGAAGAGCGGTCAGCAGGAAGGCGGTGCCTCCCCGACCTGTTCCGGTACAGTCGGGGAAGGCAAAGAAGGGCGGAGTGAAGGCTCCGCCCAGCGTTGCGGCACCAGGGCCCCGGGTCGCGACCCCCAAGGGGGGTGGTGTACCCGTGGTCGCGGTGGTCGCGTCCTCCACAGCACCCTCCCAAGGGGGGGTGGCGTGGAGTGAGGTGGTGGGGCGGAAGGCGAAGCGGGCGGCGAGGAAGGCCTCGCAACCGCAGCCTCCGCCTCCGCCGCCGGCGGCCAAGGTAAAGGCCGCGAAGGTCGGGAAGGCACGACCAGGTCGTCCCCCAAAAACGGCAGCGGTGACGCTGACCGTTGCGCAGGGGGGCGACCTGACCCTCGCGGAGGCGATGCGGCTCGCCAGGGAGAATATCTCCCTGGAAGAGCTGGGCATCGCCTCCGTGAGGGCGAAGAGGGCCGTGACCGGGGGTCTCTTGCTGGAGATCCCCGCTGCAGAAGGCGGCGCGAAGGCGGATCGTCTCGCCCAGAGGCTCCGGGAGCAGCTGGGCGAGCGAGGTGTCCGGGTCGCCCGGCCCACGAAGCGCACGGAGATGCGCGTTTGTGGGCTGGACGACTCGGTCAGCGCACAGGATGTGTCCCGTGCCCTTGCGAGGGCGGGGGACTGTCCTGTGGAGGACCTGCGGATCGGAGAGATCCGCAGGTCGCCCTCCGGCCTCGGGTCGGTGTGGGCCCGGTGCCCCCTCTCCGCCGCCCGTAAGGTGGCGGAATCCGGGAGGGTGTTGGTGGGGTGGGTTTCGGCGCGAGTGGAAATCCTCGCGCCGCGCCCGCTCCAGTGTCACCGCTGCCTCGAATTGGGGCACGTGAGGCAGTGGTGCACCTCGCCGGTGGACCGCAGCGGTCAGTGTTACCGCTGCGGTGCCAAAGAGCACCGTGCGAGCCAGTGCTCGGCGGCCCCCCACTGCCCGCTGTGTGCGGACATGGGGAGGCCAGCCGATCACAGGGTGGGGAGCAAGAAGTGCTCCCCCCCCCTCCCGGAAGGAGAGGAAGAGGCGGGCTGCACCGGCTCCGGTGCCGAGGGCGGTGGCATCGTCCTCCATGGAGGTGGACGGTGCTACGGGGACGGACGGCCGGGAGGAGGCTGGCGCGGCCATTAATTAATGCCGCCCCGCCTCCTCCTCCAGGCCAACCTCAACCACTGCCGCGCGGCACAGGACTTGATGTCCCAGGTCCTCGCGGAGTGGGGGGTTGGCCTGGCGGTCGCCGCCGAGCCGTACCGCGTCCCTGATCACCCTCATTGGGTGGGCGACGCGGACGGCTTGGTGGCGACGGTATGGGGAGGGGGCGACGGGTCCCCACCGTTCTCCTTGTTGGAGCGCGGTCGGGGATTCGTCGCCGTGGACTGGGGGGGAGTCGCTGTGGTGGGGTGCTACATTTCGCCCCGTAGCGGTCACGCTGCGTTCGAGCTGTACTTGGCCGAGGTCGCGGCATGCGTGCAGCGCTACGCGGCCCGGCCGGTGCTGGTCCTGGGGGATTTTAATGCCAAGTCGGTGGCTTGGGGATCCCCCAGGACCTCCGTTCGCGGCGGAATCCTGGGCGATTGGGCGGCGGGGCTCGACCTCCGGGTATTGAACCGGGGGTCGGAGCACACATGCGTGCGGCGATATGGGGGGTCCATCGTGGATGTTGGATTCGCGACCCCCAACGCCGTGCGCATGGTGTCGGGTTGGCACGTGGTCGCGGGGGCAGAGACACTCTCCGATCACCGGTACATCCGGATGGAGGTCTCTGCCGCCGCGAGTGCATCCCGACACGGCCGCCTACGTGGCACCCCACCACGCCGCTGGGCGCTTCGGCGCCTGGACAAGGACGCCCTGATGGCAGCTGCCCTCGCTGCAACTTGGCCGCAGGGAGCGGCCGAGTTGCCGAGCATAGAGGAGGAGGTCGCCCGGCTCGGAGCATTGGTCGCGGGTATTTGCGACGCGGCGATGCCTCGGGTCGGGCGGGCTTCCCCTCGCCGGGCGGTGTACTGGTGGTCGGACGCGATCGCGGAGTTGCGAGTCGCGACTGTCCGCGCCCGACGCCAGTACACCCGCGCGCGCCGTCGTCAACGTACAGGCGACGGCGTGGCGCGAGCGAGGGCAGCTGATGACCTGTATGGAGCATACCGCGTGGCGCGGGTTGCTCTGCAGGTCGCCATCAAACGGGCCAAGACCCGGGCATGGAAGGAGCTCCTCCAGACCCTTGATGACGATCCATGGGGGCGCCCATATAAGGTGGTGCTGAATAAGCTCCGCCCGTGGGCGCCCCCGTCACCGAGGGTCTTGACCCCCGGCTGCTGGAGGACGTGGTCAATACACTCTTCCCAATTGGGGAGAGGGGACCGCGTCCTCCGGCGGCGGCGGCTGTCCCAGTGGAGTGGACGGCCGAGCTGGGGGTCACGCAGGAGGAGCTGGCAGCGGCCATCAGACGGCTCGGGGTTCGTAACACGGCCCCGGGTCCGGATGGTGTGCCCGGCCGGGTTTGGGTCTTGACCCAGGGCGTCCTTGGGGCCGACCTCAGGCGGTTGTTCGACCGCTGCCTGAGGGACGGGCGATTCCCCCCCAGTTGGAAGGTGGCGAGGATGGTCCTCCTCCGGAAGGAGGGTCGGCCCGCGGAGTTTCCCTCCGCATACCGGCCCATTTGTCTCCTCGACGAGGTGGGCAAGCTCTTCGAGCGGGTGATTGCTGCCCGCCTCGTCGAGCACCTGTCGCGGGGTGATCCCGGTCTGGCCGACTGCCAGTTCGGTTTCCGGGGGGGCCGATCGACTATCGACGCGATAGGTCGTGTGAGAGCCCTCTCGGAGGCGGCCGTCTCCCGGGGAGGGGTGGCATTGGCAATATCCTTGGATATTGCCAATGCCTTTAACACCCTCCCCTGGGAAGAGATAAGGAGGGGACTCGAATATCATCGAGTCCCCCCTTGTCTCAGGGCGGTCGTCGGGGATTATCTCCGCGGCAGGTGGATGGAGTATCCGGGCCAGGATGGTGATATGCGGAGGGAGGTGTACTGCGGTGTTCCGCAGGGGTCGGTCCTCGGGCCACTCCTGTGGAACATCGCGTACGACTCGGTGTTGCGGGCCGGCCTCCCCGACGGCGTCAGCACGGTGTGTTATGCGGATGACACACTGGTGCTGGCCGTCGGGGCGCACTGGGGGAGGGCCATGCGTCGCGCGGTGGAGGGGTCGCAACGCGTCGTCGACCGGATCAGGGGGATGGGGATGGCGGTGGCGGTCCATAAGACCGAGGTGATTGCGTTTCATTCACCTCGGCAGGATCCGCCACCCCCTCTGATCCGGGTGGGTGGGGCTGACATCGAGGTGAAGCCCCAGATCAGGTATCTAGGGCTGATCCTCGATAGCCACTGGCGTTTCGAGAAGCATTTCCGCTGCCTGGTCCCCCGGTTGGAAAGGATGGTTGCGGCTCTGGGCCGGATCCTTCCCAACCTGGGGGGCCCGGCGGGCCGAGTTCGTCGCCTCTATGTGGCAATGGTCCAGTCGGTGGCCCTATACGGGGCCCCCGTCTGGGCGGACGACCTGGCTGCCTCCCGGCGCAGCATGACTATGCTGCGTCGGGTGCAGAGGCGCATGGCGCTCAGGGTCGTCCGCGGGTATCGGACCATGTCACATGAGGCGGCGACGGTTCTAGCGGGGATGCCGCCCATGGACCTGCTCGCGCGGTCGCACGCGGCGATGTACCGACACCGCGTCGACCGTCGCGCGGGGGTGGGGGCGGTCCCGGGCGGGCAGGAACCTGCTTGGGGCGATTTGAAGCGCCAGGCCCGGCAGTCCGTGTTGCTCGCGTGGCAGGAGCGGCTGGCTCTGCCAACCGCGGGGCACCGGACTGTCGGGGCTGTTCGGCCACTCCTGAAGGAGTGGCTGGACAGAGGCCATGGCAGCCTCACCTACCGGCTGGCACAGGTATTTTCCGGGCATGGCAGCTTCGGAAGATACCTGTGCCGGATAGGGAAGGAGCCGACGGCGCGTTGCTGCCACTGCGACGTTGAGCAGGACACGGCGGATCATACCCTGGAGGTATGCCCCGCGTGGGAGGGGGAGCGCCGTGTCCTGGTCGGCGTCGTCGGGCGGGATGTCTCGCTGCCGGGCGTGGTGCGCGCCATGCTCGGCAGCGAGGAGAAGTGGAGGGCCGTGGCCTCCTTCTGCGAGAACGTAATGTTGCAGAAGGAGGCCGCGGGGAGGGAGCGCGAGCTTCAGCGGCGCGCTGAAGCTCGCGCTCGTGCGGTGGCCCGAGGTCATCGCCCGGTCGCGAGGCGTCGCGGGCGGCCGCCTCGGCGTGGCGGATGACCTAGGCTGGGAGGGGGGTCCTGAGGGGACCCTCCTCCCGCCAGGCGGCGCCGGGTCGGACCGGTTGGGGGTAGGAGTGCCTCCCCCTACCGGTCCGACGCAAGGGGAGGCACCCTAGCACCTGTCGCGGGGTGATCCCGGTCTGGCCGACTGCCAGTTCGGTTTCCGGGGGGGCCGATCGACTATCGACGCGATAGGTCGTGTGAGGGCCCTCTCGGAGGCGGCCGTCTCCCGGGGAGAGGTGGCATTGGCAATATCCTTGGATATTGCCAATGCCTTTAACACCCTCCCCTGGGAAGAGATAAGGAGGGGACTCGAATATCATCGAGTCCCCCCTTGTCTCAGGGCGGTCGTCGGGGATTATCTCCGCGGCAGGTGGATCGAGTATCCGGGCCGGGATGGTGATATGCGGAGGGAGGTGTACTGCGGTGTTCCGCAGGGGTCGGTCCTCGGGCCACTCCTGTGGAACATCGCGTACGACTCGGTGTTGCGGGCCGGCCTCCCCGACGGCGTCAGCACGGTGTGTTATGCGGATGACACACTGGTGCTGGCCGTCGGGGCGCACTGGGGGAGGGCCATGCGTCGCGCGGAGGAGGGGTCGCAACGCGTCGTCGACCGGATCAGGGGGATGGGGATGACGGTGGCGGTCCATAAGACCGAGGTGATTGCGTTTCATTCACCTCGGCAGGATCCGCCACCCCCTCTGATTCGGGTGGGTGGGGCTGACATCGAGGTGAAGCCCCAGATCAGGTATCTGGGGCTGATCCTCGATAGCCACTGGCGATTCGAGAAGCATTTCCGCTGCCTGGTCCCCCGGTTGGAAAGGATGGTTGCGGCTCTGGGCCGGATCCTGCCCAACCTGGGGGGCCCGGCGGGCCGAGTTCGTCGCCTCTATGTGGCAATGGTCCAGTCGGTGGCCCTATACGGGGCCCCCGTCTGGGCGGACGACCTGGCTGCCTCCCGGCGCAACATGACTATGCTGCGTCGGGTGCAGAGGCGCATGGCGCTCAGGGTCGTCCGCGGGTATCGGACCATGTCACATGAGGCGGCGACGGTTCTAGCGGGGATGCCGCCCATGGACCTGCACGCGCGGTCGCACGCGGTGATGTACCGGCACCGCGTCGACCGGCGCGGCAGTCCGTGTTGCTCGCGTGGCAGGAGCGGCTGGCTCTGCCAACCGCGGGGCACCGGACTGTCGGGGCTGTTCGGCCACTCCTGAAGGAGTGGCTGGACAGAGGCCATGGCAGCCTCACCTACCGGCTGGCACAGGTATTTTCCGGGCATGGCAGCTTCGGAAGATACCTGTGCCGGATAGGGAAGGAGCCGACGGCGCGTTGCTGCCACTGCGACGCTGAGCAGGACACGGCGGATCATACCCTGGAGGTATGCCCCGCGTGGGAGGGGGAGCGCCGTCTCCTGGTCGGCGTCGTCGGGCGGGATGTCTCGCTGCCGGGCGTGGTGCGCGCCATGCTCGGCAGCGAGGAGAAGTGGAGGGCCGTGGCCTCCTTCTGCGAGAACGTAATGTTGCAGAAGGAGGCCGCGGGGAGGGAGCGCGAGCTTCAGCGGCGCGCTGAAGCTCGCGCTCGTGCGGTGGCCCGAGGTCGTCGCCCGGTCGCGAGGCGTCGCGGGCGGCCGCCTCGGCGTGGCGGATGACCTAGGCTGGGAGGGGGGTCCTGAGGGGACCCTCCCGCCAGGCGGCGCCGGGTCGGACCGGTTGGGGGTAGGAGTGCCTCCCCCTACCGGTCCGACGCAAGGGGAGGCACCCTCGGCGGTCTGGTGCGGCCATGAACGCCCGGCCGCCGAGGGGTGGAAACGGGGTCGCGGGCGGTTGCCAGTTGGGGCTCGCAGCCGCCACTAAACGCGGCCCCGGGACGGATAGCGGCGGGATGGTGTGGCCCCGTCCCGCCGCTATGAGGCAGTGTGTCTACTGGGGGGACCGATTGTCCCCCCGGGGGATGGGCGCGAAAGCGCGGGCACGGGGAGGATACCGGAAGAATGCTTCGAGCGATTCCCGGTATCCTCCCAAAGCGTGCCGAAGGGTCACCGTGGGGTTTTTAGTGGGTAGGTCCCGCGCCTGTCGTTGTACGGGCGCGGGGAATCCCACACACCCCTCCCACCTCTCCCCAAGGAGGTGGGAGGGAGTCTTTCGAAGATTTTCCCCACGATAAAAAAAAAAAAAAAAAAAAGGGGAGGCACCCTCGGCGGTCTGGTGCGGCCATGAACGCCCGGCCGCCGAGGGGTGGAAACGGGGTCGCGGGCGGTTGCGAGTTGGGGCTCGCAGCCGCCACTAAACACGGCCCCGGGACGGATAGCGGCGGGATGGAGTGGCCCCGTCCCGCCGCTATGAGGCAGTGTGTCTACTGGGGGGACCGATTGTCCCCCCGGGGGATGGGCGCGAAAGCGCGGGCACGGGGAGGATACCGGAAGAATGCTTCGAGCGATTCCCGGTATCCTCCCAAAGCGTGCCGAAAGGGTCACCGTGGGGTTTTTAGTGGGTAGGTCCCGCGCCTGTCGTTGTACGGGCGCGGGGAATCCCACACACCCCTCCCACCTCTCCCCAAGGAGGTGGGAGGGAGTCTTTCGAAGATTTTCCCCACGACAAAAAAAAAAAAAAAAAAAAAAGTAGTAAGCTAGAGAGCGAGCAGCAAGCTAGAGTGCAAGCAGTATTCCAGTAAGCAAGCAGTATGCTAATAAGCTAGCAGTAAGCATGTAAGCAAGCAGTCAGCTGGTAAGCAACCAGTGGACAATTAACCCAGCAGGGAGCTGGTAAGGTAGCATTATGCTAGTAAGCAAGCAGCAAGCTGGTAAGCGGGCATGGTCCTATTATGGGAGCAGAATGCTGGTTAGCTAGCAGTGAGCTATTAAGTATCCAGTAAGCTAGTAAGCAAGCAGGTAGCTATTGAGGAAGCAGTATGCTAGAAAGCAAGCAGTAATCTAGAAAGCAAGCAGCAAGCGAATAAGCTAGCAGTAAGCTCTTAAGCAAGCGGTAAGCTGGTAATCAACAAGTAAGCTAGTAAGCAAGCAGCAGTCTAGAAAGAAAGCAGTTAGCTAGTAAGAGGGCTGTATGCTAGTAAGCAAGCAGTAAGCTAGAAAGCAAGCAGCAAGCCAGTACGCAAGCAGTAAGCAAGAAAGCAAGCAGCAGGCTAATAGGAAAGCACTTAGATAGTAAGAAAGCTGTATGCTAGTAAGCAAGCAGTAAGCTATTATGCAGGCAGCAAGCTTGTATGCAAGCAGTGGGCTAATAAGCGAGTTGGAGGCTAGTAAGGAAGCAGTAAGCTTGTTGGCTACAAGTCAGCTAGTAAGCATGCAGTGAGATAACAAGCGAGCGGGGAGCAGGTCAGAAAGCTGTATGCGAGTAAGCAAGCAGTAGGCTAGTAAGCAGCAAGTAAGCTAGTAGGCAAGCAGTAAGCTTGTATGAAACCAGTTAGCAAGTAAGCAAGTAGTTAGCTGGTAAGCAAGTAGTATGCTAGAAAGCAAGTAGTGAGCTAGTAAGCGAGGAGGAACGTAGAAAGCAAGCTGTAAGCGAGTGAGCTAGCCGTAAGCTGGTAAGCAAGCAGTGAGCTAGTCGGCGAGGAGGAAGCTAGAAAGAAGGCAGTATGATAGTAAGCAAGCTGTACGCTAGTAAGCAACCAGAAATCTTGTCAGCAAGCAGCAGGCTAGTCAGAAAGATGCTACCTAGTAAGAAAGCCGTATGCTAGTAAGCAAGCTATGAGCTATGGAGCAAGCAGTAAGCTGGTAAGCAAGCATAAACCTAATAAGCAAGCAGTACGCTAGTAACCAAGCAGTATGCGAGTAAGCTAGCAGCAAGCTGGTAAGCAAGCAGTGAGCTAGTCGGCGAGGAGGAAGCTAGAAAGGAGGCAGTATGATAGTAAGCAAGCTGTACGCTAGTAAGCAACCAGTAAGCTTGTAGGCAACCAGTAAGATAGTAAGCAAGCAATTAGCTAGTAAGCAAGTAGTAAGCTAGTAAGCAAGCAGTAAGCTGGTGAGAAAGCTGTTAGTTAGTAAGCAAGTAGTAAGCTAGTAAGCAAGCAGTGAGATAGTAAGCGAGCAGGGAATTATTAACAAAGCAGTAATCTAGTAACCAACCATTAAGGCAGTAAGCAAGCAGTGAGCTTGTATGCAAACAGGAAGCTAGTAAGGAAGCAGTAAACCAGAAAGCAAACAGCGGGCAATTAAGCAAGCAGTATGCGAGTAAGCTAGCAGTAAGCTAGTAAGCAAGCTGTAATCTAGCAAGCAACGAGTGAGCCATTGAGCATGCAGTAAACTAGTAAGCATGCTGGAAGCTAGTAAAAAAGCAGTTAGCTAGTAACAAAGCCTTAAACTTGTATGCAAGCTGGTGGCTAGTCAGATAGCAGTTAGCTAGTAAAGTAGGCTGTGTGCTAGCATGCTACCAGTAAACTAGAAAGTAAGCAGTAATCTAGTAAGCAAGCTGTGAGCTAGTGAGCAAGCAGAAAGCTAGTAACTTACCAGTGGGCTAGTGAGGTAGCAAGCAAGCAGTAAGTGATTAAGCTAGCAGTATGCTATTAAGCCAGAAGTAAGATACTAAGCAAGCAGTAAGCTAGAAAGCAAGCAGCAGGCTAGTAAGCAAGCGGGAAGCGTGTGAGCTAGCAGTAAGATAGTAAGCGAGGAGAAATCTGGTAAGGAAGCATTATGCTAGTAAGCAAGCAGTAAGCTAGAAAGCAGGCAACAAGCAAGAACGCAAGCAGTAAGCGAGTGTGCTAGCTGCAAGATAGTAAGCAAGCAGTAATCTAATAAGCAAGCACTAAGTTAGAAAGCAAGCAGTAAGCTACTAACCAAGCAAAAATCTGGTAAGCATGCAGTGAGCTAGTAGGCGAGCAGGGAGCTGGTAAGGAAGCAGTAAGCTAGAAAGCAAGCAGTAATCCAGTAAGCAAGCAGTAAACTACAATGCAAGTAGAAGGCTAGTAAGAACGCAGAAGCTAGTAACAAGCAGTAAGCTGGTGGACAAACAGTAAGATAGTATGCAAGCAGCGAGCTATTAAGCAAGTAGTAAGCTAGTAGGAAAGCAATTAGCTAGTAAGAAAGCAGTATGCTAGTAAGCAAGCTGTAAGCTAGAAAGCGAGCAGCTGGCTGTTATGCAAGCAGTAAGCGAGGAAACTAGCAGTAAGCTAGTAAGCAAGAACTAAGCTAGTAAACAAGCAGGGCGCTAGTAAGAAAGCAGCATCATAATTAGCAAGCTGTAAGCTAGAAGGCAAGCGGCAAGCTAGTAAGCAATCAGTAAGATTGTAAGCGAGCAGGGAGCTAGTAAGGGAGCAGAATGCCAGTAAGCAAGCCGTAACCAAGTAAGCGAACAGTAAGCTAGTAAGGAAGCAGGAAGCTAGTAAGAAAGCAGTATGCTAATAAGCAAGGACTAAGGTAGAATGCAAACAGCAAGCTAATACGCAACCAGTAAGCTAGTAAGCGAGCAGGGAGCTAGTAAGCAACCATGATACGCGTAATCTAGCAGTAAGATAGAAAGCAAGCAGCAAGCTAGTAGGCATGCAGTAAGCATGTGAGCAAGCAGCAGGCTAGTCAGAATGCAGTAAGAGTGTAATCTAGCATTAAACTAGTGAGCAAGTAGTGTGGTAGTAAGCGAGGAGCGAACTAGTAGGGAAGGAGTATGCTAGTATGCAAGCGGTAAGCTTCTAAGCAAGTAGAAAGCTAGTAAGCAGGCAGTACGCTTGTAAGCATGCAGTAAGGTAGTAAGGAAGCAGTGAGCTAGTAAGCGAGCAGGGAGCTAGAATGGAAGCTTTATGCCAGTAAGCAAGCCGCAGGCTTGGGCTGGGAGGGGGGTCCTGAGGGGACCCTCCTCCCGCCAGGCGGCGCCGGGTCGGACCGGTTGGGGGTAGAAGTGCCTCCCCCTACCGGTCCGACGCAAGGGGAGGCACCCTCGGCGGTCTGGTGCGGCCATGAACGCCCGGCCGCCGAGGGGTGGAAACGGGGTCGCGGGCGGTTGCGAGTTGGGGCTCGCAGCCGCCACTAAACGCGGCCCCGGGACGGATAGCGGCGGGATGGAGTGGCCCCGTCCCGCCGCTATGAGGCAGTGTGTCTACTGGGGGGACCGATTGTCCCCCCGGGGGATGGGCGCGAAAGCGCGGGCACGGGGAGGATACCGGAAGAATGCTTCGAGCGATTCCCGGTATCCTCCCAAAGCGTGCCGAAAGGGTCACCGTGGGGTTTTTAGTGGGTAGGTCCCGCGCCTGTCGTTGTACGGGCGCGGGGAATCCCACACACCCCTCCCACCTCTCCCCAAGGAGGTGGGAGGGAGTCTTTCGAAGATTTTCCCCACGACAAAAAAAAAAAAAAAAAAAAAAAAAAAAAAAGCCGCAGGCTTGTAAGCGAGCAAGATCCTAGTAAGGGAGCAGAATGCAAGTAAGCTAGCAGTAAGCTATTAAGGAACGTGTAAGCTAGTAAGCAAGCAATAAACTAGTAAGCAACCAGTATGCTTGTAAGCAAGTAGTAAGCTAGCATGCAGGCAGGAAGCTTGCAAGCAAGCAGTAAGCAAGTAAGCATGCAGTTGGCTAGTAAGTGAGCAATTAGCTAGTAACGAAGCAGTGTGCTAGTAAGCAAGCAGTAAGCTAGTAGGAATTCAGTTTGGTATTAAGAAAGCAGTATTGTTAGAATACTAAGGGTTCTAACGTGGGTCCGTACGAAGGAATAGACTGGTAGAGAAATAGTTACAAGTATCAATTAGGTTTTCTTATTTTTATTACAAACAAAAACGTATCAAAACTAAAAAATACTATTTTGTGGAAAACGAAATAAGGAAATTAAACGCAGTTTTGACGTCGGCTCGTTTCAGCCGTGTCACGTCCCCTTTGGCGTTACTGTTGTGGCATTCTGTAACAAAAGTTTACGGAAAGTGTAAATATCTTAAATTCGGACACGTTGCCACGTTTAGACGCTTATCAGCTGCTTACCCCGCGTTCCAAGCGACAATATGTTGTGCTTGGATGGAGAAGCTAACTGCTGATTCGCGTAGTAATTAATGGACTGTATTAATTTGTTTTTTGGTCGGTGATATTTGAATTAAATGATATCACCGACGCGTGCAACCGGACAGACAAAGTTTTCCTCGTTTCTGTCGAGTTAGCTAAGCGTTGCAACGGACGGGCCCCAAATGGAGGTTGTAAGGCTCCAAGAGGACTATTTCCCGCGAGCACGCTCACCGTGCGGGTGGCGTGGGACGCCGACGCAAGAAAACTCCCTGCCTAGTGTGGCTACCTCGACGGCGGCTCCACAGGAGCAGCCTGCGGCCTGCCGGAATAGGGTGGGGGCGCTTCAAGCAACTCCAACCACCCATCGGACACTACACAGTTACGGGTAGTGGGTGGAGAGGTGGAAGGAAGGCCCTTCGAACCCTTTACTCCACCGTACAAAGTACTCTACACTGGCACAAGCCAGGGGTCTCTGGAGGGGGTTCTCTGGAGCCCGTTGCACGGCGAGCACCACGAGGCGATACCAGTATATCAGAATCTACCTTCCGGTTGCTCCGTCGCCGTATAGCAAAGGGTGGGTCGTCGAAACCTTAACTCCACCGATCGGTGCACGCTACACTGGTACAACCGACGGGTTTCGGAGTGGGTTCTCTGATCCCGTTTAGCTCGGTGAGCTCACCACAAGGCGATACCGGTATATCGGTATCTACTCCCCAGTGACTTCAACCTTTAGCATTAAGGGACTCAATGTACTCAGTACTGAGTCCCTAACGTAGCGGTCGCGGCAACGTCTGCAACGTTAAATCACACGAACTGCTACAACGTCAGGCAGATTTTCTCGGAAATATCTGTTGTCGTGAGACAAGATTTTCTAATTTCAAATTGTCCTAAAATCTTTCATAAAACGTGCGTAATACAAGTTCTTTGGAGCGCGTACTTGTGACGGAGAGGATCGATAAAGGATCTGCTCTCGATCGCAGTCAGCTCCCTAAAGCCGTGAGCCGTGAGGAAAATCAGCGAGGATCGACAGGCGAAGACCGCGCCGCGCCGCGCAGGCGCGGTGCGGTTACGATTTCGAATATTGATCTCTCTCTTCAATTAATAGGTCGTTTCTCTCTCTCTCTCGGTGCTAACGCCACAATACCTTTGGAGACAGGTGTTCGAATGTAATGTGTGAACGAAGATAGCTAGCAAAAACCCGTAAACAGCCGCGATTTTGATTGTCTGTAGACAGAAGGAATTCGGCGTCAGCCCGACCATCTAGACAATGCGTACGCAGAACTAGCATTAGGAATCGCGACTGAGTTTTTTCCCCTCGGACAAACGCGATAGTTAAACAAGTATGCTAGTAAGCAAGCAGTAAGCTACAAGACAAGCAGTGAGCTAGTACGCGAACAGGACCCTACTAGGGGAGCACTATACCAGTACGCATGCATTAAGCAATAACGAATACAGTTAGCTAGTAAGAAAGCAGTATGCTAGTAAACATGCAGCAGGCTAGTAAGCCCAGACTAAGCGAGTAAGCTAGCAGAAAGCTAGTAAGCATGAAGTGAGCTAGTAAGCGAAGTGGAAGCTAGCAATCAAGCAGTAAGCTTGAGAGCAAGTAACAAGCTAATAAGAAGGAGTTAGCTATTAAGCAAGCAGTAAGCTAGTAAGCAGGCAATGAGATAGTAAGCGAGAAGGGAGCTAGTAAGCTAGGGGGAAGCTAGAAAGCATGCAGTAAGCAAGTAAGCCATCAGCAGACTAGTAAGGAAGTAGATAGCTAATTTGCAAGCAGCAAACTAGCAAGCAAGCAGTTATCTTGTAAGCAAGCAATGGGCTAGTAAGCGTGCTTGGAGCTAGTAAGGAAGCAGTATGCTAGTAAGCAAGCAGTAAGCTAGTAAGCAACCTGTAAGCTAGTAAGCAAGCAGTAGGCCAGTGAGAAAGCAGCAAGCTTGCAAGCAGGCAGTATGCTAGTAAGCAAGTAGTAAGCGAGTAAGCTAGCAGTATGCTGGGAAGCAGGCAGGAAGCTAGTAGGAAAGCAGTGAGCTAGCAAGAAAGCTGTATGGTAGTAAGCAACCAGTAGGCTAGTAAGCAAACAGGAAGCTGGCATGAAAGCAAATAGCTTGTAAGCAAGCAGTGTGCTAGTGAGCAAGCAGTAAGCTGGCATAAAAGCAATTAGCTTGCAAGCAAGCAGTAAGCTAGTATGCAACCAGTGTCCTAGTAAGCGAGGAGGAAGCTCGTAAGGAAGCAGTAAACGAGTAAGCTAGCTGTAAGCTTGTAAGCAAGCAGTAAGCTAGCAGGCAAGCAGTGAGGTAGAAAACGAGCTGCAAGCTAGTGAGCAAGTATTATGCCAGTAAGCAAGTAGTAAGCTAATAAGCCAGCAGTAAGCTGATAAGCAAGCCGGAGGCGAGTAAGCTAGCTGTAAGCTGGTAAGTAACATGTAAGCTTGTAAGCAAGCAGTAAACTGGCTTGAAAGGAATTAGCTTGTAAGCAAGCAGTAAGCTAGTACGCAAGCAGTGACCTAGTAAGCGAGCAGGAATCTAGTAAGCAAGCAGTAATCTAGTAAGCAAGCAGTGTGCTAGAAAGCAAGCAGCAGGCTAGTAAGCAAGCAGTAAGCTAGTAGGCAAGCAATGAGCAACTAAGCGAGCAGGGAGCTAGTAAGGAAGCATTATGAAGGTAAGCAAGCAGCAAGCTAGTAAGCGAGCATGGTAATAGTGTGAGAACAGAATGCTAGTAAGCTAGCGGTAAGCTATTAAGGATCCTGTAAGCTAGTAGGCAAGCAGGGTGCTAGCAAGGAAGCATTATGCTAGTTAGCAAGCAGCAAGCTAGAAAGCAAGCAGCAAGCTCGTATGCGAGCATGGTTCTAGTATGAGAGCGGAATGCTAGTAAGATAGCAGTAAGCTATTAATGATCCAGTATGCTAGTAAGCAAGCAGGGAGCTAGTAAGGAAGCATTATGCTAGTAAGCAAGCAGCAAGCTAGTAAGCAAGCAGCAAGCTAGTAGGCAAGCAGCAAGCTAGAAACGAAGCAGTATGCTAGTAAGCAAGCAGTAAGCTAGAAAGCAAGCCGCAAGCTCGTAAGCAAGCTGTAAGCTAGTAGGCAAGCAATGAGCAAGTAAGCGAGCAGGGAGCTAGTAAGGAGGCATTATGAAGGTAAGCAAGCAGCAAGCTAGTAAGCAAGCATGGTACTAGTATGAGAGCAGAATGCTAGTAAGCTATTAAGGATCCGGTATGCTAGTAAGCAAGCAGGAAGCTACTAAGGAAGCAGTATGCTAGTAGGCAACCAGTAATCTAGTAAGCAAACAGTGAGCTAGTATGCAGCGAGTAAGCGAGTAAGCTAGCAGTAAGCAGGTAAAGAACCAGTAAGCTAGTAAGCAAGCACTAAGCTAGAATGCAAGCAATAAGCTACTATGCATGCAGCAAGATTGTAAGCAAGCTGCTAGCTAGTCAGATAGCAGTTAGCTAGTAAGAAATCTGCGTGATAGTGGGCAAGCTGTAAGCTAGAAAACAGCCAGTAAGTTATTAAGCGAGCACTAAGCTCGAAAGCAAGCAGTAAGCGAGAAAGCGAGGAGGTCACTGGAAAGTATGCAGTTAGCTAGTAAGCATGCAGTAAGCTAGAATACAAGGAGCAGGCCTGTAAGAAAGCAGTTATCTAGTATGCAAGCAGTAAGCTTTGTAAGGAAGCACTATGCTAAAAAGCATGCAGCGGGCTAGTAAGCAAGCTGTAGGCGAGTAATGTAACAGCAACCTAGTAAGTGAGCAGTAAGCATGCAAACAAGCAGTGAGCTAGTATGATAGCAATTATATAGTAAACGAGCAGTGAGCTAGTAAGAAAGCAATCAGCTAGTAAGCAAGCAGTAACTAAGTGTGCAAGCTGTTAGCTAGCTAGCGGGGAGTTAGCCAGTAAGGAAGCGGTATGCTAGTAAGCAAGCAGTGATCTAGCAAGCAAGCAGGAAGCTAGTGAGCAAGCAGTAAGCTAGTAAGGAAGCACTAAGCTAGAAAGCAAGCAGGTGGCTAGTAACAAGCAGTAAGCGAGTAAGCGAGCAGCAAGCTAGTAAGCAAGCAGTATGCTAGTATGCAAGCAGAAATCTAGTTAGCAAGCAGCAAGCTCGTAACCAAGCAACGGGCTAGTAAGGAAGCAGTAAGCTACTAAGCAAGCAGTAATCTAGTAAGAAACAAGTACGCTGCTGAGCTAGCAGCAGGCTAGTAACGAAGCAGTAATCTAGTATGCAAGCGGTATACTGGTAAGAAAGTAGTTAGCTAGTAAGCAAGCAGCAAGCTAGTGAGCAAGCAGTAAGTTAGAAAGCAAGCAGCAGGATAGTTAGCATGCAGTGAGCCAGCATACTAGCAGTAAACAAGTATGCAAGCAGTGATCTAGTTTGCGAGGAGGAAGCTAGTAAGAAAGCAGCATGATTGCGAGCAAGCAGTAAGATAGTAAACATGCCGTAAGCTAGTAAGCAACCTGTAAACTAGTAAGCAAGCGGTATGCTAGTAAGGAAGCACAAAGGTAGAAAGGATGCAGCAGGCAAGTAAGCTTGCAGTAGGCGAGTATGCTAGCAGTGAGCTAGTAAGTAAGCAGTATTCTAGTAAGCAAGCAGTAAGCTAGAAAGCAAGCAGCAAGCTAGTAAGCAAGCAGTAAGCTAGAAGGCAAGCGTCAGGATAGCAAGCATGCAGTGAGCGAGCATGCTAGCAGTAAGCTACTAAGTAAGCAGTGAGCTGGTAAGCGAGGAGGATGCTAGTAAGAAAGCAGCATGATAGTGAGCAAGCAGTAAGATAGTAAGCTTGCCGTGAGCTAGTAAGTAACCAGTAAACTAGTAAGCAAGCTGAATGCTAGTAAGGAAGCACTAAGCTAGAAAGGATGCAGCAGGCTAGTAAGCATGCAGTAAGCGGGTATGCTAGCAGTGAGCTAGTAAGAAAGCAGTATTCCAGTAAGCAAGCAGTAAGCTAGAATGCAAGCAGCAAGCTAGTAAGCCAGCAGTAAGCTAGTAAGCGAGCAGAGATCTAGTAATGGGGCAGAATGCTAGCAAGCAAGCAGTAGACTAGCAAACAACCAGTAAGCTAGCAAGCAAGCAGGAAGCTAATAAGGAAGCAGTATGCTAGAAAGCAAGCAGCGGGCTAGTAAGCAAGCAGTAAGCTAGTAAGCGAGCAGGAAGCTACTAAGGAAGCAGTATGGTAGTAAAAACGGCAGCGGTGACGCTGACCGTTGCGCAGGGGGGCGACCTTCCCTCAGGGGCTGCCAGCCTTTCAGCTGCAGTACGGGCTTAACGAACCCGGGGTACCCGAGTCATACACACACCGTAAGCCTCCTGTTGGTCGTCACAACGACCCATTCACAATTCCCTATTGGTTTTGTGAATGGTACGTGACGGCAGGAGGAACGGGGGTCTTGGCTTAACCGCCTGGGCCACGAGTATGGCGACTCTATAAAATCGCCCTCCAATCCTAAGCTGTGGTGCGCGGCGATGGGATGCATGGTTGGGGGAGAAGGCCCAATCCCAAGCGACCACCTCCGGGGAACCTGCCGAACCCCCGGAGTATTAGGCTTACCCGGGTAAGGCGGCTCTGCCCGGGCGGACCTTTCCTTCCGACCTGCTCGTGGGAATATTATGGAGTTCAATATTAAAACGGGGATGGGACGGGGTAAGTCAGAGGGGGAGGACGAAGGCGGTGTTGGGACTGGAGTGACGGCGCTCGCGCCGCCTCCAGCGCCTGGCCCGGCTTCGTGGAAGGTGGAGGAAGACGACGAGACTGCGTCAGTCTCGTCCTTCTCCTCCACCAGGAGCCTCATAGGCTCTAAGAGGAAGAGGGCGGGGCAGGCCGTCGTCGAGGTGGGCGGGGCGATGAGCCCGTCGGTGAGGCTGAGTTGCCTCAGGGACGAGGTGACCGAGGAGATATCGGAGAGGATCTCCTCGTCCCTGAGGCGGGTTGAGAAAGTCGCCGCTGCCTGCGCCTTTAAGGGGCAGAAAAGCGGTGGCGCGGAGGCCCTGAAGGCCGCGGCGGAGGAAATGAGGGAGGCGGCGCGGGAGCTCAGAGGGCGGAACGCCCGTCTGCAGCTCCTGTTGGAGGAGGAGCGACAGGGGAGGAGGAGGGCAGAGGCGCTGTGGAACAGCGCGGCCCTCCCTCCCATCCTCCCTCCTCCTCCGCCGCCGCGTCCCTCGGCGGAGGTAAATAAGCGGAGTGCGGCGGCAGTGGTGCGGGGCACCGCGGGCCCCTCCACCCGCACTCCGCCCGTGAAGAAGTCCCCGTCCTCCTCAGAAGACGATCTTCTGAGGAGGATTGGGGACATGATTGATGGCAAGCTGGCCGCCTTCCGGGAGGAGCTCCTCGCCGGAAGAGCGGTCAGCAGGAAGGCGGTGCCTCCCCGACCTGTTCCGGTACAGTCGGGGAAGGCAAAGAAGGGCGGAGTGAAGGCTCCGCCCAGCGTTGCGGCACCAGGGCCCCGGGTCGCGACCCCCAAGGGGGGTGGTGTACCCGTGGTCGCGGTGGTCGCGTCCTCCACAGCACCCTCCCAAGGGGGGGTGGCGTGGAGTGAGGTGGTGGGGCGGAAGGCGAAGCGGGCGGCGAGGAAGGCCTCGCAACCGCAGCCTCCGCCTCCGCCGCCGGCGGCCAAGGTAAAGGCCGCGAAGGTCGGGAAGGCACGACCAGGTCGTCCCCCAAAAACGGCAGCGGTGACGCTGACCGTTGCGCAGGGGGGCGACCTGACCCTCGCGGAGGCGATGCGGCTCGCCAGGGAGAATATCTCCCTGGAAGAGCTGGGCATCGCCTCCGTGAGGGCGAAGAGGGCCGTGACCGGGGGTCTCTTGCTGGAGATCCCCGCTGCAGAAGGCGGCGCGAAGGCGGATCGTCTCGCCCAGAGGCTCCGGGAGCAGCTGGGCGAGCGAGGTGTCCGGGTCGCCCGGCCCACGAAGCGCACGGAGATGCGCGTTTGTGGGCTGGACGACTCGGTCAGCGCACAGGATGTGTCCCGTGCCCTTGCGAGGGCGGGGGACTGTCCTGTGGAGGACCTGCGGATCGGAGAGATCCGCAGGTCGCCCTCCGGCCTCGGGTCGGTGTGGGCCCGGTGCCCCCTCTCCGCCGCCCGTAAGGTGGCGGAATCCGGGAGGGTGTTGGTGGGGTGGGTTTCGGCGCGAGTGGAAATCCTCGCGCCGCGCCCGCTCCAGTGTCACCGCTGCCTCGAATTGGGGCACGTGAGGCAGTGGTGCACCTCGCCGGTGGACCGCAGCGGTCAGTGTTACCGCTGCGGTGCCAAAGAGCACCGTGCGAGCCAGTGCTCGGCGGCCCCCCACTGCCCGCTGTGTGCGGACATGGGGAGGCCAGCCGATCACAGGGTGGGGAGCAAGAAGTGCTCCCCCCCCTCCCGGAAGGAGAGGAAGAGGCGGGCTGCACCGGCTCCGGTGCCGAGCGCGGTGGCATCGTCCTCCATGGAGGTGGACGGTGCTACGGGGACGGACGGCCGGGAGGAGGCTGGCGCGGCCATTAATTAATGCCGCCCCGCCTCCTCCTCCAGGCCAACCTCAACCACTGCCGCGCGGCACAGGACTTGATGTCCCAAGTCCTCGCGGAGTGGGGGGTTGGCCTGGCGGTCGCCGCTGAGCCGTACCGCGTCCCTGATCACCCTCATTGGGTGGGCGACGCGGACGGCTTGGTGGCGACGGTATGGGGAGGGGGCGACGGGTCCCCACCGTTCTCCTTGTTGGAGCGCGGTCGGGGATTCGTCGCCGTGGACTGGGGGGGAGTCGCTGTGGTGGGGTGCTACATTTCGCCCCGTAGCGGTCACGCTGCGTTCGAGCTGTACTTGGCCGAGGTCGCGGCATGCGTGCAGCGCTACGCGGCCCGGCCGGTGCTGGTCCTGGGGGATTTTAATGCCAAATCGGTGGCTTGGGGATCCCCCAGGACCTCCGTTCGCGGCGGGATCCTGGGCGATTGGGCGGCGGGGCTCGACCTCCGGGTATTGAACCGGGGGTCGGAGCACACATGCGTGCGGCGATATGGGGGGTCCATCGTGGATGTTGGATTCGCGACCCCCAACGCCGTGCGCATGGTGTCGGGTTGGCACGTGGTCGCGGGGGCAGAGACACTCTCCGATCACCGGTACATCCGGATGGAGGTCTCTGCCGCCGCGAGTGCATCCCGACACGGCCGCCTGCGTGGCACCCCACCACGCCGCTGGGCGCTTCGCCGCCTGGACAAGGACGCCCTGATGGCAGCTGCCCTCGCTGCAACTTGGCCGCAGGGAGCGGCCGAGTTGCCGAGCATAGAGGAGGAGGTCGCCCGGCTCGGAGCATTGGTCGCGGGTATTTGCAACGCGGCGATGCCTCGGGTCGGGCGGGCTTCTCCTCGCCGGGCGGTGTACTGGTGGTCGGACGCGATCGCGGAGTTGCGAGTCGCGACTGTCCGCGCCCGACGCCAGTACACCCGCGCGCGCCGTCGTCAACGTACAGGCGACGGCGTGGCGCGAGCGAGGGCAGCTGATGACCTGTATGGAGCATACCGCGTGGCGCGGGTTGCTCTGCAGGTCGCCATCAAACGGGCCAAGACCCAGGCATGGAAGGAGCTCCTTCAGACCCTTGATGACGATCCATGGGGGCGCCCATATAAGGTGGTGCTGAATAAGCTCCGCCCGTGGGCGCCCCCCGTCACCGAGGGTCTTGACCCCCGGCTGCTGGAGGACGTGGTCAATACACTCTTCCCAATTGGGGAGAGGGGACCGCGTCCTCCGGCGGCGGCGGCTGTCCCAGTGGAGTGGACGGCCGAGCTGGGGGTCACGCAGGAGGAGCTGGCAGCGGCCATCAGACGGCTCGGGGTTCGTAACACGGCCCCGGGTCCGGATGGTGTGCCCGGCCGGGTTTGGGTCTTGACCCAGGGCGTCCTTGGGGCCGACCTCAGGCGGTTGTTCGACCGCTGCCTGAGGGACGGGCGATTCCCCCCCAGTTGGAAGGTGGCGAGGATGGTCCTCCTCCGGAAGGAGGGTCGGCCTGCGGAGTCTCCCTCCGCATACCGGCTCATTTGTCTCCTCGACGAGGTGGGTAAGCTCTTCGAGCGTGTGATTGCTGCCCGCCTCGTCGAGCACCTGTCGCGGGGTGATCCCGGTCTGGCCGACTGCCAGTTCGGTTTCCGGGGGGGCCGATCGACTATCGACGCGATACGTCGTGTGAGGGCCCTCTCGGAGGCGGCCGTCTCCCGGGGAGGGGTGGCATTGGCAATATCCTTGGATATTGCCAATGCCTTTAACACCCTCCCCTGGGAAGAGATAAGGAGGGGACTCGAATATCATCGAGTCCCCCCTTGTCTCAGGGCGGTCGTCGGGGATTATCTCCGCGGCAGGTGGATCGAGTATCCGGGCCGGGATGGTGATATGCGGAGGGAGGTGTACTGCGGTGTTCCGCAGGGGTCGGTCCTCGGGCCACTCCTGTGGAACATCGCGTACGACTCGGTGTTGCGGGCCGGCCTCCCCGACGGCGTCAGCACGGTGTGTTATGCGGATGACACACTGGTGCTGGCCGTCGGGGCGCACTGGGGGAGGGC
The DNA here is from genome assembly GCF_051014445.1 of Colletes latitarsis. Taxonomy (NCBI): domain Eukaryota; kingdom Metazoa; phylum Arthropoda; class Insecta; order Hymenoptera; family Colletidae; genus Colletes; species Colletes latitarsis. Next base: position 8,186,634 of record NC_135145.1, on the reverse strand, counting down.
CATGCGTCGCGCGGAGGAGGGGTCGCAACGCGTCGTCGACCGGATCAGGGGGATGGGGATGACGGTGGCGGTCCATAAGACCGAGGTGATTGCGTTTCATTCACGTCGGCAGGATCCGCCACCCCCTCTGATCCGGGTGGGTGGGGCTGACATCGAGGTGAAGCCCCAGATCAGGTATCTAGGGCTGATCCTCGATAGCCACTGGCGTTTCGAGGAGCATTTCCGCTGCCTGGTCCCCCGGTTGGAAAGGATGGTTGCGGCTCTGGGCCGGATCCTGCCCAACCTGGGGGGCCCGGCGGGCCGAGTTCGTCGCCTCTATGTGGCAATGGTCCAGTCGGTGGCCCTATACGGGGCCCCCGTCTGGGCGGACGACCTGGCTGCCTCCCGGCGCAGCATGACTATGCTGCGTCGGGTGCAGAGGCGCATGGCGCTCAGGGTCGTCCGCGGGTATCGCACCATGTCACATGAGGCGGCGACGGTTCTAGCGGGGATGCCGCCCATGGACCTGCTCGCGCGGTCGCATGCGGTGATGTACCGGCACCGCGTCGACCGTCGCGCGGGGGTGGGGGCGGTCCCGGGCGGGCAGGAACCTGCTTGGGGCGATTTGAAGCGCCAGGCCCGGCAGTCCGTGTTGCTCGCGTGGCAGGAGCGGCTGGCTCTGCCAACCGCGGGGCACCGGACTGTCGGGGCTGTTCGGCCACTCCTGAAGGAGTGGCTGGACAGAGGCCATGGCAGCCTCACCTACCGGCTGGCACAGGTATTTTCCGGGCATGGCAGCTTCGGAAGATACCTGTGCCGGATAGGGAAGGAGCCGACGGCGCGTTGCTGCCACTGCGACGCTGAGCAGGACACGGCGGATCATACCCTGGAGGTATGCCCCGCGTGGGAGGGGGAGCGCCGTGTCCTGGTCGGCGTCGTCGGGCGGGATGTCTCGCTGCCGGGCGTGGTGCGCGCCATGCTCGGCAGCGAGGAGAAGTGGAGGGCCGTGGCCTCCTTCTGCGAGAACGTAATGTTGCAGAAGGAGGCCGCGGGGAGGGAGCGCGAGCTTCAGCGGCGCGCTGAAGCTCGCGCTCGTGCGGTGGCCCGAGGTCGTCGCCCGGTCGCGAGGCGTCGCGGGCGGCCGCCTCGGCGTGGCGGATGACCTAGGCTGGGAGGGGGGTCCTGAGGGGACCCTCCTCCCGCCAGGCGGCGCCGGGTCGGACCGGTTGGGGGTAGAAGTGCCTCCCCCTACCGGTCCGACGCAAGGGGAGGCACCCTCGGCGGTCTGGTGCGGCCATGAACGCCCGGCCGCCGAGGGGTGGAAACGGGGTCGCGAGCGGTTGCGAGTTGGGGCTCGCAGCCGCCACTAAACGCGGCCCCGGGACGGATAGCGGCGGGATGGAGTGGCCCCGTCTCGCCGCTATGAGGCAGTGTGTCTACTGGGGGGAACGATTGTCCCCCCGGGGGATGGGCGCGAAAGCGCGGGCACGGGGAGGATGCCGGAAGAATGCTTCGAGCGATTCCCGGTATCCTCCCAAAGCGTGCCGAAGGGTCACCGTGGGGTTTTTAGTGGGTAGGTCCCGCGCCTGTCGTTGTACGGGCACGGGGAATCCCACACACCCCTCCCACCTCTCCCCAAGGAGGTGGGAGGGAGTCTTTCGAAGATTTTCCCCACGACAAAAAAAAAAAAAAAAAAAAGGTCCATGGGCGGCATCCCCGCTAGAACCGTCGCCGCTTCATGTGACATGGTCCGATACCCGCGGACGACCCTGAGCGCCATGCGCCTCTGCACCCGACGCAGCATAGTCATGCTGCGCCGGGAGGCAGCCAGGTCGTCCGCCCAGACGGGGGCCCCGTATAGGGCCACCGACTGGACCATTGCCACATAGAGGCGACGAACTCGGCCCGCCGGGCCCCCCAGGTTGGGCAGGATCCGGCCCAGAGCCGCAACCATCCTTTCCAACCGGGGGGTACCACCTCCTCGAGAACCCTGGGACCCTACCATCTGGTCCCAGGTACTGGAGGTCACCCCCGAGGAGATGGTCCGGGCCGTTCGTCGGATGAGTGCTCGGAGGGTTGCTCCGGGTCCCGACGGCGTGCGTGGCCAGGTGTTGGCCTGTGCCCTTGGCGTCTTGAGCCCGTGGTTCGGGAGGCTGCTCAGCGGTTGCCTCCGCCGAGGAGTATTCCCCTCGCCTTGGATGGCGGCGCGGCTGGTCCTCCTCCAGAAGGCAGGAAGGCCCGCAGGTACGCCCTCCGCGTACCGACCGGTGTGTTTGTTGGATGAGGCGGGCAAGCTCTTTGAACGCATAGTGGATGGCCGCCTCACCAACCACCTGTCCACAGTAGGACCCGACTTGGCCCCCAGCCAATTCGGCTTTAGAGAAGGACAGTCCTCGCTCGATGCCATAGAGTTGGTCCGTTCCCTCTCTCAGGGGGCCACATCCCAGGGTAGGATGGTTCTGGCGATATCGCTAGATATCGTCAATGCCTTTAACACCCTACCCTGGGAGGCTATTATGGGGGCGCTAGATTTCCATCGTGTGCCCCCATACCTGAAGAGGATAGTTGGGTCCTACCTGAGCGACAGGTGGATCAGTTGCACCGGCCGGGACAGAGTTACGAGGCGGAGGGGGGTCGTACGCGATGTTCCGCAGGGGTCAGTTTTGGGGCCCCTGCTGTGGAATATTGGGTACGACTCGGTACTGCGGGCTCCTCTGCCCACTGACGTATCGCTGGCATGTTATGCCGATGACACGCTGGTGTTCGTCAGCGGGTCAGACTGGAGGGGGACTGCGTGCGCCGCGGAGATGGCGGTGGCCACCGTCGTCGCTGTAATTCGCAGGCTGAGTCTAGAGGTGGCGCCCTAGAAAACGGAGGCCATGTTCTTTCAGAGACTTGGCCCCCGAGGGGCGCCACCGGCCGGCCTGCGGATCTGAGTTGGGACAGCCTACGTCGAGGTGAAGGCCCATATGAAATACCAGGGCCTGATCCTCGACAGCTGGTGGCGCATCGTCGAGCATTTCGACCGCTTGGCCCCCCGTGTGGAGAAGGCGGCTGCCACGTTAGGCCGCCTTCTTCCGAATATCGGGGGGCCTGATGTTGGAGTCCGCCGCATTTATGTGGAGGTGGTGCGTTCAATTGCCCTCTACGGGGCCCCATTCTGGGCCCCGCAACTGGATGCCAGCCGGCGCAGCATCTCCGTGCTGCGCCGCGTCAACCGCCGGCTGGCAATCCGGGTGGTAAGAGGGTATCGCACCATCTCCCACGAGGCAGCGACTACCCTGGCGTGTCTCCCGCCCCTGGAGCTCCTAGGCTGGCGAAACCAATTGGTTTTCCGGGATTCCAGGGAGCTTCAGGAGGCTGGCAGGCCGCCAGAGGACAAGAGGCAAGCGGTCGAAGCGACGAGGTGCCATGCCCAACGGACCGTTTTGATTATATGGTTCCACCAACTAATTCAGGCTGGTGGAGCCACACAACGGTTCGTTGGTGCAGTCCTGCCACATTGGCAAGAGTGGCAGGACAAACCGGGTAGGCTGTCCTACAGGATGACACAGGTGCTCACCGGGCATGGTTGCTTTGGTGAGTACCTGTGTCGAATCGGGAAGGAGGCGACGGCGGTGTGCCACCACTGTGGAGACCCTCGCGACACAGCGCAGCACACGCTGGCAGCCCGCCTAGCGTGGGCAGATGAGCGCCGTGTCCTGGAACAAGAAGTGGGGAGGAACATCTCGCTGGTCACAGTAGTTGGCGGGATGGCGGCCAGCGAGAGGACATGGCAAGTGGTGGCCTCCTTCTGTGAGGTAGTTATGTTACAGAATGAGGCCGCCGAGCGGACGCGCGAGCAGGCCGCGCACCCCGCTCGGAGAGGAAGGCCTCGGAAAGGGGCGAGGGCGAGGCGACCTTCGCCTCCAAGCCCCCTCCAATAGCTCCTGAAGATGTAGGAGGCCCGTCAGCTTTCACCTCCGGCCACCGCGTCAGTGGTCCGGGGATGGACGGGCCGCCCGTTGGGGCAGCCGATGCTCGGCGCTAGGGGGCCGAGCACCGAAGGCAGCCCCGGGGTCGCGGGCGTCGGGTGACCTGGCGTCTGCGGCGGAGAAATCAGGGGGGGACAAACACGGAGTCGTTCCCCCCGGGACGAGCCTCGACAGGCATGGCGCGGCGAGGGACCCTGTGATGTCTCACTAGAGTTCCCCGGTCCCCCGCCGCAGCGCCCGAGGACGGTCACCGTGGGGTACCAGCCAGTAGGAGTTCGGTACTACCCCGAGCACCGCCCCCCCCCACCGAATTAAGGGCCTCGGGGTCCATGAGGATTTCCCCACGTAAAAAAAAAAAAAAAAAAGGCCGCAGGTTAGTCACGAAGCAGTAAACTAGTAGGAAAGCAGTAAGCTAGAAAGAAAGCAGCAGTCTTGTAAGAAAGCAGTTAGCTAGTAAGAAAGCAGCAAGATAGTAAGCAAACCCTCAGGGGCTGCCAGCCTTTCAGCTGCAGTACGGGCTTAACGAACTCGGGGTACCCGAGTCATACACACACCGTAAGCCTCCTGTTGGTCGTCACAACGACCCATTCACAATTCCCTATTGGTTTTGTGAATGGTACGTGACGGCAGGAGGAACGGGGGTCTTGGCTTAACCGCCTGGGCCACGAGTATGGCGACTCTATAAAATCGCCCTCCAATCCTAAGCTATGGTGCGCGGCGACGGGATGCATGGTTGGGGGAGAAGGCCCAATCCCAAGCGACCGCCTCCGGGGAACCTGCCGAACCCCCGGAGTATATAGGCTTACCCGGGTAAGGCGGCTCTGCCCGGGCGGACCTTTTCTTCCGACCTGCTCGTGGGAATATTATGGAGTTCAATATTAAAACGGGGATGGGACGGGGTAAGTCAGAGGGGGAGGACGAAGGCGGTGTTGGGACTGGAGTGACGGCGCTCGCGCCGCCTCCAGCGCCTGGCCCGGCTTCGTGGAAGGTGGAGGAGGACGACGAGACTGCGTCAGTCTCGTCCTTCTCCTCCACCAGGAGCCTCATAGGCTCTAAGAGGAAGAGGGCGGGGCAGGCCGTCGTCGAGGTGGGCGGGGCGATGAGCCCGTCGGTGAGGCTGAGTTGCCTCAGGGACGAGGTGACCGAGGAGATATCGGAGAGGATCTCCTCGTCCCTGAGGCGGGTGGAGAAAGTCGCCGCTGCCTGCGCCTTTAAGGGGCAGAAAAGCGGTGGCGCGGAGGCCCTGAAGGCCGCGGCGGAGGAAATGAGGGAGGCGGCGCGGGAGCTCAGAGGGCGGAACGCCCGTCTGCAGCTCCTGTTGGAGGAGGAGCGACAGGGGAGGAGGAGGGCAGAGGCGCTGTGGAACAGCGCGGCCCTCCCTCCCATCCTCCCTCCTCCTCCACCGCCGCGTCCCTCGGCGGAGGTAAATAAGCGGAGTGCGGCGGCAGTGGTGCGGGGCACCGCGGGCCCCTCCACCCGCACTCCGCCCGTGAAGAAGTCCCCGTCCTCCTCAGAAGACGATCTTCTGAGGAGGATTGGGGACATGATGGATGGCAAGCTGGCCGCCTTCCGGGAGGAGCTCCTCGCCGGAAGAGCGGTCAGCAGGAAGGCGGTGCCTCCCCGACCTGTTCCGGTACAGTCGGGGAAGGCAAAGAAGGGCGGAGTGAAGGCTCCGCCCAGCGTTGCGGCACCAGGGCCCCGGGTCGCGACCCCCAAGGGGGGTGGTGTACCCGTGGTCGCGGTGGTCGCGTCCTCCATAGCACCCTCCCAAGGGGGGGTGGCGTGGAGTGAGGTGGTGGGGCGGAAGGCGAAGCGGGCGGCGAGGAAGGCCTCGCAACCGCAGTCTCCGCCTCCGCCGCCGGCGGCCAAGGTAAAGGCCGCGAATGTCGGGAAGGCACGACCAGGTCGTCCCCCAAAAACGGCAGCGGTGACGCTGACCGTTGCGCAGGGGGGCGACCTGACCCTCGCGGAGGCGATGCGGCTCGCCAGGGAGAATATCTCCCTGGAAGAGCTGGGCAGCGCCTCCGTGAGGGCGAAGAGGGCCGTGACCGGGGGTCTCTTGCTGGAGATCCCCGGTGCAGAAGGCGGCGCGAAGGCGGATCGTCTCGCCCAGAGGCTCCGGGAGCAGCTGGGCGAGCGAGGTGTCCGGGTCGCCCGGCCCACGAAGCGCACGGAGATGCGCGTTTGTGGGCTGGACGACTCGGTCAGCGCACAGGATGTGTCCCGTGCCCTTGCGAGGGCGGGGGACTGTCCTGTGGAGGACCTGCGGATCGGAGAGATCCGCAGGTCGCCCTCCGGCCTCGGGTCGGTGTGGGCCCGGTGCCCCCTCTCCGCCGCCCGTAAGGTGGCGGAATCCGGGAGGGTGTTGGTGGGGTGGGTTTCGGCGCGAGTGGAAATCCTCGCGCCGCGCCCGCTCCAGTGTCACCGCTGCCTCGAATTGGGGCACTTGATGTCCCAAGTCCTCGCGGAGTGGGGGGTTGGCCTGGCGGTCGCCGCCGAGCCGTACCGAGTCCCTGATCACCCTCATTGGGTGGGCGACGCGGACGGCTTGGTGGCGACGGTATGGGGAGGGGGCGACGGGTCCCCCCCGTTCTCCTTGTTGGAGCGCGGTCGGGGATTCGTCGCCGTGGACTGGGGGGGAGTCGCTGTGGTGGGGTGCTACATTTCGCCCCGTAGCGGTCACGCTGCGTTCGAGCTGTACTTGGCCGAGGTCGCGGCATGCGTGTAGCGCTACGCGGCCCGGCCGGTGCTGGTCCTGGGGGATTTTAATGCCAAGTCGGTGGCTTGGGGATCCCCCAGGACCTCCGATCGCGGCGGGATCCTGGGCGATTGGGCGGCGGGGCTCGACCTCCGGGTATTGAACCGGGGGTCGGAGCACACATGCGTGCGGCGATATGGGGGGTCCATCGTGGATGTTGGATTCGCGACCCCCAACGCCGTGCGCATGGTGTCGGGTTGGCACGTGGTCGCGGGGGCAGAGACACTCTCCGATCACCGGTACATCCGGATGGAGGTCTCTGCCGCCGCGAGTGCATCCCGACACGGCCGCCTGCGTGGCACCCCACCACGCCGCTGGGCGCTTCGGCGCCTGGACAAGGACGCCCTGATGGCAGCTGCCCTCGCTGCAACTTGGCCGCAGGGAGCGGCCGAGTTGCCGAGCATAGAGGAGGAAGTCGCCCGGCTCGGAGCATTGGTCGCGGGTTTATTGCGACGCGGCGATGCCTCGGGTCGGGCGGGCTTCTCCTCGTCGGGCGGTGTACTGGTGGTCGGACGCGATCGCGGAGTTGCGAGTCGCGACTGTCCGCGCCCGACGCCAGTACACCCGCGCGCGCCGTCGTCAACGTACAGGCGACGGCGTGGCGCGAGCGAGGGCAGCTGATGACCTGTATGGAGCATACCGCGTGGCGCGGGTTGCTCTGCAGGTCGCCATCAAACGGGCCAAGACCCAGGCATGGAAGGAGCTCCTCCAGACCCTTGATGACGATCCATGGGGGCGCCCATATAAGGTGGTGCTGAATAAGCTCCGCCCGTGGGCGCCTCCCGTCACCGAGGGTCTTGACCCCCGGCTGCTGGAGGACGTGGTCAATACACTCTTCCCAATTGGGGAGAGGGGACCGCGTCCTCCGGCGGCGGCGGCTGTCCCAGTGGAGTGGACGGCCGAGCGCGGGGTCACGCAGGAGGAGCTGGCAGCGGCCATCAGACGGCTCGGGGTTCGTAACACGGCCCCGGGTCCGGATGGTGTGCCCGGCCGGGTTTGGGTCTTGACCCAGGGCGTCCTTGGGGCCGACCTCAGGCGGTTGTTCGACCGCTGCCTGAGGGACGGGCGATTCCCCCCCAGTTGGAAGGTGGCGAGGATGGTCCTCCTCCGGAAGGAGGGTCGGCCCGCGGAGTCTCCCTCCGCATACCGGCCCATTTGTCTCCTCGACGAGGTGGGCAAGCTCTTCGAGCGTGTGATTGCTGCCCGCCTCGTCGAGCACCTGTCGCGGGGTGATCCCGGTCTGGCCGACTGCCAGTTCGGTTTCCGGGGGGGCCGATCGACTATCGACGCGATAGGTCGTGTGAGGGCCCTCTCGGAGGCGGCCGTCTCCCGGGGAGGGGTGGCATTGGCAATATCCTTGGATATTGCCAATGCCATTAACACCCTCCCCTGGGAAGAGATAAGGAGGGGGCTCGAATATCATCGAGTCCCCCCTTGTCTCAGGGCGGTCGTCGGGGATTATCTCCGCGGCAGGTGGATCGAGTATCCGGGCCGGGATGGTGATATGCGGAGGGAGGTGTACTGCGGTGTTCCGCAGGGGTCGGTCCTCGGGCCACTCCTGTGGAACATCGCGTACGACTCGGTGTTGCGGGCCGGCCTCCCCGACGGCGTCAGCACGGTGTGTTATGCGGATGACACACTGGTGCTGGCCGTCGGGGCGCACTGGGGGAGGGCCATGCGTCGCGCGGAGGAGGGGTCGCAACGCGTCGTCGACCGGATCAGGGGGATGGGGATGACGGTGGCGGTCCATAAAACCGAGGTGATTGCGTTTCATTCACCTCGGCAGGATCCGCCACCCCCTCTGATTCGGGTGGGTGGGGCTGACATCGAGGTGAAGCCGCAGATCAGGTATCTAGGGCTGATCCTCGATAGCCACTGGCGTTTCGAGGAGCATTTCCGCTGCCTGGTCCCCCGGTTGGAAAGGATGGTTGCGGCTCTGGGCCGGATCCTGCCCAACCTGGGGGGCCCGGCGGGCCGAGTTCGTCGCCTCTATGTGGCAATGGTCCAGTCGGTGGCCCTATACGGGGCCCCCGTCTGGGCGGACGACCTGGCTGCCTCCCGGCGCAGCATGACTATGCTGCGTCGGGTGCAGAGGCGCATGGCGCTCAGGGTCGTCCGCGGGTATCGGACCATGTCACATGAGGCGGCGACGGTTCTAGCGGGGATGCCGCCCATGGACCTGCTCGCGCGGTCGCACGCGGTGATGTACCGGCACCGCGTCGACCGTCGCGCGGGGGTGGGGGCGGTCCCGGGCGGGCAGGAACCTGCTTGGGGCGATTTGAAGCGCCAGGCCCGGCAGTCCGTGTTGCTCGCGTGGCAGGAGCGGCTGGCTCTGCCAACCGCGGGGCAGCGGACTGTCGGGGCTGTTCGGCCACTCCTGAAGGAGTGGCTGGACAGAGGCCATGGCAGCCTCACCTACCGGCTGGCACAGGTATTTTCCGGGCATGGCAGCTTCGGAAGATACCTGTGCCGGATAGGGAAGGAGCCGACGGCGCGTTGCTGCCACTGCGACGCTGAGCAGGACACGGCGGATCATACCCTGGAGGTATGCCCCGCGTGGGAGGGGGAGCGTCGTGTCCTGGTCGGCGTCGTCGGGCGGGATGTCTCGCTGCCGGGCGTGGTGCGCGCCATGCTCGGCAGCGAGGAGAAGTGGAGGGCCGTGGCCTCCTTCTGCGAGAACGTAATGTTGCAGAAGGAGGCCGCGGGGAGGGAGCGCGACCTTCAGCGGCGCGCTGAAGCACGCGCTCGTGCGGTGGCCCGAGGTCGTCGCCCGGTCGCGAGGCGTCGCGGGCGGCCGCCTCGGCGTGGCGGATGACCTAGGCTGGGAGGGGGGTCCTGAGGGGACCCTCCTCCCGCCAGGCGGCGCTGGGTCGTAGTTGGGGGTAGGAGTGCCTCCCCCTACCGGTCCGACGCAAGGGGAGGCACCCTCGGCGGTCTGGTGCGGCCATGAACGCCCGGCCGCCGAGGGGTGGAAACGGGGTGGCGGGCGGTTGCGAGTTGGGGCTCGCAGCCGCCACTAAACGCGGCCCCGGGACGGATAGCGGCGGGATGGAGTGGCCCCGTCCCGCCGCTATGAGGCAGAGTGTCTACTGGGGGGACCGATTGTCCCCCCGGGGGATGGGCGCGAAAGCGCGGGCACGGGGAGGATACCGGAAGAATGCTTCGAGCGATTCCCGGTATCCTCCCAAAGCGTGCCGAAGGGTCACCGTGGGGTTTTTAGTGGGTAGGTCCCGCGCCTGTCGTTGTACGGGCGCGGGGAATCCCACACACCCCTCCCACCTCTCCCCAAGGAGGTGGGAGGGAGTCTTTCGATGATTTTCCCCACGACAAAAAAAAAAAAAAAAAAAAAAAAAAAAGTAATGTGGTACCACACAGTAACAGTCAATTAAACCCGGATTCGGTCAGTATTTTAGTCGGTAACACCGGTTAGGTCTGGGTTAGGTCTGGGTTATGCCCCCATCTGACTCATGATTTTACCTTCTTCGCATACTTGTTGGACAGATCCTGGGTTTTTTCGGGTTTGAATCACGTAGTAATGTGGTACCACACTGAAACAGTCCATTAAACTTGGTTTTCGATCAATATTTTAGAGGATAACACCGGTTAGGTCTGGGATAGGTCTGGGTTATGCCCGCATCTGGCTCATGATTTTGCCTTCTGCGCATACTTGTTGGCCAGATCCTGGGTTTCTACGGGTTTGAATCACGTAGTAATGTGGTACCACATTGAAACAGTCAATTAAACCTGGTTTCGATCAATATTTTAGAGGATAAAACCGGTTAGGTCTGGGTTAGGTATGGGTTATGTCCACATCTGGCTCATGATTTTGCCTTTTCCGCATTCCTGTTGACCAGAACCTTGGTTTTATCTTGTTTGAATCAGGTAGTAATGTGGTACCACACTGAAACAGACAATTAAACTTGTTTTCGATCAATATTTTAGAGGATAAAACCGGTTAGGTCCGGGTTAGGCCTGGGTTATGCCCGCATCTGGCTCATGATTTTACATTCTTCGCATACTTGTTGGACAGATCCTGGGTTTTTTTCGGGTTTGAATAACGTAGTAATGTGGCACCACACTGAGACAGTCCATTAAACTTGGTTTCGATCAATATTTTAGAGGATAACACCGGTTAGGTCTGGGTTAGGTCTGGGTTATGCCCGCATCTGGCTCATAATTTTGCCTAGTTCGCAAACTTTTCCGCCAGGTCCTGGGTTTTTTAGGGATTGAATCACGTAGCAATGTGTTTCCACACGGAAACAGCTCATTAAACTTGGTTTCGATCAATATTTTAGAGGATAACACCGGTTAGGTCCTGGTTACGTCTGGGTTATACCCGCATCTGACTCATGATTTTACCTTCTTCGCATACTTGTTGGACAGATCCTGGGTTTTTTCGGGTTTGAATCACGTAGTGATGTGGTACCACACTGAAACAGACAATTAAACTTGTTTTCGATCAATATTTTAGAGGATAAAACCGGTTAGGTCTGGGTTAGGCCTGGGTTATGCCCGCATCTGGCTCATGATTTTGCCTTCTTCGCAAACTTGTTGAGCCAGATCCTTGGTTTTCTCTGGTATGAATAACGTAGTAATGGGGCACCACACTGAAACAAACAATTAAACCTGGTTTCGATCAATATTTTTGAGGATAACACCGATTAGGTCTAGGTTAGGCCTGGGTTATGCCCGCATCTCGCTCATGATTTTGACTTTTTCATGTACTTGTTGGCCAGATCTTGTGTTTTTTCGGGTTTGAATCATATAGTAATGTGGTACCACACTGAAACAGTCAATTAAACCTGGATTCGGTCAGTATTTTAGTCGGTAACACCGGTTAGGTCTGGGTTAGGTCTGGGTTATGCCCGCATCTGTCCCATGATTTTGCCTTTTCCGCATTCTTGTTTGCCAGATCCTTGGTTTTCTCTGGTTTAAATCACGTAGTAATGGGGTACCACACTGAAACATTCCATTAAACTTGGTTTCGATCAATATTTTAGAGGATAACACCGTTAGGTCTGGGTTAGGTCTGGGTTATGTCCACATCTGGCTCATGATTTTGCCTTTTCCGAATTCCTGTTGACCAGACCCTTGGTTTTATCTTGTTTGAATCAGGTAGTAATGTGGTACCACACTGAAACAGACAATTAAACTTGTTTTCGATCAATATTTTAGAGGATAAAACCGGTTAGGTCCGGGTTAGGCCTGGGTTAAGCCCGCATCTGGCTCATGATTTTACCTTCTTCGCATACTTGTTGGACAGATCCTGGGTTTTTTCGGGTTTGACTCACGTAGTAATGTGGCACCACACTGAAGCAGACCATTAAACTTGGTTTCGATCAATATTTTAGAGGATAACACCGGTTAGGTCTGGGTTAGGTCTGGGTTATGCCCGCATCTGGCTCATGATTTTGCCTTCTTCGCAAACTTGTTGGCCAGATCCTGGGTTTTTTAGGGTTTGAATCACGCAGTAATGTGGTTCCACACGGAAACAGTCCATTAAACTTGGTTTCGATCAATATTTTAGAGGATAAAACCGGTTAGGTCCGGGTTAGGCCTGGGTTATGCCCGCATCTGGCTCATGATTTTGCCTTCTTCGCAAACTTGTTGGCCAGATCCTGTGTTTTTTCGGGTTTGAATCACGTAGTAATGTGGTACCACGAAGTAACTGTGAATTAAACCTGGATTCGGTCAGTATTTTAGACGGTAACACCGGTTAGGCCAGGGTTAGGCCTTGGTTATATCCCCATCTGACTCATGATTTTACCTTCTTCGCATACTTGTTGGACAGATCCTGGGTTTTTTCGGGTTTGAATCACGTAGTAATGTGGTACCACGAAGTAACAGTGAATTAAACCTGGATTCGGTCAGCATTTTAGACGGTAACACCGGTTAGGACTGGGTTAGGTGTGGGTTATGCCCGCATCTGCCTCATGATTTTGCCTTTTCCGCATTCTTGTTTGCCAGATCCTCGGTGTTCTCTGGTTTGAACCACGTAATAATGGGGTACCACACTGAAACAGTCCATTAAACTTGGTTTCGATCAATATTTTAGAGGATAACACCGGTTAGGTCTGGGTTATGCCGCATCTGGCTCATGATTTTGCCTTCTTCGCATACTTGTTGGCCAGATTCTGGGTATTTTCCAGTTTGAATCATGTAGTAATGGGGTACCACACTGAGACAGTCCATCAAACTTGGATTCGATCAATATTTTAGAGGATAACACCGGTTAGGTCTGGATTAGGTCTGGGTTATGCCCGCATCTGGCTCATGATTTTGCCTTCTTCGCATATTTGTTGGCCAGATCCTGGGTTTTTTTCGGGTTTGAATCACGTAGTAATGTGGAACCACACAGTAACAGTCAATTATACCTGGATTCGGACAGTATTTTAGTCGGTAACACCGGCTAGGTCTGGGTTAGGACTGGGTTATGCTCGCATCTGGCTCATGATTTTGCCTTGTCCGCATTCCTGTTGGACAGATCCTTGGTTTTCTCTCGTTTGAATCACGTAGTAATGTGGTACCACACTGAAACAGTCCATTAAACTAGGTTTCGATCAATATTTTAGAGGATAACACCGGTTAGGTCTGGGTTATGCCGCATCTGGCTCATGATTTTACATTCTTCGCATACTTGTTGGACAGATCCTGGGTTTTTTCGGGTCTGAATCACGTAGTAATGTGGTACCACGAAGTAACGGTGAATTAAACCTGGATTCGGTCGGTATTTTAGTCGGTAACACCGGCTAGGTCTGGGTTAGGTCTGGATATGCCCGCATCTGGCACATGATTTTGCCTTGTCCGCATTCCTGTTGGACAGATCCTTGGTTTTCTCTCGTTTGAATCACGCAGTAATGGGGTACCACACTGAAACAGTCCATTAAACTTGGTTTTCGATCAATATTTTAGAGGATAACACCGGTTAGGTCTGGGATAGGTCTGGGTTATGCCCGCATCTGGCTCATGATTTTGCCTTCTGCGCATACTTGTTGGCCAAATCCTGGGTTTTTACGGGTTTGAATCACGTAGTAATGTGGTACCACATTGAAACAGTCAATTAAACCTGGTTTCGATCAATATTTTAGAGGATAACACCGGTTAGGTCTAGGTTAGGCCTGGGTTATGGCTGAATCTCGCTCATGATTTTGCCTTTTTAATATACTTGTAGGCCAGATCTTGTGTTTTTTCGGGTTTGAATCACGTAGTAATGTTGTACCACAGCGAAACAGTCGATTAAACTTGGTTTCGATCAATATTTTAGAGGATAACACCGGTTAGGTCTGGGTTACGTCTGGGCTATACCCGCATCTGGCTCATGATTTTGCCTTGTCCGCATTCTTGTTGGCCAGATCCTTGGTTTTCTCTGGTTTGAATCACGGAGTAATGGGGTACCACACTGAAACAGTCAATTAAACCTGGTTTCGATCCACATTTTAGAGGATAACAACGGTTAGGTCTGGGTTATGCCCGCATCTGGCGCATGATTTTACATTCTTCGCACACTTGTTGGACAGATCCTGGGTTTTTTCGGGTTTGAATCACGTAGTAATGTGGTACCACGAAGTAACAGTGAATTAAACCTGGATTCGGTCAGTATTTTAGACGGTAACACCGGTTAGGACTGGGTTATGTCTGGGTTATGCCCGCATCTACCTCATGATTTTGCCTTTTCCGCATTCTTGTTTGCCAGATCCTTGGTTTTCTCTGGTTTGAATCACGGAGTAATGGGGTACCGCACTGGAACAGTCAATTAAACCTGGTTTCGATCCACATTTTAGAGGATAACAACGGTTAGGTCTGGGTTATGCCCGCATCTGGCGCATGATGTTACCTTCTTCGCATACTTGTTGGACAGATCCTGGGTTTTTTCGGGTTTGAATCACGTAGTAATGTGGTACCACGAAGTAACAGTGAATTAAACCTGGATTCGGGCAGTATTTTAGTCGGTAACACCAGTTAGGACTGGGTTGGGTCTGGATTATGCCCGCATCTGGCTCACGATTTTGCCTATTCCGCATTCTTGTTGGCCAGATCCTTGGTTTTCTCTGGTTTGAATCACGTACTAATGTGGTACCATACTGAAGCAGTCCATTAAACTTGGTTTCGATCAATATTTTAGAGGATAACACCGGTTAGGTCTGGGTTATGCCGCATCTGGCTCATGATTTTGCCTTCTTCGCATACTTGTTGGCCAGATCCTGGGTTTTTTCCTGTTTGAATCACGTAGTAATGTGGTACCACAGCGAAACAGTCAACTAAACCTGGTTCGATCAATATTTTACAGGGTAACACCGGTTAGATCTGACTTAGGTCTGGGTTATGCCTCCTCCCCGTCGGCGTGTCGTTGGTTTGTTATGCTGACGACACCCTGGTGATAGCCAGCGGGGATATGTCGAGGAGGGCCGTGGCCCTCGCGGAGGAAGGGACGGCACTATTCGTCGCCGAAGTAGAGCGTCTGGGGTTGCGCGTGGCACCCCAGAAGACCGAGGCCATCTGGCTGTGTAACGTCAGTGGCCGTGGGGTGCCGCGCCAGGCGTCTCTACGGGTGGGTGGAGCCCAAGTCGGGGTAGAGCGCCGGATGAAGTATCTGGGCCTCACCCTCGACAGCTACTGGCGCTTCGGGCATCATTTGGAAGGGTTGGGTCCCCGTATTGAAAGGGCAGCGGCCGCGTTAGCCCGCATAATGCCTAATCTCGGGGGCCCCAACATGGCGGCACGGCGGCTGTATTTGGGAGTTGTCCGGTCCATGGCGCTTTATGGCGCGCCTATATGGGCCGGCGGTCTGATGGCAAATCGGCGGGGTGCATTTGTACTCCGCCGGTTACAGAGGTTGGTCGCCATCAGAGTCGTGCGGGGTTATCGCACGATCTCCTATACTGCCGCCACCTTGCTGGCGGGTTCAGCGCCGTTTCACCTACTGGCGAAAATGGACGCAGAGATGTATCAAAGCCTCTGCGACCTTCGCCAGCGGGGCGTGGACCCGCACGGCGAGGAGGCCGCCAGGGCCCGAAGCCAGGCGCGGCGACGCGTCTATAGTCGGTGGCTGGTCTGGTTATCCAAGCCTGATCAGCGGGATGATCGCGTCGCCGCGGCAGTCCGCCCAGTGTTTTATGCCTGGGTGGGCCGTAGCTGGGGTACGCCCACCTACCGCCTGACACAGGTACTGACCGGACACGGTTGCTTCGGTCGGTACCTGCATCGGATAGGGCGGGAGGCGACGGCTGCGTGCCGTCACTGCAGGGGAAGGGAGGACACGGCGCAGCACACGTTGGAGTTTTGTCCGGCGTGGGCAGTCCAGCGCGGTGTCCTCGTTAGAGCGATTGGAGCGGACCTCTCGCTGCCGGCCGTCATTCGTGCGATGGTCGGCAGTGAGGAGGCGTGGGCGGCCATGACCTTGTTTTGTGAAGAGGTCATGGCCGCCAAGGAGGACGCCGAAAGGGCGCGTGAGGTGGTGGGGGGCAGGCGGCGACGCCGACCGTAAGACCCTCCACCGCTCCCCGTGACAGGGGGAGCGCGATGGGGTCGGTGATGGTGTTTGTGGTGCGAGGTGAGGGACTTTATCCCCTCATTCCCCTTCGCACCCAGCCAGTCACCGGACCGGGGGCCCGTGGCAGGGACCCCATGTAGCGGGGGCGGCAGTGTTAGCCGGCCCCGCAGCCGTGGTCGCGATCGGGTGGGGGCCCGGTGGCGGCTAGTAGCAACGGCACGAGTGGGGGCGACGTCGCGTGTGACCGCGCGGCGTCGCCGGGGGGCAATCAGGTTAGTTTGCCCCCCATTGGGGGAGGAGGATCACATCTCCTCCTCCGGGAAGGGCCCGTAATAGGGCGTTGCGCCAACGGGTAGAGTCACGGTAGTATCGCTAGTTTGGTTCCCGTGACTCTCCCCAGATAAAGGGCACAGGCGGTCACCGTGGTGTTTTAGCCGGTAAGAGTCCGGCACTACCCCGGCCTCCCCCCCAGGGAGCCGGGGTGTACATGAGGATTTCACCACGTTAAAAAAAAAAAAAAAAAAAAAAAAAGGTCTGGGTAATGCCCGCATCTCATGATTTTGTCTTTTCCGCATTCTTGTTTGCCAGATCAATGGTTTTCTCTGGTTTGAATCACGCAGTAATGGGGTACCACACTGAAACAGACAATTAAACCTGGTTTCGATGAATATTTTAGAGGATAACACCGGTTATGCCGCATCTGGCGCATGATTTTACATTCTTCGCATACTTGTTGGACAGATCCTGGGTTTTTTCGGGTCTGAATCACGTAGTAATGTGGAACCAAACAGTAACAGTCAATTAAACCTGGTTTCGATCCACATTTTAGAGGATAACAACGGTTAGGTCTGGGTTATGCCCGCATCTGGCTCATAATTTTACCTTCTTCGCACACTTGTTGGACAGATCCTGGGTTTTTTCGGGTTTGAATCATGTAGTAATGTGGCACCACACTGAAGCAGTCCATTAAACTTGGTCTCGATCAATATTTTAGAGGATAACACCTGTTAGGTCTGGGTTAGGTCTGGGTAATGCCCGCATCTGGCTCATGATATTGCCCTTTCCGCATACTTGTTGGCCAGATCCTTGGTTTTCTCTGGTTTAAATCAGGTAATAATGTGGAACCACAGTGAAACAGTCAATTAAACCTGGTCTCGATCAATATTTTAGAGGATAACACCGGTTAGGTCTAGCTTAGGCCTGGGTTATGCCCGCATCTCGCTCATGATTTTGCCTTTTTCATGTACTTGTTGGTTAGATCTTGTGTTTTTTCGGGTTTGAATCATATAGCAATGTGGTACCACACTGAAACAGTCAATTAAACCTGGATTCGGTCAGTATTTTAGTCGGTAACACCGGTTAGGTCTGGGTTAAGTCTGGGATATGCCCGCATCTCATGATTTTGCCTTTTCCGCATTCTTGTTTGCCAGATCAATGGTTTTCTCTGGTTTGAATCACGTAGTAATGGGGTATCACACTGAAACAAACAATTAAACCTGGTTTCGATGAATATTTTAGAGGATAAAACCGGTTAGGTCTGGGTTAGGCCTGGGTTATGCCCGCATCTGGCTCATGATTCTGCCTTCTTCGCATACTTGTTGGCCAGATCCCGGGTTTTTTTCGGGTTTGAATCACGTAGTAATGTGGAACCACACAGTAACAGTCAATTATACCTGGATTCGGTCAGTATTTTAATCGGTAACACCGGTTAGGTCTGAGTTAGGTTTGGGTTATGCCCGCATCTGGCTCATGATTTTGCCTTTTCCGCATTCTTGTTTGCCAGATCCTTGGTTTTCTCTGGCTTGAATCACGT
The DNA here is from genome assembly GCF_051014445.1 of Colletes latitarsis. NCBI lineage: Eukaryota > Metazoa > Arthropoda > Insecta > Hymenoptera > Colletidae > Colletes > Colletes latitarsis. The sequence goes on along the minus strand of NC_135145.1, from coordinate 8,168,620 downwards.
ATTAATGTGGTACCACACTGAAACAGACAATAAAAGCTGGTTTCGATGAATATTTTACAGGATAAAACCGGTTAGGTCTGGGTTTGGCCTGGGTTATGCCCGCATTTGGCTCATGATTTGCCTTCTTCGCATACCTGATGGCCAGATCCTGGGTTTTTTCGGGTTTGAATCACGTAGTAATGTGGAACCACACAGTAACAGTCAATTATACCTGGATTCGGTCAGTATTTTAGTCGGTAACACCGGTTAGGTCTGGGTTAGGTCTCGGTTATGCCCGCATCTGCCTCATGATTTTGCCTTTTCCGCATTCTTGTTTGCCAGATCCTTGGTTTTCTCTGGTTTGAATCACGTATTAATGTGGTACCACACTGGAACAGATAATAAAAGCTGGTTTCGATGAATATTTTACAGGATAAAACCGGTTAGGTCTGGGTTTGGCCTGGGTTATGCCCGCATTTGGCTCATGATTTGCCTTCTTCGCATACCTGTTGGCCAGATCCTGGGTTTTTTCGGGTTTGAATCACGTAGTAATGTGGTACCACACTGAAACAGTCCATTAAACTTGGTTTCGATCAATATTTTAGAGGATAACACCGGTTTGGTATGGGATAGGCCTGGCTTATGCCCGCATCTGGCTCATGATTTTGCCTTCTTCGCATACTTGTTGGCCTGATCCTGGATTTTTTTCGGGTTTGAATCTCGTAGTAATGTGGAACCACACAGTAACAGTCAATTATACCTGGATTCGGTCAGTATTTTAGTCGGTAACACCGGTTAGGTCTGGGTTAGGTCTGGGTTATGCCCGCATCTGGCTCATGATTTTTCTATGTCCGCATTCTTGTTGGCCAGATCCTTGGTTTTCTCTGGTTTGAATCACGTAGTTATGTGGTACCACACTGAAACAGTCCATTAAACTTGGTTTCGATCAATATTTTAGAGGATAACACCGGTTAGGCCTGGGTTATGTCGCATCTGGCTCATGATTTTGCCTTCTTCGCATACTTGTTGGCCAGACCCTTGGTTTTCTCTGGTTTGAATCACGTAGTAATGTGGTACTACACTGAAACAGTCCATTAAACTCGGTTTCGATCAATATTTTAGAGGATAACACCGGTTAGGTATGGGTTAGGTCTGGGTTATGCCCGCATCTGGCTCATGATTTTGCCTTGTTCGCAATCTTGTTGGCCAGATCCTGGGTTTTTTAGGGTTTGAATCACGTAGTATCGTGGTTCCACACGCAAACAGTCCATTAAACTTGGTTTCGATCAATATTTTAGAGGATAAAACCGATTAGGTCTGTGTTAGGCCTGGGTTATGCCCGCATCTGGCTCATGATTTTGACTTTTCCGCATTCCTGTTGACCAGAACCTTGGTTTTATCTGGTTTGAATCAGGTAGTCATGTGGTACCACACTGAAACAGACAATTAAACTTGTTTTCGATCAATATTTTAGAGGATAAAACCGGTTTGGTCTGAGTTAGGCCTGGGTTATGCCCGCATCTGGCTCATGATTTTACCTTCTTCGCAATCTTGTTGGCCAGATCCTGGGTTTTTTGGGTTTGAATCACGTAGTATCGTGGTTCCACACGCAAACAGTCCATTAAACTTGGTTTCGATCAATATTTTAGAGGATAACACCGGTTAGGACTGGGTTAGGTCTGGGTTATGCCCGCATCTGGCTCACGATTTTGCCTATTCCGCATTCTTGTTGGCCAGATCCTTGGTTTTCTCTGGTTTGAATCACGTAGTAATGTGGTACCACACTGAAACAGTCCATTAAACTTGGTTTCGATCAATATTTTAGAGGATAACACCGGTTAGGTCTGGGTTATGCCGCATCTGGCTCATGATTTTGCCTTCTTCGAATAATTGTTGGCCAGATCCTTGGTTTTTTCGGATTTGAATCACGTAGTAATGTGGCACCACGAAGTAACAGTGAATTAAACCTTGATTCGGTCAGTATTTTAGACGGTAACACCGGTTAGTCCTGGGTTAGGTCTGGGTTATGCCCACATCTGACTCATGATTTTACCCTCTTCGCATACTTGTTGGCCAGATCCTGTGTTTTTCCGGGTTTGAATCACGTAGTAATGTGGTACCACACTGAAACAGACAATTAAACCTGGTTTCGATCAATATTTTAGACGATAAAACCGGTTAGGTCTGGGTTAGGTCTGGGTTATGCCCGTTTCTGGCTCATGAGTTTGCCTACATCGCATACTTGTTGGACAGGTCCTGGGTTTTTTCGGGTCTGAATCACGTAGTAATGTGGTGCCACACAGTAACAGTCAATTATACCTGGATTCGGCCAGTATATTAGTCGGTAACACCGGTTAGGACTGGGTTAGGTCTGGGTTATGCCCGCATCTGGCTCACGATTTTGCCTATTCCGAATTCTTGTTGGCCAGATCCTTGGTTTTCTCTGTTTTGAATCACGGAGTAATGGGGTACCACACTGATACAGTCAATTAAACCTGGTTTCGATCCACATTTTAGAGGATAACAACGGTTAGGTCTGGGTTATGCCCGCATCTGGCGCATGATTTTGCCTTTTCCGCATTCTTGTTGGCCAGACCCTTGGTTTTCTCTGGTTTGAATCACGTAGTAATGTGGTACCACACTGAAACAGTCCATTAAACTTGGTTTCGATCAATATTTTAGAGGATACCACCGGTTAGGTATGGGTTAGGTCTGGGTTATGCCCGCATCTGGCTCATGATTTTGCCTTGTTCGCAATCTTGTTGGCCAGATCCTGGGTTTTTTAGGGTTTGAATCACGTAGTATCGTGGTTCCACACGCAAACAGTCCATTAAACTTGGTTTCGATCAATATTTTAGAGGATAAAACCGGTTAGGTCTGTGTTAGGCCTGGGTTATGCCCGCATCTGGCTCATGATTTTGACTTTTCCGCATTCCTGTTGACCAGAACCTTGGTTTTATCTGGTTTGAATCAGGTAGTAATGTGGTACCACACTGAAACAGACAATTAAACTTGTTTTCGATCAATATTTTAGAGGATAAAACCGGTTTGGTCTGAGTTAGGCCTGGGTTATGCCCGCATCTGGCTCATGATTTTACCTTCTTCGCAATCTTGTTGGCCAGATCCTGGGTTTTTTGGGTTTGAATCACGTAGTATCGTGGTTCCACACGCAAACAGTCCATTAAACTTGGTTTCGATCAATATTTTAGAGGATAACACCGGTTAGGTCTGGGTTAGGTCTGGGTTATGCCCGCATCTGGCTCATGATTTTGCCTTTTCCGCATACCTGTTGGCCAGATCCTTGGTTTTCTCTGGTTTGAATCAGGTAATAATGTGGAACCAAAGTGAAACAGTCAATTAAACCTGGTTTAGATCAATATTTTAGAGGATAAAACCGGTTAGGTCTAGGTTAGGCCTGGGTTATGCCCGCATCTCGCTCATGATTTTGCCTTTTTCATGTACTTGTTGGCCAGATCTTGTGTTTTTTCGGGTTTGAATCATATAGTAATGAGGTACCACACTGAAACAGTCAATTAAACCTGGATTCGGTCAGTATTTTAATCGGTAACACCGGTTAGGACTGGGTTAGGTCTGGTTTATGCCCGCGTCTCATGATTTTGCCCTTTCCGCATTCTTGTTTGCCAGATCAATGGTTTTCTCTGGTTTGAATCACGTAGTAATGGGGTACCACACTGACACAAAAAACGAAACTTGGTTTCGATGAATATTTTAGAGGATAAAACTGGTTAGGTCTGGGTTAGGCCTGGGTTATGCCCGCATCTGGCTCATGATTTTGCCTTCTTCGCATACTTGTTGGCCAGATCCCCGGTTTTTTCTGGGTTTGAATCACTTAGTAATGTGGAACCACACAGTAACAGTCAATTATACCTGGATTCAGTCAGTATTTTAGTCGGTAACACCGGTTAGGACTGGGTTAGGTCTGGGTTATGCCCGCATCTGGCTCACGATTTTGCCTATTCCGCATTCTTGTTGGCCAGATCCTTGGTTTTCTCTGGTTTGAATCACGTAGTAATGTGGTACCACACTGAAACAGTCCATTAAACTTGGTTTCGATCAATATTTTAGAGGATAACACCGGTTAGGTCTGGGTTATGCCGCATCTGGCTCATGATTTTGCCTTCTTCGAATAATTGTTGGCCAGATCCTTGGTTTTTTCGGATTTGAATCACGTAGTAATGTGGCACCACGAAGTAACAGTGAATTAAACCTTGATTCGGTCAGTATTTTAGACGGTAACACCGGTTAGTCCTGGGTTAGGTCTGGGTTATGCCCACATCTGACTCATGATTTTACCCTCTTCGCATACTTGTTGGCCAGATCCTGTGTTTTTCCGGGTTTGAATCACGTAGTAATGTGGTACCACACTGAAACAGACAATTAAACCTGGTTTCGATCAATATTTTAGACGATAAAACCGGTTAGGTCTGGGTTAGGTCTGGGTTATGCCCGTTTCTGGCTCATGAGTTTGCCTACTTCGCATACTTGTTGGACAGGTCCTGGGTTTTTTCGGGTCTGAATCACGTAGTAATGTGGTGCCACACAGTAACAGTCAATTATACCTGGATTCGGCCAGTATATTAGTCGGTAACACCGGTTAGGACTGGGTTAGGTCTGGGTTATGCCCGCATCTGGCTCACGATTTTGCCTATTCCGAATTCTTGTTGGCCAGATCCTTGGTTTTCTCTGTTTTGAATCACGGAGTAATGGGGTACCACACTGATACAGTCAATTAAACCTGGTTTCGATCCACATTTTAGAGGATAACAACGGTTAGGTCTGGGTTATGCCCGCATCTGGCGCATGATTTTGCCTTTTCCGCATTCTTGTTGGCCAGACCCTTGGTTTTCTCTGGTTTGAATCACGTAGTAATGTGGTACCACACTGAAACAGTCCATTAAACTTGGTTTCGATCAATATTTTAGAGGATACCACCGGTTAGGTCTGGGTTATGCCGCATCTGGCTCGTGATTTTGCCTTCTTCGCATACTTGTTGGCCAGATCCTGGGTTTTTTCCTGTTTGAATCACGTAGTAATGTGGTACCACATCGAAACAGTCAACTAAACCTGGTTCGGTCAATATTTTACTGGGTAACACCGGTTAGATATGGGTTAGGTCTGGGCTATGCCCGCATCTGGCTAATGATTTTGCCTTTTCCGAATACTTGTTGGCCAGATCCTTGGTTTTCTCTGGTTTGAATCGGGTAATAATGTGGAACCGCAGTGAAACAGTCAATTAAACCTGGTTTCGATCAATATTTTAGAGAATAACACCGGTTAGGTCTAGGTTAGGCCTGGGTTATGCCCGCAACTCGCTCATGATTTTGCCTTTTTCATGTACTTGTTGGCCAGATCTTGTGTTTTTTCGGGTTTGAAACTTATAGTAATGTGGTACCACACTGAAACAGTCAATTAAACCTGGATTCGGTCAGTATTTTAGTCGGTAACACCGGTTAGGTCTGGGATAGGTCTGGGTTATGCCCGCATCTGGCTCACGATTTTGCCTATTCCGCATTCTTGTTGGCCAGATCCTAGGTTTTCTCTGGTTTGAATCACGTAGTAATGTGGTACCACACTGAAACAGTCCATTAAACTTGGTTTCGATCAATATTTTAGAGGATAACACCGGTTTGGTATGGGATAGGCCTGGCATATGCCCGCATCTGGCTCATGATTTTACCTTCTTCGCATACTTGTTGGACAGATCCGGGGTTTTTTGGGTTTGAATCACGTAGTAATGTGGCACCACGAAGTCACAGTGAATTAAACCTGGATTCGGCCAGTATTTTAGTCGGTAACACCGGTTAGGTCTGGGTTAGGTCTGGGTTATGCCTGCATCTGCCTCATGATTTTGCCTTCTGCGCATACTTGTTGGCCAGATCCTGGGTTTTTACGGGTTTGAATCACGTAGTAATGTGGTGCCACATTGAAACAGTCAATTAAACCTGGTTTCGATCAATATTTTAGAGGATAAAATCGGTTAGGTCTGGGTTAGGTATGGGTTATGTCCACATCTGGCTCATGATTTTGCATTTTCCGCATTCCTGTTGACCAGAACCTTGGTTTTATCTGGTTTGAATCAGGTAGTAATGTGGTACCACACTGAAACAGGCAATTAAACTTGTTTTCGATCAATATTTTAGAGGATAAAACCGGTTAGGTCTGGGTTAGGCCCGGGTTATGTCCGCATCTGGCTCATGATTTTACCTTCTTCGCATACTTGTTGGACAGATCCTGGGTTTTTTGGGTTTGAATCACGTAGTAATGTGGCACCACACTGAAACAGTCCATTAAACTTGGTTTCGATCAATATTTAAGAGGATAACACCGGTTAGGTCTGGGTTAGGTCTGGGTTATGCCCGCATCTGGCTCATGATTTTGCCTAGTTCGCAAACTTGTTGGCCAGATCCTTGGTTTTCTCTGTTTTGAATCACGGAGTAATGGGGTACCACACTGAAACAGTCAATTAAACCTGGTTTCGATCCACATTTTAGAGGATAACAACGTTTAGGTCTGGGTTATGCCCGCATCTGGCGCATGATTTTGCATTCTTCGCATACTTGTTGGCCAGATTCTGGGTTTTTTCGGATTTGAATCACGCAGTAATGTGGTACCACACAGTAACAGTCAATTAAATCTGGATTCGGTCAGTATTTTAGTCGGTAACACCGGTTAGGGCTGGGTTAGGTCTGTGTTATGCCCGCATCTGCCTCATGATTTTGCCTTTTCCGCATTCTTGTTTGCCAGATCCTTGGTTTTCACTGGTTTGAATCACGTAGTAATGGGGTACCACACTGAAACAGACAATTAAACCTGGTTTCGATGAATATTTTAGAGGATAAAACTGGTTAGGTCTGGGTTAGGCCTGGGTTATGCCCGCATCTGGCTCATGATTTTGCCTTCTTCGCATACTTGTTGGCCAGATCCTGGGTTTTTTCGGCTTTGAATCACGTAGTAATGTGGCACCACACTGAAACAGTCCACTAAACTTGGTTTCGATCCATATTTTAGAGGATCACACCGGTTAGGTCTGGGTTAGGTCTGGGTTATGCCCGCATCTGACGCATGATTTTGCCCTTTCCGCATTCTTGTTGGCCAGATCCTTGGTTTTCTCTGGTTTGAATCGGGTAATAATGTGGAACCGCAGTGAAACAGTCAATTAAACCTGGTTTCGATCAATATTTTAGAGAATAACACCGGTTAGGTCTAGGTTAGGCCTGGGTTATGCCCGCATCTCGCTCATGATTTTGCCTTTTTCATGTACTTGTTGGCCAGATCTTGTGGTTGTTCGGGTTTGAAACTTATAGCAATGTGGTACCACACTGAAACAGTCAATTAAACCTGGATTCGGTCAGTATTTTAGTCGGTAACACCGGTTAGGTCTGGGATAGGTCTGGGGTATGCCCGCATCTGGCTCACGATTTTGCCTATTCCGCATTCTTGTTGGCCAGATCCTTGGTTTTCTCTGGTTTGAATCACGTAGTAATGTGGAACCACACTGAAACAGTCCATTAAACTTGGTTTCGATCAATATTTTAGAGGATAACACCGGTTTGGCATGGGATAGGCCTGGCTTATGCCCGCATCTGGCTCATGATTTTACCTTCTTCGCATACTTGTTGGACAGATCCTGGGTTTTTTGGGTTTGAATCACGTAGTAATGTGGCACCACAAAGTCACAGTGAATTAAACCTGGATTCGGTCAGTATATTAGTCGGTAACACCGGTTAGGCCTGGGTTAGGTCTGGGTTATGCCCCCATCTGACTCATGATTTTACCCTCTTCGCATACTTGTTGGACAGATCCTGGGTTTTGTCGGGTTTGAATCACGTAGTAATGTGGTACCACAGCGAAACAGTCAACTAAACCTGGTTCGATCAATATTTTACTGGGTAACACCGGTTAGATATGGATTAGGTCTGGGTTATGCCCGCATCTGGCTCATGATTTTGCCTTTTCTGCATACTTGTTGGCCAGATCCTTGGTTTTCTCTGGTTTGAATCGGGTAATAATGTGGAACCGCAGTGAAACAGTCAATTAAACCTGGTTTCGATCAATATTTTAGAGAATAACACCGGTTAGGTCTAGGTTAGGCCTGGGTTATGCCCGCATCTCGCTCATGATTTTGCCTTTTTCATGTACTTGTTGGCCAGATCTTGTGTTTTTTCGGGTTTGAAACTTATAGTAATGTTGTACCACACTGAAATTGTCAATTAAACCTGGTTTCGGTCAGTATTTTAGTCGGTAACACCGGTTAGGTCTGGGATAGGTCTGGGTTATGCCCGCATCTGGCTCACGATTTTGCCTATTCCGCATTCTTGTTGGCCAGATCCTTGGTTTTCTCTGGTTTGAATCACGTAGTAATGTGGTACCACACTGAAACAGTCCATTAAACTTGGTGTCGATCAATATTTTAGAGGATAACACCGGTTAGGTCTGGGTTATGCCGCATCTGGCTCATGATTTTGCCTTCTTCGCATACTTGTTGGCCAGATCCTGCGTTTTTTCCTGTTTGAATCACATAGTAATGTGGTACCACAGCGAAACAGTCAACTAAACCTGGTTCGATCAATATTTTACTGGGTAACACCGGTTAGATATGGGTTAGGTCTGGGTTATGCCCGCATCTGGCGCATGATTTTGCCTTTTCCGCATACTTGTTGGCCAGATCCTTGGTTTTCTCTGGTTTGAATCGGATAATAATGTGGAACCGCAGTGAAACAGTCAATTAAACCTGGTTTCGATCAATATTTTAGAGAATAACACCGGTTAGGTCTAGGTTAGGCCTGGGTTATGCCCGCATCTCGCTCATGATTTTGCCTTTTTCATGTACTTGTTGGCCAGATCTTGTGGTTTTTCGGGTTTGAAACTTATAGCAATGTGGTACCACACTGAAACAGTCAATTAAACCTGGATTCGGTCAGTATTTTAGTCGGTAACACCGGTTAGGTCTGGGATAGGTCTGGGGTATGCCCGCATCTGGCTCACGATTTTGCCTATTCCGCATTCTTGTGGCCAGATCCTTGGTTTTCTCTGGTTTGAATCACGTAGTAATGTGGAACCACACTGAAACAGTCCATTAAACTTGGTTTCGATCAATATTTTAGAGGATAACACCGGTTTGGCATGGGATAGGCCTGGCTTATGCCCGCATCTGGCTCATGATTTTACCTTCTTCGCATACTTGTTGGACAGGTCCTGGGTTTTTTGGGTTTGAATCACGTAGTAATGTGGCACCACAAAGTCACAGTGAATTAAACCTGGATTCGGTCAGTATTTTAGTCGGTAACACCGGTTAGGCCTGGGTTAGGTCTGGGTTATGCCCCCATCTGACTCATGATTTTACCCTCTTCGCATACTTGTTGGACAGATCCTGGGTTTTGTCGGGTTTGAATCACGTAGTAATGTGGTACCACACTGAAACAGTCCATTAAACTTTGTTTTCGATCAATATTTTAGAGGATAACACCGGTTAGGTCTGGGATAGGTCTGGGTTATGCCCGCATCTGGCTCATGATTTTGCCTTCTGCGCATACTTGTTGGCCAGATCCTGGGTTTTTACGGGTTTGAATCACGGAGTAATGGTGTACCACACTGAAACAGTCAATTAAACCTGGTTTCGATCCACATTTTACAGGATAACAACGGTTAGGTCTGGGTTACGTCTGGGTTATACCCGCATCTGGCTCATGATTTTGCCTTCTCCGCATTCTTGTTGGCCAGATCCTTGGCTTTCTCTGGTTTGAATCATGGAGTAATGGGGTACCTCACTGAAACAGTCAATTAAACCTGGTTTCGATCCACATTTTAGAGGATAACAACGGTTAGGTCTGGGTTATGCCCGCATCTGGCGCATGATTTTGCCTTCTTGGCATACTTGTTGTCCAGATTCTGAGTTTCTTCGGATTTGAATCACGCAGTAATGTGGTATCACACAGCAACAGTCAATTAAACCTGGATTCTGTCAGTATTTTAGTCGGTAACACCGGTTAGGACTGGGTTAGGTCTCGGTTATGCCCGTATCTGCCTCATGATTTTGCCTTTTCCGCATTCTTGTTTGCCAGATCCTTGGTTTTCTCTGGCTTGAATCACGTATTAATGTGGTACCACACTGAAACAGACAATAAAAGCTGGTTTCGATGAATATTTTACAGGATAAAACCGGTTAGGTCTGGGTTTGGCCTGGGTTATGCCCGCATTTGGCTCATGATTTGCCTTCTTCGCATACCTGATGGCCAGATCCTGGGTTTTTTCGGGTTTGAATCACGTAGTAATGTGGAACCACACAGTAACAGTCAATTATACCTGGATTCGGTCAGTATTTTAGTCGGTAACACCGGTTAGGTCTGGGTTAGGTCTCGGTTATGCCCGCATCTGCCTCATGATTTTGCCTTTTCCGCATTCTTGTTTGCCAGATCCTTGGTTTTCTCTGGTTTGAATCACGTATTAATGTGGTACCACACTGGAACAGATAATAAAAGCTGGTTTCGATGAATATTTTACAGGATAAAACCGGTTAGGTCTGGGTTTGGCCTGGGTTATGCCCGCATTTGGCTCATGATTTGCCTTCTTCGCATACCTGTTGGCCAGATCCTGGGTTTTTTCGGGTTTGAATCACGTAGTAATGTGGTACCACACTGAAACAGTCCATTAAACTTGGTTTCGATCAATATTTTAGAGGATAACACCGGTTTGGTATGGGATAGGCCTGGCTTATGCCCGCATCTGGCTCATGATTTTGCCTTCTTCGCATACCTGTTGGCCAGATCCTGGATTTTTTTCGGGTCTGAATCACGTAGTAATGTGGTGCCACACAGTAACAGTCAATTATACCTGGATTCGGCCAGTATATTAGTCGGTAACACCGGTTAGGACTGGGTTAGGTCTGGGTTATGCCCGCATCTGGCTCACGATTTTGCCTATTCCGAATTCTTGTTGGCCAGATCCTTGGTTTTCTCTGTTTTGAATCACGGAGTAATGGGGTACCACACTGATACAGTCAATTAAACCTGGTTTCGATCCACATTTTAGAGGATAACAACGGTTAGGTCTGGGTTATGCCCGCATCTGGCGCATGATTTTGCCTTTTCCGCATTCTTGTTGGCCAGACCCTTGGTTTTCTCTGGTTTGAATCACGTAGTAATGTGGTACCACACTGAAACAGTCCATTAAACTTGGTTTCGATCAATATTTTAGAGGATACCACCGGTTAGGTATGGGTTAGGTCTGGGTTATGCCCGCATCTGGCTCATGATTTTGCCTTGTTCGCAATCTTGTTGGCCAGATCCTGGGTTTTTTAGGGTTTGAATCACGTAGTATCGTGGTTCCACACGCAAACAGTCCATTAAACTTGGTTTCGATCAATATTTTAGAGGATAAAACCGGTTAGGTCTGTGTTAGGCCTGGGTTATGCCCGCATCTGGCTCATGATTTTGACTTTTCCGCATTCCTGTTGACCAGAACCTTGGTTTTATCTGGTTTGAATCAGGTAGTAATGTGGTACCACACTGAAACAGACAATTAAACTTGTTTTCGATCAATATTTTAGAGGATAAAACCGGTTTGGTCTGAGTTAGGCCTGGGTTATGCCCGCATCTGGCTCATGATTTTACCTTCTTCGCAATCTTGTTGGCCAGATCCTGGGTTTTTTGGGTTTGAATCACGTAGTATCGTGGTTCCACACGCAAACAGTCCATTAAACTTGGTTTCGATCAATATTTTAGAGGATAACACCGGTTAGGTCTGGGTTAGGTCTGGGTTATGCCCGCATCTGGCTCATGATTTTGCCTTTTCCGCATACCTGTTGGCCAGATCCTTGGTTTTCTCTGGTTTGAATCAGGTAATAATGTGGAACCAAAGTGAAACAGTCAATTAAACCTGGTTTAGATCAATATTTTAGAGGATAAAACCGGTTAGGTCTAGGTTAGGCCTGGGTTATGCCCGCATCTCGCTCATGATTTTGCCTTTTTCATGTACTTGTTGGCCAGATCTTGTGTTTTTTCGGGTTTGAATCATATAGTAATGAGGTACCACACTGAAACAGTCAATTAAACCTGGATTCGGTCAGTATTTTAATCGGTAACACCGGTTAGGACTGGGTTAGGTCTGGTTTATGCCCGCGTCTCATGATTTTGCCCTTTCCGCATTCTTGTTTGCCAGATCAATGGTTTTCTCTGGTTTCAATCACGTAGTAATGGGGTACCACACTGACACAAAAAACTAAACTTGGTTTCGATGAATATTTTAGAGGATAAAACTGGTTAGGTCTGGGTTAGGCCTGGGTTATGCCCGCATCTGGCTCATGATTTTGCCTTCTTCGCATACTTGTTGGCCAGATCCCCGGTTTTTTCTGGTTTGAATCACGTAGTAATGTGGTACCACACTGAAACAGTCCATTAAACTTGGTTTCGATCAATATTTTAGAGGATAACACCGGTTAGGTCTGGGTTATGCCGCATCTGGCTCATGATTTTGCCTTCTTCGAATAATTGTTGGCCAGATCCTTGGTTTTTTCGGATTTGAATCACGTAGTAATGTGGCACCACGAAGTAACAGTGAATTAAACCTTGATTCGGTCAGTATTTTAGACGGTAACACCGGTTAGTCCTGGGTTAGGTCTGGGTTATGCCCACATCTGACTCATGATTTTACCCTCTTCGCATACTTGTTGGCCAGATCCTGTGTTTTTCCGGGTTTGAATCACGTAGTAATGTGGTACCACACTGAAACAGACAATTAAACCTGGTTTCGATCAATATTTTAGACGATAAAACCGGTTAGGTCTGGGTTAGGTCTGGGTTATGCCCGTTTCTGGCTCATGAGTTTGCCTACTTCGCATACTTGTTGGACAGGTCCTGGGTTTTTTCGGGTCTGAATCACGTAGTAATGTGGTGCCACACAGTAACAGTCAATTATACCTGGATTCGGCCAGTATATTAGTCGGTAACACCGGTTAGGACTGGGTTAGGTCTGGGTTATGCCCGCATCTGGCTCACGATTTTGCCTATTCCGAATTCTTGTTGGCCAGATCCTTGGTTTTCTCTGTTTTGAATCACGGAGTAATGGGGTACCACACTGATACAGTCAATTAAACCTGGTTTCGATCCACATTTTAGAGGATAACAACGGTTAGGTCTGGGTTATGCCCGCATCTGGCGCATGATTTTGCCTTTTCCGCATTCTTGTTGGCCAGACCCTTGGTTTTCTCTGGTTTGAATCACGTAGTAATGTGGTACCACACTGAAACAGTCCATTAAACTTGGTTTCGATCAATATTTTAGAGGATACCACCGGTTAGGTCTGGGTTATGCCGCATCTGGCTCGTGATTTTGCCTTCTTCGCATACTTGTTGGCCAGATCCTGGGTTTTTTCCTGTTTGAATCACGTAGTAATGTGGTACCACATCGAAACAGTCAACTAAACCTGGTTCGGTCAATATTTTACTGGGTAACACCGGTTAGATATGGGTTAGGTCTGGGTTATGCCCGCATCTGGCTAATGATTTTGCCTTTTCCGAATACTTGTTGGCCAGATCCTTGGTTTTCTCTGGTTTGAATCGGGTAATAATGTGGAACCGCAGTGAAACAGTCAATTAAACCTGGTTTCGATCAATATTTTAGAGAATAACACCGGTTAGGTCTAGGTTAGGCCTGGGTTATGCCCGCAACTCGCTCATGATTTTGCTTTTTTCATGTACTTGTTGGCCAGATCTTGTGTTTTTTCGGGTTTGAAACTTATAGTAATGTGGTACCACACTGAAACAGTCAATTAAACCTGGATTCGGTCAGTATTTTAGTCGGTAACACCGGTTAGGTCTGGGATAGGTCTGGGTTATGCCCGCATCTGGCTCACGATTTTGCCTATTCCGCATTCTTGTTGGCCAGATCCTAGGTTTTCTCTGGTTTGAATCACGTAGTAATGTGGTACCACACTGAAACAGTCCATTAAACTTGGTTTCGATCAATATTTTAGAGGATAACACCGGTTTGGTATGGGATAGGCCTGGCATATGCCCGCATCTGGCTCATGATTTTACCTTCTTCGCATACTTGTTGGACAGATCCGGGGTTTTTTGGGTTTGAATCACGTAGTAATGTGGCACCACGAAGTCACAGTGAATTAAACCTGGATTCGGTCAGTATTTTAGTCGGTAACACCGGTTAGGACTGGGTTAGGTCTGGTTTATGCCCGCATCTCATGATTTCGCCTTTTCCGCATTCTTGTTTGCCAGATCCCCGGTTTTTTCTGGGTTTGAATCACTTAGTAATGTGGAACCACACAGTAACAGTCAATTATACCTGGATTCGGTCAGTATTTTAGTCGGTAACACCGGTTAGGTCTGGGTTAGGTCTGGGTTATGCCCGCATCTGGCTCATGATTTTGCCTAGTTCGCAAACTTGTTGGCCAGATCCTTGGTTTTCTCTGTTTTGAATCACGGAGTAATGGGGTACCACACTGAAACAGTCAATTAAACCTGGTTTCGATCCACATTTTAGAGGATAACAACGTTTAGGTCTGGGTTATGCCCGCATCTGGCGCATGATTTTGCCTTCTTCGCATACTTGTTGGCCAGATTCTGGGTTTTTTCGGATTTGAATCACGCAGTAATGTGGTACCACACAGTAACAGTCAATTAAATCTGGATTCGGTCAGTATTTTAGTCGGTAACACCGGTTAGGGCTGGGTTAGGTCTGTGTTATGCCCGCATCTGCCTCATGATTTTGCCTTTTCCGCATTCTTGTTTGCCAGATCCTTGGTTTTCACTGGTTTGAATCACGTAGTAATGGGGTACCACACTGAAACAGACAATTAAACCTGGTTTCGATGAATATTTTAGAGGATAAAACTGGTTAGGTCTGGGTTAGGCCTGGGTTATGCCCGCATCTGGCTCATGATTTTGCCTTCTTCGCATACTTGTTGGCCAGATCCTGGGTTTTTTCGGCTTTGAATCACGTAGTAATGTGGCACCACACTGAAACAGTCCACTAAACTTGGTTTCGATCCATATTTTAGAGGATCACACCGGTTAGGTCTGGGTTAGGTCTGGGTTATGCCCGCATCTGACGCATGATTGTGCCTAGTTCGCAAATTTGTTGGCCAGATCCTGGGTTTTTTAGGGTTTCAATCACGTAATAATGTGGTTCCACACGCAAACAGTCCACTAAACTTGGTTTCGATCAATATTTTAGAAGATAACACCTGTTAGGTCTGGGTTACGTCTTGGTTATACCCGCATCTGGCTCATGATTTTGCCTTGTCCGCATTCTTGTTGGCCAGATCCTTGGTTTTCTCTGGTTTGAATCATGGAGTAATGGGGTACCACACTGAAACAGTCAATTAAACCATGTTTCGATCCACATTTTAGAGGATAACAACGGTTAGGTCTGGGTTATGCCCGCATCTGGCGCATGATTTTGCCTTCTTGGCATACTTGTTGGCCAGATTCTGGGTTTCTTCGGATTTGAATCACGCAGTAATGTGGTATCACACAGTAACAGTCAATTAAACCTGGATTCGGTCAGTATTTTAGTCGGTAACACCGGTTAGGACTGGGTTAGGTCTCGGTTATGCCCGCATCTGCCTCATGATTTTGCCTTTTCCGCATTCTTGTTTGCCAGATCCTTGGTTTTCTCTGGTTTGAATCACGTAGTAATGTGGTGCCACATTGAAACAGTCAATTAAACCTGGTTTCGATCAATATTTTAGAGGATAAAATCGGTTAGGTCTGGGTTAGGTGTGGGTTATGTCCACATCTGGCTCATGATTTTGACTTTTCCGCATTCCTGTTTACCAGAACCTTGGTTTTATCTGGTTTGAATCAGGTAGTAATGTGGTACCACACTGAAACAGACAATTAAACTTGTTTTCGATCAATATTTTAGAGGATAAAACCGGTTTGGTCTGAGTTAGGCCTGGGTTTTGCCCGCATCTGGCTCATGATTTTACCTTCTTCGCATACTTGTTGGACAGATCCTGGGTTTTTTGGGTTTGAATCACGTAGTAATGTGGCACCACACTGAAACAGTCCATTAAACTCGGTTTCGATCAATATTTTAGAGGATCACACCGGTTAGGTCTGGGTTAGGTCTGGGTTATGCCCCTCAGGGGCTGTGTCCGGCCAGGTGTCCGGCGCAGTACGGGGCGTAGCGACCCCGAGGTACCTGATGCTAATCACACCGTAAGCCTCCTGTTGGTCGTCGCGACGACCCATTCACAATTCCAGTCTAGGTTTTGTGAATGGTACGTGACGGCAGGAGGACCGGGGGCCTTGGCTTAATCGCCCGGGCCGCGAGGATGGTAACTCTATAAATTACCCTCTAATCCTAAGTTATGGTGCGCGGCGATGGGATGCATGGTTGGGAGAGAAGGCCCAATCCCTAGCGACCACCTCCGGGGGCACCTGCCGAACCCCCGGAGTATTAGGCTTCCCCAGGCAAGGCGGCTCTGCCTGGGGTGACCTCCTTTCCGACCATACTCGTGGGAACAAGTATGGAGAATATTCAAAGAAAAACAAACAGGACTGGCAAATTTGATAGCGGACTGGCACTCATAACGGCAAACGACATGGCAACGGATGGACCACTTCCTGGTGGGGTTAATCCCACGGTCAGGAGTGTTGAGGTGAATCTTGGGGGTAAAGCTGACCTTCTTAGTGTCAGCCCAGCCCCAGTCGTCAGCCTTGAGCGGCTACCTGCAACAGGGTGGCGCAAGGCGGGGAGGGAGTCGCCACCCCGCAAGAGGCATGGTGCCGAGGGCTCGCAGCTCTTGGTCGGCGACGCAGCCCTGAGAGAGGAGGAGGAAACGTCGGGCGTCGGTGAGACCGTCACAAACCCCGTCCCCGACGTTGACTCGCAGGATGGCGACGAATGGGCGCCTAATCCTTGCACCGGAGATGAGGCTGAGAGTATTGACTCCAGCGAGGAGGATTACGGGCCCGGTAAAAGGAAGAGGAAGGGCCCCGGTGCAGGGAGACCAAGGGGAATTTTCGTGGACCCAAGGAAATTGGGTCCCGGAATGAAGAGCTTGCCCAAGCAGGCGGACCTCCGGAACATAGCGGAGGTCATGAGGACGGACGAGCTCCTGGGTCGGCTGAAGGAGCAGCTGGAGTCCGTCGTCCGTGTGGCAGACACTGCTAGCCACCTAAAGACGACGGACATCCGTGGGCTCCGTTTGGCAGCGCGGGTGGCGATGGTCAGCGCCGAGGAACTCCACGGCAGAGCTGACCGCGCCGAGAACCCGAACAGGCCGGCCCGGGAGGTGGTCATTCGTCAAGGCGAGTGGGAGAGGAGGGCCAAGGCCCTCGAGAAACGGCTGGAGGTGGCGGATAAAACTGCCACCACCCTATCCGAAACGGTCAGGGTCAAAGACAGGGAATTGGAGCATCTCAGGCGAGAACTTGGCCGCCTCAGATATGAGGAGGAACAGCGTGGTCTGGTAAGGGCGGGGGAAGAGGTGACCGGCGTGACGCCGCCGGACCACGAGCTGCCTTTTGCCCCTCGGCCTCGGCGGAAGGATCTCCTTCCGTCCACCTTTGCCGGAGGGGACACAGATATAGAGGTCGAGATGGCGGTCCCTGGACCGTCGTCCGCACAGTGTCCCGCCCCCATTCAGGAGGAGAGTCCCGCCTCCGGAAACCCTTTGTTGGTCATGATGACCGAAGTCGTGCAAAGGGTTTCCGAGATGGCGGGTCATATATCCACCGTCGAGAAACGGGTCGAGGCACGGATGGATGCCGTTTGGCGGGCTGTATCCCGTCCGCCATTAGGGAAAGGCCCGGTGACTTTTTCTCCATCCGTGGAGGCGGCCCGGCCGGTTACAGCGAAAGGGCCGGATATGCCACAGAGAAAGGAGAAGGTCGCGGCGAAACCGGGGTGCGCAAATGCCCCCACAAAAGCCTCCGCGGTACCCCCCAAGCTGACGCCGATGAAGAAAGGCGCCGCTAAGGCTCAAGGGGGCACACCAGTGTCCGGAGGGGCGTGTGTGGTGAAGTCACCCGCCCCGAAATCCACGAAGCCGCCAAAGGCTGCGGCTCGTCCCCCTCCACCACCTCTCAAGAAGGATAGCGGCAGGTCCGCTCCGCCACCCATCAACAAGGCGAAACCCTCCCCTATCACCGTCAACGATGGGCAGGGCACCTGGGCAGAGGTGGTGAGGCGGGGGAAGAAGGGAGGAGGTGAAAAGAGTGCCGCGCCTGCCGCATCCCTCACTAAGGGCGGCAAAATGCTCCCAGCTAGTCGGCCAGCCGCTAAAACTGCCGCGGCTGGAAGTAAGAGGAAGGTTGGCGCCCAGCCTGCGGCGGTCAAATTACCGAGGTTGCCGAAAAATGCGGCAGTCTCGGTGACCGCCGCAACTGGGCGCGAAGGAGAATTGGGTCCCCTCCTTAATAGGGTGATGCCCGAGATCGTCAAAGATCTCGGGATCACTGGGATGCGGCCCACAAGGGCGGTCACCGGGGCGCTCTTGCTAGCGATCCCCGGTGAGAAAGGAAAGGAAAAGGCGACCGCCCTGAGGGCGCGTCTTGAGGCGGCCCTCCAGGTGGAGGGTGTACGGGTGGCTTGCCCCCAAAAACAGGCCGAGATGCGTATTTCCGGCCTGTCGGAGGCAGCCACCCAGCAGGCAGTTAGGGAAGCCCTTGCAACCGCCGGGGGTTGCGGCGCTGCGGAAGTCAACGTTGGTGACCTCCGCAGGGACAGCTCAGGCATGTTTACTGCCTGGGCTCGCTGTCCCCTACGCGCCGCAACCAAGCTAGCGAAGTCCGGCCGATTAATGGTCGGCTTCTTCGAGGCCCGGCTGGCGGTACTTCCCGCGAGGTCGCTGCAATGTCACCGCTGCCTGGAGTTTGGTCATGTCCGGCAGCGGTGCACAAGTACCGTAGATCGCAGCGGCCTCTGTTACCGTTGCGGAGGGGCCTCCCACACAGCCAGGGAGTGTACGGCCGCCCCAAAATGCCCCCTTTGTGTGGGCTTGGGGCGGCCAGCGGATCATCGAATGGGTGGGGCGGCGTGCCGTCCCCCCAAACGGAAGGGGAAGAAGGCAAAGGGTGCGGTTGTGCCCCCATCCACGGTGCCGGCTGGTGTTGAGCCGCCACCACTGTCCGTCGCGATGGAGGTTCAGGGGGCGGCTTGTTCCCAGCCGTCCCCTGCTGTGGTGTCGGGGGTTACTCCCGCCCCAGCACCTGTCGCGGCGGCAGTGAATGTGGTGGGGTGCCCACCCGCACCCCCGCCGGTGACGGAGATGATGGAGGTGGATGTGGCGCCTTGCGACTCGGCGCCCTCCACCTCCACGAAATCGGAAGGCGTGCTGTCTGGTGGGGGTGCTGCAGAGCCCCCACCACAAGCGGCAGCACAGTCGCCGTGCGGGTCAGAGCCCCTTAGTCGTGGGGTGATGGCCTCGTACGGCGGCAAAGATCCGGGGCGCGCAGAGGCGCCCCAAAACGTTGGACGGGGAGGCCTGGAGGAGGCCGCGGGTGAGACCCGATAATGTCTCAACGCCTCCTCCAGGTCAATTTGAACCACTGCCGGGGGGCTCAGGATCTCATGCTCCAAACCTTCCGGCAGTGGAACATCGGGATGGCCGTGATCGCCGAGCCCTACCGTGTCCCCAAACACCCAGCTTGGGTGGGGGACCTTAACGGTGTCTCGGCGATTACTTGGCAGTACGGACGCGGCACGTTGCCGTGCTCCGTAGTGGGGAGGGGCCACGGTTTTGTGGCAGTGAAGTGGGGGGAACTCGTGGTTGCCGGGTGTTACGCGTCGCCCGCTATGGGCCTCAGCGAATTTGAGGCGTACCTCGACGAGGTGGGGAGATGCATCTCCCCACATCTCGCCAGTGGGGTACTCGTCCTGGGCGATTTTAATGCCCACGCTGCAGCATGGGGCTGCCCCAGGACGACCGTGAAGGGCGACGCAATGCTCGTATGGGCGGCGGGTCACGGCCTTGTAGTGTTGAATCAGGGAGCCGTGAGCACGTGTGTGCACGCGCGGGGCGAGTCGATCGTCGACATATCGTTGGCGAGCCCCGCCATAGCGCGCCGTGTGTCCAACTGGAGGGTCGCGGAAGAGGTGGCCACGTTAAGCGACCACCTCTATATTACGTTCTCCGTATCCGCGACCCCCGGCGTAAATGGACCCCGCCAACTGGGCAGAGAAGCACACCCGGCGCCACGCTGGTCCGCCAAAAGGCTGGACCCGGACGCCCTAGCGATGGCAGCCTCCGTTGTGGCATGGCAGGAGATGCCACGCCGGACCCTCGGCAATCCTTCTGCCGGGGCGCGTTGGTTCCGGGAGACCATGTCGTCGTTGTGTGACGCGGTCATGCCCCGGGCCGCCGCCCCGAGCCGCGGGGGGTCCGTGTACTGGTGGTCGGGCGAGATCGAGGACTTACGCACTCGGTGCGTCCTCGCTCGACGCCAGTACACCCGCGCCAGGAGACGGCGCGGGGTGACGGAGGCAGAGGTGGTGTGGTTGCGCGGGGAATTTTCCCTGGCGCGCAGAACCCTCCGCCGGGCCATCGCGACCGCGAAAGCCCAGGCATGGACGGAGCTCCTCGGCTCTCTGGATGCAAATCCATGGGGGCGCCCTTATCATATGGTCGCAGGGAAGATGCGATCATGGGCGCCCCCGATCACAGAGAGTCTCGACCCCCAGCTGCTCGGGGAAACTATACGCGTCCTCTTCCCCGTTGGGGGAGAGGCGTTCCTGCATCCCCCCGAGCCACAGCCGGATCACCCGCCTTGGTGGTCCGACGAACTGGGGGTCTCCGAGGAGGAGCTGGCCAGGGCCGTCCGGAGAATGGCTGCCAAGAAGACGGCGCCAGGACCGGACGGCATACCTGGCAGGGCCTGGGCGATAGCGGTGGGTGCTCTGGGGGCTGGCTTGATACGCGTCTTTGACGAGTGCCTGCGGACCGGTCAGTTCCCCCCCATATGGAAGGTGGCGAGGTTGGTCCTCCTCCACAAGCCAGGGAAGCCCGCGGATTCTCCATCTGCGTTCCGACCCATTTGTCTGTTGGACGAAGCTGGAAAGCTCCTCGAGCGGGTCATTGTATCCCGGCTCGAGGGGCACCTGTCCCGCGTCGGCCCTGATCTGGCCGACCGACAGTTCGGCTTTCGCCGGGGCCGCTCCACGGTTGACGCCATAGCGACCGTACGGACCCTGGCGGAATCGGCAATCTCCCGGGGGGGTGTGGCGTTGGCAGTCTCGTTGGACATAGCCAACGCCTTTAACACCGTCTCCTGGGGGGCGATAGGTCGGGCACTTCAGTACCACCGGGTGCCCGCCTATCTATGCCGACTGATCGGGGATTATCTGCGGGGCAGGGTAGTCCAATATCCGGGACGGAACGGGATGGAGCAGAGAGCGGTGCACCGGGGGGTTCCACAGGGGTCGGTCCTCGGGCCGCTCTTGTGGAACTTGGCGTATGACGCGGTGCTGCGGGCTGACCTCCCCGTCGGCGTGTCGTTGGTTTGTTATGCCGACGACACCCTGGTGATAGCCGACGGGGACACGTGGAGGAGGGCCGTGGCCCTCGCGGAGGAAGGGACGGCAAGAGTCGTTGCCGAAGTGGAGCGTCTGGGGTTACGCGTGGCACCCCAGAAGACCGAGGCCATCTGGCTGTGTAACGTCAGTGGTCGCGGGGTGCCGCGCCAGGCGTCTCTACGGGTGGGCGGAGCCCAAGTCGCGGTGGGGCGCCGCATGAAGTATTTGGGCCTCACTCTCGACAGCTACTGGCGTTTCGGGCATCATTTGGAAGGGTTGGGACCCCGTATTGAAAGGGCAGCGGCCGCGTTAGGTCGCATAATGCCAAATCTCGGGGGTCCCAACATGGCGGCACGGCGGCTGTATTTGGGAGTCGTCCGGTCCATGGCGCTTTATGGCGCGCCGATATGGGCCGGCGGTCTGATGGCAAATCGGCGGGGTGCATTTGTGCTCCGCCGGTTACAGAGGTTGGTCGCCATCAGAGTCGTGCGGGGATATCGCACGATCTCCTATACAGCTGCCACCTTGCTGGCGGGTTCCGCACCGTTTCACCTGCTGGCGAAAATGGACGCAGAGGTGTATCAAAGCCTCTGCGACCTTCGCCAGCGGGGCGTGGACCCGCACGGCGAGGAGGCCGCCAGGGCCCGAAGCCAGGCGCGGCGACGCGTCTATAGTCGGTGGCTGGTCTGGTTATCGAAGCCAGACCAGCGGGATGATCGCGTCGCCGCGGCGGTCCGCCCAGTGTTTTATGCCTGGGTAGGCCGTAGCTGGGGTACGCCCACCTACCGCCTGACACAGGTACTGACCGGACACGGTTGCTTCGGTCGGTACCTGCATCGGATAGGGCGGGAGGCGACGGCTGCGTGTCGTCACTGCAGGGGAAGGGAGGACACCGCGCAGCACACGCTGCAGTTTTGCCCGGCGTGGGCAGCGCAGCGCGGTGTCCTCGTTGGAGTAGTTGGAGCGGACCTCTCGCTACCGGCCGTCATACGTGCGATGGTCGGCAGTGAGGAGGCATGGGCGGCCATGGCCTTATTTTGTGAAGAGGTCATGGCCGCCAAGGAAGACGCCGAAAGGGCGCGAGAGGAGGTGGGGGGCAGGCGGCGACGCCGACCGTAAGACCCTCCACCGCTCCCCGTGGCAGGGGGAGCGCGAAGGGGTCGGTGATGGTGTTTGTGGTGCGAGGTGAGGGACTTTATTCCCTCATTCCCCCACGCACCCAGCCCATCACCGGACCGGGGGCCCGTGGCAGGGGCCCCGTCCAGCGGGGGCGGCAGTGTTAGCCGGCCCCGCAGCCGTGGTCGCGATCGGGTGGGGGCCCGGTCGCGGCTAGTAGTAACGGCACGAGTGGGGGCGATGTCGCGTGTGACCGTGCGGCGTCGCCGGGGGGCAATCAGTTCAGTTTGCTCCCCATTGGGGGAGGAGGATCACATCTCCTCCCCCGGGAAGGGCCCGTAATAGGGCGTTGCGCCAACGGGGAGAGTCACGGTAGTATCGCTAGTTTGGTTCCCGTGACACTCCCCAGATAAAGGGCGCAGGCGGTCACCGTGGTGTTTTAGCCGGTAAGAGTCCGGCACTACCCCGGCCTCCCCCCCAGGGAGCCGGGGTGTCCATGAGGATTTCACCACGTTAAAAAAAAAAAAAAAAAAAAAAAAAAAAAGGTCTGGGTTATGCCCGCATCTGGCGCATGATTTTGCCTAGTTCGCAAATTTGTTGGCCAGATCCTGGGTTTTCTAGGGTTTCAATCACGTAGTAATGTGGTTCCACACGCAAACAGTCCACTAAACTTGGTTTCGATCAATATTTTAGAGGATAACACCTGTTAGGTCTGGGTTACGTCTGGGTAATACCCGCATCTGGCTCATGATTTTGCCTTGTCCGCGTTCTTGTTGGCCAGATCCTTGGTTTTCTCTGTTTTGAATCACGGAGTAATGGGGTACCACACTGATACAGTCAATTAAACCTGGTTTCGATCCACATTTTAGAGGATAACAACGGTTAGGTCTGGGTTATGCCCGCATCTGGCGCATGATTTTGCCTTTTCCGCATTCTTGTTGGCCAGACCCTTGGTTTTCTCTGGTTTGAATCACGTAGTAATGTGGTACCACACTGAAACAGTCCATTAAACTTGGTTTCGATCAATATTTTAGAGGATAACACCGGTTAGGTCTGGGTTAGGTCTGGGTTATGCCCGCATCTGGCTCATGATTTTGCCTTGTTCGCAACCATGTTGGCCAGATCCTGGGTTTTTTAGGGTTTGAATCACGTAGTATCGTGGTTCCACACGCAAACAGTCCATTAAACTTGGTTTCGATCAATATTTTAGAGGATAACACCGGTTAGGTCTGGGTTAGGTCTGGGTTATGCCCGCATCTGGCTCATGATTTTGCCTTTTCCGCATACCTGTTGGCCAGATCCTTGGTTTTCTCTGGTTTGAATCAGGTAGTAATGTGGAACCAAAGTGAAACAGTCAATTAAACCTGGTTTAGATCAATATTTTAGAGGATAAAACCGGTTAGGTCTAGGTTAGGCCTGGGTTATGCCCGCATCTCGCTCATGATTTTGCCTTTTTCATGTACTTGTTGGCCAGATCTTGTGTTTTTTCGGGATGGAATCATATAGTAATGAGGTACCACACTGAAACAGTCAATTAAACCTGGATTCGGTCAGTATTTTAGTCGGTAACACCGGTTAGGACTGGGTTAGGTCTGGTTTATGCCCGCATCTCATGATTTCGCCTTTTCCGCATTCTTGTTTGCCAGATCCCCGGTTTTTTCTGGGTTTGAATCACTTAGTAATGTGGAACCACACAGTAACAGTCAATTATACCTGGATTCGGTCAGTATTTTAGTCGGTAACACCGGTTAGGACTGGGTTAGGTCTGGGTTATGCCCGCATCTGGCTCACGATTTTGCCTATTCCGCATTCTTGTTGGCCAGATCCTTGGTTTTCTCTGGTTTGAATCACGTAGTAATGTGGTACCACACTGAAACAGTCCATTAAACTTGGTTTCGATCAATATTTTAGAGGATAACACCGGTTAGGTCTGGGTTATGCCGCATCTGGCTCATGATTTTGCCTTCTTCGAATACTTGTTGGCCAGATCCTTGGTTTTTTCGGATTTGAATCACGTAGTAATGTGGCACCACGAAGTAACAGTGAATTAAACCTTGATTCGGTCAGTATTTTAGACGGTAACACCGGTTAGGTCTGGGTTAGGTCTGGGTTTGGTCTGGGTTATGCCCGCATCTGGCTCATGATTTTGCCTTCTTCGCAAACTTGTTGGCCAGATCCTGGGTTCTCTCGGGTTTGAATCACGTAGTAATGTGGTACCACATTGAAACATTCAATAAAACCTGGTTTCGATCAATATTTTAGAGAATAACACCGGTTAGGTCTGGGTTAGGTCTGGGTTAGGTCTGTGTTATGCCCGCATCTGGCTCATCATTTTGCCTTCCTCGCATACTTGTTGGCCAGATCCTGGGTTTTTTCGGGTTTGAATCACGTAGTATTGTGGTACCACACTGAAACAGACAATTAAACCTGGTTTCGATCAATATTTTAGAGGATAACACCGGTCAGCTCTGGGTTAGGTCTGGGTTATGTCCGCATCTGGCTCATGATTTTGCCCTTTCCGCATTCTTGTTGGCCAGATCCTTGGTTTTCTCTGGTTTGGATCACGGAGTAATGGGTCACCACACTGAAACAGACAATTAAACCTGGTTTCGATCAATATTTTAGAGGATAAAACCGGTTAGGTCTGGGTTAGGTATGGGTTATGTCCACATCTGGCTCATGATTTTGCATTTTCCGCATTCCTGTTGACCAGAACCTTGGTTTTATCTGGTTTGAATCAGGTAGTTATGTGGTATCACACTGAAACAGTCCATTAAACTTGGTTTCGATCATTATTTTAGAGGATAACACCTGTTAGGTCTAGGTTATGTCGCATCTGGCTCATGATTTTGCCTTCTTCGCATACTTGTTGGCCAGATCCTTGGTTTTTTCGGGTTTGAATCACGTAGTAATGTGGTACCACGAAGTCACAGTGAATTAAACCTGGATTCGGTCAGTATTTTAGTCGGTAACACCGGTTAGGCCTGGGTTAGGTCTGGGTTATGCCCCCATCTGACTCATGATTTTACCCTCTTCGCATACTTGTTGGACAGATCCTGGGTTTTGTCGGGTTTGAATCACGTAGTAATGTGGTACCACAGCGAAACAGTCAACTAAACCTGGTTCGATCAATATTTTACTGGGTAACACCGGTTAGATATGGGTTAGGTCTGGGTAATGCCCGCATCTGGCTCATGATTTTGCCTTTTCCGCATACTTGTTGGCCAGATCCTTGGTTTTCTCTGGTTTGAATCGGGTAATAATGTGGAACCGCAGTGAAACAGTCAATTAAACCTGGTTTCGATCAATATTTTAGAGAATAACGCCGGTTAGGTCTAGGTTAGGCCTGGCTTATGCCCGCATCTGGCTCATGATTTTATCTTCTTCGCAAACTTGTTGGACAGATCCTGGGTTTTTTGGGTTTGAATCACGTAGTAATGTGGCACCACGAAGTCACAGTGAATTAAACCTGGATTCGGTCAGTATTTTAGTCGGTAACATCGGTTAGGCCTGGGTTAGGTCTGGGTTATGCCCTCATCTGACTCATGATTTTACCCTCTTCGCATACTTGTTGGACAGATCCTGGGTTTTGTCTGGTTTGAATCACGTAGTAATGTGGTACCACACTGAAACAGTCCATTAAACTTGGTTTTCGATCAATATTTTAGAGGATAACACCGGTTAGGTCTCGGATAGGTCTGGGTTATGCCCGCATCTGGCTCATGATTTTGCCTAGTTCGCAAACTTGTTGGCCAGATCCTGGGTTTTTTAGGGTTTGAATCACGTAGTAATGTGGTTCCACACGCAAACAGTCCATTACTCTCGGTTTCGATCAATATTTTAGAGGATAACACCGGTTAGGTCTGGGTTACGTCTGGGTTATACCCGCATCTGGCTCATGATTTTGCCTTGTCCGCATTCTTGTTGGCCAGATCCTGGTTTTCTCTGTTTTGAATCACGGAGTAATGGGGTACCACACTGAAACAGTCAATTAAACCTGGTTTCGATCCACATTTTAGAGGATAACAACGTTTAGGTCTGGGTTATGCCCGCATCTGGCGCATGATTTTGCCTTCTTCGCATACTTGTTGGCCAGATTCTGGGTTTTTTCGGATTTGAATCACGCAGTAATGTGGTACCACACAGTAACAGTCAATTAAATCTGGATTCGGTCAGTATTTTAGTCGGTAACACCGGTTAGGTCTGGGTTTGGTCTGGGTTATGCCCGCATCTGCCTCATGATTTTGCCTTTTCCGCATTCTTGTTTGCCAGATCCTTGGTTTTCACTGGTTTGAATCACGTAGTAATGGGGTACCACACTGAAACAGACAATTAAACCTGGTTTCGATGAATATTTTAGAGGATAAAACTGGTTAGGTCTGGGTTAGGCCTGGGTTATGCCCGCATCTGGCTCATGATTTTGCCTTCTTCGCACACTTGTTGGCCAGATCCTGGGTTTTTTCGGCTTTGAATCACGTAGTAATGTGGAACCACACAGTAACAGTCAATTATACCCGGATTCGGTCAGTATTTTAGTCGGTAACACCGGTTAGGACTGGGTTAGGTCTGGGTTTTGCCCGCATCTGGCTCACGATTTTGCCTATTCCGCATACTTGTTGGCCAGATCCTTGGTTTTCTCTGGTTTGAATCAGGTAATAATGTGGGACCACTGTGAAACAGTCAATTAAACCTGGTTTCGATCAATATTTTAGAGGATAAAACCGGTTAGGTCTGTGTTAGGCCTGGGTTATGCCCGCATCTGGCTCATGATTTTGCCTTGTCCGCACTCTTGTTGGCCAGATCCTTGGTTTTCTCTGGTTTGAATCACGGAGTAATGGGGCACCACACTGAAACAGTCCATTAAACCTGGTTTCGATCCACATTTTAGAGGATAACAACGGTTAGGTCTGGGTTACGTCTGGGTTATACCCGCATCTGGCTCATTATTTTGCCTTGTCCGCATTCTTGTTGGCCAGATCCTTGGTTTTCTCTGGTTTGAATCATGGAGTAATGGGGTACCACACTGAAACAGTCAGTTAAACCTTGTTTCGATCCACATTTTAGAGGATAACAACGGTTAGGTCTGGGTTATGCCCGCATCTGGCGCATGATTTTGCCTTCTTGGCATACTTGTTGGCCAGATTCTGGGTTTCTTCGGATTTGAATCACGCAGTAATGTGGTATCACACAGTAACAGTCAATTAAACCTGGATTCGGTCAGTATTTTAGTCGGTAACACCGGTTAGGACTGGGTTAGGTCTCGGTTATGCCCGCATCTGCCTCATGATTTTGCCTTTTCCGCATTCTTGTTTGCCAGATCCTTGGTTTTCTCTGGTTTGAATCACGTAGTAATGTGGTGCCACATTGAAACAGACAATTAAACTTGTTTTCGATCAATATTTTAGAGGATAAAACCGGTTTGGTCTGAGTTAGGCCTGGGTTATGCCCGCATCTGGCTCATGATTTTACCTTCTTCGCATACTTGTTGGACAGATCCTGGGTTTTTTGGGTTTGAATCACGTAGTAATGGGGCACCACACTGAAACAGTCCATTAAACTTGGTTTCGATCAATATTTTAGAGGATAACACCGGTTAGGTCTGGGTTAGGTCTGGGTTATGCCCGCATCTGGCTCATGATTTTGCCTTTTCCGCATACCTGTTGGCCAGATCCTTGGTTTTCTCTGGTTTGAATCAGGTAATAATGTGGAACCAAAGTGAAACAGTCAATTAAACCTGGTTTAGATCAATATTTTAGAGGATAAAACCGGTTAGGTCTAGGTTAGGCCTGGGTTATGCCCGCATCTCGCTCATGATTTTGCCTTTTTCATGTACTTGTTGGCCAGATCTTGTGTTTTTTCGGGTTTGAATCATATAGTAATGAGGTACCACACTGAAACAGTCAATTAAACCTGGATTCGGTCAGTATTTTAATCGGTAACACCGGTTAGGACTGGGTTAGGTCTGGTTTATGCCCGCGTCTCATGATTTTGCCCTTTCCGCATTCTTGTTTGCCAGATCAATGGTTTTCTCTGGTTTGAATCACGTAGTAATGGGGTACCACACTGACACAAAAAACGAAACTTGGTTTCGATGAATATTTTAGAGGATAAAACTGGTTAGGTCTGGGTTAGGCCTGGGTTATGCCCGCATCTGGCTCATGATTTTGCCTTCTTCGCATACTTGTTGGCCAGATCCCCGGTTTTTTCTGGGTTTGAATCACTTAGTAATGTGGAACCACACAGTAACAGTCAATTATACCTGGATTCGGTCAGTATTTTAGTCGGTAACACCGGTTAGGACTGGGTTAGGTCTGGGTTATGCCCGCATCTGGCTCACGATTTTGCCTATTCCGCATTCTTGTTGGCCTGATCCTTGGTTTTCTCTGGTTTGAATCACGTAGTAATGTGGTACCACACTGAAACAGTCCATTAAACTTGGTTTCGATCAATATTTTAGAGGATAACACCGGTTAGGTCTGGGTTATGCCGCATCTGGCTCATGATTTTGCCTTCTTCGAATAATTGTTGGCCAGATCCTTGGTTTTTTCGGATTTGAATCACGTAGTAATGTGGCACCACGAAGTAACAGTGAATTAAACCTTGATTCGGTCAGTATTTTAGACGGTAACACCGGTTAGGTCTGGGTTAGGTCTGTGTTATGCCCGCATCTGCCTCATGATTTTGACTTTTCCGCATTCTTGTTTGCCAGATCCTTGGTTTTCACTGGTTTGTATCACGTAGTAATGGGGTACCACACTGAAACAGACAATTAAACCTGGTTTCGATGAATATTTTAGAGGATAAAACTGGTTAGGTCTGGGTTAGGCCTGGGTTATGCCCGCATCTGGCTCATGATTTTACCTTCTTCGCATACTTGTTGGACAGATCCTGGGTTTTTTGGGTTTGAATCACGTAGTAATGTGGCACCACGAAGTCACAGTGAATTAAACCTGGATTCGGCCAGTATTTTAGTCGGTAACACCGGTTAGGTCTGGGTTAGGTCTGGGTTATGCCCGCATCTGGCTCATGATTTTGCCTTTTCCGAATACTTGTTGGCCAGATCCTTGGTTTTCTCTGGTTTGAATCGGGTAATAATGTGGAACCGCAGTGAAACAGTCAATTAAACCTGGTTTCGATCAATATTTTAGAGAATAACACCGGTTAGGTCTAGGTTAGGCCTGGGTTATGCACGCATCTCGCTCATGATTTTGCCTTTTTCATGTACTTGTTGGCCAGATCTTGTGTTTTTTCGAGTTTGAAACTTATAGTAATGTGGTACCACACTGAAACAGTCAATTAAACCTGGATTCGGTCAGTATTTTAGTCGGTAACACCGGTTAGGTCTGGGATAGGTCTGGGTTATGCCCGCATCTGGCTCACGATTTTGCCTATTCCGCATTCTTGTTGGCCAGATCCTAGGTTTTCTCTGGTTTGAATCACGTAGTAATGTGGTACCACACTGAAACAGTCCATTAAACTTGGTTTCGATCAATATTTTAGAGGATAACACCGGTTTGGTATGGGATAGGCCTGGCATATGCCCGCATCTGGCTCATGATTTTACCTTCTTCGCATACTTGTTGGACAGATCCTGGGTTTTTTGGGTTTGAATCACGTAGTAATGTGGCACCACGAAGTCACAGTGAATTAAACCTGGATTCGGCCAGTATTTTAGTCGGTAACACCGGTTAGGTCTGGGTTAGGTCTGGGTTATGCCCGCATCTGCCTCATGATTTTGCCTTCTGCGCATACTTGTTGGCCAGATCCTGGGTTTTTACGGGTTCGAATCACGTAGTAATGTGGTGCCACATTGAAACAGTCAATTAAACCTGGTTTCGATCAATATTTTAGAGGATAAAATCGGTTAGGTCTGGGTTAGGTATGGGTTATGTCCACATCTGGCTCATGATTTTGCATTTTCCGCATTCCTGTTGACCAGAACCTTGGTTTTATCTGGTTTGAATCAGGTAGTAATGTGGTACCACACTGAAACAGGCAATTAAACTTGTTTTCGATCAATATTTTAGAGGATAAAACCGGTTAGGTCTGGGTTAGGCCCGGGTTATGTCCGCATCTGGCTCATGATTTTACCTTCTTCGCATACTTGTTGGACAGATCCTGGGTTTTTTGGGTTTGAATCACGTAGTAATGTGGCACCACACTGAAACAGTCCATTAAACTTGGTTTCGATCAATATTTAAGAGGATAACACCGGTTAGGTCTGGGTTAGGTCTGGGTTATGCCCGCATCTGGCTCATGATTTTGCCTAGTTCGCAAACTTGTTGGCCAGATCCTTGGTTTTCTCTGTTTTGAATCACGGAGTAATGGGGTACCACACTGAAACAGTCAATTAAACCAGGTTTCGATCCACATTTTAGAGGATAACAACGTTTAGGTCTGGGTTATGCCCGCATCTGGCGCATGATTTTGCCTTCTTCGCATACTTGTTGGCCAGATTCTGGGTTTTTTCGGATTTGAATCACGCAGTAATGTGGTACCACACAGTAACAGTCAATTAAATCTGGATTCGGTCAGTATTTTAGTCGGTAACACCGGTTAGGTCTGGGTTAGGTCTGTGTTATGCCCGCATCTGCCTCATGATTTTGACTTTTCCGCATTCTTGTTTGCCAGATCCTTGGTTTTCACTGGTTTGTATCACGTAGTAATGGGGTACCACACTGAAACAGACAATTAAACCTGGTTTCGATGAATATTTTAGAGGATAAAACTGGTTAGGTCTGGGTTAGGCCTGGGTTATGCCCGCATCTGGCTCATGATTTTGCCTTCTTCGCATACTTGTTGGCCAGATCCTGGGTTTTTTCGGCTTTGAATCACGTAGTAATGTGGCACCACACTGAAACAGTCCATTAAACTTGGTTTCGATCCATATTTTAGAGGATCACACCGGTTAGGTCTGGGTTAGGTCTGGGTTATGCCCGCATCTGACGCATGATTGTGCCTAGTTCGCAAATTTGTTGGCCAGATCCTTGGTTTTCTCTGGTTTGAATCACGTAGTAATGTGGTGCCACATTGAAACAGTCAATTAAACCTGGTTTCGATCAATATTTTAGAGGATAAAATCGGTTAGGTCTGGGTTAGGTATGGGTTATGTCCACATCTGGCTCATGATTTTGACTTTTCCGCATTCCTGTTGACCAGAACCTTGGTTTTATCTGGTTTGAATCAGGTAGTAATGTGGTACCACACTGAAACAGACAATTAAACTTGTTTTCGATCAATATTTTAGAGGATAAAACCGGTTTGGTCTGAGTTAGGCCTGGGTTATGCCTGCATCTGGCTCATGATTTTACCTTCTTCGCATACTTGTTGGACAGATCCTGGGTTTTTTGGGTTTGAATCACGTAGTAATGTGGCACCACACTGAAACAGTCCATTAAACTTGGTTTCGATCAATATTTTAGAGGATCACACCGGTTAGGTCTGGGTTAGGTCTGGGTTATGCCCGCATCTGGCGCATGATTTTGCCTAGTTCGCAAATTTGTTGGCCAGATCCTGGGTTTTTTAGGGTTTCAATCACGTAGTAATGTGGTACCACACAGTAACAGTCAATTAAATCTGGATTCGGTCAGTATTTTAGTCGGTAACACCGGTTAGGTCTGGGTTAGGTCTGTGTTATGCCCGCATCTGCCTCATGATTTTGACTTTTCCGCATTCTTGTTTGCCAGATCCTTGGTTTTCACTGGTTTGAATCACGTAGTAATGGGGTACCACACTGAAACAGACAATTAAACCTGGTTTCGATGAATATTTTAGAGGATAAAACTGGTTAGGTCTGGGTTAGGCCTGGGTTATGCCCGCATCTGGCTCATGATTTTGCCTTCTTCGCATACTTGTTGGCCAGATCCTGGGTTTTTTCGGCTTTGAATCACGTAGTAATGTGGCACCACACTGAAACAGTCCATTAAACTTGGTTTCGATCCATATTTTAGAGGATCACACCGGTTAGGTCTGGGTTAGGTCTGGGTTATGCCCGCATCTGACGCATGATTGTGCCTAGTTCGCAAATTTGTTGGCCAGATCCTTGGTTTTCTCTGGTTTGAATCACGTAGTAATGTGGTGCCACATTGAAACAGTCAATTAAACCTGGTTTCGATCAATATTTTAGAGGATAAAATCGGTTAGGTCTGGGTTAGGTATGGGTTATGTCCACATCTGGCTCATGATTTTGACTTTTCCGCATTCCTGTTGACCAGAACCTTGGTTTTATCTGGTTTGAATAAGGTAGTAATGTGGTACCACACTGAAACAGACAATTAAACTTGTTTTCGATCAATATTTTAGAGGATAAAACCGGTTTGGTCTGAGTTAGGCCTGGGTTATGCCCGCATCTGGCTCATGATTTTACCTTCTTCGCATACTTGTTGGACAGATCCTGGGTTTTTTGGGTTTGAATCACGTAGTAATGTGGCACCACACTGAAACAGTCCATTAAACTTGGTTTCGATCAATATTTTAGAGGATCACACCGGTTAGGTCTGGGTTAGGTCTGGGTTATGCCCGCATCTGGCGCATGATTTTGCCTAGTTCGCAAATTTGTTGGCCAGATCCTGGGTTTTTTAGGGTTTCAATCACGTAGTAATGTGGTTCCACACGCAAACAGTCCACTAAACTTGGTTTCGATCAATATTTTAGAGGATAACACCTGTTAGGTCTGGGTTACGTCTGGGTAATACCCGCATCTGGCTCATGATTTTGCCTTGTCCGCGTTCTTGTTGGCCAGATCCTTGGTTTTCTCTGTTTTGAATCACGGAGTAATGGGGTACCACACTGATACAGTCAATTAAACCTGGATTCGATCCACATTTTAGAGGATAACAACGGTTAGGTCTGGGTTATGCCCGCATCTGGCGCATGATTTTGCCTTTTCCGCATTCTTGTTGGCCAGACCCTTGGTTTTCTCTGGTTTGAATCACGTAGTAATGTAGTACCACACTGAAACAGTCCATTAAACTTGGTTTCGATCAATATTTTAGAGGATAACACCGGTTAGGTCTGGGTTATGCCCGCATCTGGCTCATGATTTTGCCTTGTTCGCAATCTTGTTGGCCAGATCCTGGGTTTTTTAGGGTTTGAATCACGTAGTATCGTGGTTCCACACGCAAACAGTCCATTAAACTTGGTTTAGATCAATATTTTACAGGATAAAACCGGTTAGGTCTGTGTTAGGCCTGGGTTATGCCCGCATCTGGCTCATGATTTTGCCTTGTCCGCACTCTTGTTGGCCAGATCCTTGGTTTTCTCTGGTTTGAATCACGGAGTAATGGGGCACCACACTGAAACAGTCCATTAAACCTGGTTTCGATCCACATTGTAGAGGATAAGAACGGTTAGGTCTGGGTTACGTCTGGGTTATACCCGCATCTGGCTCATGATTTTGCCTTGTCCGCATTCTTGTTGGCCAGATCCTTGGTTTTCTCTGGTTTGAATCATGGAGTAATGGGGTACCACACTGAAACAGTCAATTAAACCTTGTTTCGATCCACATTTTAGAGGATAACAACGGTTAGGTCTGGGTTATGCCCGCATCTGGCGCATGATTTTGCCTTCTTGGCATACTTGTTGGCCAGATTCTGGGTTTCTTCGGATTTGAATCACGCAGTAATGTGGTATCACACAGTAACAGTCAATTAAACCTGGATTCGGTCAGTATTTTAGTCGGTAACACCGGTTAGGACTGGGTTAGGTCTCGGTTATGCCCGCATCTGCCTCATGATTTTGCCTTTTCCGCATTCTTGTTTGCCAGATCCTTGGGTTTCTCTGGTTTGAATCACGTAGTAATGTGGTGCCACATTGAAACAGTCAATTAAACCTGGTTTCGATCAATATTTTAGAGGATAAAATCGGTTAGGTCTGGGTTAGGTATGGGTTGTGTCCACATCTGGCTCATGATTTTGACTTTTCCGCATTCCTGTTGACCAGAACCTTGGTTTTATCTGGTTTGAATCAGGTAGTAATGTGGTACCACACTGAAACAGACAATTAAACTTGTTTTCGATCAATATTTTACAGGATAAAACCGGTTTGGTCTGAGTTAGGCCTGGGTTATGCCCGCATCTGGCTCATGATTTTACCTTCTTCGCATACTTGTTGGACAGATCCTGGGTTTTTTGGGTTTGAATCACGTAGTAATGTGGCACCACACTGAAACAGTCCATTAAACTTGGTTTCGATCAATATTTTAGAGGATCACACCGGTTAGGTCTGGGTTAGGTCTGGGTTATGCCCGCATCTGGCGCATGATTTTGCCTAGTTCGCAAATTTGTTGGCCAGATCCTGGGTTTTTTAGGGTTTCAATCACGTAGTAATGTGGTTCCACACGCAAACAGTCCACTAAACTTGGTTTCGATCAATATTTTAGAGGATAACACCTGTTAGGTCTGGGTTACGTCTGGGTAATACCCGCATCTGGCTCATGATTTTGCCTTGTCCGCGTTCTTGTTGGCCAGATCCTTGGTTTTCTCTGTTTTGAATCACGGAGTAATGGGGTACCACACTGATACAGTCAATTAAACCTGGTTTCGATCCACATTTTAGAGGATAACAACGGTTAGGTCTGGGTTATGCCCGCATCTGGCTCATGATTTTGCCTTGTTCGCAATCTTGTTGGCCAGATCCTGGGTTCTTTAGGGTTTGAATCACGTAGTATCGCGGTTCCACACGCAAACAGTCCATTAAACTTGGTTTCGATCAATATTTTAGAGGATAACACCGGTTAGGTCTGGGTTAGGTCTGGGTTATGCCCGCATCTGGCTCATGATTTTGCCTTGTTCGCAATCTTGTTGGCCAGATCCTGGGTTTTTTAGGGTTTGAATCACGTAGTATCGTGGTTCCACACGCAAACAGTCCATTAAACTTGGTTTCGATCAATATTTTAGAGGATAACACCGGTTAGGTCTGGGTTAGGTCTGGGTTATGCCCGCATCTGGCTCATGATTTTGCCTTTTCCGCATACCTGTTGGCCAGATCCTTGGTTTTCTCTGGTTTGAATCTGGTAATAATGTGGAACCAAAGTGAAACAGTCAATTAAACCTGGTTTAGATCAATATTTTAGAGGATAAAACCGGTTAGGTCTAGGTTAGGCCTGGGTTATGCCCGCATCTCGCTCATGATTTTGCCTTTTTCATGTACTTGTTGGCCAGATCTTGTGTTTTTTCGGGATGGAATCATATAGTAATGAGGTACCACACTGAAACAGTCAATTAAACCTGGATTCGGTCAGTATTTTAGTCGGTAACACCGGTTAGGACTGGGTTAGGTCTGGTTTATGCCCGCATCTCATGATTTTGCCTTTTCCGCATTCTTGTTTGCCAGATCCCCGGTTTTTTCTGGGTTTGAATCACTTAGTAATGTGGAACCACACAGTAACAGTCAATTATACCTGGATTCGGTCAGTATTTTAGTCGGTAACACCGGTTAGGACTGGGTTAGGTCTGGGTTATGCCCGCATCTGGCTCACGATTTTGCCTATTCCGCATTCTTGTTGGCCAGATCCTTGGTTTTCTCTGGTTTGAATCACGTAGTAATGTGGTACCACACTGAAACAGTCCATTAAACTTGGTTTCGATCAATATTTTAGAGGATAACACCGGTTAGGTCTGGGTTATGCCGCATCTGGCTCATGATTTTGCCTTCTTCGAATACTTGTTGGCCAGATCCTTGGTTTTTTCGGATTTGAATCACGTAGTAATGTGGCACCACGAAGTAACAGTGAATTAAACCTTGATTCGGTCAGTATTTTAGACGGTAACACCGGTTAGGCCTGGGTTAGGTCTGGGTTATGCCCCCATCTGACACATGATTTTACCTTCTTCGCATACTTGTTGGACAGATCCTGGGTTTTTTCGGGTTTGAATCACGTAGTAATGTGGAACCACACTGAAACAGTCCATTAAACTTGGTTTCGATCAATATTTTAGAGGATAACACCGTTTTGGTATGGGATAGGCCTGGCTTATGCCCGCATCTGGCTCATGATTTTACCTTCTTCGCATACTTGTTGGACAGATCCTGGGTTTTTTGGGTTTGAATCACGTAGTAATGTGGCACCACGAAGTCACAGTGAATTAAACCTGGATTCGGTCAGTATTTTAGTCGGTAACACCGGTTAGGCCTGGGTTATGTCTGGGTTATGCCCCCATCTGACTTATGATTTTACCCTCTTCGCATACTTGTTGGCCAGATCCTGTGTTTTTCCGGGTTTGAATCACGTAGTAATGTGGTACCACACTGAAACAGACAATTAAACCTGGTTTCGATCAATATTTTAGACGATAAAACCGGTTAGGTCTGGGTTAGGTCTGGGTTATGCCCGCAACTGGCTCATGAGTTTGCCTACTTCGCATACTTGTTGGACAGGTCCTGGGTTTTTTCGGGTTTGAATCACGTAGTAATGTGGTGCCTCACAGTAACAGTCAATTATACCTGGATTCGGTCAGTATATTAGTCGGTAACACCGGTTAGGACTGGGTTAGGTCTGGGTTATGCCCGCATCTGGCTCACGATTTTGCCTATTCCGCATTCTTGTTGGCCAGATCCTTGGTTTTCTCTGGTTTGAATCAGGTAGTAATGTGGTACCACACTGAAACAGTCCATTAAACTTGGTTTCAATCAATATTTTAGAGGATAACACCGGTTAGGTCTGGGTTATGCCGCATCTGGCTCATGATTTTGCCTTCTTCGCATACTTGTTGGCCAGATCCTGGGTTTTAACCTGTTTGAATCACGTAGTAATGTGGTACCACATCGAAACAGTCAACTTAACCTTTTTCGATCAATATTTTACTGGGTAACACCGGTTAGATATGGGTTAGGTCTGGGTTATGCCCGCAACTGGCTCATGAGTTTGCCTACTTCGCATACTTGTTGGACAGGTCCTGGGTTTTTTCGGGTTTGAATCACGTAGTAATGTGGTGCCTCACAGTAACAGTCAATTATACCTGGATTCGGTCAGTATATTAGTCGGTAACACCGGTTAGGACTGGGTTAGGTCTGGGTTATGCCCGCATCTGGCGCATGATTTTGCCTTCTTGGCATACTTGTTGGCCAGATTCTGGGTTTCTTCGGATTTGAATCACGCAGTAATGTGGTATCACACAGTAACAGTCAATTAAACCTGGATTCGGTCAGTATTTTAGTCGGTAACACCGGTTAGGACTGGGTTAGGTCTCGGTTATGCCCGCATCTGCCTCATGATTTTGCCTTTTCCGCATTCTTGTTTGCCAGATCCTTGGGTTTCTCTGGTTTGAATCACGTAGTAATGTGGTGCCACATTGAAACAGTCAATTAAACCTGGTTTCGATCAATATTTTAGAGGATAAAATCGGTTAGGTCTGGGTTAGGTATGGGTTGTGTCCACATCTGGCTCATGATTTTGACTTTTCCGCATTCCTGTTGACCAGAACCTTGGTTTTATCTGGTTTGAATCAGGTAGTAATGTGGTACCACACTGAAACAGACAATTAAACTTGTTTTCGATCAATATTTTACAGGATAAAACCGGTTTGGTCTGAGTTAGGCCTGGGTTATGCCCGCATCTGGCTCATGATTTTACCTTCTTCGCATACTTGTTGGACAGATCCTGGGTTTTTTGGGTTTGAATCACGTAGTAATGTGGCACCACACTGAAACAGTCCATTAAACTTGGTTTCGATCAATATTTTAGAGGATCACACCGGTTAGGTCTGGGTTAGGTCTGGGTTATGCCCGCATCTGGCGCATGATTTTGCCTAGTTCGCAAATTTGTTGGCCAGATCCTGGGTTTTTTAGGGTTTCAATCACGTAGTAATGTGGTTCCACACGCAAACAGTCCACTAAACTTGGTTTCGATCAATATTTTAGAGGATAACACCTGTTAGGTCTGGGTTACGTCTGGGTAATACCCGCATCTGGCTCATGATTTTGCCTTGTCCGCGTTCTTGTTGGCCAGATCCTTGGTTTTCTCTGTTTTGAATCACGGAGTAATGGGGTACCACACTGATACAGTCAATTAAACCTGGTTTCGATCCACATTTTAGAGGATAACAACGGTTAGGTCTGGGTTATGCCCGCATCTGGCTCATGATTTTGCCTTGTTCGCAATCTTGTTGGCCAGATCCTGGGTTCTTTAGGGTTTGAATCACGTAGTATCGCGGTTCCACACGCAAACAGTCCATTAAACTTGGTTTCGATCAATATTTTAGAGGATAACACCGGTTAGGTCTGGGTTAGGTCTGGGTTATGCCCGCATCTGGCTCATGATTTTGCCTTGTTCGCAATCTTGTTGGCCAGATCCTGGGTTTTTTAGGGTTTGAATCACGTAGTAT
This sequence comes from Colletes latitarsis, assembly GCF_051014445.1. Lineage (NCBI taxonomy): Eukaryota > Metazoa > Arthropoda > Insecta > Hymenoptera > Colletidae > Colletes > Colletes latitarsis. The sequence goes on along the minus strand of NC_135145.1, from coordinate 8,129,709 downwards.
CGTGGTTCCACACGCAAACAGTCCATTAAACTTGATTTCGATCAATATTTTAGAGGATAACACCGGTTAGGTCTGGGTTAGGTCTGGGTTATGCCCGCATCTGGCTCATGATTTTGCCTTTTCCGCATACCTGTTGGCCAGATCCTTGGTTTTCTCTGGTTTGAATCTGGTAATAATGTGGAACCAAAGTGAAACAGTCAATTAAACCTGGTTTAGATCAATATTTTAGAGGATAAAACCGGTTAGGTCTAGGTTAGGCCTGGGTTATGCCCGCATCTCGCTCATGATTTTGCCTTTTTCATGTACTTGTTGGCCAGATCTTGTGTTTTTTCGGGATGGAATCATATAGTAATGAGGTACCACACTGAAACAGTCAATTAAACCTGGATTCGGTCAGTATTTTAGTCGGTAACACCGGTTAGGACTGGGTTAGGTCTGGTTTATGCCCGCATCTCATGATTTTGCCTTTTCCGCATTCTTGTTTGCCAGATCCCCGGTTTTTTCTGGGTTTGAATCACTTAGTAATGTGGAACCACACAGTAACAGTCAATTATACCTGGATTCGGTCAGTATTTTAGTCGGTAACACCGGTTAGGACTGGGTTAGGTCTGGGTTATGCCCGCATCTGGCTCACGATTTTGCCTATTCCGCATTCTTGTTGGCCAGATCCTTGGTTTTCTCTGGTTTGAATCACGTAGTAATGTGGTACCACACTGAAACAGTCCATTAAACTTGGTTTCGATCAATATTTTAGAGGATAACACCGGTTAGGTCTGGGTTATGCCGCATCTGGCTCATGATTTTGCCTTCTTCGAATACTTGTTGGCCAGATCCTTGGTTTTTTCGGATTTGAATCACGTAGTAATGTGGCACCACGAAGTAACAGTGAATTAAACCTTGATTCGGTCAGTATTTTAGACGGTAACACCGGTTAGGCCTGGGTTAGGTCTGGGTTATGCCCCCATCTGACACATGATTTTACCTTCTTCGCATACTTGTTGGACAGATCCTGGGTTTTTTCGGGTTTGAATCACGTAGTAATGTGGAACCACACTGAAACAGTCCATTAAACCTGGTTTCGATCAATATTTTAGACGATAAAACCGGTTAGGTCTGGGTTAGGTCTGGGTTATGCCCGCAACTGGCTCATGAGTTTGCCTACTTCGCATACTTGTTGGACAGGTCCTGGGTTTTTTCGGGTTTGAATCACGTAGTAATGTGGTGCCTCACAGTAACAGTCAATTATACCTGGATTCGGTCAGTATATTAGTCGGTAACACCGGTTAGGACTGGGTTAGGTCTGGGTTATGCCCGCATCTGGCTCACGATTTTGCCTATTCCGCATTCTTGTTGGCCAGATCCTTGGTTTTCTCTGGTTTGAATCAGGTAGTAATGTGGTACCACACTGAAACAGTCCATTAAACTTGGTTTCAATCAATATTTTAGAGGATAACACCGGTTAGGTCTGGGTTATGCCGCATCTGGCTCATGATTTTGCCTTCTTCGCATACTTGTTGGCCAGATCCTGGGTTTTAACCTGTTTGAATCACGTAGTAATGTGGTACCACATCGAAACAGTCAACTTAACCTTTTTCGATCAATATTTTACTGGGTAACACCGGTTAGATATGGGTTAGGTCTGGGTTATGCCCGCATCTGGCTCATGATTTTGCCTTTTCCGCATACTTGTTGGCCAAATCCTTGGTTTTCTCTGGTTTGAATCGGGTAATAATGTGGAACCGCAGTGAAACAGTCGATTAAACCTGGTTTCGATAAATATTTTAGAGAATAACACCGGTTAGGTCTAGGTTAGGCCTGGGTTATGCCCGCATCTCGCTCATGATTTTGCCTTTTTCATGTACTTGTTGGCCAGATCTTGTGTTTTTTCGGGTTTGAAACTTATAGTAATGTGGTACCACACTGAAACAGTCAATTAAACCTGGTTTCGGTCAGTATTTTAGTCGGTAACACCGGTTGGGTCTGGGATAGGTCTGGGTTATGCCCGCATCTGGCTCACGATTTTGCATATTCCGCATTCTTGTTATCCAGATCCTTGGTTTTCTCTGGTTTGAATCACGTACTAATGTGGTGCCACATTGAAACAGTCAATTAAACCTGGTTTCGATCAATATTTTAGAGGATAAAACCGGTTAGGTCTGTGTTAGGTATGGGTTATGTCCACATCTGGCTCATGATTTTGCATTTTCCGCATTCCTGTTGACCAGAACCTTGCTTTTATCTGATTTGAATCAAGTAGTAATGTGGTACCACACTGAAACAGACAATTAAACTTGTTTTCGATCAATATTTTAGAGGATAAAACCGGTTAGGTCTGGGTTAGGCCTTGGTTATGCCCGCATCTGGCTCATGATTTTACCTTCTTCGCATACTTGTTGGACAGATCCTGGGTTTTTTTTGGATTTGAATCACGTAGTAATGTGGCACCACACTGAAACAGTCCATTAAACTTGGTTTCGATCAATATTTTAGAGGATAACACCGGTTAGGTCTGGGTTAGGTCTGGGTTATGCCCGCATCTGGCTCATGATTTTGCCTTCTTCGCAAACTTGTTGGCCAGATCCTGGGTTCCTTCGGGTTTGAATCACGTACTAATGTGGTACCACACAGTAACAGTCAATTAAACTTGGATTCGGTCAGTATTTTAGTCGGTAACACCGGTTAGGTCCGGGTTAGGTCTGGGCTATGCCCGCATCTGACTCATCATTTTGCCTTCTTCGCATACTTGTTGGCCAGATCCTGGGTTTTTTCGGGTTTGAATCACGTAGTATTGTGGTACCACTGTGAAACAGACAATTAAATCTGGTTTCGAACAATATTTTAGAGGATAAAACCGGTTAGGTATGGGTTAGGTCTAGGTTATACCCGCATCTCGCTCATGATTTTGCCTTGTTCGCATACTTGTTGGACAGGTACTGGGTTTATTCGGGTTTGAATCACGTAGTAATGTGGTGCCACACAGTAACAGTCAATTAAAGCTGGATTCGGTCAGTATTTTAGAGGATAACACAGGTTGGGTCTAGGTTAGGTCTGGGTTATGCCTGCATCTGGCTCGTCATTTCGCCTTCTTCGCATACTTGTTGGCCAGATCTTGGGTTTTTTCGGGTTTGAATCACGTAGTATTGTGGTACCATTGTGAAACAGTCAATTAAACCCGGTTTCGATCAATATTTTAGAGAATAATACCGGTTAGGTCTAGGTTAGGCCTGGGTTATGCCCGCATCTCGCTCATGATTTTGCATTTTTCATGTACTTGTTGGCCAGATCTCGTGTTTATTCGGGTTTGAATCATATAGTAATGTGGTACCACACTGATACAGTCAAGTAAACCTGGTTTCGATCAATATTTTACAGGATAACACCGGTCAGCTCTGGGTTAGGTCTGGGTTAGGCCCGCATCTGGCTCATGATTTTGCCTTCTTCGCAAACTTGTTGGCCAGATCCTTGGTTTTCTCTGGTTTGAATCACGTAGTAATGTGGTACCACACTGACACAGTCCATTAAACTTGGTTTCGATCAATATTTTAGAGGATAACACCGGTTAGGTCTGGGTTATGCCGCATCTGGCTCATGATTTTGCCTTCTTCGAATACTTGTTGGCCAGATCCTTGGTTTTTTCGGATTTGAATCACGTAGTAATGTGGCACCACGAAATAACAGTGAATTAAACCTTGATTCGGTCAGTATTTTAGACGGTAACACCGGTTAGGCCTGGGTTAGGTCTGGGTTATGCCCCCATCTGACACATGATTTTACCTTCTTCGCATACTTGTTGGACAGATCCTGGGTTTTTTCGGGTTTGAATCACGTAGTAATGTGGAACCACACTGAAACAGTCCATTAAACTTGGTTTCGATCAATATTTTAGAGGATAACACCGTTTTGGTATGGGATAGGCCTGGCTTATGCCCGCATCTGGCTCATGATTTTACCTTCTTCGCATACTTGTTGGACAGATCCTGGGTTTTTTGGGTTTGAATCACGTAGTAATGTGGCACCACGAAGTCACAGTGAATTAAACCTGGATTCGGTCAGTATTTTAGTCGGTAACACCGGTTAGGCCTGGGTTATGTCTGGGTTATGCCCCCATCTGACTTATGATTTTACCCTCTTCGCATACTTGTTGGCCAGATCCTGTGTTTTTCCGGGTTTGAATCACGTAGTAATGTGGTACCACACTGAAACAGACAATTAAACCTGGTTTCGATCAATATTTTAGACGATAAAACCGGTTAGGTCTGGGTAAGGTCTGGGTTATGCCCGCAACTGGCTCATGAGTTTGCCTACTTCGCATACTTGTTGGACAGGTCCTGGGTTTTTTCGGGTTTGAATCACGTAGTAATGTGGTGCCTCACAGTAACAGTCAATTATACCTGGATTCGGTCAGTATATTAGTCGGTAACACCGGTTAGGACTGGGTTAGGTCTGGGTTATGCCCGCATCTGGCTCACGATTTTGCCTATTCCGCATTCTTGTTGGCCAGATCCTTGGTTTTCTCTGGTTTGAATCACGTAGTAGTGTGGTACCACATCGAAACAGTCAACTTAACCTTTTTCGATCAATATTTTACTGGGTAACACCGGTTAGATATGGGTTAGGTCTGGGTTATGCCCGCATCTGGCTCATGATTTTGCCTTTTCCGCATACTTGTTGGCCAGATCCTTGGTTTTCTCTGGTTTGAATCGGGTAATAATGTGGAACCGCAGTGAAACAGTCAATTAAACCTGGTTTCGATAAATATTTTAGAGAATAACACCGGTTAGGTCTAGGTTAGGCCTGGGTTATGCCCGCATCTCGCTCATGATTTTGCCTTTTTCATGTACTTGTTGGCCAGATCTTGTGTTTTTTCGGGTTTGAGACTTATAGTAATGTGGTACCACACTGAAACAGTCAATTAAACCTGGTTTCGGTCAGTATTTTAGTCGGTAACACCGGTTAGGTCTGGGATAGGTCTGGGTTATGCCCGCATCTGGCTCACGATTTTACATATTCCGCATTCTTGTTAGCCAGATCCTTGGTTTTCTCTGGTTTGAATCACGTAGTAATGTGGTGCCACATTGAAACAGTCAATTAAACCTGGTTTCGATCAATATTTTAGAGGATAAAACCGGTTAGGTCTGGGTTAGGTATGGGTTATGTCCACATCTGGCTCATGATTTTGCATTTTCCGCATTCCTGTTGACCAGAACCTTGCTTTTATCTGATTTGAATCAGGTAGTAATGTGGTACCACACTGAAACAGACAATTAAACTTGTTTTCGATCAATATTTTAGAGGATAAAACCGGTTAGGTCTGGGTTAGGCCTTGGTTATGCCCGCATCTGGCTCATGATTTTACCTTCTTCGCATACTTGTTGGACAGATCCTGGGTTTTTTTTGGATTTGAATCACGTAGTAATGTGGCACCACACTGAAACAGTCCATTAAACTTGGTTTCGATCAATATTTTAGAGGATAACACCGGTTAGGTCTGGGTTAGGTCTGGGTTATGCCCGCATCTGGCTCATGATTTTGCCTTCTTCGCAAACTTGTTGGCCAGATCCTGGGTTCCTTCGGGTTTGAATCACGTAGTAATGTGGTACCACACAGTAACAGTCAATTAAACTTGGATTCGGTCAGTATTTTAGTCGGTAACACCGGTTAGGTCCGGGTTAGGTCTGGGTTATGCCCGCATCAGACTCATCATTTTGCCTTCTTCGCATACTTGTTGGCCAGATCCTGGGTTTTTTCGGGTTTGAATCACGTAGTATTGTGGTACCACTGTGAAACAGACAATTAAATCTGGTTTCGATCAATATTTTAGAGGATAAAACCGGTTAGGTATGGGTTAGGTCTAGGTTATACACGCATCTCGCTCATGATTTTGCCTTGTTCGCATACTTGTTGGACAGGTACTGGGTTTATTCGGGTTTGAATCACGTAGTAATGTGGTGCCACACAGTAACAGTCAATTAAAGCTGGATTCGGTCAGTATTTTAGAGGATAACACAGGTTGGGTCTAGGTTAGGTCTGGGTTATGATCAATATTTTAGAGGATAAAACCGGTTAGGTATGGGTTAGGTCTAGGTTATACCCGCATCTCGCTCATGATTTTGCCTTGTTCGCATACTTGTTGGACAGGTACTGGGTTTATTCGGGTTTGAATCACGTAGTAATGTGGTGCCACACAGTAACAGTCAATTAAAGCTGGATTCGGTCAGTATTTTAGAGGATAACACAGGTTGGGTCTAGGTTAGGTCTGGGTTATGCCTGCATCTGGCTCATCATTTTGCCTTCTTCGCATACTTGTTGGCCAGATCCTGGGTTTTTTCGGGTTTGAATCACGTAGTATTGTGGTACCATTGTGAAACAGTCAATTAAACCCGGTTTCGATCAATATTTTAGAGAATAATACCGGTTACGTCTAGGTTAGGCCTGGGTTATGCCCGCATCTCGCTCATGATTTTGCATTTTTCATGTACTTGTTGGCCAGATCTCGTGTTTATTCGGGTTTGAATCATATAGTAATGTGGTACCACACTGATACAGTCAATTAAACCTGGTTTCGATCAATATTTTAGAGGATAACACCGGTCAGCTCTGGGTTAGGTCTGGGTTAGGCCCGCATCTGGCTCATGATTTTGCCTTCTTCGCAAACTTGTTGGCCAGATCCTGGATTTTTTCGGGTTTGAATCACGTAGTAATGTGGTACCACACTGAAATAGTCAATTAAACCTGGTTTCGATCAATATTATAGAGGATAACACCGGTTAGGTCTGGCGTAGGTCTGTGTTATGCCCGCATCGGGCTCATGATTTTACCTTTTCCGCATACTTGTTGGCCAGATCCTTGGTTTTCTCTGGTTTGAATCACGTATTAATGTGGTACCACACTGAAACAGTCAATGAAACCTGGTTTCGATCAATATTTTAGAGGATAACACCGGTTAGGTCTGGGTTAGGTCTGGGTTATGCCCCCTCAGGGGCTGTGTCCGGCCAGGTGTCCGGCGCAGTACGGGGCGTAGCGACCCCGAGGTACCTGATGCTAATCACACCGTAAGCCTCCTGTTGGTCGTCGCAACGACCCATTCACAACTCCCGTTTTGATTTTGTGAATGGTACGTGACGGCAGGAGGACCGGGGGCCTTGGCTTAACCGCCTGGGCTGCGAGGATGGTAACTCTATAAATTACCCTCTAATCCTAAGTTATGGTGCGCGGCAATGGGATGCATGGTTGGGAGAGAAGGCCCAATCCCTAGCGACCACCTCCGGGGGCACCTGCCGAACCCCCGGAGTATTAGGCTTCCCCAGGCAAGGCGGCTCTGCCTGGGGTGACTTCCTTTCCGACCACTCTCGTGGGACCAAGTATGGAAGTTACTGAACCTAAACCAAACAAACGGACTGGACATTTGGATAACGGCATGGCAAGCACATCGGCAATCGACATTGTTTTTATGGACAAGGGCATGGATGGACCACATCCTGGTGGGGTTACTCCCACGGTCGGGAGCGTGAAGGTGGTTAATCCCCCGCTGGGAATCCACCTTGGGGGTCAAGCTGACCTTCTCAGAGTCAGCCCTGCCCCGGTTGTCAGCCTTGAGCGGCTAAATGCCACACAGTGGCGCAAGGCGGGGAGGAAGTCACCACCCCGCAAAAGGCATGGTGTCGGGGGCTTGGAGCTCTCGGTGAGCAGCGCAGCCCAGAGGGAAGAGGGCGACACGTCGTGCGTCGGGGAGACCATCTCCCACCCCTACCGCGACGACGACTCGCAGGATGGCGACGAATGGGCGTCAACTCCTTGCACCGGCGACGAAGCTGAGAGCGCCGACTCCAGCGAAGGCTATGGACCCGGCAAAAGGAAGAGGAAGGGCCCCGGGGCGGGAAGACCCAGGGGTATTTTCGTGGACCCAAAGAAGTTGGGTCCCGGAATGGAGGCCCTACCTAAGCAAGCAGACCTCCGCAATTTTGCGGAGGTCATGAAGTTGGACGAGCTCCTGGGCCGGCTCAAGGAGCAATTGGAGTCCGTCGTCAGGGTGGCTGACACCGCAAGCCACCTCAAGACGACGGACATCCGTGGGCTCCGTCTGGCTTCTCGGGTGGCCATGGTCAGCGCCGAAGAGCTGCACGGCAGAGCTGACCGGGCCGAAAACCCGAACAGACCGGCCCGGGAGGTAGTCATTCGCCAAGGCGAATGGGAGAGGAGGGCCAAGGCCCTCGAGAAGAGGCTGGAGGTGGCCGACTCGACTGCCACCACCCTGTCCGAAACCGTCAAGGTTAAGGACAGGGAGCTGGAACACCTCAGGCGGGAAGTGGGCCGCCTGAGGTACAAGGAGGAACAGCGGAGGCTTGCGAATGCGGGGGAAGAGGTGGCCAGCGATATGCCCCCGGACCACGAGCTGCCCTGTGTCCCTCGTCCGCGGCTGAGGGACCTCCTTCCGTCGACTTTTGCCGGGGGGGAATCAGGTATGGAGGTTGAGACCGCGGTCCCTGGACCGTCGTCAGGAGCGGGGCCCGCGCAGATTGAGGAGAGTCCCGCGTCCGGAAACCCTTTAGTCGTCATGATGACCGACGTCGTGAAAAGGGTTTCCGAGATGGCGGGACATATATCGGCCGTGGAGGGCCGTGTAGAGGCACGCCTAGAAGCGGTGTGGCGTGCTGTGTCCCGCCCGCCACTGGGGAAAAGCCCGGGGATTCCTCCAGCATCGACGGGGATGACAACGCCGACTACGGCGATAGTGCCCGATTTGACGAAGGGGAAGGCGAAAGGGACCGGGTCGACGAAACCGGTGGGCCCGAGTGCCACCGCGAAAGGACCCGCGGCCCCCACCAAATCAACGCCGCATAAGAGAGGCGCCGCCAAGTCGCAGGGTGGCACACCAGCGGCTGGAGTGGCGGTTGTGGCAAAGCCACCCACCCCAAAAGCTACGATGCCGCCAAAGGCTACGCATCGTCCCCCTCCACCACCTCCCAAGGCGGATAGCGGCAGGTCCGCTCCGTCTGCCAATTCCAAGGCGAAGTCCACCTCTGCCTCCGCTAATGATAGGCAGGGCTCCTGGGCTGAGGTGGTGAGACGGGGGAAGAAGAGGGGTAGCGAAAAGGGTGCGGCACATTCCGCGTCCTCTGCTCAGGGTGGGAAGATACCTGCAGTCGGTCGGCCAGCCGCCACTGCGGCTGCCGGCAGTAGAAAGAAGGGTGGTGCCCAGCCTGCGGCGGCCAAACTACCGAGGCTGCCGAAGAATGCGCCGCCACCGGACGTGAAGGAGAATTGGGCCCCCTCCTGAATAGGGTGATGCCCGAGATTTGCAGAGATCTCGGGATCACCGGGATGCGCCCCACCAGGGCAGTCACCGGGGCGCTTCTCTTAGCGATCCCCGGCAATAAAGGGAAAGAGAAGGCGTCTGCCCTGCGGGCGCGTCTCGAGGGGGTCCTCGAGGTGGAAGGTGTTCGGGTGGCTTGCCCCCAAAAACAGGCCGAGTTACGAGTTTCCGGCCTGTCGGAGGCAGCCACCCAGCAAGCTGTTAGGGAGGCCCTTGCCACCGCCGGGGGTTGCGGCGCTGCGGAGGTTAATGTTGGTGACCTCCGTCGGGACAGCTCGGGCATGTTCACCGCCTGGGCCCGCTGTCCCCTTCGCGCCGCAGCCAAACTCGCGAAGTCCGGCCGACTGATGGTCGGCTTCTTCGAGGCCCGGCTGGTGGTACTCGCCGCGAGGCCGCTGCAATGTCACCGCTGCCTGGAGTTTGGTCATGTCCGGCAGCGGTGCACAAGTACCGTAGATCGCAGCGGCCTCTGTTACCGTTGCGGGGGGGCCTCCCACACAGCCAGGGAGTGTACGGCCGCTCCAAAATGCCCCCTTTGTGTGGGCTTGGGGCGGCCAGCGGATCATCGCATGGGTGGGGCGGCGTGCCGTCCCCCCAAACGCAAGGGGAAGAAGGGGAAGGGTGCGGTTGTGCCCCCATCCACGGTTCCGGCTGGTGTTGAGCCGGCGCCGGTGCCCGTCGCGATGGAGGTACAAGGGGCGGCTTGTTCCCAGCCGTCCCCTGCTGTGGTGTCGGGGACTATTCCCGCCCCAGCATTTGTCCAGGCGGCAGTGAAAGTGGTGGGGTGTGCGCCCGCACCCCCGCCTTTGATGGAGATGATGGAGGTGGATTTGGCGTCATGCGACTCGGCGCCATCCACCTCCACGGAATCGGAAGGTGTACCGTCATGTGGGGGAGCTGCAGTGCCCCCACAGCAAGCAGTAATCCAGTCGCCGTGCGGGTCAGAGCCCCTTAGTAGGGGGGTGATGGCCTCGTACGGCGGCAAAGATCCAGGGCGCACGGAGGCGCCCGTAAACGCTGGAAGGGGAGGCCTGGAGGAGGCCACGGGTGAGACCCAATAATGTCTCAACACCTCCTCCAGGTCAATTTCAACCACTGCCGGGGGGCCCAGGATCTCATGCTCCAAACCCTCCGGCAGTGGAACATCGGGATTGCGGTGATCGCCGAGCCCTATAAGGTCCCAAAGCACCCAACTTGGGCGGGGGACATTAACGGGGTCTCGGCGATAACTTTTTTTTTTTTTTTTTTTTTTTTTTTTTTTTTGTCGTGGGGAAAATCTTCGAAAGACTCCCTCCCACCTCCTTGGGGAGAGGTGGGAGGGGTGTGTGGGATTCCCCGCGCCCGTACAACGACAGGCGCGGGACCTACCCACTAAAAACCCCACGGTGACCCTTCGGCACGCTTTGGGAGGATACCGGGAATCGCTCGAAGCATTCTTCCGGTATCCTCCCCGTGCCCGCGCTTTCGCGCCCATCCCCCGGGGGGACAATCGGTCCCCCCAGTAGACACACTGCCTCATAGCGGCGGGACGGGGCCACTCCATCCCGCCGCTATCCGTCCCGGGGCCGCGTTTAGTGGCGGCTGCGAGCCCCAACTCGCAACCGCCCGCGACCCCGTTTCCACCCCTCGGCGGCCGGGCGTTCATGGCCGCACCAGACCGCCGAGGGTGCCTCCCCTTGCGTCGGACCGGTAGGGGGAGGCACTCCTACCCCCAACCGGTCCGACCCGGCGCCGCCTGGCGGGAGGAGGGTCCCCTCAGGACCCCCCTCCCAGCCTAGGTCATCCGCCACGCCGAGGCGGCCGCCCGTGACGCCTCGCGACCGGGCGACGACCTCGGGCCACCGCACGAGCGCGAGCTTCAGCGGCCTCCTTCTGCAACATTACGTTCTCGCAGGAGGCCACGGCCCTCCACTTCTCCTCGCTGCCGAGCATGGCGCGCACCACGCCCGGCAGCGAGACATCCCGCCCGACGACGCCGACCAGGACACGGCGCTCCCCCTCCCACGCGGGGCATACCCCCAGGGTATGATCCGCCGTGTCCTGCTCAGCGTCGCAGTGGCAGCAACGCGCCGTCGGCTCCTTCCCTATCCGGCACAGGTATCTTCCGAAGCTGCCATGCCCGGCAAATACCTGTGCCAGCCGGTAGGTGAGGCTGCCATGGCCTCTGTCCAGCCACTCCTTCAGGAGTGGCCGAACAGCCCCGACAGTCCGGTGCCCCGCGGTTGGCAGAGCCAGCCGCTCCTGCCACGCGAGCAACACGGAGTGCCGGGCCTGGCGCTTCAAATCGCCCCAAGCAGGTTCCTGCCCGCCCGGGACCGCCCCCACCCCCGCGCGACGGTCGACGCGTTGCCGGTACATCACCGCGTGCGACCGCGCGAGCAGGTCCATGGGCGGCATCCCCGCTAGAACCGTCGCCGCCTCATGTGACATGGTCCGATACCCGCGGACGACCCTGAGCGCCATGCGCCTCTGCACCCGACGCAGCATAGTCATGCTGCGCCGGGAGGCAGCCAGGTCGTCCGCCCAGACGGGGGCCCCGTATAGGGCCACCGACTGGACCATTGCCACATAGAGGCGACGAACTCGGCCCGCCGGGCCCCCCAAGTTGGGCAGGATCCGGCCCAGAGCCGCAACCATCCTTTCCAACCGGGGGACCAGGCAGCGGAAATGCTTCTCGAAACGCCAGTGGCTATCGAGGATCAGCCCCAGATACCTGATCTGGGGCTTCACCTCGATGTCAGCCCCACCTACCCGAATCAGAGGGGGTGGCGGATCCTGCCGAGGTGAATGAAACGCAATCACCTCGGTCTTATGGACCGCCACCGTCATCCCCATCACCCTGATCTGATCGACGACGCGTTGCGACCCCTCCTCCGCGCGACGCATGGCCCTCCCCCAGTGCGCCCCGACGGCCAGCACCAGTGTGTCATCCGCATAACACACCGTGCTGACGCCGTCGGGGAGGCCGGCCCGCAACACCGAGTCGTACGCGATGTTCCACATGAGTGGCCCGAGGACCGACCCCTGCGGAACACCGCAGTACACCTCCCTCCGCATATCACCATCCCGGCCCGGATACTCGATCCACCTGCCGCGGAGATAATCCCCGACGACCGCCCTGAGACAAGGGGGGACTCGATGATATTCGAGCCCCCTCCTTATCTCTTCCCAGGGGAGGGTGTTAAAGGCATTGGCAATATCCAAGGATATTGCCAATGCCACCCCTCCCCGGGAGACGGCCGCCTCCGAGAGGGCCCTCACACGACCTATCGCGTCGATAGTCGATCGGCCCCCCCGGAAACCGAACTGGCAGTCGGCCAGACCGGGATCACCCCGCGACAGGTGCTCGACGAGGCGGGCAGCAATCACACGCTCGAAGAGCTTGCCCACCTCGTCGAGGAGACAAATGGGCCGGTATGCGGAGGGAGACTCCGCGGGCCGACCCTCCTTCCGGAGGAGGACCATCCTCGCCACCTTCCAACTGGGGGGATAGGTCGGGCACTCCAGTACCACCGGGTGCCCGCCTATCTATGTCGACTGATCGGGGATTATCTGCGGGGCAGGGTAGTCCAATATCCGGGTCGGAACAGGATGGACCAGAGAGCGGTGCACCGCGGGGTTCCACAGGGGTCGGTGCTCGGGCCGCTTCTGTGGAACTTGGCCTATGATGCGGTGCTGCGGGCTGATCTCCCCGTCGGCGTGTCGTTGGTATGTTACGCCGACGACACTCTGGTGATAGCCGGCGGGGATACGTGGAGGAGGGCCGTGGCCCTCGCGGAGGAAGGGACGGCACGAGTCGTCGCCGAGGTAGAGCGTCTGGGGTTGCGCGTGGCACCCCAGAAGACCGAGGCCATCTGGCTGTGTAATGTCAGTGGTCGGGGGCTGCCGCGGCTGGCGTCTCTAAGGGTGGGCGGAGACCAAGTCGGGGTGGGGCGCCGGATGAAGTATCTGGGCCTCACCCTCGACAGCTACTGGCGGTTCGGGCATCATTTGGAAGGGTTGGGTCCCCGTATTGAAAGGGCAGCGGCCGCGTTAGGCCGCATAATGCCCAATCTCGGGGGGCCCAACATGGCGCCACGGCGGCTGTATTTGGGAGTCGTCCGGTCCATGGCGCTTTATGGCGCGCCTATATGGGCCGGCGGTCTGATGGCAAATCGGCGGGGTGCATTTGTACTCCGCCGGTTACAGAGGTTGGTGGCCATCAGAGTCGTGCGGGGTTATCGCACGATCTCCTGCACAGCCGCCACCTTTCTGGCGGGTTCCGCGCCGTTTCACCTGCTGGCGAAAATGGACGCAGAGGTCTATCAAAGCCTCTGCGACCTTCGCCAGCGGGGCGTGGATCCGCACGGCGAGGAGGCCGCCAGGGCCCGAAGCCAGGCGCGGCGACGCGTCTATAGTCGGTGGCTGGTCTGGTCATCGAAGCCAGACCAGCGGGATGATCGCGTCGCCGCGGCGGTCCGCCCAGTGTTTTATGCCTGGGTAGGCCGTAGCTGGGGTACGCCCACATACCGCCTGACACAGGTACTGACCGGACACGGTTGCTTCGGTCGGTACCTGCATCGGATAGGGCGGGAGGCGACGGCTGCGTGCCATCACTGTAGGGGAAGGGAGGACACCGCGCAGCACACGTTGGAGTTTTGTCCAGCGTGGGCAGCGCAGCGCGGTGTCCTCGTTAGAGCGATTGGAGCGGACCTCTCGATGCCGGCTGTCATACGTGCGATGGTCGGCAGTGAGGAGGCGTGGGGGGCCATGGCCCTGTTTTGCGAGGAGGTCATGGTCGCCAAGGAAGATGCCGAGAGGGCGCGTGAGGAGGTGGGGGGCAGGCGGCGACGCCGACCGTAAGACCCTCCACCGCTCCCCGTGGCAGGGGGAGCGCGATGGGGTCGGTGATGGTGTTTTGTGGTGTGAGGTGAGGGACATTGTCCCCTTATTCCCCCTCGCACCCAGCCCATCACTGTACCAGGGGCCCGTGGCAGGGGCCCCGTCTAGCGGGGGCGGCAGTGTTAGCCGGCACCGCAGCCGTGGTCGCGATCGGGTGGGGGCCCGGTCGCGGCTAGTAGCAACGGCACGCCTGGGGGCGACGTCGCGTGTGACCGCGTGGCGTCGCCAGGGGGCAATCAGATTAGTTTGCCCCCCATTGGGGGAGGAGGATCACATCTCCTCCCCCGGGAAGGGCCCGTAATAGGGCGTTGCGCCAACGGGGAGAGTCACGGTAGTATCGCTAGTTTGGTTCCCGTGACACTCCCCAGATAAAGGGCGCAGGCGGTCACCGTGGTGTTTTAGCCGGTAAGAGTCCGGCACTACCCCGGCCTCCCCCCCAGGGAGCCGGGGTGTCCATGAGGATTTCACCACGTTAAAAAAAAAAAAAAAAAAAAAAAAGGTCTGGGTTATGCCCGCATCTGGCTCATGATTTTGCCTTCTTCGCATACTTGTTGGCCATATCCTGGGTTTTTACGGGTTTGAATCACGTAGTAATGTGGTACCACATTGAAGCAGTCAATTAAACCTTGTTTCGATCAATATTTTAGAGGATAAAACCGGTTAGGTCTGCGTTAGGTATGGGTTATGTCCACATCTGGCTCATGATTTTGGCTTTTCCGCATTCTTGTTGGCCAGATCCTTGGTTTTCTCTGGTTTGAATCACGGAGTAATGGGGTACCACACTGAAACAGACAATTAAACTTGTTTTCGATCAATATTTTACAGGATAAAACCGGTTAGGTCTGGGTTAGGTCCGGGTTATGCCCGCATCTGGCTCATGATTTTGCCTTCTTCGCATACTTGTTGGACAGATCCTGGGGTTTTTAGGGTTTGAATCACGAAGTAATGTGGTACCACACTGAAACAGTCCTTAAAACTTGGTTTCGATCAATATTTTAGAGGACAACATCGGTTAAGTCTGGGTTAGGTCTGGGTTATGCCCGTATCTGGCCCATGAATTTGCCTTTTCCGCATTCTTGTTGTTCAGATCCTTGGTTTTCTCTCGATTGAATCACGTAGTAATGTGGTACCACACTGAAACAGACAATTAAACCTGGTTTCGATCAATATTTTAGAGGATAACACCGGTTAGGTCTGGGTGAGGTCTGGGTTATGCCCGCATCTGGCTCATGATTTTGCCTTCTGCGCATACTTGTTGCGCAGATCCTGGGTTTTTTCGGTTTTGAATCACGTAGTAGTGTGGTACCACATTGAAACATTCAATTAAACCTTGTTTCGATCAATATTTTAGAGGATAAAACCGGTTAGGGCTGCGTTAGGTATGGGTTATGTCCACATCTGGCTCATGATTTTGCATTTTCCGCATTCCTGTTGGCCAGAACCTTGGTTTTCTCTTGTTTGAATCACGTAGTAATGTGGTACCACACTGAATCAGTCAATTAAACCTGGTTTCCATCAATATTTCAGATGATAAAACCGGTTAGTTCTGGGATAGGTCTTGGTTATGCCCGCATCTGGCTCATGATTTTGCCTTTTCCGCATTCTTGTTGGCCAGATCCTTGGTTTTCTCTGTTTTGAATCACGAAGTAATGTGGTAGCACACTGAAACAGACAATTAAACCTGGTTTCGATCAATATTTTAGAGAATAACACCGGTTAGGTCTGGGTTTGGTCTGGGTTATGCCCGCATCTGGCTCATGATTTTGCCTTGTTCGCATACATGTTGGCCAGATCCTAGGTTGTTTCGGGTTTGAATCACGTAGTAATGTGGTACCACGCAGTAACAGTCAATTAAACCTGGATTCGGCCAGTATTTTAGTCGGTACCACCGGTTAGGTCCGGGTTAGGTCTGGGTTATGCCCGCATCTGACTCATCATTTTGCCTTCTTCGCATACTTGTTGGACATATCCTGGGTTTTTACGGGTTTGAATCACGTAGTAATGTGGTACCACATTGAAGCAGTCAATTAAACCTTGTTTCGATCAATATTTTAGAGGATAAAACCGGTTAGGTCTGGGTTAGGTATGGGTTATGTCCACATCTGGCTCATGATTTTGGCTTTTCCGCATTCTTGTTGGCCAGATCCTTGGTTTTCTCTGGTTTGAATCACGGAGTAATGGGGTACCACACTGAAACAGACAATTAAACTTGTTTTCGATCAATATTTTACAGGATAAAACCGGTTAGGTCTGGGTTAGGTCCGGGTTATGCCCGCATCTGGCTCATGATTTTGCCATCTTCGCATACTTGTTGGCCAGATCCTGGGTTTTTTCGGGTTTGAATCACGTAGTAATGTGGTACCACACTGAAACAGTCAATTAAACCTGGTCTCGACCAATATTTTAGAGGATAAAACCGGTTAGGTCTGGGTGAGGTCTGGGTTATGCCCGCATCTGGCTCATGATTTTGCCTTCTGCGCATACTTGTTGGGCAGATCCTGGGTTTTTTCGGTTTTGAATCACGTAGTAATGTGGTACCACATTGAAACATTCAATTAAACCTTGTTTCGATCAATGTTTTAGACGATAAAACCGGTTAGGTCTGCGTCAGGTATGGGTTACGTCCACATCTGGCTCATGATTTTGCATTTTCCGCATTCCTGTTGGCCAGAACCTTGGTTTTCTCTTGTTTGAATCACGTAGTAATGTGGTACCACACTGAATCAGTCAATTAAACCTGGTTTCCATCAATATTTCAGATGATAAAACCGGTTAGTTCTGGGATGGGTCTTGGTTATGCCCGCATCTGGCTCATGATTTTGCCTTTTCCGCATTCTTGTTGGCCAGATCCTTGGTTTTCTCTGGTTTGAATCACGTAGTAATGTGGTAGCACACTGAAACAGACAATTAAACCTGGTTTCGATCAATATTTTAGAGAATAACACCGGTTAGGTCTGGGTTAGGTCTGGGTTAGGTCTGTGTTATGCCCGCATCTGGCTCATGATTTTGCCTTGTTCGCATACATGTTGGCCAGATCCTAGGTTTATTCGGGTTTGAATCACGTAGTAATGTGGTACCACGCAGTAACAGTCAATTAAACCTGGATTCGGCCAGTATTTTAGTCGGTACCACCGGTTAGGTCCGGGTTAGGTCTGGGTTATGGCCGCATCTGACTCATCATTTTGCCGTCTTCGCATACTTGTTGGCCAGATCCTGGGTTTTTTCGGGTTTGAATCACGTAGTATTGTGGTACCACACTGAAACAGACAATTAAACCTGGTTTCGATCAATATTTTAGTGGATAACACCGGTCAGCTCTGGGTTAGGTCTGGGTTATGCCCGCATCTGGCTCATGATTTTGCCCTTTCCGCATTCTTGTTGGCCAGATCCTTGGTTTTCTCTGGTTTGAATCACGGAGTAATGGGGTACCACACTGAAACAGACAATTAAACCTGGTTTCGATCAATATTTTAGAGGATAACACCGGTTAGGTCTGGCTTATGCCCGCATCTGGCTCATGATTTTACCTTCTTCGCATAGTTATTTGGCAAATCCTGGGTTTTTTCGGGTTTGAATCACGTAGTAATGTGGTACAACACTGAAACAGTCCATTAAACTTGGTTTCGATCAATATTTTAGAGGATAACACCGGTTAGGTCTGGGTGAGTTCTGGGTTATGCCCGCATCTGGCTCATGATTTTGCATTTTCCGCATTCCTGTTGACCAGAACCTTGGTTTTATCTGGTTTGAATCACGTAGTAATGGGGTACCACACTGAAACAGACAATTAAACCTGGTTTCGATGAATATTTTAGAGGATAAAACCGGTTAGGTCTGGGTTAGGCCTGGGTTATGCCCTCATCTGGCTCATGATTTGCCTTCTTCGCATACTTGTTGGCCAGATCCTGGGTTTTTTCGGGTTTGAATCTCGTAGTCATGTGGAACCACACAGTAACAGTCAATTATACCTGGATTCGGTCAGTATTTTAGTCGGTAACACCGGTTAGGTCTGGGTTAGGTCTGGGTTATGCCCTCAGGGGCTGTGTCCGGCCAGGTGTCCGGCGCAGTACGGGGCGTAGCGACCCCGAGGTACCTGATGCTAATCACACCGTAAGCCTCCTGTTGGTCGTCGCAACGACCCATTCACAACTCCAGTTTTGGTTTTGTGAATGGTACGTGGCGGTAGGAGGACCGGGGGCCTTGGCTTAACCGCCTGGGCCGCGAGGATGGTAACTCTATAAATTACCCTCTAATCCTAAGTTATGGTGCGCGGCGATGGGATGCATGGTTGGGAGAGAAGGCCCAATCCCTAGCGACCACCTCCGGGGGCACCTGCCGAACCCCCGGAGTATTAGGCTTCCCCAGGCATGGCGGCTCTGCCTGGGGTGACCTCCATTCCGACCACACTCGTGGGAACAGTAATGGACATTAATGACTCTCAAATTAGCAACCGGACTGGAAATTTGGAAAACGGAATGGCACGTGTATCGGCAGACGAGATTGGTTTATTGAACAATAATATGGATGGACCACTTCCTGGTGGGGTTAAACCCACGGTCAGGAGTGTGCAGGTGGTGAATCCCCCGTTGGGGGTCCACCTGGAGGGTGATGTTGACCTAGTCAGGGTCGGTCCCGCTCCTGTTGTCAGCCTAGAGCGGGTAAATGTCACGGAGTGGCGTAAGGCGGGGAGGGAGTCACCTCCCCGCAAGAGGCATGATGCCGTGGGATCGCTGCCTTCGATGGGCGGCGCAGCCCAGAGGAAAGATGAGGGGACGGTATGCGTTGGGAAGACCATCTCCCACACCCTCGACGACGACGACTCGCAGGATGGCGACGAGTGGGCGCTGAATCCTTGCACCGGTGACGAAGCTGAGAGTGGCGACTCCAGCGAGGGTTATGGTCCCGGTAAGAGAAAGAGGAAGGGCCCCGGGGCTGGAAGACCCAGGGTATCTTCGTGGACCCCAAAAAGTTGGGTCCCGGGATGAAGGCCCTGCCGAAGCAGGCAGACCTCCGCAACATTGCGGAGGTCATGAAATCGGACGAGCTCCTGGGTCGGCTCAAGGAGCAACTAGAGTCCGTCGTCAAGGTGGCAGACACCGCAAGCCACCTTAAGACGACGGACATCCGTGGGCTCCGCTTGGCAGCGAGGGTGGCTATGGTCAGCGCCGAAGAACTTCACGGCAGAGCTGACCGTGCCGAAAATCCCAATAGGCCGGCCCGGGAGGTAGTCATTCGCCAGGGCGAGTGGGAGAGGAGGGCCAAGGCCCTCGAGAAGAGGTTGGAGGTGGCGGTCAAGACCGCCACAACCCTGTCCGAGACCGTGAGAGTTAAGGACAGGGAGCTGGAGCACCTCAGGCGGGAAGTGGGCCGCCTGAGGTATAAGCAGGAGCAGCGGAGGCTGCTTCGGAAGGGGGAGGAGTTGGCCAGCGAGACGCCACCGGACCATGAATTGCCGTGTGTCCCTCGACCCCGGCGGAAGGATCTCCTTCCGTCAACATTTGCCGGGGAGGACACCGGCATGGAGGTCGAGACGTCGGTCGCAGGACCGTCGTCTGCAGCACGGTCTGCCCCGATTGAGGAGGAGAGTCCCGCGTCCGGAAACCCTTTGATGGTCATGATGACCGAAGTCGTCAAAAGGGTTTCCGAGATGGCGGGACACATATCGGCTGTCGAGAGCCGTTTCGACGCCCGTTTTGAGGCGGTGTGGCGGGCAGTGTCTCGCCCGCCGCTCGGGAATGTTCCGCTGCCCCCTTCCGCATCCGTGAGAGCGGCTCCGCCGGCTATGGCGAAAGTGCTGGAGGCGCCAAAAGGGAAGGCGAAGGGAACTGCGGTGACGAAATCGGGCAGCACCCCCAAGAAGAGAGATGCCGCCAAGGCCCAAGGAGGTACAGCAGTGGCCAGTGGGGCGGGCGTGGCGAATTCACCCGCCCCGAAATCTGCGATGCCGCCGAAGGCAACGCATCGTCCCCCTCCACCACCTCCCAAGGCGGATAGCGGCAGGTCCGCACCGCCAGCCAACTCCAAGGCAAAGTCCACCCCTGCTCCTGCCAACGATGGGCAGGGCTCCTGGGCTGAGGTGGTGAGGAGGGGGAAGAAGAGGGGTAGTGAAAAGGGTGCGGCACCTTCCGCGGCTTCCTCTAAGGGCGGCAAGATACCCGCTGCCAGTCGGCTAGCCGCCACTACGGCTGCGGGCAGTAAAAAGAAGGGTGGTGTCCAGGTTCCGGCGGCCAAACTGCCGAGGCTGCCGAAGAATGCGGCAGTCTCGGTGACCGCCGCCTCCGGACGAGAAGGAGATTTGGGCCCCCTCCTCAATAGGGTGATGCCCGAGATTTGCAAAGATCTCGGGCTCACCGGGATGCGCCCCACCAGGGCAGTTACCGGGGCGCTATTGCTAGCGATCCCCGGTGAGAAGGGGAAAGAAAAGGCGACCGCCCTGAGGGCGCGTCTTGAGGGGGCCCTCCAGGTCGAGGGTGTTCGGGTGGCTTGCCCCCAAAAACAGGCCGAGTTAAGGGTGTCCGGCCTGTCGGAGGCAGCCACCCAGCAGGCTGTCAGGGAGGCCCTTGCCACAGCCGGGGGTTGCGGCGCTGCGGAGGTAAACGTTGGTGACCTCCGCCGGGACAGCTCGGGCATGTTTACTGCCTGGGCCCGCTGTCCCCTTCGCGCCGCAACCAAGCTCGCGAAGTCCGGCCGATTAATGGTCGGCTTCTTCGAGGCCCGGCTGGCAGTACTCGCAGCGAGGCCGCTGCAGTGCCACCGCTGCCTGGAGTTCGGACATGTCCGGCAGCGGTGCACCAGCACTGTCGATCGCAGCGGCCTCTGTTACCGCTGCGGAGGGGCCTCCCACACCGCACGGGAGTGCACGGCCGCCCCTAAATGCCCCCTTTGTGTGGGCTTGGGGCGGCCAGCGGATCACCGCATGGGTGGGGCGGCGTGCCGTCCCCCCAAACGCAAGGGGAAGAAGGCGAAAGGGTCGAGTGTGACCCCACCCACGGTGCCGGCTGGTGTTGAGCCGGCGCCGGTGCCCGTCGCGATGGAGGTCCAAGGGGCGGCTTGTACCCAGCCGTCCCCAGCTGTGGTGTCGGGTGCTATACCCGCCCCAGCCTCTGTTGTGACGGGAGGGGTGGTGGTGGCGGGAGTGACCGCCCCGCAGACAGTGACGGAGATGATGGAGGTGGATGTGGCGCCTTGCGACTCGGCGCCCACCACCTCCACGAAGTCGGAATGCATTTTGTCCGGGGGTGGCCCTGCAGAGTCCCCACTCCAATCGACATCCCAGCCGCCGTGCGGGTCAGAGCCCCTTAGTCGGGGGGTGATGGCCTCGTACGGCGGCAAAGATCCGGGGCGCACAGAGGCGTCCATAAGCACTGGAAGGGGAGGCCTGGAGGAGGCCGCGGGTGAGACCCGATAATGTCTCACCGCCTCCTCCAGGTAAATTTGAACCACTGCCGGGGGGCTCAGGATCTCATGCTCCAAACCCTCCGGCAGTGGAACATCGGGATGGCCGTGATCGCCGAGCCCTACCGTGTCCCCAAACACCCCGCTTGGGTGGGGGATCTTAACGGGGTCTCGGCGATCACCTGGCAGTACGGGCGCGGCACGTTGCCGTGCCCCGTAGTGGGGAGGGGCCACGGTTTCGTGGCGGTGAAGTGGGGGGAACTCGTGGTTGCCGGGTGTTACGCGTCGCCCGCTATGGGCCTCAGCGAATTTGAGGCGTACCTCGACGAGGTGGGGAGATGCATCTCCCCACATCTCGCCAGTGGGGTACTCGTCCTGGGCGATTTTAATGCCCACGCTGCAGCCTGGGGCTGCCCCAGGACGACCGTGAAGGGCGACGCGATGCTCGAATGGGCGGCGGGTCACGGCCTCGTAGTTTTGAATCAAGGGGCCGTGAGCACGTGCGTGCACGCGCGGGGCGAGTCGATCGTCGACATATCGTTGGGGAGCCCCGCCATAGCACGCCGTGTGTCCGACTGGAGGGTCGCGGAAGAGGTGGCCACGTTAAGCGACCACCTCTACATTACGTTTTCCGTATCCGCGACCCCCGGCTTAAATGGACCCCGCCAACCGGGCAGGGATGCACACCCGGCGCCACGCTGGTCCGCCAAGAGGCTGGACCCGGACGCCCTTGCGATGGCAGCCTCCGTTGTGGCATGGCAGGAGATGCCACGCCGGACCCTCGGCAATCCATCTGTCGGGGCGCGTTGGTTCCGGGAGACTATGACGTCGTTGTGTGACGCAGTCATGCCCCGGGCCACCGCCCCGAGCCGAGGGGGGTCCGTGTACTGGTGGTCGGGCGAGATCGAGGATTTACGCACTCGGTGCGTTATCGCCCGACGCCGGTACACCCGCGCCAGGAGACGGCGCGGGGCGACGGAGGCAGAGGTGGTGGGGTTGCGCGGGGAATTTTCCCTGGCGCGAAGAACCCTCCGCCGGGCCATCGCGACCGCGAAAGCCCAGGCATGGACGGAGCTCCTCGGGTCTCTGGATGCAAATCCATGGGGGCGCCCTTATCATATGGTCGTAGGGAAGATGCGATCATGGGCGCCCCCGATCACAGAGAGCCTCGACCCCCAGCTGCTCGGGGAAACTATGCGCGTCCTCTTCCCCGCTGGGGGAGAGGCGTTCCTGCATCCCCCCGAGCCACAGCCGGATCACCCGCCTTGGTGGTCCGACGAACTGGGGGTCTCCGAGGAGGAGCTAGCTAGGGCCGTCCGGAGAATGGCTGCCAAGAAGACGGCGCCAGGACCGGACGGCATACCCGGCAAGGCCTGGGCAGTAGCGGTGGGCGTTTTGGGTGGCGGGTTGATACGCGTCTTCGACGCGTGCCTCCAGACCGGTCAGTTCCCCCCCATATGGAAGGTGGCGAGGTTGGTCCTCCTCCACAAGCCAGGGAAGCCCGCGGATTCTCCATCCGCGTTCCGACCCATTTGTCTGTTGGACGAGGCTGGGAAACTCCTCGAGCGGGTCATTGTATCCCGTCTCGAGGGGCATCTGTCCCGCGTCGGCCCTGATCTGGCCGACCGACAGTTCGGCTTTCGCCGGGGCCGCTCCACTGTCGACGCCATAGCGACCGTGCGGACCCTGGCGGAATCGGCAATCTCCCGGGGGGGTGTGGCGTTGGCAGTCTCGTTGGACATAGCCAACGCCTTTAACACCGTCTCCTGGGGGGCGATAGGTCGGGCACTCCAGTACCACCGGGTGCCCGCCTATCTGTGTCGACAGATCGGGGACTATCTGCGGGGCAGGGTAGTCCAATATCCGGGTCGGAACGGGATGGAGCAGAGAGCTGTGCACCGCGGCGTTCCACAGGGGTCGGTCCTCGGGCCGCTCCTGTGGAACTTGGCGTATGACGCGGTGCTGCGGGCTGACCTCCCCGTCGGCGTGTCGTTGGTTTGTTATGCCGACGACACCCTGGTGATAGCCGGCGGGGATACGTGGTGGAGGGCCGTGGCCCTCGCGGAGGAAGGGACGGCACGAGTCGTCGCCGAGGTAGAGCGTCTGGGGTTGCGCGTGGCACCCCAAAAGACCGAGGCCATCTGGCTGTGTAACGTCAGTGGTCGAGGGGTGCCGCGCCAGGCGTCTCTACGGGTGGGTGGAGCCCAAGTCGGGGTGGGGCGCCGGATGAAGTACCTGGGCCTCACCCTCGACAGCTACTGGCGGTTCGGGCATCATTTGGAAGGGTTGGGTCCCCGTATTGAAAGGGCAGCGGCCGCGTTAGGTCGCATAATGCCCAATCTCGGGGGACCCAACATGGCGGCACGGCGGCTGTATTTGGGAGTCATCCGGTCCATGGCGCTTTATGGCGCGCCTATATGGGCCGGCGGTCTGATGGCCAATCGGCGGGGTGCATTTGTACTCCGTCGGTTACAGAGGTTGGTCGCCATCAGAGTCGTGCGGGGTTATCGCACGATCTCCGACACAGCCGCCACCTTGCTGGCGGGTTCCGCACCGTTTCACCTGCTGGCGAAAATGGACGCAGAGGTCTATCAAAACCTCTGCGACCTTCGCCAGCGGGGTGTGGACCCGCACGGCGAGGAGGCCGCCAGGGCCCGAAGCCAGGCGCGGCGACGCGTCTATAGTCGGTGGCTGGTCTGGTTATCCAAGCCAGACCAGCGGGATGATCGCGTCGCCGCGGCGGTCCGCCCAGAGTTTTATGCCTGGGTGGGCCGTAGCTGGGGTACGCCCACCTACCGCCTGACACAGGTACTGACCGGACACGGTTGCTTCGGTCGGTACCTGCATCGGATAGGGCGGGAGGCGACGGCTGCGTGCCATCATTGCAGGGGAAGGGAGGACACCGCGCAGCACACGCTGCAGTTTTGCCCGGCGTGGGCAGCGCAGCGCGGTGTCCTTATTAGAGCGATTGGAGCGGACCTCTCGCTGCCGGCCGTCATTCGTGCGATGGTCGGCAGTAAGGAGGCGTGGGCGGCCATGGCCTTGTTTTGTGAAGAGGTCATGGCCGCGAAGGAGGACGCCGAAAGGGCGCGAGAGGAGGTGGGGGGCAGGCGGCGACGCCGACCGTAAAACCCTCCACCGCTCCCCGTGGCAGGGGGAGCGCGAAGGGGTCGGTGATGGTGTTTGTGGTGCGAGGTGAGGGACTTTATCCCCTCATTCCCCCTCGCACCCAGCCTATCACCGGACCGGGGGCCCGTGGTAGGGGCCCCGTCTAGCGGGGGCGGCAGTGTTAGCCGGCCCCGCAGCCGTGGTCGCGATCGGGTGGGGGCCCGGTCGCGGCTAGTAGCAACGGCGCGAGTGGGGGCGACGTCGCCGGGGGGCAATCAGTTTAGTTTGCCCCCCATTGGGGGAGGAGGATCGCTTCTCCTCCCCCGGGAAGGGCCCGTAGTAGGGTGTTGCGCCAACGGGGAGAGTCACGGTAGTATCGCTAGTTTGGTTCCCGTGACTCTCCCCAGATAAAGGGCGCAGGCGGTCACCGTGGTGTTTTAGCCGGTAAGAGTCCGGCACTACCCCGGCCTCCCCCCCAGGGAGCCGGGGTGTCCATGAGGATTTCACCACGTTAAAAAAAAAAAAAAAAAAAAAAAAAGGTCTGGGTTATGCCCGCATCTCATGATCATGCTTTTCCGCATTCTTGTTTGCCAGATCAATGGTATTCTCTGTTTTGAATCACGGAGTAATGGGGTACCACACTGAAACAGTCAATTAAACCTGGTTTCGATCCACATTTTAGAGGATAACAACGTTTAGGTCTGGGTTATGCCCGCATCTGGCGCATGATTTTGCCTTCTTCGCATACTTGTTGGCCAGATTCTGGGTTTTTTCGGATTTGAATCACGCAGTAATGTGGTACCACACAGTAACAGTCAACTAAATCTGGATTCGGTCAGTATTTTAGTCGGTAACATCGGTTAGGTCTGGGTTAGGTCTGGGTTATGCCCGCATCTGGCTCACGATTTTGCCTTTTCCGCATTCTTGTTGGCCAGATCCTTGGTTTTCTCTGGTTTGAATCACGTAGTAATGTGGTACCACACTGAAACAGACAATTAAACCTGGTTTCGATCAATATTTTAGAGAATAACACCGGTTAGGTCTGGGTTAGGTCTGGGTTATGCCCGCATCTGGCTCATGATTTTGCCTTCTTCGCAAACTTGTTGGCCAGATCCTGGGTTCTTTCGGGTTTGAATCACGTAGTAATGTGGTACCACACAGTAACAGTCAATTAAACCTGGATTCGGTCAGTATTTTAGTCGGTAACACCGGTTAGGTCCGGGCTAGGTCTGGGTTATGCCCGCATCTGACTCATCATTTTGCCTTCTTCGCATACTTGTAGGCCAGATCCTGGGGTTTTTCGGGTTTGAATCACGTAGTATTGTGGTACCACTGTGAAACAGTCAATTAAACCTGGTTTCGATCAATATTTTAGAGAATAACACCGGTTAGGTCTAGGTTAGGCCTGGGTTATGCCCGCATCTCGCTCATGATTTTGCCTTTTTCATGTACTTGTTGGCCAGATCCTGGGTTCTTTCGGGTTTGAATCACGTAGTAATGTGGTACCACACAGTAACAGTCAATTAAACCTGGATTCGGTCAGTATTTTAGTCGGTAACACCGGTTAGGTCTGGGATAGGTCTGGGTTATGCCCGCATCTGGCTCACGATTTTGCCTACTCCGCATTCTTGTTGGCCAGATCCTTGGTTTTCTCTGGTTTGAATCACGTAGTAATGTGGAACCACACTGAAACAGACAATTAAACCTGGTTTCGATCAATATTTTAGAGATTAACACCGGTTAGGTCTGGGTAAGGTCTGGGTTATGCCCGCATCTGGCTCACGATTTTGCCTACTCCGCATTCTTGTTGGCCAGATCCTTTGTTTTCTCTGGTTTGAATCACGCAGTAATGTGGTACCACACTGAAACAGTCCATTAAACTTGGTTTCGATCAATGTTTTAGAGCATGACACCGGTTTGGTATGGGATTGGCCAGGCTTATGCCCGCATATGGCTCATGATTTTGCCTTTTTCATGTACTTGTTGGCCAGATCTAGTGTTTTATCGGGTTTGAATCATATAGTAATGTGGTACCACACTGAAACAGTCAATTAAACCTGGATTCGGTCAGTATTTTAGTCGGTAACACCGGTTAGGTCTGGGATAGGTCTGGGTTATGCCCGCATCTGGCTCATGATTTTGCCTTGTTCGCATACTTGTTGGACAGGTACTGGGTTTATTCGGGTTGGAATCACGTAGTAATGTGGCACCACGCAGTAACAGTCAATTAAACCTGGAATCGGTCAGTATTTTAGTCGGTAACACCGGTTAGGTATGGGTTAGGTCTAGGTTATACCCGCATCTCGCTCATGATTTTGCATTTTCCGCATACTTGTTGGCCAGATCGTTGGTTTTCTCAGATTTGAATCACGTAGTGATGTGGTACCACAGCGAAACAGTCAATGAAACCTGGTTTCGATCAATATTTTAGAGGATAACACCGGTTAGGTCTGGGTTAGGTCTGGCTTATGCCCGCATCTGGCTCATGATTTTGCCTTCTTCGCATACTTGTTGGCCAGATCCTGGGTTTTTTCCTGTTTGAATCACGTAATAACGTGGTACCACAGTGAAACAGTCAATTAAACATGTATCGATCAATATTTTAGAGGATAACACCGGTTGGGTCTAGGTTAGGCCTGGGTTATGCCCGCATCTCGCTCATGATTTTGTCTTTTTCATATACTTGTTGGCCAGATCTCGTGTTTATTCGTGTTTGAATCATATAGTAATGTGGTACCACACTGATACAGTCAATTAAACCTGGTGTCGATCAATATTTTAGAGGATAACACCGATCAGCTCTGGGTTAGGTCTGGGTTATGCCCGCATCTAACTCATGATTTTGCCTTCTTCGCATACTTGTTGGCCAGATCCTTGGTTTTTTCGTGTTTGAAGCACGTAGTAATGTGGTACCACGAAGTAACAGTGAATCAAACCTGGATTCGGTCAGTATTTTAGTCGGTAACACCGGTTAGGCCTGGATTGGGTCTGGGTCATGCCCCCTTCTTGCTCATGATTTTGCATTTTCCGCATTCTTGTTGTTCAGATCCTTGGCTTTCTCTGGATTGAATCACGTAGTACCGTGGTACCACACTGAAACAGACAATTAAACCTGGTTTCGATAAATATTTTAGAGGATAACACCGGTTAGGTCTGGGTTATGCCCGCATCTGGCTCACGATTTTACCTTCTTCGCATACTTGTTGGGCAGATCCTGGGTTTTTTCGGGTTTGAATCACGTAGTAATGTGGTACAACACTGAAACAGTCCATTAAACATGGTTTCGATCAATATTTTAGAGGATAACACCGGTTAGGTCTGGGTGAGGTCTGGGTTATGCCCGCATCTGGCTCATGATTTTGCCTTCTGCGCATACTTGTTGGCCAGATCCTGGGTATTCTCGGTTTTGAATCACGTAGTAATGTGGTACCACACTGAAACAGACAATTAAACCTGGTTTCGATCAATACTTTAGAGAATAACACCGGTTAGGTCTGGGTTAGGTCTGGGTTTGGTCTGGGTTATGCCCGCATCTGGCTCATGATTTTGCCTTCTTCGCAAACTTGTTGGCCAGATCCTGGGTTCTCTCGGGTTTGAATCACGTAGTAATGTGGTACCACATTGAAACATTCAATAAAACCTGGTTTCGATCAATATTTTAGAGAATAACACCGGTTAGGTCTGGGTTAGGTCTGGGTTATGTCTGTGTTATGCCCGCATCTGGCTCATCATTTTGCCTTCCTCGCATACTTGTTGGCCAGATCCTGGGTTTTTTCGGGTTTGAATCACGTAGTATTGTGGTACCACACTGAAACAGACAATTAAACCTGGTTTCGATCAATATTTTAGAGGATAACACCGGTCAGCTCTGGGTTAGGTCTGGGTTATGCCCGCATCTGGCTCATGATTTTGCCCTTTCCGCATTCTTGTTGGCCAGATCCTTGGTTTTCTCTGGTTTGGATCACGGAGTAATGGGTCACCACACTGAAACAGACAATTAAACCTGGTTTCGATCAATATTTTAGAGGATAAAACCGGTTAGGTCTGGGTTAGGTATGGGTTATGTCCACATCTGGCTCATGATTTTGCATTTTCCGCATTCCTGTTGACCAGAACCTTGGTTTTATCTGGTTTGAATCAGGTAGTTATGTGGTATCACACTGAAACAGTCCATTAAACTTGGTTTCGATCATTATTTTAGAGGATAACACCTGTTAGGTCTAGGTTATGTCGCATCTGGCTCATGATTTTGCCTTCTTCGCATACTTGTTGGCCAGATCCTTGGTTTTTTCGGGTTTGAATCACGTAGTAATGTGGTACCACGAAGTCACAGTGAATTAAACCTGGATTCGGTCAGTATTTTAGTCGGTAACACCGGTTAGGCCTGGGTTAGGTCTGGGTTATGCCCCCATCTGACTCATGATTTTACCCTCTTCGCATACTTGTTGGACAGATCCTGGGTTTTGTCGGGTTTGAATCACGTAGTAATGTGGTACCACACTGAAACTGTCCATTAAACTTGGTTTTCGATCAATATTTTAGAGGATAACACCGGTTAGGTCTGGGATAGGTCTGGGTTATGCCCGCATCTGGCTCATGATTTTGCCTTCTGCGCATACTTGTTGGCCAGATCCTGGGTTTTTACGGGTTTGAATCACGTAGTAATGTGGTGCCACATTGAAACAGTCAATTAAACCTGGTTTCGATCAATATTTCAGAGGATAAAACCGGTTAGGTCTGGGTTAGGTATGGGTTATGTCCACATCTGGCTCATGATTTTGCATTTTCCGCATTCCTGTTGACCTGAACCTTGGTTTTATCTGGTTTGAATCAGGTAGTAATGTGGTACCACACTGAAACAGACAATTAAACTTGTTTTCGATCAATATTTTAGAGGATGAACCCGGTTAGGTCTGGGTTAGGCCTGGGTTATGCCCGCATCTGGCTCATGATTTTACCCTCTTCGCATACTTGTTGGACAGATCCTGGGTTTTGTCGGGTTTGAATCACGTAGTAATGTGGTACCACACTGAAACTGTCCATTAAACTTGGTTTTCGATCAATATTTTAGAGGATAACACCGGTTAGGTCTGGGATAGGTCTGGGTTATGCCCGCATCTGGCTCATGATTTTACCTTCTTCGCATACTTGTTGGACAGATCCTTGGTTTTTTGGGTTTGAATCACGTAGTAATGTGGCACCACACTGAAACAGTCCATTAAACTTGGTTTCGATCAATATTTTAGAGGTTAACACCGGTTAGGTCTGGGTTAGGTCTGGGTTATGCCCGCATCTGGCTCATGATTTTGCCTAGTTCGCAAACTTGTTGGCCAGATTCTGGGTTTTTTAGGGTTTGAATCACGTAGTAATGTGGCACCACACTGAAACAGTCCATTAAACTTGGTTTCGATCAATATTTTAGAGGATGAACCCGGTTAGGTCTGGGTTACGTCTGGGTTATACCCGCATCTGGTTCATGATTTTGCCTTGTCCGCATTCTTGTTGGCCAGATCCTTGGTTTTCTCTGTTTTGAATCACGGAGTAATGGGGTACCACACTGAAACAGTCAATTAAACCTGGTTTCGATCCACATTTTAGAGGATAACAACGTTTAGGTCTGGGTTATGCCCGCATCTGGCGCATGATTTTGCCTTCTTCGCATACTTGTTGGACAGGTACTGGGTTTATTCGGGTTGGAATCACGTAGTAATGTGGCACCACACAGTAACAGTCAATTAAACCTGGATTCGGTCAGTATTTTAGTCGGTAACACCGGTTAGGTATGGGTTAGGTCTAGGTTATACCCGCATCTCGCTCATGATTTTGCATTTTCCGCATACTTGTTGGCCAGATCGTTGGTTTTCTCTGATTTGAATCACGTAGTGATGTGGTACCACAGCGAAACAGTCAATGAAACCTGGTTTCGATCAATATTTTAGAGGATAACACCGGTTAGGTCTGGGTTAGGTCTGGCTTATGCCCGCATC
Organism: Colletes latitarsis; assembly: GCF_051014445.1. Classification (NCBI taxonomy): domain Eukaryota; kingdom Metazoa; phylum Arthropoda; class Insecta; order Hymenoptera; family Colletidae; genus Colletes; species Colletes latitarsis. Next base: position 8,099,025 of record NC_135145.1, on the reverse strand, counting down.
TGGCTCATGATTTTGCCTTCTTCGCATACTTGTTGGCCAGATCCTGGGGTTTTCGGGTTTGAATCACGTAGTAATGTGGCACCACACTGAAACAGTCCATTAAACTTGGTTTCGATCAATATTTTAGAGGATGATCCCGGTTAGGTCTGGGTTAGGCCTGGGTTATGCCCGCATCTGGCTCATGATTTTACCTTCTTCGCATACTTGTTGGACAGATCCTGGGTTTTTTCGGGTTTGAATCACGTAGTATTGTGGTACCACACTGAAACAGACAATTAAACCTGGTTTCGATCAATATTTTAGAGGATAACACCGGTCAGCTCTGGGTTAGGTCTGGGTTATGCCCGCATCTGGCGCATGATTTTGCCTTCTCCGCATACTTGTTGGCCAGATCCTGGGGTTTTCGGGTTTGAATCACGTAGTAATGTGGCACCACACTGAAACAGTCCATTAAACTTGGTTTCGATCAATATTTTAGAGGATGAACCCGGTTAGGTCTGGGTTAGGCCTGGGTTATGCCCGCATCTGGCTCATGATTTTACCTTCTTCGCATACTTGTTGGACAGATCCTGGGTTTTTTGGGTTTGAATCACGTAGTAATGTGGCACCACACTGAAACAGTCCATTAAACTTGGTTTCGATCAATATTTTAGAGGATAACACCGGTTAGGTCTGGGTTAGGTCTGGGTTATGCCCGCATCTGGCTCATGATTTTGCCTAGTTCGCAAACTTGTTGGCCAGATTCTGGGTTTTTTAGGGTTTGAATCACGTAGTAATGTGGTTCCACACGCAAACAGTCCATTAAACTTGGTGTCGATCAATATTTTAGAGGATATCACCGGTTAGGTCTGGGTTACGTCTGGGTTATACCCGCATCTGGCTCATGATTTTGCCTTGTCCACATTCTTGTTGGCCAGATCCTTGGTTTTCTCTGTTTTGAATCACGGAGTAATGGGGTACCACACTGAAACAGGCAATTAAACCTGGTTTCGATCCACATTTTAGAGGATAACAACGTTTAGGTCTGGGTTATGCCCGCATCTGGCGCATGATTTTGCCTTCTTCGCATACTTGTTGGCCAGTCTCTGGGTTTTTTCGGATTTGAATCACGCAGTAATGTGGTACCACACAGTAACAGTCAACTAAATCTGGATTCGGTCAGTATTTTAGTCGGTAACATCGGTTAGGTCTGGGTTAGGTCTGGGTTATGCCCGCATCTGGCTCACGATTTTGCCTTTTCCGCATTCTTGTTGGCCAGATCCTTGGTTTTCTCTGGTTTGAATCACGTAGTAATGTGGTACCACACTGAAACAGACAATTAAACCTGGTTTCGATAAATATTTTAGAGAATAACACCGGTTAGGTCTGGGTTAGGTCTGGGTTATGCCCGCATCTGGCTCATGATTTTGCCTTCTTCGCAAACTTGTTGGCCAGATCCTGGGTTCTTTCGGGTTTGAATCACGTAGTAATGTGGTACGACACAGTAACAGTCAATTAAACCTGGATTCGGTCAGTATTTTAGTCGGTAACACCGGTTAGGTCCGGGTTAGGTCTGGGTTATGCCCGCATCTGACTCATCATTTTGCCTTCTTCGCATACTTGTTGGCCAGATCCTGGGGTTTTTCGGGTTTGAATCACGTAGTATTGTGGTACCACTGTGAAACAGTCAATTAAACCTGGTTTCGATCAATATTTTAGAGAATAACACCGGTTAGGTCTAGGTTAAGCCTGGGTTATGCCCGCAACTCGCTCATGATTTTGCCTTTTTCATGTACTTGTTGGCCAGATCTAGTGTTTTTTCGGGTTTGAATCATATAGTAATGTGGTACCACACTGAAACGGTCAATTAAACCTGGATTCGGTCAGTATTTTAGTCGGTAACACCGGTTAGGTCTGGGATAGGTCTGGGTTATGCCCGCATCTGGCTCACGATTTTGCCTACTCCGCATTCTTGTTGGCCAGATCCTTGGTTTTCTCTGGTTTGAATCACGTAGTAATGTGGAACCACACTGAAACAGACAATTAAACCTGGTTTCGATCAATATTTTAGAGATTAACACCGGTTAGGTCTGGGTTAGGTCTGGGTTATGCCCGCATCAGGCTCACGATTTTGCCTACTCCGCATTCTTGCTGGCCAGATCCTTGGCTTTCTCTGTATTGAACCACGTAGTAACGTGGTACCACACTGAAACAGACAATTAAACCTGGTTTCGATAAATATTTTAGAGGATAACACCGGTTAGGTCTGGGTTATGCCCGCATCTGGCTCATCATTTTGCCTTCTTCGCATACTTGTTGGCCAGATCCTGGGTTTTTTCGGGTTTGAATCACGTAGTATTGTGGTACCACACTGAAACAGACAATTAAACCTGGTTTCGATCAATATTTTAGAGGATAACACCGGTCAGCTCTGGGTTAGGTCTGGGTTATGCCCGCATCTGGCGCATGATTTTGCCTTCTTCGCATACTTGTTGGCCAGATCCTGGGGTTTTCGGGTTTGAATCACGTAGTAATGTGGCACCACACTGAAACAGTCCATTAAACTTGGTTTCGATCAATATTTTAGAGGATGAACCCGGTTAGGTCTGGGTTAGGCCTGGGTTATGCCCGCATCTGGCTCATGATTTTACCTTCTTCGCATACTGGTTGGACAGATCCTGGGTTTTTTGGGTTTGAATCACGTAGTAATGTGGTTCCACACGCAAACAGTCCATTAAACTTGGTGTCGATCAATATTTTAGAGGATATCACCGGTTAGGTCTGGGTTACGTCTGGGTTATACCCGCATCTGGCTCATGATTTTGCCTTGTCCACATTCTTGTTGGCCAGATCCTTGGTTTTCTCTGTTTTGAATCACGGAGTAATGGGGTACCACACTGAAACAGTCAATTAAACCTGGTTTCGATCCACATTTTAGAGGATAACAACGTTTAGGTCTGGGTTATGCCCGCATCTGGCGCATGATTTTGCCTTCTTCGCATACTTGTTGGCCAGACTCTGGGTTTTTTCGGATTTGAATCACGCAGTAATGTGGTACCACACAGTAACAGTCAACTAAATCTGGATTCGGTCAGTATTTTAGTCGGTAACATCGGTTAGGTCTGGGTTAGGTCTGGGTTATGCCCGCATCTGGCTCACGATTTTGCCTTTTCCGCATTCTTGTTGGCCAGATCCTTGGTTTTCTCTGGTTTGAATCACGTAGTAATGTGGTACCACACTGAAACAGACAATTAAACCTGGTTTCGATAAATATTTTAGAGAATAACACCGGTTAGGTCTGGGTTAGGTCTGGGTTATGCCCGCATCTGGCTCATGATTTTGCCTTCTTCGCAAGCTTGTTGGCCAGATCCTGGGTTCTTTCGGGTTTGAATCACGTAGTAATGTGGTACGACACTGATACAGTCAATTAAACCTGGTTTCGATCAATATTTTAGAGGATAACACCGGTTAGGTCCGGGTTAGGTCTGGGTTATGCCCGCATCTGACTCATCATTTTGCCTTCTTCGCATACTTGTTGGCCAGATCCCGGGGTTTTTCGGGTTTGAATCACGTAGTATTGTGGTACCACTGTGAAACAGTCAATTAAACCTGGTTTCGATCAATATTTTAGAGAATAACACCGGTTAGGTCTAGGTTAGGCCTGGGTTATGCCCGCATCTCGCTCATGATTTTGCCTTTTTCATGTACTTGTTGGCCAGATCTAGTGTTTTTTCGGGTTTGAATCATATAGTAATGTGGTACCACACTGAAACAGTCAATTAAACCTGGATTCGGTCAGTATTTTAGTCGGTAACACCGGTTAGGTCTGGGATAGGTCTGGGTTATGCCCGCATCTGGCTCACGATTTTGCCTACTCCGCATTCTTGTTGGCCAGATCCTTGGTTTTCTCTGGTTTGAATCACGTAGTAATGTGGAACCACACTGAAACAGACAATTAAACCTGGTTTCGATCAATATTTTAGAGATTAACACCGGTTAGGTCTGGGTTAGGTCTGGGTTATGCCCGCATCTCGCTCATGATTTTGCCTTTTTCATGTACTTGTTGGCCAGATCTAGTGTTTTTTCGGGTTTGAATCATATAGTAATGTGGTACCACACTGAAACAGTCAATTAAACCTGGATTCGGTCAGTATTTTAGTCGGTAACACCGGTTAGGTCTGGGATAGGTCTGGGTTATGCCCGCATCTGGCTCATGATTTTGCCTAGTTCGCAAACTTGTTGGCCAGATTCTGGGTTTTCTCTGGTTTGAATCACGTAGTAATGTGGAACCACACTGAAACAGACAATTAAACCTGGTTTCGATCAATATTTTAGAGATTAACACCGGTTAGGTCTGGGTTAGGCCTGGGTTATGCCCGCATCTGGCTCATGATTTTACCTTCTTCGCATACTGGTTGGACAGATCCTGGGTTTTTTGGGTTTGAATCACGTAGTAATGTGGCACCACACTGAAACAGTCCATTAAACTTGGTTTCGATCAATATTTTAGAGGATAACATCGGTTAGGTCTGGGTTAGGTCTGGGTTATGCCCGCATCTGGCTCATGATTTTGCCTAGTTCGCAAACTTGTTGGCCAGATTCTGGGTTTTCTCTGGTTTGAATCACGTAGTAATGTGGAACCACACTGAAACAGACAATTAAACCTGGTTTCGATCAATATTTTAGAGATTAACACCGGTTAGGTCTGGGTTAGGTCTGGGTTATGCCCGCATCAGGCTCACGATTTTGCCTACTCCGCATTCTTGCTGGCCAGATCCTTGGCTTTCTCTGTATTGAACCACGTAGTAACGTGGTACCACACTGAAACAGACAATTAAACCTGGTTTCGATAAATATTTTAGAGGATAACACCGGTTAGGTCTGGGTTATGCCCGCATCTGGCTCATCATTTTGCCTTCTTCGCATACTTGTTGGCCAGATCCTGGGTTTTTTCGGGTTTGAATCACGTAGTATTGTGGTACCACACTGAAACAGACAATTAAACCTGGTTTCGATCAATATTTTAGAGGATAACACCGGTCAGCTCTGGGTTAGGTCTGGGTTATGCCCGCATCTGGCGCATGATTTTGCCTTCTTCGCATACTTGTTGGCCAGATCCTGGGGTTTTCGGGTTTGAATCACGTAGTAATGTGGCACCACACTGAAACAGTCCATTAAACTTGGTTTCGATCAATATTTTAGAGGATGAACCCGGTTAGGTCTGGGTGAGGCCTGGGTTATGCCCGCATCTGGCTCATGATTTTACCTTCTTCGCATACTGGTTGGACAGATCCTGGGTTTTTTGGGTTTGAATCACGTAGTAATGTGGCACCACACTGAAACAGTCCATTAAACTTGGTTTCGATCAATATTTTAGAGGATAACATCGGTTAGGTCTGGGTTAGGTCTGGGTTATGCCCGCATCTGGCTCATGATTTTGCCTAGTTCGCAAACTTGTTGGCCAGATTCTGGGTTTTTTAGGGTTTGAATCACGTAGTAATGTGGTTCCACACGCAAACAGTCCATTAAACTTGGTGTCGATCAATATTTTAGAGGATATCACCGGTTAGGTCTGGGTTACGTCTGGGTTATACCCGCATCTGGCTCATGATTTTGCCTTGTCCACATTCTTGTTGGCCAGATCCTTGGTTTTCTCTGTTTTGAATCACGGAGTAATGGGGTACCACACTGAAACAGTCAATTAAACCTGGTTTCGATCCACATTTTAGAGGATAACAACGTTTAGGTCTGGGTTATGCCCGCATCTGGCGCATGATTTTGCCTTCTTCGCATACTTGTTGGCCAGACTCTGGGTTTTTTCGGATTTGAATCACGCAGTAATGTGGTACCACACAGTAACAGTCAACTAAATCTGGATTCGGTCAGTATTTTAGTCGGTAACATCGGTTAGGTCTGGGTTAGGTCTGGGTTATGCCCGCATCTGGCTCACGATTTTGCCTTTTCCGCATTCTTGTTGGCCAGATCCTTGGTTTTCTCTGGTTTGAATCACGTAGTAATGTGGTACCACACTGAAACAGACAATTAAACCTGGTTTCGATAAATATTTTAGAGAATAACACCGGTTAGGTCTGGGTTAGGTCTGGGTTATGCCCGCATCTGGCTCATGATTTTGCCTTCTTCGCAAGCTTGTTGGCCAGATCCTGGGTTCTTTCGGGTTTGAATCACGTAGTAATGTGGTACGACACTGATACAGTCAATTAAACCTGGTTTCGATCAATATTTTAGAGGATAACACCGGTTAGGTCCGGGTTAGGTCTGGGTTATGCCCGCATCTGACTCATCATTTTGCCTTCTTCGCATACTTGTTGGCCAGATCCCGGGGTTTTTCGGGTTTGAATCACGTAGTATTGTGGTACCACTGTGAAACAGTCAATTAAACCTGGTTTCGATCAATATTTTAGAGAATAACACCGGTTAGGTCTAGGTTAGGCCTGGGTTATGCCCGCATCTCGCTCATGATTTTGCCTTTTTCATGTACTTGTTGGCCAGATCTAGTGTTTTTTCGGGTTTGAATCATATAGTAATGTGGTACCACACTGAAACAGTCAATTAAACCTGGATTCGGTCAGTATTTTAGTCGGTAACACCGGTTAGGTCTGGGATAGGTCTGGGTTATGCCCGCATCTGGCTCACGATTTTGCCTACTCCGCATTCTTGTTGGCCAGATCCTTGGTTTTCTCTGGTTTGAATCACGTAGTAATGTGGAACCACACTGAAACAGACAATTAAACCTGGTTTCGATCAATATTTTAGAGATTAACACCGGTTAGGTCTGGGTTAGGTCTGGGTTATGCCCGCATCTCGCTCATGATTTTGCCTTTTTCATGTACTTGTTGGCCAGATCTAGTGTTTTTTCGGGTTTGAATCATATAGTAATGTGGTACCACACTGAAACAGTCAATTAAACCTGGATTCGGTCAGTATTTTAGTCGGTAACACCGGTTAGGTCTGGGATAGGTCTGGGTTATGCCCGCATCTGGCTCACGATTTTGCCTACTCCGCATTCTTGTTGGCCAGATCCTTGGTTTTCTCTGGTTTGAATCACGTAGTAATGTGGAACCACACTGAAACAGACAATTAAACCTGGTTTCGATCAATATTTTAGAGATTAACACCGGTTAGGTCTGGGTTAGGTCTGGGTTATGCCCGCATCTGGCTCACGATTTTGCCTACTCCGCATTCTTGTTGGCCAGATCCTTGGTTTTCTCTGGTTTGAATCACGTAGTAATGTGGTACCACACTGAAACAGTCCATTAAACTTGGTTTCGATCAATATTTTAGAGCATGACACCGGTTTGGTATGGGATTGGCCAGGCTTATGCCCGCATATGGCTCATGATTTTGCCTTTTTCATGTACTTGTTGGCCAGATCTAGTGTTTTTTCGGGTTTGAATCATATAGTAATGTGGTACCACACTGAAACAGTCAATTAAACCTGGATTCGGTCAGTATTTTAGTCGGTAACACCGGTTAGGTCTGGGATAGGTCTGGGTTATGCCCGCATCTGGCTCATGATTTTGCCTTGTTCGCATACTTGTTGGACAGGTACTGGGTTTATTCGGGTTGGAATCACGTAGTAATGTGGCACCACACAGTAACAGTCAATTAAACCTGGATTCGGTCAGTATTTTAGTCGGTAACACCGGTTAGGTATGGGTTAGGTCTAGGTTATACCCGCATCTCGCTCATGATTTTGCATTTTCCGCATACTTGTTGGCCAGATCGTTGGTTTTCTCTGATTTGAATCACGTAGTGATGTGGTACCACAGCGAAACAGTCAATGAAACCTGGTTTCGATCAATATTTTAGAGGATAACACCTGTTAGGTCTGGGTTAGGTCTGGCTTATGCCCGCATCTGGCTCATGATTTTGCCTTCTTCGCATACTTGTTGGCCAGATCCTGTGTCTTTTCGGGTTTGAACCACGTAGTAACGTGGTACCAAACAGTAACAGTCAATTAAAGCTGGATTCGGTCAGTATTTTAGAGGATAACACAGGTTGGGTCTAGGTTAGGTCTGGGTTATGCCTGCATCTGGCTCATGATTTTGCCTTCTTTCGCATAATTGTTGGCCAGATCCTGGGTTTTTTCCTGTTTGAATCACGTAATAACGTGGTACCACAGTGAAACAGTCAATTAAACATGTATCGATCAATATTTTAGAGGATAACACCGGTTGGGTCTAGGTTAGGCCTGGGTTATGCCCGCATCTCGCTCATGATTTTGTCTTTTTCATATACTTGTTGGCCAGATCTCGTGTTTATTCGTGTTTGAATCATATAGTAATGTGGTACCACACTGATACAGTCAATTAAACCTGGTTTCGATCAATATTTTAGAGGATAACACCGGTCAGCTCTGGGTTAGGTCTGGGTTATGCCCGCATCTAACTCATGATTTTGCCTTCTTCGCATACTTGTTGGCCAGATCCTTGTTTTTTTCGTGTTTGAATCACGTAGTAATGTGGTATCACGAAGTAACAGTGAATCAAACCTGGTTTCGATCAATATTTTAGAGGATAACACCGGTTAGGTCTGGGTTAGGTCTGTGTTATGCCCGCATCTGGCTCATGATTTTGCCTTGTTCGCATACTTGTTGGCCAGATCCTTGGTTTTCTCTGGTTTGAATCACGTAGTAATGTGGTACCACACTGAAACAGTCAATGAAACCTGGTTTCGATCAATATTTTAGAGGATAACACCGGTTAGGTATGGGTTAGGTCTGGGTTATGGCCGCATCTGTCTCATGATTTTGCCTTTTCCGCATACTTGTTGGCCAGATCCTTGGTTTTCTCTGGTTTGAATCACGTAGTAATGTGGTACCACACTGAAACAGTCAATGAAACCTGGTTTCGATCAATATTTTAGAGGATAACACCGGTTAGGTCTGGGATATGCCCGCATCTCGCTCATGATTTTGCCTTGTTCGCATACTTGTTGGACAGGTCCTGCGTCTATTCAGGTTTGAATCACGTATTAATGTGGTGCCACACAGTAACAGTCAATTAAGGCTGGATTCGGTCAGTATTTTAGTCGGTAACACCGGTTAGGTCTGGGATAGGTCTGGGTTATGCCCGCATCTGGCTCACGATTTTGCCTATTCCACATTCTTGTTGGTCAGATCCTTGGTTTTCTCTGGTTTGAGTCACGAAGTAATGTGGTACCACACTGAAACTGTCAGTGAAACCTGGTTTCGATCAATATTTTAGAGGATAACACCGGTTAGGTCTGGGATTGGTCTGGGATATGCCCGCATCTCGCTCATGATTTTGCCTTGTTCGCATACTTGTTGGACAGGTACTGGGTTTATTCGGGTTTGAATCACGTAGTAATGTGGTGCCACACAGTAACAGTCAATTAAAGCTGGATTCGGTCAGTATTTTAGAGGATAACACCGGTTGGGTCTGGGTTAGGTCTGTGTTATGCCCGCATCTGGCTCATGATTTTGCCTTGTTCGCATACTTGTTGGCCAGATCCCAGGTTTTTTCGGTTCTGAATCACGTAGTAATGTCATACCACACAGTAACAGTCAATTAAACCTGGATTCGGTCAGTATTTTAGTCGGTAACACCGGTTAGGTCTGGGATAGGTCTGGGTTATACCCGCATCTCGCTCATGATTTTGCATTTTCCGCATACTTGTTGGCCAGATCGTTGGTTTTCTCTGATTTGAATCACGTAGTGATGTGGTACCACACTGAAACAGTCCATTAAACTTGGTTTCGATCAATATTTTAGAGGATCACACCGGTTAGGTCTGGGTTAGGTCTGGGTTATGCCCGCATCTGGCGCATGATTTTGCCTAGTTCGCAAATTTGTTGGCCAGATCCTGGGTTTTTTAGGGTTTCAATCACGTAGTAATGTGGTTCCACACGCAAACAGTCCACTAAACTTGGTTTCGATCAATATTTTAGAGGATAACACCTGTTAGGTCTGGGTTACGTCTGGGTAATACCCGCATCTGGCTCATGATTTTGCCTTGTCCGCGTTCTTGTTGGCCAGATCCTTGGTTTTCTCTGTTTTGAATCACGGAGTAATGGGGTACCACACTGATACAGTCAATTAAACCTGGTTTCGATCCACATTTTAGAGGATAACAACGGTTAGGTCTGGGTTATGCCCGCATCTGGCGCATGATTTTGCCTTTTCCGCATTCTTGTTGGCCAGACCCTTGGTTTTCTCTGGTTTGAATCACGTAGTAATGTGGTACCACACTGAAACAGTCCATTAAACTTGGTTTCGATCAATATTTTAGAGGATAACACCGGTTAGGTCTGGGTTAGGTCTGGGTTATGCCCGCATCTGGCTCATGATTTTGCCTTGTTCGCAATCTTGTTGGCCAGATCCTGGGTTTTTTAGGGTTTGAATCACGTAGTATCGTGGTTCCACACGCAAACAGTCCATTAAACTTGGTTTCGATCAATATTTTACAGGATAAAACCGGTTAGGTCTGTGTTAGGCCTGGGTTATGCCCGCATCTGGCTCATGATTTTGCCTTGTCCGCACTCTTGTTGGCCAGATCCTTGGTTTTCTCTGGTTTGAATCACGGAGTAATGGGGCACCACACTGAAACAGTCCATTAAACCTGGTTTCGATCCACATTGTAGAGGATAAGAACGGTTAGGTCTGGGTTACGTCTGGGTTATACCCGCATCTGGCTCATGATTTTGCCTTGTCCGCATTCTTGTTGGCCAGATCCTTGGTTTTCTCTGGTTTGAATCATGGAGTAATGGGGTACCACACTGAAACAGTCAATTAAACCTTGTTTCGATCCACATTTTAGAGGATAACAACGGTTAGGTCTGGGTTATGCCCGCATCTGGCGCATGATTTTGCCTTCTTGGCATACTTGTTGGCCAGATTCTGGGTTTCTTCGGATTTGAATCACGCAGTAATGTGGTATCACACAGTAACAGTCAATTAAACCTGGATTCGGTCAGTATTTTAGTCGGTAACACCGGTTAGGACTGGGTTAGGTCTCGGTTATGCCCGCATCTGCCTCATGATTTTGCCTTTTCCGCATTCTTGTTTGCCAGATCCTTGGTTTTCTCTGGTTTGAATCACGTAGTAATGTGGTGCCACATTGAAACAGTCAATTAAACCTGGTTTCGATCAATATTTTAGAGGATAAAATCGGTTAGGTCTGGGTTAGGTATGGGTTGTGTCCACATCTGGCTCATGATTTTGACTTTTCCGCATTCCTGTTGACCAGAACCTTGGTTTTATCTGGTTTGAATCAGGTAGTAATGTGGTACCACACTGAAACAGACAATTAAACTTGTTTTCGATCAATATTTTACAGGATAAAACCGGTTTGGTCTGAGTTAGGCCTGGGTTATGCCCGCATCTGGCTCATGATTTTACCTTCTTCGCATACTTGTTGGACAGATCCTGGGTTTTTTGGGTTTGAATCACGTAGTAATGTGGCACCACACTGAAACAGTCCATTAAACTTGGTTTCGATCAATATTTTAGAGGATCACACCGGTTAGGTCTGGGTTAGGTCTGGGTTATGCCCGCATCTGGCGCATGATTTTGCCTAGTTCGCAAATTTGTTGGCCAGATCCTGGGTTTTTTAGGGTTTCAATCACGTAGTAATGTGGTTCCACACGCAAACAGTCCACTAAACTTGGTTTCGATCAATATTTTAGAGGATAACACCTGTTAGGTCTGGGTTACGTCTGGGTAATACCCGCATCTGGCTCATGATTTTGCCTTGTCCGCGTTCTTGTTGGCCAGATCCTTGGTTTTCTCTGTTTTGAATCACGGAGTAATGGGGTACCACACTGATACAGTCAATTAAACCTGGTTTCGATCCACATTTTAGAGGATAACAACGGTTAGGTCTGGGTTATGCCCGCATCTGGCTCATGATTTTGCCTTGTTCGCAATCTTGTTGGCCAGATCCTGGGTTCTTTAGGGTTTGAATCACGTAGTATCGCGGTTCCACACGCAAACAGTCCATTAAACTTGGTTTCGATCAATATTTTAGAGGATAACACCGGTTAGGTCTGGGTTAGGTCTGGGTTATGCCCGCATCTGGCTCATGATTTTGCCTTGTTCGCAATCTTGTTGGCCAGATCCTGGGTTTTTTAGGGTTTGAATCACGTAGTATCGTGGTTCCACACGCAAACAGTCCATTAAACTTGGTTTCGATCAATATTTTAGAGGATAACACCGGTTAGGTCTGGGTTAGGTCTGGGTTATGCCCGCATCTGGCTCATGATTTTGCCTTTTCCGCATACCTGTTGGCCAGACCCTTGGTTTTCTCTGGTTTGAATCAGGTAATAATGTGGAACCAAAGTGAAACAGTCAATTAAACCTGGTTTAGATCAATATTTTAGAGGATAAAACCGGTTAGGTCTAGGTTAGGCCTGGGTTATGCCCGCATCTCGCTCATGATTTTGCCTTTTTCATGTACTTGTTGGCCAGATCTTGTGTTTTTTCGGGATGGAATCATATAGTAATGAGGTACCACACTGAAACAGTCAATTAAACCTGGATTCGGTCAGTATTTTAGTCGGTAACACCGGTTAGGACTGGGTTAGGTCTGGTTTATGCCCGCATCTCATGATTTTGCCTTTTCCGCATTCTTGTTTGCCAGATCCCCGGTTTTTTCTGGGTTTGAATCACTTAGTAATGTGGAACCACACAGTAACAGTCAATTATACCTGGATTCGGTCAGTATTTTAGTCGGTAACACCGGTTAGGACTGGGTTAGGTCTGGGTTATGCCCGCATCTGGCTCACGATTTTGCCTATTCCGCATTCTTGTTGGCCAGATCCTTGGTTTTCTCTGGTTTGAATCACGTAGTAATGTGGTACCACACTGAAACAGTCCATTAAACTTGGTTTCGATCAATATTTTAGAGGATAACACCGGTTAGGTCTGGGTTATGCCGCATCTGGCTCATGATTTTGCCTTCTTCGAATACTTGTTGGCCAGATCCTTGGTTTTTTGGGATTTGAATCACGTAGTAATGTGGCACCACGAAGTAACAGTGAATTAAACCTTGATTCGGTCAGTATTTTAGACGGTAACACCGGTTAGGCCTGGGTTAGGTCTGGGTTATGCCCCCATCTGACACATGATTTTACCTTCTTCGCATACTTGTTGGACAGATCCTGGGTTTTTTCGGGTTTGAATCACGTAGTAATGTGGAACCACACTGAAACAGTCCATTAAACTTGGTTTCGATCAATATTTTAGAGGATAACACCGTTTTGGTATGGGATAGGCCTGGCTTATGCCCGCATCTGGCTCATGATTTTACCTTCTTCGCATACTTGTTGGACAGATCCTGGGTTTTTTGGGTTTGAATCACGTAGTAATGTGGCACCACGAAGTCACAGTGAATTAAACCTGGATTCGGTCAGTATTTTAGTCGGTAACACCGGTTAGGCCTGGGTTATGTCTGGGTTATGCCCCCATCTGACTTATGATTTTACCCTCTTCGCATACTTGTTGGCCAGATCCTGTGTTTTTCCGGGTTTGAATCACGTAGTAATGTGGTACCACACTGAAACAGACAATTAAACCTGGTTTCGATCAATATTTTAGACGATAAAACCGGTTAGGTCTGGGTTAGGTCTGGGTTATGCCCGCAACTGGCTCATGAGTTTGCCTACTTCGCATACTTGTTGGACAGGTCCTGGGTTTTTTCAGGTTTGAATCACGTAGTAATGTGGTGCCTCACAGTAACAGTCAATTATACCTGGATTCGGTCAGTATATTAGTCGGTAACACCGGTTAGGACTGGGTTAGGTCTGGGTTATGCCCGCATCTGGCTCACGATTTTGCCTATTCCGCATTCTTGTTGGCCAGATCCTTGGTTTTCTCTGGTTTGAATCAGGTAGTAATGTGGTACCACACTGAAACAGTCCATTAAACTTGGTTTCAATCAATATATTAGAGGATAACACCGGTTAGGTCTGGGTTATGCCGCATCTGGCTCATGATTTTGCCTTCTTCGCATACTTGTTGGCCAGATCCTGGGTTTTAACCTGTTTGAATCACGTAGTAATGTGGTACCACATCGAAACAGTCAACTTAACCTTTTTCGATCAATATTTTACTGGGTAACACCGGTTAGATATGGGTTAGGTCTGGGTTATGCCCGCATCTGGCTCATGATTTTGCCTTTTCCGCATACTTGTTGGCCAAATCCTTGGTTTTCTCTGGTTTGAATCGGGTAATAATGTGGAACCGCAGTGAAACAGTCGATTAAACCTGGTTTCGATAAATATTTTAGAGAATAACACCGGTTAGGTCTAGGTTAGGCCTGGGTTATGCCCGCATCTCGCTCATGATTTTGCCTTTTTCATGTACTTGTTGGCCAGATCTTGTGTTTTTTCGGGTTTGAAACTTATAGTAATGTGGTACCACACTGAAACAGTCAATTAAACCTGGTTTCGGTCAGTATTTTAGTCGGTAACACCGGTTAGGTCTGGGATAGGTCTGGGTTATGCCCGCATCTGGCTCACGATTTTGCATATTCCGCATTCTTGTTATCCAGATCCTTGGTTTTCTCTGGTTTGAATCACGTACTAATGTGGTGCCACATTGGAACAGTCAATTAAACCTGGTTTCGATCAATATTTTAGAGGATAAAACCGGTTAGGTCTGGGTTAGGTATGGGTTATGTCCACATCTGGCTCATGATTTTGCATTTTCCGCATTCCTGTTGACCAGAACCTTGCTTTTATCTGATTTGAATCAAGTAGTAATGTGGTACCACACTGAAACAGACAATTAAACTTGTTTTCGATCAATATTTTAGAGGATAAAACCGGTTAGGTCTGGGTTAGGCCTTGGTTATGCCCGCATCTGGCTCATGATTTTACCTTCTTCGCATACTTGTTGGACAGATCCTGGGTTTTTTTTGGATTTGAATCACGTAGTAATGTGGCACCACAATCAAACAGTCCATTAAACTTGGTTTCGATCAATATTTTAGAGGATAACACCGGTTAGGTCTGGGTTAGGTCTGGGTTATGCCCGCATCTGGCTCATGATTTTGCCTTCTTCGCAAACTTGTTGGCCAGATCCTGGGTTCCTTCGGGTTTGAATCACGTACTAATGTGGTACCACACAGTAACAGTCAATTAAACTTGGATTCGGTCAGTATTTTAGTCGGTAACACCGGTTAGGTCCGGGTTAGGTCTGGGCTATGCCCGCATCTGACTCATCATTTTGCCTTCTTCGCATACTTGTTGGCCAGATCCTGGGTTTTTTCGGGTTTGAATCACGTAGTATTGTGGTACCACTGTGAAAGAGACAATTAAATCTGGTTTCGAACAATATTTTAGAGGATAAAACCGGTTAGGTATGGGTTAGGTCTAGGTTATACCCGCATCTCGCTCATGATTTTGCCTTGTTCGCATACTTGTTGGACAGGTACTGGGTTTATTCGGGTTTGAATCACGTAGTAATGTGGTGCCACACAGTAACAGTCAATTAAAGCTGGATTCGGTCAGTATTTTAGAGGATAACACAGGTTGGGTCTAGGTTAGGTCTGGGTTATGCCTGCATCTGGCTCGTCATTTCGCCTTCTTCGCATACTTGTTGGCCAGATCCTGGGTTTTTTCGGGTTTGAATCACGTAGTATTGTGGTACCATTGTGAAACAGTCAATTAAACCCGGTTTCGATCAATATTTTAGAGAATAATACCGGTTAGGTCTAGGTTAGGCCTGGGTTATGCCCGCATCTCGCTCATGATTTTGCATTTTTCATGTACTTGTTGGCCAGATCTCGTGTTTATTCGGGTTTGAATCATATAGTAATGTGGTACCACACTGATACAGTCAAGTAAACCTGGTTTCGATCAATATTTTACAGGATAACACCGGTCAGCTCTGGGTTAGGTCTGGGTTAGGCCCGCATCTGGCTCATGATTTTGCCTTCTTCGCAAACTTGTTGGCCAGATCCTTGGTTTTCTCTGGTTTGAATCACGTAGTAATGTGGTACCACACTGACACAGTCCATTAAACTTGGTTTCGATCAATATTTTAGAGGATAACACCGGTTAGGTCTGGGTTATGCCGCATCTGGCTCATGATTTTGCCTTCTTCGAATACTTGTTGGCCAGATCCTTGGTTTTTTCGGATTTGAATCACGTAGTAATGTGGCACCACGAAATAACAGTGAATTAAACCTTGATTCGGTCAGTATTTTAGACGGTAACACCGGTTAGGCCTGGGTTAGGTCTGGGTTATGCCCCCATCTGACACATGATTTTACCTTCTTCGCATACTTGTTGGACAGATCCTGGGTTTTTTCGGGTTTGAATCACGTAGTAATGTGGAACCACACTGAAACAGTCCATTAAACTTGGTTTCGATCAATATTTTAGAGGATAACACCGTTTTGGTATGGGATAGGCCTGGCTTATGCCCGCATCTGGCTCATGATTTTACCTTCTTCGCATACTTGTTGGACAGATCCTGGGTTTTTTGGGTTTGAATCACGTAGTAATGTGGCACCACGAAGTCACAGTGAATTAAACCTGGATTCGGTCAGTATTTTAGTCGGTAACACCGGTTAGGCCTGGGTTATGTCTGGGTTATGCCCCCATCTGACTTATGATTTTACCCTCTTCGCATACTTGTTGGCCAGATCCTGTGTTTTTCCGGGTTTGAATCACGTAGTAATGTGGTACCACACTGAAACAGACAATTAAACCTGGTTTCGATCAATATTTTAGACGATAAAACCGGTTAGGTCTGGGTAAGGTCTGGGTTATGCCCGCAACTGGCTCATGAGTTTGCCTACTTCGCATACTTGTTGGACAGGTCCTGGGTTTTTTCGGGTTTGAATCACGTAGTAATGTGGTGCCTCACAGTAACAGTCAATTATACCTGGATTCGGTCAGTATATTAGTCGGTAACACCGGTTAGGACTGGGTTAGGTCTGGGTTATGCCCGCATCTGGCTCACGATTTTGCCTATTCCGCATTCTTGTTGGCCAGATCCTTGGTTTTCTCTGGTTTGAATCACGTAGTAGTGTGGTACCACATCGAAACAGTCAACTTAACCTTTTTCGATCAATATTTTACTGGGTAACACCGGTTAGATATGGGTTAGGTCTGGGTTATGCCCGCATCTGGCTCATGATTTTGCCTTTTCCGCATACTTGTTGGCCAGATCCTTGGTTTTCTCTGGTTTGAATCGGGTAATAATGTGGAACCGCAGTGAAACAGTCAATTAAACCTGGTTTCGATAAATATTTTAGAGAATAACACCGGTTAGGTCTAGGTTAGGCCTGGGTTATGCCCGCATCTCGCTCATGATTTTGCCTTTTTCATGTACTTGTTGGCCAGATCTTGTGTTTTTTCGGGTTTGAGACTTATAGTAATGTGGTACCACACTGAAACAGTCAATTAAACCTGGTTTCGGTCAGTATTTTAGTCGGTAACACCGGTTAGGTCTGGGATAGGTCTGGGTTATGCCCGCATCTGGCTCACGATTTTACATATTCCGCATTCTTGTTAGCCAGATCCTTGGTTTTCTCTGGTTTGAATCACGTAGTAATGTGGTGCCACATTGAAACAGTCAATTAAACCTGGTTTCGATCAATATTTTAGAGGATAAAACCGGTTAGGTCTGGGTTAGGTATGGGTTATGTCCACATCTGGCTCATGATTTTGCATTTTCCGCATTCCTGTTGACCAGAACCTTGCTTTTATCTGATTTGAATCAGGTAGTAATGTGGTACCACACTGAAACAGACAATTAAACTTGTTTTCGATCAATATTTTAGAGGATAAAACCGGTTAGGTCTGGGTTAGGCCTTGGTTATGCCCGCATCTGGCTCATGATTTTACCTTCTTCGCATACTTGTTGGACAGATCCTGGGTTTTTTTTGGATTTGAATCACGTAGTAATGTGGCACCACACTGAAACAGTCCATTAAACTTGGTTTCGATCAATATTTTAGAGGATAACACCGGTTAGGTCTGGGTTAGGTCTGGGTTATGCCCGCATCTGGCTCATGATTTTGCCTTCTTCGCAAACTTGTTGGCCAGATCCTGGGTTCCTTCGGGTTTGAATCACGTAGTAATGTGGTACCACACAGTAACAGTCAATTAAACTTGGATTCGGTCAGTATTTTAGTCGGTAACACCGGTTAGGTCCGGGTTAGGTCTGGGTTATGCCCGCATCAGACTCATCATTTTGCCTTCTTCGCATACTTGTTGGCCAGATCCTGGGTTTTTTCGGGTTTGAATCACGTAGTATTGTGGTACCACTGTGAAACAGACAATTAAATCTGGTTTCGATCAATATTTTAGAGGATAAAACCGGTTAGGTATGGGTTAGGTCTAGGTTATACACGCATCTCGCTCATGATTTTGCCTTGTTCGCATACTTGTTGGACAGGTACTGGGTTTATTCGGGTTTGAATCACGTAGTAATGTGGTGCCACACAGTAACAGTCAATTAAAGCTGGATTCGGTCAGTATTTTAGAGGATAACACAGGTTGGGTCTAGGTTAGGTCTGGGTTATGATCAATATTTTAGAGGATAAAACCGGTTAGGTATGGGTTAGGTCTAGGTTATACCCGCATCTCGCTCATGATTTTGCCTTGTTCGCATACTTGTTGGACAGGTACTGGGTTTATTCGGGTTTGAATCACGTAGTAATGTGGTGCCACACAGTAACAGTCAATTAAAGCTGGATTCGGTCAGTATTTTAGAGGATAACACAGGTTGGGTCTAGGTTAGGTCTGGGTTATGCCTGCATCTGGCTCATCATTTTGCCTTCTTCGCATACTTGTTGGCCAGATCCTGGGTTTTTTCGGGTTTGAATCACGTAGTATTGTGGTACCATTGTGAAACAGTCAATTAAACCCGGTTTCGATCAATATTTTAGAGAATAATACCGGTTACGTCTAGGTTAGGCCTGGGTTATGCCCGCATCTCGCTCATGATTTTGCATTTTTCATGTACTTGTTGGCCAGATCTCGTGTTTATTCGGGTTTGAATCATATAGTAATGTGGTACCACACTGATACAGTCAATTAAACCTGGTTTCGATCAATATTTTAGAGGATAACACCGGTCAGCTCTGGGTTAGGTCTGGGTTAGGCCCGCATCTGGCTCATGATTTTGCCTTCTTCGCAAACTTGTTGGCCAGATCCTGGATTTTTTCGGGTTTGAATCACGTAGTAATGTGGTACCACACTGAAATAGTCAATTAAACCTGGTTTCGATCAATATTATAGAGGATAACACCGGTTAGGTCTGGCGTAGGTCTGTGTTATGCCCGCATCGGGCTCATGATTTTACCTTTTCCGCATACTTGTTGGCCAGATCCTTGGTTTTCTCTGGTTTGAATCACGTATTAATGTGGTACCACACTGAAACAGTCAATGAAACCTGGTTTCGATCAATATTTTAGAGGATAACACCGGTTAGGTCTGGGTTAGGTCTGGGTTATGCCCCCTCAGGGGCTGTGTCCGGCCAGGTGTCCGGCGCAGTACGGGGCGTAGCGACCCCGAGGTACCTGATGCTAATCACACCGTAAGCCTCCTGTTGGTCGTCGCAACGACCCATTCACAACTCCCGTTTTGATTTTGTGAATGGTACGTGACGGCAGGAGGACCGGGGGCCTTGGCTTAACCGCCTGGGCTGCGAGGATGGTAACTCTATAAATTACCCTCTAATCCTAAGTTATGGTGCGCGGCAATGGGATGCATGGTTGGGAGAGAAGGCCCAATCCCTAGCGACCACCTCCGGGGGCACCTGCCGAACCCCCGGAGTATTAGGCTTCCCCAGGCAAGGCGGCTCTGCCTGGGGTGACTTCCTTTCCGACCACTCTCGTGGGACCAAGTATGGAAGTTACTGAACCTAAACCAAACAAACGGACTGGACATTTGGATAACGGCATGGCAAGCACATCGGCAATCGACATTGTTTTTATGGACAAGGGCATGGATGGACCACATCCTGGTGGGGTTACTCCCACGGTCGGGAGCGTGAAGGTGGTTAATCCCCCGCTGGGAATCCACCTTGGGGGTCAAGCTGACCTTCTCAGAGTCAGCCCTGCCCCGGTTGTCAGCCTTGAGCGGCTAAATGCCACACAGTGGCGCAAGGCGGGGAGGAAGTCACCACCCCGCAAAAGGCATGGTGTCGGGGGCTTGGAGCTCTCGGTGAGCAGCGCAGCCCAGAGGGAAGAGGGCGACACGTCGTGCGTCGGGGAGACCATCTCCCACCCCTACCGCGACGACGACTCGCAGGATGGCGACGAATGGGCGTCAACTCCTTGCACCGGCGACGAAGCTGAGAGCGCCGACTCCAGCGAAGGCTATGGACCCGGCAAAAGGAAGAGGAAGGGCCCCGGGGCGGGAAGACCCAGGGGTATTTTCGTGGACCCAAAGAAGTTGGGTCCCGGAATGGAGGCCCTACCTAAGCAAGCAGACCTCCGCAATTTTGCGGAGGTCATGAAGTTGGACGAGCTCCTGGGCCGGCTCAAGGAGCAATTGGAGTCCGTCGTCAGGGTGGCTGACACCGCAAGCCACCTCAAGACGACGGACATCCGTGGGCTCCGTCTGGCTTCTCGGGTGGCCATGGTCAGCGCCGAAGAGCTGCACGGCAGAGCTGACCGGGCCGAAAACCCGAACAGACCGGCCCGGGAGGTAGTCATTCGCCAAGGCGAATGGGAGAGGAGGGCCAAGGCCCTCGAGAAGAGGCTGGAGGTGGCCGACTCGACTGCCACCACCCTGTCCGAAACCGTCAAGGTTAAGGACAGGGAGCTGGAACACCTCAGGCGGGAAGTGGGCCGCCTGAGGTACAAGGAGGAACAGCGGAGGCTTTTTTTTTTTTTTTTTTTTTTTTTTGTCGTGGGGAAAATCTTCGAAAGACTCCCTCCCACCTCCTTGGGGAGAGGTGGGAGGGGTGTGTGGGATTCCCCGCGCCCGTACAACGACAGGCGCGGGACCTACCCACTAAAAACCCCACGGTGACCCTTCGGCACGCTTTGGGAGGATACCGGGAATCGCTCGAAGCATTCTTCCGGTATCCTCCCCGTGCCCGCGCTTTCGCGCCCATCCCCCGGGGGGACAATCGGTCCCCCCAGTAGACTCACTGCCTCATAGCGGCGGGACGGGGCCACTCCATCCCGCCGCTATCCGTCCCGGGGCCGCGTTTAGTGGCGGCTGCGAGCCCCAACTCGCAACCGCCCGCGACCCCGTTTCCACCCCTCGGCGGCCGGGCGTTCATGGCCGCACCAGACCGCCGAGGGTGCCTCCCCTTGCGTCGGACCGGTAGGGGGAGGCACTCCTACCCCCAACCGGTCCGACCCGGCGCCGCCTGGCGGGAGGAGGGTCCCCTCAGGACCCCCCTCCCAGCCTAGGTCATCCGCCACGCCGAGGCGGCCGCCCGCGACGCCTCGCGACCGGGCGACGACCTCGGGCCACCGCACGAGCGCGAGCTTCAGCGCGCCGCTGAAGCTCGCGCTCCCTCCCCGCGGCCTCCTTCTGCAACATTACGTTCTCGCAGAAGGAGGCCACGGCCCTCCACTTCTCCTCGCTGTCGAGCATGGCGCGCACCACGCCCGGCAGCGAGACATCCCGCCCGACGACGCCGACCAGGACACGGCGCTCCCCCTCCCACGCGGGGCATACCTCCAGGGTATGATCCGCCGTGTCCTGCTCAGCGTCGCAGTGGCAGCAACGCGCCGTCGGCTCGTTCCCTATCCGGCACAGGTATCTTCCGAAGCTGCCATGCCCGGAAAATACCTGTGCCAGCCGGTAGGTGAGGCTGCCATGGCCTCTGTCCAGCCACTCCTTCAGGAGTGGCCGAACAGCCCCGACAGTCCGGTGCCCCGCGGTTGGCAGAGCCAGCCGCTCCTGCCACGCGAGCAACACGGACTGCCGGGCCTGGCGCTTCAAATCGCCCCAAGCAGGTTCCTGCCCGCCCGGGACCGCCCCCACCCCCGCGCGACGGTCGACGCGGTGCCGGTACATCACCGCGTGCGACCGCGCGAGCAGGTCCATGGGCGGCATCCCCGCTAGAACCGTCGCCGCCCCATGTGACATGGTCCGATACCCGCGGACGACCCTGAGCGCCATGCGCCTCTGCACCCGACGCAGCATAGTCATGCTGCGCCGGGAGGCAGCCAGGTCGTCCGCCCAGACGGGGGCCCCGTATAGGGCCACCGACTGGACCATTGCCACATAGAGGCGACGAACTCGGCCCGCCGGGCCCCCCAGGTTGGGCAGGATCCGGCCCAGAGCCGCAACCATCCTTTCCAACCGGGGGACCAGGCAGCGGAAATGCTTCTCGAAGCGCCAGTGGCTATCGAGGATCAGCCCCAGATACCTGATCTGGGGCTTCACCTCGATGTCAGCCCCACCCACCCGAATCAGAGGGGGTGGCGGATCCTGCCGAGGTGAATGAAACGCAATCACCTCGGTCTTATGGACCGCCACCGTCATCCCCATCCCCCTGATCCGGTCGACGACGCGTTGCGACCCCTCCTCCGCGCGACGCATGGCCCTCCCCCAGTGCGCCCCGACGGCCAGCACCAGTGTGTCATCCGCATAACACACCGTGCTGACGCCGTCGGGGAGGCCGGCCCGCAACACCGAGTCGTACGCGATGTTCCACAGGAGTGGCCCGAGGACCGACCCCTGCGGAACACCGCAGTACACCTCCCTCCGCATATCACCATCCCGGCCCGGATACTCGATCCACCTGCCGCGGAGATAATCCCCGACGACCGCCCTGAGACAAGGGGGGACCCGATGATATTCGAGCCCCCTCCTTATCTCTTCCCAGGGGAGGGTGTTAAAGGCATTGGCAATATCCAAGGATATTGCCAATGCCACTCCTCCCCGGGAGACGGCCGCCTCCGAGAGGGCCCTCACACGACCTATCGCGTCGATAGTCGATCGGCCCCCCCGGAAACCGAACTGGCAGTCGGCCAGACCGGGATCACCCCGCGACAGGTGCTCGACGAGGCGGGCAGCAATCACACGCTCGAAGAGCTTGCCCACCTCGTCGAGGAGACAAATGGGCCGGTATGCGGAGGGAGACTCCGCGGGCCGACCCTCCTTCCGGAGGAGGACCATCCTCGCCACCTTCCAACTGGGGGGGAATCGCCCGTCCCTCAGGCAGCGGTCGAACAACCGCCTGAGGTCGGCCCCAAGGACGCCCTGGGTCAAGACCCAAACCCGGCCGGGCACACCATCCGGACCCGGGGCCGTGTTACGAACCCCGAGCCGTCTGATGGCCGCTGCCAGCTCCTCCTGCGTGACCCCCAGCTCGGCCGTCCACTCCACTGGGACAGCCGCCGCCGCCGGAGGACGCGGTCCCCTCTCCCCAATTGGGAAGAGTGTATTGACCACGTCCTCCAGCAGCCGGGGGTCAAGACCCTCGGTGACGGGGGGCGCCCACGGGCGGAGCTTATTCAGCACCACCTTATATGGGCGCCCCCATGGATCGTCATCAAGGGTCTGGAGGAGCTCCTTCCATGCCTGGGTCTTGGCCCGTTTGATGGCGACCTGCAGAGCAACCCGCGCCACGCGGTATGCTCCATACAGGTCATCAGCTGCCCTCGCTCGCGCCACGCCGTCGCCTGTACGTTGACGACGGCGCGCGCGGGTGTACTGGCGCCGGGCGCGGACAGTCGCGACTCGCAACTCCGCGATCGCGTCCGACCACCAGTACACCGCCCGGCGAGGAGAAGCCCGCCCGACCCGAGGCATCGCCGCGTCGCAAATACCCGCGACCAATGCTCCGAGCCGGGCGACCTCCTCCTCTATGCTCGGCAACTCGGCCGCTCCCTGCGGCCAAGTTGCAGCGTGGGCCGCTGCCATCAGGGCGTCCTTGTCCAGGCGCCGAAGCGCCCAGCGGCGTGGTGGGGTGCCACGCAGGCGGCCGTGTCGGGATGCACTCGCGGCGGCAGAGACCTCCATCCGGATGTACCGGTGATCGGAGAGTGTCTCTGCCCCCGCGACCACGTGCCAACCCGACACCATGCGCACGGCGTTGGGGGTCGCGAATCCAACATCCACGATGGACCCCCCATATCGCCGCACGCATGTGTGCTCCGACCCCCGGTTCAATACCCGGAGGTCGAGCCCCGCCGCCCAATCGCCCAGGATCCCGCCGCGAACGGAGGTCCCGGGGGATCCCCAAGCCACCGACTTGGCATTAAAATCCCCCAGGACCAGCACCGGCCGGGCCGCGTAGCGCTGCACGCATGCCGCGACCTCGGCCAAGTACAGCTCGAACGCAGCGTGACCGCTACGGGGCGAAATGTAGCACCCCACCACAGCGACTCCCCCCCAGTCCACGGCGACGAATCCCCGACCGCGCTCCAACAAGGAGAACGGTGGGGACCCGTCGCCCCCTCCCCATACCGTCGCCACCAAGCCGTCCGCGTCGCCCACCCAATGAGGGTGATCAGGGACGCGGTACGGCTCGGCGGCAACCGCCAGGCCAACCCCCCACTCCGCGAGGACTTGGGACATCAAGTCCTGTGCCGCGCGGCAGTGGTTGAGGTTGGCCTGGAGGAGGAGGCGGGGCGGCATTAATTAATGGCCGCGCCAGCCTCCTCCCGGCCGTCCGTCCCCGTAGCACCGTCCACCTCCATGGAGGACGATGCCACCGCCCTCGGCACCGGAGCCGGTGCAGCCCGCCTCTTCCTCTCCTTCCGGGAGGGGGGGGAGCACTTCTTGCTCCCCACCCTGTGATCGGCTGGCCTCCCCATGTCCGCACACAGCGGGCAGTGGGGGGCCGCCGAGCACTGGCTCGCACGGTGCTCTTTGGCGCCGCAGCGGTAACACTGACCGCTGCGGTCCACCGGCGAGGTGCACCACTGCCTCACGTGCCCCAATTCGAGGCAGCGGTGACACTGGAGCGGGCGCGGCGCGAGGATTTCTACTCGCGCCGAAACCCACCCCACCAACACCCTCCCGGATTCCGCCACCTTACGGGCGGCGGAGAGGGGGCACCGGGCCCACACCGACCCGAGGCCGGAGGGCGACCTGCGGATCTCTCCGATCCGCAGGTCCTCCACAGGACAGTCCCCCGCCCTCGCAAGGGCACGGCACACATCCTGTGCGCTGACCGAGTCGTCCAGCCCACAAATGCGCATCTCCGTGCGCTTCGTGGGCCGGGCGACCCGGACACCTCGCTCGCCCAGCTGCTCCCGGAGCCTCTGGGCGAGACGATCCGCCTTCGCGCCGCCTTCTGCACCGGGGATCTCCAGCAAGAGACCCCCGGTCACGGCCCTCTTCGCCCTCACGGAGGCGATGCCCAGCTCTTCCAGGGAGATATTCTCCCTGGCGAGCCGCATCGCCTCCGCGAGGGTCAGGTCGCCCCCCTGCGCAACGGTCAGCGTCACCGCTGCCGTTTTTGGGGGACGACCTGGTCGTGCCTTCCCGACCTTCGCGGCCTTTACCTTGGCCGCCGCCGGCGGAGGCGGAGGCTGCGGTTGCGAGGCCTTCCTCGCAGCCCG
This sequence comes from Colletes latitarsis, assembly GCF_051014445.1. Taxonomy (NCBI): domain Eukaryota; kingdom Metazoa; phylum Arthropoda; class Insecta; order Hymenoptera; family Colletidae; genus Colletes; species Colletes latitarsis. The sequence continues at coordinate 8,073,567 of NC_135145.1, read as the reverse complement.
CTTCGCCTTGCGCCCCACCACCTCACTCCACGCCACCCCCCCTTGGGAGGGTGCTGTGGAGGACGCGACCACCGCGACCACGGGTACACCACCCCCCTTGGGGGTCGCGACCCGGGGCCCTGGTGGCGCAACGCTGGGCGGAGGCTTCACTCCGCCCTTCTTTGCCTTCCCCGACTGTACCGGAACAGTTCGGGGAGGCACCGCCTTCCTGCTGACCGCTCTTCCGGCGAGGAGCTCCTCCCGGAAGGCGGCCAGCTTGCCATCAATCATGTCCCCAATCCTCCTCAGAAGATCGTCTTCTGAGGAGGACGGGGACTTCTTCACGGGCGGAGTGCGGGTGGAGGGGCCCGCGGTGCCCCGCACCACTGCCGCCGCACTCCGCTTATTCACCTCCGCTGAGGGACGCGGCGGTGGAGGAGGAGGGAGGATGGGAGGGAGGGCCGCGCTGTTCCACAGCGCCTCTGCCCTCCTCCTCCCCTGTCGCTCCTCCTCCAACAGGAGCTGCAGACGGGCGTTCCGCCCTCTGAGCTCCCGCGCCGCCTCCCTCATTTCCTCCGCCGCGGCCTTCAGGGCCTCCGCGCCACCGCTTTTCTGCCCCTTAAAGGCGCAGGCAGCGGCGACTTTCTCCACCCGCCTCAGGGACGAGGAGATCCTCTCCGATATCTCCTCGGTCACCTCGTCCCTGAGGCAACTCAGCCTCACCGACGGGCTCATCGCCCCGCCCACCTCGACGACGGCCTGCCCCGCCCTCTTCCTCTTAGAGCCTATGAGGCTCCTGGTGGAGGAGAAGGACGAGACTGACGCAGTCTCGTCGTCCTCCTCCACCTTCCACGAAGCCGGGCCAGGCGCTGGAGGCGGCGCGAGCGCCGTCACTCCAGTCCCAACACCGCCTTCGTCCTCCCCCTCTGACTTACCCCGTCCCATCCCCGTTTTAATATTGAACTCCATAATATTCCCACGAGCAGGTCGGAAGAAAAGGTCCGCCCGGGCAGAGCCGCCTTACCCGGGTAAGCCTATATACTCCGGGGGTTCGGCAGGTTCCCCGGAGGTGGTCGCTTGGGATTGGGCCTTCTCCCCCAACCATGCATCCCATCGCCGCGCACCATAGCTTAGGATTGGAGGGCGATTTTATAGAGTCGCCATACTCGTGGCCCAGGCGGTTAAGCCAAGACCCCCGTTCCTCCTGCCGTCACGTACCATTCACAAAACCAATAGGGAATTGTGAATGGGTCGTTGTGACGACCAACAGGAGGCTTACGGTGTGTGTATGACTCGGGTACCCCGGGTTCGTTAAGCCCGTACTGCAGCTGAAAGGCTGGCAGCCCCTGAGGGAAACAGCGGAGGCTTGCGAATGCGGGGGAAGAGGTGGCCAGCGATATGCCCCCGGACCACGAGCTGCCCTGTGTCCCTCGTCCGCGGCTGAGGGACCTCCTTCCGTCGACTTTTGCCGGGGGGGAATCAGGTATGGAGGTTGAGACCGCGGTCCCTGGACCGTCGTCAGGAGCGGGGCCCGCGCAGATTGAGGAGAGTCCCGCGTCCGGAAACCCTTTAGTCGTCATGATGACCGACGTCGTGAAAAGGGTTTCCGAGATGGCGGGACATATATCGGCCGTGGAGGGCCGTGTAGAGGCACGCCTAGAAGCGGTGTGGCGTGCTGTGTCCCGCCCGCCACTGGGGAAAAGCCCGGGGATTCCTCCAGCATCGACGGGGATGACAACGCCGACTACGGCGATAGTGCCCGATTTGACGAAGGGGAAGGCGAAAGGGACCGGGTCGACGAAACCGGTGGGCCCGAGTGCCACCGCGAAAGGACCCGCGGCCCCCACCAAATCAACGCCGCATAAGAGAGGCGCCGCCAAGTCGCAGGGTGGCACACCAGCGGCTGGAGTGGCGGTTGTGGCAAAGCCACCCACCCCAAAAGCTACGATGCCGCCAAAGGCTACGCATCGTCCCCCTCCACCACCTCCCAAGGCGGATAGCGGCAGGTCCGCTCCGTCTGCCAATTCCAAGGCGAAGTCCACCTCTGCCTCCGCTAATGATAGGCAGGGCTCCTGGGCTGAGGTGGTGAGACGGGGGAAGAAGAGGGGTAGCGAAAAGGGTGCGGCACATTCCGCGTCCTCTGCTCAGGGTGGGAAGATACCTGCAGTCGGTCGGCCAGCCGCCACTGCGGCTGCCGGCAGTAGAAAGAAGGGTGGTGCCCAGCCTGCGGCGGCCAAACTACCGAGGCTGCCGAAGAATGCGCCGCCACCGGACGTGAAGGAGAATTGGGCCCCCTCCTGAATAGGGTGATGCCCGAGATTTGCAGAGATCTCGGGATCACCGGGATGCGCCCCACCAGGGCAGTCACCGGGGCGCTTCTCTTAGCGATCCCCGGCAATAAAGGGAAAGAGAAGGCGTCTGCCCTGCGGGCGCGTCTCGAGGGGGTCCTCGAGGTGGAAGGTGTTCGGGTGGCTTGCCCCCAAAAACAGGCCGAGTTACGAGTTTCCGGCCTGTCGGAGGCAGCCACCCAGCAAGCTGTTAGGGAGGCCCTTGCCACCGCCGGGGGTTGCGGCGCTGCGGAGGTTAATGTTGGTGACCTCCGTCGGGACAGCTCGGGCATGTTCACCGCCTGGGCCCGCTGTCCCCTTCGCGCCGCAGCCAAACTCGCGAAGTCCGGCCGACTGATGGTCGGCTTCTTCGAGGCCCGGCTGGTGGTACTCGCCGCGAGGCCGCTGCAATGTCACCGCTGCCTGGAGTTTGGTCATGTCCGGCAGCGGTGCACAAGTACCGTAGATCGCAGCGGCCTCTGTTACCGTTGCGGGGGGGCCTCCCACACAGCCAGGGAGTGTACGGCCGCTCCAAAATGCCCCCTTTGTGTGGGCTTGGGGCGGCCAGCGGATCATCGCATGGGTGGGGCGGCGTGCCGTCCCCCCAAACGCAAGGGGAAGAAGGGGAAGGGTGCGGTTGTGCCCCCATCCACGGTTCCGGCTGGTGTTGAGCCGGCGCCGGTGCCCGTCGCGATGGAGGTACAAGGGGCGGCTTGTTCCCAGCCGTCCCCTGCTGTGGTGTCGGGGACTATTCCCGCCCCAGCATTTGTCCAGGCGGCAGTGAAAGTGGTGGGGTGTGCGCCCGCACCCCCGCCTTTGATGGAGATGATGGAGGTGGATTTGGCGTCATGCGACTCGGCGCCATCCACCTCCACGGAATCGGAAGGTGTACCGTCATGTGGGGGAGCTGCAGTGCCCCCACAGCAAGCAGTAATCCAGTCGCCGTGCGGGTCAGAGCCCCTTAGTAGGGGGGTGATGGCCTCGTACGGCGGCAAAGATCCAGGGCGCACGGAGGCGCCCGTAAACGCTGGAAGGGGAGGCCTGGAGGAGGCCACGGGTGAGACCCAATAATGTCTCAACACCTCCTCCAGGTCAATTTCAACCACTGCCGGGGGGCCCAGGATCTCATGCTCCAAACCCTCCGGCAGTGGAACATCGGGATTGCGGTGATCGCCGAGCCCTATAAGGTCCCAAAGCACCCAACTTGGGCGGGGGACATTAACGGGGTCTCGGCGATAACTTTTTTTTTTTTTTTTTTTTTTTTTTTGTCGTGGGGAAAATCTTCGAAAGACTCCCTCCCACCTCCTTGGGGAGAGGTGGGAGGGGTGTGTGGGATTCCCCGCGCCCGTACAACGACAGGCGCGGGACATACCCACTAAAAACCCCACGGTGACCCTTCGGCACGCTTTGGGAGGATACCGGGAATCGCTCGAAGCATTCTTCCGGTATCCTCCCCGTGCCCGCGCTTTCGCGCCCATCCCCCGGGGGGACAATCGGTCCCCCCAGTAGACACACTGCCTCATAGCGGCGGGACGGGGCCACTCCATCCCGCCGCTATCCGTCCCGGGGCCGCGTTTAGTGGCGGCTGCGAGCCCCAACTCGCAACCGCCCGCGACCCCGTTTCCACCCCTCGGCGGCCGGGCGTTCATGGCCGCACCAGACCGCCGAGGGTGCCTCCCCTTGCGTCGGACCGGTAGGGGGAGGCACTCCTACCCCCAACCGGTCCGACCCGGCGCCGCCTGGCGGGAGGAGGGTCCCCTCAGGACCCCCCTCCCAGCCTAGGTCATCCGCCACGCCGAGGCGGCCGCCCGTGACGCCTCGCGACCGGGCGACGACCTCGGGCCACCGCACGAGCGCGAGCTTCAGCGGCCTCCTTCTGCAACATTACGTTCTCGCAGAAGGAGGCCACGGCCCTCCACTTCTCCTCGCTGCCGAGCATGGCGCGCACCACGCCCGGCAGCGAGACATCCCGCCCGACGACGCCGACCAGGACACGGCGCTCCCCCTCCCACGCGGGGCATACCTCCAGGGTATGATCCGCCGTGTCCTGCTCAGCGTCGCAGTGGCAGCAACGCGCCGTCGGCTCCTTCCCTATCCGGCACAGGTATCTTCCGAAGCTGCCATGCCCGGCAAATACCTGTGCCAGCCGGTAGGTGAGGCTGCCATGGCCTCTGTCCAGCCACTCCTTCAGGAGTGGCCGAACAGCCCCGACAGTCCGGTGCCCCGCGGTTGGCAGAGCCAGCCGCTCCTGCCACGCGAGCAACACGGAGTGCCGGGCCTGGCGCTTCAAATCGCCCCAAGCAGGTTCCTGCCCGCCCGGGACCGCCTCCACCCCCGCGCGACGGTCGACGCGTTGCCGGTACATCACCGCGTGCGACCGCGCGAGCAGGTCCATGGGCGGCATCCCCGCTAGAACCGTCGCCGCCTCATGTGACATGGTCCGATACCCGCGGACGACCCTGAGCGCCATGCGCCTCTGCACCCGACGCAGCATAGTCATGCTGCGCCGGGAGGCAGCCAGGTCGTCCGCCCAGACGGGGGCCCCGTATAGGGCCACCGACTGGACCATTGCCACATAGAGGCGACGAACTCGGCCCGCCGGGCCCCCCAAGTTGGGCAGGATCCGGCCCAGAGCCGCAACCATCCTTTCCAACCGGGGGACCAGGCAGCGGAAATGCTTCTCGAAACGCCAGTGGCTATCGAGGATCAGCCCCAGATACCTGATCTGGGGCTTCACCTCGATGTCAGCCCCACCTACCCGAATCAGAGGGGGTGGCGGATCCTGCCGAGGTGAATGAAACGCAATCACCTCGGTCTTATGGACCGCCACCGTCATCCCCATCACCCTGATCTGATCGACGACGCGTTGCGACCCCTCCTCCGCGCGACGCATGGCCCTCCCCCAGTGCGCCCCGACGGCCAGCACCAGTGTGTCATCCGCATAACACACCGTGCTGACGCCGTCGGGGAGGCCGGCCCGCAACACCGAGTCGTACGCGATGTTCCACATGAGTGGCCCGAGGACCGACCCCTGCGGAACACCGCAGTACACCTCCCTCCGCATATCACCATCCCGGCCCGGATACTCGATCCACCTGCCGCGGAGATAATCCCCGACGACCGCCCTGAGACAAGGGGGGACTCGATGATATTCGAGCCCCCTCCTTATCTCTTCCCAGGGGAGGGTGTTAAAGGCATTGGCAATATCCAAGGATATTGCCAATGCCACCCCTCCCCGGGAGACGGCCGCCTCCGAGAGGGCCCTCACACGACCTATCGCGTCGATAGTCGATCGGCCCCCCCGGAAACCGAACTGGCAGTCGGCCAGACCGGGATCACCCCGCGACAGGTGCTCGACGAGGCGGGCAGCAATCACACGCTCGAAGAGCTTGCCCACCTCGTCGAGGAGACAAATGGGCCGGTATGCGGAGGGAGACTCCGCGGGCCGACCCTCCTTCCGGAGGAGGACCATCCTCGCCACCTTCCAACTGGGGGGATAGGTCGGGCACTCCAGTACCACCGGGTGCCCGCCTATCTATGTCGACTGATCGGGGATTATCTGCGGGGCAGGGTAGTCCAATATCCGGGTCGGAACAGGATGGACCAGAGAGCGGTGCACCGCGGGGTTCCACAGGGGTCGGTGCTCGGGCCGCTTCTGTGGAACTTGGCCTATGATGCGGTGCTGCGGGCTGATCTCCCCGTCGGCGTGTCGTTGGTATGTTACGCCGACGACACTCTGGTGATAGCCGGCGGGGATACGTGGAGGAGGGCCGTGGCCCTCGCGGAGGAAGGGACGGCACGAGTCGTCGCCGAGGTAGAGCGTCTGGGGTTGCGCGTGGCACCCCAGAAGACCGAGGCCATCTGGCTGTGTAATGTCAGTGGTCGGGGGCTGCCGCGGCTGGCGTCTCTAAGGGTGGGCGGAGACCAAGTCGGGGTGGGGCGCCGGATGAAGTATCTGGGCCTCACCCTCGACAGCTACTGGCGGTTCGGGCATCATTTGGAAGGGTTGGGTCCCCGTATTGAAAGGGCAGCGGCCGCGTTAGGCCGCATAATGCCCAATCTCGGGGGGCCCAACATGGCGCCACGGCGGCTGTATTTGGGAGTCGTCCGGTCCATGGCGCTTTATGGCGCGCCTATATGGGCCGGCGGTCTGATGGCAAATCGGCGGGGTGCATTTGTACTCCGCCGGTTACAGAGGTTGGTGGCCATCAGAGTCGTGCGGGGTTATCGCACGATCTCCTGCACAGCCGCCACCTTTCTGGCGGGTTCCGCGCCGTTTCACCTGCTGGCGAAAATGGACGCAGAGGTCTATCAAAGCCTCTGCGACCTTCGCCAGCGGGGCGTGGATCCGCACGGCGAGGAGGCCGCCAGGGCCCGAAGCCAGGCGCGGCGACGCGTCTATAGTCGGTGGCTGGTCTGGTTATCGAAGCCAGACCAGCGGGATGATCGCGTCGCCGCGGCGGTCCGCCCAGTGTTTTATGCCTGGGTAGGCCGTAGCTGGGGTACGCCCACATACCGCCTGACACAGGTACTGACCGGACACGGTTGCTTCGGTCGGTACCTGCATCGGATAGGGCGGGAGGCGACGGCTGCGTGCCATCACTGTAGGGGAAGGGAGGACACCGCGCAGCACACGTTGGAGTTTTGTCCAGCGTGGGCAGCGCAGCGCGGTGTCCTCGTTAGAGCGATTGGAGCGGACCTCTCGATGCCGGCTGTCATACGTGCGATGGTCGGCAGTGAGGAGGCGTGGGGGGCCATGGCCCTGTTTTGCGAGGAGGTCATGGTCGCCAAGGAAGATGCCGAGAGGGCGCGTGAGGAGGTGGGGGGCAGGCGGCGACGCCGACCGTAAGACCCTCCACCGCTCCCCGTGGCAGGGGGAGCGCGATGGGGTCGGTGATGGTGTTTTGTGGTGTGAGGTGAGGGACATTGTCCCCTTATTCCCCCTCGCACCCAGCCCATCACTGTACCAGGGGCCCGTGGCAGGGGCCCCGTCTAGCGGGGGCGGCAGTGTTAGCCGGCACCGCAGCCGTGGTCGCTATCGGGTGGGGGCCCGGTCGCGGCTAGTAGCAACGGCACGACTGGGGGCGACGTCGCGTGTGACCGCGTGGCGTCGCCAGGGAGCAATCAGATTAGTTTGCCCCCCATTGGGGGAGGAGGATCACATCTCCTCCCCCGGGAAGGGCCCGTAATAGGGCGTTGCGCCAACGGGGAGAGTCACGGTAGTATCGCTAGTTTGGTTCCCGTGACACTCCCCAGATAAAGGGCGCAGGCGGTCACCGTGGTGTTTTAGCCGGTAAGAGTCCGGCACTACCCCGGCCTCCCCCCCAGGGAGCCGGGGTGTCCATGAGGATTTCACCACGTTAAAAAAAAAAAAAAAAAAAAAAAAGGTCTGGGTTATGCCCGCATCTGGCTCCTGATTTTGCCTTCTTCGCATACTTGTTGGCCATATCCTGGGTTTTTACGGGTTTGAATCACGTAGTAATGTGGTACCACATTGAAGCAGTCAATTAAACCTTGTTTCGATCAATATTTTAGAGGATAAAACCGGTTAGGTCTGCGTTAGGTATGGGTTATGTCCACATCTGGCTCATGATTTTGGCTTTTCCGCATTCTTGTTGGCCAGATCCTTGGTTTTCTCTGGTTTGAATCACGGAGTAATGGGGTACCACACTGAAACAGACAATTAAACTTGTTTTCGATCAATATTTTACAGGATAAAACCGGTTAGGTCTGGGTTAGGTCCGGGTTATGCCCGCATCTGGCTCATGATTTTGCCTTCTTCGCATACTTGTTGGACAGATCCTGGGGTTTTTAGGGTTTGAATCACGAAGTAATGTGGTACCACACTGAAACAGTCCTTAAAACTTGGTTTCGATCAATATTTTAGAGGACAACATCGGTTAAGTCTGGGTTAGGTCTGGGTTATGCCCGTATCTGGCCCATGAATTTGCCTTTTCCGCATTCTTGTTGTTCAGATCCTTGGTTTTCTCTCGATTGAATCACGTAGTAATGTGGTACCACACTGAAACAGACAATTAAACCTGGTTTCGATCAATATTTTAGAGGATAACACCGGTTAGGTCTGGGTGAGGTCTGGGTTATGCCCGCATCTGGCTCATGATTTTGCCTTCTGCGCATACTTGTTGCGCAGATCCTGGGTTTTTTCGGTTTTGAATCACGTAGTAGTGTGGTACCACATTGAAACATTCAATTAAACCTTGTTTCGATCAATATTTTAGAGGATAAAACCGGTTAGGGCTGCGTTAGGTATGGGTTATGTCCACATCTGGCTCATGATTTTGCATTTTCCGCATTCCTGTTGGCCAGAACCTTGGTTTTCTCTTGTTTGAATCACGTAGTAATGTGGTACCACACTGAATCAGTCAATTAAACCTGGTTTCCATCAATATTTCAGATGATAAAACCGGTTAGTTCTGGGATAGGTCTTGGTTATGCCCGCATCTGGCTCATGATTTTGCCTTTTCCGCATTCTTGTTGGCCAGATCCTTGGTTTTCTCTGTTTTGAATCACGAAGTAATGTGGTAGCACACTGAAACAGACAATTAAACCTGGTTTCGATCAATATTTTAGAGAATAACACCGGTTAGGTCTGGGTTTGGTCTGGGTTATGCCCGCATCTGGCTCATGATTTTGCCTTCTTCGCAAACTCGTTGGCCAGATCCTGGGTTCTCTCGGGTTTGAATCACGTAGTAATGTGGTACCACATTGAAACATTCAATAAAACGTGGTTTCGATCAATATTTTAGAGAATAACACCGGTTAGGTCTGGGTTAGGTCTGGGTTAGGTCTGTGTTATGCCCGCATCTGGCTCATGATTTTGCCTTGTTCGCATACATGTTGGCCAGATCCTAGGTTTTTTCGGGTTTGAATCACGTAGTAATGTGGTACCACGCAGTAACAGTCAATTAAACCTGGATTCGGCCAGTATTTTAGTCGGTACCACCGGTTAGGTCCGGGTTAGGTCTGGGTTATGCCCGCATCTGACTCATCATTTTGCCTTCTTCGCATACTTGTTGGACATATCCTGGGTTTTTACGGGTTTGAATCACGTAGTAATGTGGTACCACATTGAAGCAGTCAATTAAACCTTGTTTCGATCAATATTTTAGAGGATAAAACCGGTTAGGTCTGGGTTAGGTATGGGTTATGTCCACATCTGGCTCATGATTTTGGCTTTTCCGCATTCTTGTTGGCCAGATCCTTGGTTTTCTCTGGTTTGAATCACGGAGTAATGGGGTACCACACTGAAACAGACAATTAAACTTGTTTTCGATCAATATTTTACAGGATAAAACCGGTTAGGTCTGGGTTAGGTCCGGGTTATGCCCGCATCTGGCTCATGATTTTGCCATCTTCGCATACTTGTTGGCCAGATCCTGGGTTTTTTCGGGTTTGAATCACGTAGTAATGTGGTACCACACTGAAACAGTCAATTAAACCTGGTCTCGACCAATATTTTAGAGGATAAAACCGGTTAGGTCTGGGTGAGGTCTGGGTTATGCCCGCATCTGGCTCATGATTTTGCCTTCTGCGCATACTTGTTGGGCAGATCCTGGGTTTTTTCGGTTTTGAATCACGTAGTAATGTGGTACCACATTGAAACATTCAATTAAACCTTGTTTCGATCAATGTTTTAGACGATAAAACCGGTTAGGTCTGCGTCAGGTATGGGTTACGTCCACATCTGGCTCATGATTTTGCATTTTCCGCATTCCTGTTGGCCAGAACCTTGGTTTTCTCTTGTTTGAATCACGTAGTAATGTGGTACCACACTGAATCAGTCAATTAAACCTGGTTTCCATCAATATTTCAGATGATAAAACCGGTTAGTTCTGGGATGGGTCTTGGTTATGCCCGCATCTGGCTCATGATTTTGCCTTTTCCGCATTCTTGTTGGCCAGATCCTTGGTTTTCTCTGGTTTGAATCACGTAGTAATGTGGTAGCACACTGAAACAGACAATTAAACCTGGTTTCGATCAATATTTTAGAGAATAACACCGGTTAGGTCTGGGTTAAGTCTGGGTTTGGTCTGGGTTATGCCCGCATCTGGCTCATGATTTTGCCTTCTTCGCAAACTCGTTGGCCAGATCCTGGGTTCTCTCGGGTTTGAATCACGTAGTAATGTGGTACCACATTGAAACATTCAATAAAACCTGGTTTCGATCAATATTTTAGAGAATAACACCGGTTAGGTCTGGGTTAGGTCTGGGTTAGGTCTGTGTTATTCCCGCATCTGGCTCATGATTTTGCCTTGTTCGCATACATGTTGGCCAGATCCTAGGTTTATTCGGGTTTGAATCACGTAGTAATGTGGTACCACGCAGTAACAGTCAATTAAACCTGGATTCGGCCAGTATTTTAGTCGGTACCACCGGTTAGGTCCGGGTTAGGTCTGGGTTATGGCCGCATCTGACTCATCATTTTGCCGTCTTCGCATACTTGTTGGCCAGATCCTGGGTTTTTTCGGGTTTGAATCACGTAGTATTGTGGTACCACACTGAAACAGACAATTAAACCTGGTTTCGATCAATATTTTAGTGGATAACACCGGTCAGCTCTGGGTTAGGTCTGGGTTATGCCCGCATCTGGCTCATGATTTTGCCCTTTCCGCATTCTTGTTGGCCAGATCCTTGGTTTTCTCTGGTTTGAATCACGGAGTAATGGGGTACCACACTGAAACAGACAATTAAACCTGGTTTCGATCAATATTTTAGAGGATAACACCGGTTAGGTCTGGCTTATGCCCGCATCTGGCTCATGATTTTACCTTCTTCGCATAGTTATTTGGCAAATCCTGGGTTTTTTCGGGTTTGAATCACGTAGTAATGTGGTACAACACTGAAACAGTCCATTAAACTTGGTTTCGATCAATATTTTAGAGGATAACACCGGTTAGGTCTGGGTGAGTTCTGGGTTATGCCCGCATCTGGCTCATGATTTTGCATTTTCCGCATTCCTGTTGACCAGAACCTTGGTTTTATCTGGTTTGAATCACGTAGTAATGGGGTACCACACTGAAACAGACAATTAAACCTGGTTTCGATGAATATTTTAGAGGATAAAACCGGTTAGGTCTGGGTTAGGCCTGGGTTATGCCCTCATCTGGCTCATGATTTGCCTTCTTCGCATACTTGTTGGCCAGATCCTGGGTTTTTTCGGGTTTGAATCTCGTAGTCATGTGGAACCACACAGTAACAGTCAATTATACCTGGATTCGGTCAGTATTTTAGTCGGTAACACCGGTTAGGTCTGGGTTAGGTCTGGGTTATGCCCTCAGGGGCTGTGTCCGGCCAGGTGTCCGGCGCAGTACGGGGCGTAGCGACCCCGAGGTACCTGATGCTAATCACACCGTAAGCCTCCTGTTGGTCGTCGCAACGACCCATTCACAACTCCAGTTTTGGTTTTGTGAATGGTACGTGGCGGCAGGAGGACCGGGGGCCTTGGCTTAACCGCCTGGGCCGCGAGGATGGTAACTCTATAAATTACCCTCTAATCCTAAGTTATGGTGCGCGGCGATGGGATGCATGGTTGGGAGAGAAGGCCCAATCCCTAGCGACCACCTCCGGGGGCACCTGCCGAACCCCCGGAGTATTAGGCTTCCCCAGGCATGGCGGCTCTGCCTGGGGTGACCTCCATTCCGACCACACTCGTGGGAACAGTAATGGACATTAATGACTCTCAAATTAGCAACCGGACTGGAAATTTGGAAAACGGAATGGCACGTGTATCGGCAGACGAGATTGGTTTATTGAACAATAATATGGATGGACCACTTCCTGGTGGGGTTAAACCCACGGTCAGGAGTGTGCAGGTGGTGAATCCCCCGTTGGGGGTCCACCTGGAGGGTGATGTTGACCTAGTCAGGGTCGGTCCCGCTCCTGTTGTCAGCCTAGAGCGGGTAAATGTCACGGAGTGGCGTAAGGCGGGGAGGGAGTCACCTCCCCGCAAGAGGCATGATGCCGTGGGATCGCTGCCTTCGATGGGCGGCGCAGCCCAGAGGAAAGATGAGGGGACGGTATGCGTTGGGAAGACCATCTCCCACACCCTCGACGACGACGACTCGCAGGATGGCGACGAGTGGGCGCTGAATCCTTGCACCGGTGACGAAGCTGAGAGTGGCGACTCCAGCGAGGGTTATGGTCCCGGTAAGAGAAAGAGGAAGGGCCCCGGGGCTGGAAGACCCAGGGTATCTTCGTGGACCCCAAAAAGTTGGGTCCCGGGATGAAGGCCCTGCCGAAGCAGGCAGACCTCCGCAACATTGCGGAGGTCATGAAATCGGACGAGCTCCTGGGTCGGCTCAAGGAGCAACTAGAGTCCGTCGTCAAGGTGGCAGACACCGCAAGCCACCTTAAGACGACGGACATCCGTGGGCTCCGCTTGGCAGCGAGGGTGGCTATGGTCAGCGCCGAAGAACTTCACGGCAGAGCTGACCGTGCCGAAAATCCCAATAGGCCGGCCCGGGAGGTAGTCATTCGCCAGGGCGAGTGGGAGAGGAGGGCCAAGGCCCTCGAGAAGAGGTTGGAGGTGGCGGTCAAGACCGCCACAACCCTGTCCGAGACCGTGAGAGTTAAGGACAGGGAGCTGGAGCACCTCAGGCGGGAAGTGGGCCGCCTGAGGTATAAGCAGGAGCAGCGGAGGCTGCTTCGGGAGGGGGAGGAGTTGGCCAGCGAGACGCCACCGGACCATGAATTGCCGTGTGTCCCTCGACCCCGGCGGAAGGATCTCCTTCCGTCAACATTTGCCGGGGAGGACACCGGCATGGAGGTCGAGACGTCGGTCGCAGGACCGTCGTCTGCAGCACGGTCTGCCCCGATTGAGGAGGAGAGTCCCGCGTCCGGAAACCCTTTGATGGTCATGATGACCGAAGTCGTCAAAAGGGTTTCCGAGATGGCGGGACACATATCGGCTGTCGAGAGCCGTTTCGACGCCCGTTTTGAGGCGGTGTGGCGGGCAGTGTCTCGCCCGCCGCTCGGGAATGTTCCGCTGCCCCCTTCCGCATCCGTGAGAGCGGCTCCGCCGGCTATGGCGAAAGTGCTGGAGGCGCCAAAAGGGAAGGCGAAGGGAACTGCGGTGACGAAATCGGGCAGCACCCCCAAGAAGAGAGATGCCGCCAAGGCCCAAGGAGGTACAGCAGTGGCCGGTGGGGCGGGCGTGGCGAATTCACCCGCCCCGAAATCTGCGATGCCGCCGAAGGCAACGCATCGTCCCCCTCCACCACCTCCCAAGGCGGATAGCGGCAGGTCCGCACCGCCAGCCAACTCCAAGGCAAAGTCCACCCCTGCTCCTGCCAACGATGGGCAGGGCTCCTGGGCTGAGGTGGTGAGGAGGGGGAAGAAGAGGGGTAGTGAAAAGGGTGCGGCACCTTCCGCGGCTTCCTCTAAGGGCGGCAAGATACCCGCTGCCAGTCGGCTAGCCGCCACTACGGCTGCGGGCAGTAAAAAGAAGGGTGGTGTCCAGGTTCCGGCGGCCAAACTGCCGAGGCTGCCGAAGAATGCGGCAGTCTCGGTGACCGCCGCCTCCGGACGAGAAGGAGATTTGGGCCCCCTCCTCAATAGGGTGATGCCCGAGATTTGCAAAGATCTCGGGCTCACCGGGATGCGCCCCACCAGGGCAGTTACCGGGGCGCTATTGCTAGCGATCCCCGGTGAGAAGGGGAAAGAAAAGGCGACCGCCCTGAGGGCGCGTCTTGAGGGGGCCCTCCAGGTCGAGGGTGTTCGGGTGGCTTGCCCCCAAAAACAGGCCGAGTTAAGGGTGTCCGGCCTGTCGGAGGCAGCCACCCAGCAGGCTGTCAGGGAGGCCCTTGCCACAGCCGGGGGTTGCGGCGCTGCGGAGGTAAACGTTGGTGACCTCCGCCGGGACAGCTCGGGCATGTTTACTGCCTGGGCCCGCTGTCCCCTTCGCGCCGCAACCAAGCTCGCGAAGTCCGGCCGATTAATGGTCGGCTTCTTCGAGGCCCGGCTGGCAGTACTCGCAGCGAGGCCGCTGCAGTGCCACCGCTGCCTGGAGTTCGGACATGTCCGGCAGCGGTGCACCAGCACTGTCGATCGCAGCGGCCTCTGTTACCGCTGCGGAGGGGCCTCCCACACCGCACGGGAGTGCACGGCCGCCCCTAAATGCCCCCTTTGTGTGGGCTTGGGGCGGCCAGCGGATCACCGCATGGGTGGGGCGGCGTGCCGTCCCCCCAAACGCAAGGGGAAGAAGGCGAAAGGGTCGAGTGTGACCCCACCCACGGTGCCGGCTGGTGTTGAGCCGGCGCCGGTGCCCGTCGCGATGGAGGTCCAAGGGGCGGCTTGTACCCAGCCGTCCCCAGCTGTGGTGTCGGGTGCTATACCCGCCCCAGCCTCTGTTGTGACGGGAGGGGTGGTGGTGGCGGGAGTGACCGCCCCGCAGACAGTGACGGAGATGATGGAGGTGGATGTGGCGCCTTGCGACTCGGCGCCCACCACCTCCACGAAGTCGGAATGCATTTTGTCCGGGGGTGGCCCTGCAGAGTCCCCACTCCAATCGACATCCCAGCCGCCGTGCGGGTCAGAGCCCCTTAGTCGGGGGGTGATGGCCTCGTACGGCGGCAAAGATCCGGGGCGCACAGAGGCGTCCATAAGCACTGGAAGGGGAGGCCTGGAGGAGGCCGCGGGTGAGACCCGATAATGTCTCACCGCCTCCTCCAGGTAAATTTGAACCACTGCCGGGGGGCTCAGGATCTCATGCTCCAAACCCTCCGGCAGTGGAACATCGGGATGGCCGTGATCGCCGAGCCCTACCGTGTCCCCAAACACCCCGCTTGGGTGGGGGATCTTAACGGGGTCTCGGCGATCACCTGGCAGTACGGGCGCGGCACGTTGCCGTGCCCCGTAGTGGGGAGGGGCCACGGTTTCGTGGCGGTGAAGTGGGGGGAACTCGTGGTTGCCGGGTGTTACGCGTCGCCCGCTATGGGCCTCAGCGAATTTGAGGCGTACCTCGACGAGGTGGGGAGATGCATCTCCCCACATCTCGCCAGTGGGGTACTCGTCCTGGGCGATTTTAATGCCCACGCTGCAGCCTGGGGCTGCCCCAGGACGACCGTGAAGGGCGACGCGATGCTCGAATGGGCGGCGGGTCACGGCCTCGTAGTTTTGAATCAAGGGGCCGTGAGCACGTGCGTGCACGCGCGGGGCGAGTCGATCGTCGACATATCGTTGGGGAGCCCCGCCATAGCACGCCGTGTGTCCGACTGGAGGGTCGCGGAAGAGGTGGCCACGTTAAGCGACCACCTCTACATTACGTTTTCCGTATCCGCGACCCCCGGCTTAAATGGACCCCGCCAACCGGGCAGGGATGCACACCCGGCGCCACGCTGGTCCGCCAAGAGGCTGGACCCGGACGCCCTTGCGATGGCAGCCTCCGTTGTGGCATGGCAGGAGATGCCACGCCGGACCCTCGGCAATCCATCTGTCGGGGCGCGTTGGTTCCGGGAGACTATGACGTCGTTGTGTGACGCAGTCATGCCCCGGGCCACCGCCCCGAGCCGAGGGGGGTCCGTGTACTGGTGGTCGGGCGAGATCGAGGATTTACGCACTCGGTGCGTTATCGCCCGACGCCGGTACACCCGCGCCAGGAGACGGCGCGGGGCGACGGAGGCAGAGGTGGTGGGGTTGCGCGGGGAATTTTCCCTGGCGCGAAGAACCCTCCGCCGGGCCATCGCGACCGCGAAAGCCCAGGCATGGACGGAGCTCCTCGGGTCTCTGGATGCAAATCCATGGGGGCGCCCTTATCATATGGTCGTAGGGAAGATGCGATCATGGGCGCCCCCGATCACAGAGAGCCTCGACCCCCAGCTGCTCGGGGAAACTATGCGCGTCCTCTTCCCCGCTGGGGGAGAGGCGTTCCTGCATCCCCCCGAGCCACAGCCGGATCACCCGCCTTGGTGGTCCGACGAACTGGGGGTCTCCGAGGAGGAGCTAGCTAGGGCCGTCCGGAGAATGGCTGCCAAGAAGACGGCGCCAGGACCGGACGGCATACCCGGCAAGGCCTGGGCAGTAGCGGTGGGCGTTTTGGGTGGCGGGTTGATACGCGTCTTCGACGCGTGCCTCCAGACCGGTCAGTTCCCCCCCATATGGAAGGTGGCGAGGTTGGTCCTCCTCCACAAGCCAGGGAAGCCCGCGGATTCTCCATCCGCGTTCCGACCCATTTGTCTGTTGGACGAGGCTGGGAAACTCCTCGAGCGGGTCATTGTATCCCGTCTCGAGGGGCATCTGTCCCGCGTCGGCCCTGATCTGGCCGACCGACAGTTCGGCTTTCGCCGGGGCCGCTCCACTGTCGACGCCATAGCGACCGTGCGGACCCTGGCGGAATCGGCAATCTCCCGGGGGGGTGTGGCGTTGGCAGTCTCGTTGGACATAGCCAACGCCTTTAACACCGTCTCCTGGGGGGCGATAGGTCGGGCACTCCAGTACCACCGGGTGCCCGCCTATCTGTGTCGACAGATCGGGGACTATCTGCGGGGCAGGGTAGTCCAATATCCGGGTCGGAACGGGATGGAGCAGAGAGCGGTGCACCGCGGCGTTCCACAGGGGTCGGTCCTCGGGCCGCTCCTGTGGAACTTGGCGTATGACGCGGTGCTGCGGGCTGACCTCCCCGTCGGCGTGTCGTTGGTTTGTTATGCCGACGACACCCTGGTGATAGCCGGCGGGGATACGTGGTGGAGGGCCGTGGCCCTCGCGGAGGAAGGGACGGCACGAGTCGTCGCCGAGGTAGAGCGTCTGGGGTTGCGCGTGGCACCCCAAAAGACCGAGGCCATCTGGCTGTGTAACGTCAGTGGTCGAGGGGTGCCGCGCCAGGCGTCTCTACGGGTGGGTGGAGCCCAAGTCGGGGTGGGGCGCCGGATGAAGTACCTGGGCCTCACCCTCGACAGCTACTGGCGGTTCGGGCATCATTTGGAAGGGTTGGGTCCCCGTATTGAAAGGGCAGCGGCCGCGTTAGGTCGCATAATGCCCAATCTCGGGGGACCCAACATGGCGGCACGGCGGCTGTATTTGGGAGTCATCCGGTCCATGGCGCTTTATGGCGCGCCTATATGGGCCGGCGGTCTGATGGCCAATCGGCGGGGTGCATTTGTACTCCGTCGGTTACAGAGGTTGGTCGCCATCAGAGTCGTGCGGGGTTATCGCACGATCTCCTACACAGCCGCCACCTTGCTGGCGGGTTCCGCACCGTTTCACCTGCTGGCGAAAATGGACGCAGAGGTCTATCAAAACCTCTGCGACCTTCGCCAGCGGGGTGTGGACCCGCACGGCGAGGAGGCCGCCAGGGCCCGAAGCCAGGCGCGGCGACGCGTCTATTGTCGGTGGCTGGTCTGGTTATCCAAGCCAGACCAGCGGGATGATCGCGTCGCCGCGGCGGTCCGCCCAGAGTTTTATGCCTGGGTGGGCCGTAGCTGGGGTACGCCCACCTACCGCCTGACACAGGTACTGACCGGACACGGTTGCTTCGGTCGGTACCTGCATCGGATAGGGCGGGAGGCGACGGCTGCGTGCCATCATTGCAGGGGAAGGGAGGACACCGCGCAGCACACGCTGCAGTTTTGCCCGGCGTGGGCAGCGCAGCGCGGTGTCCTTATTAGAGCGATTGGAGCGGACCTCTCGCTGCCGGCCGTCATTCGTGCGATGGTCGGCAGTAAGGAGGCGTGGGCGGCCATGGCCTTGTTTTGTGAAGAGGTCATGGCCGCGAAGGAGGACGCCGAAAGGGCGCGAGAGGAGGTGGGGGGCAGGCGGCGACGCCGACCGTAAAACCCTCCACCGCTCCCCGTGGCAGGGGGAGCGCGAAGGGGTCGGTGATGGTGTTTGTGGTGCGAGGTGAGGGACTTTATCCCATCATTCCCCCTCGCACCCAGCCTATCACCGGACCGGGGGCCCGTGGTAGGGGCCCCGTCTAGCGGGGCGGCAGTGTTAGCCGGCCCCGCAGCCGTGGTCGCGATCGGGTGGGGGCCCGGTCGCGGCTAGTAGCAACGGCGCGAGTGGGGGCGACGTCGCCGGGGGGCAATCAGTTTAGTTTGCCCCCCATTGGGGGAGGAGGATCGCTTCTCCTCCCCCGGGAAGGGCCCGTAGTAGGGTGTTGCGCCAACGGGGAGAGTCACGGTAGTATCGCTAGTTTGGTTCCCGTGACTCTCCCCAGATAAAGGGCGCAGGCGGTCACCGTGGTGTTTTAGCCGGTAAGAGTCCGGCACTACCCCGGCCTCCCCCCCAGGGAGCCGGGGTGTCCATGAGGATTTCACCACGTTAAAAAAAAAAAAAAAAAAAAAAAAAAGGTCTGGGTTATGCCCGCATCTCATGATCATGCTTTTCCGCATTCTTGTTTGCCAGATCAATGGTATTCTCTGTTTTGAATCACGGAGTAATGGGGTACCACACTGAAACAGTCAATTAAACCTGGTTTCGATCCACATTTTAGAGGATAACAACGTTTAGGTCTGGGTTATGCCCGCATCTGGCGCATGATTTTGCCTTCTTCGCATACTTGTTGGCCAGATTCTGGGTTTTTTCGGATTTGAATCACGCAGTAATGTGGTACCACACAGTAACAGTCAACTAAATCTGGATTCGGTCAGTATTTTAGTCGGTAACATCGGTTAGGTCTGGGTTAGGTCTGGGTTATGCCCGCATCTGGCTCACGATTTTGCCTTTTCCGCATTCTTGTTGGCCAGATCCTTGGTTTTCTCTGGTTTGAATCACGTAGTAATGTGGTACCACACTGAAACAGACAATTAAACCTGGTTTCGATCAATATTTTAGAGAATAACACCGGTTAGGTCTGGGTTAGGTCTGGGTTATGCCCGCATCTGGCTCATGATTTTGCCTTCTTCGCAAACTTGTTGGCCAGATCCTGGGTTCTTTCGGGTTTGAATCACGTAGTAATGTGGTACCACACAGTAACAGTCAATTAAACCTGGATTCGGTCAGTATTTTAGTCGGTAACACCGGTTAGGTCCGGGTTAGGTCTGGGTTATGCCCGCATCTGACTCATCATTTTGCCTTCTTCGCATACTTGTAGGCCAGATCCTGGGGTTTTTCGGGTTTGAATCACGTAGTATTGTGGTACCACTGTGAAACAGTCAATTAAACCTGGTTTCGATCAATATTTTAGAGAATAACACCGGTTAGGTCTAGGTTAGGCCTGGGTTATGCCCGCATCTCGCTCATGATTTTGCCTTTTTCATGTACTTGTTGGCCAGATCCTGGGTTCTTTCGGGTTTGAATCACGTAGTAATGTGGTACCACACAGTAACAGTCAATTAAACCTGGATTCGGTCAGTATTTTAGTCGGTAACACCGGTTAGGTCTGGGATAGGTCTGGGTTATGCCCGCATCTGGCTCACGATTTTGCCTACTCCGCATTCTTGTTGGCCAGATCCTTGGTTTTCTCTGGTTTGAATCACGTAGTAATGTGGAACCACACTGAAACAGACAATTAAACCTGGTTTCGATCAATATTTTAGAGATTAACACCGGTTAGGTCTGGGTAAGGTCTGGGTTATGCCCGCATCTGGCTCACGATTTTGCCTACTCCGCATTCTTGTTGGCCAGATCCTTTGTTTTCTCTGGTTTGAATCACGCAGTAATGTGGTACCACACTGAAACAGTCCATTAAACTTGGTTTCGATCAATGTTTTAGAGCATGACACCGGTTTGGTATGGGATTGGCCAGGCTTATGCCCGCATATGGCTCATGATTTTGCCTTTTTCATGTACTTGTTGGCCAGATCTAGTGTTTTATCGGGTTTGAATCATATAGTAATGTGGTACCACACTGAAACAGTCAATTAAACCTGGATTCGGTCAGTATTTTAGTCGGTAACACCGGTTAGGTCTGGGATAGGTCTGGGTTATGCCCGCATCTGGCTCATGATTTTGCCTTGTTCGCATACTTGTTGGACAGGTACTGGGTTTATTCGGGTTGGAATCACGTAGTAATGTGGCACCACGCAGTAACAGTCAATTAAACCTGGAATCGGTCAGTATTTTAGTCGGTAACACCGGTTAGGTATGGGTTAGGTCTAGGTTATACCCGCATCTCGCTCATGATTTTGCATTTTCCGCATACTTGTTGGCCAGATCGTTGGTTTTCTCTGATTTGAATCACGTAGTGATGTGGTACCACAGCGAAACAGTCAATGAAACCTGGTTTCGATCAATATTTTAGAGGATAACACCGGTTAGGTCTGGGTTAGGTCTGGCTTATGCCCGCATCTGGCTCATGATTTTGCCTTCTTCGCATACTTGTTGGCCAGATCCTGGGTTTTTTCCTGTTTGAATCACGTAATAACGTGGTACCACAGTGAAACAGTCAATTAAACATGTATCGATCAATATTTTAGAGGATAACACCGGTTGGGTCTAGGTTAGGCCTGGGTTATGCCCGCATCTCGCTCATGATTTTGCCTTTTTCATATACTTGTTGGCCAGATCTCGTGTTTATTCGTGTTTGAATCATATAGTAATGTGGTACCACACTGATACAGTCAATTAAACCTGGTGTCGATCAATATTTTAGAGGATAACACCGATCAGCTCTGGGTTAGGTCTGGGTTATGCCCGCATCTAACTCATGATTTTGCCTTCTTCGCATACTTGTTGGCCAGATCCTTGGTTTTTTCGTGTTTGAAGCACGTAGTAATGTGGTACCACGAAGTAACAGTGAATCAAACCTGGATTCGGTCAGTATTTTAGTCGGTAACACCGGTTAGGCCTGGATTGGGTCTGGGTCATGCCCCCTTCTTGCTCATGATTTTGCATTTTCCGCATTCTTGTTGTTCAGATCCTTGGCTTTCTCTGGATTGAATCACGTAGTACCGTGGTACCACACTGAAACAGACAATTAAACCTGGTTTCGATAAATATTTTAGAGGATAACACCGGTTAGGTCTGGGTTATGCCCGCATCTGGCTCACGATTTTACCTTCTTCGCATACTTGTTGGGCAGATCCTGGGTTTTTTCGGGTTTGAATCACGTAGTAATGTGGTACAACACTGAAACAGTCCATTAAACATGGTTTCGATCAATATTTTAGAGGATAACACCGGTTAGGTCTGGGTGAGGTCTGGGTTATGCCCGCATCTGGCTCATGATTTTGCCTTCTGCGCATACTTGTTGGCCAGATCCTGGGTATTCTCGGTTTTGAATCACGTAGTAATGTGGTACCACACTGAAACAGACAATTAAACCTGGTTTCGATCAATACTTTAGAGAATAACACCGGTTAGGTCTGGGTTAGGTCTGGGTTTGGTCTGGGTTATGCCCGCATCTGGCTCATGATTTTGCCTTCTTCGCAAACTTGTTGGCCAGATCCTGGGTTCTCTCGGGTTTGAATCACGTAGTAATGTGGTACCACATTGAAACATTCAATAAAACCTGGTTTCGATCAATATTTTAGAGAATAACACCGGTTAGGTCTGGGTTAGGTCTGGGTTAGGTCTGTGTTATGCCCGCATCTGGCTCATCATTTTGCCTTCCTCGCATACTTGTTGGCCAGATCCTGGGTTTTTTCGGGTTTGAATCACGTAGTATTGTGGTACCACACTGAAACAGACAATTAAACCTGGTTTCGATCAATATTTTAGAGGATAAAACCGGTTAGGTCTGGGTTAGGTATGGGTTATGTCCACATCTGGCTCATGATTTTGCATTTTCCGCATTCCTGTTGACCAGAACCTTGGTTTTATCTGGTTTGAATCAGGTAGTTATGTGGTATCACACTGAAACAGTCCATTAAACTTGGTTTCGATCATTATTTTAGAGGATAACACCTGTTAGGTCTAGGTTATGTCGCATCTGGCTCATGATTTTGCCTTCTTCGCATACTTGTTGGCCAGATCCTTGGTTTTTTCGGGTTTGAATCACGTAGTAATGTGCTACCACGAAGTCACAGTGAATTAAACCTGGATTCGGTCAGTATTTTAGTCGGTAACACCGGTTAGGCCTGGGTTAGGTCTGGGTTATGCCCCCATCTGACTCATGATTTTACCCTCTTCGCATACTTGTTGGACAGATCCTGGGTTTTGTCGGGTTTGAATCACGTAGTAATGTGGTACCACACTGAAACTGTCCATTAAACTTGGTTTTCGATCAATATTTTAGAGGATAACACCGGTTAGGTCTGGGATAGGTCTGGGTTATGCCCGCATCTGGCTCATGATTTTGCCTTCTGCGCATACTTGTTGGCCAGATCCTGGGTTTTTACGGGTTTGAATCACGTAGTAATGTGGTGCCACATTGAAACAGTCAATTAAACCTGGTTTCGATCAATATTTCAGAGGATAAAACCGGTTAGGTCTGGGTTAGGTATGGGTTATGTCCACATCTGGCTCATGATTTTGCATTTTCCGCATTCCTGTTGACCTGAACCTTGGTTTTATCTGGTTTGAATCAGGTAGTAATGTGGTACCACACTGAAACAGACAATTAAACTTGTTTTCGATCAATATTTTAGAGGATGAACCCGGTTAGGTCTGGGTTAGGCCTGGGTTATGCCCGCATCTGGCTCATGATTTTACCTTCTTCGCATACTTGTTGGACAGATCCTGGGTTCTTTGGGTTTGAATCACGTAGTAATGTGGCACCACACTGAAACAGTCCATTAAACTTGGTTTCGATCAATATTTTAGAGG
Source organism: Colletes latitarsis (assembly GCF_051014445.1). Taxonomy (NCBI): domain Eukaryota; kingdom Metazoa; phylum Arthropoda; class Insecta; order Hymenoptera; family Colletidae; genus Colletes; species Colletes latitarsis. Next base: position 8,050,600 of record NC_135145.1, on the reverse strand, counting down.
ATGAACCCGGTTAGGTCTGGGTTAGGCCTGGGTTATGCCCGCATCTGGCTCATGATTTTACCTTCTTCGCATACTTGTTGGACAGATCCTTGGTTTTTTGGGTTTGAATCACGTAGTTATTGTGGCACCACACTGAAACAGTCCATTAAACTTGGTTTCGATCAATATTTTAGAGGTTAACACCGGTTAGGTCTGGGTTAGGTCTGGGTTATGCCCGCATCTGGCTCATGATTTTGCCTAGTTCGCAAACTTGTTGGCCAGATTCTGGGTTTTTTAGGGTTTGAATCACGTAGTAATGTGGTTCCACACGCAAACAGTCCATTAAACTTGGTGTCGATCAATATTTTAGAGGATAACACCGGTTAGGTCTGGGTTACGTCTGGGTTATACCCGCATCTGGTTCATGATTTTGCCTTGTCCGCATTCTTGTTGGCCAGATCCTTGGTTTTCTCTGTTTTGAATCACGGAGTAATGGGGTACCACACTGAAACAGTCAATTAAACCTGGTTTCGATCCACATTTTAGAGGATAACAACGTTTAGGTCTGGGTTATGCCCGCATCTGGCGCATGATTTTGCCTTCTTCGCATACTTGTTGGCCAGATTCTGGGTTTTTTCGGATTTGAATCACGCAGTAGTGTGGTACCACACAGTAACAGTCAACTAAATCTGGATTCGGTCAGTATTTTAGTCGGTAACATCGGTTAGGTCTGGGTTAGGTCTGGGTTATGCCCGCATCTGGCTCACGATTTTGCCTTTTCCGCATTCTTGTTGGCCAGATCCTTGGTTTTCTCTGGTTTGAATCACGTAGTAATGTGGTACCACACTGAAACAGACAATTAAACCTGGTTTCGATCAATATTTTAGAGAATAACACCGGTTAGGTCTGGGTTAGGTCTGGGTTATGCCCGCATCTGGCTCATGATTTTGCCTTCTTCGCAAACTTGTTGGCCAGATCCTGGGTTCTTTCGGGATTGAATCACGTAGTAATGTGGTACCACACAGTAACAGTCAATTAAACCTGGATTCGGTCAGTATTTTAGTCGGTAACACCGGTTAGGTCCGGGTTAGGTCTGGGTTATGCCCGCATCTGACTCATTATTTTGCCTTCTTCGCATACTTGTCGGCCAGATCCTGGGGTTTTTCGGGTTTGAATCACGTAGTATTGTGGTACCACTGTGAAACAGTCAATTAAACCTGGTTTCGATCAATATTTTAGAGAATAACACCGGTTAGGTCTAGGTTAGGCCTGGGCTATGCCCGCATCTCGCTCATGATTTTGCCTTTTTCATGTACTTGTTGGCCAGATCTAGTGTTTTTTCGGGTTTGAATCGTATAGTAATGTGGTACCACACTGAAACAGTCAATTAAACCTGGATTCGGTCAGTATTTTAGTCGGTAACACCGGTTAGGTCTGGGATAGGTCTGGGTTATGCCCGCATCTGGCTCACGATTTTGCCTACTCCGCATTCTTGTTGGCCAGATCCTTGGTTTTCTCTGGTTTGCATCACGTAGTAATGTGGAACCACACTGAAACAGACAATTAAACCTGGTTTCGATCAATATTTTAGAGATTAACACCGGTTAGGTCTGGGTTAGGTCTGGGTTATGCCCGCATCTGGCTCACGATTTTGCCTACTCCGCATTCTTGTTGGCCAGATCCTTGGTTTTCTCTGGTTTGAATCACGTAGTAATGTGGTACCACACTGAAACAGTCCATTAAACTTGGTTTCGATCAATATTTTAGAGCATGACACCGGTTTGGTATGGGATTGGCCAGGCTTATGCCCGCATATGGCTCATGATTTTGCCTTTTTCATGTACTTGTTGGCCAGATCTAGTGTTTTTTCGGGTTTGAATCATATAGTAATGTGGTACCACACTGAAACAGTCAATTAAACCTGGATTCGGTCAGTATTTTAGTCGGTAACACCGGTTAGGTCTGGGATAGGTCTGGGTTATGCCCGCATCTGGCTCATGATTTTGCCTTGTTCGCATACTTGTTGGACAGGTACTGGGTTTATTCGGGTTGGAATCACGTAGTAATGTGGCACCACACAGTAACAGTCAATTAAACCTGGATTCGGTCAGTATTTTAGTCGGTAACACCGGTTAGGTATGGGTTAGGTCTAGGTTATACCCGCATCTCGCTCATGATTTTGCATTTTCCGCATACTTGTTGGCCAGATCGTTGGTTTTCTCTGATTTGAATCACGTAGTGATGTGGTACCACAGCGAAACAGTCAATGAAACCTGGTTTCGATCAATATTTTAGAGGATAACACCGGTTAGGTCTGGGTTAGGTCTGGCTTATGCCCGCATCTGGCTCATGATTTTGCCTTCTTCGCATACTTGTTGGCCAGATCCTGGGGTTTTCGGGTTTGAATCACGTAGTAATGTGGCACCACACTGAAACAGTCCATTAAACTTGGTTTCGATCAATATTTTAGAGGATGATCCCGGTTAGGTCTGGGTTAGGCCTGGGTTATGCCCGCATCTGGCTCATGATTTTACCTTCTTCGCATACTTGTTGGACAGATCCTGGGTTTTTTCGGGTTTGAATCACGTAGTATTGTGGTACCACACTGAAACAGACAATTAAACCTGGTTTCGATCAATATTTTAGAGGATAACACCGGTCAGCTCTGGGTTAGGTCTGGGTTATGCCCGCATCTGGCGCATGATTTTGCCTTCTCCGCATACTTGTTGGCCAGATCCTGGGGTTTTCGGGTTTGAATCACGTAGTAATGTGGCACCACACTGAAACAGTCCATTAAACTTGGTTTCGATCAATATTTTAGAGGATGAACCCGGTTAGGTCTGGGTTAGGCCTGGGTTATGCCCGCATCTGGCTCATGATTTTACCTTCTTCGCATACTTGTTGGACAGATCCTGGGTTTTTTGGGTTTGAATCACGTAGTAATGTGGCACCACACTGAAACAGTCCATTAAACTTGGTTTCGATCAATATTTTAGAGGATAACACCGGTCAGCTCTGGGTTAGGTCTGGGTTATGCCCGCATCTGGCGCATGATTTTGCCTTCTTCGCATACTTGTTGGCCAGATCCTGGGGTTTTCGGGTTTGAATCACGTAGTAATGTGGCACCACACTGAAACAGTCCATTAAACTTGGTTTCGATCAATATTTTAGAGGATGAACCCGGTTAGGTCTGGGTTAGGCCTGAGTTATGCCCGCATCTGGCTCATGATTTTACCTTCTTCGCATACTGGTTGGACAGATCCTGGGTTTTTTGGGTTTGAATCACGTAGTAATGTGGCACCACACTGAAACAGTCCATTAAACTTGGTTTCGATCAATATTTTAGAGGATAACATCGGTTAGGTCTGGGTTAGGTCTGGGTTATGCCCGCATCTGGCTCATGATTTTGCCTAGTTCGCAAACTTGTTGGCCAGATTCTGGGTTTTTTAGGGTTTGAATCACGTAGTAATGTGGTTCCACACGCAAACAGTCCATTAAACTTGGTGACGATCAATATTTTAGAGGATATCACCGGTTAGGTCTGGGTTACGTCTGGGTTATGCCCGCATCTGACTCATCATTTTGCCTTCTTCGCATACTTGTTGGCCAGATCCTGGGGTTTTTCGGGTTTGAATCACGTAGTATTGTGGTACCACTGTGAAACAGTCAATTAAACCTGGTTTCGATCAATATTTTAGAGAATAACATCGGTTAGGTCTGGGTTAGGTCTGGGTTATGCCCGCATCTGGCGCATGATTTTGCCTTCTTCGCATACTTGTTGGCCAGACTCTGGGTTTTTTCGGATTTGAATCACGCAGTAATGTGGTACCACACAGTAACAGTCAACTAAATCTGGATTCGGTCAGTATTTTAGTCGGTAACATCGGTTAGGTCTGGGTTAGGTCTGGGTTATGCCCGCATCTGGCTCACGATTTTGCCTTTTCCGCATTCTTGTTGGCCAGATCCTTGGTTTTCTCTGGTTTGAATCACGTAGTAATGTGGTACCACACTGAAACAGACAATTAAACCTGGTTTCGATAAATATTTTAGAGAATAACACCGGTTAGGTCTGGGTTAGGTCTGGGTTATGCCCGCATCTGGCTCATGATTTTGCCTTCTTCGCAAACTTGTTGGCCAGATCCTGGGTTCTTTCGGGTTTGAATCACGTAGTAATGTGGTACGACACAGTAACAGTCAATTAAACCTGGATTCGGTCAGTATTTTAGTCGGTAACACCGGTTAGGTCCGGGTTAGGTCTGGGTTATGCCCGCATCTGACTCATCATTTTGCCTTCTTCGCATACTTGTTGGCCAGATCCTGGGGTTTTTCGGGTTTGAATCACGTAGTATTGTGGTACCACTGTGAAACAGTCAATTAAACCTGGTTTCGATCAATATTTTAGAGAATAACACCGGTTAGGTCTAGGTTAAGCCTGGGTTATGCCCGCATCTCGCTCATGATTTTGCCTTTTTCATGTACTTGTTGGCCAGATCTAGTGTTTTTTCGGGTTTGAATCATATAGTAATGTGGTACCACACTGAAACGGTCAATTAAACCTGGATTCGGTCAGTATTTTAGTCGGTAACACCGGTTAGGTCTGGGATAGGTCTGGGTTATGCCCGCATCTGGCTCACGATTTTGCCTACTCCGCATTCTTGTTGGCCAGATCCTTGGTTTTCTCTGGTTTGAATCACGTAGTAATGTGGAACCACACTGAAACAGACAATTAAACCTGGTTTCGATCAATATTTTAGAGATTAACACCGGTTAGGTCTGGGTTAGGTCTGGGTTATGCCCGCATCTCGCTCATGATTTTGCCTTTTTCATGTACTTGTTGGCCAGATCTAGTGTTTTTTCGGGTTTGAATCATATACTAATGTGGTACCACACTGAAACAGTCAATTAAACCTGGATTCGGTCAGTATTTTAGTCGGTAACACCGGTTAGGTCTGGGATAGGTCTGGGTTATGCCCGCATCTGGCTCACGATTTTGCCTACTCCGCATTCTTGTTGGCCAGATCCTTGGTTTTCTCTGGTTTGAATCACGTAGTAATGTGGAACCACACTGAAACAGACAATTAAACCTGGTTTCGATCAATATTTTAGAGATTAACACCGGTTAGGTCTGGGTTAGGTCTGGGTTATGCCCGCATCTGGCTCACGATTTTGCCTACTCCGCATTCTTGTTGGCCAGATCCTTGGTTTTCTCTGGTTTGAATCACGTAGTAATGTGGTACCACACTGAAACAGTCCATTAAACTTGGTTTCGATCAATATTTTAGAGCATGACACCGGTTTGGTATGGGATTGGCCAGGCTTATGCCCGCATATGGCTCATGATTTTGCCTTTTTCATGTACTTGTTGGCCAGATCTAGTGTTTTTTCGGGTTTGAATCATATAGTAATGTGGTACCACACTGAAACAGTCAATTAAACCTGGATTCGGTCAGTATTTTAGTCGGTAACACCGGTTAGGTCTGGGATAGGTCTGGGTTATGCCCGCATCTGGCTCATGATTTTGCCTTGTTCGCATACTTGTTGGACAGGTACTGGGTTTATTCGGGTTGGAATCACGTAGTAATGTGGCACCACACAGTAACAGTCAATTAAACCTGGATTCGGTCAGTATTTTAGTCGGTAACACCGGTTAGGTATGGGTTAGGTCTAGGTTATACCCGCATCTCGCTCATGATTTTGCATTTTCCGCATACTTGTTGGCCAGATCGTTGGTTTTCTCTGATTTGAATCACGTAGTGATGTGGTACCACAGCGAAACAGTCAATGAAACCTGGTTTCGATCAATATTTTAGAGGATAACACCTGTTAGGTCTGGGTTAGGTCTGGCTTATGCCCGCATCTGGCTCATGATTTTGCCTTCTTCGCATACTTGTTGGCCAGATCCTGTGTCTTTTCGGGTTTGAACCACGTAGTAACGTGGTACCAAACAGTAACAGTCAATTAAAGCTGGATTCGGTCAGTATTTTAGAGGATAACACAGGTTGGGTCTAGGTTAGGTCTGGGTTATGCCTGCATCTGGCTCATGATTTTGCCTTCTTTCGCATACTTGTTGGCCAGATCCTGGGTTTTTTCCTGTTTGAATCACGTAATAACGTGGTACCACAGTGAAACAGTCAATTAAACATGTATCGATCAATATTTTAGAGGATAACACCGGTTGGGTCTAGGTTAGGCCTGGGTTATGCCCGCATCTCGCTCATGATTTTGTCTTTTTCATATACTTGTTGGCCAGATCTCGTGTTTATTCGTGTTTGAATCATATAGTAATGTGGTACCACACTGATACAGTCAATTAAACCTGGTTTCGATCAATATTTTAGAGGATAACACCGGTCAGCTCTGGGTTAGGTCTGGGTTATGCCCGCATCTAACTCATGATTTTGCCTTCTTCGCATACTTGTTGGCCAGATCCTTGTTTTTTTCGTGTTTGAATCACGTAGTAATGTGGTATCACGAAGTAACAGTGAATCAAACCTGGATTCGGTCAGTATTTTAGTCGGTAACACCGGTTAGGCCTGGATTGGGTCTGGGTCATGCCCCCTTCTTGCTCATGATTTTGCATTTTCCGCATTCTTGTTGTTCAGATCCTTGGCTTTCTCTGGATTGAATCACGTAGTAACGTGGTACCACACTGAAACAGACAATTAAACCTGGTTTCGATAAATATTTTAGAGGATAACACCGGTTAGGTCTGGGTTATGCCCGCATCTGGCTCATCATTTTGCCTTCTTCGCATACTTGTTGGCCAGATCCTGGGTTTTTTCGGGTTTGAATCACGTAGTATTGTGGTACCACACTGAAACAGACAATTAAACCTGGTTTCGATCAATATTTTAGAGGATAACACCGGTCAGCTCTGGGTTAGGTCTGGGTTATGCCCGCATCTGGCTCATGATTTTGCCCTTTCCGCATTCTTGTTGGCCAGATCCTTGGTTTTCTCTGGTTTGGATCACGGAGTAATGGGTTACCACACTGAAACAGACAATTAAACCTGGTTTCGATCAATATTTTAGAGGATAAAACCGGTTAGGTCTGGGTTACGTCTGGGTTATGCCCGCATCTAACTCATGATTTTGCCTTGTTCGCATACTTGTTGGCCAGATCCTGGGTTTTTTCTGGTTTGAATCTCGTAGTCATGTGGAACCACACAGTAACAGTCAATTATACCTGGATTCGGTCAGTATTTTAGTTGGTAACACCGGTTAGGTATGTGTTAGGTTTGGGTTATGCCCGCATCTCATGATCATGCCTTTTCCGCATTCTTGTTTTCCAGATCAATGGTTTTCTCTAGTTTGAATCACATAGTAATGGGGTACCACACTGATACAAACAATTAAACCTGGTTTCGATCAATATTTTAGAGGATAAAACCGGTTAGGTCTGGGTTAGGTATGGGTTATGTCCACATCTGGCTCATGATTATACATTTTCCGCATTCCTGTTGACCAGAACCTTGGTTTTATCTGGTTTGAATCAGGTAGTTATGTGGTACCACACTGAAACAGTCAATTAAACTTGGTTTCGATCATTATTTTAGAGGATAACACCTGTTAGGTCTAGGTTATGTCGCATCTGGCTCATGATTTTGCCTTCTTCGCATACTTGTTGGCCAGATCCTTGGTTTTTTCGGGTTTGAATCACGTAGTAATGTGGTACCACGAAGTCACAGTGAATTAAACCTGGATTCGGTCAGTATTTTAGTCGGTAACACCGGTTAGGCCTGGGTTAGGTCTGGGTTATGCCCCCATCTGACTCATGATTTTACCCTCTTCGCATACTTGTTGGACAGATCCTGGGTTTTGTCGGGTTTGAATCACGTAGTAATGTGGTACCACACTGAAACTGTCCATTAAACTTGGTTTTCGATCAATATTTTAGAGGATAACACCGGTTAGGTCTGGGATAGGTCTGGGTTATGCCCGCATCTGGCTCATGATTTTGCCTTGTTCGCATACTTGTTGGACAGGTACTGGGTTTATTCGGGTTGGAATCACGTAGTAATGTGGCACCACACAGTAACAGTCAATTAAACCTGGATTCGGTCAGTATTTTAGTCGGTAACACCGGTTAGGTATGGGTTAGGTCTAGGTTATACCCGCATCTCGCTCATGATTTTGCATTTTCCGCATACTTGTTGGCCAGATCGTTGGCTTTCTCTGATTTGAATCACGTAGTGATGTGGTACCACAGCGAAACAGTCAATGAAACCTGGTTTCGATCAATATTTTAGAGGATAACACCTGTTAGGTCTGGGTTAGGTCTGGCTTATGCCCGCATCTGGCTCATGATTTTGCCTTCTTCGCATACTTGTTGGCCAGATCCTGTGTCTTTTCGGGTTTGAACCACGTAGTAACGTGGTACCAAACAGTAACAGTCAATTAAAGCTGGATTCGGTCAGTATTTTAGAGGATAACACAGGTTGGGTCTAGGTTAGGTCTGGGTTATGCCTGCATCTGGCTCATGATTTTGCCTTCTTTCGCATACTTGTTGGCCAGATCCTGGGTTTTTTCCTGTTTGAATCACGTAATAACGTGGTACCACAGTGAAACAGTCAATTAAACATGTATCGATCAATATTTTAGAGGATAACACCGGTTGGGTCTAGGTTAGGCCTGGGTTATGCCCGCATCTCGCTCATGATTTTGTCTTTTTCATATACTTGTTGGCCAGATCTCGTGTTTATTCGTGTTTGAATCATATAGTAATGTGGTACCACACTGATACAGTCAATTAAACCTGGTTTCGATCAATATTTTAGAGGATAACACCGGTCAGCTCTGGGTTAGGTCTGGGTTATGCCCGCATCTAACTCATGATTTTGCCTTCTTCGCATACTTGTTGGCCAGATCCTTGTTTTTTTCGTGTTTGAATCACGTAGTAATGTGGTATCACGAAGTAACAGTGAATCAAACCTGGATTCGGTCAGTATTTTAGTCGGTAACACCGGTTAGGCCTGGATTGGGTCTGGGTCATGCCCCCTTCTTGCTCATGATTTTGCATTTTCCGCATTCTTGTTGTTCAGATCCTTGGCTTTCTCTGGATTGAATCACGTAGTAACGTGGTACCACACTGAAACAGACAATTAAACCTGGTTTCGATAAATATTTTAGAGGATAACACCGGTTAGGTCTGGGTTATGCCCGCATCTGGCTCATCATTTTGCCTTCTTCGCATACTTGTTGGCCAGATCCTGGGTTTTTTCGGGTTTGAATCACGTAGTATTGTGGTACCACACTGAAACAGACAATTAAACCTGGTTTCGATCAATATTTTAGAGGATAACACCGGTCAGCTCTGGGTTAGGTCTGGGTTATGCCCGCATCTGGCTCATGATTTTGCCCTTTCCGCATTCTTGTTGGCCAGATCCTTGGTTTTCTCTGGTTTGGATCACGGAGTAATGGGTTACCACACTGAAACAGACAATTAAACCTGGTTTCGATCAATATTTTAGAGGATAAAACCGGTTAGGTCTGGGTTACGTCTGGGTTATGCCCGCATCTAACTCATGATTTTGCCTTGTTCGCATACTTGTTGGCCAGATCCTGGGTTTTTTCTGGTTTGAATCTCGTAGTCATGTGGAACCACACAGTAACAGTCAATTATACCTGGATTCGGTCAGTATTTTAGTTGGTAACACCGGTTAGGTATGTGTTAGGTTTGGGTTATGCCCGCATCTCATGATCATGCCTTTTCCGCATTCTTGTTTTCCAGATCAATGGTTTTCTCTAGTTTGAATCACATAGTAATGGGGTACCACACTGATACAAACAATTAAACCTGGTTTCGATCAATATTTTAGAGGATAAAACCGGTTAGGTCTGGGTTAGGTATGGGTTATGTCCACATCTGGCTCATGATTATACATTTTCCGCATTCCTGTTGACCAGAACCTTGGTTTTATCTGGTTTGAATCAGGTAGTTATGTGGTACCACACTGAAACAGTCCATTAAACTTGGTTTCGATCATTATTTTAGAGGATAACACCTGTTAGGTCTAGGTTATGTCGCATCTGGCTCATGATTTTGCCTTCTTCGCATACTTGTTGGCCAGATCCTTGGTTTTTTCGGGTTTGAATCACGTAGTAATGTGGTACCACGAAGTCACAGTGAATTAAACCTGGATTCGGTCAGTATTTTAGTCGGTAACACCGGTTAGGCCTGGGTTAGGTCTGGGTTATGCCCCCATCTGACTCATGATTTTACCCTCTTCGCATACTTGTTGGACAGATCCTGGGTTTTGTCGGGTTTGAATCACGTAGTAATGTGGTACCACACTGAAACTGTCCATTAAACTTGGTTTTCGATCAATATTTTAGAGGATAACACCGGTTAGGTCTGGGATAGGTCTGGGTTATGCCCGCATCTGGCTCATGATTTTGCCTTGTTCGCATACTTGTTGGACAGGTACTGGGTTTATTCGGGTTGGAATCACGTAGTAATGTGGCACCACACAGTAACAGTCAATTAAACCTGGATTCGGTCAGTATTTTAGTCGGTAACACCGGTTAGGTATGGGTTAGGTCTAGGTTATACCCGCATCTCGCTCATGATTTTGCATTTTCCGCATACTTGTTGGCCAGATCGTTGGCTTTCTCTGATTTGAATCACGTAGTGATGTGGTACCACAGCGAAACAGTCAATGAAACCTGGTTTCGATCAATATTTTAGAGGATAACACCTGTTAGGTCTGGGTTAGGTCTGGCTTATGCCCGCATCTGGCTCATGATTTTGCCTTCTTCGCATACTTGTTGGCCAGATCCTGTGTCTTTTCGGGTTTGAACCACGTAGTAACGTGGTACCAAACAGTAACAGTCAATGAAAGCTGGATTCGGTCAGTATTTTAGAGGATAACACAGGTTGGGTCTAGGTTAGGTCTGGGTTATGCCTGCATCTGGCTCATGATTTTGCCTTCTTTCGCATACTTGTTGGCCAGATCCTGGGTTTTTTCCTGTTTGAATCACGTAATAACGTGGTACCACAGTGAAACAGTCAATTAAACATGTATCGATCAATATTTTAGAGGATAACACCGGTTGGGTCTAGGTTAGGCCTGGGTTATGCCCGCATCTCGCTCATGATTTTGTCTTTTTCATATACTTGTTGGCCAGATCTCGTGTTTATTCGTGTTTGAATCATATAGTAATGTGGTACCACACTGATACAGTCAATTAAACCTGGTTTCGATCAATATTTTAGAGGATAACACCGGTCAGCTCTGGGTTAGGTCTGGGTTATGCCCGCATCTAACTCATGATTTTGCCTTCTTCGCATACTTGTTGGCCAGATCCTTGTTTTTTTCGTGTTTGAATCACGTAGTAATGTGGTATCACGAAGTAACAGTGAATCAAACCTGGATTCGGTCAGTATTTTAGTCGGTAACACCGGTTAGGCCTGGATTGGGTCTGGGTCATGCCCCCTTCTTGCTCATGATTTTGCATTTTCCGCATTCTTGTTGTTCAGATCCTTGGCTTTCTCTGGATTGAATCACGTAGTAACGTGGTACCACACTGAAACAGACAATTAAACCTGGTTTCGATAAATATTTTAGAGGATAACACCGGTTAGGTCTGGGTTATGCCCGCATCTGGCTCATCATTTTGCCTTCTTCGCATACTTGTTGGCCAGATCCTGGGTTTTTTCGGGTTTGAATCACGTAGTATTGTGGTACCACACTGAAACAGACAATTAAACCTGGTTTCGATCAATATTTTAGAGGATAACACCGGTCAGCTCTGGGTTAGGTCTGGGTTATGCCCGCATCTGGCTCATGATTTTGCCCTTTCCGCATTCTTGTTGGCCAGATCCTTGGTTTTCTCTGGTTTGGATCACGGAGTAATGGGTTACCACACTGAAACAGACAATTAAACCTGGTTTCGATCAATATTTTAGAGGATAAAACCGGTTAGGTCTGGGTTACGTCTGGGTTATGCCCGCATCTAACTCATGATTTTGCCTTGTTCGCATACTTGTTGGCCAGATCCTGGGTTTTTTCTGGTTTGAATCTCGTAGTCATGTGGAACCACACAGTAACAGTCAATTATACCTGGATTCGGTCAGTATTTTAGTTGGTAACACCGGTTAGGTATGTGTTAGGTTTGGGTTATGCCCGCATCTCATGATCATGCCTTTTCCGCATTCTTGTTTTCCAGATCAATGGTTTTCTCTAGTTTGAATCACATAGTAATGGGGTACCACACTGATACAAACAATTAAACCTGGTTTCGATCAATATTTTAGAGGATAAAACCGGTTAGGTCTGGGTTAGGTATGGGTTATGTCCACATCTGGCTCATGATTATACATTTTCCGCATTCCTGTTGACCAGAACCTTGGTTTTATCTGGTTTGAATCAGGTAGTTATGTGGTACCACACTGAAACAGTCCATTAAACTTGGTTTCGATCATTATTTTAGAGGATAACACCTGTTAGGTCTAGGTTATGTCGCATCTGGCTCATGATTTTGCCTTCTTCGCATACTTGTTGGCCAGATCCTTGGTTTTTTCGGGTTTGAATCACGTAGTAATGTGGTACCACGAAGTCACAGTGACTTAAACCTGGATTCGGTCAGTATTTTAGTCGGTAACACCGGTTAGGCCTGGGTTAGGTCTGGGTTATGCCCCCATCTGACTCATGATTTTACCCTCTTCGCATACTTGTTGGACAGATCCTGGGTTTTGTCGGGTTTGAATCACGTAGTAATGTGGTACCACACAGTAACAGTCAATTAAACCTGGATTCGGTCAGTATTTTAGTCGGTAACACCGGTTAGGTCTGGGATAGGTCTGGGTTATATCCGCATCTGGCTCATGATTTTGCCTTGTCCGCATCCTTGTTGGCCAGATCCTTGGTTTTCTCTGTTTTGAATCACGGAGTAATGTGGTACCACACTGAAACAGTCAATTAAACCTGGTTTCGATCCACATTTTAGAGGATAACAACGTTTAGGTCTGGGTTATGCCCGCATCTGGCGCATGATTTTGCCTTCTTCGCATACATGTTGGCCAGATTCTGGGTTTTTTCGGATTTGTATCACGCAGTAATGTGGTACCACACAGTAACAGTCAATTAAATCTGGATTCGGTCAGTATTTTAGTCGGTAACACCGGTTAGGTCTGGGTTAGGTCTGGGTTATGCCCGCATCTGCCTCATGATTTTGCCTTTTCCGCATTCTTGTTTGCCAGATCCTTGGTTTTCTCTGGTTTGAATCACGTAGTAATGGGGTACCACACTGAAACAGGCAATTAAACCTGGTTTCGATGAATATTTTAGAGGATAAAACTGGTTAGGTCTGGGTTAGGCCTGGGTTATGCCCGCATCTGGCTCATGATTTTGCCTTCTTCGCATACTTGTTGGCCAGATCCTGGGTTTTTTCGTGTTTGAATCACGTAGTAATGTGGAACCACACAGTAACAGTCAATAATACCTGGATTCGGTCAGTATTTTAGTCGGTAACACCGGTTCGGACTGGGTTAGGTCTGGGTTATGCCCGCATCTGGCTCACGATTTTGCCTATTCCGCATTCTTGTTGGCCAGATCCTTGGTTTTCTCTGGTTTGAATCAGGTAATAATGTGGAACCACAGTGAAACAGTCAATTAAGCCTGGTTTCGATCAATATTTTGGAGGATAACACCGGTTAGGTCTGGGTTAGGTCTGGGTTAGGTCTGTGTTATGCCCGCATCTGGCTCATGATTTTGCCTTGTTCGCATACTTGTTGGCCAGATCCTTGGTTTTCTCTGTTTTGAAACACGGAGTAATCTGGTGCCACACTGAAACAGTCAATTAAACCTGGTTTCGATCCACATTTTAGAGGATAACAACGTTTAGGTCTGGGTTATGCCCGCATCTGGCGCATGATTTTGCCTTCTTCGCATACTTGCTGGCCAGATCCTGGGGTTTTCGGGTTTGAATCACGTAGTATTGTGGTACCACACTGAAACAGACAATTAAACCTGGTTACGATCAATATTTTAGAGGATGACACCGGTTAGGTCTGGGTTAGGTCTGGGTTATGCCCGCATCTGGCTCATGATTTTGCCTACTTCGCATACTTGTTGGCCAGATCCTGTGTCTTTTCGGGTTTGAACCACGTAGTAACGTGGTACCAAACAGTTACAGTCAATTAAACCTGGATTCGGTCAGTATTTTAGAGGATAACACCGGTTAGGTCTGGGTCAGGTCTGGGTTATGCCCGCATCTGGCTCATGATTTTGCCTTTTCCGCATACTTGATGGCCAGATCCTTGGTTTTCTCTGGTTTGAATCACGTAGTAATGTGGTACCACACTGAAACAGTCAATGAAACCTGGTTTCGATCAATATTTTAGAGGATAACACCGGTTAGGTCTGGGTTAGGTCTGGGTTATGCCCGCATCTGTCTCATGATTTTGCCTTCTTCGCATACTTGTTGGCCATATCCTGGGTTTTTTCGGTTTTGAATCTCGTAGTAATCTGGTACCACACAGTATCAATCAATTAAACCTGGATTCGGTCAGTATTTTAGTCGGTAACACCGGTTAGGTCTGAGATAGGTCTTGGTTATGCCCGCATCTGGCTCATGATTTTGCCTTTTCCGCATTCTTGTTGGCCAGATCCTTGGTTTTCCCTGGTTTGAATCACGTAGTAATGTGGTACCACACTGAAACAGACAATTAAACCTGGTTTCGATCAATATTTTAGAGAATAACACCGGTTAGGTCTGGGTTTGGTCTGGGTTATGCCCGCATCTGGCTCGTGATTTTGCCTTCTTCGCAAACTTGTTGGCCAGATCCTGGGTTCTCTCGGGTTTGAATCACGTAGTAATGTGGTGCCACATTGAAACATTCAATAAAACCTGGTGTCCATCTATATTTTAGAGAATAACATCGGTTAGGTCTGGGTTAGGTCTTGGTTAGGTCTGTGTTATGCCCGCATCTGGCTCATGATTTTGCCTTGTTCGCATACTTGTTGGCCAGATCCTAGGTTTTTTCGGGTTTGAATCACGTAGTAATGTGGTACCACACAGTAACAGTCAATTAAACCTGGACTCGGTCAGTATTTTAGTCGGTAACACCGGTTAGGTCCGGGTTAGGTCTGGGTTATGCCCGCATCTGACTCATCATTTTGCCTTCTTCGCATACTTGTTGGCCAGATCCTGGGTTTTTTCGGGTTTGAATCACGTAGTATTGTGGTACCACACTGAAACAGACAATTAAACCTGGTTTCGATCAATATTTTAGAGGATAACACCGGTTAGGTCTGGGATAGGTCTGGGACATGCCCGCATCTCGCTCATGATTTTGCCTTGTTCGCATACTTGTTGGACAGGTACTGGGTTTATTCAGGTTTGAATCACGTAGTAATGTGGTGCCACACAGTAACAGTCAATTAAAGCTGGATTCGGTCAGTATTTTAGAGGATAACACCGGTTGGGTCTGGGTTAGGTCTGGGTTATGCCTGCATCTGGCTCATGATTTTGCCTTCTTTCGCATACTTGTTGGCCAGATCCTGGGTTTTTTCCTGTTTGAATCACGTAATAATGTGGTACCACAGTGAAACAGTCAATTAAACCTGGTTCCGTTCAATATTTCAGGGGATAACACCGGATACATCTGGGTTAGGTCTGGGTTATGCCCGCATCTCGCTCATAATTTTGCCTTCTTCGCACACTTGTTGGCCAGATCCTTGGTTTTCTCTGGTTTGAATCACGTAGTAATGTGGTACCACACTGAAACAGTCAATGAAACCTGGTTTCGATCAATATTTTAGAGGATAACACCGGTTAGGTCTGGGTTAGGTCTGTGTTATGCCCGCATCTGGCTCATGATTTTGCCTTGTTCGCATACTTGTTGGCCAGATCCTTGGTTTTCTCTGGTTTGAATCACGTAGTAATGTGGTACCACACTGAAACAGTCAATGAAACCTGGTTTCGATCAATACTTTAGAGGATAACACCGGTTAGGTATGGGTTAGGTCTGGGTTATGGCCGCATCTGTCTCATGATTTTGCCTTTTCCGCATACTTGTTGGCCAGATCCTTGGTTTTCTCTGGTTTGAATCACGTAGTAATGTGGTACCACACTGAAACAGTCAATGAAACCTGGTTTCGATCAATATTTTAGAGGATAACACCGGTTAGGTCTGGGATATGCCCGCATCTCGCTCATGATTTTGCCTTGTTCGCATACTTGTTGGACAGGTCCTGCGTCTATTCAGGTTTGAATCACGTATTAATGTGGTGCCACACAGTAACAGTCAATTAAAGCTGGATTCGGTCAGTATTTTAGTCGGTAACACCGGTTAGGTCTGGGATAGGTCTGGGTTATGCCCGCATCTGGCTCACGATTTTGCCTATTCCACATTCTTGTTGGTCAGATCCTTGGTTTTCTCTGGTTTGAATCACGTAGTAATGTGGTACCACACTGAAACAGTCAATTAAATCTGGTTTCGATCAATATTTTAGAGGATAAAACCGGTTAGGTATGGGTTAGGTCTGGGTTATGGCCGCATCTGGCTCATGATTTTGCCTTTTCCGCATACTTGTTGGCCAGATCCTTGGTTTTCTCTGGTTTGAATCACGTAGTAATGTGGTACCACACTGAAACAGTCAATGCAACCTGTTTTCGATCAATATTTTAGAGGATAACACCGGTTAGGTCTGGGACTGGTCTGGGATATGCCCGCATCTCGCTCATGATTTTGCCTTGTTCGCATACTTGTTGGACAGGTACTGGGTTTATTCGGGTTTGAATCACGTAGTAATGTGGTGCCACACAGTAACAGTCAATTAAAGCTGGATTCGGTCAGTATTTTAAAGGATAACACAGGTTGGGTCGAGGTTAGGTCTGGGTTATGCCTGCATCTGGCTCATGATTTTGCCATCTTTCGCATACTTGTTGGCCAGATCCTGGGTTTTTTCCTGTTTGAATCATATAGTAATGTGGTACCACACTGATACAGTCAATTAAACCTGGTTTCGATCAGTATTTTAGAGGATAACACCGGTTAGGTCTGGGTTAGGTCTGGGTTATGCCCGCATCTGTCTCATGATTTTGCCTTCTTCGCATACTTGTTGGCCATATCCTGGGTTTTTTCGGTTTTGAATCTCGTAGTAATCTGGTACCACACAGTATCAATCAATTAAACCTGGATTCGGTCAGTATTTTAGTCGGTAACACCGGTTAGGTCTGGGATAGGTCTTGGTTATGCCCGCATCTGGCTCATGATTTTGCCTTTTCCGCATTCTTGTTGGCCAGATCCTTGGTTTTCCCTGGTTTGAATCACGTAGTAATGTGGTACCACACTGAAACAGACAATTAAACCTGGTTTCGATCAATATTTTAGAGAATAACACCGGTTAGGTCTGGGTTAGGTCTGGGTTTGGTCTGGGTTATGCCCGCATCTGGCTCGTGATTTTGCCTTCTTCGCAAACTTGTTGGCCAGATCCTGGGTTCCCTCGGGTTTGAATCACGTAGTAATGTGGTGCCACATTGAAACATTCAATAAAACCTGGTGTCGATCTATATTTTAGAGAATAACATCGGTTAGGTCTGGGTTAGGTCTTGGTTAGGTCTGTGTTATGCCCGCATCTGGCTCACGATTTTGCCTTGTTCGCATACTTGTTGGCCAGATCCTAGGTTTTTTCGGGTTTGAATCACGTAGTAATGTGGTACCACACAGTAACAGTCAATTAAACCTGGACTCGGTCAGTATTTTAGTCGGTAACACCGGTTAGGTCCGGGTTAGGTCTGGGTTATGCCCGCATCTGACTCATCATTTTGCCTTCTTCGCATACTTGTTGGCCAGATCCTGGGTTTTTTCGGGTTTGAATCACGTAGTATTGTGGTACCACACTGAAACAGACAATTAAACCTGGTTTCGATCAATATTTTAGAGGATAACACCGGTTAGGTCTGGGATAGGTCTGGGACATGCCCGCATCTCGCTCATGATTTTGCCTTGTTCGCATACTTGTTGGACAGGTACTGGGTTTATTCAGGTTTGAATCACGTAGTAATGTGGTGCCACACAGTAACAGTCAATTAAAGCTGGATTCGGTCAGTATTTTAGAGGATAACACCGGTTGGGTCTGGGTTAGGTCTGGGTTATGCCTGCATCTGGCTCATGATTTTGCCTTCTATCGCATACTTGTTGGCCAGATCCTGGGTTTTTTCCTGTTTGAATCACGTAATAATGTGGTACCACAGTGAAACAGTCAATTAAACCTGGTTCCGTTCAATATTTCAGGGGATAACACCGGATACATCTGGGTTAGGTCTGGGTTATGCCCGCATCTCGCTCATAATTTTGCCTTCTTCGCATACTTGTTGGCCAGATCCTTGGTTTTCTCTGGTTTGAATCACGTAGTAATGTGGTACCACACTGAAACAGTCAATGAAACCTGGTTTCGATCAATATTTTAGAGGATAACACCGGTTAGGTCTGGGTTAGGTCTGGGTTATGCCCGCATCTGGCTCATGATTTTGCCTTCTTCGCATACTTGTTGGCCATATCCTGGGTTTTCTCTGGTTTGAATCACGTAGAAATGTGGTACCACACTGAAACAGTCAATGAAACCTGGTTTCGATCAATATTTTAGAGGATAACACCGGTTAGGTCTGGGTTAGGTCTGGGTTGTGCCCGCATCTCGCTCATGATTTTGCCTTCTTCGCATACTTGTAGGCCAGATCGTGGGTTTTTTCCTGTTTGAATCACGTAGTAATGTGGTACCACAGCGAAACAGTCACCTAAGCCTGGTTCGATCAATATGTTACAGGGTAACACTGGTTAGATCTGGGTTAGGTCTGGGTTATGCCAGCATCTGGCTCATGATTTTGCGTTCTTCGCATACTTGTTGGCCAGATCCTGGGTTTTTTCGGTTTTGAATCTCGTAGTAATCTTGTACCACACAGTATCAATCAATTAAACCTGGATTCGGTCAGTATTTTAGTCGGTAACACCGGTTAGGTCCGGGTTAGGTCTGGGTTAGGTCTGGGTTAGGTCTGGGTTAGGTCTGTGTTAGGTCTGGGTTAGGTCTTCCCTCAGGGGCTGTGGCCGGCCAGGTGTCCGGCGCAGTACGGGGCGTAGCGACCCCGAGGTACCTGATGCTAATCACACCGTAAGCCTCCTGTTGGTCGTCGCAACGACCCATTCGCAACTCCATTTTTGGTTTTGTGAATGGTACGTGGCGGCAGGAGGACCGGGGGCCTTGGCTTAACCGCCTGGGCCGCGAGGATGGTAACTCTATAAATTACCCTCTAATCCTAAGTTATGGTGCGCGGCGATGGGATGCATGGTTGGGAGAGGAGGCCCAATCCCGAGCGACCACCTCCGGGGGCACCTGCCGAACCTCCGGAGTATTAGGCTTCCCCAGGCAAGGCGGCTCTGCCTGGGGTGACTTCCCTTCCGACCACATTCGTGGGACGTAAAATGGACACAACTACAAAAACCAAAATTAGGGGGAGGAGTGTAGATAGTAAGGAGGAGGGAGGCAGCGCGGGATCGCGTATCGCGGCCGCTGCTGCCTCGCAGAGAGAGAAGGCGGCTGACGGAGGCAGCGCGGGATCGCGGATCGCGGCCGCTGCTGCCTCACAGGGAGAAAAGAGGATTGCCGGCATGGCGCCAAGCCGGGCAGGCCCAGCGGAGGGGTTTGCTGCACGCCGCAAGAGGCAGCTGGATCCGGTGGATCCGGGCTCCGTGTCTGGCGGCAATTCTGCTAGTTCAGAGGAGTGGCGGGCAGTCTCCGGAAGGAGAACTAAAAAGAAGAGGAAAGATGTCCTGGGCGAAGCGCTCCGCCAGGAAATTAGAGGAAAGGAGGCGGTGACCTTGTCCGTCGAGATATGCGACGAGACGGAGAAGATCATGGAAGTCGCGGATCGGTCCGCGAACCTAAAGGGCACGTTTGTGCGTGACCTTAGGTTCGCGGCCGAATTTATTCGGGTGGCTGCCACCGAGTTAAAGGGGCGTGCAGCAACTATGATGAGCCAAGCGGCGAGGGAGAAGGAGCTGGCTGAGGAGATAGCCAGACTCCGTCAGGATCTGGGGAGGGCGCAGGAGTCTGGGCGGGTTGTGTCAAATCCGCCCATTCCGAAGGAGACACCAGTGGGTGTCCCTGCGGGCATAGTCCCCGCCACGATATCTATCCCACCCACCAAGCCTTTGCCTGAACCTCATGGTGTCCGGGAAGGAAAGGATGGCGAGGACGGGGGGATGGGGAAACGAGTATTGTCTGCGAATGATGTGCAGATCATTCTGAAGAGCATGGAGATCGCAATGGAGGTGCGCTTTCGGGCGTTGAGGGAGGAGTTGGTGTCTTCCCTCAAGCACTCGACTCGCGCCTCCTTGCGGCCACACGCGGGTGGATTGGTGCCGGTACCCCCGCAAACGCAACAGCCAAGGGAACCGAAAATTACGGAGCGGAGGGATGGGTGGTTTTCTCAACAAACTCGTGGGGTTACTGCCGCCAATAAGCGGACGAGGAAGAGGAAGGAGACGAGGCGCAGGCAGAGAGCAAGACTTGCGGCCCTCCTTGTCCCTTCCTCTTCCCGGAGGCCCGAATGTGTGCCGGAGAAGCAGGCGGCGGTTGGTACGGCAAGGGGCTGGAGGTCGCCATCGACACCACACCAACCTCGGTCTGGTGTTCCCTGCCACCCTTTAACGTCGGCAAGAGTAGCTAAGGCGTCCGGAGGCACGTGGGTAGAAGCAGTGGCTCGTGGCCAGGCGGTACAGAAACCCGTCCAGGCCCGCCCAAGCTCCGTCCAGATCACCCCCCAAGCGAAGCCGTCGAACAGAAGCGGCCCCCAGCCGAATAAGGGGGCCGTTAAGAAGACCTGGGACACCGGCCGCCTGCCGAAGACGGCTGCCGTATCTCTGGAGGCAGTCGATGGCTCAGCGGTGGTGTTGGCCGAGGCGGTGGCCAGGGCTCGGGCAAGTATTAAACTCGCCGACCTTGGCATCGCCGACGTCAAAATTAAGCGGGCAATAACCGGGGGTCTCCTGTTTGAGATCCCCGGGCCTGAGGAGGAGACGAAAGCGGACGCCTTGGCCTTAAGGATGAGGGAGGCTCTGACCAATATGTCGGTCAGGGTGGCCCGCCCAGTCAAGCGGACCGAGCTGAGGGTGAGTGGGCTCGACGATGCTGCCACCCCAGTCGAGGTACGTGTGGCTGTGGCGGCGCTGGGAGAGTGCCCGGAGGAGGGGGTCCAGGTGGGCGATATTCGCAGGACCCCCCGGACTCTGGGTACAGTTTGGGTGAGGTGCCCCTTAACGGCCGCCGTTAAGATTGCGGCGGCCGGAAAGGTGAGAGTGGGTTGGATCTCCGCCACAGTGGAGGTCTTGGCGCCGCGCCCGATGCAGTGCTACCGTTGCCTGGAGATAGGTCATGTCCGGCAGCGGTGCACAGCAGCGGTGGATCGGAGTGCCCGCTGCTATAAATGCGGCGCCTCCGATCATCGCGCCAGGCAGTGTAGCGTGGCGACCCCGGTATGTCCCCTGTGTGTAGATATACCTGGGAGACCCACGGGGCACCGATTGGGGGGGGGGGCGGGGTTGTGTACCCCCACCCAGGCAGGGCCGTTTAGGGCCGGCCAGGAGGGATAAAGTCAGTATGGCAGGAGGGGGTGCGAGGGCCCCAGTAGTCACTCAGGGGGAGGCCGCTACGACTTCCCCGGCGATGGATGAGGACGCAATCGTCGTGGGGGATGGGCAACCCCCGACGGCGGAGTCGAAGGGGGAGGTGTTAAACGCATCCCCAACGGAGGTTAACGGCCTGGAGGAGGTCGTGAAGGCCTAGAGTTCACCCTCCTCCAGGCCAATTTGGCGAGGGCTCGCAGGGCACAGGACATGTTTGTCCACGCCCTGCGGGCCCAAAGGGTTGGCCTGGCCATCGCCGCCGAGCCGTACATGGTTCCCGACCAGCCCAATTGGGTCGGGAGCCTGTGCGGACTGGTAGCGATGGTCTGGGCATGGCCGCCAGACTCCCCTTCCGTTACCATCCTACATCGGGGGAGGGGGTTTCTGGCGGTCCAATGGGGGACCATCGCGATTGTGGGCTGCTACGTGTCGCCCAACTGCGACCTCGCCACATATGCGGCGTACCTGGACGGGGTGGGCGATTGCATCAGGAGATGCCTGCCCCGTCCGGTACTGGTCCTGGGGGACTTCAATGCCCATGCTGCTGCATGGGGTAGTCCCAGGACCAACCGCCGTGGCGAGGCGTTATTGGGGTGGGTGGCCGAGCACGACCTCCGGTTGGTAAATCGGGGCTCCGAAGCCACGTTCGTAGGGCCGCAGGGAACGTCCATCATCGACTTAACGTGGGCAATCCCTGCGGCCCTGCGACATGTGTCGCGGTGGCGAGTAGCTGTACAGGTGGCCACACTCAGTGACCACCTCTACATCACCATGTCGGTGAGAGCCACCCCGGCGCGTAGGGAGCCCCTGGGCCGGAGGCGTGCGGCAGATGCCATGGCCCACCCGCGATGGTCCCTCAAGAGGGTGAGTTGGGGGATGGTAGAGGCAGCCGCAACAGTGGCAGCCTGGTCCCAGCCAGCAGATGGACCCGTTGACGACGTCGAGAGGGAGGCCGAGTGGTTCCGAGGCAAGTGCATAGAGGTGTGTGATGCCTCCATGCCCCGGGCCAGGCCTCCCAGACGCCAGGGCGCGGCGTATTGGTGGTCGCCGCACATCGAGCAGTGCAACGCTCGTTGTGCGCGCGCCCGCCGTAGATACACCCGCGCCCGACGGTCACGTCGTCGACGCCCGGCCGCGGAGCAGATGGCGCTCATATACGAGGAGTTCGCCAGGGAGCGGCGAACCCTCCAGCGCGCCATCCGAGATGCCAAGGCACAGGCATGGAAGGACCTCCTCGGGGAGCTGAACAGAGATCCATGGGGGCGCCCGTATAAGCTTGTAATGGACAAGCTTCGTCCATGGGCGCCCCCGCTGACAGAGACTCTCGACCTCCAGTTTTTAGAGGAGGTGGTATCAACCCTGTTCCCGGGGTCTAACCGGGACGGGGTACCACCTTCTCGAGAACCCTGGGACCCTACCATCTGGTCCCAGGAACTGGAGGTCACCCCCGAGGAGATAGGCCGGGCAGTTCGTCGGATGAGGTCTCGGAGAGTTGCTCCGGGTCCCGACGGCGTGCCCGGCCAGGTGTTGGCCTGTGCCCTTGGCGTCTTGAGCCCGCGGTTCGGGAGGCTGCTGAGCGGTTGCCTCCGCCGAGGGGTATTCCCCTCCCCCTGGAAGGCGGCGCGGCTGGTCCTTCTCCAGAAGACGGGAAGGCCCGCAGGTACGCCCTCCGCGTACCGGCCGGTGTGTTTGTTGGATGAGGCGGGCAAGCTCTTTGAACGCATAGTGGCTGCCCGCCTCTCCAACCACCTGTCCACGGTAGGACCCGACTTGGCCCCCTGCCAATTCGGCTTTAGAGAGGGACGGTCCACGCTCAATGCCATAGAGCTGGTCCGCTCCCTCTCTCAGGGGGCCACCTCCAAGGGTAGGGTGGTTCTGGCGATATCAATAGATATCGTCAATGCATTTAACACCCTGCCCTGGGAGGCGATTATGGGGGCGCTAGATTTTCATCGTGTGCCCCCATATCTGAGGAGGATAGTCGGGTCCTACCTAAGCGACAGGTGGATCAGTTGCACCGGCCGGGATGGAGTATGCATGCGGAGGGGAGACGTACGCGGTGTTCCGCAGGGGTCGGTTCTAGGACCGCTGCTATGGAACATCGGCTATGACTCGGTACTGCGGGTTCCGCTGCCCGCTGACGTAGCACTGGCGTGTTATGCCGATGACACGCTGGTGCTCGTCAGCGGGTCAGACTGGAGAGGGACTGCGCGCGCCGCGGAGGTGGCGGTGGCCACCGTCGTCGCCGAAATTAGCAGGCTGGGTCTACAGGTGGCGCCCCAGAAATCGGAGGTCATGTTCTTTCAAAGACTTGGCCCCCGAGGGGTGCCACCGACTGGCCTGCGGATCCGAGTTGGGACAGCCTACGTCGAGGTGAAGGCCCATATGAAATACCTGGGCCTGATCCTCGACAGCCGGTGGCGCTTCGTCGAGCATTTCGACCGCTTGCCCCCCGCGTGGAGAAGGCGGCTGCCGCGTTAGGCCGCCTTCTTCCGAATATCGGGGGGCCTGATGTTGGAGTCCGCCGCCTCTATGTGGAGGTGGTGCGTTCAATTGCCCTCTACGGGGCCCCTATTTGGGCCCCGCAACTGGATGTCAGCTGGCGCAGCACGGAGATGCTGCGCCGCGTCAACCGTCGGCTGGCAATCCGGGTGGTAAGAGGGTATCGCACCATCTCCCACGAGGCGGCGACTACCCTGGCGTGTCTCCCGCCCCTGGAGCTCCTAGCCTGGAGAAACCAATTGGTTTTCCGGCATTCCAGGGAGCTTCAGGAGGCTGGGAGGCCGCCAGAGGAGAGGAGGCAAGCGGTCGAAGGGACGAGGCGCCATGCCCAACGGACCGTGTTGTTTATGTGGTTCCACCAACTAATTCAGGCTGGTGGAGCCACACAACGGTCCGTTGGTGCAGTCCTGCCACATTGGCAAGAGTGGCAGGACAAACCGGGTAGGCTGTCCTACAGGATGACACAGGTGCTCACCGGGCATGGTTGCTTTGGTGAGTACCTGTGTCGAATCGGGAAGGAGGCGACGGCGGTGTGCCACCACTGTGGGAATCCTCAGGACACGGCGCAGCACACGCTGGCAGCCTGCCCAGCGTGGGCAGATGAGCGCCGTGTCCTGCTGCAGGAAGTTGGGAGGAACCTCTCGCTGGCCACAGTAGTTGGCAAGATGGTGGCCAGCGAGAGGACATGGCAAGTGGTGGCCTCCTTCTGCGAGGTAGTTATGTCACAGAAGGAGGCCGCCGAGCGGGCGCGCCGCGCATCCCGCTCGAAGAGGGAGGGCTCGGAGAGGAGCTAGGGCGAGGCGACCTTCGCCTCCTGGCCCACTCCAATAGCTCCTGAAGGGGTAGGTGGCCCGTCAAATTTCAACTCCGGCCACCACGTCGATGGCCGGGGGATGGACGGGCCGCCGGTGTGGGCTGCAGGTGCTCGGCGATAGGGGCCCGAGCACCGAAGGCAGCCCCAGGGCCGCGGGCGTCGGGTGACCTGGCGTCTGCGGCGGGGGACTCTGTGATGTCTCACTAGAGTTCCCGGTTCCCCGCCGCAGCGCCCGAGGACGGTCACCGTGGGGTTTTAGCCGGTAGGAGTCCGGCACTACCCTGAGGCCCTCCCCTACATATGGGCCTCGGGGTGTCCATGAGGATTTCCCCACGTACAAAAAAAAAAAAAAAAAAAAAAAAAAAAAAAAAAAAAAGTCTGGGTTAGGTCTGGGTAGCGGGGAATCCCACACAATCCTCCCGCCTCTCCCCAAAGAGGTGGGAGGGAGTCTTTCGAAGATTTTCCCCACGACAAAAAAAAAAAGTAAGTTGGCGGTAAGCAAGTAATCAAGCTGTAAGCTTGTTAACGTGCAGTAAGCTGGTAAGAAAGCAATATGAAAGTATGCAGTTAGCTAGAAGGGAAGCAGTAAGTTAGTAATAAAGTTGTATGATAGCAAGCATGCAGTAAGCTAGAAAGCAAGCAGCAAGTGTGTATGCCAGCAGTAAGCTTGTAAGCAATGAGTGAGCTAGTAAGCGACCAGGAAGCTATTAAGGAAGCAGTATGCTAGTAAACAACCTTTAAGCTGGTACGAAAGCAGTTAGCAAGTGAGCAAGTAGTAAGCTTGTAAGCAAGCAGTGAGCTAGATAGATAGCAATTAGCTTGTAAGCAAGCAGTTAGCTTGTAAGCGAGGAGGAAGCTAGTAAGGAAGCAGTAAGCTTGTAAGCAAACAGCTAGCTAGTAAGCAAGCAGTAAGATGGAAAGCAAGGACCAGACTAATAAGTAAGCAGTTAGCTAGTAAGCAAGCAGCAAGATAGTAAGCAATCAGTATGATAGTAAGCTTGCAGTGAGCCAGTAAGCGAGCAGGAAGGTAGTAAGGAAGCAGCAAGCTAGTAAGCAAGCAGTAAGCTAGTAAGGAAGCAGCGTGCTAGTAAGCATGCAGTAAGCGAGCAAGCTAGCAGTAAGATAGTAAGAAAGCAGAAATGTTGTAAGAAAGCAGTTAGGTAGGAAGCTGTAAGCTAGTAAGCAACAAGTAGACTAGTAAGCAAGCACAGAGCTTGTAAGCATGCAGTAGGCAAGTGAGCAAGCAGTGAGCTATTAAAGAAGCATTAAGATAGTAACAAAGCAGCAAGCTGGTAAGCATGCAGTAAGCATGTAGTGAGCCTCTAAGTGAGCAGGAAGCTAGTATGGAAGCAGTATGCTAGAAAGCAAGCAGTAAGCGAGTAAGCCAGCAGCAAGCTAGTAAACATCCAGTGAGCTAGTAAGCAAGGAGTGAGCTAGAAAGCAAGCAGCAAGCTAGTAAGTAAGCACTACGCTAGAAGGCAAGCGTCACGCTAGTAAAAAACAAGTTAACTATTAAGCAACCCCTAAGATAGCAAGGAAGCCGTAAGCTAGAAAGCAACCAGTAAGCTGGTAAGAAAGCAGTTAGCTAGTAAGGAAGCCGTATGCTAGTAAGCAAGTTATATGCTGCAAAGAAAGCAGTTAGCTAGTAAGCAAGCAGTAAGCTAGTAAGGAACCAGTAAACTGGTAAGAAAGCAATTAGCTAGTAAGGAAGCAGTATGCTAGTAAGCAAGCATAAAATTAGTATGCAAGCTGTGAGATCGTAGGCGAGCAGGAAGCTGGTCGGGGAGCGGTATGATAGTAAGCAAACAGTAAGCCAGTAAGGAAGCAGTGAGATAGTAAGCGTTCAAGGTGCTAGTAAGGAAGCCGTAAGCTAGTCAGCAAGCAGCAGGATAGCAAGAAAGCAGGTAGCTAGTATGCAAGCATTAAGGTAGTAAGCAAGCAGTAAGCCAGTAAGCAACCAGTAAGCTTGTAAGCAAGCAGTAAGCTGGTAAGAAAGCTGTAAGCTAGTAAGCATGCAGTAAGCTAGAAAGCAAGCAGCAAGCTAGTAAGCAAGCAGTATGCTAGAAAGCGAGCAGGCACGTAGTAAGGGAGCAGAATGCTAGTATGGATGGAGTTAACTAGTAAGCAACCAGTAAGCTAGTAAGCAAGCAGAATGCTAGTAAGGAAGCAGTATGCTGGAAAGCAAGCAGCGGGCTAGTAAGCAAGCAGTAAACGAGTAAGCAACCAGTAAGCTAGTAAGCAAGCCGTGAGCTAGTAAGCGAGTAGAAAGCTAGTTAGAAAGCAGGTAGCAAGTTAGAAAGCAGTATGCTAATAAGCGGGCAGTAAGCTAGTACGTAAGCAGCAAGCTAGTAAGCAAGCAGCAGGCAAGTATGAAAGCAATTAGCTATTAAGCAATCGATGAGCTAGTAAACAAGCAGTAAGGTAGTAAGCAACCAGGAAGCTAGTGAGGAAGCAGTAAGCTAGGATGCAAGCATCAAGGTAGCATGCAAGCGTTAAGCGTGCAGGTTAGCAGTAAGCAAGTAAGCTAGCAGCAAGGTTGTAAGCAAGCATTGAGCTTGCAAGCGAGCAGGATACTAGCAAGGAAGCTGTAAGCTTGTAAGCAAGCAGTAAGCTAGCAACAAAGCAGTTAGCTAGTAAGAAAGTGGTATGCTAGTTTGCAAGCAGTAAGCTATAACGCATGCATCAAGCTAGCTGGCAATCAGGAAGCGAGTAAGCTAGGAGTACGCTTGTAAGCAAGCAGTGAGCTAGTAAGGAAGCAGGAAGCTTGTAGGTAAGCAGTAAGCTAGAAAGTAAGCTGCAAGCTAGCATGCAAGTGGTAAGCGTGGAAGCTAGCAGTAAGCTTGTAAGCAAGCAGTGAGCTAGTGTGCGAGCTGGAACCTAGTAAAGATGCAGTATGCTTGTAAGCAAGCAGTATGCCAGTAAGCAAGCAAGGAGCTAGTAAGCAAGTTGGAAGCTAGTAAGGAAGCAGTAAGCTTGGACGCAAGCAGCATGATAGTAGGTAAGCATTAAGCGAGTAAGCTAGCAGTAAGCTAGTAAGCAATCCAGTAATCTAGTAAGGCAGCAGTGAGCTAGTAAGCAAGCAGCGGTCTAGAAGGGAAGCAGTATGCTAGTAAGCAGCAGCTAAGCTTGTAACCAAGCAGCAGGCTTCTAAGGAAGCAATCAGCTTCTAAGAAAGCAAAACGCTAGTATGCGAGAAGTAAGATAGGACGCAATCTGCAAGCTAATAAGCAAGCAGTAATCTAGTAAGCAAGCAGTGAGCTAGTAAGCAAGCAGTGGGCTAGAAGGGAAGCAGTATGCTAGTAAGCAACAGCTAAGCTAGTAACCAAGCAGCAGGCTTCTAAGAAAGTAATCAGCTAGTAACAAAGCAAAATGCTAGTAAGCAAGCAGTAAGCTAGGACGCAATCTGCAAGCTTACTGGAAAGAAATGAAAGCAGTTAGCTAGTAAGCGACCAGTAGGTTAGAAAGGAAGCAGTATTGTTAGAAGCTAAGGGTTCTAACCGGGGTCCGGACTAGGGAAATACTAGGGTAAGTGAATGATAAGTTTTTATTATTTGTATTTTTCGCTTGTCGTTCTGCGACAAGCCTTTTATTATGGAATGAATTTAACAAAAAATAAAAAACGTAAGAAAATATAAAATTAGAAAAAAAAGGAATAATTATATTTTTTTGTATGGCCGTTGTGGCTGCATCGTTGTGGCCCCTGGTGGGATGGACCTTGGTTGCTGTAGCAATGGTTCGTTCAAATTAAATACGTGCGTACACGTATCGTAAACACACGCTCGTCAGCTGTTCGCCTCGATCTCCTTGCGACTATCGGTGCGCTGGGAGGGGGAGATCAGCTGTCGTTTAACGTGGATTAGTGGACTGTAAATTTGTACTTGTTCGTTGATAATTGTTTGTTGAAATTATCAGCGAGGCTTTCACCCTGAACAGAAGAGAATTCACTCGTATCTGTCGGGGGCGACTTTGCCACGGACGGGTCACCAAATGGAGGTCGTAAAGCTCCAAATGGGTGGATCCCGTGAGCACGCTCTCCGTGCGGGTGACGTAGAAACGTCGTGCGAGGTGATTTCTTGCGACACTGTAAAATTACTGCACGGCGACCGTTTCTACCGGGGACCGTGACAGTAAAGTGTCCTTTGCAAAAAATCCCTCGCGGGTCGACTCGTACACCGACGGGTTTCTGGAGAGGGTTTTTCAGCGATCTTTGCACAAAGAGCACTCTACGAGGCGGTACCGATTCAACGGTATGTCCTTTGGGAGGCTCCGAAGCCGTATAGCTTTAAAGGGATTCTGGTTGGGTGCACCCTGAGTCCCTTACGTCGCGGTCGCGGCAACGACTGCAACGTACAATCCTTCCTAGCGAAGGCGGTCGTGCCACGCGCAGCGTGTATTACGACCTCCCTTTTATGGCAGGTAGATTGTTATAGGAAAACTCTAATCGCAGCAACGGTGAGAATTCTTTAAAAGCAAGTCCAATGGTAATTGTGCGAGTCCGTACTTGAGGAGCGAGATCTTCAGGGATCCGCTCCCGTTCGTAGTCGGCACGTGGATAATTACGAAAATCGTCGCGGATCAACAGACGACGACTCGGTCGCGCCTTGTTGTTGCGACGCGGCGCTGCCGAATTCAGCTGTCGATCTCTTTTCAATATATCATACGGTTCTCTCTCTCGACACTGACGTCACGATACCGCTTAAACCGGTGCGAAGCGAACCTTCGCGTGAGGGCTGCGTCCAAAAACACGTAAACGGCCGCGGTTTTAAATTGTCCGCAAGTTCAACGAACTTGACGAACGCTTAACCTTCCGCAGTGTCACATACACAAACGGATACGGGGATCGCGGCCCAGAAATTTATATTTCGGACGAACGCGATACTAAATAGTTTTTAACATATTTAAACAAGTATGCTAGTAAGTAAGCAGCATGCTAGTATGAGAGCAACTAGCTAGTAGGCGTGCAGGAAGCAAGTAAGCAAGCGGTGTGCTAATAAGCAAGCGGTAACCTAGTAAGCAACAAGTAAGCTAGTGAGCAAGCAGCAGGCTAGTAAGGATGCAATTAGACAGTAAGCGAGCAGCAAGCTAGTAAGGAAGCAGCGTGCTAGTAAGCGAGCAGGAAGCAAGTAAGGAAGCAGCACTAGTAATCAAGCTGTAAGCTATTAAGCAACAAGTAAGCTAGTAGGCAAGCAGCAGGCTAGTAAGCAAGCAGTAAGCTAGTAAGCATGCAGTGAGCTAGTAAGCGAGGAGGAAGCTGGTAAGGAAGCAGGTTGATAGTAAGCAAGATGAATGCTAGTAACCAACTAATAAGCCAGTAAGCAAGCAGCAAGCTGGTAAGAACGCAGTTAGCTAGTAAGCATGCAGTGAGCTAGTGGGCAAGCAATGAGCCAGTATGCGAGGAGGAAGCTAGTAAGGAAGCAGTTAGCTAGTGAGCAAGCAGTAAACTGGTAAGGAGCCAGTAAACTTGTAAGCAAGCAGTAAACGAGTAAGCAAGCAGTAAGCTAGTAAGCAAGCAGTAAACGAGTAAGCTAGCAGTAAGCCAGTACGCGAGCAGGAAGCTAGTAAGGAAGCAGTATGCTAGTAAGCAAGCAGTAAGCTAGTAAGGAACCAGCTAGAGAGAATGCATATAGTAAGTAACAAAGCAGCAATCTAGAAAGCACGCAGTAATGAGGTAAGCAAGCAGTAAGCTAGTAAGCAAGCAGCAAGCTGGTACGAAAGCAGCTGGCTAATAAGAAGGCAACTATCTTGTAAGAAAACATTATGATAGTAGGCAAGCAGTAAACGAGTAAGCTAGCAGTAAGCTAGTAAGCAAGCAGTAAGTGAGTAAGCTAGCAGTAAGCCAGTAAGCGAGCAGGAAGCTAGTAAGGAACCAGCTAGAGAGAATGCATATAGTAAGTAACAAAGCAGCAATCTAGAAAGCACGCAGTAATGAGGTAAGCAAGCAGTAAGGTAACAAGCAAGTAGTAAGCTAGTTGTTTAAATATCGCGTTAATTGACGGATTTGAGAACCGTTTAGAGAAATATTCAAGTTAACGTGAATTATAACTGAGAACCATAAATTCCTCGTACGGTATTGTTTTTCGTGTACGCGACATTCCAGAGACTCTCTGATGCGTAGTTCGGTACACGGAACGATAGAGGTTAGAAAAACCATACGCGAGTGTTGGCTGCTCTCAGTCACGTGATCGACCCAATATATTTACTTGGGATCGATCGTCGAAGATCCATAAACAGAGAGGGTAGAGGAATATTGAAATTAAGAAGAGATAGACATTGAAGAGCAGGGATAGCGCCGCGAGGTGGTGATTACCCCTCTCGTGGCCGCGACTGCGGATGTCTGTTCGCTTCTTAGCTTCGAGACTCGATAGCGAGTCCTCGCAGCGAGCAGATCGACAAACGATTCCGCTCCGCGACGAAACCAAATCTCCGAATATAGGTTCTGAGAACACTCGAACCTTTCGTTGAGAATTTTAAATTGTTGCTCAAAATTAACTAAATCGGTGAGGCATTTTATCAGCCCCGATTATTGACTGTACAATCTCGCCGAATAGCACGTGACGCTTGAGTTACGTGGTCGTGTGAGGGAATTGATAAACTTCGGTTCCCGCTTGGCGAGATTATTAATAAAATTTAAAAGACTGTGGGTTTTCGTCCAACTTTCATGTGACGTTTGTGCTACGCGGTCATGAAAGGGGAATCGAGATAAGAATCGTTTCCCGTGTGTCGAAACTCCAGTCTCAGCAAGGGCTACGGCCCGATCAGTACTGACGACTCCACGGACTGCTGCATTTGACGCGGTCGTGAGGCTGACTTTCCAACGTCTCGCTGCAACCAGCGGTCGTCGGAAGTCCAGTTTCGGCCAGTGGCTACGGCCAACTCAATACTGATTTCTCCACGGACTGCTGCATTTGACGCGGTCGTGTGAGGCTGATTAATCTTCACGTGACGTTTGAGTTTCGCGGTCGTGTAAGAATTTGTCGTACGGACTGCTGCATTTGACGCGGTCGTGCGACAAGTTGAATTGTCCGCACGGTTTTGTATATCACCCCTAGGGTGGTCTCTGACCGATACCCTACGTGGGCTCACCGTTTCTCAGGTCGGGGCTAAGAAATTCCGGACTTCTTAGCTCAACCTGCTCGAGCAACGCTCCTTGACCGCCAGTGAGTACGTACCCTGTGCGTAGAACAACGCATAATGAGCACCGTGGTGTATGCTCCTTTAAACGTAAGACGCTACGTGCGCCGTTAAGGACTACACCACACCGCGTCTTGTACGCAGGGAACGGTGAGAAACTGCGGTTTGGACAGCATTTGGAGCTTTACGACCTCCACCTGTTGTCCTTTCCTGCGGCATTCAACGATCGCTAAAAAGCGGAGAATTGAGAAATTAGATCTCTTCTTCCGCACAGCGATCGAACGGTTCTCGATTTGTGAGAACGTTCATATATACAGTCCACTCATACATATCTCAGTTCGTCGAGACGTGTCTGTAATCTCCGCTCTCGAGTGCGAACGGCACAGACAGGAGCGTGCGAGATAGAGCGAGACAGGCGACGCGACAAGCGTTAATAGGTATTTAAATCCAGCCTTGTCTTCCCTTGTTACAGAACAACACATCGCGAACTTGGCCAGGAGAAGCCGGCCCAGGTTTTTTTCCCCAGACGTCGGACCGACGTCTAGGCGGTTTTTTTTCCTTTTTTTTCTTTTTTTGATTAAAAATAAACGTTAATTTCATTGAGCAAAAATCAGGTGCATCAATTTATTCAAACTTTTTCCCAGTGTCCTTTCCCTCGTAATCCGGACCACGTCAGACTAAAATAACCCCCCTTAGGGCGGTTAAGGTCTTTAAACACTAGTATACATGTAGTGAGATAGTAAGCGTGCAGGAAGGTAGTGAGGAAGCAATATTCTAGTAAGCAACCAGTACGCTAGTAAGCCAGCAGTAAGTTAGTAATCAAGCAGCAAGCTTGTAATCAAGCAGTAAGCTAAAAAGCAAGGAGCAGGCTAGTAGGAAAGCAGTTATCTAGTAAGCGACCAGCAAGCTATTAAGCAAGCAGTGAGTTAGTAAGCAAGCAGGAAGCTAGTAAGGATGCACTAAGCTATAAACCAAGCAGCGGGCTACAAAGCAAGCAGCAGGGTAGCACGAAAGCAGGTAGCTTGTAAATAAGCTATAAGGTAGTAAACTAGCAGTAAGCTAGTAAGCTAGCAGCAGGCTAGTAATCAAGCAGTAAACTAGAATGCAAGGAGCAGGCTAGTAGGAAAGCAGTTATCTCGTAAGCTAGCAGCAAGCTAGTAAGCAAGTTTGAAGCTAGTAAGGAAGCACTAAGCTAGAAAGCAAGCAGCTGGCTAGTAAGCAAGCAGCAGGCAAGTAAGCTAGCTGTAAGCTAGTAAGCAAGCAATAAGCTTGTAAGCAACCAGTAAGCTAGTAAGCCAGCAGTAAGCTAGTAAACAAGCACTAGAATGAAAAGCAAGCAGCAGGGTAGTAAGAAAGCTGTATGATAGTAAGCAAGCAGTATGCTTGAAAGCATGCAGCAAGCTAGTATGAAAGCTGTCAGCTAGAAAGGAAGCAGCAGGCAAGTAAGAAAGATGTCTGCTATTAAGCAAGCATCAAGCTAGTAAGCAAGCAGTAAGCTAGAAAGCAAGTAGCAGGCAAGTAAGAAAGCAGTTAGCTAGTAAGCAAGCAGTAATCTAATAAGCAAGCAGTGAGCCAGTATGTAAGCAGTAAGCTGGGAAGCAGGCAGTGAGTTAGTAAGCAAGCGGTAAGTTAGTAAGCTAGCAGAGAGCTAGTTAGCGAGAAGGAAGCTAGTAAGGAAGTGGTAAACTAGTAAGCAAGCCGTAAGATAGTAAGCAAGGATTTAGCTAGTATGCAAGCAGCGTGCTAGGAAGAAAGCGGATAGCTAGTAGGAAAGCAGTAGGCTAGTAAGCAAGCAGTAAGCTAGAAAGCAAGGGGCAGGCTAGTTAGTTAGCAGTTAGCTAGTAAGCAAGCAGTAATCTAATGAGCAAGCAGTGAGCCAGTATGCAAGCAGTAAGCTAGTAAGCAGGCAGTGCGCTAGTAAGCAAGCAGTGAGCTAGAATGCGAGGACGAAGCTAGTAAGGAAGCAGTATGATAGTAAGCTAGCAGTAAGCTAGTGAGCAAACAGTAAGGTAGTAAGCAAGCAGCAGGCTAGTACGGATGCAATTAACTAGTAAGAAAGCTGTATGCCAGTAAGCAATCAGTGAGCGAGTAAGCTTGCTGTCAGTTAGTAAGCAAGCAGTATGCTAGTAGGAAACAAGTATGCTAGTAAGCAGGCAGCAGGCTAGTAAGGACGCAATTAACTATTAAGACAGCTGTATGCTAATAAGCAAGCAGTAAGCTGGTAAGGAAGCAGCAAGAGAGTAAGCAAGCAGTCAGTTAGAAAGGAAGCATCAGGCTAGTAAGAAAACAGTTAGCTATTCAGCAAACAAACTCCAAGCAAGTAAGCAGTGAGCTAGGAAGCGCGCAGGTAGCTGGGGAGGAAGCATTATGCTAGTAAGCAAGCTATAAGCTAGTAAGCAACCAGTAAGCTAGTAAGGAAGCATCAGGCTAATAGGAAAGCACTTAGATAGTAAGAAAGCTGTATGCTAGTAAGGAAACAGTAAGCTATTAAGCAAGCAGCAAGCTTGTAAGCGAGCAGTGAGCTAATAAGCGAGGTGGAAGCTAGTAAGGAAGCAGTATGCTAGAAAGCAAGCAGTAAGCTAGTAGGCTACCAGTATGCTAGTAATCAACCAGTGAGCTAGTAAGCGCGGGGGAAGCAAGTAAGGAAGCAGTAAGCTAGTAAGAAAGCAGTTAACTAGAGAGAAAGCAGTATGCTAGTAAGGAAGCAGTAAGCTAGTAAGAAAGCAGTTAACTAGAAAGAAAGCAGTATGCTAGTAAGGAAGGAGTATGCTGGCAGGCAGCAAGCAGTGAGCAAGTAAGCAAGCAATCAGCTAGAAAGCAAGATGCAGGCATGTAACAAATCAGATAGCTATTAAGCAAGCTGTAAGCTTGTGAGGAAGCTGCAAGCGAGAAGCAAGAAGCAATCCAGTAAGCAAGGGGTATGCTAGAAAGCAAGCAGCAGGCTAGTAACAAAGCAGTTAGCTACTAAGCTTGCAGTAAGCTAGTAACAAAGAAGTATGCTACTAACAAAGCAGTAAGCTAGCTAGCAAGCAGCTGGCTAGTGAGCAAGCGGGAAGCGTGTGAGCTAGCAGTAAGATAGTAAGCGAGGAGAAAGCTGGTAAGGAAGCATTATCCTAGTATGCAAGCAGTAAGCTAGAAAGCAAGCAGCAAGCTAGTACGCAACCAGTAAGCATGTAAGCAAGTAGTAAGCTAGTAAGCAGGCAGCAAGCTTGTAAGCATGCTGTAAGCTAGTAAGCACGCAGTGAACAAATAAGCGAGCAGGGAGCTAGTAAGGAAGCAGTAAGCTAGAGAGCAAGCAGCAATCTAATAAGCAAGCACTAAGCTAGAAAGCAAGCAGTAAGCTAGAGAGCAAGCAGCAATCTAGTAAGCAAGCAGTAAGCTACAATGCAAGTAGAAGTCTAGTAAGATATCTGAAGCTCGTAACGAGCAGTAAGCTGGTGAACAAGCAGTAAGCTAGTATGCAAGCTGTGAGCTAGTAAGCAAGTAGTGAGCTAGTAAGCGTGTAGGAAGCTAGTAAGGAAGCCAAAAGGTCGTAACAAAGCGGCAAGCTAGTAAGCAAGCAGTAAGCAGGTATGCAAGCAGTAAGCTAGTAAACAAGCAGCATGCTATTGAGCGAGGAGAAAGCTAGCAAGGATGGAGTATGCTAGCAAGAAAGCAAGCAAGCAGTAAGCTAGCAAGAAAGCAAGCAAGCAGTAAGCTAGTAAGCGAGGAGGACGCTAGTAAGAGAGCAGTTATCTAGTAAGCAAGCAGTAAGCTAGTATGCAATCTCTAAACTAGTAAGCAAGTAGTAAGCTTCTAAGCAATCAATAAGCTAGTTAGCAAGCAGTGAGCTAATAAGCCAGCAGGGAGCTAGTAAGGAAGCAGTTTGCTAGTAAGGAAGCAGTATGGTAGTAAGCAAGCAGAAAGCTAGTAAGTAACCAGTAAGCTACTAAGCAAGCATTGAGCTGGTAAGAAAGCAATTATGTAGTAAGAAAGCATTAAGCTAGTGTGCATGCAGTGAGCTAGTAAACGAGGAGGACGCTAGTACGGAAGCAGTATTGTTCCGTTTCGTCGGTCTGAATGTTCCATTGACGGTAGCGAGCATGCGCGCGATTTCACGGGCGATCGTGCTCGCGATTCGGCAAAATTCGGAAATTTTCGGGTCAGGCTTGACCGAGCCGGATCGCGGTACGCGATCGCCGTTCAGATTCAATATCAATACCAAACAATTCAGTGCGTGCGGTGTGACCTTCCAAATTAATTTCAAACCGCTTGTTTTGCCGAACTCTCACAGTTCTTTGTTACGGGATTTATCAACTATAACCATTTACGCCTCAATTTATTGTTTCTGTTAATCTGGTGATGTTTTGTGCTTTATAAAGTTACAACTTGTTAAGAGTTCATTCTTCATTCTCCAAACCTTGCCGTCCAGTCCTTAAAAAAAAAGGGGCGAATCAGCTCTCATTCCAAACAGAACATTTTGGTCCTTCGAGCCGGATTGGAGTCGAGGAAGAAGCCGATCTAAAACGAAAATGAACTCAATTGAAGAATTGCTGCACAAGCAATCGCAAGGGATGCGTTCGATCGAACGCGCTCTTACCAATTTAAAAAAACTGGGGCAGGCAAAAATGACGTTCGCCGTTACGCAAAACCGCATGGCGATGACCAAGGAAACCTTCGCACAATGCCAGGATTTGAACGCAAAAATCTCAGCCATGGCCGACCATAAAATAAAGGCCACCTACACCTACTTCGTGGAAGACCCATTGGCCACATGCGAAGAGAAATATCAGGAGGCATTGGACTTCACGGCGGAAGTCCGCATGGGGGTGTCTCCTCCACCGGATCCAGCAGCGGCCAACGGTCAGAATTTGAACGTCGCTCCGCAACATCCGACGGCCCATCTACCCAGGATTAACTATCCCACGTTCGAGGGCGCATTTGAACATTGGGAAAGTTTTCGTGACCACTTCACCTCCATGGTCATCGACAACCAGTCCTTGTCCAACGTGGAACGCCTCCATTTCTGGCACGCGTCGTTGAAGGGCGAAGCGAGCCTCGCGGTGAGTCACCTACCGGTCACAGTCCATAATTTTGAAGTCACGTGGAAAATAATAACGTCTCGTTACGAAAACAAGCACCGACTTATATCCACCCATTTGAATGTGTTGTTTACATTACCGACCGTTGTGTCCGAGACTCAATTTGAACTGCGGGCGTTGCGTGACAAACTTAATATGTCGATCGAAATGCTACGAAACCTTGACAGGTCAGTCGACCATTGGAGCGACATTTTCGTTTTTCTCGGTACACAAAAGCTAGATCGCGCGACGCGGAAGGCGTGGGAGTTTAATCTGGGTGACAGGACCGTGTTTCGCACGTACCGCGAATTCGACGCGTTTTTAGAAAAAAGAATTCGCGTATTAGAAGCGATGCCGGTCACTAAACGCGACAAACCGAGCGAACCAGAGAAACCAAAATCGATTTTGCCGAAAACCTTCCACGCGCATTCAACCGCTACTAGCAAAATTTCGTGCGCATTGTGTAAACAAAATCATCCCATTTATCAATGTTCCGAGTTTTTGGGAAAATCCCCTTTCGAGCGCTATCAATTAATCAAGCAGCAAAACCGGTGCGTCAATTGCTTTTCCGTCGGCCATTCCACTGCACTGTGTAAGAATCCGTACTGTTGTAAGGAGTACCATCAAAGGCATCACACGTTGTTGCATTTCCCGGTAAACAAAAATTCCTCGGTCACAGCGTCAAGGGCTGGTTCTTCGATATCTAACGACCAAATCGAAATTAGTTCAAATTTAGCGTCGAATTTACCGTTGAAGATAACTGTTCTCCTTTCAACAGCACGGGTTCAGGTGCATTCTCCTCAAGGCAGGTGCGTTACTGCAAGAGCCCTTCTCGACCAAGGGTCAGCAGCGACCCTCATTACCGAAAATTTAGCGCAACTGCTCCGCTTAAAACGAACATCGCAATACACGCGAATTAGTGGAATTGGCGAGAAACACTCTTTCGCACATCAAGTAGCGTCTATATCAATTACACCTGCGGACCAGAACGAGCCTGCATATTCGACGACCGCGATTATAATGCAAACATTGACCAGGTATGTCCCATCTCGCCAGAAACAAAACGTTACATGGCCTTACCTTGCAGGGCTAAATCTGGCGGACAAGGATCCTATGAGCTCCGACCCTATTGACATTATTATTGGGGCGGATTTATACGGGCAGCTATTACTCCAAGGCGTCATTCGAGGCTCAGGGTGTGTCCCGACCGCGCAAAGCACGGCCTTGGGCTGGATCCTGTCCGGCCCCATCCAAACTCCCGGCCCCGATGACGTCCACATCCACCATTTGTCCGTCCTCGAACACCTTGACCACAATCTGCGCCGCTTCTGGGAAGTCGAGGAGCTCCCAACTCCCGCGATTTTGACACCTGACGAACAAAATTGCGAACGTCATTTCGCTGAAACAAATTCGCGAACCTCAGAAGGCCCTTACATTGTCCGATTGCCGTTTCGAGACGACCAACCGATTCACCTCGGAGATTCCAGATCGAGAGCGCTTAGCAGTTTGCGATCTCAAGAGAATCTCCTTAAACGAGACCCCAATTCCCAACGCGAATATCAGGAATTTCTTTTGGAATACCAGTTTCTTGGGCATATGCGAAAGGTGGATCCACCGTCGCCCATAGCACCTCCAAATGCTTATTACATTCCGCACCATCCAGTTATTCGCCAAACTAGCCAAACGACGCGTCTTCGCGTTGTTTTCAACGCTTCCAGTCGCACTTCAAATGGCAAATCCCTTAATCAACATTTGCACAGTCGGCCAAAATTCCAACAGGACCTGATCGCAATCCTGATTCGCTGTCGTCAATTCCAATATGTCTACGCGGCCGACATCGAAAAAATGTATCGGCAGATCCTCGTTCACCCTCACGACGTCGATTTTCAGCGCATTCTTTGGCGCGAGTCTCCTTCTGCTCCGATTGACGAATACCAGCTGCTCACGGTAACATATGGCACAACTCCAGCGCCATATCTCGCTCTCAGAGTGTTGAGACAATTAATCGAGGACGAAGGTTCCTCCTACCCGGACGCAGTGCAAGTTTTAAGCTACCAAGCGTACGTTGACGACTTCCTCTTCGGAAGTGACGACCTCACGTCACTGCGCCTGATCCGCAACCAGACGATCCTATTGGTTCAAAAGGGAGGCTTTTCGTTACGCAAATGGGCGAGCAACGACAGCCGGCTGTTGTCCGACATCGACGAGGCCAATCATGGTTTAGCCGTCAGTGCATTCCTTCAAGTCGACGAAAATATTTCAGTGCTGGGTCTAAGGTGGAACTCTGTCGCAGATCAGTTTTAGTTCCATGCATTGACTTCACGCAATCAAATTACCACCAAGCGCGAAATGCTTTCTTCAATCGCCAAATTATTTTATCCTATGGGCTGGGTCGCTCCATTTGTCGTACTAGCCAAAATTCTCCTCCAACAACTCCGGTCCTTGAAGTGCGACTGGGATGATACAGTTCCGCCAGACTATCTTCAAGAATGGCGCTTATTTTGTTCCGAATTTGCCGAGTTCCATTCACTCACGATTCCTCGGAAAACCTCGCCAAGAGTCTTCACCACTCAAAGCCTTCACGGCTTTTCGGATGCTTCAACAAAGGCATATGCTGCGGTGGTCTATCTCCGAAGTGTTCTCGAGGATGGGACAGTCAGTTCGGCCCTTCTAATGGCGAAAACTCGCGTTGCTCCAGTAAAAACGGTCAGCGTCCCTCGATTGGAGCTATGCGCTGCCCTACTGCTTGCTCGATTGATCAAGTTCATTCAGACGTCCCTGATGAACAGGTCAATGGATTGTCACTGTTGGACGGATTCTCAAATCACGTTAACGTGGGTGAATCAATCACCTTCGCGGTGGAAAACGTTTCTGGCGAACCGCGTTGCCAAGATTCAAACACTTGTGCTCCAATCAAGCTGGCATCACGTCCTGATAGATGACAATCCAGCGGACTGTGCTTCCCGTGGAATCTCATTATCCGTGTGTGACCGTTCCCCCGTGGACGGTCCGATTCGAGGGGGACGCGGAGGAAGGTGGGCGGTGCCGACTCAGTCGGCGGTCGAGGGTTCGCTGCGGTAAGTGACGAAGGCCGGGTTGCTGTTTCAGGCTTATTTATTTCTACCTTAATCTACTTGTGACCGATCCCCCTTGGACGGTCCGATTCGATGGGGACGCGGAGGAAGGTTGGCGGTGCTGACTCAGTCGGCGGTCGAGGGTTCGCTGCGGTGAGTGACGAAGGCCTGGTTACTGTTTCAGGCGTATTTATTTCTACCTTAATCTTACAACACTTAGTCTATGTACACTTAGGGCTACGGAGGACGGCGCGGTGAACGGTCGGTCGCTCGAAGAGAGCGGCGCAAAGAGCGTTCAGGCGCTCAGCGGAGGGGAGAGGGCATACAGTACCCTACCTACGCTGCTACGAGGCCGCGATGTCGGTAGGGCCAGGGTAAGAAAGAAGGAGCGGTTCGACCCAGTATCCAGGGTTACGGGAGGTTCGGCGGATTGGTCGCGAGAGTGCCCCTCGCACTCTCGTGTTTGCAAAAAGTCGGAGCTCGTGTAGACCCGTATGGTTCGTACGTATCTCTCGCCACTTGAACAGGCTTCGACGAGCAAGACACGAGTCCGCAGAATCCGGCCGGTGGCCCTGTATTAATACTCGCGCGGCGCGTAATTAGCGGCGAGAAGTCGCGGACGCCTAGCGGCCGCGCGGGAAACCACCGGGCGCGGGGACTCGGCGGCGACGGTGCTCGGTTCGCGGTCCCGTGTCGGATATGCGCGTTACACGAGTTAAAATCTCACCGATTATGGTGGTCAGGACCACAGTGGCTTCGAAAGAATCCCCAGGAGTGGCCCCATTCACGTTACGTCACTGCTCCGGATGCTTCCGAGGAGGAAAGGGGCCAAACCATCAAAATCCTGACCGCTACCGCTGCTCCCTGGGAATTAGAACAACGATATTCCTCGTGGCCAAAACTTTACCGAGTGATCGCATATGTTAAGCGTTTCATCGACAATCTCCGAACGCAAGCGAGACAAAGGGATCCACTCACCCAACCCATTCCGTCACCCAAGGCG
The DNA here is from genome assembly GCF_051014445.1 of Colletes latitarsis. Taxonomy (NCBI): domain Eukaryota; kingdom Metazoa; phylum Arthropoda; class Insecta; order Hymenoptera; family Colletidae; genus Colletes; species Colletes latitarsis. The sequence continues at coordinate 8,009,413 of NC_135145.1, read as the reverse complement.
TCTCTCTCAATTTTGAGTCCCAATGAGATTCACTGGGCCGAAATGTTTTGGGTGCGGCTCATCCAATCGAAGGTATTCCCGGTAGAAATGAATGCTCTCCGCAAAACTCACCTGGTGTCGAAATCGAAACCTCTCAAATCCTTGAACCCCTTCCTCGATTCGGACGGCTTGATTCGCGCAAGAGGCCGCCTGTCAAACGCACGATTATTTGTAAAAGCCAAGACACCGGTTATTTTAAAAGCTCATCCACTCTTAACACTCCTAATTACAAGCACTCATCGTCAACTCCTTCACGCCGGCCTCCAACTCACTCTCGCCTACCTTCGGAACCATTAGTGGATCATCCGAGCGCGAACGACCATCCGAGCTGTCCTGTATCGGTGTGTAGCATGCACTCGTGAAAGGGCTGCCATTCCGCAGGAGCTCATGGGGTCCTTGCGGCTCCGCGGGTCGAACAAGTAGAACGGCCATTCACTCACACCGGGGTCGACTATGCAGGGCCGATTCAAGCCCGGACAACACCAGGCCGGGGTCATAAGTCTGCCAAAGCATACATTGCGACCTTTGTTTGCTTGACAATTAAGGCGGTCTATATTGAGCTCGTAAGTGATTATAGTTCACAGGCCTTCATAGCAGCTTTCCATCGGTTTGTATCTCGACGCGGCCTCCCAACCGCTATGTACTCCGATAACGGCACTACATTTCATGGCGCGAACCGCGAATTAGCTTTAGCCCACCAATCCGTCACGAGAGAACCAAATTTTAACAATTTCCTAGCGTCAAAAGGAATTTCATGGCATTTCTTACCTCCCAATGCACCGCACTTTGGAGGACCCTGGGAAGCTGCTGTGAAAAGCCTCAAATATCACCTGAAACGTACTATCGGGTCCCACACTCTAACCTTCGAGGAACTAGCAACGCTGCTCTGTCGGGTCGAAGCGTGTCATAACTCCAGGCCTCTTGGAAGCACGTCGGACAGCCTCGAGGAGTACTCGGTCTTAACACCGGGCCATTTCCTGATCGGGTCCCCTCTCGTGGCTCCACCTGAGCCCAGCGTCCTTAACATACAAGAAAACCGACTATCTCGCTGGCAACTTCTACAGAGACTCACGGAAAAATTGTGGAAATCGTGGCAGCAGGGCTACTTACTCACGCTTTCCCAGCGCCCGAAATCGCGCACAGTCCAAAACCTCGCCAAAAAGGGCCAGCTTGTCCTGCTCCGCAATTCGAACCTCCCGCCGTGTAAATGGGAACTCGGTCGCATCGTCGACTGCCATCCGGGAAGCGACGGTCTCGTCCGCGCCGTCTCTATTAAAACCGCACAATCCACGTATAAACGACCACTCGCGAAAGTGTGCTTTCTTCCCGTTTCGATTCACGCGGACAAGACGAACGAAACGACTCTAAATTAAGCGTAATGGTTCTATACTTTAGATGTAAGGCTATATAGATTTAAGTTAGATTGTAATGTACACGTACTTACTGCGTCGTCATGTGCACACTCATGTCCACACCAGTACATGTTGTCACTCACTACGATCTTACTGCACCCTACGATTGTTAAATTAGTTCATTCAACAGGGGGGCGGTGTGTTCCGTTTCAACAAACGGAAAGATCCACTGACGGTAGCGAGCATACGCGCGAGTTCACGGGCGATCGTGCTCGTGATTCGGCAAAAGTCGGAAATTTTCGGGTCACGCTCGACCGAGCCGGATCGCGGTACGCGATCGCCGTTCAGATACCAATAGCAAACAATTAAGTGCGAACGGTGTGAACTTCAAAATTAATTTCAAATCGCTTTTTTTTTTTTTTTTTTTTTTTTTTTTTGTCGTGGGGAAAATCTTCGAAAGACTCCCTCCCACCTCCTTGGGGAGAGGTGGGAGGGGTGTGTGGGATTCCCCGCGCCCGTACAACGACAGGCGCGGGACCTACCCACTAAAAACCCCACGGTGACCCTTCGGCACGCTTTGGGAGGATACCGGGAATCGCTCGAAGCATTCTTCCGGTATCCTCCCCGTGCCCGCGCTTTCGCGCCCATCCCCCGGGGGGACAATCGGTCCCCCCAGTAGACACACTGCCTCATAGCGGCGGGACGGGGCCACTCCATCCCGCCGCTATCCGTCCCGGGGCCGCGTTTAGTGGCGGCTGCGAGCCCCAACTCGCAACCGCCCGCGACCCCGTTTCCACCCCTCGGCGGCCGGGCGTTCATGGCCGCACCAGACCGCCGAGGGTGCCTCCCCTTGCGTCGGACCGGTAGGGGGAGGCACTCCTACCCCCAACCGGTCCGACCCAGCGCCGCCTGGCGGGAGGAGGGTCCCCTCAGGACCCCCCTCCCAGCCTAGGTCATCCGCCACGCCGAGGCGGCCGCCCGCGACGCCTCGCGACCGGGCGACGACCTCGGGCCACCGCACTGCGCCGCTGAAGCTCGCGCTCCCTCCCCGCGGCCTCCTTCTGCAACATTACGTTCTCGCAGAAGGAGGCCACGGCCCTCCACTTCTCCTCGCTGCCGAGCATGGCGCGCACCACGCCCGGCAGCGAGACATCCCGCCCGACGACGCCGACCAGGACACGGCGCTCCCCCTCCCACGCGGGGCATACCTCCAGGGTATGATCCGCCGTGTCCTGCTCAGCGTCGCAGTGGCAGCAACGCGCCGTCGGCTCCTTCCCTATCCGGCACAGGTATCTTCCGAAGCTGCCATGCCCGGAAAATACCTGTGCCAGGCGGTAGGTGAGGCTGCCATGGCCTCTGTCCAGCCACTCCTTCAGGAGTGGCCGAACAGCCCCGACAGTCCGGTGCCCCGCGGTTGGCAGAGCCAGCCGCTCCTGCCACGCGAGCAACACGGACTGCCGGGCCTGGCGCTTCAAATCGCCCCAAGCAGGTTCCTGCCCGCCCGGGACCGCCCCCACCCCCGCGCGACGGTCGACGCGGTGCCGGTACATCACCGCGTGCGACCGCGCGAGCAGGTCCATGGGCGGCATCCCCGCCAGAACCGTCGCCGCCCCATGTGACACGGTCCGATACCCGCGGACGACCCTGAGCGCCATGCGCCTCTGCACCCGACGCAGCATAGTCATGCTGCGCCGGGAGGCAGCCAGGTCGCCCGCCCAGACGGGGGTCCCGTATAGGACCACCGACTGGACCATTGCCACATAGAGGCGACGAACTCGGCCCGCCGGGCCCCCCAGGTTGGGCAGGATCCGGCCCAGAGCCGCAACCATCCTTTCCAACCGGGGGACCAGGCAGCGGAAATGCTCCTCGAAACGCCAGTGGCTATCGAGGATCAGCCCCAGATACCTGATCTGGGGCTTCACCTCGATGTCAGCCCCACCCACCCGGATCAGAGGGGGTGGCGGATCCTGCCGAGGTGAATGAAACGCAATCACCTCGGTCTTATGGACCGCCACCGTCATCCCCATCCCCCTGATCCGGTCGACGACGCGTTGCGACCCCTCCTCCGCGCGACGCATGGCCCTCCCCCAGTGCGCCCCGACGGCCAGCACCAGTGTGTCATCCGCATAACACACCGTGCTGACGCCGTCGGGGAGGCCGGCCCGCAACACCGAGTCGTACGCGATGTTCCACAGGAGTGGCCCGAGGACCGACCCCTGCGGAACACCGCAGTACACCTCCCTCCGCATATCACCATCCCGGCCCGGATACTCGATCCACCTGCCGCGGAGATAATCCCCGACGACCGCCCTGAGACAAGGGGGGACTCGATGATATTCGAGTCCCCTCCTTATCTCTTCCCAGGGGAGGGTGTTAAAGGCATTGGCAATATCCAAGGATATTGCCAATGCCACCCCTCCCCGGGAGACGGCCGCCTCCGAGAGGGCCCTCACACGACCTATCGCGTCGATAGTCGATCGGCCCCCCCGGAAACCGAACTGGCAGTCGGCCAGACCGGGATCACCCCGCGACAGGTGCTCGACGAGGCGGGCAGCAATCACACGCTCGAAGAGCTTGCCCACCTCGTCGAGGAGACAAATGGGCCGGTATGCGGTGGGAGACTCCGCGGGCCGACCCTCCTTCCGGAGGAGGACCATCCTCGCCACCTTCCAACTGGGGGGGAATCGCCCGTCCCTCAGGCAGCGGTCGAACAACCGCCTGAGGTCGGCCCCAAGGACGCCCTGGGTCAAGACCCAAACCCGGCCGGGCACACCATCCGGACCCGGGGCCGTGTTACGAACCCCGAGCCGTCTGATGGCCGCTGCCAGCTCCTCCTGCGTGACCCCCAGCTCGGCCGTCCACTCCACTGGGACAGCCGCCGCCGCCGGAGGACGCGGTCCCCTCTCCCCAATTGGGAAGAGTGTATTGACCACGTCCTCCAGCAGCCGGGGGTCAAGACCCTCGGTGACGGGGGGCGCCCACGGGCGGAGCTTATTCAGCACCACCTTATATGGGCGCCCCCATGGATCATCATCAAGGGTCTGGAGGAGCTCCTTCCATGCCTGGGTCTTGGCCCGTTTGATGGCGACCTGCAGAGCAACCCGCGCCACGCGGTATGCTCCATACAGGTCATCAGCTGCCCTCGCTCGCGCCACGCCGTCGCCTGTACGTTGACGACGGCGCGCGCGGGTGTACTGGCGTCGGGCGCGGACAGTCGCGACTCGCAACTCCGCGATCGCGTCCGACCACCAGTACACCGCCCGGCGAGGAGAAGCCCGCCCGACCCGAGGCATCGCCGCGTCGCAAATACCCGCGACCAATGCTCCGAGCCGGGCGACCTCCCCCTCTGTGCTCGGCAACTCGGACGCTCCCTGCGGCCAAGTTGCAGCGAGGGCAGCTGCCATCAGGGCGTCCTTGTCCAGGCGCCGAAGCGCCCAGCGGCGTGGTGGGGTGCCACGCAGGCGGCCGTGTCGGGATGCACCCGCGGCGGCAGAGACCTCCATCCGGATGTACCGGTGATCGGAGAGTGTCTCTGCCCCCGCGACCACGTGCCAACCCGACACCATGCGCACGGCGTTGGGGGTCGCGAATCCAACATCCACGATGGACCCCCCATATCGCCGCACGCATGTGTGCTCCGACCCCCGGTTCAATACCCGGAGGTCGAGCCCCGCCGCCCAATCGCCCAGGATCCCGCCGCGAACGGAGGTCCTGGGGGATCCCCAAGCCACCGACTTGGCATTAAAATCCCCCAGGACCAGCACCGGCCGGGCCGCGTAGCGCTGCACGCATGCCGCGACCTCGGCCAAGTACAGCTCGAACGCAGCGTGACCGCTACGGGGCGAAATGTAGCACCCCACCACAGCGACTCCCCCCCAGTCCACGGCGACGAATCCCCGACCGCGCTCCAACAAGGAGAACGGTGGGGACCCGTCGCCCCCTCCCCATACCGTCGCCACCAAGCCGTCCGCGTCGCCCACCCAATGAGGGTGATCAGGGACGCGGTACGGCTCGGCGGCGACCGCCAGGCCAACCCCCCACTCCGCGAGGACTTGGGACATCAAGTCCTGTGCCGCGCGGCAGTGGTTGAGGTTGGCCTGGAGGAGGAGGCGGGGCGGCATTAATTAATGGCCGCGCCAGCCTCCTCCCGGCCGTCCGTCCCCGTAGCACCGTCCACCTCCATGGAGGACGATGCCACCGCCCTCGGCACCGGAGCCGGTGCAGCCCGCCTCTTCCTCTCCTTCCGGGAGGGGGGGCAGCACTTCTTGCTCCCCACCCTGTGATCGGTTGGCCTCCCCATGTCCGCACACAGCGGGCAGTGGGGGGCCGCCGAGCACTGGCTCGCACGGTGCTCTTTGGCACCGCAGCGGTAACACTGACCGCTGCGGTCCACCGGCGAGGTGCACCACTGCCTCACGTGCCCCAATTCGAGGCAGCGGTGACACTGGAGCGGGCGCGGCGCGAGGATTTCCACTCGCGCCGAAACCCACCCCACCAACAACCTCCCGGATTCCGCCACCTTACGGGCGGCGGAGAGGGGGCACCGGGCCCACACCGACCCGAGGCCGGAGGGCGACCTGCGGATCTCTCCGATCCGCAGGTCCTCCACAGGACAGTCCCCTGCCCTCGCAAGGGCACGGGACACATCCTGTGCGCTGACCGAGTCGTCCAGCCCACAAACGCGCATCTCCGTGCGCTTCGTGGGCCGGGCGACCCGGACACCTCGCTCGCCCAGCTGCTCCCGGAGCCTCTGGGCGAGATGATCCGCCTTCGCGCCGCCTTCTGCACCGGGGATCTCCAGCAAGAGACCCCCGGTCACGGCCCTCTTCGCCCTCACGGAGGCGATGCCCAGCTCTTCCAGGGAGATATTCTCCCTGGCGAGCCGCATCGCCTCCGCGAGGGTCAGGTCGCCCCCCTGCGCAACGGTCCGCGTCACCGCTGCCGTTTTTGGGGGACGACCTGGTCGTGCCTTCCCGACATTCGCGGCCTTTACCTTGGCCGCCGGCGGCGGAGGCGGAGGCCGCGGTTGCGGGGCCTTCCTCGCCGCCCGCTTCGCCTTCCGCCCCACCACCTTACACCACGCCACCCCCCCTTGGGAGGGTGCCGTGGAGGACGCGACCACCGCGACCACGGGTACACCACCCCCCTTGGGGGTCGCGACCCGGGGCCCTGGTGCCGCAACGCTGGGCGGAGCCTTCACTCCGCCCTTCTTTGCCTTCCCCGACTGTACCGGAACAGGTCGGGGAGGCACCGCCTTCCTGCTGACCGCTCTTCCGGCGAGGAGCTCCTCCCGGAAGGCGGCCAGCTTGCCATCAATCATGTCCCCAATCCTCCTCAGAAGATCGTCTTCTGAGGAGGACGGGGACTTCTTCACGGGCGGAGTGCGGGTGGAGGGGCCCGCGGTGCCCCGCACCACTGCCGCCGCACTCCGCTTATTTACCTCCGCCGAGGGACGCGGCGGTGGAGGAGGAGGGAGGATGGGAGGGAGGGCCGCGCTGTTCCACAGCGCCTCTGCCCTCCTCCTCCCCTGTCGCTCCTCCTCCAACAGGAGCTGCAGACGGGCATTCCGCCCACTGAGCTCCCGCGCCGCCTCCCTCATTTCCTCCGCCGCGGCCTTCAGGGCCTCCGCGCCACCGCTTTTCTGCCCCTTAAAGGCGCAGGCAGCGGCGACTTTCTCCACCCGCCTCAGGGACGAGGAGATCCTCTCCGATATCTCCTCGGTCACCTCGTCCCTGAGGCAACTCAGCCTCACCGACGGGCTCATCGCCCCGCCCACCTCGACGACGGCCTGCCCCGCCCTCTTCCTCTTAGAGCCTATGAGGCTCCTGGTGGAGGAGAAGGACGAGACTGACGCAGTCTCGTCGTCCTCCTCCACCTTCCACGAAGCCGGGCCAGGCGCTGGAGGCGGCGCGAGCGCCGTCACTCCAGTCCCAACACCGCCTTCGTCCTCCCCCTCTGACTTACCCCGTCCCATCCCCGTTTTAATATTGAACTCCATAATCTTCCCACGAGCAGGTCGGAAGAAAAGGTCCGCCCGGGCAGAGCCGCCTTACCCGGGTAAGCCTATATACTCCGGGGGTTCGGCAGGTTCCCCGGAGGTGGTCGCTTGGGATTGGGCCTTCTCCCCCAACCATGCATCCCATCGCCGCGCACCATAGCTTAGGATTGGAGGGCGATTTTATAGAGTCGCCATACTCGTGGCCCAGGCGGTTAAGCCAAGACCCCCGTTCCTCCTGCCGTCACGTACCATTCACAAAACCAATAGGGAATTGTGAATGGGTCGTTGTGACGACCAGCAGGAGGCTTACGGTGTGTGTATGACTCGGGTACCCCGGGTTCGTTAAGCCCGTACTGCAGCTGAAAGGCTGGCGGCCCCTGAGGGAGAGGACCGACACCTGCGGAACGCCGCAGTACACCTCTCTCCGCATATCTCCATCGCGGCCCGGATACTCGATCCACCTCCCGCGGAGATAATCCCAGACGAGTGCCCTGAGATAAGGGGGGACCCGATGATCTTCGAGCCCCCTCCTTATCTCTTCCCAGGGAAGGGTGTTAAAGGCGTTGGCAATATCCAAGGATACTGCCAAAGCCACTCCTCCCCGGGAGACGGCCGACTCCGAGAGGGTCCTGACGCGACCTATCGCGTCGATCGTCGATCGACCCTGCCGGAAACCGTACTGGCAGTCGGCCAGGGCGGGGGCACAACGCGACAGGTGCTCGTCGAGGCGGGCAGCAATCACGCGCTCGAAGAGCATGCCCATCTCGTCGAAGAGACAGATTGTCCAGTATGCGGAGGGAGACTCTGCGGGCCGACCCGCCTTCCGGAGGAGGACCATCCTCGCCACTTACCAACTAGGAGGGAATCGCCCGTCCCTCAGGCACCGGTCAAACAACCGCCTGAGGTCGGCCCCAAGGACGCCCTGGTTTAAAACCCAAACCCGGCCAGGCACACCATCCGGCCCCCGGGCCCGTGTTACGCTCCCTGAGCCGTTTGATGGCCGTGGCCATCTCCCACTGCGTGACCCCCAGCTCGGCAGCCCACTCAATTGGGACAGCCGACGACGCCGGAGGACATGGCCCTCCCTCCCCAATTGAGAAGAGAGTATTGACCACGTCCTCCAGCAGCCGGGGTTCAAGACCCTCCTGGAGGAGCTCCTTCCATGCCCGGGTTTTGGCCCGTTTGATGGCAGATGCAGAGCAACCCGGGCCGTACGGTATGACTCATACAGGTCATCTGCCCTCGCTCGCGCCACACCATCGCCTCTTCGTAGACGACGGCGCGCGCGGCTGTACTGGCGTCGGGCGCGCACTCGCCACACGCAATTCTACGATCGCAGCCGACCACCAGTACACCGCCCGGCGAGGAGAAACCCGCCCGACCAGGGGCATCGCCGCGTCACAAATATTTGCGACTACTCCGCCGAACCGGGCGACCTCACCCTCTATGCTCGGCAACCCGGCCGCCCCCTGCGGCCAAGTTGCAGCGAAAGCAGCTGCCATCATAGCGTCCTTGTCCAGGCGCCGAAGCTCCCAGCGACGCGGTGGGGCATCTCCCGGGCGGTGGTGTCGGGATGTATATCCGGAGGCAGAGACCTGCATTCGGATATACCTGTGGTCTGAGAGTATCTCTGTCTCGCGAACCACCTGCTATCCCGACACCATGTGCACGGCGTTGGTGGTTGCGAATTCAACATCCACGATGGACCCCCCACATCGCCGCACGCACGTGTGCTCGGACCCCCGGTTCAGTAACCGAAGGTCGAGCCCAGCCACCCAGTCGCCCAGGATCCCGCCGCGAACGGAGGTCCTGGGGGATACCCTCGCCACCAACATGGCGTTAAAGTCCTCCAGAACCAGCACCGGCCAGGCCGCCCAGCGCTGGACGCGTGCCGCGACCTCGGCCAGGTATTGCTCGAACGCGGCGTGACCGCTGTGGAGCGAGATGTAGCACACCACCACGGCGACGAATCACCGACTGCGCTTTAGAATGGAGAAAGGCGGGGACCCGTCGCCTCCTACCCATATCGCCGGCCACCAAGCCGTACGCGTCCCCCACACAATGACGGTGACCAAGAACGCGGTACAGCTCGGCGGCGTCCGCCGGGCCAACCCCCCACTCCACGAGGGCATGGGACATCATGTCCTGTGCCGCGCGGCAGTGGGTGAGGTTGGCCTAAAGCAGTTAGCTAGTAAGAATGCAGTAAGTTTGTAACAAAGCAGTAAGCTACTAAGCAGCCAGTAAGCTAGTATGGAAACAGTAAGCTAACAAGGGAGCTGTAAGCTAGTAAGAAAGCATTAAGCTAGTAAGGGAGCAGTAAGATTGTAAGCCTGCAGGAAGCTAGTAACCTAGCGGTAAGCTAGTAAACAAGCAGGATGCTAGCAAGCCAACAGTAAGCTAGCAAGCAAGCAGTAAGCTTGTATGCAAGCAGTAAGCTAGCAAGCAAGCCTTAAGCTAGTAAGCAAGCACTGCGCTAGTTAGAAAGCAGTAAGTTAGTAACATTGCGGTAAGAGAGTAAGGAAGCAGTAAGCTGGTAAGCAAGCAGTATGCTAGCAAGGCAGCTGTAAGCTAGCAGAAAAGCAATTGGATAGCAAGCAAACAGTAAGCTAGAAAGCAAGCAGTAAGCTTGCAAGCTAGCAGTAAGCTAGTAAGCAAGCCCGCAGGTAGTAATGAACCTGTAAGCTAGTACGAACGCATTAAGTTAGTATGGGAGCTGTAAGCTTGTAAGAAAGCACTAAGTTAGTAACAAAGCAGGAGGCGAGTAAGGACGCAGTAAGTTAGTAAGAAAGCAGTAAGCTAGTATGCAAGCGATAAGCTAGCTAGAAAGCAGGAAGGTAGTAAGGAAGTATTAATCTTGTAAGAAACCAATTAGCCAGTAAGAAAGCAATGTGCTAATAAGAAAGCATTAAGCAAGTTAGAGAACAGTAAGATAGTAAGCAAGCAGTAAGATAGTAAGCACGCTGTGAGCTAGTATGAAAGCAGTAAGTTAGTAAGAAGGCAGTTAGCTAGTAACATAGCGGTAGGCTAGAAAGCAAGCATTATGCTGGCAGGCAAGTGGTGAGGTAGTCAGCAAGCAGTATGCCAGCAAGCAAACGGTAAGCACGTAAGAACGAAGTAGGCTAGTATCTAAGCAGTATGCTAGTATGCAAGCTGGAAGCTAGTAAGGAAGCTGTTAGCTAGTGCGAAAGACGTAAGCTAGTAGGCAAGCTGTAAGCTAGCAGGCAAGCGGTAAGCTAATTAGGAAGCAGCATGCTTGCATGCAAACAGTAAGCTAGTTAAGAGGCAGTAAGCTAGTAGGAAAGCAGGTAGCTATTAACAAACCGGGATGCTAGTAGGCAAGCAGAAAGCTTGTAAACAAGCAATTAGATAGTAAGAAAACACTAAGTTAGTAGGTAAGCTGTATGCTCGTAGGCAAGCTGTAATCCAGCAAGAAAGCAGTTAGCCAGTGGGAAAGAAGTTAGACCTTAAGCAAGCAGTAAGCTAGAAACCATGCACTTAGCTAGTAAGCATGACGTAATATGGTAAGGAAGCAGTGAACTAGTAAGCAAGCAGAAAGCTGGTATGGACGCAGTAGGCTAGGAAGGAAACAGTAGGTTAGTAACCAAGCGGTAGGTTAGTATGCAAGCACTAGGCTAGTAAGCAAGCAGTAAGCCTGTAAGAAAGGGGTTAGCTAGTAAGCATGCAGTAATCTAGTAAGTAAGCAGGGAGCTAGTTTGGAAGCAGTATGCTGGTAAGCAAGTGGTGAGCTGGTAAGCGAGGAGGAAGCTAGTAAGGACGCAGTATGCTAGTATACAAGCAGTGAGCTAGAACGTATGCTGTAAGCTAGAGACCAAGCAGTAAGCTAGAAATCGAGCAGTAAGCTAGTAAGCAATCAATAAACTAGTTAGCTGACACTGAGCTAGTAAGTCAGAAGGGAGCTAGCAAGGAAGCAGTATCCTAGTAAGCAAGAGGTGAGCGAGGCGGGAGCAAGGATGGACGCTGTATGCTAGTATGCAAACAGTAAGCTAGAAAGAAAGCAGCAAGCTAGTAACCAAGCAGTAAGGTAGAAAGCAAGCTGCAGGCTAGTAAGAAAGCAGTAAGCTAGTAATCAAGCTGTAAGCTTGTAAGCATGCAGTAAGCTGGTAAGAAAGCAGTTAGCTAGTAAGAAAGCAGTATGCTCGCAAGCAAGCAGTAAGCTGGTAGGCAAGCAGTAAGCTAGTAAGCATGAAGAACGCTAGTAAGGAAGCGGCATACCAGTAGACAAGCAGTAATCTAGAAGTAAGCAGCAAGCTAGTAAAGCAGGCAGCATACTGGAAAGCAAGCAGTAAGCGACTAAGCTAGCTGTGAGCTAGAAAGCTAGCAGCAAGCTAGTAAGCAAACATCATGCCAGTAAACAAGCAGTAAGCTAATAAGCAAGCAGTAAGCTAGTAAGCATGCAGTGAGCAAATACGCGAGCAGGGAGTTAGTAAAAAAGCAGTACGTTAGAAAGCAAGCAATAAGTCAGTAGGCAAGCAGTGAGCTTGTAAGCATGCAGAATGCTAGTAGGCAAGCAGTAAGCTAGAAAGCAGTCAGCAAGCTAGTAAGTAAGCAGTCACCTTGTTGGCAATCAGTGTGCTAGTAAGAGAGCAGAGGAGGGGGCGCAACGCGTCGTCGACCGGATCAGGGGGATGGGGATGACGGTGGCGGTCCATAAGACCGAGGTGATAGAGTTCCATTCACCTCGGCAGGATCCGCCACCCCCTTTGATCCGGGTGGGTGGGCCTGATATCGAGGTGATGCCCCGGATGAGGTATCTGGGACGGATCCTCGATAGCCACTGGCGCTTCGAGGAACATTTCCGCTGCCTGGTTCCCCGGTTGGAGAGGATGGTCTCGGCTTTAGGCCGGATCCTCCTCAACCTGGGGGGCCCGGCGGGACGAGTTCGCCGCCTCTATGTGGCAATGGTTCAGTCGGTGGCCCTATACGGGGCCCCCGTCTGGGCGGACGACCTGGCGGCCTCCCGGTGCAGTATGACGATGCTGCGTCGGGTGCAGAGGCGGATGGCGCTGAGGGTCGTCCGCGGCTACCGGACCGTGTTGTATGAGGCGGCGACGGTTCTTGCGGGGATGCCGCCCATGGATCTCCTCGCGCGGTCGCACGCGATAATGTATCGTCATCGTGTCGACCGTCGCGCAGGAGTGGGGGCGGTTCCGGGAGAGCAGGATCCTGCTTGGGGCGATTTGAATGGCCAGGCCCGGCAGTTCGTGGTGCTCGCGTGGCAGGAGCGATTGGCCCTGCCAACCGCGGGGCACCGGACAGTCGGGGCTGTTCGGCCACTCCTGAGTGAGTGGCTGCATGGTAGCTTCGGAAGATACCTGTGCCGGATAGGGAAGGAGCCGACGGCGCGTTGCTGCCATTGTGACGCCGAGCAAGACACGGTTGATCATACCCTCCAGGTATGCCCAGCGTGGGAGGGGGAGCGCCGTGTCCTGGTCGGCGTCATAAGTCGGAAAGTCTCGCTGCCGGGTGTGGTGCGCGCCATGCTCGGCAGCGGGAGGAAGTGGATGGCCGTGGCCTCCTTCTGCGAGAACGTAATGTTGCAGAAGGAGGCCGCGGGGAGGGAGCGCGAGCTTCAGCGGCGCGCTGAAGCTCGCGCTCGTGCGGTGGCCCGAGGTCGTCGCCCGGTCGCGAGGCGTCGCGGGCGGCCGCCTCGGCGTGGCGGATGACCTAGGCTGGGAGGGGGGTCCTGAGGGGACCCTCCTCCCGCCAGGCGGCGCCGGGTCGGACCGGTTGGGGGTAGGAGTGCCTCCCCCTACCGGTCCGACGCAAGGGGAGGCACCCTCGGCGGTCTGGTGCGGCCATGAACGCCCGGCCGCCGAGGGGTGGAAACGGGGTCGCGGGCGGTGGCGAGTTGGGGCTCGCAGCCGCCACTAAACGCGGCCCCGGGACGGATAGCGGCGGGATGGAGTGGCCCCGTCCCGCCGCTATGAGGCAGTGTGTCTACTGGGGGGACCGATTTTCCCCCCGGGGGATGGGCGCGAAAGCGCGGGCACGGGGAGGATACCGCAAGAATGCTTCGAGCGATTCCCGGTATCCTCCCAAAGCGTGCCGAAGGGTCACCGTGGGGTTTTTAGTGGGTAGGTCCCGCGTCTGTCGTTGTACGGGCGCGGGGAATCCCACACACCCCTCCCACCTCTCCCCAAGGAGGTGGGAGGGAGTCTTTCGAAGATTTCCCCCACGACAAAAAAAAAAAAAAAAAAAAATTAGATAGTAAGGAAGCTGTATGCTAGTAAGCAATCAGTAAGCTAGGACGCACGCATCGAGCTAGTAAGCAAGCAGTAAGTCAGGAAGCTATCAGTAAGCTAGTAAGCAAGCAGTAAGCTTGTAAGCAAGCAGTGACCTAGTAAGCTTGCAGGGAGCTAGAAAGGAAGCAGTATGCTACTATGCAAGCTGTAAGCTAGTAGGTAACAAATAAGCTTGTAAGCAAGCAGCAATCTAGTAAGAAAGTATTAAACTAGTAAGCAAGCAGTTATCTAGAAAGGAAGAATTGAGCTAGTAAGAAACAGTAAGCTAGTAACAAAGCTGTAAGCTAGTAATCAAGCTGGAAGCTGCTAAGAAAGCAGTTAGCTATTAAGCAGACCCTCGCGGAGGCGATGCGGCTCGCCAGGGAGAATATCTCCCTGGAAGAGCTGGGCATCGCCTCCGTGAGGGCGAAGAGGGCCGTGACCGGGGGTCTCTTGCTGGAGATCACCGGTGCAGAAGGCGGCGCGAAGGCGGATCGTCTCGCCCAGAGGCTCCGGGAGCAGCTGGGCGAGCGAGGTGTCCGGGTCGCCCGGCCCACGAAGCGTACGGAGATGCGCGTTTGTGGGCTGGACGACTCGGTCAGCGCACAGGATGTGTCCCGTGCCCTTGGGAGGGCGGGGGACTGTCCTGTGGAGGACCTGCGGATCGGAGAGATCCGCAGGTCGCCCTCCGGCCTCGGGTCGGTGTTGGCCCGGTGCCCCCTCTCCGCCGCCCGTAAGGTGGCGGAATCCGGGAGGGTGTTGGTGGGGTGGGTTTCGGCGCGAGTGGAAATCCTCGCGCCGCGCCCGCTCCAGTGTCACCGCTGCCTCGAATTGGGGCACGTGAGGCAGTGGTGCACCTCGCCGGTGGACCGCAGCGGTCAGTGTTACCGCTGCGGTGCCAAAGAGCACCGTGCGAGCCAGTGCTCGGCGGCCCCCCACTGCCCGCTGTGTGCGGACATGGGGAGGCCAGCCGATCACAGGGTGGGGAGCAAGAAGTGCTCCCCCCCCTCCCGGAAGGAGAGGAAGAGGCGGGCTGCACCGGCTCCGGTGCCGAGGGCGGTGGCATCGTCCTCCATGGAGGTGGAGGGTGCTACGGGGACGGACGGCCGGGAGGAGGCTGGCGCGGCCATTAATTAATGCCGCCCCGCCTCCTCCTCCAGGCCAACCTCAACCACTGCCGCGCGGCACAGGACTTAATGTCCCAAGTCCTCGCGGAGTGGGGGGTTGGCCTGGCGGTCGCCGCCGAGCCGTACCGCGTCCCTGATCACCCTCATTGGGTGGGCGACGCGGACGGCTTGGTGGCGACGGTATGGGGAGGGGGCGACGGGTCCCCACCGTTCTCCTTGTTGGAGCGCGGTCGGGGATTCGTCGCCGTGGACTGGGGGGGAGTCGCTGTGGTGGGGTGCTACATTTCGCCCCGTAGCGGTCACGCTGCGTTCGAGCTGTACTTGGCCGAGGTCGCGGCATGCGTGCAGCGCTACGCGGCCCGGCCGGTGCTGGTCCTGGGGGATTTTAATGCCAAGTCGGTGGCTTGGGGATCCCCCAGGACCTCCGTTCGCGGCGGGATCCTGGGCGATTGGGCGGCGGGGCTCGACCTCCGGGTATTGAACCGGGGGTCGGAGCACACATGCGTGCGGCGATATGGGGGGTCCATCGTGGATGTTGGATTCGCGACCCCCAACGCCGTGCGCATGGTGTCGGGTTGGCACGTGGTCGCGGGGGCAGAGACACTCTCCGATCACCGGTACATCCGGATGGAGGTCTCTGCCGCCGCGAGTGCATCCCGACACGGCCGCCTGCGTGGCACCCCACCACGCCGCTGGGCGCTTCGGCGCCTGGACAAGGACGCCCTGATGGCAGCTGCCCTCGCTGCAACTTGGCCGCAGGGAGCGGCCGAGTTGCCGAGCATAGAGGAGGAGGTCGCCCGGCTCGGAGCATTGGTCGCGGGTATTTGCGACGCGGCGATGCCTCGGGTCGGGCGGGCTTCTCCTCGCCGGGCGGTGTACTGGTGGTCGGACGCGATCGCGGAGTTGCGAGTCGCGACTGTCCGCGCCCGGCGCCAGTACACCCGCGCGCGCCGTCGTCAACGTACAGGCGACGACGTGGCGGGAGCGAGGGCAGCTAATGACCTGTATGGAGCATACCGCGTGGCGCGGGTTGCTCTGCAGGTCGCCATCAAACGGGCCAAGACCCAGGCATGGAAGGAGCTCCTCCAGACCCTTGATGACAATCCATGGGGGCGCCCATATAAGGTGGTGCTGAATAAGCTCCGCCCGTGGGCGCCCCCCGTCACCGAGGGTCTTGACCCCCGGCTGCTGGAGGACGTGGTCAATACACTCTTCCCAATTGGGGAGAGGGGACCGCGTCCTCCGGCGGCGGCGGCTGTCCCAGTGGAGTGGACGGCCGAGCTGGGGGTCACGCAGGAGGAGCTGGCAGCGGCCATCAGACGGCTCGGGGTTCGTAACACGGCCCCGGGTCCGGATGGTGTGCCCGGCCGGGTTTGGGTCTTGACCCAGGGCGTCCTTGGGGCCGACCTCAGGCGGTTGTTCGACCGCTGCCTGAGGGACGGGCGATTCCCCCCCAGTTGGAAGGTGGCGAGGATGGTCCTCCTCCGGAAGGAGGGTCGGCCCGCGGAGTCTCCCTCCGCATACCGGCCCATTTGTCTCCTCGACGAGGTGGGCAAGCTCTTCGAGCGTGTGATTGCTGCCCGCCTCGTCGAGCACCTGTCGCGGGGTGATCCCGGTCTGGCCGACTGCCAGTTCGGTTTCCGGGGGGGCCGATCGACTATCGACGCGATAGGTCGTGTGAGGGCCCTCTCGGAGGCGGCCGTCTCCCGGGGAGGGGTGGCATTGGCAATATCCTTGGATATTGCCAATGCCTTTAACACCCTCCCCTGGGAAGAGATAAGGAGGGGACTCGAATATCATCGAGTCCCTCCTTGTCTCAGGGCGGTCATCGGGGATTATCTCCGCGGCAGGTGGATCGAGTATCCGGGCCGGGATGGTGATATGCGGAGGGAGGTGTACTGCGGTGTTCCGCAGGGGTCGGTCCTCGGGCCACTCCTGTGGAACATCGCGTACGACTCGGTGTTGCGGGCCGGCCTCCCCGACGGCGTCAGCACGGTGTGTTATGCGGATGACACACTGGTGCTGGCCGTCGGGGCGCACTGGGGGAGGGCCATGCGTCGCGCGGAGGAGGGGTCGCAACGCGTCGTCGACCGGATCAGGGGGATGGGGATGACGGTGGCGGTCCATAAGACCGAGGTGATTGCGTTTCATTCACCTCGGCAGGATCCGCCACCCCCTCTGATTCGGGTGGGTGGGGCTGACATCGAGGTGAAGCCCCAGATCAGGTATCTGGGGCTGATCCTCGATAGCCACTGGCGTTTCGAGAAGCATTTCCGCTGCCTGGTCCCCCGGTTGGAAAGGATGGTTGCGGCTCTGGGCCGGATCCTGCCCAACCTGGGGGGCCCGGCGGGCCGAGTTCGTCGCCTCTATGTGGCAATGGTCCAGTCGGTGGCCCTATACGGGGCCCCCGTCTGGGCGGACGACCTGGCTGCCTCCCGGCGCAGCATGACTATGCTGCGTCGGGTGCAGAGGCGCATGGCGCTCAGGGTCGTCCGCGGGTATCGGACCATGTCACATGAGGCGGCGACGGTTCTAGCGGGGATGCCGCCCATGGACCTGCTCGCGCGGTCGCACGCGGTGATGTACCGGCACCGCGTCGACCGTCGCGCGGGGGTGGGGGCGGTCCCGGGCGGGCAGGAACCTGCTTGGGGCGATTTGAAGCGCCAGGTCCGGCAGTCCGTGTTGCTCGCGTGGCAGGAGCGGCTGGCTCTGTCAACCGCGGGGCACCGGACTGTCGGGGCGGTTCGGCCACTCCTGAAGGAGTGGCTGGACAGAGGCCATGGCAGCCTCACCTACCGGATGGCACAGGTATTTTCCGGGCATGGCAGCTTCGGAAGATACCTGTGCCGGATAGGGAAGGAGCCGACGGCGCGTTGCTGCCACTGCGACGCTGAGCAGGACACGGCGGATCATACCCTGGAGGTATGCCCCGCGTGGGAGGGGGAGCGCCGTGTCCTGGTCGGCGTCGTCGGGCGGGATGTCTCGCTGCCGGGCGTGGTGCGCGCCATGCTCGGCAGCGAGGAGAAGTGGAGGGCCGTGGCCTCCTTCTGCGAGAACGTAATGTTGCAGAAGGAGGCCGCGGGGAGGGAGCGCGAGCTTCAGCGGCGCGCTGAAGCTCGCGCTCGTGCGGTGGCCCGAGGTCGTCGCCCGGTCGCGAGGCGTCGCGGGCGGCCGCCTCGGCGTGGCGGATGACCTAGGCTGGGAGGGGGGTCCTGAGGGGACCCTCCTCCCGCCAGGCGGCGCCGGGTCGGACCGGTTGGGGGTAGGAGTGCCTCCCCCTACCGGTCCGACGCAAGGGGAGGCACCCTCGGCGGTCTGGTGCGGCCATGAACGCCCGGCCGCCGAGGGGTGGAAACGGGGTCGCGGGCGGTTGCGAGTTGGGGCTCGCAGCCGCCACTAAACGCGGCCCCGGGACGGATAGCGGCGGGATGGAGTGGCCCCGTCCCGCCGCTATGAGGCAGTGTGTCTACTGGGGGGACCGATTGTCCCGCCGGGGGATGGGCGCGAAAGCGCGGGCACGGGGAGGATACCGGAAGAATGCTTCGAGCGATTCCCGGTATCCTCCCAAAGCGTGCCGAAGGGTCACCGTGGGGTTTTTAGTGGGTAGGTCCCGCGCCTGTCGTTGTACGGGCGCGGGGAATCCCACACACCCCTCCCACCTCTCCCCAAGGAGGTGGGAGGGAGTCTTTCGAAGATTTTCCCCACGACAAAAAAAAAAAAAAAAAAAAAAAAAAAAAGTTAGCTATTAAGCAAGGAGTAAGCTATTAAGCATGCAGTAAGTCAGTAAGCAAGCAGTGAGCTTGTAAGCAAGCATTAAGCTAGTATGCAGGCTGTGAGCCAACAGGAAAGCAGTAAGATTGTAAGGCGGCAGCAAGATAGTAAACAAGCAGTAGACAGACATGAATGCAGTAAGCTAGTAAGCAAGCAGTGAGGTAGTCAGAGTGGAGTAAGCTAGTAACAATGAAGAAAGTTAGTCACAAAGCAGTAAGCAAGTAAGCAAGCAGTGGGCTAGTAATAAAGCAGTCAGCTAGAAAGCAAGCAGCAAGCTAGTAAGCGAGCTGAAATCCAGAAAGCAAGCAGCAGGCTAGTAAGAACGCACCAAGCAAGTATGCAAGCAGTAAGAGAGGAACAAGACAGAAAGATAGTAACAAAGGAGTAAGCTAGTGAGCAAGCGGGAAGCTAGTATTGAAGCAGGGAGCTAGTAACGAAGCAGTAATCCGGTATGCAAGCTGTATGCTGGCAAGAAAGTGGTTAGATAGGTAGCAAGTAGTAAGATAGTAAGCAAGCAGTTATCTAGTAAGCAAGGTGTGAGCTAGTAAGCTCTCAGCTAGCTAGTAAGGATGCAGTTAGCTAGTAAGATAGCAGTATGCTAGTCAACAAGCAGTAATCTAGTAAGCAAGCTGTAATCTTGTAAGCAAGCACTAAGCGAGTAAGCTAGCAGTGAGCTAGAAAGCGTGGATGAAGCTAATAAGGAAGCTGTATGCTAGTAAGCAAGCAGTAATCTTTTAAGCAAGCTGTGTGCTCGTAAGCAAACAGTAGCCGAGTAAGCTAGCAGTAAGCTAGTAAGCAAACAGTAATGTAGTAAGCAAGCAGTGAGCTTGTAAGCAAGCAGTAGACGAGTAAGCTAGCAGAAAGCATGTAAGCAAGCAGTAATCTAGTAAGCAAGCAGTGAGCTTGTAAGCAAGCAGTAGGCGAGTAAGCTAGCAGTAAGCTAGATTATCAAGCAGTAATCTAGTAAACAAGCAGTGAGCTAGTAAGCAAGCGGTTATCTAATAAGCAAGCAGTGTGCTATTAAGCAAGCATGAAACTTGTAAGGATGCAGTACGCTAGTTAGCAAGCAGTAGGCAAGAAAGCATGCAGCAAGCTTGTAAGTAAGCAGTAATCTAGTAAAGAAGCAGTGTTCTAGTAAGCAAGCAGTTATCTAGTAAGCAAGCAGTGCGCTATTAAGAAAGCATGAAACTTGTAAGCAAGCAGTTATCTAGTAAGCAAGCAGTGAGCTAGTAAGCAACAAGTAAGCTAGTAAGCAGGCAGCAGGCAAGTCAGAAAGAGGTTAGCTGGCAGGAAAGCTGTATGTTAGTAAGCAAGCAGTTAGCTAGTAACAAAGCTGTAGGCTAGTGAGCAAGCAGCAAGCTAGTAAGGAAGCAGTGATCTAGTAAGCCAGCAGAGTGCTCGTAAGCGAGCAGTGAGCTACTAAGACAGGAGGAACCTAGAAAGGATGCAGTATGCGAGCATGCAAGGAGCAAGCTAGTAAGCGACCAGTTGTCTTGTAAGCAAGCTGTAAGCTAGTAAGAAACAAGTAGGCTAGTAAGGAAGCAGCAGGCTAGAAAGAAAGCTATTAGCTAGTAAGAAAGCAGTATGGCAGTAAGCAACCAGTAAGCTCCAAAACAAGCAGTATGCCGGTAAGCAAGCAGTAAGCTGGCAAGCGAGCAGTGAGCATAGTAAGCGTGCAGGGAACTAATAAGGAAACTGTATGATAGTAAGCAAGCAGCAAGTCAGTAAGCAAACAGGAAGCTAGCAAGGAAGCAGTATTCTAGTAGGCAAGCGGTAAGCTAGTATGCAAGCAGTAAGCGAGAAAGCTAGCAGTAACATAGTGAGCAAGCAGTAAGCTAGTAAGCAAGCGGTAAGCTAGAAGGCAAGCAGCCAGCTAGTAAGCAACCAGTAAGCTTGTAAGCAAGCAGTAAGCTGGTAAGAAAGCAGGTAGCTAGTAATGAGGTAGTAAGCTAGTATGAAAGCAGTATGCTTGTAAGCTAGCAGTAAGCTAGTAAGCAAGGAGTAAGCTAGTAAGCAAGAAGTGAGCTAATAAGCGTGGAAGAATTTAGTAAGGAAGGTGCATGATAGTAAGCAATCTGTAAGCTAGTAAGCAACAGGTAAGCTAGAATGCAAACAGTAAGCGAGTAAGCTAGCAGTAACATATTGAGCAAGCAGTAAAATAGTAGGCAAGCGGTGAGCTAGAAATCACGGACCAGGCTATTATGAAAGCAGTCAGCTAGTAAGCATGCAGTAAGCTGGTAAGCAACCAGTGAGCTAGTAAGCAAGCGGTAAGCTAGTATGCCAGGAGTGAGCTAGTAAGAGGGGAGGAAGCTAGGAAGCAAGCAGTAAGCCATTAAACTAGCAGTAAGCTAGTAAGGAAGCAGTAAGCTAGAAAGCCAGCAACAAACTAGTAAGCTTGCAGTAAGATAGAAAGCAAGGTCCAGGTTGGTAAGAAATCAGTTAGCTAGTAAGCAAGCTGTAAGCTAGTAAGTAAGCAGTGAGCCTGAAAGCATATAGTATGCTAGTATGCAAGTTAAAGCCAAGCGGCAGGCTGGTACGCGAGCTGTAAGCGAGTGTGCTGGCACTAAGCTAGTAAGCACGCAGTGAGTTAGTGAGCGAGGAGGAAGCTAGTAAGGAAGCAGTATGCCAGCAAGCAAGCAGCAAGCTAGATAGCAAGCAGCAAGCTAGTAAGCATGCAGTAAACTTGAAGGCAAACAGCAGGCTATTAAGAAAGCAGTAAGCTAGAAAGCAAGCAGCAAGCTAGTAAGGATGCAGTATGCCAGATAGCAAGGAGCTGGCTATCAAAAAAGCAGTTAACTAGTAAGCAAGCTGTGAGCAAGTAAGCAAGCAGGAAGCTAGTTAGGAAGCAGTATGCTAGTAAGCAAGCAGTATGCTAGGACGCAAGCTGTGAGCTGGTAAGAGAGCAGTAGTTTAATAACAAAGCAGTATGCTAGTAAGCATACAGAAAGGTGGTAAGCAAGCAGTAATCTAGTGAGCGAGTAGTAGGCTAGTAAGCAAGCAGTGAGTCAGTAAGCATGCAGTATGCTATTATGCAAGCAGCAAGCTAGAAAGCATGCAGCAAGCTAGGAAGCAAGATGTGAGCTAGAACGCATGCAGTAAGCTAGAGAGCGGGGTCCAGGCTGGTAAGAGAGCAGTTATCTAGTAAGCAAGCAGTAGGCTAGTATGCAAGCAGTAAGCTAGTGAGCAGTTAATAAGCTAGTTAGCAAGCAGTGTGCTTGTAAGTCAGCAGGGTGCCAGTATGGAAGCAGTATGCTAGTAAGCAAGCGGTAAGCTAGTAAGCGAGGCGGAAGTTAGTAAGGTCGCAGTATGATAGTATGCAAGCAGTAAGCTAGAAACCAAGCAGCAAGCTAGTAAGCAAGCAGTAAGCTAGAAAACCAGGAGGACGCTAGTAAGAGAGCAGTTATCTAGTAAGCAAGCAGTAAGCTAGTATGCAATCTCTAAACTAGTAAGCAAGTAGTAAGCTTGTAAGCAATCAATAAGCTAGTTAGCAAGCAGTGAGCTAGTTAGCAAGCAGTGAGCTAGTAACCCAGCAGGGAGCTAGTAGGGAAGCAGTTTGCTAGTAAGGAAGCAGTATGCTAGTAAGCAAGCAGAAAGCTAGTAAGTAACCAGTAAGCTACTAGGCAAGCATTAAGCTGGTAAGAAAGCAATTAGGTAGTAAGAAAGCAGTATGCTAGTGTGCAAGCAGTGAGCTAGTAAGCGAGGAGGAAGCTAGTAAGGAAGCAGTATTGTTCCGTTTCGACGGTCGGAAAGTTCCATTGACGGTAGCGAGCATGCGCGCGAGTTCACGGGCGATCGTGCTCGCGATTCGGCAAAATTCGGAAATTTTAGGGTCAGGCTTGACCGAGCCGGATCGCGGTACGCGATCGCCGTTCAGATTCAATACCAATCCCAAACAATTAGGTGCGAGCGGTGTGACCTTCCAAATTAATTTCAAATCGCTTGTTTTACCGAACTCTCACAGTTCTTTGTTACGGGATTTATCAACTAATACCATTTACGCCTCAATTTATTGTTTCTGTTAATCCGGTGATGTTTTGTGCTTTATAAAGTTACAACTTGTTAAGAGTTCATTCTTCATTCTCCAAACCTCGCCGTCCAGTCCTTAAGAAAAAGGGGCGAATCAGCTCTCATTCCAAACAGAACATTTTGGTCCTTCGAGCCGGATTGGAGTCGAGGAAGAAGCCGATCTAAAACGAAAATGAACTCAATTGAAGAATTGCTGCACAAGCAATCGCAAGGGATGCGTTCGATCGAACGCGCTCTTACCAATTTAAAAATACTGGGGCAGGCAAAAATGACGGTCGCCGATACGCAAAACCGCATGGCGATGACCAAGGAAACCTTCGCACAATGCCAGGATTTGGACGCAAAAATCTCAGCCATGCGAAGAGAAATATCAGGAGGCATTGGACTTCATGGCGGAAGTCCTCATGGGGGTGTCTCCTCTACCGGATCCAGCAGCAGCCAACGGTCAGAATTTGAACGTCGCTCTGCAACATCCGACGGCCCATCTACCCAGGATTAACCATCCCACGTTCGAGGGCGCATTTGAACATTGGGAAAATTTTCGTGACCGCTTCACCTCCATGGTCATCGACAACCAGTCCTTGTCCAACGTGGAACGCCTCCATTTCTTGCACGCGTCGTTGAAGGGCGAAGCGAGCCTCGCGGTGAGTCACCTACCGGTCACAGTCCATAATTTTGAAGTCACGTGGAAAATAATAACGTCTCGTTACGAAAACAAGCACCGACTTATATCCACCCATTTGAATGTGTTGTTTACATTACCGACCGTTGTGTCCGAGACTCAATTTGAACTGCGGGCGTTGCGTGACAAACTTAATATGTCGATCGAAATGCTACGATACCTTGACAGGCCAGTCGACCATTGGAGCGACAGTTTCGTTTTTCTCGGTACACAAAAGCTAGATCGCGCGACGCGTAAGGCGTGGGAGTTTAATCTGGGTGACACGACCGTGTTTCGCACGTACCGCGAATTCGACGCGTTTTTAGAAAAAAGAATTCGCGCATTAGAAGCGATGCCGGTCACTAAACGCGACAAACCGAGCGAACCAGAAAAACCAAAATCGATTTTGCCGAAAACCTTCCACGCGCATTCAACCGCTACTAGCAAAATTTCGTGCGCATTGTGTAAACAAAGTCATCCCATTTATCAATGTTCAGAGTTTTGGGGAAAATCTCCTTCCAAGCGCTATCAATTAATCAAGCAGCAAAACCGGTGCGTCAATTGCATTTCCGTCGGCCATTCCACTGCACTGTGTAAGAATCCGCACTGTTGTAAGGAGTACCATCGAAGGCATCACACGTTGTTGCATTTCCCGGTAAACAAAAATTCCTCGGTCACAGCGTCAAGGGCTGGTTCTTCGATATCTAACGACCAAATCGAAATTAGTTCAAATTTAGCGTCGAATTTACCGTTGAAGATAACTGTTCTCCTTTCAACAGCGCGGGTTCACGTGCATTCTCCTCAAGGCAGGTGCGTTACTGCAAGAGCCTTTCTCGACCAAGGGTCAGCAGCGACCCTCATTACCGAAAATTTAGCGCAACTGCTCCGCTTAAAACGAACATCGCACTACACGCGAATTAGTGGAATTGGCGAGAAACACTCTTTCGCGCATCAAGTAGCGTCTATATCAATTACACCTGCGGACCAGAACGAGCCTGCATATTCGACGACCGCGATTATAATGCAAACATTGACCAGGTATGTCCCATCTCCCCGACGGCGTCAGCACGGTGTGTTATGCGGATGACACACTGGTGCTGGCCGTCGGGGCGCACTGGGGGAGGGCCATGCGTCGCGCGGAGGAGGGGTCGCAACGCGTCGTCGACCGGATCAGGGGGATGGGGATGACGGTGGCGGTCCATAAGACCGAGGTGATTGCGTTTCATTCACCTCGGCAGGATCCGCCACCCCCTCTGATTCGGGTGGGTGGGGCTGACATCGAGGTGAAGCCCCAGATCAGGTATCTAGGGCTGATCCTCGATAGCCACTGGCGTTTCGAGAAGCATTTCCGCTGCCTGGTCCCCCGGTTGGAAAGGATGGTTGCGGCTCTGGGCCGGATCCTGCCCAACCTGGGGGGCCCGGCGGGCCGAGTTCGTCGCCTCTATGTGGCAGTGGTCCAGTCGGTGGCCCTATACGGGGCCCCCGTCTGGGCGGACGACCTGGCTGCCTCCCGGCGCAGCATGACTATGCTGCGTCGGGTGCAGAGGCGCATGGCGCTCAGGGTCGTCCGCGGGTATCGGACCATGTCACATGAGGCGGCGACGGTTCTAGCGGGGATGCCGCCCATGGACCTGCTCGCGC
Source organism: Colletes latitarsis (assembly GCF_051014445.1). Classification (NCBI taxonomy): domain Eukaryota; kingdom Metazoa; phylum Arthropoda; class Insecta; order Hymenoptera; family Colletidae; genus Colletes; species Colletes latitarsis. Next base: position 7,984,556 of record NC_135145.1, on the reverse strand, counting down.
GGTCGCACGCGGTGATGTACCGGCACCGCGTCGACCGTCGCGCGGGGGTGGGGGCGGTCCCGGGCGGGCAGGAACCTGCTTGGGGCGATTTGAAGCGCCAGGCCCGGCAGTCCGTGTTGCTCGCGTGGCAGGAGCGGCTGGCTCTGCCAACCGCGGGGCACCGGACTGTCGGGGCTGTTCGGCCACTCCTGAAGGAGTGGCTGGACAGAGGCCATGGCAGCCTCACCTACCGGCTGGCACAGGTATTTTCCGGGCATGGCAGCTTCGGAAGATACCTGTGCCGGATAGGGAAGGAGCCGACGGCGCGTTGCTGCCACTGCGACGCTGAGCAGGACACGGCGGATCATACCCTGGAGGTATGCCCCGCGTGGGAGGGGGAGCGCCGTGTCCTGGTCGGCGTCGTCGGGCGGGATGTCTCGCTGCCGGGCGTGGTGCGCGCCATGCTCGGCAGCGAGGAGAAGTGGAGGGCCGTGGCCTCCTTCTGCGAGAACGTAATGTTGCAGAAGGAGGCCGCGGGGAGGGAGCGCGAGCTTCAGCGGCGCGCTGAAGCTCGCGCTCGTGCGGTGGCCCGAGGTCGTCGCCCGGTCGCGAGGCGTCGCGGGCGGCCGCCTCGGCGTGGCGGATGACCTAGGCTGGGAGGGGGGTCCTGAGGGGACCCTCCTCCCGCCAGGCGGCGCCGGGTCGGACCGGTTGGGGGTAGGAGAGCCTCCCCCTACCGGTCCGACGCAAGGGGAGGCACCCTCGGCGGTCTGGTGCGGCCATGAACGCCCGGCCGCCGAGGGGTGGAAACGGGGTCGCGGGCGGTTGCGAGTTGGGGCTCGCAGCCGCCACTAAGCGCGGCCCCGGGACGGATAGCGGCGGGATGGAGTGGCCCCGTCCCGCCGCTATGAGGCAGTGTGTCTACTGGGGGGACCGATTGTCCCCCCGGGGGATGGGCGCGAAAGCGCTGGCACGGGGAGGATACCGGAAGAATGCTTCGAGCGATTCCCGGTATCCTCCCAAAGCGTGCCGAAGGGTCACCGTGGGGTTTTTAGTGGGTAGGTCCCGCGTCTGTCGTTGTACGGGCGCGGGGAATCCCACACACCCCTCCCACCTCTCCCCAAGGAGGTGGGAGGGAGTCTTTCGAAGATTTTCCCCACGACAAAAAAAAAAAAAAAAAAAAAAAAAAAAAAAAAAAAAAGGTATGTCCCATCTCGCCAGAAACAAAACGTTACATGGCCTTACCTTGCAGGGCTAAATCTGGCGGACAAGGATCCTATGAGCTCCGACCCTATTTACATTATTATTGGAGCGGATTTATACGGGCAGCTATTACTCCAAGGCGTCATTCGAGGCTCAGGGTGTGTCCCGACCGCGCAAAGCACGGCCTTGGGCTGGATCCTGTCCGGTCCCATCCAAACTCCTGGTTCCGATGACGTCCACATCCACCATTTGTCCGTCCTCGAACACCTTGACCACAATCTGCGCCGCTTCTGGGAAGTCGAGGAGCTCCCAACTCCCGCGATTTTGACACCTGACGAACAAAATTGCGAACGTCATTTCGCTGAAACAAATTCGCGATCCTCAGAAGGCCCTTACATTGTCCGATTGCCGTTTCGAAACGACCAACCGATTCACCTCGGAGATTCCAGATCGAGAGCGTTTAGCAGTTTGCGATCTCAAGAGAATCTCCTAAAACGAGACCCCAATTCCCAACGCGAATATCAGGAATTTCTTTCGGAATACCAGTTTCTTGGGCATATGCGAAAGGTGGATCCACCGTCGCCCATAGCACCTCCAAATGCTTATTACATTCCGCACCATCCTGTTATTCGCCAAACTAGTCAAACGACGCGTCTTCGCGTTGTTTTCAACGCTTCCAGTCGCACTTCAAATGGCAAATCCCTTAATCAACATTTGCACAGTCGGCCAAAACTCCAACAGAACCTGATCGCAATCCTGATTCGCTGTCGTCAATTCCAATATGTCTACGCGGCCGACATCGAAAACATGTATCGGCAGATCCTCGTTCACCCTCACGACGTCGATTTTCAGCGCATCCTTTGGCGCGAGTCTCCTTCTGCTCCGATTGACGAATACCAGCTGCTCACGGTAACATATGGCACAATTCCAGCGCCATATCTCGCTCTCAGAGTGTTGAGACAATTAATCGAGGACGAAGGTTCCTACCCGGACGCAGTGCCAGTTTTAAGCTACCAAGCGTATGTTGACGACTTCCTCTTCGGAAGAGACGACCTCACGTCACCGCGCCTGATCCGCAACCAGACGATCATATTGGTTCAAGCAGCTGGCTAGTATTTCAGAAGTAAGTTAAGATGATAACGGGAATGTAGTAAGAAAGCAGTTAGGTTGTAAGCAAGCAGTAAGCTACTGAGCAAGCAGTACGCTAGTAAGCATGCATCAGGCTAGTATGAAAGCAGTTAGTTAGTACGGAAGAGGTAGGCTAGTAAGCAAGCAGCAAGCCAGCAAGCAAGCAGTAAGCTGGTATTCAAGCAGCTGGCTAGTAAGCAAGCAGCTGGCTAGTAAGACAGCAGCTGGCCAGTAAGACAGCAGTTAGATAGTAAGCAAGCGGTAAACTAGTAAGCAACGAGTACGCTAGTAAGCAAGCAGTAAGATGGAATGAAAGCAATTAGCTTGTCAGCAAGCTGTAAGTTAGTATGCAAGCAGTGAGCTAGTAACAATGCAATATGCTAATAAGCAAGCATTAAGCTAGAAAGCAAGCAGCAAGCTAGATAAGCAAGGAATAGGCTAGCAAGCAAGCAGTAATCTTGACCGCAAGCAATGAGCTAGTAAGCAAGCGAGAAGCTAGTAAGGAAGCAGTATGCTAGAAAGCAAGCGGCGGGCTAGTAAGTAAGCAGTAAGCTAGTGAGCAAGCATTAAGCTAGAAAGCAAGCAGCAAGCTAGTAAGCAACCAGGAAGTTAGTAAGGAAGCAGTATGCTAGCAAGCAATTAACAGGCTTGTAAGAATTCAGATAGTTAGTAAGAAAGCTGTAATCTAGTAGCAAAGCAGTAAGCTGGAATGCATGCAGGATGCTAGTAAGGAAGCAGTATGCTAGTATACAAGCAGTGAGTTACTAACAAAACAGTATGCTAGTAGGCAAGCAGCAGGCTAGTAAGAAAGCAATTATATAGTAAGGAATCAATAGGTTAGTGAGCAAGCAGCAATGTAGCAAGCAAGCAGTAAGCTCGTAAGGAAGCAGTGAGCTAGTAAGCGTGTAGGAAGCTAGTAAGGAAGCAGTAAGCTAGTAACAAAGCCGTAAGTTAGTAAGCAAGCAGGAAGCTAGAAAGCATGCAGGAAGCTGGAAAGCAACCAACAGGTTAGCAAGAAAGCTGTAAGCTATTAACAAAGCAGTAAGTTTGTAAGGAAACGTTAAGCTCGTATGCGAGCAGGAAGCATTCGGTTAGTATGAGAGCAGTAAGTTAGTAAGATAGCAGTGAGTCATGAAGAAAGCAGGGATGTAGTAAGAAAGCAGAAAGCTAGTAAGCAAACAGTACGCTAGTTAGCGAGTAGGAAGCTAGTAAGGAAGCAGTATGCTAGTAAGGAACCAGTGTGCTAGTAAGCAAGCAGTAAGCTAGAAGACAAGCAACAAGCCAGTAAGCAGGCAGAAACCTAGTAAGTAAGCAGTGAGCTATTCACAAATCTGGAAGATAGTGAGGAAGCAGTAAGCTAGTATGCATGCAGTAAGGTAGCATACAAGCAGTAAGCTAGTAAGCAAGCAGTATGCTTGTAAGCAACCAGCCAGCTAGTAAGCAAGCAGTAAGCTAGAATGCAGGGAGCAGGTTAGTAAGGAACCAGTGAGCTAGTAAGCAAGCAGTAAGGTTGAAAGCAAGCAGTAATCTAGTAAGCAAGTAGTAACCTAGGAAGCAAGCTGTAAGCTAGTAAGCAAGCAGTAAACTAGCAAGCAAGCAGTGAGCTTGTAAGCAAGAAGTGAACGAGCAAGCAGGCAGTAAGCTAGTAGGGACGAGGTAAGCTATTAAGGAAGCAGTAAGCTAGTATGAAAGCACCTGTCCAGTAAGAAAGCAGTAAACTAGTGAGCAAACAGTAAGCCAGTAAGAAAGCAGTAAGCTATTAAGGGAGCTGTAAGCTAGTAAGAAAGCATTAGGTTAGTAAGAAAGCAGTAAGCTAGTAAGGGAGGTGTAAGCTAGCAAGAAAGCAGTAAGTTAGTAACACAGCAGGAGTCTTGTGAGCATGCAGTTAGCTGGTAAGAAAGCAGTAAGCTACTAAGCAGCCAGTAAGATAGTATGAAAACAGTAAGCTAGCAAGGGTGCTGTAAGGTAGTAAGAAAGCATTAAGCTAGTAAGGGAGCGGTAAGATTGTGTGCCCGCAGGAAGCTAGTAACAGAGCTGTAAGCTAGTAAACAAGCAGGATGCTAGTAAGCCAACAGTAAGCTAGTAAGCGTGCATGGATCTAGTAAGAGAGCAGAATCCTAGTAAACTTGCAGTAAGCTATTAAGGAGCCAGTAAGCTAGCAAGCAAGCAAGTGGCTAGTAAGGAAGCAGTATGCTACAAAGCAAGCAGTAAGCTAGTAGGCAAGCAGTGAGCTAGTAAGAATGCAGTCTGCTAGTAAACAAGCAGTAACCTACAATGCAAGCAGGAAGCTAGTAAGCAAGCCGTAAGCTAGTAAACAAGCAGTGAGATAATAAGAGAGCAGGATGCTAGTAAGGAAGCAGTATGCTAGTGAGCAAGCAGTAGGGTTGAAACCAAGCAGCAAGGTAGTTAGCAAACAGCAAGCAAGTAAGCTAGCAATAAGCGAGTAAGTTAGCAGTAAGCTAGTAAGCAGGCAGTAATCTAGTAAGCAAGCGCCGAGCTAGTAGGAAAGCAGTAAGCTAGTAAGCAAACAGTAAGATTGTAAGCTAGCAGCAGGCTTGTAAGAATGCAATTTGCTAGTATGGAAGCAGTATGTTAATAAGCAAGAAGGATGCGAGTGAGGTAGCTGTAAGCTAGTAAGCATGCAGTAATCTAGTATGCAAACAGTGAGCTAGTATTCAAGCAGTGTGCTAGTAAGCTCGCCGTAAGCAAGATCGCAAGCAGCAAGCTAGTAAGGAAGCAGTTAGCTAGTAAGGAAGCAGTACTGTAGTAAGCAAGCAGTAAGCTAGTAAGCGAGCAGTAAGCAAGTAAATTAGCAGCAGGCTAGTAAGAAAGCAGTTAGCTATTGAGCAAGCAGCAAACTAGTAGCAAGCAGCAAGCGAGTAAGCAAGCAGTAATCTTGTGTGTAAGCAGTGGACTAGAAAGCGAGCAGCGAGCTAGTAGGCGTGGAGGGAGCCAGTAACAAAGTAGCAATCTAGTTAGCAAGCTGTATACTGGTTAGAAAGCAGTGTGCTAGTAAGCAAGCTGTAAGCTGGCATGAATGCAATTAGCTTGTAAGCAAGCTGTAAGCTAGTATGCGAGCAGTGTCCTAGTACGAGAGGAGAAAGCTCGTAAGGAAGCAGTAAGCGAGTAAGCTAGCCGTAAGCTTGTAGGCAAGCAGTAAGCAAGTAAACTAGCAGCAGGCTAGTAAGAATCCAGTTAGATATTGAGCAAGCAGCAAACTACTAGCAAGCAGCATGCGAGTAAGCAAGCAGTAATCTTGTAAGTAAGCAGTTGACTAGTAAGCGAGCAGCGAGCTAGTAAGCGTGGAGGGAGCTAGTAACAAACCAGTAATCTAGTATGCAAGCGGTATACTGGTAAGAAAGCAGTTAGCTAGTAAGCAAGTAGTAAGCTGGTAAGGAAGGAGTATCCTTGTAAATATGCAGTGGGCTAGTAAGCGAGCAGGGAGCTAGTAAGGGAGCAGTATGCTTGTAAGCAAGCTGTAAGCTAGTAAGTAACCAGGAAGCTAGTAAGCAAGCAGTAAGCGAGTAGGCTACCTTTAGGCTTGAAGGCATGGAGCCGGCAAGTAAGAAAGCAGTTATCTAGAGAGCAACCAGTAAGCTAGTAAGGAAGCATCAGGCTAATAGGAAAGCACTTAGATAGTAAGAAAGCTGTATGCTAGTAAGCAAGCAGTAAGCTATTATGCAGGCAGCAAGCTTGAAAGCAAGCAGTGGGCTAATAAGCGAGTTGGAGGCTAGTAAGCAAGCAGTGAGCTTGTATGCAAACAGGAAGCTAGTAAGGAAGCAGTAAACCAGAAAGCAAACAGCAGGCAATTAAGCAAGCAGTAAGCGAGTAAGCTAGCAGTAAGCTAGTAAGCAAGCTGTAATCTAGCAAGCAACGAGTGAGCCATTGAGAATGCAGTAAACTAGCAAGCATGCTGGAAGCTAGTAAAAAAGCAGTTAGCTAGTAACAAAGCCGTAAGCTTGTAAGCAAGCTGGTGGCTAGTCAGATAGCAGTTAGCTAGTAAAGTAGGCTGTGTGCTAGCATGCTACCAGTAAACTAGAAAGTAAGCAGTAATCTAGTAAGCAAGCTGTGAGCTAGTGAGCAAGCAGAAAGCTAGTAACTTAGCAGTGGGCTAGTGAGATAGCAAGCAAGCAGTAAGTGATTAAGCTAGCAGTATGCTATTAAGCCAGAAGTAAGATACTAAGCAAGCAGTAAGCTAGAAAGCAAACAGCAGGCTAGTAAGCAAGCGGGAAGCGTGAGAGCTAGCAGTAAGATAGTAAGCGAGGAGAAAGCTGGTGAGGAAGCATTATGCTAGTAAGCAAGCAGTAAGCTAGAAAGCAGGCAACAAGCAAGAACGGAAGCAGTAAGCGAGTGTGCTAGCTGTAAGATAGTAAGCAAGCAGTAATCTAATAAGCAAGCACTAAGTTAGAAAGCAAGCAGTAAGCTACTAACCAAGCAAAAAGCTGGTAAAAATGCAGTGAGCTAGTAGGCAAGCAGGGAGCTGGTAAGGAAGCAGTAAGCTAGAAAGCAAGCAGCAATCCAGTAAGCAAGCAGTAAACTACAATGCAAGTAGAAGGCTAGTAAGAACGCAGAAGCTAGTAACAAGCAGTAAGCTGGTGGACAAACAGTAAGATAGTATGCAAGCATCGAGCTATTAAGCAAGTAGTAAGCTAGTAGGAAAGCAATTAGCTAGTAAGAAAGCAGTATGCTAGTAAGCAAGCTGTAAGCGAGTAAGCTAGCAGTAAGATAGTAAGCATGCAGTGAGCTGGTAAGCAAGCAGCAGGCTAGTATGGATGCAGTTAGCTAGTAGGGAAGCAGTATGTTTGTAGCAAAGCAGTAAGCTGGTAAGCAAGCAGCAGGTTTGTAAGCATGCAGTAAGCGAGTATGCTAGCAGTAAGCTAGGAAGCAAGCAGTGAGCTAGTAAGAGAGGAAGTATCTTGTAAGGAAGCAGCATGATGATAAGCAAGCAGTAAGCTAGAAAGCAAGGAGCGGGCTAGTAAGAAAGCAGTTAGCTAGTAAGCAAGCACTAAGGCAGAAAGCAAGCAGTAAGATACTAAGCAAACAGTAAGCTTGTAAGCAAGCAGCAGGCTAGTCAGGAAGCTGCTAGCTAGTAAGAAAGCTGTAGGCTAGGAAGGAAGTAGAGAGCTTGAAAGCAAGGACTAAGTTAGTATCGAAGCAGTGAGCAAGTAAGCGTTCTGGGAGCTAGTAAGGAAACAGTAAGCTAGTCAGCTAGCAGTAAGCTACAAAGCAAGCATTACGCGAGCAAGCTAGCAGTAAGTTAGTAAGCAAGCAGTATGCTAGTATGCAAGCAGTGCGCTAGTAAGCAAGCTGTAAGCTGGGAAGGAAGCAGGTAACTATTGAGCATGCAGTAAACAAGTATGCAAGTAGTAAGCTACAAAGCAAGGAGCAGGCTACTGAGAAACCAGTTAGCTAGTGAGCAAACAGATAGCTAGTAAGCAAGCAGTAAGCGAGTGAGCTAGCAGCAAGGTAGTAAGCAAGCAGTAAGCTTGCAAGCAAGCTGCGAGCTAGTAAGCGAGCAGTAAGCTAGTACGGACGCAGTGAGCTAATAAGCGTTCTGGGAGCAAGTAAGGAAACAGTAATCTAGTCAGCACGCAGTAAGCTGGTAAGCAGCCGGTATGCTTGTAAGCAATCAGTAGGGTAGCAAGAAAGCAGGTAGCTAGTAAGCAAGAAGGAAGCTTGTAGGCCAGCTGTAAGCTAGTAAGCAAGCTGTAGGCTTGTAGGAAAGCAGTTAGCTAGTAAGCAAGAAGTAAGCTATTAGGTAGCCAGTAAGCCAGTAAGCAAGCTGCCAGCTAACAAGATAGCAATTAGATAGTATGAATGCAGTGTGTTTGTAAGCATGCAGTAGGCTAGAAAGCAAGCAGCAAGCTAGTAAGGATGCAGTAAGCATGTGAGTAAGCAGCAGGCTAGTCAGAATGCTGTAAGAGAGTAATCTAGCTTTAAACTAGTGAGCAAGTAGTGTGGTAGTAAGCGAGGAGCGAACTAGGGAAGGAGTATGCTGTATGCAAGCGGTAAGCTTGTAAGCAACCAGTAAGCTTCTATGCAAGTAGAAAGCTAGTAAGCAGGCAGTGATCTGCTAAGCGAGCAGGGAGCTAGTAACAAGACAGTAGTCTAGTAAGCATGCATTATGCTGGTAAGAAAGCTGTTAGCCAGTAAGCAAGTAGTAGGCTAGTAAGCAAGCAGTGAGCTAGCAAGCGAGGTGGAAGCTAGTAAGCATGCAGTAAGCTTGTAAGCAAGCAGTAAGCTAGTAAGCGAGGAGGAAACTAGTAAGCAAGCAGCAGGCTAGTAAGAAAGCAGTTAACTAGTAAGAGAGTAGTATGCTAGTATGCAAGCAGTAAGCTAGAAAGCAAGCAACAAGCTAGTAAGCAAGCAGTAATCTGGCATGCAAGCAGTGTGGTAGTACGCAAGCAGGGAGCTAGTAAGGAAGCAGCCTGCTAGTAAGCAACCAGTAAGCCAGTAAGGAAGCAGCATGCTTCCAATCAAGCTGTAAGATAGTAAGCAAGAAGTAAGCTGGAAGGCAATCAGCAGGGTAGTAAGAAAGCATTTTGTTAGTACGAAAGATGTAGGCTAGTAAGCAAGCAGTGAGGAAGCAAGCATGCAGGAAGCTAGTAAGGAAGCAGTATGCTAGTAAGCAAGCGTTAAGTTAGGAGGCAAGCAGTAAGCTAGGGAGCAGCAGCTAGATAGCAAGCAGAAAGCGATTAAGCTAGCAGTAAGCTAGTAAGCAAGCAGAATCTAGAAAGCGAGCTGTAGGCTTGTATGTAACCAGTAAGCTAGTAAGCAAGCAGTAATCTGGTAAGGAAGCAGTTAGTTAGTAAGCAAGCAGTGAGCTAGTAAGCGAGCAAGGAGCTAGTTTTGAACCAGAATGCTAGTCAGCAAGCAGCAAGCTAGTGAGCAAGCAATGAGCTAGTAAGTGAGCAGGGAGCTAGTAAGGAATCAGTAAGCTAGTAAGCAAGCAGTAAGAGAGTGAGCTAGCACTAAGCTAGTAAGCATGCAGTATGATAGTAAGCAAGCAGTAAGCTAGTAAGCATGAAGTGGGCTATTAAGAAGGCAATATGTTAGTAAGCAAGAAGTGATCTGGTAAGCAAGCAGGAAGCTAGATAGCATGCTGCAGGCTAGTAAGCAAGCAGTGAGCTAGTAAGCGAGGAAGAATCTAGTAAGCATGCAGTATGCTAGTACGCATGCAGGAAGATGGTGAGGGTGTAGTATGCTAGTAAGCATGCAGTTAGCGGTTAAGCAACCAGTAAGTCAGTAAGCAGGCAGGAAGCTGGAGTGCAAGCAGCAGGCTAGCAAGAAAGCTGATAGTTATTGAGCAAGCAGTAAGCTAGTTAACAAGCAGTAAGCCAGTATGCAATCAGTAAGCTAGTAATAAAGCAGTTAGTTACTAACAAACCTGTAAGCAAGTAAGCAAGCAGGATGCTAATAAGGAAGCATTCGGCTAGTAAGAGAGCAGGAAGCTAGCAGGCAAGCTGTAAGCTAATAAGCACGCAGTGACCTAGTATGCGAGTAGCAAGCTAGTAAGGAAGCAGTGCGCTAGTAAGCGAGCAGTAAGGTTGCATGCAAAAAGTAAGCTAGTAAGCAAGCAGCAGGCTAGTAAGCATGCAGTGAGCCAGTAAGCTAGCAGTAAGCTAGTGAGCAAGCAATAATCTAGTATGCTATCTGTGAGCTTGAAAGCAAGCAGGAGGCGAATCTGCTAGCAGTAAGCTAGTAAGCAAGCAGTTGGCTAGTAAGAAAGCAGTGAGCTAGTAAGCGAGAAGGAAGCTAGTATGGAGGCAGCATGATAGTAAGCAAGTAGTAAGCTAGTAAGCAACAAGTAAGCTAGTAAGCATGCAGTATGATGGTATGGAAACAGTTTGCTAGTAAGCAAGTTGTATGTAAGTTAGCAAGCAGTAAGCTAGTAAGCAAGCAGCATGCTAGTAAGGAAGAAGAGGGCTGCGACCGGGGTCCTCCTGCTGGAGATTCCCGGGCCGGAGGGCGGGGAGGAGGCGGACCGACTCGCCCACAGCCTCCGAGAGCTGCAGTGGGAGCGGGTTGTGCGGGTCGCCAGGCCCACGAAACGCACGGAGATGCGCGTTTGTGGGCTGGACGATTCGGTCACAGCGCAGGATGTGTCTCGTGCCCCAGCGACGGCGGGCGACTGCCCCGAAGGAGACATGCTGGTCGTGCAGATCCGCAGGTCTCCTTCCAAGGGGGGGCCGATCGACTATCGACGCGATAGGTCGTGTGAGGGCCCTCTCGGAGGCGGCCGTCTCCCGGGGAGGGGTGGCGTTGGCAATATCCTTGGATATTGCCAATGCCTTTAACACCCTCCCCTGGGAAGAGATAAGGAGGGGACTCGAATATCATCGAGTCCCCCGTTGTCTCAGGGCGGTCGTCGGGGATTATCTCCGCGGCAGGTGGATCGAGTATCCGGGCCGGGATGGTGATATGCGGAGGGAGGTGTACTGCGGTGTTCCGCAGGGGTCGGTCCTCGGGCCACTCCTGTGGAACATCGCGTACGACTCGGTGTTGCGGGCCGGCCTCCCCGACGGCGTCAGCACGGTGTGTTATGCGGATGACACACTGGTGCTGGCCGTCGGGGCGCACTGGGGGAGGGCCATGCGTCGCGCGGAGGAGGGGTCGCAACGCGTCGTCGACCGGATCAGGGGGATGGGGATGACGGTGGCGGTCCATAAGACCGAGGTGATTGCGTTTCATTCACCTCGGCAGGATCCGCCACCCCCTCTGATTCGGGTGGGTGGGGCTGACATCGAGGTGAAGCCCCAGATCAGGTATCTAGGGCTGATCCTCGATAGCCACTGGCGTTTCGAGAAGCATTTCCGCTGCCTGGTCCCCCGGTTGGAAAGGATGGTTGCGGCTCTGGGCCGGATCCTGCCCAACCTGGGGGGCCCGGCGGGCCGCGTTCGTCGCCTCTATGTGGCAGTGGTCCAGTCGGTGGCCCTATACGGGGCCCCCGTCTGGGCGGACGACCTGGCTGCCTCCCGGCGCAGCATGACTATGCTGCGTCGGGTGCAGAGGCGCATGGCGCTCAGGGTCGTCCGCGGGTATCGGACCATGTCACATGAGGCGGCGACGGTTCTAGCGGGGATGCCGCCCATGGACCTGCTCGCGCGGTCGCACGCGGTGATGTACCGGCACCGCGTCGACCGTCGCGCGGGGGTGGGGGCGGTCCCGGGCGGGCAGGAACCTGCTTGGGGCGATTTGAAGCGCCAGGCCCGGCAGTCCGTGTTGCTCGCGTGGCAGGAGCGGCTGGCTCTGCCAACCGCGGGGCACCGGACTGTCGGGGCTGTTCGGCCACTCCTGAAGGAGTGGCTGGACAGAGGCCATGGCAGCCTCACCTACCGGCTGGCACAGGTATTTTCCGGGCATGGCAGCTTCGGAAGATACCTGTGCCGGATAGGGAAGGAGCCGACGGCGCGTTGCTGCCACTGCGACGCTGAGCAGGACACGGCGGATCATACCCTGGAGGTATGCCCCGCGTGGGAGGGGGAGCGCCGTGTCCTGGTCGGCGTCGTCGGGCGGGATGTCTCGCTGCCGGGCGTGGTGCGCGCCATGCTCGGCAGCGAGGAGAAGTGGAGGGCCGTGGCCTCCTTCTGCGAGAACGTAATGTTGCAGAAGGAGGCCGCGGGGAGGGAGCGCGAGCTTCAGCGGCGCGCTGAAGCTCGCGCTCGTGCGGTGGCCCGAGGTCGTCGCCCGGTCGCGAGGCGTCGCGGGCGGCCGCCTCGGCGTGGCGGATGACCTAGGCTGGGAGGGGGGTCCTGAGGGGACCCTCCTCCCGCCAGGCGGCGCCGGGTCGGACCGGTTGGGGGTAGGAGTGCCTCCCCCTACCGGTCCGACGCAAGGGGAGGCACCCTCGGCGGTCTGGTGCGGCCATGAACGCCCGGCCGCCGAGGGGTGGAAACGGGGTCGCGGGCGGTTGCGAGTTGGGGCTCGCAGCCGCCACTAAGCGCGGCCCCGGGACGGATAGCGGCGGGATGGAGTGGCCCCGTCCCGCCGCTATGATGCAGTGTGTCTACTGGGGGGACCGATTGTCCCCCCGGGGGATGGGCGCGAAAGCGCGGGCACGGGGAGGATACCGGAAGAATGCTTCGAGCGATTCCCGGTATCCTCCCAAAGCGTGCCGAAGGGTCACCGTGGGGTTTTTAGTGGGTAGGTCCCGCGCCTGTCGTTATACGGGCGCGGGGAATCCCACACACCCCTCCCACCTCTCCCCAAGGAGGTGGGAGGGAGTCTTTCGAAGATTTTCCCCACGACAAAAAAAAAAAAAAAAAAAAAAAAAAAAAAAAAAGGTCTCCTTCCAACCTGGGGTCTGTGCTGTCCCGGCGCCCTCTCTTCGCTGCCCGCTAGGTGGCGGAATCCGGGAGGGTGTTGGTGGGGTGGGTTTCGGCACGAGTGGAGATACTCGGGCCGCGCCCACTCCAGTGTCACCGCTGCCTCGAGCTGGGGCACATGAGGTAGTGGTGCATCTCGCCAGTGGGCCGCAGCTGTCAATGTTACCCGCTGCGTGGCGAAAGACCACCGGACCAGCCAGTGCTCGGCGGCCCCCCAATGCCCGCTATGTGCGGACTTGGGGAGGCCGGCCGATCACAGGGTGGGGAGAAAAAAGTGCTCTCCCCCCTCCCGGAAGAAGAGGGGGAATTGGCCCTCTCCGGTTCAGGCACCGCGGTCGGTGGCATCGTCCACAATGGAGGTGGACGTTGCCACGGGGACGGACAGCCCGGAGGTGGCTATGGCGGCCGCTAAGTAATGTTGCCCGGTCTCCTCCTCCAGGCCAACCTCAACCACTGCCGCGCGGCACAGGACATGATGTCCCAAGTCCTTGCGGAGTGGGGAGTTGGCCTGGCGGTCGCCGCCGAGCTGCACCGCGCCTTTGAGCACCCTCATTGGGTGGGGGACGCGGACGGCTTGGTGGCGGCGGTATGGGTAGGAGGCGACGGGACCCCGCCTTTCTCCATCCTGGAGCACGGTCGGGGATTCGTCGCCGTGGACTGAGGGGGAGTCGCCGTGGTGGGGTGCTACATCTCACCCCGCAGCTGTCACGGAGCGTTCGAGCAGTACATGGCCGAGGTCGCGGCATGCGTACAACGCTGCGCGGCCCGGCCGGTGATGGTCCTGGGGGATTTTAACGCCAAGTCGGTGGCGTGGGGATTCCCCAGAACCTCTGATCGCGGTGGGATCCTGGGCGACTGGGCGGCCGGGCCCGACCTTCGGTTACTGAACCGGGGGTCGGAGCACACGTGCGTGCGGCGATATGGGGGGTCCATCGTGGTTGTTGGATTCGGGACCCCCAACGCCATGCTCATGGTGTCGGGATGACAGATGGTTGGGGGGGGGGGGGCTAGGTAGAGACACTCTCGGACCACCGGTATATTCGGATGGATGTCTCTGCCCCCGGATGTACATCCCGACACCACCGGCTGGTTGGCGCCCCACCGCGCCGCTGGGCGCTCCGGCGCCTGAACAAGGACGCTATGATGGCAGCTGCTCTAGCTGCAACTTGGCCGCAGGGGGATTAGTCGCAAATATTTGCGACGCAACGATGCTCCGAGTCGGGCGGGCTTCTCCTCGCCGGGCGGTATACTGGTGGTCGGCCGCGATCGCAGAATTGCGCGTCGCGTGTGTGCGCGCCCGACGCCAGTACACACGCGCGCGCCGTCGTCTGCGAAGAGACGATGGCGTGGCGCGAGCGAGGGCAGATGACCTGTATGAGTCATAGCTTACGGGTCGTGTTGCTCTGCACGTCGCCATCAAACGGGCCAAAACCCGGGCATGGAAGGAGCCCCTCCAGATCCTCGATGACGATCCTTGGGTGCGCCCGAATAAGGTGGTGCTAAATAAGCTCCGCTCGTGGGTGCCGCCCGTCACCCAGCGTCTTGATCCCCGGCTGCTGGAGGACGTGGTCAATATTTTCTTTCCAATTGGGGAGGGAGGATCACGTCCTCCTGCGGCGTCGGCGTCCCAATTGAGTGGGTAGCCGAGCTGGGGGTCACGCAGTGGGAGCTGGCCGCGGCCATCAAACGGCTCGGGGCGCGTAAGACGGCCCCGGGGCTGGATGGTGTGCCCGGCCGGGTTTGGGTTTTGATCCTGTGCGTCCTTGGGGCCGACCTCTGGCGGTTGTTTGACCGATGCCTGAGGGACGGGCGATTCCGCCCTAGTTGGAAAGTGGCGAGGATGTTCCTCCTCCGGAAGGCGGTTTGGCCCGCAGAGTGTCCCTCCGCATACCGGCCCATCTGTCTCTTCGACGAGATGGGCAAGCTCTTCGAGCGCGTGATTGCTGCCCGCCTCGTCGAGCACCTGTCGCGGGGTGCCCCTCGACGATCGACGCGATAGGTCGCGTCAGGGCCCTCTCGGAGTCGGCCGTCTCCCGGGGAGGGGTGGCTTTTGCAGTATCCTTGGATACTGCCAACGCCTTTAACACCCTTCCCTGGGAAGAGATAAGGAGGGGTCTCGAATATCATCGGGTCCCACCTTATCTCAGGGCACTCGTCGGGGATTATCTCCGCGGGAGGTGAATCGAGTATCCGGGCCGGGATGGAGATATGCGGAGGGAGGTGTACTGCGGTGTTCCGCAGGGGTCGGCCCTCGGGCCACTCCTCTGGTACGTCGCGTACGATAATGTGTTACGGGCCAAACTCCCTGACGGCGTCAGCGCCGTGTGTTATGCAGATGACACACTGGTGTTTTTTTTTTTTTTTTTTTTTTTTTTTTTTTTTTTTTTTTTGTCGTGGGGAAAATCTTCGAAAGACTCCCCCCCACCTCCTTGGGGAGAGGTGGGAGGGGTGTGTGGGATTCCCCGCGCCCGTACAACGACAGGCGCGGGACCTACCCACTAAAAACCCCACGGTGACCCTTCGGCACGCTTTGGGAGGATACCGGGAATCGCTCGAAGCATTCTTCCGGTATCCTCCCCGTGCCCGCGCTTTCGCGCCCATCCCCCGGGAGGACAATCGGTCCCCCCAGTAGACACACTGCCTCATAGCGGCGGGACGGGGCCACTCCATCCCGCCGCTTTCCGTCCCGGGGCCGCGTTTAGTGGCGGCTGCGAGCCCCAACTCGCAACCGCCCGCGACCCCGTTTCCACCCCTCGGCGGCCGGGCGTTCATGGCCGCACCAGACCGCCGAGGGTGCCTGCCCTTGCGTCGGACCGGTAGGGGGAGGCACTCCTACCCCCAACCGGTCCGACCCGGCGCCGCCTGGCGGGAGGAGGGTCCCCTCAGGACCCCCCTCCCAGCCTAGGTCATCCGCCACGCCGAGGCGGCCGCCCGCGACGCCTCGCGACCGGGCGACGACCTCGGGCCACCGCACGAGCGCGAGCTTCAGTGCGCCGCTGAAGCTCGCGCTCCCTCCCCGCGGCCTCCTTCTGCAACATTACGTTCTCACAGAAGGAGGCCACGGCCCTCCACTTCTCCTCGCTGCCGAGCATGGCGCGCACCACGCCCGGCAGCGAGACATCCCGCCCGACGACGCCGACCAGGACACGGCGCTCCCCCTCCCACGCGGGGCATACCTCCAGGGTATGATCCGCCGTGTCCTGCTCAGCGTCGCAGTGGCAGCAACGCGCCGTCGGCTCCTTCCCTATCCGGCACAGGTATCTTCCGAAGCTGCCATGCCCGGAAAACACCTGTGCCATCCGGTAGGTGAGGCTGCCATGGCCTCTGTCCAGCCACTCCTTCAGGAGTGGCCGAACCGCCCCGACAGTCCGGTGCCCCGCGGTTGGCAGAGCCAGCCGCTCCTGCCACGCGAGCAACACGGACTGCCGGGCCTGGCGCTTCAAATCGCCCCAAGCAGGTTCCTGCCCGCCCGGGACCGCCCCCACCCCCGCGCGACGGTCGACGCGGTGCCGGTACATCACCGCGTGCGACCGCGCGAGCAGGTCCATGGGCGGCATCCCCGCTAGAACCGTCGCCGCCTCATGTGACATGGTCCGATACCCGCGGACGACCCTGAGCGCCATGCGCCTCTGCACCCGACGCAGCATAGTCATGCTGCGCCGGGAGGCAGCCAGGTCGTCCGCCCAGACGGGGGCCCCGTATAGGGCCACCGACTGGACCATTGCCACATAGAGGCGACGAACTCGGCCCGCCGGGCCCCCCAGGTTGGGCAGGATCCGGCCCAGAGCCGCAACCATCCTTTCCAACCGGGGGACCAGGCAGCGGAAATGCTCCTCGAAACGCCAGTGGCTATCGAGGATCAGCCCCAGATACCTGATCTGGGGCTTCACCTCGATGTCAGCCCCACACACCCGGATCAGAGGGGGTGGCGGATCCTGCCGACGTGAATGAAACGCAATCACCTCGGTCTTATGGACCGCCACCGTCATCCCCATCCCCCTGATCCGGTCGACGACGCGTTGCGACCCCTCCTCCGCGCGACGCATGGCCCTCCCCCAGTGCGCCCCGACGGCCAGCACCAGTGTGTCATCCGCATAACACACCGTGCTGACGCCGTCGGGGTGGCCGGCCCGCAACACCGAGTCGTACGCGATGTTCCACAGGAGTGGCCCGAGGACCGACCCCTGCGGAACACCGCAGTACACCTCCCTCCGCATATCACCATCCCGGCCCGGATACTCGATCCACCTGCCGCGGAGATAATCCCCGACGACCGCCCTGAGACAAGGGGGGACTCGATGATATTCGAGTCCCCTCCTTATCTCTTCCCAGGGGAGGGTGTTAAAGGCATTGGCAATATCCAAGGATATTGCCAATGCCACCCCTCCCCGGGAGACGGCCGCCTCCGAGAGGGCCCTCACACGACCTATCGCCTCGATAGTCGATCGGCCCCCCCGGAAACCGAACTGGCAGTCGGCCAGACCGGGATCACCCCGCGACAGGTGCTCGACGAGGCGGGCAGCAATCACACGCTCGAAGAGCTTGCCCACCTCGTCGAGGAGACAAATGGGCCGGTATGCGGAGGGAGACTCCGCGGGCCGACCCTCCTTCCGGAGGAGGACCATCCTCGCCACCTTCCAACTGGGGGGGAATCGCCCGTCCCTCAGGCAGCGGTCGAACAACCGCCTGAGGTCGGCCCCAAGGACGCCCTGGGTCAAGACCCAAACCCGGCCGGGCACACCATCCGGACCCGGGGCCGTGTTACGAACCCCGAGCCGTCTGATGGCCGCTGCCAGCTCCTCCTGCGTGACCCCCAGCTCGGCCGTCCACTCCACTGGGACAGCCGCCGCCGCCGGAGGACGCGGTCCCCTCTCCCCAATTGGGAAGAGTGTATTGACCACGTCCTCCAGCAGCCGGGGGTCAAGACCCTCGGTGACGGGGGGCGCCCACGGGCGGAGCTTATTCAGCACCACCTTATATGGGCGCCCCCATGGATCGTCATCAAGGGTCTGGAGGAGCTCCTTCCATGCCTGGGTCTTGGCCCGTTTGATGGCGACCTGCAGAGCAACCCGCGCCACGCGGTATGCTCCATACAGGTCATCAGCTGCCCTCGCTCGCGCCACGCCGTCGCCTGTACGTTGACGACGGCGCGCGCGGGTGTACTGGCGTCGGGCGCGGACAGTCGCGACTCGCAACTCCGCGATCGCGTCCGACCACCAGTACACCGCCCGGCGAGGAGAAGCCCGCCCGACCCGAGGCATCGCCGCGTCGCAAATACCCGCGACCAATGCTCCGAGCCAGGCGACCTCCTCCTCTATGCTCGGCAACTCGGCCGCTCCCTGCGGCCAAGTTGCAGCGAGGGCTGCTGCCATCAGGGCGTCCTTGTCCAGGCGCCGAAGCGCCCAGCGGCGTGGTGGGGTGCCACGCAGGCGACCGTGTCGGGATGCACCCGCGGCGGCAGAGACCTCCATCCGGATGTACCGGTGATCGGAGAGTGTCTCTGCCCCCGCGACCACGTGCCAACCCGACACCATGCGCACGGCGTTGGGGGTCGCGAATCCAACATCCACGATGGACCCCCCATATCGCCGCACGCATGTGTGCTCCGACCCCCGGTTCAATACCCGGAGGTCGAGCCCCGCCGCCCAATCGCCCAGGATCCCGCCGCGAACGGAGGTCCTGGGGGATCCCCAAGCCACCGACTTGGCATTAAAATCCCCCAGGACCAGCACCGGCCGGGCCGCGTAGCGCTGCACGCATGCCGCGACCTCGGCCAAGTACAGCTCGAACGCAGCGTGACCGCTACGGGGCGAAATGTAGCACCCCACCACAGCGACTCCCCCCCAGTCCACGGCGACGAATCCCCGACCGCGCTCCAACAAGGAGAACGGTGGGGACCCGTCGCCCCCTCCCCATACCGTCGCCACCAAGCCGTCCGCGTCCCCCACCCAATGAGGGTGATCAGGGACGCGGTACGGCTCGGCGGCGACCGCCAGGCCAACCCCCCACTCCGCGAGGACTTGGGACATCAAGTCCTGTGCCGCGCGGCAGTGGTTGAGGTTGGCCTGGAGGAGGAGGCCGGGCGGCATTAATTAATGGCCGCGCCAGCCTCCTCCCGGCCGTCCGTCCCCGTAGCACCGTCCACCTCCATGGAGGACGATGCCACCGCCCTCGGCACCGGAGCCGGTGCAGCCCGCCTCTTCCTCTCCTTCCGGGACGGGGGGGAGCACTTCTTGCTCCCCACCCTGTGATCGGCTGGCCTCCCCATGTCCGCACACAGCGGGCAGTGGGGGGCCGCCGAGCACTGGCTCGCACGGTGCTCTTTGGCACCGCAGCGGTAACACTGACCGCTGCGGTCCACCGGCGAGGTGCACCACTGCCTCACGTGCCCCAATTCGAGGCAGCGGTGACACTGGAGCGGGCGCGGCGCGAGGATTTCCACTCGCGCCGAAACCCACCCCACCAACACCCTCCCGGATTCCGCCACCTTACGGGCGGCGGAGAGGGGGCACCGGGCCCACACCGACCCGAGGCCGGAGGGCGACCTGCGGATCTCTCCGATCCGCAGGTCCTCCACAGGACAGTCCCCCGCCCTCGCAAGGGCACGGGACACATCCTGTGCGCTGACCGAGTCGTCCAGCCCACAAACGCGCATCTCCGTGCGCTTCGTGGGCCGGGCGACCCGGACACCTCGCTCGCCCAGCTGCTCCCGGAGCCTCTGGGCGAGACGATCCGCCTTCGCGCCGCCTTCTGCACCGGGGATCTCCAGCAAGAGACCCCCGGTCACGGCCCTCTTCGCCCTCACGGAGGCGATGCCCAGCTCTTCCAGGGAGATATTCTCCCTGGCGAGCCGCATCGCCTCCGCGAGAGTCAGGTCGCCCCCCTGCGCAACGGTCAGCGTCACCGCTGCCGTTTTTGGGGGACGACCTGGTCGTGCCTTCCCGACCTTCGCGGCCTTTACCTTGGCCGCCGGCGGCGGAGGTGGAGGCTGCGGTTGCGAGGCCTTCCTCGCCGCCCGCTTCGCCTTCCGCCCCACCACCTCACTCCACGCCACCCCCCCTTGGGAGGGTGCTGTGGAGGACGCGACCACCGCGACCACGGGTACACCACCCCCCTTGGGGGTCGCGACCCGGGGCCCTGGTGCCGCAACGCTGGGCGGAGCCTTCACTCCGCCCTTCTTTGCCTTCCCTGACTGTACCGGAACAGGTCGGGGAGGCACCGCCTTCCTGCTGACCGCTCTTCCGGCGAGGAGCTCCTCCCGGAAGGCGGCCAGCTTGCCATCAATCATGTCCCCAATCCTCCTCAGAAGATCGTCTTCTGAGGAGGACGGGGACTTCTTCACGGGCGGAGTGCGGGTGGAGGGGCCCGCGGTGCCCCGCACCACTGCCGCCGCACTCCGCTTATTTACCTCCGCCGAGGGACGCGGCGGTGGAGGAGGAGGGAGGATGGGTGGGAGGGCCGCGCTGTTCCACAGCGCCTCTGCCCTCCTCCTCCCCTGTCGCTCCTCCTCCAACAGGAGCTGCAGACGGGCGTTCCGCCCTCTGAGCTCCCGCGCCGCCTCCCTCATTTCCTCCGCCGCGGCCTTCAGGGCCTCCGCGCCACCGCTTTTCTGCCCCTTAAAGGCGCAGGCAGCGGCGACTTTCTCCACCCGCCTCAGGGACGAGGAGATCCTCTCCGATATCTCCTCAGTCACCTCGTCCCTGAGGCAACTCAGCCTCACCGACGGGCTCATCGCCCCGCCCACCTCGACGACGGCCTGCCCCGCCCTCTTCCTCTTAGAGCCTATGAGGCTCCTGGTGGAGGAGAAGGACGAGACTGACGCAGTCTCGTCGTCCTCCTCCACCTTCCACGAAGCCGGGCCAGGCGCTGGAGGCGGCGCGAGCGCCGTCACTCCAGTCCCAACACCGCCTTCGTCCTCCCCCTCTGACTTACCCCGTCCCATCCCCGTTTTAATATTGAACTCCATAATATTCCCACGAGCAGGTCGGAAGAAAAGGTCCGCCCGGGCAGAGCCGCCTTACCCGGGTAAGCCTATATACTCCGGGGGTTCGGCAGGTTCCCCGGAGGTGGTCGCTTGGGATTGGGCCTTCTCCCCCAACCATGCATCCCATCGCCGCGCACCATAGCTTAGGATTGGAGGGCGATTTTATAGAGTCGCCATACTCGTGGCCCAGGCGGTTAAGCCAAGACCCCCGTTCCTCCTGCCGTCACGTACCATTCACAAAACCAATAGGGAATTGTGAATGGGTCGTTGTGACGACCAACAGGAGGCTTACGGTGTGTGTATGACTCGGGTACCCCGGGTTCGTTAAGCCCGTACTGCAGCTGAAAGGCTGGCAGCCCCTGAGGGAGAAGCAGTATGCTAGTAAGCAAGCAGTCAGTTAGTAACAACGCAATAAGCTAGTAAGAAAGCAGCTAGCCAGTAAGAATGCAGTAAAGTAGTAAGGGTTGCTATTTAGTAAGCTAGTAAGAAAGCACTATGGTAATGCCGACGACGCGCTGCGCCCCCACCTCCGTGAGTCGCTTGGCCCTCCCCCAATGCGTCGCAACGGCCAGCACCAGTGTGTCATCTGCATAGCACACGGCGCTGACGCCGTCAGGGAGGTCGGCCAGCAAACCCTTATTGTACGCGACATTTCACAGGAGTGCCCCGAGGACCGACACCTGCGGAACGCCGCAGTACACCTCTCTCCGCATATCTCCATCGCGGCCCGGATACTCGCTCCACCTCCCGCGGAGATAATCCCAGACGAGTGCCCTGAGATAAGGGGGGACCCGATGATCTTCGAGCCCCCTTCTTATCTCTTCCCAGGGAAGGGTGTTAAAGGCGTTGGCAATATCCGAGGATACTGCCAAAGCCACTCCTCCCCGGGAGACGGCCGACTCCGAGAGGGTCCTGACGCGACCTATCGCGTCGATCGTCGATCGACCCTGCCGGAAACCGTACTGGCAGTCGGCCAGGCCGGGGGCACAACGCGACAGGTGCTCGTCGAGGCGGGCAGCAATCACGCGCTCGAAGAGCATGCCCATCTCGTCGAAGAGACAGATTGGCCAGTATGCGGAGGGAGACTCTGCGGGCCGACCCGCCTTCCGGAGGAGGACCATCCTCGCCACTTACCAACTAGGGGGGAATCGCCCGTCCCTCAGGCACCGGTCAAACAACCGCCTGAGGTCGGCCCCAAGGACGCCCTGGTTCAAAACCCAAACCCGGCCAGGCACACCATCCGGCCCCCGGGCCCGTGTTACGCTCCCTGAGCCGTTTGATGGCCGTGGCCATCTCCCACTGCGTGACCCCCAGCTCGGCAGCCCACTCAATTGGGACAGCCGACGACGCCAGAGGACATGGCCCTCCCTCCCCAATTGAGAAGAGAGTATTGACCACGTCCTCCAGCAGCCGCGGTTCAAGACCCTCCTGGAAGAGCTCCTTCCATGCCCGGGTTTTGGCCCGTTTGACGGCGACCTGCAGTGCAACCCGGGCCGTACGGTATGACTCATACAGGTCATCTGCCCTCGCTCGCGCCACACCATCGCCTCTTCGTAGACGACGGCGCGCGCGGCTGTACTGGCGTCGGGCGCGCACTCGCCACACGCAATTCTACGATCACAGCCGACCACCAGTACACCGCCCGGCGAGGAGAAGCCCGCCCGACCCGGGGCATCGCCGCGTCACAAATATTTGCGACTACTCCGCCGAACCGGGCGACCTCCCCCTCTATGCTCGGCAACTCGGCCGCCCCCTGCGGCCAAGTTGCAGCGAAAGCAGCTGCCATCATAGCGTCCTTGTCCAGGCGCCGAAGCGCCCAGCGACGCGGTGGGGCGTCTCCCGGGCGGTGGTGTCGGGATGTATATCCGGAGGCAGAGACCTGCATTCGGATATACCTGTGGTCTGAGAGTATCTCTGTCTCCCGAACCACCTGCTATCCCGACACCATGTGCACGGCGTTGGTGGTTGCGAATCCAACATCCACGATGGACCCCCCACATCGCCGCACGCACGTGTGCTCCGACCCCCGGTTCAGTAACCGAAGGTCGAGCCCAGCCACCCAGTCGCCCAGGATCCCGCCGTGAACGGAGGTCCTGGGGGATACCCTCGCCACCAACATGGCGTTAAAGTCCTCCAGAATCAGCACCGGCCAGGCCGCCCAGCGCTGGACGCGTGCCGCGACCTCGGCCAGGTACTGCTCGAACGCGGCGTGACCGCTGCGGAGCGAGATGTAGCACACCACCACGGCGACGAATCACCGACTGCGCTTCAGAATGGAGAAAGGCGGGGACCCGTCGCCTCCTACCCATATCGCCGCCACCAAGCCGTACGCGCCCCCCACACAATGACGGTGACCAAGAACGCGGTACAGCTCGGCGGCGTCCGCCGGGCCAACCCCCCACTCCACGAGGACATGGGACATCATGTCCTGTGCCGCGCGGCAGTGGGTGAGGTTGGCCTAAAGCAGTTAGCTAGTAAGAATGCAGTAAGTTTGTAACAAAGCAGTAAGCTACTAAGCAGCCAGTAAGCTAGTAAGCAAGCAGTGAGCAAATAAGCGAGCAGAGAGCTAGTAAAGGAGAGGTAAGCTAGAAAGCAAGCATCAAGCTAGTGAGCAAGCAGTAAGATAGTAGGTAAGAACTGAGCTAGTAAGAAAGCAGTATGCTAGAAAGCAAGCAGCAAGCTAGTTTGGAAGCAGTAAACTAGTAAGCAAGCGGTAATATAGTGAGCAAGCAGTTAGCCTGTAAGCTGGCAGCAAGCTTGTCAGGAAGCAGTAACCTAGTAAGTAAGGAGTTAGGCCGTAAGCAAGTAGTAAGCTAGTAAGCCAGCAACATGCTAGTAAGAAAGCAGTAATCTAGAAAGAAAGCTGCGGGCTTGTAAGAAAGCAGTTACTTAGTAAGAATGCAGTACGCCAGTAAGCGAGCAATAAACTTGTAAACAACTTGTGAGCTAGTAAGCAAGCAGGAGGCTGGTTTACAAGCAAATTACCTAGTACGTAAGCAGTAAGCTAGCATGCAAGCAATGTGATAGCATGCGAGGTGGAAGCGAGTAAGCTTGTAAGCAAGCAGTAAGTTAGTCAGCAAGCAGGAAGCTAGTAAGCGAGCAGTAATCTGGTAAGAAAGCAGTTGGTTAGTAAGCAAGTAGTAAGCTAGTAAGCATGCAGTAAGCTAGTAAGCATGCAGTAAGCTAGTAGGAAAGCAGTATGCTAGTGAGCAAGCAGCAAGCTAGTAAGCAAGCAGTAAGCTTGCAAGCTAGCTATAAGCTAGTAAGCAAGAAGTACGCTAGTAGGCAAGCTGTAACAGACTAAGCAGACAGTAACATTGTAAGCAAGCTAGTCAGGAAGCTGCTAGCTAGTAAGAAAGCAGTATGCTAGTAAGAAAGCAGTAAAATAGTAAGCAAGCATCATGCTAGTAAGAAAGCAATTAGCTGGCAAGGAAGCAGTTCGCTAGTAATTAAGTCTTAAGCTAGTAAGCAAGCAGTAAACTAGTAACCAAGCAGTGGGCTAGTAAGCAGACTGTTAGCTAGTAAGGAAGCGGTATGCTAGTAACCCTGCAGTAAGCTAGTAAGCAAGCAGTATGCTTGTAAACAAGCAGCAGGCTTGTCAGAAAGCAGTTAACTAGTAAGAAATCAGTATGCTAGTAAGCAAGCTGTATGCTAGAAAGCAAGCAGCAAGCTAGTAAGCAAGCACTAAACTAGAAAGCAAGCTGTAAGTTAGTAAGAAAGCAGAAAGGAAGTATGCATGCTGTGAGCTAGTAAGAAAGCAGTTAGCTAGTAAGCATGCAGAAAGCTAGTAAGAAAGCAGAAAGCTTGTAACAAAGCAGATAGCTACTAAGAAAGCAGTTAGCCAGTAGGGAACCTGTAAGATAGTAAGAAAGCTGTAAGCTAGTAAGGAAGCAGATAGTTGGCATCGAAGCAGTAGGCTAGTAAGCAAGCAGAAAGCCAGTAAACGAGCAGTAAGATGGTAAGCAAGCACTAAACTAGTAAGCAAGCACTAAGCTAGGTTGAAAGCAGTGAGGTAGTAACAAAGCAGATAGCCAGTAATAATGCTGTTAGTCAATTAGCAAGCAGTTAGCTAGAACGCTAGGGGTAAGCTTGTAAAAAAGCAGTAAGTCAGTAACATAGCAGTAAATAAGTGAGCAAGCACTATGCCAGCAAGCAGGCAATAAGCTCTTAAGGAAGCAGTAGGGTAGTATGCAATCGGTAAGCTAGTAAGTATGCAGTTAGCTGGTAAGGGCGCGGTAAGGTAATAAGCTAGCGGTTAGCTAGTAAGAAAGATGTAAGCTAGTGTAACGCGCATATCCCCACCCGGAACCGCGAACCAAACTCTGTCGCGTCTGAGCCCCCACGACCGGTGTCTCACCGCACAGCCGCTAGGCGTCCGCGGCTTCTCGCCACTAATTTCGCGCCGCGCGAGTATTAATACCGAGACACCGGGCGGAATTGGTGGACTCGTGTCTCGCTCGTCGAAACCAGATTGCGTGGCGAGAGATTGCTTACGAACCCTTACGAATCTACACGAGCTCCACTGTTTGGAAACACGAAAGTGCGGAGGGCACTCTCGCGACCGATCCGCTGACCTCCCATATCCCTGGATACTGGGTCGAACATCTCCTAGATCTCCTTCCCTAGCCCCACCGACCTCGAAACGAACCCTCGACCGCCGACTGAGACGGCACCCGCCACCTACCTCCGTGACCCCCCAGAACCGGACAATCCCCGGGGGAACGGTCAGTCTAGTAAGAAAGCAGTTGGCTAGTAACGAAGCGGTATGATAGTAAGCAAGCAGGAAGCTTGTAAGAAAGCAGTAAGCTAGTACGGGAGCAGTAAGGCAGTCAGCAAGCAGTAGCTAGTAAGAATGCATCAAGCTGGTAAGGGAGCAGCAAGCTAGCAAGAAAGCAGTTGGGCAGCAATAAAGCAGTATGCCAGTATGGTAGCAGCAAGCTAGTAAGAAAGCGGTAAGCTGGTAAGAAAGCAATAAGCTAGTAAGAGAGCAGTGTGCTAGTAAGCTCGCTGTAAACTAGAAATCAAGCAGCAAGCTAGTAAGGAAGCATTTAGCTACTTAGAGAGCAGTATGCTAGTAAGAAAGCAGTGAACATGTAAGCAAGCTGTGAGCTAGTAATCCTCGCGCCGCGCCCGCCCCAGTGCCACCGCTGCCTCGAATTGGGGCACGTGAGGCAGTGGTGCACCTCGCCGGTGGACCGCAGCGGTCAGTGTTACCGCTGCAGTGCCAAAGAGCACCGTGCGAGCCAGTGATCGGCGGCCCCCCACTGCCCGCTGTGTGCGGACATGGGGAGGCCAGCCGATCACAGGGTGGGGAGCAAGAAGTGCCCTATACGGGGCCCCCGTCTGGGCGGACGACCTGGCTGCCTCTCGGCGCAGCATGACTATGCTGCGGCGACGGTTCTAGCGGGGATGCCGCCCATGGACCTGCTCGCGCGGTCGCACGCGGTGATGTTCCGGCACCGCGTCGACCGTCGCGCGGGGGTGGGGGCGGTCCCGGGCGGGCAGGAACCTGCTTGGGGCGATTTGAAGCGCCAGGCCCGGCAGTCCGTGTTGCTCGCGTGGCAGGAGCGGCTGGCTCTGCCAACCGCGGGGCACCGGACTGTCGGGGCGGTTCGGCCACTCCTGAAGGAGTGGCTGGACAGAGGCCATGGCAGCCTCACCTACCGGCTTGCACAGGTTTTTTCCGGGCATGGCAGCTTCGGAAGATACCTGTGCCGGATAGGGAAGGTGCCGACGGCGCGTTGCTGCCACTGCGACGCTGAGCAGGACACGGCGGATCATACCCTGGAGGTATGCCCCGCGTGGGAGGGGGAGCGCCGTGTCCTGGTCGGCGTCGTCGGGCGGGATGTCTCGCTGCCGGGCGTGGTGCGCGCCATGCTCGGCAGCGAGGAGAAGTGGAGGGCCGTGGCCTCCTTCTGCGAGAACGTAATGTTGCAGAAGGAGGCCGCGGGGAGGGAGCGCGAGCTTCAGCGGCGCGCTGAAGCTCGCGCTCGTGCGGTGGCCCGAGGTCGTCGCCCGGTCGCGAGGCGTCGCGGGCGGCCGCCTCGGCGTGGCGGATGACCTAGGCTGGGAGGGGGGTCCTGAGGGGACCCTCCTCCCGCCAGGCGGCGCCTGGTCGGACCGGTTGGGGGTAGGAGTGCCTCCCCCTACCGGTCCGACGCAAGGGGAGGCACCCTCGGCGGTCTGCTGCGGCCATGAACGCCCGGCCGCCGAGGGGTGGAAACGGGGTCGCGGGCGGTTGCGAGTTGGGGCTCGCAGCCGCCACTAAACGCGGCCCCGGGACGGATAGCGGCGGGATGGAGTGGCCGCGTCCCGCCGCTATGAGGCAGTGTGTCTACTGGGGGGACCGATTGTCCCCCCGGGGGATGGTCGCGAAAGCGCGGGCACGGGGAGGATACCGGAAGAATGCTCCGAGCGATTCCCGGTATCCTCCCAAAGCGTGCCGAAGGGTCACCGTGGGGTTTTTAGTGGGTAGGTCCCGCGCCTGTCGTTGTACGGGCGCGGGGAATCCCACACACCCTTCCCACCTCTCCCCAAGGAGGTGGGAGGGAGTCTTTCGAAGATTTTCCCCACGACAAAAAAAAAAAAAAAAAAAAAAAAAAAAAAAAAAAAAAAAAGCTGTGAGCTAGTAAGCAAGCAGTAAGCTAGTATGCAACATGTATGCTAGTGAGCAAGCAGCAGGCTAGTATCAAAGCAATTAGCTAGTAAGAGAGCAGTGTGCTAGTAAGGATGCAGTATGCTAGAAAGCAAGCAGTAAGCTAGTATGCTACCAGTATTGTTAAAGTACTAAGGGACTTTAACATGGGTCCGGATGAGGAAACAGTCAGGGAGAGAAATTGTTACAAGTTTTTCAATAAATTTTTTTATTACAAATATATAAATGAATTCTTTATAAAATTATAACAGAAAAACTAGAAACTAAAAAGAGAGTGATTGGAGGGTGGCTCGCTCTCTGGCCCCGTCTCCTCTTTTTTGTCTCCTTTTTTCTAGTTTTCACTGCGGAGGCTTTCTGATATAAAAGAATCCGCCTAATATATACTTTTGCGGACAAGTCAACAATCGCGCGCTCGTCAGCTGTTTCTCACGCTCCAGCGACAGTCTGGTGTGCTTGGAGGGGAGAGCTGGCTGGCTATCTAGCGCTCTATCTAGTGGACTGTATATTCTTCTCTTTCTGGTCGATGAGATTCGTTTCCAACGATCTCACCGACGCGCACAACCGAGTAGACGAGCTTTTCTCCGATCTGCCGGGTTCTCTTCGCAATGCCACGGACGGGAAACCAAATGGAGGTTGTAATGCTCCAAGAGGCTATATCCCTCGAGCACGCTCCCCGTGCGGGTGGCGCTTCTACACCACCCACGCAAGAGGACGTCTTGTCCTGGTTCGGCTTCCTCGACGGCTGCTCCTCAGGAGCAACCTGCGGTATGCTCTCGTGGTTGCGAATCCGGCGATTCCTTCATCAAAGGAACGCCCGGCAGCCAGCCGTGGCTACCTCGACAGAGGCTCCTATGTACCGAGGCACTGGCCTGCGGCTCACCGGTTGAGGACTCAATCCCCTGCAATTCCATACACCCTACGTTCACAGACCAGTGTGGTCGACTCACAGCTGGTAGTGGGTGTAGCGATGGAAGGAAGGCTCTTCGAACTCTTTGCTCCACCGAACGCTTAGGCTCTACTTATTGTCCCCTCACGACGGTATATTGGAGCGGGTTCTCCGACGCCCGATGCACGGAGAGCACCACGAAGTGATATCCTCCCTGAATATCTATCTTCCGGTTGCTCCTACGCCGTATAGCTCTAATCTGGTCGTTGAAACTTTCCACCACACCGGTCGGTGTACTCTCAATGGTACACAGGACGGATGGTTCCAGTGGGTTTCGTACGACCTCTATGAACGGTGAACTACCACTAGGTGATACCAGTATGTCGATATCAGCCTTCCAGTAGCTCCAACCGGATAATTGGAAGAAGACTCAAGGCGATCCACACCGAATCTCGAACGTCGCAGTCGCGTCCACGAACTGCAACGTTCAATCACAATCCTGCGTCTACGATCGCTTCACACTCGGCGTGCCTTGCGATCGTTGCAACGTCAGGCAGATTGTCCTTTTTCTGGGGAAAATCACAAGTCGCTATGATGAGATTTTCCAATAAATTGTTTGTCTGCAAACTGATTCTATTACGAGCAGCGAGATCGACTCATTCTCCTCGGAGCTCGTAGGTAAATGGGAACGCGAACGTCACAGGGTCCGCTCTTGATCGCCGACGGCTCAAGAATGAACCGTGACGATCTGCAAGCAGCGGCGGCCACGGCCGGCTCCTTCGCTCAAGCGCAGAACCGGGAGCTACCCCTCGCGATGCTGGGTATGGACTGCTACGCGCCGCGTTTCGTCTATCGATCTTTCTGCGATAGATCTCATTTCTCTCTCTTTCTCAGCGCTAACAACACAATTCCTAGAATTTGTTCTAAAACTCGAGAATTTCAGTGAAGCTAGCTTGAAAAAACACGTGAATAGCCGCGGTATACTAACCTGAACGATGGAAAATTTCCACGTCAGCACAACCATCTAGAATTACGCGAATTCAATATAGATACGGGCATCGCGGCCGAGATTCTACGTCTCGGACTCACGCGATATTTAAACAAGTATGCTAGTAAGCAAGCAGTAAGCTAGTAAGCGAGGGGGAAGCTAATAAGGAAGCAGTACGCTAGTTAGCAAGCAGTAAGCTGGAAAGCATGCAGTGAGCTAGTAAGCAAACAGTAAGCTAGTAAGCAAGCAGAAAGCTAGTAAGCAGGCAGTGAGCTAGTAAGCGAGCAGGGCGCTAGTAAGGAAGCAGTATGCTAGTAAGCAAGCAGTAAGCTAATAAGCAACATGTATGCTAGTAATCAAGCAGCAAGCTAGTATCAAAGCAATGACCTAGTAAGAGAGCAGTGTGCTAGAAAGGAAGCAGTATGCTAGAAAGCAAGCAGCAAGCTAGTAGGCTACCAGTATGCTAGTAGTCAACCAGTAAGCTAGTAAGCGAGGGGGAACCTAGTAAGGAAGCAGTAAGCGAGTAAGCACAAAGAAAGCCAGTAGGCAAGCAGCAGGCTAGAAAGAAAGCAATTAGCTAGTAGAAAGCAGCGTGCTAGAAAGCGAGCAGAGAGCTAGAAAGCAAGCAGCAAACTAGTAAGCAAGCAGTAAGCTAGAGAGCAAGCAGCAGGCTAGTAGGCATGCTGTACGCGAGTAAGCTTGCTGTAAGCTAGTAAGCAAGCAGTAGGCTTGTAAGAGAGGAGGAAGCTAGTGAGAAAGCAGTATGCTAGAGTGCAAGCAGTAAGCTAGTAAGCAACCAGTATGCTAGCAAGCAAGCAGCAGGCTGGTCAGAAAGCAGTTATTTAGTAAGAACGCAGCACGATAGTAAGCAAGCGGTAGCATAGAATGCGAGCAGCAAGCTAGTAAGCAAGCAGTAAACTTGTAAGCAAGCAGAAAGCTCGTAGGCAAGCAGTGAGCTAGTAAGGAAGCAGTGAGATAGTAAACGTGCAGGAAGCTAGTAAGGAAGCAGTATGCTACTAAGCAAGCAGTAGACTAGAAAGCAAGCAGCAAGCTAGTTAGCAATCAGTAAGTGAGTAAGCTAACAGTAAGCTAGTAAGCAAGCCACAATATAGTAAGCAAACAGTTTGCTAGCATGCATGCAGAGAGCTAGTAAGGGTTCAGTATGATAGTAAGCAAGCAGTAAGCTAGTAAGCATGCAGTGAGCCAGTAAGCACGGAATGAGCTAGTAAGTGAGCAGGAAGCATGTAAGTAAGCAGTGAGCCAGTAAGCGAGCAGGGAGCTGGTAAGGAAGCAGTATGCAAGTAAACCCTCAGGGGCTGCCAGCCTTTCAGCTGCAGTACGGGCTTAACGAACCCGGGGTACCCGAGTCATACACACACCGTAAGCCTCCTGTTGGTCGTCACAACGACCCATTCACAATTCCCTATTGGTTTTGTGAATGGTACGTGACGGCAGGAGGAACGGGGGTCTTGGCTTAACCGCCTGGGCCACGAGTATGGCGACTCTATAAAATCGCCCTCCAATCCTATGCTATGGTGCGCGGCGATGGGATGCATGGTTGGGGGAGAAGGCCCAATCCCAAGCGACCACCTCCGCGGAACCTGCCGAACCCCCGGAGTATATAGGCTTACCCGGGTAAGGCGGCTCTGCCCGGGCGGACCTTTTCTTCCGACCTGCTCGTGGGAATATTATGGAGTTCAATATTAAAACGGGGATGGGACGGGGTAAGTCAGAGGGGGAGGACGAAGGCGGTGTTGGGACTGGAGTGACGGCGCTCGCGCCGCCTCCAGCGCCTGGCCCGGCTTCGTGGAAGGTGGAGGAGGACGACGAGACGGCGTCGGTCTCGTCCTTCTCCTCCAGCACGAGCCACATAGGCTCTAAGAGGAAGAGGACGGGGCAGGCCGTCGTCGAGGTGGGCGGGGCGATGAGCCCGTCGGTGAGGCTGAGTTGCCTCAGGGACGAGGTGACCGAGGAGATATCGGAGAGGATCTCCTCGTCCCTGAGGCGGGTGGAGAAAGTCGCCGCTGCCTGCGCCTTTAAGGGGCAGAAAAGCGGTGGCGCGGAGGCCCTGAAGGCCGCGGCGGAGGAAATGAGGGAGGCGGCGCGGGAGCTCAGAGGGCGGAACGCCCGTCTGCAGCTCCTGTTGGAGGAGGAGCGACAGGGGAGGAGGAGGGCAGAGGCGCTGTGGAACAGCGCGGCCCTCCCTCCCATCCTCCCTCCTCCTCCACCGCCGCGTCCCTCGGCGGAGGTAAATAAGCGGGGTGCGGCGGCAGTGGCGCGGGGCACCGCGGGCCCCTCCACCCGCACTCCGCCCGTGAAGAAGTCCCCGTCCTCCTCAGAAGACGATCTTCTGAGGAGGATTGGGGACATGATTGATGGCAAGCTGGCCGCCTTCCGGGAGGAGCTCCTCGCCGGAAGAGCGGTCAGCAGGAAGGCGGTGCCTCCCCGACCTGTTCCGGTACAGTCGGGGAAGGCAAAGAAGGGCGGAGTGAAGGCTCCGCCCAGCGTTGCGGCACCAGGGCCCCGGGTCGCGACCCCTAAGGGGGGTGGTGTACCCGTGGTCGCGGTGGTCGCGTCCTCCACGGCACCCTCCCAAGGGGGGGTGGCGTGGAGTGAGGTGGTGGGGCGGAAGGCGAAGCGGGCGGCGAGGAAGGCCTCGCAACCGCAGCCTCCGCCTCCGCCGCCGGCGGCCAAGGTAAAGGCCGCGAAGGTCGGGAAGGCACGACCAGGTCGTCCCCCAAAAACGGCAGCGGTGACGCTGACCGTTGCGCAGGGGGGCGACCTGACCCTCGCGGAGGCGATGCGGCTCGCCAGGGAGAATATCTCCCTGGAAGAGCTGGGCATCGCCTCCGTGAGGGCGAAGAGGGCCGTGACCGGGGGTCTCTTGCTGGAGATCCCCGGTGCAGAAGGCGGCGCGAAGGCGGATCGTCTCGCCCAGAGGCTCCGGGAGCAGCTGGGCGAGCGAGGTGTCCGGGTCGCCCGGCCCACGAAGCGCACGGAGATGCGCGTTTGTGGGCTGGACGACTCGGTCAGCGCACAGGATGTGTCCCGTGCCCTTGCGAGGGCGGGGGACTGTCCTGTGGAGGACCTGCGGATCTCTCCGATACGCAGGTCCGGAGGTCGCCCTCCGGCCTCGGGTCGGTATGGGCCCGGTGCCCCCTCTCCGCCGCCCGTAAGGTGGCGGAATCCGGAAGGGTGTTGGTGGGGTGGGTTTCGGCGCGAGTGGAAATCCTCGCGCCGAGCCCGCTCCAGTGTCACCGCTGCCTCGAATTGGGGCACGTGAGGCAGTGGTGCACCTCGCCGGTGGACCGCAGCGGTCAGTGTTACCGCTGCGGTGCCAAAGAGCACCGTGCGAGCCAGTGCTCGGCGGCCCCCCACTGCCCGCTGTGTGCGGACATGGGGAGGCCAGCCGATCACAGGGTGGGGAGCAAGAAGTGCTCCCCCCCCTCCCGGAAGGAGAGGAAGAGGCGGGCTGCACCGGCTCCGGTGCCGAGGGCGGTGGCATCGTCCTCCATGGAGGTGGACGGTGCTACGGGGACGGACGGCCGGGAGGAGGCTGGCGCGGCCATTAATTAATGCCGCCCCGCCTCCTCCTCCAGGCCAACCTCAACCACTGCCGCGCGGCACAGGACTTGATGTCCCAAGTCCTCGCGGAGTGGGGGGTTGGCCTGGCGGTCGCCGCCGAGCCGTACCGCGTCCCTGATCACCCTCATTGGGTGGGCGACGCGGACGGCTTGGTGGCGACGGTATGGGGAGGGGGCGACGGGTCCCCACCGTTCTCCTTGTTGGAGCGCGGTCGGGGATTCGTCGCCGTGGACTGGGGGGGAGTCGCTGTGGTGGGGTGCTACATTTCGCCCCGTAGCGGTCACGCTGCGTTCGAGCTGTACTTGGCCGAGGTCGCGACATGCGTGCAGCGCTACGCGGCCCGGCCGGTGCTGGTCCTGGGGGATTTTAATGCCAAGTCGGTGGCTTGGGGATCCCCCAGGACCTCCGTTCGCGGCGGGATCCTGGGCGATTGGGCGGCGGGGCTCGACCTCCGGGTATTGAACCGGGGGTCGGAGCACACATGCGTGCGGCGATATGGGGGGTCCATCGTGGATGTTGGATTCGCGACCCCCAACGCCGTGCGCATGGTGTCGGGTTGGCACGTGGTCGCGGGGGCAGAGACACTCTCCGATCACCGGTACATCCGGATGGAGGTCTCTGCCGCCGCGAGTGCATCCCGACACGGCCGCCTGCGTGGCACCCCACCACGCCGCTGGGCGCTTCGGCGCCTGGACAAGGACGTCCTGATGGCAGCTGCCCTCGCTGCAACTTGGCCGCAGGGAGCGGCCGAGTTGCCGAGCATAGAGGAGGAGGTCGCCCGGCTCGGAGCATTGGTCGCGGGTATTTGCGACGCGGCGATGCCTCGGGTCGGGCGGGCTTCTCCTCGCCGGGCGGTGTACTGGTGGTCGGACGCGATCGCGGAGTTGCGAGTCGCGACTGTCCGCGCCCGACGCCAGTACACCCGCGCGCGCCGTCGTCAACGTACAGGCGACGGCGTGGCGCGAGCGAGGGCAGCTGATGACCTGTATGGAGCATACCGCGTGGCGCGGGTTGCTCTGCAGGTCGCCATCAAACGGGCCAAGACCCGGGCATGGAAGGAGCTCCTCCAGACCCTTGATGACGATCCATGGGGGCGCCCATATAAGGTGATGCTGAATAAGCTCCGCCCGTGGGCGCCCCCCGTCACCGAGGGTCTTGACCCCCGGCTGCTGGAGGACGTGGTCAATACACTCTTCCCAATTGGGGAGAGGGGACCGCGTCCTCCGGCGGCGGCGGCTGTCCCAGTGGAGTGGATGGCCGAGCTGGGGGTCACGCAGGAGGAGCTGGCAGCGGCCATCAGACGGCTCGGCGTTCGTAACACGGCCCCGGGTCCGGATGGTGTGCCCGGCCGGGTTTGGGTCTTGACCCAGGGCGTCCTTGGGGCCGACCTCAGGCGGTTGTTCGACCGCTGCCTGAGGGACGGGCGATTCCCCCCCAGTTGGAAGGTGGCGAGGATGGTCCTCCTCCGGAAGGAGGGTCGGCCCGCGGAGTCTCCCTCCGCATACCGGCCCATTTGTCTCCTCGACGAGGTGGGCAAGCTCTTCGAGCGGGTGATTGCTGCCCGCCTCGTCGAGCACCTGTCGCGGGGTGATCCCGGTCTGGCCGACTGCCAGTTCGGTTTCCGGGGGGGCCGATCGACTATCGAGGCGATAGGTCGTGTGAGGGCCCTCTCGGAGGCGGCCGTCTCCCGGGGAGGGGTGGCATTGGCAATATCCTTGGATATTGCCAATGCCTTTAACACCCTCCCCTGGGATGAGATAAGGAGGGGACTCGAATATCATCGGGTCCCCCCTTGTCTCAGGGCGGTCGTCGGGGATTATCTCCGCGGCAGGTGGATCGAGTATCCGGGCCGGGATGGTGATATGCGGAGGGAGGTGTACTGCGGTGTTCCGCAGGGGTCGGTCCTCGGGCCACTCCTGTGGAACATCGCGTACGACTCGGTGTTGCGGGCCGGCCTCCCCGACGGCGTCAGCACGGTGTGTTATGCGGATGACACACTGGTGCTGGCCGTCGGGGCGCACTGGGGGAGGGCCATGCGTCGCGCGGATGAGGGGTCGCAACGCGTCGTCGACCGGATCAGGGGGATGGGGATGACGGTGGCGGTCCATAAGACCGAGGTGATTGCGTTTCATTCACCTCGGCAGGATCCGCCACCCCCTCTGATCCGGGTGGGTGGGGCTGACATCGAGGTGAAGCCCCAGATCAGGTATCTAGGGCTGATCCTCGATAGCCACTGGCGGTTCGAGGAGCATTTCCGCTGCCTGGTCCCCCGGTTGGAAAGGATGGTTGCGGCTCTGGGCCGGATCCTGCCCAACCTGGGGGGCCCGGCTGGCCGAGTTCGTCGCCTCTATGTGGCAATGGTCCAGTCGGTGGCCCTATACGGGGCCCCCGTCTGGGCGGACGACCTGGCTGCCTCCCGGCGCAGCATGACTATGCTGCGTCGGGTGCAGAGGCGCATGGCGCTCAGGGTCGTCCGCGGGTATCGGACCATGTCACATGAGGCGGCGACGGTTCTAGCGGGGATGCCGCCCATGGACCTGCTCGCGCGGTCGCACGCGGTGATGTTCCGGCACCGCGTCGACCGTCGCGCGGGGGTGGGGGCGGTCCCGGGCGGGCAGGAACCTGCTTGGGGCGATTTGAAGCGCCAGGCCCGGCAGTCCGTGTTGCTCGCGTGGCAGGAGCGGCTGGCTCTGCCAACCGCGGGGCACCGGACTGTCGGGGCGGTTCGGCCACTCCTGAAGGAGTGGCTGGACAGAGGCCATGGCAGCCTCACCTACCAGATGGCACAGGTATTTTCCGGGCATGGCAGCTTCGGAAGATACCTGTGCCGGATAGGGAAGGAGCCGACGGCGCGTTGCTGCCACTGCGACGCTGAGCAGGACACGGCGGATCATACCCTGGAGGTATGCCCCGCGTGGGAGGGGGAGCGCCGTGTCCTGGTCGGCGTCGTCGGGCGGGATGTCTCGCTGCCGGGCGTGGTGCGCGCCATGCTCGGCAGCGAGCAGAAGTGGAGGGCCGTGGCCTCCTTCTGCGAGAACGTAATGTTGCAGAAGGAGGCGGCGGGGAGGGAGCGCGCCGCTGAAGCTCGCGCTCGTGCGGTGGCCCGAGGTCGTCGCCCGGTCGCGAGGCGTCGCGGGCGGCCGCCTCGGCGTGGCGGATGACCTAGGCTGGGAGGGGGGTCCTGAGGGGACCCTCCTCCCGCCAGGCGGCGCCGGGTCGGACCGGTTGGGGGTAGAAGTGCCTCCCCCTACCGGTCCGACGCAAGGGGAGGCACCCTCGGCGGTCTGGTGCGGCCATGAACGCCCGGCCGCCGAGGGGTGGAAACGGGGTCGTTGGCGGTTGCGAGTTGGGGCTCGCAGCCGCCACTAAACGCGGCCCCGGGACGGATAGCGGCGGGATAAAGTGGCCCCGTCCCGCCGCTATGAGGCAGTGTGTCTACTGGGGGGACCGATTGTCCCCCCGGGGGATGGGCGCGAAAGCGCGGGCACGGGGAGGATACCGGAAGAATGCTTCGAGCGATTCCCGGTATCCTCCCAAAGCGTGCCGAAGGGTCACCGTGGGGTTTTTAGTGGGTAGGTCCCGCGCCTGTCGTTGTACGGGCGCGGGGAATCCCACACACCCCTCCCCCCTCTCCCCAAGGAGGTGGGAGGGAGTCTTTCGAAGATTTTCCCCACGACAAAAAAAAAAAAAAAAAAAAAAAAGTATGCAAGTAAGCAAGCAGTAAGCCAGTAAGCAATCAGTAAGCTACTAAGCTACCAGTAGGCAAGTTAGCAAGCAGTTAGTTTGTAAGCGAGGCGGAAGCTAGTAACCAAGCTGCAAGCTGATAAGAATGCAGTTAGCTAGAAAGCAAGCGGTTAGCTAGTAAGCAAGCGGTAATCTGGTAAGCACACAGAGAGCTAGTAAGCAAGCAGGAATCTAGCATGGAAGCAGTATGCTAGAAAGCAAGCAGCAGGCAAGTAAGCAAACGGTAACCGAATAAGCTAGTAGAAAGTTAATAAGCAAGCAGTGAGCTAGTAAGCGAAGAGGGAGCTAGTAAGGGAGCAGTAAGCTAGTAATCAAGCAGTAAGCTAGAGAGCAAGCAACAAGCTAGTAAGAAGGATATAGCCATTAAGCAAGCAGTAAGCTAGTAAGACATAAGTATGCTAGAAAGCAAGCATCAGGCTATTAAGGAAGGAATTGAACACTCAGCAAACAGTAAACTAGTAAGCAAGCAGTAAGCTAGTAAGGAAGCCGTGAGCTAGTAAGCGTGTAGGGAGCTGGCAAGCATGCAGTAAGCTAGTAAGCAAGTAGCAGGTTAGGAAGGAAACAGGTGGCTAGTATGGAACCAGTAAGTCAGGAAGAGAGCATTAAGCTACAAAGCAAGCAACAAGCTAGTATGCAAGCAGGAAGGCAGTAAGCAACCAGCAAGCTTGTAAGCTAGCAGTAAGCAGGTAAGCAAGCATTAAGGTTCTAAGCAGGCAGTGGGCTAGTAAGCGAGCTGGGAGCTAGTAAGGAAGCAGTATGGTAGTAAGCAAGCTGTAAGCTAGTAAGCAACCTGTAAGCTAGTAAGCAACCTGTAAGCTAGTAAGCAAGAAGTAGGCTAGTGAGAAAGCAGCAAGCTAGCAAGCAGGCGGTAGAATAGTAAGCATGCAGTAAGCTAGTAAGCAGGCAGTGAGCTAGTAAGCGAGCAAGGATCTAGTAATGAAGCAACAAGCTAGAAAGCAACAGGTAAGCAAGTATGCGTGCAGTTGGCTAGTAAGAAAGCAATTAGCTAGTAAGCAAGCAGTAAGCTAATAAGCATGCAGTGAGCTATTAAGCGAGCAGGAAGCTGGCATGAAAGCAATTAGCTTGTATGGATAGAGTAAGTATGTATGCAAGGAGTGAGCTAGTAAGCGAGGAGGAATCTAGTAAGGAAGCAGTATGCTAGTAAACAAGCAGTAAGCTGATAAGGTGGCAGTTAGCTAGTATGAAAGCGGTAAGCATGTAAGCAAGCTGTGAGCTGGTAAGCAAGGAGTAAGCTAGTACGCGAGTCGGTAGATAGTAAGGAAGCATTATGCTAGTAAGCAAGCCGGAAGGTAGTAAGCGAGGAGGAAGCAAGTAAGAAACCAGCATGATAGTGAGGAAGCAGTAAACTAGTAAGCAACAAGTAAGCAAGTAAGAAAGCAGTAAGCATGTAAGTAAGCAGTTAGCTAGTACGCAAGCTGTAAGCTAGTAAGCGACCAGTAAGCTAGTAAGCGAGCACTAAGCTAGTAAGCCAGCAGTATGCTAGTAAGCGAGGAGGAAGCTAGTAAGCAAGCAGTGAACCAGTGAGCAGTAAGCTAGTAAGCAACCAGTAAGCTGGTAAGCGAGCAGGGAGCTAGTAAGGGACACGAATGCTAGTAAGCATGCCGTTAGCTAGTAAGAAGCCAGTAAAATAGTAAGCGAGCAGGAAGCTAGTAAGGAAGCAGTATGCTAGAAAGCAAGCAGCGGGCTAGTAAGCAAGCATTATGAGAGTAATCAACCAGTAAGCTAGTAAGCAGACTGTAAGCCTTAAAGGAAACAGCAAGCTAGAAAGCAAGCAGCAAGCTAGTAGGCAAGCAGTAAGCTAGTAAGCAAGCAGCTGGCTAGTAAGAAAGCAGTATGCCAGTAAGCAACCTGTAAGCTAATAAGCTAGCATTAAGCTAGGAAGCACGCAGTAAGCATGCAAGCAAGCAGTAAGCTGGTAAGCAATCAGTGAGCTTGTAAGCATGCAGTGATCTAGAAAGGAAGCAGTATGCAAGTACGCAAGCAGTAAACTAGTAAGCAAGAAGTAAGCGAGTAAGCTAGCAGTAGGCTAGTAATCAAGCAGTGAACTAGTAAGTGAGCAGGGATCTAGTAAGAGAGCACAATGTTAGTAAGCATGCAGCAAACTATCAAGCAAGCAATATGCTAGTAAGCCAGCAGGAAGCTGGTGAGGAAACAGTATGCTAGAAAGCAAGCAATAAACTCGTATGCAAGCAGTGAGCTGGTATGCAAGCAGTGAGCTAGTAACCGTGCTGGGTTCTAGTAAGAAAGCAGCAAGCTAGTGAGCAAGCAGTGAGCTACTAAGCGAGGAGGAACCTAGAAAGGAAGCAGTATGCTAGCATGCAAGGAGCAAGCTACTAAGCGACCAGTTGTCTTGTAAGCAAGTAATAAGCTAAGAAGCAAGCACTAACCTAGTAAGCAACCAGTAACATAGTAAGCATGCTATTAGCTAGTAAGCAAGCAGTAAGCTGGCAAGATAGCTGTTTGCTAGTAAGCAAGCAGTAAGCTAGAATGCATGCAGCAGGCTTGTAAGCATGCAGAAAGCGAATATGCTAGCAGTATGCTAGTAAACAAGCAGGAAGCTAGCAAGGAAGCAGTATTCTAGTAGGCAAGCGGTAAGCTAGTATGCAAGCAGGGAGATAGTAAGCTAGCAGTAAGATAGTAAGCAAGCAATGTGATAGTAAGCAAGCAACAGGCTAGTGGGAATGCAGTTAGTTAGTAGGGAAGCAGTAAGTTTGTAACAAAGCATTAAGATGGTAAGCAAGCAGCAGGCTTGTAAGCATGCAGAAAGCGTGTATGCTTGCAGTAAGCTAGGAAACAAGCAGTGTGCTAGTAAGCGGGAAAGAATCTAGTATGGAAGCAGCATAATAGCAGGCAAACTGTAAGCTAGTAAGCAACAAGTAAGCTAGAATGCAAACAGTAAGCGAGTAAGCTAGCAGTAACATATTGAGCAAGCAGTAAGATAGTAAGCAAGCTGTAAGCTAGTAAGCAAGCAGTAATCTAGTAAGCGAGCAGTGACCTAGTAAGCAAGCATTAAGCGAGTAAGCTAGCAGTGAGCTAGTAGGCGAGCAGGAAGCTGGGATGGAAGCAGTATGATAGTATGCAAGCAGTAAGGTAGAAAGCAAGCAGCAGGCTAGTAACCAAGCAGTGGGCGGGTAAGCTAGTAGTATGTTAGTAAGCAAGCTGTGAGCTGGTATGCGAGCAGGGAGCTAGTAACAAAGCTGTAATCTGGTAAGCAAGCAGTATGCTGGTAAGAAAGCAGTTAGCTAGCAAGCAAGTAGTATGCTGGTAAGCAAGCAGTTATCTGGTAAGCAAGCAGTGAGCTAGTAAGCAAGCAGGAAGCTAGTAAGAGAGCAGTTAGCTAGTAAGAAAGCTGTAAGCTAGAAAGCAAGCAGCAAGCTAGTAAGGAAGCACTATGCCAGATAGCAAGGAGCTGGATGTCAAGAAAGCAGTAAGGTAGTAAGCAAGCTGTGAGCTAGTAAGCAAGCAGGAAGCTAGTTAAGAAGCAGTATGCTAGTAAGCAAGCAGTATGCTAGGACGCAAGCTGTGAGCTGGTAAGAGAGCAGTAGGTTAGTAACAAAGCAGTATGCTAGTAAGCATGCAGAAAGGTGGTAAGCAAGCAGTAATCTAGTGAGCGAGTAGTAAGCTAGTAAGCAAGCAGTGAGCCAGTAAACATGCAGTACGCTAAAGAGAGAGGTCCAGGCTGGTAAGAGAGCAGTTTTCTAGTAAGCAAGCAGTAAGCTAGAATGCAAGCAGTAAGCTAGTGAGCAGTTAATAAGCTAGTTAGCAAGCAGTGTGCTAGTAAGTCAGCAGGGTGCCAGTATGGAAGCAGTATGCTAGTAAGCAAGCGGTGAGCTAGTAAGCGAGGAGGAAGTTAGTAAGGTCGCAGTATGATAGTATGCAAGCAGTAAGCTAGAAACCAAGCAGCAAGCTAGTAAGCAAGCAGTAAGCTAGTATGCAATCTCTAAACTAGTAAGCAAGTAGTAAGCTTGTAAGCAATCAATAAGCTAGTTAGCAAGCAGTGAGCTAGTAAGCAAGCAGAAAGCTAGTAAGTAACCAGTAAGCTACTAAGCAAGCATTAGGCTGGTAAGAAAGCATTTAGGTAGTAAGAAAGCAGTAAGCTAGTGTGCAAGCAGTGAGCTAGTAAGCGAGGAGGAAGCTAGTAAGGGAGCAGTATTGTTCCGTTTCGACGGTCGGAAAGTTCCATTGACGGTAGCGTGCATACGCGCGAGTTCCCGGGCGATAGTGCTCGCGACTCGACAAAATTCGGAAATTTTCGGGTCAGGCTTGACCGAGCCGGATCGCGGTACGCGATCGCCGTTCAGATTCAATGCCAACACCAAACAATTAAGTGCGAACGGTGTGAACTTCAAAATTAATTTCAAATCGCTTGTTTTACGGAACTCTCACAGTTCTTTGTGACGGGATTTATCAACTAAAACCATTTACGCCTCAATATATTGTTTCTGTTAATCCGGTGAAGTTCCGTGCTTAATAAAGTTACAACTTGTTATGAGTTCATTCTTCATTCTCCAAACCTCGCCGTCCAGTCCTTAACAAAAATGGGCGAACCAGCTCTCATTCCAAACAGAACAAGTATGCTAGAAAGCAAGCAGGAATCTAGTAAGCATACAATAAGCTAGAAGGCAAGGAGAAGGCTAGTAAGCAGGTAGTAGCTAGTAAGCAAGCAAGAAGCTAGTAAGCAAGCAGTGAGCTAGTAAGCAAGCAGTGAGCTAGTAAGCAAGCTGGAAGCTAGTAAGGAAGCAGTAAGCTAGTTAGGAAGCAGTAAGCTAGTAAGAAAGCAGTTAGCTTGTAGGAAAGCGGTTTGCCAACCAGCAAGCAGTATGCTAGAAAGCAAGCTCCAGGATAGTAATCATGGAGTAAGCGAGCATGCTAGCGGTATGCTAGTATGCAAGCAGTGAGCTAGTGGGCGAGAAGAAAGCTAATAAGGGAGCAGCAAGTTAGTATGAATGAAGTAAGTTTGGAAGAATGCAGGAATGCAGTAGGAAAGCAGTTAGGTAGAAAACTGGCAGTAAGCTAGTGCGTAAGCAGTAAGCGAGTATGCTAGCAGTAAGCTAGTAAGCAAGAAGTGAGCTAGAAAGCGAGCAGGATGCTATTAAGGAAGCACTAAGCTAGAAAGCAAGTAGCAGGCCAGTGAGCATGCAGTAAGCGAGCAAGCTAGCTGTGAGCTGGTATGCATGCAGTGAGCTAATAAGCGCGGAGGAAGCTAGTAAGGAATCAGTTTGCCAGTAAGCTAGCAATAAGCTTGTAAGCAACCAGTGAGCTAGTAAGCAAGCAGTAAGCTGGTTTAGAAACGAATTACCTAATAAGCAATCAGAAAGCTAGCATGCAAGCAGTGTGATAGTCTGCGAGGTGGAAGCAAGTAAGCAAGCTGTAAGGCAGTAACCTAGAAGAAAGCTTGTAAGCAAGCAGTAAGTTAATCAGCAAGCAGAGACATAGTAAGCGAGCTGGAAGCTAGTAAGGGTACCAGTACGCTTGTAAACAAGCAGTAAGCTAGTCAGAATGGAGTAAGCTTTTAAGCAAGCAGCAGCCTAGTAAGAAAGCAATTAGCTAGTAAGAAAGCAGTATGTTCGTAAGGAAGCAGTAAGCTTGTATGCAAGCAGCAAGCTAGTAAGCAAGCAGTGAGCTAGTGAGCGAGCAGGGAGCTAGTAAGGAAGCAGTAAGCTAGTAGGCAAGCAGTGAGCTAGTAAGCGAGCAGGGCGCTAGCAAGGAAGCATTAAGCTAGTGTTTAAATATCGCGTGTGTCCGAGACGTAGAAACTCGGCCGCGATGCCCGTATCTATATTGAATTCGTGTAATTCTAGATGGTTGTTCTGACGTGGAAATTTTCCATCGTTCAGATTCGTATACCGCGGCTATTTACGTGTTTTTTCAAGTTAGCATCTCGGGAATTCTCGAGTTTTGAGAGAAATTCTAGGAATTGTGTTGCTAGCGACGAGAATGAGAGAGAACGTGATCTATCGAAGAAAGATCGATAGACGAAACGCGGCAGCGCCGCGCCGTGGCCACGCAGCGAGGAGCTGCCCGGTGCCCAGCAGCGCGATGCGTCGCTAACCAGTTCTGCGCCTGCGCGACGGAGCCAGCCGGGGACGTGGCTGCTTGCAGATCGTCACAGTTCAGTACTGAGCCGTCGGTGATCCAGAGTAGATCTATTGACGATCTCGCTCCGGTTTTCAATGAAGGCTCAGAAGAGTGTGAGCTAAGCTCGCTCGTAGTATACAAAGCAAGTTGACAGCGATAAAAATTTATTGGAAAATCTCGTCATCGTGACTTGAGATTTTCCCAGAGATAGGACAATCTGCCTGGCGTTGTAGCGATCTCACGGCACGCCAGGTGTGAAGCGATCGTAGACGCAGGACTGTGATTGAACGTTGCCGGTCGTGGATGCGACTGCGACGTTGGAGACTCGGTGTGGATCGCCTTGAGTCTTCTTCCAATTATCCTTATAGATTATCCAATTAGAGCTACTGGAAGGCTGATACTGACATACTGGTATCACCTGGTGGTGGTTCACCGTTTGTAGAAGTCGTACGAAACCCACTGGAACCACCCGTCCTGTGTACCGTAGAGAGTACACCGACCGGTGGGGTGGAAAGTTCCAACGACCAGTCTGGAGCTATACGGCGTAGGAGCAGCCGGAAGGTAGATATTCAGGAAGGATATCACCTCGTGGTGCTCTCCGTGCATCGGGCCTCTGAGAACCCGTTCCAATATACCGTCGTGATGGGACAATAAGTCGAGCCTAAGCGTACGGTGGAGCAAGGGGTTCGAAGAGCCTTCCTCCCACCTCTACACCTACTACCAGCTGTGAGTCGACCATACTGGGCTGTAAAAGTAGTGTGGGTGATGAAAGAATCGCGAAGATAAACACTGCCGAAAGGCAAGCGACCGCGAGAGCGAGAGTGAGAGAGAGTGAGAGAGAGTGAGAGCGTACGCGCGAGCGAGAGATGTGTAAAGGGCCGAAATCGGTGTGGCAATGAACGAGTGCGAGAACCGAAATATAAGAAAGCGAACGATAAAGGGATGAGTTCAGTGTGTTGGATGTGAATGTGTCATTGAGAGAAATTGTGACATTAAAAACTTGTGTGAGCACCGAAATTACGAGGGATAATTCTCTAAATTGTTATTACATAACCATATCCCTACAAATTGGGGGCTCGTCCGGGATTTAACGAAGTCAGAGGTGAAATTCGGTGCAACAATCTTGTTAAGTCAAGATCTAATCCAAGTATG
This sequence comes from Colletes latitarsis, assembly GCF_051014445.1. Lineage (NCBI taxonomy): Eukaryota > Metazoa > Arthropoda > Insecta > Hymenoptera > Colletidae > Colletes > Colletes latitarsis. Next base: position 7,940,828 of record NC_135145.1, on the reverse strand, counting down.
GAGCAATACAGTGGGTTTACGGTGCAACAACTGAAAGATAAATTGCGAGAGTTAGGACAGCCTACCGCGGGCCCAAAAATAGAGCTTGTCGCCAGGCTCATGAACGTCGAGGCGGAAGGACTGGCAGCACCCGCACCTGAAATCATACAGGTGCCGATGGCTGCGGACTATCGCGGAGAGGACGAGAGAAGGATCGAGTGGATGCAACGCGAGATGGAGATGGCTCGGAGGGAACGCGACATGATGCAGAAGGAGCTGGAAATAGCGAGACGAGAGATCGAGGTGATGCAGCAAATGCAGCAGTTGCATTTGGCAGCAAATTCAGCTCGACCAGCGATGGAGGAAGTCAGGCTGCGTCAAGACATTTTACAAACATCGACGCCCGAAGAGACACATCGAACACGGATAAGCGTAACGGTGATCGCCGAATTGCTAAGCCATTTCGATAGTAACGGGCCTTACGAGCATTGGGAACGGCAATTCAAGCTACTACGAGGTGCGCACCAGCTAACGAATTGTGAAGCGATGATTTTGCTGGGATCGCGGCTGAGGGGGAAAGCAATGGAGTGGTTCCACTCTAGACCAGAATACGTCACGATGCCTGTGGACGAGTTATTAAAGGAAATGCGAGGGATGTTCCACCATCTCCCGAGCAGAGTGGCCAGGAAAAGGGAATTTGAGCAACGACATTGGAGATACGGTGAGCGTTTCAGCGATTATTATCACCAGAAGTTGATTTTAGGGAACCGTGTACCCATCGACGATGACGAAATTATCGAGTATCTTCTTGAGGGAATTTCGGATCTAACCCTACGGAACCAGGCCCGTATCGAAAGGTTCAGGACGAAGGCCGATCTTTTCGCTGCATTTGAGAAGGTGGTGCTACCGCCGAGAGCTGATGCTAGTCGAACTTCGAGGAAAACCACGGGGGTGGACGGGTACGTGGAACAGCAGCAGATCATCGAGAGGTGCCACAACTGCGGGGGGAGAGGTCATCGAGCATCCGTATGCCCAGCAAAGGACAGAGGGGCGAAGTGCTTTCATTGTCGAGAGTTTGGACACATCGCGTCTAGATGCCCACGAAAGATATCAGCTGCAGTGGACAGCTATTTTGCCGAAACAACTGCGAAAGGGAAATACATTAAGTCCGTAACAATAAATAATTCAGAAATGACTGCTCTCATCGATACCGGGAGCGATGTAACGCTGATGCGAGCGGACGCGTACGATAGAATAGGCGCGCCGCGTATGGAGTATAACCAAGTAAACTTTGACGGTATAGGCTCGGTTTCAAATAAAACTTTAGGAGGATTCACAACCACCATCGAGATCGACGGGTCGTTGTACACTATTAAGGCACACGTTGTGCCCGAATCGCTCATGCGGCATAGCCTTTTGCTGGGGGCTGATTTCCTAAATAACGTACAACTAACTATCGAGCACGGGCGTGTCGAGATCCAGCAGCTGAGCAGAGTTCAGCCGACGGAGAATGACCTGACCGAAGTATTGCAAATAAACGTGTGCGAAGAAGCAAGACGAGTGGATATATCCCACATAAAAAATTCCGAGACCGCGAGCCGTGTGATGTCTATGGTGGATGGTTACGAAGCAAAGAAAATACGTGAGGTAGGGGTTGAAATGGCAATTATCTTAAAAGACGAAGAACCCGTTTATCAGCGAGCTAGGCGTCTATCCGCGGTAGAACGAGACGAGGTAAATGCGCATATACGAGAGTGGTTGCGCGACGGGATCATTCAACCCTCATTGTCAGATTTTGGGAGTCCGGTCGTTCTAGTGCGGAAAAAGGACGGGTCATCACGACTATGCGTCGATTACAGGCAGCTCAATCGGAAAGTTATCAAAGATCGCTATCCGCTCCCTCTAATAGATGATCAGCTGGACGCGTTGGAAGGTGCAAGGGTTTATAGCACGCTGGATTTAAAAAATGGATTCTTCCATGTCGCGATAAAGCCTGAGAGTAGAAAATACACGGCGTTCATCGTACCGGATGGACAATACGAGTTTCTAAGAGTGCCCTTCGGTCTTTGCAACTCGCCAGCTCTGTTTCAGAAATTTATAAACACCGTGTTCCGAACCCTAATTAATGAGAAAGTAATGCTAACGTATCTGGATGACCTAATTGTTCCGTCAGTAGATATAGAGTCCGGTCTTGAGAAGTTGTACAGGGTATTAGAAACAGCGAGTGAGGTAGGTCTGGTGATTAACTGGAAGAAATGCCAGTTGTTACAAACAAAGGTAGAATTCTTAGGTCATCTAATTGAAAATCAGACTGTGCGACCTTCTGAGCTTAAAACCAGGGCAGTTGCCGCATTCCGTAGGCCCACCTCCACGCGCGAAGTTCAAAGTTTCCTAGGACTAACAGGATATTTCAGGAAGTTCGTTAGCCATTACTCGTTAATCGCCAGACTACTCACCGACCTCCTAAAGTCAGTCGAAAAATTTCGATTCGAAAGCGAGCACCTGCTAGCGTTCGAGCAATTGAAACAAGCGCTGGCCAATAAACCCGTGTTAAAATTGTACAGAGTAGGCGTCGAAACCGAGCTTCATACGGACGCATCGAAATTCGGATTCGGGAGCATTTTATTGCAGCGCGATAGTGTTGACGGGGCGTTACATCCCGTATATTACGCAAGTGGTAAAACGAGCACTGCCGAAGCTAACTATACCAGTTATGAATTAGAATGTTTGGCGATTATCAAGTCTCTTCGAAAGTTCCGCGTATACCTACTGGGTATACCGTTTAAAATAGTGACAGATTGCCGCGCGTTCGCCCTAACAATGCGAAAAAAGGATCTTTGCGTGCGTGTGGCGCGATGGGCGCTGTTGCTCGAAGAATTCCAATACACGATTGAGCACCGTTCGGGAAACAGTATGCGACACGTAGATGCACTTAGCCGCTACCCTCTGCCCGAATGCATGTTAGTTAAAGAAAGCGATGATAGTATAAATGCGCGTCTAAAGAAAGCCCAAGCGTCGGACGAGGGTATTCGCAAACTACTCGATGCAATAAAGGAAAAACCGATCGATGGATATTGCGTGCAAAGCGATCTGTTATTTAAGTCTGTTGATGGCGACTATAAGCTAGTCGTACCGCGGTCAATGCAAACTAGCGTAATTAGGAGAGCTCACGAGGTCGGACATTTCGCTGTTGGGAAAACGGAGGCAATCGTCAAACGAGACTATTGGTTTGCGCACATGAAACCAAAAATCGAAAGGGTAATAGAGAATTGCGTTAGTTGTATCCTCGCGGAACGGAAACACGGAAAAGGGGAAGGCTTTCTGCACCCGGTGCAAAAAGGCGAAACCCCCTTAGATACGTTTCATGTAGATCACGTGGGACCACTTATGTCAACTAGAAAAAGTTATAAGCACATTTTCCTGGTTGTCGACGGTTTTGCCAAATTTGTATGGCTGTATGCGACCAAAAGCACCACGTCCGCCGAGATAATAGATAGACTTAGAAAGCAGTCCGCAATCTTCGGGAACCCGCGTCGCATTATATCCGATCGCGGTACGGCCTTTACCTCCGGGGAATTTAGAAATTATTGCGCAACAGAGGGAATAGAACATATAACAATCACCACCGGAATGCCACGGAGTAATGGGCAAGTAGAGAGGATAAACCGGATCCTAATACCCATCCTAACAAAACTCGCAGCTTCTCGCCCGGACGAATGGTACAAACATCTCGACCGTTGTCAGAAGTTTTTAAACGCTACGGCTAGTCGAAGCCCAGGGATGACTCCGTTTCGGGTAATGTTCGGGGTTAATATGCGGCTGCGGAATGACTTACCTCTGAGAGAACTCCTAGAACGTGAGTGGGTCACCCTGTTCGACGAAGACAGATGTGAGTTACGGGATTGCGCTAGGGAAAAGATCGCGGAAATGCAACAGGAGAATAGAAATAGTTTTAATAAGCGTCGTAAAACTGCGAGGAATTATGTAATCGGTGACTTAGTGGCGATTAAGAGGACTCAGCAAGGGCCGGGGGCAAAGTTATCGGCAAAGTATTACGGTCCGTATCGTGTAACGAGAGTGCTGCGAAATGAACGATATATTGTAGAGAGGGTGGGCGATCACGAAGGCCCGGGGGAAACCAGCACAGCAGCAGAGTACATGAAAGTTTGGGTCCACGACTCAGGCTCCGACCGAAGCGACGAAGAAAACGCGGAAAATGTCTGAGGCCAGCCATCGCTGCAGGACGGCCGAGTGTGGGTGACAGTGTGGGTGATGAAAGAATCGCGAAGATAAACACTGCCGAAAGGCAAGCGACCGCGAGAGCGAGAGTGAGAGAGAGTGAGAGAGAGTGAGAGCGTACGCGCGAGCGAGAGATGTGTAAAGGGCCGAAATCGGTGTGGCAATGAACGAGTGCGAGAACCGAAATATAAGAAAGCGAACGATAAAGGGATGAGTTCAGTGTGTTGGATGTGAATGTGTCATTGAGAGAAATTGTGACATTAAAAACTTGTGTGAGCACCGAAATTACGAGGGATAATTCTCTAAATTGTTATTACATAACCATATCCCTACAGTAGGGTGGTTAGGTTAGCAGGGGAATTCGTCCTAATCGGGCGAGCCGCAGGCCAGTTCCTCGGACTATAGGAGCCGCCGTCGAGGTCGCTACGGCTGGCTGTCGGGCATTCCTAATTGAAAGGAATCGCTGGCTAGGCAGCTGTGTAGGCAGGCCGCAGGTCGCTCCTTAGGAGCAGCCGACGAGGAAGTCGAACCAGGACAGGAAGTACTCTTGCGTTGGTGGTGTCCAGACGCCATTCGCACGGTGAGCGTGCTCGCGGGATATAGCCTCTTGGAACCTTACAACCTCCATTTGGTTTCCCGTCCGTGGCATTGCGAGAGCGAACCCGGTAGATCGGAGGAGATCTTCATCTACCCGGTTGTGCGCGTCGGTGAGATCGTAGGAAACGAATCTCATGGACCAGAAAGGAATTACAGTCCACTGGTTAGAGCGCTAAATAGCCAACCAGCTCTCCCCTCCAAACACACTAGACTGTCGCTGGAGCGCGAGATAAGCAGCTAACGCGCGCGTTAACATGTAAGCTGTCCGCAAAATATTCATACTTTGCTGTACAATTGTGTTACAGAAGGCCTCCACCAAGGTAAAGCAATAGGAGAAAGAAAAGAGGAGACCGGCCGGAAAAGCGAGCCGTGCTTTCCGCAATTTTTGTTTTCCGTTTTGTTTACTTTTACCTTATTCAACTTTCGTAATTCATCATATTTTCTAATAACAAATTTAATTTTTGTAAATGTTGTAACTGTTTCTGTACCTGTCTGTTCCCACATCCGGACCCACGTTAAAGTCCCTTAGTACTTTAACATTTGGTCCTTCGAGCCGGATTCGAGGTAGAAAAGACAGTAGAGAGTTACAAGTACGTTCACGCAAGTTGTTACTTACGGGACGAATTTCGAGTCGATTTTCAATCCTCGAACAACAAAATCACCATAGCATTGTCCAGAGAGGCTGGTCGTAGCGAGATCGAAATCGATTTCGATTACCTGACCTCCCGATTTGAAGCGATGTCACGGTCGATTACTAATTTAAAGAAACGCGGTCGAGCTCAGTACGATGAGATACTTCTCAAGTCGAAGCCCGACTCTGTATCCGAACAGTACAAGGAAGCTGTTGATCAGTATTTGGCTGTTCGGAGGAAACATCCACCTGCGAAGTGGGAATTAAGCAACTTCGTGATAAAGGGTGGACACGAAGCATGGGAGACGATGTTCATGGAGTTCCAGGCGTACGTTGCCGCGGAGTTGACCAATCTCGCCGAGGATCAGAAAACCTCGGTGTCGTCCGTCAGCCAGCACGATGTTGCCATTGAACTCCCAAAGCAACGTCTCCATATATTTGGCGGTGATCCTCGTAAATGGAACCATTTTGACGATCTGTTCACCGCTAGTGTAATAGTAAAGCCGAGGCTTTCAGATGTGCATCGACTGCAGTATCTGAACGCCTGTGTGGAAGATCAGGCACTGGCGGCGATCGCACTCCTGGAAATTACCGAGGGTAATTTCGAGGTAACGTGGCGAACCCCGAAAGAGCAATTCGGGCTGCCACGAATTGTGATCGCCAAACTAATTCATCAGTTGACCAAAATGAAGACGATTAAGAAGGATGACCTGACTAGCTTACATCAGGTCACCATTGCCTTCAAACAGGCTTTCGCTGCTTTTGAAAAACAGGGCACTTACCGTGAGCAGCGAGATTGGCTGCTGGCCCATGCGATCAAACGCAAGCTTGAAGGGTCTCTCAAATTAGAGTGGGAAATGTCCCAGAAGCTCTCCACAAAATTCCCTTCGTTTAACGAGTTAGTGGAATTTCTGGAGGTGCATGCTCGAGCCATCACCATGGTGAACGAAGGACAGAGCAAATCTGCGACAAATATCCCACGAAAATCCAAGGTGCGGAGTCACAACGCCGTGATGGAAAGTCATCAAGATTCAGGCGAGAATTGCAAGTTTCGCGAGCTCAAACACGAAATAGCACACTGTCGTGCTTTCCAGCGCTTGGCGCCTTACAACCGCTTGCAATAGGTAAAAGATAACAGGTGGTGCGTGAATTGCATCTCGTCCGGCCATGAAGCTGGGCGTTGTCCGTCCGGGCAGGTATGCTATAAATGCAAGGGTAAACACCATACCCTGTTGCATTTGGAGACGTCGGGACGCAAAATCGAAAGTCGAAAACCTACGACAGCGATTTCGAGAGAAAGACGTGATCAAAAGCGGCCTGCAGGCCCAGCGCGCCGGCCACACCAAGCCGAGCGTACGAAAAGCAACGCGCCGCCACCCGCTCCAACACCTCAGGCCGGTACGTCGCACTGTACCGCGACCGGTACCGACACGCCGTGGTCTGTGTTGCTCGCAACGGCGAAAGTGCGTGTGTATGGGGTCAACGGTGCGTCGCGTATCGTACGCGCACTGTTGGACCAAGCGTCAGAGTCATCTTTTTTCTCCGCGAATTTGACGAATGATCTCAAATTCAAGCGGAGAAAAACTCCAGCCACTGTAACTGGCTTCGGGGGCGGCACTACCCAAAAGAAAAAACATAGTGTCGAATTGCGTCTGGGAGCGGTGCGAGGTGACGAACCGACGATGCAGACGGGAGCGTATGTCGTGCATATGATCACGAATTACGCCTCGCCTTTGACAAGCGCGCACGAATACGACGCGCTGAGTCACCTGCCGCTCGCAGACCCAGACCCTATTATCGGTCAAGCGATTGTGGTGGTGATCGGAGCAGACTTGTACGCTCAAGTTATTCGACCTGGTTTTCGTCGAGTAAGCCGTACGGGTCCAATTGCCCAGGAAACCGCATTCGGCTGGATCGTATCCGGTCCGATAAATACAGCGGGCAAAATGGGCAAAACCGTAAGGACGTTACACTACAGCATCCTCGAAACGCTGGATACTGCGATTCGAAGGTTTTGGGAAGTCGAAGAAATCCCTTCGGCCTCGGTACGCACCCAGGCAGAAGAGGAGTGCGAAGCGTACTTCTGAAACACCGTCGCACGAGATGCGACAGGATGATTCGCTGTCCGATTACCTCTCGCCCACGCAAGACAGGATGCATTACTGGGAGATTCCTTCCGTATTGCTCTCTCCGCTCTCACGAGGCTGAGAAAAAAATTGGATGTTGACCAGATTCTCGTGCGAGAATACAGTGAGTTTCACGCGGAATATGAAGACCTGGGTCATATGACTCGACTCTAGACCATTGACACAACCAGGCTCTACACTCCGCATCGAGCGGTCATACGAGATGAAAGTGCAACGACTCGTTCGAGAGTCGTTTTCAATGCAATCAGACGAACTATGGGCGGTAGTTCACTGAACGATGTTCTCCACGTTAAAGACCCTTAGTACTTTAACAGCTAGTAAGCAAGCAGTAAGCTAGCAAGCGAGCAGTCAGCTATTGAGCAACCAGTAACCTAGTAAGCAAGCAGTAAGCTAGCAAGCAAGCAGTGAGCTAGTAAGCTAACACGGAGCCAGTAAGGAAGCATTACGCTAGTAAGAAAGCAATAAGCTAGTAAGCAACCAGTAAGCTAGAAAGGAAGCAGTAACCTAGTAAGCAAGCAGTGAGCTAGAAAGCAAGCAGGAAGCTAGTAAGGAAGCAGTATGCTAGAAAGCAAGCAGGAAGCTAGTAAGGAAGCAGATTGATAGTAAGCAAGCTGTAAGCTTGTATGCAACCAGTCAGCTAGAAAGCAAGCTGTAAGCTAGTATGCATGCAGTATGCTGGCAAGAGAGAAGTTAGCTAGTAAGCAAGTAGTACGCTAGTAACCATGCAGTGAGATAGTAAGCGAGCAGGAGGCTCATAAGGAAGCTGTTTGCTAGTAAGGAAGTCGTAGGCAAGGAGCCAAGCAGCAAGCTAGTCAGCAAGCAGCATGCTAGTGAGCTAGTAGTAAGCGAGTAGGAAACTAGTAAACAAGGAGTAAGCTAGTGAGCAAGCAGTAAGCTAGAAAGCAGGCAACAAGCTAGTAAGCAAGCAGTAAGCTAGTATGCAAGGTGCAAGCTTGTAAGCAGGCAGTAAGGTTTTAAGCAAGCAGTAAGCTAGTAAGCAAGTAATGTGCTAGTATGCAAGCTGTAAGATAGTAACAAAGCAGTAAGCTAGTAAGCAAGCAGTAAGCTAGAAAGCAAGTAGCAAGCTTGTATGCAAGCAGTAAGGTAGTAAGCATGCATCGAGCTAGTATGAAAGCAGTAAGTTAGTAACAAAGCACTAAGCTAGTAAGCAAGGAGTAAGCTAGTAAGCTAGCAGTAAGCTAGCAAGCAAGCAGTAAGCTATGAAGGAAGCAGTAAATTAGTAAGCGAATAGGCAGCCAGTAAGGATTCACTATGCTACTAACCAAGCAGTAAGCTGGTAAGATAGCAGTTATCTAGTAAGCAAGCAGTAAGCTCGTAAGCAAGGAGTAAGCTAGTAAGCAAGCAGTGAACTAGTAAGCAAGCAGTAATCTAGTAAGCCAGCAGCTGGCTAGTAAGTCAGCAGTATGTTAGGAAGAAAGCAGGGATGTAGTAACAAATCAGTTAGCTAATACGCAAGCAGGAAGCTAGTAAGGAAGCACTAAGCTAGAAAGCAAGCAGCAGGCTCGTAAGAATGGAGTTAGCAATTAAGCAAGCAGTGAGCTACCCTCAGGGGCTGCCAGCCTTTCAGCTGCAGTACGGGCTTAACGAACCCGGGGTACCCGAGTCATACACACACCGTAAGCCTCCTGTTGGTCGTCACAACGACCCATTCACAATTCCCTATTGGTTTTGTGAATGGTACGTGACGGCAGGAGGAACGGGGGTCTTGGCTTAACCGCCTGGGCCACGAGTATGGCGACTCTATAAAATCGCCCTCCAATCCTATGCTATGGTGCGCGGCGATGGGATGCATGGTTGGGGGAGAAGGCCCAATCCCAAGCGACCACCTCCGGGGAACCTGCCGAACCCCCGGAGTATATAGGCTTACCCGGGTAAGGCGGCTCTGCCCGGGCGGACCTTTTCTTCCGACCTGCTCGTGGGATTTTTATGGACACAGAAAATAAAATGGGGATGGGGCGGGTTTTGTCGGTTGGGGAGGACGGAGACGGGGTTGGGGTTAGGGTGGCGGCGCTCGCGCCCCACTCAGCGCCAGGTCCGGCTTCGTGGAGGGCGGAGGAGGACGACGAGACGGCGTCGGTCTCGTCCTTCTCCTCCAGCACGAGCCACATAGGCTCTAAGAGGAAGAGGACGGGGCAGGCCGTCGTCGAGGTGGGCGGGGCGATGAGCCCGTCGGTGAGGCTGAGTTGCCTCAGGGACGAGGTGACCGAGGAGATATCGGAGAGGATCTCCTCGTCCCTGAGGCGGGTGGAGAAAGTCGCCGCTGCCTGCGCCTTTAAGGGGCAGAAAAGCGGTGGCGCGGAGGCCCTGAAGGCCGCGGCGGAGGAAATGAGGGAGGCGGCGCGGGAGCTCAGAGGGCGGAACGCCCGTCTGCAGCTCCTGTAGGAGGAGGAGCGACAGGGGAGGAGGAGGGCAGAGGCGCTGTGGAACAGCGCGGCCCTCCCTCCCATCCTCCCTCCTCCTCCACCGCCGCGTCCCTCGGCGGAGGTAAATAAGCGGAGTGCGGCGGCAGTGGTGCGGGGCACCGCGGGCCCCTCCACCCGCACTCCGCCCGTGAAGAAGTCCCCGTCCTCCTCAGAAGATGATCTTCTGAGGAGGATTGGGGACATGATTGATGGCAAGCTGGCCGCCTTCCGGGAGGAGCTCCTCGCCGGAAGAGCGGTCAGCAGGAAGGCGGTGCCTCCCCGACCTGTTCCGGTACAGTCGGGGAAGGCAAAGAAGGGCGGAGTGAAGTCTCCGCCCAGCGTTGCGGCACCAGGGCCCCGGGTCGCGACCCCCAAGGGGGGTGGTGTACCCGTGGTCGCGGTGGTCGCGTCCTCCACAGCACCCTCCCAAGGGGGGGTGGCGTGGAGCGAGGTGGTGGGGCGGAAGGCGAAGCGGGCGGCGAGGAAGGCCTCGCAACCGCGGCCTCCGCCTCCGCCGCCGGCGGCCAAGGTAAAGGCCGCGAAGGTCGGGAAGGCACGACCAGGTCGTCCCCCAAAAACGGCAGCGGTGACGCTGACCGTTGCGCAGGGGGGCGACCTGACCCTCGCGGAGGCGATGCGGCTCGCCAGGGAGAATATCTCCCTGGAAGAGCTGGGCATCGCCTCCGTGAGGGCGAAGAGGGCCGTGACCGGGGGTCTCTTGCTGGAGATCCCCGGTGCAGAAGGCGGCGCGAAGGCGGATCGTCTCGCCCAGAGGCTCCGGGAGCAGCTGGGCGAGCGAGGTGTCCGGGTCGCCCGGCCCACGAAGCGCACGGAGATGCGCGTTTGTGGGCTGGACGACTCGGTCAGCGCACAGGATGTGTCCCGTGCCCTTGCGAGCGCGGGGGACTGCCCTGTGGAGGACCTGCGGATCGGAGAGATCCGCAGGTCGCCCTCCGGCCTCGGGTCGGTGTGGGCCTGGTGCCCCCTCTCCGCCGCCCGTAAGGTGGCGGAATCCGGGAGGGTGTTGGTGGGGTGGGTTTCGGCGCGAGTGGAAATCCTCGCGCCGCGCCCGCTCCAGTGTCACCGCTGCCTCGAATTGGGGCACGTGAGGCAGTGGTGCACTTCGCCGGTGGACCGCAGCGGTCAGTGTTACCGCTGCGGTGCCAAAGAGCACCGTGCGAGCCAGTGCTCGGCGGCCCCCCACTGCCCGCTGTGTGCGGACATGGGGAGGCCAGCCGATCACAGGGTGGGGAGCAAGAAGTGCTCCCCCCCCCTCCCGGAAGGAGAGGAAGAGGCGGGCTGCACCGGCTCCGGTGCCGAGGGCAGTGGCATCGTCCTCCATGGAGGTGGACGGTGCTACGGGGACGGACGGCCGGGAGGAGGCTGGCGCGGCCATTAATTAATGCCGCCCCGCCTCCTCCTCCAGGCCAACCTCAACCACTGCCGCGCGGCACAGGACTTGATGTCCCAAGTCCTCGCGGAGTGGGGGGTTGGCCTGGCGGTCGCCGCCGAGCCGTACCGCGTCCCTGATCACCCTCATTGGGTGGGCGACGCGGACGGCTTGGTGGCGACGGTATGGGGAGGGGGCGACGGGTCCCCACCGTTCTCCTTGTTGGAGCGCGGTCGAGGATTCGTCGCCGTGGACTGGGGGGGAGTCGCTGTGGTGGGGTGCTACATTTCGCCCCGTAGCGGTCACGCTGCGTTCGAGCTGTACTTGGCCGAGGTCGCGGCATGCGTGCAGCGCTACGCGGCCCGGCCGGTGCTGGTCCTGGGGGATTTTAATGCCAAGTCGGTGGCTTGGGGATCCCCCAGGACCTCCGTTCGCGTAGGGATCCTGGGCGATTGGGCGGCGGGGCTCGACCTCCGGGTATTGAACCGGGGGTCGGAGCACAAATGCGTGCGGCGATATGGGGGGTCCATCGTGGATGTTGGATTCGCGACCCCCAACGCCGTGCGCATGGTGTCGGGTTGGCACGTGGTCGCGGGGGCAGAGACACTCTCCGATCACCGGTACATCCGGATGGAGGTCTCTGCCGCCGCGAGTGCATCCCGACACAGCCGCCTGCGTGGCACCCCACCACGCCGCTGGGCGCTTCGGCGCCTGGACAAGGACGCCCTGATGGCAGCTGCCCTCGCTGCAACTTGGCCGCAGGGAGCGGCCGAGTTGCCGAGCATAGAGGAGGAGGTCGCCCGGCTCGGAGCATCGGTCGCGGGTATTTGCGACGCGGCGATGCCTCGGGTCGGGCGGGCTTCTCCTCGCCGGGCGGTGTACTGGTGGTCGGACGCGATCGCGGAGTTGCGAGTCGCGACTGTCCGCGCCCGACGCCAGTACACCCGCGCGCGCCGTCGTCAACGTACAGGCGACGGCGTGGCGCGAGCGAGGGCAGCTGATGACCTGTATGGAGCATACCGCGTGGCGCGGGTTGCTCTGCAGGTCGCCATCAAACGGGCCAAGACCCAGGCATGGAAGGAGCTCCTCCAGACCCTTGATGACGATCCATGGGGGCGCCCATATAAGGTGGTGCTGAATAAGCTCCGCCCGTGGGCGCCCCCCGTCACCGAGGGTCTTGACCCCCGGCTGCTGGAGGACGTGGTCAATACACTCTTCCCGATTGGGGAGAGGGGACCGCGTCCTCCGGCGGCGGCGGCTGTCCCAGTGGAGTGGACGGCCGAGCTGGGGGTCACGCAGGAGGAGCTGGCAGCGGCCATCAGACGGCTCGGGGTTCGTAACACGGCCCCGGGTCCGGATGGTGTGCCCGGCCGGGTTTGGGTCTTGACCCAGGGCGTTCTTGGGGCCGACCTCAGGCGGTTGTTCGACCGCTGCCTGAGGGACGGGCGATTCCCCCCCAGTTGGAAGGTGGCGAGGATGGTCCTCCTCCGGAAGGAGGGTCGGCCCGCGGAGTCTCCCTCCGCATACCGGCCCATTTGTCTCCTCGACGAGGTGGGCAAGCTCTTCGAGCGTGTGATTGCTGCCCGCCTCGTCGAGCACCTGTCGCGGGGTGATCCCGGTCTGGCCGACTGCCAGTTCGGTTTCCGGGGGGGCCGATCGACTATCGACGCGATAGGTCGTGTGAGGGCCCTCTCGGAGGCGGCCGTCTCCCGGGGAGGGGTGGCATTGGCAATATCCTTGGATATTGCCAATGCCTTTAACACCCTCCCCTGGGAAGAGATAAGGAGGGGGCTCGAATATCATCGAGTCCCCCCTTGTCACAGGGCGGTCGTCGGGGATTATCTCCGCGGCAGGTGGATCGAGTATCCGGGCCGGGATGGTGATATGCGGAGGGAGGTGTACTGCGGTGTTCCGCAGGGGTCGGTCCTCGGGCCACTCCTGTGGAACATCGCGTACGACTCGGTGTTGCGGGCCGGCCTCCGCGACGGCGTCAGCACGGTGTGTTATGCGGATGACACACTGGTGCTGGCCGTCGGGGCGCACTGGGGGAGGGCCATGCGTCGCGCGGAGGAGGGGTCGCAACGCGTCGTCGACCGGATCAGGGGGATGGGGATGACGGTGGCGGTCCATAAGACCGAGGTGATTGCGTTTCATTCACCTCGGCAGGATCCGCCACCCCCTCTGATTCGGGTGGGTGGGGCTGACATCGAGGTGAAGCCCCAGATCAGGTATCTGGGGCTGATCCTCGATAGCCACTGGCGTTTCGAGAAGCATTTCCGCTGCCTGGTCCCCCGGTTGGAAAGGATGGTTGCGGCTCTGGGCCGGATCCTGCCCAACCTGGGGGGCCCGGCGGGCCGAGTTCGTCGCCTCTATGTGGCAATGGTCCAGTCGGTGGCCCTATACGGGGCCCCCGTCTGGGCGGACGACCTGGCTGCCTCCCGGCGCAGCATGACTATGCTGCGTCGGGTGCAGAGGCGCATGGCGCTCAGGGTCGTCCGCGGGTATCGGACCATGTCACATGAGGCGGCGACGGTTCTAGCGGGGATGCCGCCCATGGACCTGCTCGCGCGGTCGCATGCGGTGATGTACCGGCACCGCGTCGACCGTCGCGCGGGGTCGGGGGCGGTCCAGGGCGGGCAGGAACCTGCTTGGGGCGATTTGAAGCGCCAGGCCCGGCAGTCCGTGTTGCTCGCGTGGCAGGAGCGGCTGGCTCTGCCAACCGCGGGGCACCGGACTGTCGGGGCTGTTCGGCCACTCCTGAAGGAGTGGCTGGACAGAGGCCATGGCAGCCTCACCTACCGGCTGGCACAGGTATTTTCCGGGCATGGCAGCTTCGGAAGATACCTGTGCCGGATAGGGAAGGAGCCGACGGCGCGTTGCTGCCACTGCGACGCTGTGCAGGACACGGCGGATCATACCCTGGAGGTATGCCCCGCGTGGGAGGGGGAGCGCCGTGTCCTGGTCGGCGTCGTCGGGCGGGATGTCTCGCTGCCGGGCGTGGTGCGCGCCATGCTCGACAGCGAGGAGAAGTGGAGGGCCGTGGCCTCCTTCTGCGAGAACGTAATGTTGCAGAAGGAGGCCGCGGGGAGGGAGCGCGAGCTTCAGCGGCGCGCTGAAGCTCGCGCTCGTGCGGTGGCCCGAGGTCGTCGCCCGGTCGCGAGGCTTCGCGGGCGGCCGCCTCGGCGTGGCGGATGACCTAGGCTGGGAGGGGGGTCCTGAGGGGACCCTCCTCCCGCCAGGTGGCGCCGGGTCGGACCGGTTGGGGGTAGGAGTGCCTCCCCCTACCGGTCCGACGCAAGGGGAGGCACCCTCGGCGGTCTGGTGCGGCCATGAACGCCCGGCCGCCGAGGGGTGGAAACGGGGTCGCGGGCGGTTGCGAGTTGGGGCTCGCAGCCGCCACTAAACGCAGCCCCGGGACGGATAGCGGCGGGATGAAGTGGCCCCGTCCCGCCGCTATGAGGCAGTGTGTCTACTGGGGGGACCGATTGTCCGCCCGGGGGATGGGCGCGAAAGCGTGGACACGGGGAGGATACCGGAAGAATGCTTCGAGCGATTCCCGGTATCCTCCCAAAGCGTGCCGAAGGGTCACCGTGGGGTTTTTAGTGGGTAGGTCCCGCGCCTGTCGTTGTACGGGCGCGGGGAATCCCACACACCCCTCCCACCTCTCCCCAAGGAGGTGGGAGGGAGTCTTTCAAAGATTTTCCCCACGACAAAAAAAAAAAAAAAAAAAAAAAAAAAGTTAGCTAGTAGGCAAGTAGCAAGCTGGTAAGCATGCAGTAAGTTAGTAAGCATGCAGTGAGCTAGTAAGCGAGGAGGATGCTAGTAAGGAAGCTGTATGCTAGTGAGCAAGCAGTGAGCTGGCATGAAAGAAATTAGCTTGTAAGCCAGCAGTAAGCTAGTACACAAGCAGTGAGCTAGTAAGCTAACACGAAGCTAGTAAGGAAGCAGTTCGGTAGTAAGCAAGCAGTATGCTAGAAAGCAAGTACTATGCTCGTAACAAAGCTGTATGTTAGTAGCAAAGCAATAAGTTTGTAACAAAGCAGTAAGCTAGTAAAGAAGGAGTAAGTTACTAACAAACCGGTGAGCTAGTAAGCTAGCAGCAAGCTATTAATCTAGCAGTAAGCTGGAAAGCAAGCAACAGGCTAGCAAGAAAGTAGTTAGCTATTGAGCAAGCAGTAAGCCAGTAAGCAAGCAGTAAGATAGTAAGCATGCAGTGAGGAAGGATGCAGTCTGCTAGTATGCAAGCAGTAAGCTACTAAGCTAGCTGTAAGTTGGTAAGAAAGCAGTTAGCTAGAAGGCAAGCTGTAAGCAAGTAAGCAAGCAGTAAGCTTGTAAGCACGTAGAGAGTTAGTTAGCGAGCATGAAGCTAATATGTGAACAAGCAAGCTAGTTAGCAAGCAGCTGGCTGGTAAGACAGCACCTAGCTAGTAAGAGAGCAGTGTGCCCAGTAAGGAATGAGTATGCTAGTAAGGAAGGAGCTGGTTAGCAAGCAGTCAGCTTGTAAACAAGAAACTGCCTACACAGAAAACAGTTAAATTGTAAGAAAGCAGTATGCTAGTAAGCAAGCAGTAAGTTAGTAAGCAAGCAGTGAGCTAGTAAGAGGCCAGTGTGCTAGTAAGCAAGCAGTATGCTAGTAAGCTGGCATAAAGCTAGTATGCTACCTGTAAGATAGTAAACAAGCTGTATAAATATAAACAAGCTAGTAAGCATGCAGTGAGCCAGTAAGCGAGCAGGATGCTAGTAAGGAAGCAGTATGGTAGTAAGCAACAAGTAAGCTAGTACACAAAAAGTAAACTAGTATGCAAGCAGCAGGCTAGTACGGAAGCAATTATCTAGTATGGAACCAGTGTGCTAGTAAGCAAGCACTAACATAGTAAGCAAGCAGTAAGCGAGTAAGCGAGGAAGAATCTAGTAAGCAAGCCATAGGCGCGTAAGCTAGCAGTAAGCTAGTCACGAAGCAGTGAGCTTGTAAGCGAGCAGTAAGCTAGTACGCGAGCCGGAAGCTAGTAAGGAAGCAGTGTGCTGGTAAGCAAGCAGTAACCCAGTAAGATGCCAGTAAGACAGTAAGCATGCAGTGAGCTAGTTTGCATGCAGAGAGCTAGCAAGCGAGGAGGAAGCCAGTAAGGAAACATTTTGATAGTGGGAATGCAGTATGCTAGCAAGCTAGCTGTAAGCTAGAAAGCGAGCAGCAGGTGGGTAAGGTGGCAGTAGGCGAGTCAGATAGCAGTGAACTAGTGAGCAAGCAGTATGCTAGTAAGCAAGCAGTAAGCTAGAAGCAAGCAGCAAGTTTGTAAGCGAGCAGTAAGATGCAAAGAAAGCATGTAGCTTGTAAGCAAGCAGTAAGGTTGTAAGGAAGCAGTAAGCAAGTTAGCAAGCAGTAAGCTTGTTAGCAACCAGTGAGCTAGTAAGCAAGCGATATGCAGGTAAGAAAGCTATTAGCTAATAAGCAAGCTGTAAGCTAGCATGCACGCAGTGAGCTAGAAAGCGAGCAGGGATCTGTTAAGGGATCGGCAAGCTAGTAAGCAAGCAGTAAGCGAGTAAGCTAGCAGTAAGCTAGTAAGCAAGCAGTAAGGTAGTAAGCAAGCAGTGAGCTAGTAAGGAAACAGAAAGGAAGTAAGGAAGTACCAAGCTAGAAGGCAAGCAGCAGGCTAGTAACCAAGCAGTAAGCGAGTAAGCTAGCACTAAGCTTGAAAGTATGCAGCAGGCTAGTAAGCAAGCAGCAAGCTAGTAAGCTAGCAGTAAGGTAGGTAGCAACCAGTAACCTAGTAAGCAAGCAGTAGGCTGGCATGGAAGAAATTAGCTTGTAAGCAAGCAGTAGGCTAGTATGCAAGCAGTGAGCTAGTAAGCGAGGAGCAAGCTAGTATGGAATCAGTATGCTAGTAAGCAAGCTGTAAGCTAGTATGCAAGCAGTAAGCTACTAAGCAAGCGGGATGCTACTAGGCAAGCAGTAAGCTTGAAGGCAGCCAGTAAGATAGTAAGCGAGCACGGAGCTCGTAAGGGAGCAGAATGCTAGTATGGAAGCGGTAATCTATTAAGAAAGCTGTTAGCTAGTAAGAAAGCAGTATGCTAGTAAGCAACCGGTGACCTAGAAAGCAAGCATCAAGCTACTAAGCAAGCAGTATGCTAGTAAGCGAGCAGGGTGCTAGTAAGGGAGCAGTAAGCTAGTAAGCCAGCAGCTGGCTAGTAAGAAAGCAGTAAGCTAGGAAGAAAGCAGAAATGTAGTTACAATGCAGTTAGGTAGTAAGCAAGCAGTATGCTGGTAAGCAAGCTTGGTGCTAGTAAGGGAGCAGAATGCTAGTAAGCAAACTGTACGATGGTAACAAAGCAGTTAGCCCGTAAGGTAGTAGTATGGTTGTAAGCATGCAGTAAGCTGGTAAGGAAGTAGTATGCTAGTAAGCAAGCACTGAGCTAGTAATCGAGCAGGGACCTGCAGAGGAAGCAGTATGCTAGTAAGCAAGCAGTAAGCTAGTAAGCAGGCATGAAGCTAGTAAGCAAGCAGGAATCTAGTATGGAAGTAGTATGCTAGGAAACAAGCAGTGACCTAGTAATCGAGCAGGGAGCTAGTAAGCAACCAGTAAGCTAGTAAGCAAGCAGTAAATTAGTAACAAAGCAGTATGCTAGTAAGCAAGCAGCTGGCTAGTAGAAATGCACTTAGTAAGGAAGCTGTAAGTTTGTAGCAAAGCAGTAAGCACGTGAGCAAGCAGGAAGCTAGAAAGGAAGCACTTAGCTAGAATGCAAGCAGGAGGCTAGTAAACATGCAGTAAGCGCGTAAACTAGCAGTAAGCTGGTAAGCACGCAGTATGCTGATAAGAAACCAGGTGGCTAGTAAGGAAGTAGTAAGCTAGTAAGCAAGTAGTAAGCTTGAAAACAAGCAGCATAGAAAGTAGGCGTGCATTAAGCTAGAAAGCAAGGAGCAGACAAGTAAGAAAGCAGTTACCTAGTAAGCAAGCAGCAAGGTAGTAAGGTAGCAGTAAGCTAGAAAGCAAGCAGCTGGCTAGTAGGCTAGCAGTAAGCGAGTAAGCTAGCATTAAGCTAGTAAGCAAGCAGTAAGCGAGTAAGAGAGCAGTTAGCTAGTAAGCAAGCGGTAAGCTACTTAGGTAGCAGTAAGCCAGTAACAAAGCAATAAGTTAGTAACGAAGCAGTAAGCTATTAAGCAAGCTGCAAGCTAGTAAGCAGGCTGTAAGCTGGTAAGCGAGCAGGAAGCTAGTAAGCAAGCAACAAGCTAGTAAGCGAGCAGTAAGCTAGTAAGTAAGCTGTAAGCTAGAAACCGAGCAGGGAACAAGTAAGGCAGCTGAATGCTAGCAAGCAGACAGTAAGCTAGAAAGCGAGCAGGGAACTAGTAAGGCAGCTGTGTGCTAGTAAGCAAGCAGTAAGCTTGTATGCAACCAGTAAGCTAGTAAGCAAGCCGATGCTAGTAAGGAAGCATTATGCTAGAAAGCAAGCAGCAGGCTAGTAAGCATGCAGTATGCGAGTAAGCTAGCAGTAAGCTAGTAAGCAAGCAGTAAGCTGGCAAGAAAGCAGTTAGCAAGTAAGAAAGCAGTATGCTAGTAAGCAAGCAGTGAGCTAGCTAGAAAGCAGTATGCTAGTAAGCATGCAGTAAGCGAGTAAGAAAGCAGTTAGTTAGAAAGCAAGCGGTAAGCTACTTAGCTAGCAGTAAGCCAGTAACAAAGCAATAAGTTTGTAACGAAGCAGTAAGCTATTTTTTTTTTTTTTTTTTTTTTTTTTGTCGTGGGGAAAATCTTCGAAAGACTCCCTCCCACCTCCTTGGGGAGAGGTGGGAGGGGTGTGTGGGATTCCCCGCGCCCGTACAACGACAGGCGCGGGACCTACCCACTAAAAACCCCACGGTGACCCTTCGGCACGCTTTGGGAGGATACCGGGAATCGCTCGAAGCATTCTTCCGGTATCCTCCCCGTGCCCGCGCTTTCGCGACCATCCCCCGGGGGGACAATCGGTCCCCCCAGTAGACACACTGCTTCATAGCGGCGGGACGCGGCCACTCCATCCCGCCGCTATCCGTCCCGGGGCCGCGTTTAGTGGCGGCTGCGAGCCCCAACTCGCAACCGCCCGCGACCCCGTTTCCACCCCTCGGCGGCCGGGCGTTCATGGCCGCAGCAGACCGCCGAGGGTGCCTCCCCTTGCGTCGGACCGGTAGGGGGAGGCACTCCTACCCCCAACCGGTCCGACCAGGCGCCGCCTGGCGGGAGGAGGGTCCCCTCAGGACCCCCCTCCCAGCCTAGGTCATCCGCCACGCCGAGGCGGCCGTCCGCGACGCCTCGCGACCGGGCGACGACCTCGGGCCACCGCACGAGCGCGAGCTTCAGCGGCGCGCTGAAGCTCGCGCTCCCTCCCCGCGGCCTCCTTCTGCAACATTACGTTCTCGCAGAAGGAGGCCACGGCCCTCCACTTCTCCTCGCTGCCGAGCATGGCGCGCACCACGCCCGGCAGCGAGACATCCCGCCCGACGACGCCGACCAGGACACGGCGCTCCCCCTCCCACGCGGGGCATACCTCCAGGGTATGATCCGCCGTGTCCTGCTCAGCGTCGCAGTGGCAGCAACGCGCCGCCGGCTCCTTCCCTATCCGGCACAGGTATCTTCCGAAGCTGCCATGCCCGGAAAATACCTGTGCCATCCGGTAGGTGAGGCTGCCATGGCCTCTGTCCAGCCGCTCCTTCAGGAGTGGCCGAACCGCCCCGACAGTCCGGTGCCCCGCGGTTGGCAGAGCCAGCCGCTCCTGCCACGCGAGCAACACGGACTGCCGGGCCTGGCGCTTCAAATCGCCCCAAGCAGGTTCCTGCCCGCCCGGGACCGCCCCCACCCCCGCGCGACGGTCGACGCGGTGCCGTTACATCACCGCGTGCGACCGCGCGAGCAGGTCCATGGGCGGCATCCCCGCTAGAACCGTCGCCGCCTCATGTGACATGGTCCGATACCCGCGGACGACCCTGAGCGCCATGCGCCTCTGCACCCGACGCAGCATAGTCATGCTGCGCCGGGAGGCAGCCAGGTCGTCCGCCCAGACGGGGGCCCCGTATAGGGCCACCGACTGGACCATTGCCACATAGAGGCGACGAACTCGGCCCGCCGGGCCCCCCAGGTTGGGCAGGATCCGGCCCAGAGCCGCAACCATCCTTTCCAACCGGGGGACCAGGCAGCCGAAATGCTCCTCGAAACGCCAGTGGCTATCGAGGATCAGCCCCAGATACCTGATCTGGGGCTTCACCTCGATGTCAGCCCCACCCACCCGGATCAGAGGGGGTGGCGGATCCTGCCGAGGTGAATGAAACGCATTCACCTCGGTCTTATGGACCGCCACCGTCATCCCCATCCCCCTGATCCGGTCGACGACGCGTTGCGACCCCTCCTCCGCGCGACGCATGGCCCTCCCCCAGTGCGCCCCGACGGCCAGCACCAGTGTGTCATCCGCATAACACACCGTGCTGACGCCGTCGGGGAGGCCGGCCCGCAACACCGAGTCGTACGCGATGCTCCACAGGAGTGGCCCGAGGACCGACCCCTGCGGAACACCGCAGTACACCTCCCTCCGCATATCACCATCCCGGCCCGGATACTCGATCCACCTGCCGCGGAGATAATCCCCGACGACCGCCCTGAGACAAGGGGGGACTCGATGATATTCGAGTCCCCTCCTTATCTCTTCCCAGGGGAGGGTGTTAAAGGCATTGGCAATATCCAAGGATATTGCCAATGCCACCCCTCCCCGGGAGACGGCCGCCCCCGAGAGGGCCCTCACACGACCTATCGCGTCGATAGTCGATCGGCCCCCCCGGAAACCGAACTGGCAGTCGGCCAGACCGGGGTCACCCCGCGACAGGTGCTCGACGAGGCGGGCAGCAATCACACGCTCGAAGAGCTTGCCCACCTCGTCGAGGAGACAAATGGGCCGGTATGCGGAGGGAGACTCCGCGGGCCGACCCTCCTTCCGGAGGAGGACCATCCTCGCCACCTTCCAACTGGGGGGGAATCGCCCGTCCCTCAGGCAGCGGTCGAACAACCGCCTGAGGTCGGCCCCAAGGACGCCCTGGGTCAAGACCCAAACCCGGCCGGGCACACCATCCGGACCCGGGGCCGTGTTACGAACCCCGAGCCGTCTGATGGCCGCTGCCAGCTCCTCCTGCGTGACCCCCAGCTCGGCCGTCCACTCCACTGGGACAGCCGCCGCCGCCGGAGGACGCGGTCCCCTCTCCCCAATTGGGAAGAGTGTATTGACCACGTCCTCCAGCAGCCGGGGGTCAAGACCCTCGGTGACGGGGGGCGCCCACGGGCGGAGCTTATTCAGCACCACCTTATATGGGCGCCCCCATGGATCGTCATCAAGGGTCTGGAGGAGCTCCTTCCATGACCGGGTCTTGGCCCGTTTGATGGCGACCTGCAGAGCAACCCGCGCCACGCGGTATGCTCCATACAGGTCATCAGCTGCCCTCGCTCGCGCCACGCCGTCGCCTGTACGTTGACGACGGCGCGCGCGGGTGTACTGGCGTCGGGCGCGGACAGTCGCGACTCGCAACTCCGCGATCGCGTCCGACCACCAGTACACCGCCCGGCGAGGAGAAGCCCGCCCAACCCGAGGCATCGCCGCGTCGCAAATACCCGCGACCAATGCTCCGAGCCGAGCGACCTCCTCCTCTATGCTCGGCAACTCGGCCGCTCCCTGCGGCCAAGTTGCAGCGAGGGCAGCTGCCATCAGGGCGTCCTTGTCCAGGCGCCGAAGCGCCCAGCGGCGTGGTGGGGTGCCACGCAGGCGGCCGTGTCGGGATGCACTCGCGGCGGCAGTGACCTCCATCCGGATGTACCGGTGATCGGAGAGTGTCTCTGCCCCCGCGACCACGTGCCAACCCGACACCATGCGCACGGCGTTAGGGGTCGCGAATCCAACATCCACGATGGACCCCCCATATCGCCGCACGCATGTGTGCTCCGACCCCCGGTTCAATACCCGGAGGTCGAGCCCCGCCGCCCAATCGCCCAGGATCCCGCCGCGAACGGAGGTCCTGGGGGATCCCCAAGCCACCGACTTGGCATTAAAATCCCCCAGGACCAGCACCGGCCGGGCCGCGCAGCGCTGCACGCATGCCGCGACCTCGGCCAAGTACAGCTCGAACGCAGCGTGACCGCTACGGGGCGAAATGTAGCACCCCACCACAGCGACTCCCCCCCAGTCCACGGCGACGAATCCCCGACCGCGCTCCAACAAGGAGAACGGTGGGGACCCGTCGCCCCCTCCCCATACCGTCGCCACCAAGCCGTCCGCGTCGCCCACCCAATGAGGGTGATCAGGGACGCGGTACGGCTCGGCGGCGACCGCCAGGCCAACCCCCCACTCCGCGAGGACTTGGGACATCAAGTCCTGTGCCGCGCGGCAGTGGTTGAGGTTGGCCTGGAGGAGGAGGCGGGGCGGCATTAATTAATGGCCGCGCCAGCCTCCTCCCGGCCGTCCGTCCCCGTAGCACCGTCCACCTCCATGGAGGACGATGCTACCGCCCTCGGCACCGGAGCCGGTGCAGCCCGCCTCTTCCTCTCCTTCCGGGAGGGGGGGGAGCACTTCTTGCTCCCCACCCTGTGATCGGCTGGCCTCCCCATGTCCGCACACAGCGGGCAGTGGGGGGCCGCCGAGCACTGGCTCGCACGGTGCTCTTTGGCACCGCAGCGGTAACACTGACCGCTGCGGTCCACCGGCGAGGTGCACCACTGCCTCACGTGCCCCAATTCGAGGCAGCGGTGACACTGGAGCGGGCGCGGCGCGAGGATTTCCACTCGCGCCGAAACCCACCCCACCAACACCCTCCCGGATTCCGCCACCTTACGGGCGGCGGAGAGGGGGCACCGGGCCCACACCGTCCCGAGGCCGGAGGGCGACCTGCGGATCTCTCCGATACGCAGGTCCTCCACAGGACAGTCCCCCGCCCTCGCAAGGGCACGGGACACATCCTGTGCGCTGACCGAGTCGTCCAGCCCACAAACGCGCATCTCCGTGCGCTTCGTGGGCCGGGCGACCCGGACACCTCGCTCGCCCAGCTGCTCCCGGAGCCTCTGGGCGAGACGATCCGCCTTCGCGCCGCCTTCTGCACCGGGGATCTCCAGCAAGAGACCCCCGGTCACGGCCCTCTTCGCCCTCACGGAGGCGATGCCCAGCTCTTCGAGGGAGATATTCTCCCTGGCGAGCCGCATCGCCTCCGCGAGGGTCAGGTCACCCCCCTGCGCAACGGTCAGCGTCACCGCTGCCGTTTTTGGGGGACGACCTGGTCGTGCCTTCCCGACCTTCGCGGCCTTTACCTTGGCCGCCGGCGGCGGAGGCGGAGGCTGCGGTTGCGAGGCCTTCCTCGCCGCCCGCTTCGCCTTCCGCCCCACCACCTCACTCCACGCCACCCCCCCTTGGGAGGGTGCTGTGGAGGACGCGACCACCGCGACCACGGGTACACCACCCCCCTTGGGGGTCGCGACCCGGGGCCCTGGTGCCGCAACGCTGGGCGGAGCCTTCACTCCGCCCTTCTTTGCCTTCCCCGACTGTACCGGAACAGGTCGGGGAGGCACCGCCTTCCTGCTGACCGCTCTTCCGGCGAGGAGCTCCTCCCGGAAGGCGGCCAGCTTGCCATCAATCATGTCCCCAATCCTCCTCAGAAGATCGTCTTCTGAGGAGGACGGGGACTTCTTCACGGGCGGAGTGCGGGTGGAGGGGCCCGCGGTGCCCCGCACCACTGCCGCCGCACTCCGCTTATTTACCTCCGCCGAGGGACGCGGCGGTGGAGGAGGAGGGAGGATGGGAGGGAGGGCCGCGCTGTTCCACAGCGCCTCTGCCCTCCTCCTCCCCTGTCGCTCCTCCTCCAACAGGAGCTGCAGACGGGCGTTCCGCCCTCTGAGCTCCCGCGCCGCCTCCCTCATTTCCTCCGCCGCGGCCTTCAGGGCCTCCGCGCCACCGCTTTTCTGCCCCTTAAAGGCGCAGGCAGCGGCGACTTTCTCCACCCGCCTCAGGGACGAGGAGATCCTCTCCGATATCTCCTCGGTCACCTCGTCCCTCAGGCAACTCAGCCTCACCGACGGGCTCATCGCCCCGCCCACCTCGACGACGGCCTGCCCCGTCCTCTTCCTCTTAGAGCCTATGTGGCTCGTGCTGGAGGAGAAGGACGAGACCGACGCCGTCTCGTCGTCCTCCTCCACCCTCCACGAAGCCGGACCTGGCGCTGAGTGGGGCGCGAGCGCCGCCACCCTAACCCCAACCCCGTCTCCGTCCTCCCGAACCGACAAAACCCGCCCCATCCCCATTTTATTTTCTGTGTCCATAATAGTCCCACGAGATGGTCGGAAATAAAGGTCCACCCGGGCAGAGCCGCCTTACCCGGGTAAGCCTAATACTCCGGGGGTTCGGCAGGTTCCCCGGAGGTGGTCGCTTGGGATTGGGCCTTCTCCCCCAACCATGCATCCCATCGCCGCGCACCATAGCTTAGGATTGGAGGGCGATTTTATAGAGTCGCCATACTCGTGGCCCAGGCGGTTAAGCCAAGACCCCCGTTCCTCCTGCCGTCACGTACCATTCACAAAACCAATAGGGAATTGTGAATGGGTCGTTGTGACGACCAACAGGAGGCTTACGGTGTGCGTATGACTCGGGTACCCCGGGTTCGTTAAGCCCGTACTGCAGCTGAAAGGCTGACAGCCCCTGAGGGGAGCAGTAAGCTATTAAGCAAGCTGCAAGCTAGTAAGCAGGCTGTAAGCTAGTAAGCAAGCAGTAAGCTGGCAAGAAAGCAGTTAGCAAGTAAGAAAGCAGTATGCTAGTAAGCAAGCAGTTAGCTAGCTAGAGAGCAGTATGCTAGTAAGCATGCAGTAAGCTAGAAAGCAAGCGGCAAGCTAGTAAGCGAGCAGTAAACTAGTAAGCATGCAGTAAGCTAGTAAGCGAGCAGGGAGCTAGTAAGGCAGCTGAATGCCAGTAAGCATGCAGTAAGCTAGTAAGCAACATGTAAGCTAGTAAGGAAGCAGTAAGCTAGTAAGTATCCAATATGCTAGCAAGCATGGAGTAATCGAGTAAGCTAGCAGACAGATTGTAAACAACAAGTTAGCTAGCAAGGCAGCAGCTGGCTAGTAAGAAAGCAGTATGTTGGGAAGAAAGCAGGAATGTAGTAAGAAAGCTGTAAGCTAGTAAGCAAGCAATAAACTAGTAAGCAACCAGTAAGCTTGTAAGCAAGTACTATGCTAGTAAGCAGACAACAAGCTGGTAAGCTAGTAGGCAAGCAGCAAGCTAGTAAGCAAGCAGGAAGCTAGTAAGGAAGCAGTATGTTTGAAAGCAAGCATCGGCCTAGTAAGCAAGCTGGTAAGCCAGCATTAAGCTAGAAAGCAAGCAGCAAGCTAGTAAGCAAGCAGTGAGCTAGTAAGCGAGGGGAAAGCTAGTAAGCAAGCAGTAATCTAGTAAGGAAGCAGTGAGCTGGTAGGCAGGCAGGAATCTAGTAAGCAACCTGTAAGGTAGTAAGGAAGCTTTCGGCTAGAAAGAGAGCATGAAGTTAGTAAGAAAGCAGTATGCTAGGAAGGAAGCAGGAATGTAAGATGGAAGCAGTTAGGTAGCAAGCAAGCAGCAAGATAGTAAGCATGTGGTAATCTTGCAAGCATGCAGCCGGTTAGTCAGAAAGCAGTTGGCTAGAAAGCAAGAATTAAACCTGTAAGTAAGCAGTAAGCTAGTACGAAAGCAGTAAGCTAGTAAGCGAGCAAGAAGCTAGTAAGGAAGTAGTAAGCGGGTAAGCTAGCAGTAGGCTGGTAAGCAAGCAGTAAGCTAGTAAGCAAGCAGTATGTTAGTAACAAAGCAGGAGGCTAGTAAGCATGCATTAAGCGCGTAAACTAGCAGTAAGCTGGTAAGCACGCAGTATGCTGGTAAGAAAGCAGGTGGCTTGTAAGGAAGTAGTAAGCTAGTAAGCATGTAGTAAGCTTGTAAACGAGCAGCATAGCAAGTAAGCGTGCAGTAAGCTAGAAAGCAAGGAGCAGACTAGTAAGAAAACAGGTAGCTAGTCAGCAAGCGGTGAGCTACTTAGCTAGCAGTAAGCCAGTAACAAAGCAATAAGTTAGTAACGAAGCAGTAAGCTACTAAGCAAGCTGCAAGCTAGTAAGCAGGCTGTAAGCTAGTGAGCGAGCAGCAAGCTAGAAACCGGGCAGGGAACAAATAAGGCAGCTGAATGCTAGTAAGCAAGCAGTAAGCTAGTTTGGAAGCAGTAAACTGGTAAGCAAGCGGTAATATAGTGAGCAAGCAGTTAGCCTGTAAGCTGCCAAGAAGCTAGTCAGGAAGCAGTAATCTAGTGAGAAAGCAGTATGCTAGTAAGGAAGCAGTATGCTAGAAAGCAAGCAGCAAGCTAGTAAGAAAGCAGTAAGCTAGAAAGAAAGCAGCAGGCTTATAAGAAAGCAGTAAGCTAGAAAGAAAGCAGCAGGCTTGTAAGAAAGCAGGTAGCTAGTAAGAAAGCAGTAGGCTAGTGAGCAAGCACGAAGCTGGTATGTAAGCAGCAAGCTAGTAAGCATGCAGTGAGCCAGTAAGCGAGCAGCCAGATAGTAAGGAAGCAGTAAGCTAGTAGGCAAGCAGTGAGCTAGTATGCGAGCGGGGAGCTAGCAAGCAAGCATTATGCTAGTGTTTAAATATCGCGTGAGTCCGAGACGTAGATACTCGGCCGCGATGCCCGTATCTATATTGAATTCGCGTAATTCTGGATGGTTGTGCTGACGTGGAAATTTTCCATCGTTCAGATTCGTATACCGCGGCCATTTACGTGTTTTTTCAAGTTAGCTTCACGGGAATTCTCGAGTTTTGAGAGAAATTCTAGGAATTGTGTTGCTATCGACGAGAAAGAGAGAGAAACGAGATCTATCGAAAAAAGATCGATAGACGAAACGCGGCAGCGCCTCGCCGTGGTCACGCAGCGAGGAGCTGCCCGGAGCCCAGCGGCGCGATGCGTCGCTAACCAGTTCTGCGCCTGCGCGACGGAGCCAGCCGGGGCCGTGGCTGCTTGCAGATCATCTCGGTTCAGTACTGAGCCGTCGGTGATCCAGAGTATACATATTTACGATCTCGCTCCTTTTTTCAATCAAAGCTCAGAAGAGTGTAAGCTAAGCTCGCTCTTAGTATACAAAGCAAGTGTACAGCGATAACAATTTATTGGAAAATCTCGTCATCGTGACTTGAGATTTTCCCAGAGATAAGACAATCTGCCTGACGTTGTAGCGATCGCACGGCACGCCGGGTGTGAAGCGATTGTAGACGCAGGATTGCGATTGAACGTTGCCGGTCGTGGATGCGTCTGCGACGTTGGAGACTCGGTGTGGATCGCCTTGAGTCTTCTTCCAATTATCCGGTTAGAGCTACTGGAAGGCTGATACTGACATACTAGTATCGCCTGGTGGTAGTTCAACGTTTGTAGAAGTCGTACGAAACCCACTGGAACCACCCGTCCTGTATACCGGAGAGAGTACACCGACCGGAGGAGTGGAAAGTTTCAACGACCAGTCTGGAGCTATACGGCGTAGGAGCAACCGGAAGTTAGATATTCAGGAAGGATATCACCTCGTGGTGCTCTCCGTGCATCGGGCTCCTGAGAACCCGTTCCAATATACCGTCGTGATGGGACAATAGGAAGAGCCTAAGCGTACGGTGGAGCAAAGGGTTCGAAGAGCCTTCCTCCCACCTCTACACCTACTACCAGCTGTGAGTCGACCACACTGGGCTGTAAAAGTAGGGTGGTTAGGTTAGCAGGGGAATTCGCCCTAATCGGGAGAGCCGCAGGCCAGTTCCTCGGACTATAGAAGCCGCCGTCGAGGTCGCTACGGCTGGCTGTCGGACATTCCTAATTGAAAGGAATCGCTGGCTAGGCAGCTGCGTAGGCAGGCCGCAGGTCGCTCCTGAGGAGCAGCCGACGAGGAAGTCGAACCAGGACAGGAAGTCCTCTTGCGTTGGTGGAGTCCAGACGCCATTCGCACGGTGAGCGTGCTTGCGGGATATAGCTTCTTGGAGACTTACAACCTCCGTTTGGTTTCCCGTCCGTGGCATTGCGAGAGCGAACCCGGTAGATCGGAGGAAAACTTCATCTACCCGGTTGTGCGCGTCGGTGAGATCATAGGAAACGAATCTCATCGACCAGAAAGAAATTACAGTCCACTGGCTAGAGCGCTAAATAGCCAGCCAGTTCTCCCCTCCAAACACACCAGACTGTTGCTGGAGCGCGAGATAAGCAGCTGACGCGCGCGCTAACGTGTATGCTGTCCGCAAAATATTCATACTTTGCTGTACAATTGTGTTACAGAAGGCCTCCACCAAGGTAAAGCAATAGGAGAAAGAAAATAGGAGACCGGCCGGAAAAGCGAGCCGTGCTTTCCACAATTTTTGTTTTCAGTTTTGTTTATTTTTACCTTATTCAACTTTTGTAATTCATCATATTTTCTAATAACAAATTTAATTTTTGTAAAAGTTGTAACTGTTTCTCTACCTGTCTGTTCCCTCATCCGGACCCACGCTAAAGTCCCTTAGTACTTTAACATTTGGTCCTTTGAGCCGGATTCGAGGTAGAAAAGACAGTAGAGAGTTACAAGTACGTTCACGTAAGTTGCTACTTACGGAACGAATTTCGAGACGATTTTCAATCCTCGAACAACAAAATCACCATAGCATTGTCCAGAGAGGCTGGTCGTAGCGAGATCGAAATCAATTTCGATGACCTGACCTCCCGATTTGAAGCGATGTCACGGTCGATTGCTATTTTAAAGAAACCCGGTCGAGCTCAGTACGATGAGATACTTCTCAAGTCGAAGCTCGACTCTGTATCCGAACAGTACAAGGAAGCTGTTGATCAGTATTTGACTGTTCGGAGGGAACATCCACCTGCGAAGTGGGAATTAAGCAACTTCGTGATAAAGGGTGGACTCGAAGTATGGGAGACGATGTTCATGGAGTTCCAGGCGTACGTTGCCGCGGAGCTGACCAAACTCGCCGAGGATCAGAAAACCTCGGTGTCGTCCGTCAGCCAGCACGATGTTGCCATTGAACTCCCAAAGCAACGTCTCCATATATTTGGCGGGGATCCTCGTAAATGGAACCATTTTGAGGATCTGTTCACCGCTAGTGTAATAGAAAACCCGAGGCTTTCAAATGTGCATCTACTGCAGTATCTGAACGCCTGTGTGGAAGATCAGGCACTGGCGGCGATCACACACCTGGAAATTACCGAGGGTAATTTCGAGGTAGCGTGGCGAACCCTGAAAGAGCAATTCGGGCTGCCTCGTATTGTGATCGCCAAACTAATTGATCAGTTGACCAAAACGAAGACGATTAAGAAGGATGACCTGACTAGCTTACAACAGGTCACCATTGCCTTCAAACAGGCTTTCGCTGCTTTTGAAAGACAGGGCACTTACCGAGAGCAGCGAGATTGGCTGCTGGCCCATGCGATCAAAAGCAAGCTTGAAGGGTCTCTCAAATTAGAGTGGGAAATGTCCCAGAAGCTCTCCACAAAATTCCCTTCGTTTAACGAGTTAGTGGAATTTCTGGAGGTGCATGCTCGAGCCATCACCATGGTGAACGAAGGACAGAGCAAATCTGCGACAAATATCCCACGAAAATCCAAGGTGCGGAGTCACAACGCCGTGATGGAAAGTCATCAAGATTCAGGCAAGAATTGCAAGTTTTGCGAGCACAAGCACGGAATAGCACACTGTCGTGCTTTCCAGCACTTGGCGCCTTACCACCGCTTGCAATATGTAAAAGATAACAGGTGATGCGTGAATTGCATCTCGTCCGGCCATGAGGCTGGGCGTTGTCCGTCCGGGCAGGTATGCTATAAATGCAAGGGTAAACACCATACCCTGTTGCATTTGGAGACGTCGGGACGCGAAATCGAAAGTCGAAAACCGACGACAGCGATTTCGAGAGAAAGACGTGATCAAAAGCGGCCTGC
Organism: Colletes latitarsis; assembly: GCF_051014445.1. Classification (NCBI taxonomy): domain Eukaryota; kingdom Metazoa; phylum Arthropoda; class Insecta; order Hymenoptera; family Colletidae; genus Colletes; species Colletes latitarsis. The sequence continues at coordinate 7,910,491 of NC_135145.1, read as the reverse complement.
AGGCCCAGCGCGCCGGCCATACCAAGCCGAGCGTACGAAAAACAACGCGCCGCCACCCGCTGCAACACCTCAGGCCGGTATGTCGCACTGTACCGCGACCGGTACCGACACGCCGAGGTCTGTGCTGCTCGCAACGGCGAAAGTGCGTGTGTATGGGGTCAACGGTGCGTCGCGTATCGTACGCGCACTGTTGGACCAAGGGTCAGAGTCATCTTTTGTCTCCGCGAATTTGACGAATGATCTCAAATTCAAGCGGAGAAAAACTCCAGCCACTGTAACTGGCTTGGGAGGCGGCACTACCCAAAAGATAAAACATAGTGTCGAATTGCGTCTGGGAGTGGTGCGAGGTGACGAACCGACGATGCAGACGAGAGTGAATGTCGTGCATATGATCACGAATTACGCCTCGCCGTTGACAAGCGCGCACGAATACGACGCGCTGGGTCACCTGCCGCTCGCAGACCCCGAACCTTCTATCGGTCAAGCGATTGAGGTGCTGATCGGAGCAGACTTGTACGCTCAAGTTATTCGACCAGGTTATCGTCGAGTAAGCCGTACGGGTCCAATTGACTAGGAAACCGCATTGGGCTGGATCGTGTCCGGTCCGATAAATACAGCGGGCAAAATGGGCAAAACCGTAAGGACGTTGCACCGCAGCATCCTCGAATCGCTGGATACAGCGATTCGAAGGTTTTGGGAAGTCGAAGAAATCTCTTCGGCCTCGATACGCACCCAGGCAGACGAGGAGTGCGAAGCGTACTTCCGAAACACCGTCGCACGAGATGCGACAGGACGATTCGTTGTCCGATTACCTATCGCCCACCCAAGACCGGATGCAGTACTGGGAGATTCCTTCCGTATAGCTCTCTCCGCCCTCACGAGGCTGACAAAGAAATTGGATGTTGACCAGAATCTCGTGTGAGAATACAGTGATTTTCTCGCGGAATATGAAGACCTGGGTCATATGACTCGAATCGAGACCATTGACACAACCAGGCTCTACATTCCGCATCGAGCGGCCATACGAGATGAAAGTGCAACGATTCGTTTGAGAGTCGTTTTCAATGCAACCAGCCGAACTATGAGCGGTAGTTCACTGAACGATTTTCTCCACGTTAAAGTCCCTTAGTACTTTAACAGCTAATAAGCAAGCAGTAAGCTAGCAAGCGAGCAGTAAGCTAGTAAGCAAGCAGTAAGCTAGACAGCAAGCAGTATGATAGTTAGCAAGCAGTAGGCTAGAAAACAAGCAGCAGTCAATTAAGAAAGAGTTTGCTACTGAGCAACCAGTAAGCTAGTAAGCAAGCAGTAAGCTAGTAAACAAGCAGTGAGCTAGTAAGGTAACAGGGAGCCAGTAAGGCAGCATTATGCTAGTAAGCAAGCAGTAAGCTAGTAAACAAGCAGTGAGCTAGTAAGGTAACAGGGAGCCAGTAAGGCAGCATTATGCTAGTAAGCAAGCAGTAAGCTAGTAAGCAACTAGTAAGCTAGTAAGCAAGCAGTAAATTGGTAGGAAAGCAGTTAGTTAGAAAGCAAGTAGTAAGCTAGTAAGCATGCAGTGAGCTAGTAAGCAAGCAGTGAGACAGTAAGCGAGCAGGAAGCTAGTATGGAAGCAGTATGCTAGTAAGCAAGCAGTAAGCAAGTAGGCAACAAGTAAGCCAGGAAGCAAGCAGCACGCTAGAAAAAAAGCAAGTAGCTAGTAAGAAAGCAGTATGCTAGTAAGCTAGAAGTAAGCTAGAAAGCAAGCATTAAGCTAGCAAGCAGCCAGTAAGCGGTTACGCTAGCAGTAAGCTAGTAAGCAAGCAGTAATCTAGTAAGCAAGCAGTGCGCTAGAAAACAAGCAAGAAGCTAGTAAGGAAGCAGTACGCTAGAAAGCAAGGAGTTAGCTAGCAGGCAAGCAGTAAGCTAGTTCGCATGCAGTGAGCCAGTAAGCGAGGTGGAAGATAGTAAGGAAGCAGTTTGATAGTAAGCAAGCCGTAAGCTTGTATGCAACCAGTCAGCTAGTAAGAAAGCAGTTAGCAAGTAAGCAAGCAGGGGGCCGATCGACTATCGACGCGATAGGTCGTGTGAGGGCCCTCTCGGAGGCGGCCGTCTCCCGGGGAGGGGTGGCATTGGCAATATCCTTGGATATTGCCAATGCCTTTAACACCCTCCCCTGGGAAGAGATAAGGAGGGGACTCGAATATCATCGAGTCCCCCCTTGTCTCAGGGCGGTCGTCGGGGATTATCTCCGCGGCAGGTGGATCGAGTATCCGGGCCGGGATGGTGATATGCGGAGGGAGGTGTACTGCGGTGTTCCGCAGGGGTCGGTCCTCGGGCCACTCCTGTGGAACATCGCGTACGACTCGGTGTTGCGGGCCGGCCTCCCCGACGGCGTCAGCGCGGTGTGTTATGCGGATGACACACTGGTGCTGGCCGTCGGGGCGCACTGGGGGAGGGCCATGCGTCGCGCGGAGGAGGGGTCGCAACGCGTCGTCGACCGGATCAGGGGGATGGGGATGACGGTGGCGGTCCATAAGACCGAGGTGATTGCGTTTCATTCACCTCGGCAGGATCCGCCACCCCCTCTGATTCGGGTGGGTGGGGCTGACATCGAGGTGAAGCCCCAGATCAGGTATCTGGGGCTGATCCTCGATAGCCACTGGCGTTTCGAGAAGCATTTCCGCTGCCTGGTCCCCCGGTTGGAAAGGATGGTTGCGGCTTTGGGCCGGATCCTGCCCAACCTGGGGGGCCCGGCGGGCCGAGTTCGTCGCCTCTATGTGGCAATGGTCCAGTCGGTGGCCCTATACGGGGCCCCCGTCTGGGCGGACGACCTGGCTGCCTCCCGGCGCAGCATGACTATGCTGCGTCGGGTGCAGAGGCGCATGGCGCTCAGGGTCGTCCGCGGGTATCGGACCATGTCACATGAGGCGGCGACGGTTCTAGCGGGGATGCCGCCCATGGACCTGCTCGCGCGGTCGCACGCGGTGATGTACCGGCACCGCGTCGACCGTCGCGCGGGGGTGGGGGCGGTCCCGGGCGGGCAGGAACCTGCTTGGGGCGATTTGAAGCGCCAGGCCCGGCAGTCCGTGTTGCTCGCGTGGCAGGAGCGGCTGGCTCTGCCAACCGCGGGGCACCGGACTGTCGGGGCTGTTCGGCCACTCCTGAAGGAGTGGCTGGACAGAGGCCATGGCAGCCTCACCTACCGGCTGGCACAGGTATTTTCCGGGCATGGCAGCTTCGGAAGATACCTGTGCCGGATAGGGAAGGAGCCGACGGCGCGTTGCTGCCACTGCGACGCTGAGCAGGACACGGCGGATCATACCCTGGAGGTATGCCCCGCGTGGGAGGGGGAGCGCCGTGCCCTGGTCGGCGTCGTCGGGCGGGATGTCTCGCTGCCGGGCGTGGTGCGCGCCATGCTCGGCAGCGAGGAGAAGTGGAGGGCCGTGGCCTCCTTCTGCGAGAACGTAATGTTGCAGAAGGAGGCCGCGGGGAGGGAGCGCGAGCTTCAGCGGCGCGCTGAAGCTCGCGCTCGTGCGGTGGCCCGAGGTCGTCGCCCGGTCGCGAGGCGTCGCGGGCGGCCGCCTCGGCGTGGCGGATGACCTAGGCTGGGAGGGGGGTCCTGAGGGGACCCTCCTCCCGCCAGGCGGCGCCGGGTCGGACCGGTTGGGGGTAGGAGTGCCTCCCCCTACCGGTCCGACGCAAGGGGAGGCACCCTCGGCGGTCTGCTGCGGCCATGAACGCCCGGCCGCCGAGGGGTGGAAACGGGGTCGCGGGCGGTTGCGAGTTGGGGCTCGCAGCCGCCACTAAACGCGGGCCCGGGACGGATAGCGGCGGGATGGAGTGGCCCCGTCCCGCCGCTATGAGGCAGTGTGTCTACTGGGGGGAGCGATTGTCCCCCCGGGGGATGGGCGCGAAAGCGCGGGCACGGGGAGGATACCGGAAGAATGCTTCGAGCGATTCCCGGTATCCTCCCAAAGCGTGCCGAAGGGTCACCGTGGGGTTTTTAGTGGGTAGGTCCCGCGCCTGTCGTTGTACGGGCGCGGGGAATCCCACACACCCCTCCCACCTCTCCCCAAGGAGGTGGGAGGGAGTCTTTCGAAGATTTTCCCCACGACAAAAAAAAAAAAAAAAAAAAAAAAAAAAAAAAGGCTAGTAAGAAAGCGGTTAGCTAGTAAGAAAGCAGTAAGCGAGTATGCTAGTAAGCAGGCAGGGAGCTAGTAAGAAGAAGTAATCTAGTAAGCAAGCAGTATGCGAGTAATCTAGCAGTAAGCTCGCAAGGAAGCAGTAAGCTGGTAAGAGGGCTATTAGCTTGTAAGCAAGCACTAAGCTAGAAAGCAAGCAGCAGGCTAGTAAGCTAGCAGAAAGCGAGTAACCTAGCAGTAAGCTACTAAGGAAGCAGCTGGATAGTAACAAAGCTATTAGCTAGTATGAAAGCAGTATGATAGTATGCCAGCGGTATGCTCGAAAGCAAGCTGCAAGCTAGCAAGCATGCGGGAAGCAAGTAAGCCAGCAGTAAGCTAGTAGGCAACCAGTAATTTAGTAAGCAAACAGTGAGCTAGTAAGCAGGGTGTAAGCGATTAAGCTAGTAGTAAGCAGGTAAACAACCCAGTACGCTAGTAAGCTAGCACTAAGCTAGAATGCAAGCAATAAGCTAGTATGCATGCAGCAAGCTTGTAAGCAAGCAGCTGCCTAGTCAGATAGCAGTTAGCTAGTAAGAAATCTGTGGGATAGTGGGCAAGCAGTAAGCTAGAAAACAGCCAGTAAGTTATTAAGCGAGCACTAAGCTAGAAAGCAAGCAGTAAGCGAGAAAGCAAGGCGGTCACTGGAAAGTATGCAGTTAGCTAGTAAGCATGCAGTAAGCTAGAATGCAAGGAGCGGGCCTGTAAGAAAGCAGTTATCTGGTATGCAAGCAGTAAGCTTTGTAAGGAAGCACTATGCTAAAAAGCAAGCAGTAGGCTAGTAAGCAAGCTGTAAGCTAGTAAGCAAGCAGTGTGCTAGAAAGCAAGCAGCAGGCTAGTAAGTATGCAGTAAGCGGGTATGCTAGCAGTGAGCTAGTAAGAAAGCGGTAAGCTCGTAAGCAACAAGTAAGCAAGTAAGCAAGCAGCTGGCTAGTAAGGAAGCAATAAGGTGGTAAGCAACCAGAAAGCTAGTAAGCGAGCAGGAAGCTAGTATGGTAGCAGTATGCAAGTAAGCAAGCTGTAGGCTATTAAGGAAGCAGTTAGCTAGTATGAAAGCAGTAGGCAATTGTGCAAGCAGCATACTAGTAAGCATGCAGTAAGCTAGTAAGCATGCAGTGAGCTAAAAAGCAAGGAGCAGTATTGTAAGGAAGCAGTTATCTAGTAACCAAGCTGCATGCTAGTAAGGAAGCACTAAGCTAGAAAGCAAGCTGCTGGCCAGTAAGCAAGCTGTAAGCGAGTACGCTAGCAGTAAGACAGTAAGCTTGTAAGGAAGCAACAGGTTAGTAAGAAAGCTCTTAGCTACTAAGAAAGCAGTAAGCTAGTATTGAGGATCTTTGTGATAGATTTCCCCAATCGCTTACCGCAGAAAGAAGAAGGAATAATTTGTTGAAACGGTATAATGTGTTAGACACGGAGGCGACAAAATTTATGGAAGACTTTTCTCCGCGATCTAGGTTGTCGCACGACTTCCTTCAAATTGGTTAAAATCCCGGCTATATATGCGTCGTCGAATGGTCGGCAGACCTATTGGTTTTATGACATGACCTGAGCCGACGTGGAACTGAGAAAAATCGCGAAGATTCGGAAATACAAAATATATCTGTCGCAGAAACATTATCGTTCACAATCTCCCTAGTGCGACTAGCATTAGGTCCTCTCGGGCGACCAAGCCTTTGTCTCGTCGCTCTATGCATATCTTATTTTTTTTAAAAACTCTTTTTTAGCTAAATAAATTTTTATAATTGATAACTATAACACAAACACAAACACTTAAACAATACGAAAGAATGTGCAACGATATCTGATGAGTCCTTTGCAGGGATTCTTTAACTAATTTTTCTTTTCCCGCACGTCTTTACAGTCTGGAAACCTTTTCAAATCTGTTCGTTTCTTTTTCGAATCCTTCTTCTTTCAAACGTTTCGGTAACCAGACAACCAACTCGACTACCTTCAAAGGCCACATCCAAACGTCGACGCCAACCAGACGCACGTTTGCGTTTCCGGTGACATTCTTTGCATCGATTACATTTAAATATCGATTAGAGCCAATATAACTTTATTTGCACAACGTGAAGTAATATACAATTTAAGAACAATAAAACAAAAACTTTTTAATGGATTCCGACACGGCCATCTTGACAGTTACCCGTCCTCGGGTAATCACTTCTGTGATCATCTGAAGTAAATGAATATTCCGAATAATGATTAAGTGAAGCTGTTGTGTCGCACTAGAGTCGAAAATACCAACTGTGCAAGTAAGAATTTTGCTTCAAATTCATACCTACAATTTATTTCTAACTTAAAAATCTACCATAGATCAGCAAGTTTCCGTAAAAAATAATTCCAACCTTAAACCAAGCTCAATCTTTTAAACAACGCCACACTCCTCACTGAAGCTCAGACCAGTCCTTCGGTCTACATGTGCGCAAAGTGAACCAGTCCTTCGGTTACTTTGCCGCAGCTAGTCCTTCAGCTGCCCTGCCAGTCCTTCGGCAGTATTGTGAAACTAGTTTTTTTTTTAGTTATCACGTCCACATGTTCTACAACACAGTCCTTCGGTTGTAAATGACTCCCGCCACAACGCTACAACGCTGTGGTGCAGTCAGCTAGCAGTGAGTTTGTGTTTAAATCCAGTCTACTGAGATCTATCAGAATCAACAACGATATCATTTGCCTCAGTAAAGTCTCTTACTAATTCTACAGGAACTTGATGATTTGGCATTTCTCTCACACGGTCATGAGGGTACTTATAAGTTCGATTTGAATTCAAAGCTTTTAATAAATATCTGTCTCCATTCAACACATTAATGATTTTAAAAGGACCTTTAAATTTAGCAGCTAATTTTGTTTGATTTCTTTCTTCATTTTCTAATAAAACATAATCTCTGTTTAAAGACCTTAACCGCCCTAAGGGGGGTTATTTTAGTCTGACGTGGTCCGGATTACGAGGGAAAGGACACTGGGAAAAAGTTTGAATAAATTGATGCACTTGATTTTTGCTCAATGAAATTAACGTTTATTTTTAATCAAAAAAGAAAAAAAAGGAAAAAAAACCGCCTAGACGTCGGTCCGACGTCTGGGGAAAAAAACCTGGGCCGGCTTCTCCTGGCCAAGTTCGCGATGTGTTGTTCTGTAACAAGGAAAGACAAGGCTGGATTTAAATACCTATTAACGCTTGTCGCGTCGCCTGTCTCGCTCTATCTCGCACGCTCCTGTCTGTGCCGTTCGCACTCGAGAGCGGAGATTACAGACACGTCTCGACGAACTGAGATATGTATGAGTGGACTGTATATATGAACGTTCTCACAAATCGAGAACCGTTCGATCGCTGTGCGGAAGAAGAGATCTAATTTCTCAATTCTCCGCTTTTTAGCGATCGTTGAATGCCGCAGGAAAGGACAACAGGTGGAGGTCGTAAAGCTCCAAATGCTGTCCAAACCGCAGTTTCTCACCGTTCCCTGCGTACAAGACGCGGTGTGGTGTAGCCCTTAACGGCGCACGTAGCGTCTTACGTTTAAAGGAGCATACACCACGGTGCTCATTATGCGTTGCTCTACGCACAGGGTACGTACTCACTGGCGGTCAAGGAGCGTTGCTCGAGCAGGTTGAGCTAAGAAGTCCGGAATTTCTTAGCCCCGACCTGAGAAACGGTGAGCCCACGTAGGGTATCGGTCAGAGACCACCCTAGGGGTGATATACAAAACCGTGCGGACAATTCAACTTGTCGCACGACCGCGTCAAATGCAGCAGTCCGTACGACAAATTCTTACACGACCGCGAAACTCAAACGTCACGCGAAGATAATCAGCCTCACACGACCGCGTCAAATGCAGCAGTCCGTGGAGAAATCAGTATTGAGTTGGCCGTAGCCACTGGCCGAAACTGGACTTCCGACGACCGCTGGTTGCAGCGAGACGTTGGAAAGTCAGCCTCACGACCGCGTCAAATGCAGCAGTCCGTGGAGTCGTCAGTACTGATCGGGCCGTAGCCCTTGCTGAGACTGGAGTTTCGACACACGGGAAACGATTCTTATCTCGATTCCCCTTTCATGACCGCGTAGCACAAACGTCACATGAAAGTTGGACGAAAACCCACAGTCTTTTAAATTTTATGAATAATCTCGCCAAGCAGGAACCGAAGTTTATCAATTCCCTCACACGACCACGTAACTCGAGCGTCACGTGCTATTCGGCGAGATTGTACAGTCAATAATCGGGGCTGATAAAATGCCTCACCGATTTAGTTAATTTTGAGCAATAATTTAAACTTCTCAACGAAAGGTTCGAGTGTTCTCAGAACCTATATTCGGAGATTTGGTTTCGTCGCGGAGCGGAATCGTTTGTCGATCTGCTCGCTGCGAGGACTCGCTATCGAGTCTCGAAGCTAAGAAGCGAACAGACATCCGCAGTCGCGGCCACGAGAGGGGTAATCACCACCTCGCGGCGCTATCCCTGCTCTTCAATGTCTATCTCTTCTTAATTTCAATATTCCTCTACCCTCTCTGTTTATGGATCTTCGACGATCGATCCCAAGTAAATATATTGGGTCGATCACGTGACTGAGAGCAACCAACACTCGCGTATGGTTTTTCTAACCTGTATCGTTCCGTGTACCGAACTACGCATCAGAGAGTCTCTGGAATGTCGCGTACACGAAAAACAATACCGTACGAGGAATTTATGGTTCTCAGTTATAATTCACGTTAACTTGAATATTTCTCTAAACGGTTCTCAAATCCGTCAATTAACGCGATATTTAAACAATCTCCAATAGAAAATTTCTGTAACTGAGCTTTGGTTCTATCGAATCTTTCTTTGCCATAGTTAGCATTTTCGTTTATACTCTGTGTCGCCTGTTCTCTCACCTCGATAATGTTCATTACTGGATCATCAACATCTACTGCCATCAAGTCTAATGGTCTGGCGACCTTTCCCAACATTAATTCTAAAGGACTTGCTTTGGTCACCTGATTGACCGTTGCATTCAAAGCAAGTTGAATATCACCAAGAGCATCTTGCCAGGAATGATATTTGCTAACTTCCACAGCTGTCAACATACTTTTGAGAGAGCTCATAACCCTTTCTACTTGTCCATTAGCCCGACTACCACCGGTGGCAATAAGATGTAATTGGATATTATGTCTAACGCAAAAACTCGAAAACTCTTTACTAGCAAAGCAACGTCCTTGATCAGTAATTAATCTATTAGGGGCACCAAATAGAGCAACACCCGATTTTAAAGCTCTTATGCTACTATTGCTATCAATACTGGTTGTATGATGCAACATTACAAATTTAGTAAAAGCATCAATAAGAACAAATACGTACTCTTTAACATTATTTTTACCACTTAGCTTGCTAGAAACATCTAAATGAACAGTATGCCAGGGAACAGGGACCTTAGGGATTGGATGTAATTCTGCTTGAACTCGCCCGGAACTTGGTTTAGAGATTTTGCAAGTGATACAATTGTTCCCTCAGGGGCTGCCAGCCTTTCAGCTGCAGTACGGGCTTAACGAACCCGGGGTACCCGAGTCATACACACACCGTAAGCCTCCTGTTGGTCGTCACAACGACCCATTCACAATTCCCTATTGGTTTTGTGAATGGTACGTGACGGCAGGAGGAACGGGGGTCTTGGCTTAACCGCCTGGGCCACGAGTATGGCGACTCTATAAAATCGCCCTCCAATCCTATGCTATGGTGCGCGGCGATGGGATGCATGGTTGGGGGAGAAGGCCCAATCCCAAGCGACCACCTCCGGGGAACCTGCCGAACCCCCGGAGTATATAGGCTTACCCGGGTAAGGCGGCTCTGCCCGGGCGGACCTTTTCTTCCGACCTGCTCGTGGGATTTTTATGGACACAGAAAATAAAATGGGGATGGGGCGGGTTTTGTCGGTTGGGGAGGACGGAGACGGGGTTGGGGTTAGGGTGGCGGCGCTCGCGCCCCACTCAGCGCCAGGTCCGGCTTCGTGGAGGGCGGAGGAGGACGACGAGACGGCGTCGGTCTCGTCCTTCTCCTCCAGCACGAGCCACATAGGCTCTAAGAGGAAGAGGACGGGGCAGGCCGTCGTCGAGGTGGGCGGGGCGATGAGCCCGTCGGTGAGGCTGAGTTGCCTCAGGGACGAGGTGACCGAGGAGATATCGGAGAGGATCTCCTCGTCCCTGAGGCGGGTGGAGAAAGTCGCCGCTGCCTGCGCCTTTAAGGGGCAGAAAAGCGGTGGCGCGGAGGCCCTGAAGGCCGCGGCGGAGGAAATGAGGGAGGCGGCGCGGGAGCTCAGAGGGCGGAACGCCCGTCTGCAGCTCCTGTTGGAGGAGGAGCGACAGGGGAGGAGGAGGGCAGAGGCGCTGTGGAACAGCGCGGCCCTCCCTCCCATCCTCCCTCCTCCTCCACCGCCGCGTCCCTCGGCGGAGGTAAATAAGCGGAGTGCGGCGGCAGTGGTGCGGGGCACCGCGGGCCCCTCCACCCGCACTCCGCCCGTGAAGAAGTCCCCGTCCTCCTCAGAAGACGATCTTCTGAGGAGGATTGGGGACATGATTGATGGCAAGCTGGCCGCCTTCCGGGAGGAGCTCCTCGCCGGAAGAGCGGTCAGCAGGAAGGCGGTGCCTCCCCGACCTGTTCCGGTACAGTCGGGGAAGGCAAAGAAGGGCGGAGTGAAGGCTCCGCCCAGCGTTGCGGCACCAGGGCCCCGGGTCGCGACCCCCAAGGGGGGTGGTGTACCCGTGGTCGCGGTGGTCGCGTCCTCCACAGCACCCTCCCAAGGGGGGGTGGCGTGGAGTGAGGTGGTGGGGCGGAAGGCGAAGTGGGCGGCGAGGAAGGCCTCGCAACCGCAGCCTCCGCCTCCGCCGCCGGCGGCCAAGGTAAAGGCCGCGAAGGTCGGGAAGGCACGACCAGGTCGTCCCCCAAAAACGGCAGCGGTGACGCTGACCGTTGCGCAGGGGGGCGACCTGACCCTCGCGGAGGCGATGCGGCTCGCCAGGGAGAATATCTCCCTGGAAGAGCTGGGCATCGCCTCCGTGAGGGCGAAGAGGGCCGTGACCGGGGGTCTCTTGCTGGAGATCCCCGGTGCAGAAGGCGGCGCGAAGGCGGATCGTCTCGCCCAGAGGCTCCGGGAGCAGCTGGGCGAGCGAGGTGTCCGGGTCGCCCGGCCCACGAAGCGCACGGAGATGCGCGTTTGTGGGCTGGACGACTCGGTCAGCGCACAGGATGTGTCCCGTGCCCTTGCGAGGGCGGGGGACTGTCCTGTGGAGGACCTGCGGATCGGAGAGATCCGCAGGTCGCCCTCCGGCCTCGGGTCGGTGTGGGCCCGGTGCCCCCTCTCCGCCGCCCGTAAGGTGGCGGAATCCGGGAGGGTGTTGGTGGGGTGGGTTTCGGCGCGAGTGGAAATCCTCGCGCCGCGCCCGCTCCAGTGTCACCGCTGCCTCGAATTGGGGCACGTGAGGCAGTGGTGCACCTCGCCGGTGGACCGCAGCGGTCAGTGTTACCGCTGCGGTGCCAAAGAGCACCGTGCGAGCCAGTGCTCGGCGGCCCCCCACTGCCCGCTGTGTGCGGACATGGGGAGGCCAGCCGATCACAGGGTGGGGAGCAAGAAGTGCTCCCCCCCCTCCCGGAAGGAGAGGAAGAGGCGGGCTGCACCGGCTCCGGTGCCGAGGGCGGTGGCATCGTCCTCCATGGAGGTGGACGGTGCTACGGGGACGGACGGCCGGGAGGAGGCTGGCGCGGCCATTAATTAATGCCGCCCCGCCTCCTCCTCCAGGCCAACCTCAACCACTGCCGCGCGGCACAGGACTTGATGTCCCAAGTCCTCGCGGAGTGGGGGGTTGGCCTGGCGGTCGCCGCCGAGCCGTACCGCGTCCCTGATCACCCTCATTGGGTGGGCGACGCGGACGGCTTGGTGGCGACGGTATGGGGAGGGGGCGACGGGTCCCCACCGTTCTCCTTGTTGGAGCGCGGTCGGGGATTCGTCGCCGTGGACTGGGGGGGAGTCGCTGTGGTGGGGTGCTACATTTCGCCCCGTAGCGGTCACGCTGCGTTCGAGCTGTACTTGGCCGAGGTCGCGGCATGCGTGCAGCGCTACGCGGCCCGGCCGGTGCTGGTCCTGGGGGATTTTAATGCCAAGTCGGTGGCTTGGGGATCCCCCAGGACCTCCGTTCGCGGCGGGATCCTGGGCGATTGGGCGGCGGGGCTCGACCTCCGGGTATTGAACCGGGGGTCGGAGCACACATGCGTGCGGCGATATGGGGGGTCCATCGTGGATGTTGGATTCGCGACACCCAACGCCGTGCGCATGGTGTCGGGTTGGCACGTGGTCGCGGGGGCAGAGACACTCTCCGATCACCGGTACATCCGGATGGAGGTCTCTGCCGCCGCGAGTGCATCCCGACACGGCCGCCTGCGTGGCACCCCACCACGCCGCTGGGCGCTTCGGCGCCTGGACAAGGACGCCCTGATGGCAGCTGCCCTCGCTGCAACTTGGCCGCAGGGAGCGGCCGAGTTGCCGAGCATAGAGGAGGAGGTCGCCCGGCTCGGAGCATTGGTCGCGGGTATTTGCGACGCGGCGATGCCTCGGGTCGGGCGGGCTTCTCCTCGCCGGGCGGTGTACTGGTGGTCGGACGCGATCGCGGAGTTGCGAGTCGCGACTGTCCGCGCCCGACGCCAGTACACCCGCGCGCGCCGTCGTCAACGTACAGGCGACGGCGTGGCGCGAGCGAGGGCAGCTGATGACCTGTATGGAGCATACCGCGTGGCGCGGGTTGCTCTGCAGGTCGCCATCAAACGGGCCAAGACCCAGGCATGGAAGGAGCTCCTCCAGACCCTTGATGACGATCCATGGGGGCGCCCATATAAGGTGGTGCTGAATAAGCTCCGCCCGTGGGCGCCCCCCGTCACCGAGGGTCTTGACCCCCGGCTGCTGGAGGACGTGGTCAATACACTCTTCGCAATTGGGGAGAGGGGACCGCGTCCTCCGGCGGCGGCGGCTGTCCCAGTGGAGTGGACGGCCGAGCTGGGGGTCACGCAGGAGGAGCTGGCAGCGGCCATCAGACGGCTCGGGGTTCGTAACACGGCCCCGGGTCCGGATGGTGTGCCCGGCCGGGTTTGGGTCTTGACCCAGGGCGTCCTTGGGGCCGACCTCAGGCGGTTGTTCGACCGCTGCCTGAGGGACGGGCGATTCCCCCCCAGTTGGAAGGTGGCGAGGATGGTCCTCCTCCGGAAGGAGGGTCGGCCCGCGGAGTCTCCCTCCGCATACCGGCCCATTTGTCTCCTCGACGAGGTGGGCAAGCTCTTCGAGCGTGTGATTGCTGCCCGCCTCGTCGAGCACCTGTCGCGGGGTGATCCCGGTCTGGCCGACTGCCAGTTCGGTTTCCGGGGGGGCCGATCGACTATCGACGCGATAGGTCGTGTGAGGGCCCTCTCGGAGGCGGCCGTCTCCCGGGGAGGGGTGGCATTGGCAACATCCTTGGATATTGCCAATGCCTTTAACACCCTCCCCTGGGAAGAGATAAGGAGGGGACTCGAATATCATCGAGTCCCCCCTTGCCTCGGGGCGGTCGTCGGGGATTATCTCCGCGGCAGGTGGATCGAGTATCCGGGCCGGGATGGTGATATGCGGAGGGAGGTGTACTGCGGTGTTCCGCAGGGGTCGGTCCTCGGGCCACTCCTGTGGAACATCGCGTACGACTCGGTGTTGCAGGCCGGCCTCCCCGACGGCGTCAGCACGGTGTGTTATGCGGATGACACACTGGTGCTGGCCGTCGGGGCGCACTGGGGGAGGGCCATGCGTCGCGCGGAGGAGGGGTCGCAACGCGTCGTCGACCGGATCAGGGGGATGGGGATGACGGTGGCGGTCCATAAGACCGAGGTGATTGCGTTTCATTCACCTCGGCAGGATCCGCCACCCCCTCTGATCCGGGTGGGTGGGGCTGACATCGAGGTGAAGCCCCGGATCAGGTATCTAGGGCTGATCCTCGATAGCCACTGGCGTTTCGAGGAGCATTTCCGCTGCCTGGTCCCCCGGTTGGAAAGGATGGTTGCGGCTCTGGGCCGGATCCTGCCCAACCTGGGGGGCCCGGCGGGCCGAGTTCGTCGCCTCTATGTGGCAATGGTCCAGTCGGTGGCCCTATACGGGGCCCCCGTCTGGGCGGACGACCTGGCTGCCTCCCGGCGCAGCATGACTATGCTGCGTCGGGTGCAGAGACGCATGGCGCTCAGGGTCGTCCGCTGGTATCGGACCATGTCACATGAGGCGGCGACGGTTCTAGCCGGGATGCCGCCCATGGACCTGCTCGCGCGGTCGCACGCGGTGATGTACCGGCACCGCGTCGACCGTCGCGCGGGGGTGGGGGCGGGCAGGAACCTGCTTGGGGCGATTTGAAGCGCCAGGCCCGGCAGTCCGTGTTGCTCGCGTGGCAGGAGCGGCTGGCTCTGCCAACCGCGGGGCACCGGACTGTCGGGGCTGTTCGGCCACTCCTGAAGGAGTGGCTGGACAGAGGCCATGGCAGCCTCACCTACCGGCTGGCACAGGTATTTTCCGGGCATGGCAGCTTCGGAGATACCTGTGCCGGATAGGGAAGGAGCCGACGGCGCGTTGCTGCCACTGCGACGCTGAGCAGGACACGGCGGATCATACCCTGGAGGTATGCCCCGCGTGGGAGGGGGAGCGCCGTGTCTTGGTCGGCGTCGTCGGGCGGGATGTCTCGCTGCCGGGCGTGGTGCGCGCCATGCTCGGCAGCGAGGAGAAGTGGAGGGCCGTGGCCTCCTTCTGCGAGAACGTAATGTTGCAGAAGGAGGCCGCGGGGAGGGAGCGCGAGCTTCAGCGCGCCGCTGAAGCTCGCGCTCGTGCGGTGGCCCGAGGTCGTCGCCCGGTCGCGAGGCGTCGCGGGCGGCCGCCTCGGCGTGGCGGATGACCTAGGCTGGGAGGGGGGTCCTGAGGGGACCCTCCTCCCGCCAGGCGGCGCCGGGTCGGACCGGTTGGGGGTAGGAGTGCCTCCCGCTACCGGTCCGACGCAAGGGGAGGCACCCTCGGCGGTCTGGTGCGGCCATGAGCGCCCGGCCGCCGAGGGGTGGAAACGGGGTCGCGGGCGGTTGCGAGTTGGGGCACGCAGCCGCCACCAAATGCGGCCCCGGGACGGATAGCGGCGGGATGGAGTGGCCCCGTCCCGCCGCTATGAGGCAGTGTGTCTACTGGGGGGACCGATTGTCCTCCCGGGGGATGGGCGCGAAAGCGCGGGCACGGGGAGGATACCGGAAGAATGCTTCGAGCGATTCCCGGTATCCTCCCAAAGCGTGCCGAAGGGTCACCGTGGGGTTTTAGTGGGTAGGTCCCGCGCCTGTCGTTGTACGGGCGCGGGGAATCCCACACACCCCTCCCACCTCTCACCAAGGAGGTGGGAGGGAGTCTTTCTAAGATTTTCCCCACGACAAAAAAAAAAAAAAAAAAGTCTGGTTATCGAAGCCAGAACAGCGGGATGATCGCGTTGCCGCGGCGGTACGCCCAGTGTTTTATGTCTGGGTGGGCCGTAGCTGGGGTACGCCCACCTACCGCCTGACACAGGTACTGACCGGACACGGTTGCTTCGGTCGGTACCTGCATCGGATAGGGCGGGAGGCGACGGCTGCGTGCCATCATTGCAGGGGATGGGAGGACACCGCGCAGCACACGTTGGAGTTTTGCCCGGCGTGGGTAGTCCAGCGCGGTGTCCTCGTTAGAGCGATTGGAGCGGACCTCTCGCTGCCGGCCGTCATACGTGCGATGGTCGGCAGTGAGGAGGCATGGGCGGCCATGGCCTTGTTTTGTGAGGAGGTCATGGCCGCCAAGGAGGACGCCGAAAGGGCGCGTGAAGAGGTGGGGGGCAGGCGGCGACGTCGACCGTAAGGCCCTCCACCGCTCCCCGTGGCAGGGGGAGCGCGATGGGGTCGGTGATGGTGTTTTGTGGTGCGAGGATAGGGACTTTGTCGCCCCATTCCCCCTCGCACCCAGCCCATCACCGTACCAGGGGCCCGTGGCAGGGGCCCCGTCTAGCGGGGGCGGCAGTGTTAGCCGGCCCCGCAGCCGTGGTCGCAATCGGGTGGGGGCCCGGTCGTGGCTAGTAGCAACGGCACGAGTGGGGGCGACGTCGCGTGTGACCGCGTGGCGTGGCCGGGGGGCAATCAGTTTCAGTTTGCCGCCCATTGGGGGAGCAGGATCACATCTCCTCCCCCGGGAAGGGCCCGTAATAGGTTGCGCCCACGGGGAGAGTCACGGTAGTATCGCTAGTTTGGTTCCCGGGACTCTCCCCAGATAAAGGGCGCAGACGGTCACCGTGGTGTTTTAGCCGGTAAGAGTCCGGCACTACCCCGGCCTCCCCCCCCAGGGAGCCGGGGTGTCCATCAGGATTTCACCACGTTAAAAAAAAAAAAAAAGGTCTGGGTTATGCCCGCATGTGGCTCATGATTTTGCCTTCTTCGCATACTTATTGGCCAGATCCTTGGTTTTTTCTGGTTTGAATCACGTAGTAATGTGGTACCACAGCCAAACAGTCCATTAAACTTGGTTTCGATCAATATTTTCGAGGATTAAACCGGTTTGGTCTGGGCTAGGTCTAGGTTATTCCCGCATCTAGGTCATGATTTTGCCTAATTCGCATACTTGTTGGCCAGATCCTGGGTTTCTTCCCGTTTGAATCACGTAGTAATGTGGTACCACAGCGAAACAGTCAACTAAACCTGGATCCATCAATATTTTACAGGGTAACACAGGTTAGATCTGGGTTAGGTCTGGGTTATGCCCGCATCTAGCTCATGATTTTGCCTTCTTCGCAAACTTGTTGGCCAGATCCTGGGTTTTTTCAGGTTTGAATCACGTAGTAATGTGGTACCACACTGAAACAGTCCATTAAACTTGGTTTCGATCAATATTTTCGAGGATAACACCGGTTAGGTCTGGGTTACGTCTGGGTTATACCCGCATCTGGCTCATGATTTTGCCTTGTCCGCATTCTTGTTGCCCAGATCCTTGGTTTTCTCTGGTTTGAATCACGGAGTAATGGGGTACCACACTGAAACAGTCAAATAAACCTGGTTTCGATCCACATTTTAGAGGTTAACAAAGGTTAGGTCTGGGTTATGCCCGCATCTGGCGCATGATTTTGCCTTCTTCGCATACTTGTTGGCCTGATTCTGGGTTTTTTCGGATTTGAATCACGCAGTAATGTGGTACCAGGAAGTAACAATGAATTAAACCTGGATTCGGTCAGTATTTTAGTCGGTAACACCGGTTAGGTCTGGGTTAGGTCTGGCTTATGCCCGCATCTGACTCATGATTTTGCCTTCTTCCCATTCTTGTTTGCCAGATCCATGGTTTTCTCTGGTTTGAATCACGTAGTAATGGGGTACCACACTGAAACAGACAATTAAACCTGGTTTCGATGAATATTTTAGAGGATTAAACCGGGTAGGTCTGGTTTAGGCCTGGGTTATGCCCGCATCTGGCTCATGATTTTGCCTTCTTCGCATACTTGTTGGCCAGATCCTGGGTTTTTTCGGGTTTGAATCACGTAGTAATGTGGTACCACACTGAAACAGTCCATTAAACTTGGTTTCGATCAATATTTTCGAGGACAAAACCGGTTAGGTCTGGGTTAGGTCTAGGTTATTCCCGCATCTGGGTCATGATTTTGCCTAATTCGCATATTCGTTGGCCAGATCCTGTGTTTTATCGGGTTTGAATCACGTTGTAATGTGGTACCACACTGAAACAGACAATTAAACCTGGTTTCGATCCACATTTCAGAGGATAACAAAGGTTAGGTCTGGGTTATGCCCGCATCTGGCGCATGATTTTGCCTTCTTCGCATACTTGTTGGCCTGATTCTGGGTTTTTTCGGATTTGAATCACGTAGTAATGTGGTACCAGGAAGTAACAATGAATTAAACCTGGATTCGGTCAGTATTTTAGTCGGCAACACCGTCTAGGACTGGGTTAGGTCTGGCTTATGCCCGCATCTGACTCATGATTTTGCCTTCTTCCCATTCTTGTTTGCCAGATCCTTGGTTTTCTCTGGTTTGTATCACGTAGTAATGGGGTACCACACTGAAACAGACAATTAAACCTGGTTTCGATCAATATTTTCGAGGATAAAACCGGGTAGGTCTGGGTTAGGCCTGGGTTATGCCCGCATCTGGCTCATGAGTTTGCCTTCTTCGCATACTTGTTGGCCAGATCCTGGGTTTTTTCGGGTTTGAATCACGTAGTAATGTGGTACCACACTGAAACAGTCCATTAAACTTGGTGTCGATCAATATTTTCGAGGATAAAACCGGTTAGGTCTCGGTTAGGTCTAGGTTATTCCCGCATCTGGATCATGATTTTGCCTAATTCGCATATTTGTTGGCCAGATCCTGGGTTTTTTCCTGTTTGAATCACGTAGTAATGTGGTACCACAGCGAAACAGTCAACTAAACCTGGTTTCGACCAATATTTTAGAGGATAACACCGGTTAGGTCTAGGTTAGGCCTGGGTTATGCCCGCATCGCGCTCATGATTTTGCCTTTTTCATATACTTGTAGGCCAGATCTTGTGTTTTTTCGGGTTAGAATCATATAGTAATGTGGTACCACACTGGAACAGTCAATTAAACCTGGATTCGGTCAGTATTTTAGTCGGTAACACTGGTTAGGTCTGGGTTAGGTCTGGGTTATGCCCGCATCTGGCTCATGAGTTTGCCTTCTTCGCATACTTGTTGGCCAGATCCTGGGTTTTTTCGGGTTTGAATCACGTAGTAATGTGGTACCACACTGAAACAGTCCATTAAACTTGGTGTCGATCAATATTTTCGAGGATAAAACCGGTTAGGTCTCGGTTAGGTCTAGGTTATTCCCGCATCTGGATCATGATTTTGCCTTCTTCGCATACTTGTTGGCCTGATTCTGGGTTTTTTCGGATTTGAATCACGTAGTAATGTGGTACCAGGAAGTAACAATGAATTAAACCTGGATTCGGTCAGTATTTTAGTCGGCAACACCGTCTAGGACTGGGTTAGGTCTGGGTTATGCCCGCATCTGGCTCATGATTTTGCCTTTTCCGCATTCTTGTTTGCCAGATCAATGGTTTTCTCTGGTTCGAATCACGTAGTAATGGGGTACCACACTGAAACTGACAATTAAACCTGGATTCGATCAATATTTTAGAGGATAACACCGGTTAGGTCTGGGTTATGCCGCATCTGGCTCATGATTTTGCCTTCTTCGCATACTTGCTGGCCAGATCCTTGGTTTTTTCGGGTTTGAATCACGTAGTAATGTGGTACCACGAAGTAACAGTGAATTAAACCTGGATTCGGTCAGTATTTTAGTCGGTAACACAGGTTAGGCCTGGGTTAGGTCTGGGTTATGCCCCCATCTGACTCATGATTTTACCTTCTTCACATACTTGTTGGACAGATCCTGGGTTTTTTCGGGTTTGAATCACGCAGTAATGTGGTACCACACTGAAACAGTCCATTAAACTTGGTTTTCGATCAATATTTTAGAGGATAACACCGGTTAGTTCTGGTATAGGACTGGGTTATGCCCGCATCTGGCTCATGATTTTGCCTTCTGCGCATACTTGCTGGCCAGATCCTGGGTGTTTACGGGTTTGAATCACGTAGTAATGTGGTACCACATTGAAACAGTCAATTAAAGCTGGTTTCGATCAATATTTTAGATGATAAAACCGGTTAGGTCTGGGTTAGGTATGGGTTATGCCCGCATCTCGCTCATGATTTTGCCTTTTTAATATACTTGTAGGCCAGATCTTGTGTTTTTTCGTGTTAGACTCATATAGTAATGTGGTATCACACTGAAACAGTCAATTAAACCTGCATTCGGTCAGTATTTTAGTCGGTAACACAGGTTGGGTCTGGGTTAGGTCTGGGTTATGCCCGCATCTGGCGCATGATTTTGTCTTCTTCGCACACTTGTTGGCCAGATTCTGGGTTTTTTCGGATTTGAATCACGCAGTAATGTGGTACCACACAGTAACAGTCAATTAAACCTGGATTCGGTCAGTATTTTAGTCGGTAACACCGGTTAGGTCTGGGTTAGGTCTGGGTTATGCCCGCATCTGCCTCATGATTTTGCCTTTTCCGCATTCTTGTTTGCCAGATCCTTGGTTTTCTCTGGTCTGAATCACGTAGTAATGGGGTACCACACTGAAAGAGACAATTAAACCTGGTTTCGATGAATATTTTAGAGGATAAAACCGGTTAGGTCTGGGTTAGGGCTGGGTTATGCCCGCATCTGGCTCATGATTTTGCCTTCTTCGCATACTTGTTGGCCAGATCCTGTGTTTTTTCGGGTTTGAATCACGTAGTAATGTGGTACCACGAAGTAACTGTGAATTAAACCTGGATTCGGTCAGTATTTTAGACGGTAACACCGGTTAGGCCTGGGTTATGCCCCCATCTGACTCATGATTTTACCTTCATCGCATACTTGTTAGACAGATCCTGGGTTTTTTCGGGGTTGAATCACGTAGTAATGTGGTACCACGAAGTAACAGTGAATTAAACCTGGATTCGGTCAGTATATTAGACGGTAACACCGGTTAGGACTGGGTTAAGTGTGGGTTATGCCCGCATCTGCCTCATGATTTTGCCTTTTCCGCATTCTTGTTTGCCAGATCCTTGGTTTTCTCTGGTTTGAATCACGTAGTAATGGGGTACCACACTGAAACAGACAATTAAACCTGGTTTCGATGAATATTTTAGAGGATAAAACCGGTTAGGTCTGGGTTAGGCCTGGGTTATGCCCGCATCTGGCTCATGATTTTGCCTTCTTCGCATACTTGTTGGCCAGATCCTGTGTTTTTTCGGGTTTGAATCACGTAGTAATGTGGTACCACGAAGTAACAGTGAACTAAACCTGGATTCGGTCAGTATTTTAGTCGGTAACACCGGTTAGGTCTGGGTTAGGTCTGGGTTATGCCCGCATGTCATGATTGTGTTTTCCGTATTCTTGTTTGGCAGATCAATGGTTTTCTCTGGTTCGAATCACGCAGTAATGGGGTACCACACTGAAACAGACAATTAAACCTGGTTTCGATCAATATTTTCGAGGATAAAACCGGGTAGGTCTGGGTTAGGCCTGGGTTATGCCCGCATCTGGCTCATGAGTTTGCCTCCTTCGCATACTTGTTGGCCAGATCCTGGGTTTTTTCGGGTTTGAATCACGTAGTAATGTGGTACCACACTGAAACAGTCCATTAAACTTGGATTCGATCAATATTTTCGAGGATAAAACCGGTTAGGTCTGGGTTAGGTCTAGGTTATTCCCGCATCTGGATCATGATTTTGCCTAATTCGCATACTTGTTGGCAAGATCCTGGGTTTTTTCCTGTTTGAATCACGTAGTAATGTGGTACCACAGCGAAACAGTCAACTAAACCTGGTTTCGATCAATATTTTAGAGGATAACACCAGTTAGGTCTAGGTTAGGCCTGGGTTATGCCCGCATCTGGCGCATGATTTTGTCTTCTTCGCACACTTGTTGGCCAGATTCTGGGTTTTTTCGGATTTGAATCACGCAGTAATGTGGTACCACACACTAACAGTCAATTAAACCTGGATTCGGTCAGTATTTTAGTCGGTAACACCGGTTAGGTCTGGGTTAGGTCTGGGTTATGCCCGCATCTGCCTCATGATTTTGCCTTTTCCGCATTCTTGTTTGCCAGATCCTTGGTTTTCTCTGGTTTGAATCACGTAGTAATGGGGTACCACACTGAAACAGACAATTAAACCTGGTTTCGATGAATATTTTAGAGGATAAAACCGGTTAGGTCTGGGTTAGGCCTGGGTTATGCCCGCATCTGGCTCATGATTTTGCCTTCTTCGCATACTTGTTGGCCAGATCCTGTGTTTTTTCGGGTTTGAATCACGTAGTAATGTGGTACCACGAAGTAACAGTGAACTAAACCTGGATTCGGTCAGTATTTTAGTCGGTAACACCGGTTAGGTCTGGGTTAGGTCTGGGTTATGCCCGCATGTCATGATTGTGTTTTCCGTATTCTTGTTTGGCAGATCAATGGTTTTCTCTGGTTCGAATCACGCAGTAATGGGGTACCACACTGAAACAGACAATTAAACCTGGTTTCGATCAATATTTTCGAGGATAAAACCGGGTAGGTCTGGGTTAGGCCTGGGTTATGCCCGCATCTGGCTCATGAGTTTGCCTCCTTCGCATACTTGTTGGCCAGATCCTGGGTTTTTTCGGGTTTGAATCACGTAGTAATGTGGTACCACACTGAAACAGTCCATTAAACTTGGATTCGATCAATATTTTCGAGGATAAAACCGGTTAGGTCTGGGTTAGGTCTAGGTTATTCCCGCATCTGGATCATGATTTTGCCTAATTCGCATACTTGTTGGCAAGATCCTGGGTTTTTTCCTGTTTGAATCACGTAGTAATGTGGTACCACAGCGAAACAGTCAACTAAACCTGGTTTCGATCAATATTTTAGAGGATAACACCAGTTAGGTCTAGGTTAGGCCTGGGTTATGCCCGCATCTGGCGCATGATTTTGTCTTCTTCGCACACTTGTTGGCCAGATTCTGGGTTTTTTCGGATTTGAATCACGCAGTAATGTGGTACCACACACTAACAGTCAATTAAACCTGGATTCGGTCAGTATTTTAGTCGGTAACACCGGTTAGGTCTGGGTTAGGTCTGGGTTATGCCCGCATCTGCCTCATGATTTTGCCTTTTCCGCATTCTTGTTTGCCAGATCCTTGGTTTTCTCTGGTCTGAATCACGTAGTAATGGGGTACCACACTGAAACAGACAATTAAACCTGGTTTCGATGAATATTTTAGAGTATAAAACCGGTTAGGTCTGGGTTAGGGCTGGGTTATGCCCGCATGTGGCTCATGATTTTGCCTTCTTCGCATACTTGTTGGCCAGATCCTGTGTTTTTTCGGGTTTGAATCATGTAGTAATGTGGTACCACGAAGTAACTGTGAATTAAACCTGGTTTCGATGAATATTTTAGAGGATAAAACCGGTTAGGTCTGGGTTAGGCCTGGGTTATGCCCGCATCTGGCTCATGATTTTGCCTTCTTCGCATACTTGTTGGCCAGATCCTGTGTTTTTTCGGGTTTGAATCACGTAGTAATGTGGTACCACGAAGTAACAGTGAACTAAACCTGGATTCGGTCAGTATTTTAGTCGGTAACACCGGTTAGGACTGGGTTGGGTCTGGGTTATGCCCGCATCTGGCTCACGATTTTGCCTATTCCGCATTCTTGTTGGCCAGATCCTTGGTTTTCTCTGGTTTGAATCACGTAGTAATGTGGCACCACACTGATGCAGTCCATTATACTTGGTTTCGATCAATATTTTAGAGGATAACACCGGTTAGGTCTGGGTTATGCCGCATCTGGCTCATGATTTTGCCTTCTTCGCATACTTGTTGGCCAGATTCTGGGTTTTTTCCTGTTTGAATCACGTAGTAATGTGGTACCACAGCGAAACAGTCAACTAAACCTGGTTCGATCAATATTTTACATGGTAACACCGGTTAGATCTGACTCGGGTCTGGGTTATGCCCGCATCTGACTCATGATTTTGCCTTTTCCGCATACTTGTTGGCCAGATCCTTGGTTTTCTCTGGTTTGAATCAGGTAATAATGTGGAACCGCAGTGAAACAGTCAATTAAACCTGGCTTCGATCAATATTTTAGAGGATAACACCGGTTAGCTCTAGGTTAGGCCTGGGTTATGCCCGCATCTCGCTCATGATTTTGCCTTTTTTATGTACTTGTTGGCCAGATCTTGTGTTTTTGCGGGTTTGAATCATATAGTAATGTGGTACCACACTGAAACGGTCAATTAAACCTGGATTCGGTCAGTATTTTAGTCGGTAACACCGGTTAGGTCTGGGTTAGGTCTGGGTTATGCCCGCATGTCATGATTGTGTTTTCCGCATTCTTGTTTGGCAGATCAATGGTTTTCTCTGGTTCGAATCACGCAGTAATGGGGTACCACACTGAAACAGACAATTAAACCTGGTTTCGATGAATATTTTAAAGGATAAAACCGGCTAGGTCTGGGTTAGGCCTGGGTTATGCCCGCATCTGGCTCATGATTTAGCCTTCTTCGCATACTTGTTGGCCAGATCCTGGGTTTTTTTCGGGTTTGAATCACGTAGTAATGTGGAACCACACAGTAACAGTCAATTATACCTGGATTCGGTCAGTATTTTAGTCGGCAACACCGGCTAGGTCTGGGTTAGGTCTGGGTTATGCCCGCATCTGGCTCATGATTTTGCCTTGTCCGCATTCCTGTTGGACAGATCCTAGGTTTTCTCTCGTTTGAATCACGTAGTAATGTGGTACCACACTGAAACAATCCATCAAACTTGGTTTCGATCAATATTTTAGAGGATAACACCGGTTAGGTCTGGGTTATGCCGCATATGGCTCATGATTTTACATTCTTCGCATACTTGTTGGACAGATCCTGGGTTTTTTCGGGTCTGAATCACGTAGTAATGTGGTACCACGAAGTAGCAGTGAATTAAACCTGGATTCGGTCGGTATTTTAGTCGGTAACACCGGTTAGGCCTGGGTTAGGTCTGGGTTATGCCCCCATCTGACTCATGATTTTACCTTCTTCGCATACTTGTTGGACAGATCCTGGGTTTTTTCGGGTTTGAATCACGTAGTAATGTGGTACCACACTGAAACAGTCCATTAAACTTGGTTTTCGATCAATATTTTAGAGGATAACACCGGTTAGGTCTGGGATATGTCTGGGTTATGCCCGCATCTGGCTCATGATTTTGCCTTCTTCGCATACTTGTTTGCCAGATCAATGGTATTCTCTGGATTGAATCACATAGTAATGGGGTACCACACTGAAACAGACAATGAAACCTGGTTTCGATGAATATTTTAGAGGATAAAACCGGTTAGGTCTGGGTTAGGCCTGGGTTATGCCCGCATCTAGCTCATGATTTTGCCTTCTTCGCATACTTGTTGGCCAGATCCTGGGTTTTTTCGGGTTTGAATCACGTAGTAATGTGGAACCACACAGTAACAGTCAATTATACCTGGATACGGTCAGTATTTTAGTCGGTAACAACGGTTAGGACTGGGTTAGGTCTGGGTTATGCCCGCATCTGGCTCACGATTTTGCCTATTCCGCATTCTTGTTTGCCAGATCCTTGGTTTTCTCTGGTTTGGATCACGTAGTAATGGGTTACTACACTGAAACAGACAATTAAACCTGGTTTCGATGAATATTTTAGAGGATAAAACGGGTTAGGTCTGGGTTAGGCCTGGGTTATGCCCACATCTGGCTCATGATTTTACCTTCTTCGCATACTCGTTGGACAGATCCTGGGTTTTTTCGGGTTTGACTCACGTAGTAATGTGGCACCACACTGAACCAGTCCATTAAACTTGGTTTCGATCAATATTTTAGAGAATAACACCGGTTAGGTCTGGGTTAGGTCTGTGTTATGCCCGCATCTGGCTCATGATTTTGCCTTCTTCGCAAACTTGTTGGCCAGATCCTGGGTTTTTTAGGGTTTGAATCACGTAGTAATGTGGTTCCACACGGAAACAGTCGATTAAACTTGGTTTCGATCAATATTTTAGAGGATAACGCCGGTTAGGTCTGGGTTACGTCTGGGCTATACCCGCATCTGGCTCATGATTTTGCCTTGTCCGCATTCTTGTTGGCCATATCCTTGGTTTTCCCTGGTTTGAATCACGGAGTAATGGGGTACCACACTGAAACAGTCAATTAAACCTGGTTTCGATCCACATTTTAGAGGATAACAACGGTTAGGTCTGGGTTATGCCCGCATCTGGCGCATGATTTTGCCTTCTTCGCATACTTGTTGGCCTTATTCTGGGTTTTTTCGGATTTGAATCACGTAGTAATGTGGTACCACACAGTAACAGTCAATTAAATCTGGATTCGGTCAGTATTTTAGTCGGTAACACCGGTTAGGTCTGGGTTAGGTCTGGGTAATGCCCGCATCTGCCTCATGATTTTGCATTTTCCGCATTCTTGTTTGCCAGATCCTTGGTTTCCTCTGGTTTGAATCACGCAGTAATGGGGCACCACACTGGAACAGTCAATTAAACCTGGTTCCGATCCACATTTTAGAGGAAAATAACGGTTAGGTCTGGGTTATGCCCGCATCTGGCTCATGATTTTACCTTGTTCGCACACTTGTTGGACAGATCCTGGGTTCTTTCGGGTTTGAATCACGTAGTAATGTGGCACCACACTGAAACAGTCCATTAAACTTGGTTTCGATCAATATTTTAGAGGATAACACCGGTTAGGTATGGGTTAGGTCTGGGTAATGCCCGCATCTACCTCATGATTTTGCCTTTACCGCATTCTTGTTTGCCATATCCTTGGTTTTCTCTGGATTGAGTCACGTAGTAATGGGGTACCACACTGAAACAGACAATGAGACCTGGTTTCGATGAATATTTTAGAGGATAAAACCGGTTAGGTCTGGGTTAGGCCTGGGTTATGCCCGCATCTAGCTCATGATTTTGCCTTCTTCGCATACTTGTTGGCCAGATCCTGGGTTTTTTCGGGTTTGAATCGCGTAGTAATGTGGTACCACATTGAAACAGTCAATTAAACCTGGTTTCGATCAATATTTTAGAGGATAAAACCGGTTAGGTCTGGGTTAGGCCTGGGTTATGCCCGCATCTGGCTCATGATTTTACCTTCTTCGCATACTTGTTGGCCAGATCCCTGGTTTTCTCTGGTTTGAATCACGTAATAATGTGGTACCACAGTGAAACAATCAATTAAACCTGGTTTCGATGAATATTTTAGAGGATAAAACCGGTTAGGTCTGGGTTAGGCCTGGGTTATGCCCGCATCTGGCTCATGATTTTGCCTTCTTCGCATACTTGTTGGCCAGATCCTGTGTTTTTTCGGGTTTGAATCTCGTAGTAATGTGGTACCACGAAGTAACAGTGAACTAAACCTGGATTCGGTCAGTATTTTAGTCGGTAACACCGGTTAGGACTGGGTTGGGTCTGGGTTATGCCCGCATCTGGCTCACGATTTTGCCTATTCCGCATTCTTGTTGGCCAGATCCTTGGTTTTCTCTGGTTTGAATCACGTAGTAATGTGGCACCACACTGATGCAGTCCATTATACTTGGTTTCGATCAATATTTTAGGGGATAACACCGGTTAGGTCTGGGTTATGCCGCATCTGGCTCATGATTTTGCCTTCTTCGCATACTTGTTGGCCAGATTCTGGGTTTTTTCCTGTTTGAATCACGTAGTAATGTGGTACCACAGCGAAACAGTCAACTAAACCTGGTTCGATCAATATTTTACATGGTAACACCGGTTAGATCTGACTCAGGTCTGGGTTATGCCCGCATCTGACTCATGATTTTGCCTTTTCCGCATACTTGTTGGCCAGATCCTTGGTTTTCTCTGGTTTGAATCAGGTAATAATGTGGAACCGCAGTGAAACAGTCAATTAAACCTGGCTTCGATCAATATTTTAGAGGATAACACCGGTTAGCTCTAGGTTAGGCCTGGGTTATGCCCGCATCTCGCTCATGATTTTGCATTTTTTATGTACTTGTTGGCCAGATCTTGTGTTTTTGCGGGTTTGAATCATATAGTAATGTGGTACCACACTGAAACGGTCAATTAAACCTGGATTCGGTCAGTATTTTAGTCGGTAACACCGGTTAGGTCTGGGTTAGGTCTGGGTTATGCCCGCATGTCATGATTGTGTTTTCCGCATTCTTGTTTGGCAGATCAATGGTTTTCTCTGGTTCGAATCACGCAGTAATGGGGTACCACACTGAAACAGACAATTAAACCTGGTTTCGATGAATATTTTAAAGGATAAAACCGGCTAGGTCTGGGTTAGGCCTGGGTTATGCCCGCATCTGGCTCATGATTTAGCCTTCTTCGCATACTTGTTGGCCAGATCCTGGGTTTTTTTCGGGTTTGAATCACGTAGTAATGTGGAACCACACAGTAACAGTCAATTATACCTGGATTCGGTCAGTATTTTAGTCGGCAACACCGGCTAGGTCTGGGTTAGGTCTGGGTTATGCCCGCATCTGGCTCATGATTTTGCCTTGTCCGCATTCCTGTTGGACAGATCCTAGGTTTTCTCTCGTTTGAATCACGTAGTAATGTGGTACCACACTGAAACAATCCATCAAACTTGGTTTCGATCAATATTTTAGAGGATAACACCCGTTAGGTCTAGGTTATGCCGCATATGGCTCATGATTTTACATTCTTCGCATACTTGTTGGACAGATCCTGGGTTTTTTCGGGTCTGAATCACGTAGTAATGTGGTACCACGAAGTAGCAGTGAATTAAACCTGGATTCGGTCGGTATTTTAGTCGGTAACACCGGTTAGGCCTGGGTTAGGTCTGGGTTATGCCCCCATCTGACTCATGATTTTACCTTCTTCGCATACTTGTTGGACAGATCCTGGGTTTTTTCGGGTTTGAATCACGTAGTAATGTGGTACCACACTGAAACAGTCCATTAAACTTGGTTTTCGATCAATATTTTAGAGGATAACACCGGTTAGGTCTGGGATATGTCTGGGTTATGCCCGCATCTGGCTCATGATTTTGCCTTCTTCGCATACTTGTTTGCCAGATCAATGGTATTCTCTGGATTGAATCACATAGTAATGGGGTACCACACTGAAACAGACAATGAAACCTGGTTTCGATGAATATTTTAGAGGATAAAACCGGTTAGGTCTGGGTTAGGCCTGGGTTATGCCCGCATCTAGCTCATGATTTTGCCTTCTTCGCATACTTGTTGGCCAGATCCTGGGTTTTTTCGGGTTTGAATCACGTAGTAATGTGGAACCACACAGTAACAGTCAATTATACCTGGATACGGTCAGTATTTTAGTCGGTAACAACGGTTAGGACTGGGTTAGGTCTGGGTTATGCCCGCATCTGGCTCACGATTTTGCCTATTCCGCATTCTTGTTTGCCAGATCCTTGGTTTTCTCTGGTTTGGATCACGTAGTAATGGGTTACTACACTGAAACAGACAATTAAACCTGGTTTCGATGAATATTTTAGAGGATAAAACGGGTTAGGTCTGGGTTAGGCCTGGGTTATGCCCACATCTGGCTCATGATTTTACCTTCTTCGCATACTCGTTGTACAGATCCTGGGTTTTTTCGGGTTTGACTCACGTAGTAATGTGGCACCACACTGAACCAGTCCATTAAACTTGGTTTCGATCAATATTTTAGAGGATAACACCGGTTAGGTCTGGGTTAGGTCTGTGTTATGCCCGCATCTGGCTCATGATTTTGCCTTCTTCGCAAACTTGTTGGCCAGATCCTGGGTTTTTTAGGGTTTGAATCACGTAGTAATGTGGTTCCACACGGAAACAGTCGATTAAACTTGGTTTCGATCAATATTTTAGAGGATAACACCGGTTAGGTCTGGGTTACGTCTGGGCTATACCCGCATCTGGCTCATGATTTTGCCTTGTCCGCATTCTTGTTGGCCATATCCTTGGTTTTCCCTGGTTTGAATCACGGAGTAATGGGGTACCACACTGAAACAGTCAATTAAACCTGGTTTCGATCCACATTTTAGAGGATAACAACGGTTAGGTCTGGGTTATGCCCGCATCTGGCGCATGATTTTGCCTTCTTCGCATACTTGTTGGCCTTATTCTGGGTTTTTTCGGATTTGAATCACGTAGTAATGTGGTACCACACAGTAACAGTCAATTAAATCTGGATTCGGTCAGTATTTTAGTCGGTAACACCGGTTAGGTCTGGGTTAGGTCTGGGTAATGCCCGCATCTGCCTCATGATTTTGCATTTTCCGCATTCTTGTTTGCCAGATCCTTGGTTTCCTCTGGTTTGAATCACGGAGTAATGGGGCACCACACTGGAACAGTCAATTAAACCTGGTTCCGATCCACATTTTAGAGGATAATAACGGTTAGGTCTGGGTTATGCCCGCATCTGGCTCATGATTTTACCTTCTTCGCACACTTGTTGGACAGATCCTGGGTTCTTTCTGGTTTCAATCACGTAGTAATGTGGCACCACACTGAAACAGTCCATTAAACTTGGTTTCGATCATTATTTTAGAGGATAACACCGGTTAGGTATGGGTTAGGTCTGGGTAATGCCCGCATCTACCTCATGATTTTGCCTTTACCGCATTCTTGTTTGCCATATCCTTGGTTTTCTCTGGATTGAGTCACGTAGTAATGGGGTACCACACTGAAACAGACAATGAGACCTGGTTTCGATGAATATTTTAGAGGATAAAACCGGTTAGGTCTGGGTTAGGCCTGGGTTATGCCCGCATCTAGCTCATGATTTTGCCTTCTTCGCATACTTGTTGGCCAGATCCTGGGTTTTTTCGGGTTTGAATCACGTAGTAATGTGGCACCACACTGAAGCAGTCCATTAAACTTGGTTTCGATCAATATTTTAGAGGATAACACCGGTTTGGTCTGGGTTAGGTCTGGGTTATCCCCGCATCTGGCTCATGATTTTGCCTTCTTCGCAAACTTGTTGGCCAGATCCTGGGTTTTTTAGGGTTTGAATCACGCAGTAATGTGGTTCCACACGGAAACAGTCCATTAAACTTGGTTTCGATCAATATCTTAGAGGATAACACCCGTTAGTTCTGGGATAGGTCTGGGTTATGCCCGCATCTGGCTCATGATTTTACCTTCTTCGCATACTTGTTGGCCAGATCCCTGGTTTTCTCTGGTTTGCATCACGTAATAATGTGGTACCACAGTGAAACAATCAATTAAACCTGGTTTCGATGAATATTTTAGAGGATAAAACCGGTTAGGTCTGGGTTAGGCCTGGGTTATGCCAGGGCCGGATATGCCACAGAGAAAGGAGAAGGTCGCGGCGAAACCGGGGTGCGCAAATGCCCCCACAAAAGCCTCCGCGGTACCCCCCAAGCTGACGCCGATGAAGAAAGGCGCCGCTAAGGCTCAAGGGGGCACACCAGTGTCCGGTGGGGCGTGTGTGGTGAAGTCACCCGCCCCGAAATCCACGAAGCCGCCAAAGGCTGCGGCTCGTCCCCCTCCACCACCTCTCAAGAAGGATAGCGGCAGGTCCGCTCCGCCACCCATCAACAAGGCGAAACCCTCCCCTATCACCGTCAACGATGGGCAGGGCACCTGGGCAGAGGTGGTGAGGCGGGGGAAGAAGGGAGGAGGTGAAAAGAGTGCTGCGCCTGCCGCATCCCTCACTAAGGGCGGCAAAATGCTCCCAGCTAGTCGGCCAGCCGCTAATACTGCCGCGGCTGGAAGTAAGAGGAAGGTTGGCGCCCAGCCTGCGGCGGTCAAATTACCGAGGTTGCCGAAAAATGCGGCAGTCTCGGTGACCGCCGCAACTGGGCGCGAAGGAGAATTGGGTCCCCTCCTTAATAGGGTGATGCCCGAGATCGTCAAAGATCTCGGGATCACTGGGATGCGGCCCACAAGGGCGGTCACCGGGGCGCTCTTGCTAGCGATCCCCGGTGAGAAAGGAAAGGAAAAGGCGACCGCCCTGAGGGCGCGTCTTGAGGGGGCCCTCCAGGTGGAGGGTGTACGGGTGGCTTGCCCCCAAAAACAGGCCGAGATGCGTATTTCCGGCCTGTCGGAGGCAGCCACCCAGCAGGCAGTTAGGGAAGCCCTTGCAACCGCCGGGGGTTGCGGCGCTGCGGAAGTCAACGTTGGTGACCTCCGCAGGGACAGCTCAGGCATGTTTACTGCCTGGGCTCGCTGTCCCCTACGCGCCGCAACCAAGCTAGCGAAGTCCGGCCGATTAATGGTCGGCTTCTTCGAGGCCCGGCTGGCGGTACTTCCCGCGAGGTCGCTGCAATGTCACCGCTGCCTGGAGTTTGGTCATGTCCGGCAGCGGTGCACAAGTACCGTAGATCGCAGCGGCCTCTGTTACCGTTGCGGAGGGGCCTCCCACACAGCCAGGGAGTGTACGGCCGCCCCAAAATGCCCCCTTTGTGTGGGCTTGGGGCGGCCAGCGGATCATCGAATGGGTGGGGCGGCGTGCCGTCCCCCCAAACGGAAGGGGAAGAAGGCAAAGGGTGCGGTTGTGCCCCCATCCACGGTGCCGGCTAGTGTTGAGCCGCCACCACTGTCCGTCGCGATGGAGGTTCAGGGGGCGGCTTGTTCCCAGCCGTCCCCTGCTGTGGTGTCGGGGGTTACTCCCGCCCCAGCACCTGTCGCGGCGGCAGTGAATGTGGTGGGGTGCCCACCCGCACCCCCGCCGGTGACGGAGATGATGGAGGTGGATGTGGCGCCTTGCGACTCGGCGCCCTCCACCTCCACGAAATCGGAAGGCGTGCTGTCTGGTGGGGGTGCTGCAGAGCCCCCACCACAAGCGGCAGCACAGTCGCCGTGCGGGTCAGAGCCCCTTAGTCGTGGGGTGATGGCCTCGTACGGCGGCAAAGATCCGGGGCGCGCAGAGGCGCCCCAAAACGTTGGACGGGGAGGCCTGGAGGAGGCCGCGGGTGAGACCCGATAATGTCTCAACGCCTCCTCCAGGTCAATTTGAACCACTGCCGGGGGGCTCAGGATCTCATGCTCCAAACCTTCCGGCAGTGGAACATCGGGATGGCCGTGATCGCCGAGCCCTACCGTGTCCCCAAACACCCAGCTTGGGTGGGGGACCTTAACGGTGTCTCGGCGATTACTTGGCAGTACGGACGCGGCACGTTGCCGTGCTCCGTAGTGGGGAGGGGCCACGGTTTTGTGGCAGTGAAGTGGGGGGAACTCGTGGTTGCCGGGTGTTACGCGTCGCCCGCTATGGGCCTCAGCGAATTTGAGGCGTACCTCGACGAGGTGGGGAGATGCATCTCCCCACATCTCGCCAGTGGGGTACTCGTCCTGGGCGATTTTAATGCCCACGCTGCAGCATGGGGCTGCCCCAGGACGACCGTGAAGGGCGACGCAATGCTCGTATGGGCGGCGGGTCACGGCCTTGTAGTGTTGAATCAGGGAGCCGTGAGCACGTGTGTGCACGCGCGGGGCGAGTCGATCGTCGACATATCGTTGGCGAGCCCCGCCATAGCGCGCCGTGTGTCCAACTGGAGGGTCGCGGAAGAGGTGGCCACGTTAAGCGACCACCTCTATATTACGTTCTCCGTATCCGCGACCCCCGGCGTAAATGGACCCCGCCAACTGGGCAGAGAAGCACACCCGGCGCCACGCTGGTCCGCCAAAAGGCTGGACCCGGACGCCCTAGCGATGGCAGCCTCCGTTGTGGCATGGCAGGAGATGCCACGCCGGACCCTCGGCAATCCTTCTGCCGGGGCGCGTTGGTTCCGGGAGACCATGTCGTCGTTGTGTGACGCGGTCATGCCCCGGGCCACCGCCCCGAGCCGCGGGGGGTCCGTGTACTGGTGGTCGGGCGAGATCGAGGACTTACGCACTCGGTGCGTCCTCGCTCGACGCCAGTACACCCGCGCCAGGAGACGGCGCGGGGTGACGGAGGCAGAGGTGGTGTGGTTGCGCGGGGAATTTTCCCTGGCGCGCAGAACCCTCCGCCGGGCCATCGCGACCGCGAAAGCCCAGGCATGGACGGAGCTCCTCGGCTCTCTGGATGCAAATCCATGGGGGCGCCCTTATCATATGGTCGCAGGGAAGATGCGATCATGGGCGCCCCCGATCACAGAGAGTCTCGACCCCCAGCTGCTCGGGGAAACTATACGCGTCCTCTTCCCCGTTGGGGGAGAGGCGTTCCTGCATCCCCCCGAGCCACAGCCGGATCACCCGCCTTGGTGGTCCGACGAACTGGGGGTCTCCGAGGAGGAGCTGGCCAGGGCCGTCCGGAGAATGGCTGCCAAGAAGACGGCGCCAGGACCGGACGGCATACCTGGCAGGGCCTGGGCGATAGCGGTGGGTGCTCTGGGGGCTGGCTTGATACGCGTCTTTGACGAGTGCCTGCGGACCGGTCAGTTCCCCCCCATATGGAAGGTGGCGAGGTTGGTCCTCCTCCACAAGCCAGGGAAGCCCGCGGATTCTCCATCTGCGTTCCGACCCATTTGTCTGTTGGACGAAGCTGGAAAGCTCCTCGAGCGGGTCATTGTATCCCGGCTCGAGGGGCACCTGTCCCGCGTCGGCCCTGATCTGGCCGACCGACAGTTCGGCTTTCGCCGGGGCCGCTCCACGGTTGACGCCATAGCGACCGTACGGACCCTGGCGGAATCGGCAATCTCCCGGGGGGGTGTGGCGTTGGCAGTCTCGTTGGACATAGCCAACGCCTTTAACACCGTCTCCTGGGGGGCGATAGGTCGGGCACTTCAGTACCACCGGGTGCCCGCCTATCTATGCCGACTGATCGGGGATTATCTGCGGGGCAGGGTAGTCCAATATCCGGGACGGAACGGGATGGAGCAGAGAGCGGTGCACCGGGGGGTTCCACAGGGGTCGGTCCTCGGGCCGCTCTTGTGGAACTTGGCGTATGACGCGGTGCTGCGGGCTGACCTCCCCGTCGGCGTGTCGTTGGTTTGTTATGCCGACGACACCCTGGTGATAGCCGACGGGGACACGTGGAGGAGGGCCGTGGCCCTCGCGGAGGAAGGGACGGCAAGAGTCGTTGCCGAAGTGGAGCGTCTGGGGTTACGCGTGGCACCCCAGAAGACCGAGGCCATCTGGCTGTGTAACGTCAGTGGTCGCGGGGTGCCGCGCCAGGCGTCTCTACGGGTGGGCGGAGCCCAAGTCGCGGTGGGGCGCCGCATGAAGTATTTGGGCCTCACTCTCGACAGCTACTGGCGTTTCGGGCATCATTTGGAAGGGTTGGGACCCCGTATTGAAAGGGCAGCGGCCGCGTTAGGTCGCATAATGCCAAATCTCGGGGGTCCCAACATGGCGGCACGGCGGCTGTATTTGGGAGTCGTCCGGTCCATGGCGCTTTATGGCGCGCCGATATGGGCCGGCGGTCTGATGGCAAATCGGCGGGGTGCATTTGTGCTCCGCCGGTTACAGAGGTTGGTCGCCATCAGAGTCGTGCGGGGATATCGCACGATCTCCTATACAGCTGCCACCTTGCTGGCGGGTTCCGCACCGTTTCACCTGCTGGCGAAAATGGACGCAGAGGTGTATCAAAGCCTCTGCGACCTTCGCCAGCGGGGCGTGGACCCGCACGGCGAGGAGGCCGCCAGGGCCCGAAGCCAGGCGCGGCGACGCGTCTATAGTCGGTGGCTGGTCTGGTTATCGAAGCCAGACCAGCGGGATGATCGCGTCGCCGCGGCGGTCCGCCCAGTGTTTTATGCCTGGGTAGGCCGTAGCTGGGGTACGCCCACCTACCGCCTGACACAGGTACTGACCGGACACGGTTGCTTCGGTCGGTACCTGCATCGGATAGGGCGGGAGGCGACGGCTGCGTGTCGTCACTGCAGGGGAAGGGAGGACACCGCGCAGCACACGCTGCAGTTTTGCCCGGCGTGGGCAGCGCAGCGCGGTGTCCTCGTTGGAGTAGTTGGAGCGGACCTCTCGCTACCGGCCGTCATACGTGCAATGGTCGGCAGTGAGGAGGCATGGGCGGCCATGGCCTTATTTTGTGAAGAGGTCATGGCCGCCAAGGAAGACGCCGAAAGGGCGCGAGAGGAGGTGGGGGGCAGGCGGCGACGCCGACCGTAAGACCCTCCACCGCTCCCCGTGGCAGGGGGAGCGCGAAGGGGTCGGTGATGGTGTTTGTGGTGCGAGGTGAGGGACTTTATTCCCTCATTCCCCCACGCACCCAGCCCATCACCGGACCGGGGGCCCGTGGCAGGGGCCCCGTCCAGCGGGGGCGGCAGTGTTAGCCGGCCCCGCAGCCGTGGTCGCGATCGGGTGGGGGCCCGGTCGCGGCTAGTAGTAACGGCACGAGTGGGGGCGATGTCGCGTGTGACCGTGCGGCGTCGCCGGGGGGCAATCAGTTCAGTTTGCTCCCCATTGGGGGAGGAGGATCACATCTCCTCCCCCGGGAAGGGCCCGTAATAGGGCGTTGCGCCAACGGGGAGAGTCACGGTAGTATCGCTAGTTTGGTTCCCGTGGCACTCCCCAGATAAAGGGCGCAGGCGGTCACCGTGGTGTTTTAGCCGGTAAGAGTCCGGCACTACCCCGGCCTCCCCCCCAGGGAGCCGGGGTGTCCATGAGGATTTCACCACGTTAAAAAAAAAAAAAAAAAAAAAAAGGCCTGGGTTATGCCCGCATCTGGCTCATGATTTTGCCTTCTTCGCATACTTGTTGGCCAGATCCTGTGTTTTTTCGGGTTTGAATCACGTAGTAATGTGGTACCACGAAGTAACAGTGAACTAAACCTGGATTCGGTCAGTATTTTAGTCGGTAACACCGGTTAGGACTGGGTTGGGTCTGGGTTATGCCCGCATCTGGCTCACGATTTTGCCTATTCCGCATTCTTGTTGGCCAGATCCTTGGTTTTCTCTGGTTTGAATCACGTAGTAATGTGGCACCACACTGATGCAGTCCATTATACTTGGTTTCGATCAATATTTTAGAGGATAACACCGGTTAGGTCTGGGTTATGCCGCATCTGGCTCATGATTTTGCCTTCTTCGCATACTTGTTGGCCAGATTCTGGGTTTTTTCCTGTTTCAATCACGTAGTAATGTGGTACCACAGCGAAACAGTCAACTAAACCTGGTTCGATCAATATTTTACATGGTAACACCGGTTAGATCTGACTCAGGTCTGGGTTATGCCCGCATCTGACTCATGATTTTGCCTTTTCCGCATACTTGTTGGCCAGATCCTTGGTTTTCTCTGGTTTGAATCAGGTAATAATGTGGAACCGCAGTGAAACAGTCAATTAAACCTGGCTTCGATCAATATTTTAGAGGATAACACCGGTTAGCTCTAGGTTAGGCCTGGGTTATGCCCGCATCTCGCTCATGATTTTGCCTTTTTTATGTACTTGTTGGCCAGATCTTGTGTTTTTGCGGGTTTGAATCATATAGTAATGTGGTACCACACTGAAACGGTCAATTAAACCTGGATTCGGTCAGTATTTTAGTCGGTAACACCGGTTAGGTCTGGGTTAGGTCTGGGTTATGCCCGCATGTCATGATTGTGTTTTCCGCATTCTTGTTTGGCAGATCAATGGTTTTCTCTGGTTCGAATCACGCAGTAATGGGGTACCACACTGAAACAGACAATTAAACCTGGTTTCGATGAATATTTTAAAGGATAAAACCGGCTAGGTCTGGGTTAGGCCTGGGTTATGCCCGCATCTGGCTCATGATTTAGCCTTCTTCGCATACTTGTTGGCCAGATCCTGGGTTTTTTTCGGGTTTGAATCACGTAGTAATGTGGAACCACACAGTAACAGTCAATTATACCTGGATTCGGTCAGTATTTTAGTCGGCAACACCGGCTAGGTCTGGGTTAGGTCTGGGTTATGCCCGCATCTGGCTCATGATTTTGCCTTGTCCGCATTCCTGTTGGACAGATCCTAGGTTTTCTCTCGTTTGAATCACGTAGTAATGTGGTACCACACTGAAACAATCCATCAAACTTGGTTTCGATCAATATTTTAGAGGATAACACCCGTTAGGTCTGGGTTATGCCGCATATGGCTCATGATTTTACATTCTTCGCATACTTGTTGGACAGATCCTGGGTTTTTTCGGGTCTGAATCACGTAGTAATGTGGTACCACGAAGTAGCAGTGAATTAAACCTGGATTCGGTCGGTATTTTAGTCGGTAACACCGGTTAGGCCTGGGTTAGGTCTGGGTTATGCCCCCATCTGACTCATGATTTTACCTTCTTCGCATACTTGTTGGACAGATCCTGGGTTTTTTCGGGTTTGAATCACGTAGTAATGTGGTACCACACTGAAACAGTCCATTAAACTTGGTTTTCGATCAATATTTTAGAGGATAACACCGGTTAGGTCTGGGATATGTCTGGGTTATGCCCGCATCTGGCTCATGATTTTGCCTTCTTCGCATACTTGTTTGCCAGATCAATGGTATTCTCTGGATTGAATCACATAGTAATGGGGTACCACACTGAAACAGACAATGAAACCTGGTTTCGATGAATATTTTAGAGGATAAAACCGGTTAGGTCTGGGTTAGGCCTGGGTTATGCCCGCATCTAGCTCATGATTTTGCCTTCTTCGCATACTTGTTGGCCAGATCCTGGGTTTTTTCGGGTTTGAATCACGTAGTAATGTGGAACCACACAGTAACAGTCAATTATACCTGGATACGGTCAGTATTTTAGTCGGTAACAACGGTTAGGACTGGGTTAGGTCTGGGTTATGCCCGCATCTGGCTCACGATTTTGCCTATTCCGCATTCTTGTTTGCCAGATCCTTGGTTTTCTCTGGTTTGGATCACGTAGTAATGGGTTACTACACTGAAACAGACAATTAAACCTGGTTTCGATGAATATTTTAGAGGATAAAACGGGTTAGGTCTAGGTTAGGCCTGGGTTATGCCCACATCTGGCTCATGATTTTACCTTCTTCGCATACTCGTTGGACAGATCCTGGGTTTTTTCGGGTTTGACTCACGTAGTAATGTGGCACCACACTGAACCAGTCCATTAAACTTGGTTTCGATCAATATTTTAGAGGATAACACCGGTTAGGTCTGGGTTAGGTCTGTGTTATGCCCGCATCTGGCTCATGATTTTGCCTTCTTCGCAAACTTGTTGGCCAGATCCTGGGTTTTTTAGGGTTTGAATCACGTAGTAATGTGGTTCCACACGGAAACAGTCGATTAAACTTGGTTTCGATCAATATTTTAGAGGATAACACCGGTTAGGTCTGGGTTACGTCTGGGCTATACCCGCATCTGGCTCATGATTTTGCCTTCTCCGCATTCTTGTTGGCCATATCCTTGGTTTTCCCTGGTTTGAATCACGGAGTAATGGGGTACCACACTGAAACAGTCAATTAAACCTGGTTTCGATCCACATTTTAGAGGATAACAACGGTTAGGTCTGGGTTATGCCCGCATCTGGCGCATGATTTTGCCTTCTTCGCATACTTGTTGGCCTTATTCTGGGTTTTTTCGGATTTGAATCACGTAGTAATGTGGTACCACACAGTAACAGTCAATTAAATCTGGATTCGGTCAGTATTTTAGTCGGTAACACCGGTAAGGTCTGGGTTAGGTCTGGGTAATGCCCGCATCTGCCTCATGATTTTGCATTTTCCGCATTCTTGTTTGCCAGATCCTTGGTTTCCTCTGGTTTGAATCACGGAGTAATGGGGCACCACACTGGAACAGTCAATTAAACCTGGTTCCGATCCACATTTTAGAGGATAATAACGGTTAGGTCTGGGTTATGCCCGCATCTGGCTCATGATTTTACCTTCTTCGCACACTTGTTGGACAGATCCTGGGTTCTTTCTGGTTTCAATCACGTAGTAATGTGGCACCACACTGAAACAGTCCATTAAACTTGGTTTCGATCAATATTTTAGAGGATAACACCGGTTAGGTATGGGTTAGGTCTGGGTAATGCCCGCATCTACCTCATGATTTTGCCTTTACCGCATTCTTGTTTGCCATATCCTTGGTTTTCTCTGGATTGAGTCACGTAGTAATGGGGTACCACACTGAAACAGACAATGAGACCTGGTTTCGATGAATATTTTAGAGGATAAAACCGGTTAGGTCTGGGTTAGGCCTGGGTTATGCCCGCATCTAGCTCATGATTTTGCCTTCTTCGCATACTTGTTGGCCAGATCCTGGGTTTTTTCGGGTTTGAATCACGTAGTAATGTGGCACCACACTGAAGCAGTCCATTAAACTTGGTTTCGATCAATATTTTAGAGGATAACACCGGTTTGGTCTGGGTTAGGTCTGGGTTATCCCCGCATCTGGCTCATGATTTTGCCTTCTTCGCATACTTGTTGGCCAGATCCTGTGTTTTTTCGGGTTTGAATCACGTAGTAATGTGGTACCACGAAGTAACAGTGAACTAAACCTGGATTCGGTCAGTATTTTAGTCGGTAACACCGGTTAGGACTGGGTTGGGTCTGGGTTATGCCCGCATCTGGCTCACGATTTTGCCTATTCCGCATTCTTGTTGGCCAGATCCTTGGTTTTCTCTGGTTTGAATCACGTAGTAATGTGGCACCACACTGATGCAGTCCATTATACTTGGTTTCGATCAATATTTTAGAGGATAACACCGGTTAGGTCTGGGTTATGCCGCATCTGGCTCATGATTTTGCCCTCTTCGCATACTTGTTGGCCAGATTCTGGGTTTTTTCCTGTTTGAATCACGTAGTAATGTGGTACCACAGCGAAACAGTCAACTAAACCTGGTTCGATCAATATTTTACATGGTAACACCGGTTAGATCTGACTCAGGTCTGGGTTATGCCCGCATCTGACTCATGATTTTGCCTTTTCCGCATACTTGTTGGCCAGATCCTTGGTTTTCTCTGGTTTGAATCAGGTAATAATGTGGAACCGCAGTGAAACAGTCAATTAAACCTGGCTTCGATCAATATTTTAGAGGATAACACCGGTTAGCTCTAGGTTAGGCCTGGGTTATGCCCGCATCTCGCTCATGATTTTGCCTTTTTTATGTACTTGTTGGCCAGATCTTGTGTTTTTGCGGGTTTGAATCATATAGTAATGTGGTACCACACTGAAACGGTCAATTAAACCTGGATTCGGTCAGTATTTTAGTCGGTAACACCGGTTAGGTCTGGGTTAGGTCTGGGTTATGCCCGCATGTCATGATTGTGTTTTCCGCATTCTTGTTTGGCAGATCAATGGTTTTCTCTGGTTCGAATCACGCAGTAATGGGGTACCACACTGAAACAGACAATTAAACCTGGTTTCGATGAATATTTTAAAGGATAAAACCGGCTAGGTCTGGGTTAGGCCTGGGTTATGCCCGCATCTGGCTCATGATTTAGCCTTCTTCGCATACTTGTTGGCCAGATCCTGGGTTTTTTTCGGGTTTGAATCACGTAGTAATGTGGAACCACACAGTAACAGTCAATTATACCTGGATTCGGTCAGTATTTTAGTCGGCAACACCGGCTAGGTCTGGGTTAGGTCTGGGTTATGCCCGCATCTGGCTCATGATTTTGCCTTGTCCGCATTCCTGTTGGACAGATCCTAGGTTTTCTCTCGTTTGAATCACGTAGTAATGTGGTACCACACTGAAACAATCCATCAAACTTGGTTTCGATCAATATTTTAGAGGATAACACCCGTTAGGTCTGGGTTATGCCGCATATGGCTCATGATTTTACATTCTTCGCATACTTGTTGGACAGATCCTGGGGTTTTTCGGGTCTGAATCACGTAGTAATGTGGTACCACGAAGTAGCAGTGAATTAAACCTGGATTCGGTCGGTATTTTAGTCGGTAACACCGGTTAGGCCTGGGTTAGGTCTGGGTTATGCCCCCATCTGACTCATGATTTTACCTTCTTCGCATACTTGTTGGACAGATCCTGGGTTTTTTCGGGTTTGAATCACGTAGTAATGTGGTACCACACTGAAACAGTCCATTAAACTTGGTTTTCGATCAATATTTTAGAGGATAACACCGGTTAGGTCTGGGATATGTCTGGGTTATGCCCGCATCTGGCTCATGATTTTGCCTTCTTCGCATACTTGTTTGCCAGATCAATGGTATTCTCTGGATTGAATCACATAGTAATGGGGTACCACACTGAAACAGACAATGAAACCTGGTTTCGATGAATATTTTAGAGGATAAAACCGGTTAGGTCTGGGTTAGGCCTGGGTTATGCCCGCATCTAGCTCATGATTTTGCCTTCTTCGCATACTTGTTGGCCAGATCCTGGGTTTTTTCGGGTTTGAATCACGTAGTAATGTGGAACCACACAGTAACAGTCAATTATACCTGGATACGGTCAGTATTTTAGTCGGTAACAACGGTTAGGACTGGGTTAGGTCTGGGTTATGCCCGCATCTGGCTCACGATTTTGCCTATTCCGCATTCTTGTTTGCCAGATCCTTGGTTTTCTCTGGTTTGGATCACGTAGTAATGGGTTACTACACTGAAACAGACAATTAAACCTGGTTTCGATGAATATTTTAGAGGATAAAACGGGTTAGGTCTAGGTTAGGCCTGGGTTATGCCCACATCTGGCTCATGATTTTACCTTCTTCGCATACTCGTTGGACAGATCCTGGGTTTTTTCGGGTTTGACTCACGTAGTAATGTGGCACCACACTGAACCAGTCCATTAAACTTGGTTTCGATCAATATTTTAGAGCATAACACCGGTTAGGTCTGGGTTAGGTCTGTGTTATGCCCGCATCTGGCTCATGATTTTGCCTTCTTCGCAAACTTATTGGCCAGATCCTGGGTTTTTTAGGGTTTGAATCACGTAGTAATGTGGTTCCACACGGAAACAGTCGATTAAACTTGGTTTCGATCAATATTTTAGAGGATAACACCGGTTAGGTCTGGGTTACGTCTGGGCTATACCCGCATCTGGCTCATGATTTTGCCTTGTCCGCATTCTTGTTGGCCATATCCTTGGTTTTCCCTGGTTTGAATCACGGAGTAATGGGGTACCACACTGAAACAGTCAATTAAACCTGGTTTCGATCCACATTTTAGAGGATAACAACGGTTAGGTCTGGGTTATGCCCGCATCTGGCGCATGATTTTGCCTTCTTCGCATACTTGTTGGCCTTATTCTGGGTTTTTTCGGATTTGAATCACGTAGTAATGTGGTACCACACAGTAACAGTCAATTAAATCTGGATTCGGTCAGTATTTTAGTCGGTAACACCGGTTAGGTCTGGGTTAGGTCTGGGTAATGCCCGCATCTGCCTCATGATTTTGCATTTTCCGCATTCTTGTTTGCCAGATCCTTGGTTTCCTCTGGTTTGAATCACGGAGTAATGGGGCACCACACTGGAACAGTCAATTAAACCTGGTTCCGATCCACATTTTAGAGGATAATAACGGTTAGGTCTGGGTTATGCCCGCATCTGGCTTATGATTTTACCTTCTTCGCACACTTGTTGGACAGATCCTGGGTTCTTTCGGGTTTGAATCACGTAGTAATGTGGCACCACACTGAAACAGTCCATTAAACTTGGTTTCGATCAATATTTTAGAGGATAACACCGGGTAGGTATGGGTTAGGTCTGGGTAATGCCCGCATCTACCTCATGATTTTGCCTTTACCGCATTCTTGTTTGCCATATCCTTGGTTTTCTCTGGATTGAGTCACGTAGTAATGGGGTACCACACTGAAACAGACAATGAGACCTGGTTTCGATGAATATTTTAGAGGATAAAACCGGTTAGGTCTGGGTTAGGCCTGGGTTATGCCCGCATCTAGCTCATGATTTTGCCTTCTTCGCATACTTGTTGGCCAGATCCTGGGTTTTTTCGGGTTTGAATCACGTAGTAATGTGGCACCACACTGAAGCAGTCCATTAAACTTGGTTTCGATCAATATTTTAGAGGATAACACCGGTTTGGTCTGGGTTAGGTCTGGGTTATCCCCGCATCTGGCTCATGATTTTGCCTTCTTCGCAAACTTGTTGGCCAGATCCTGGGTTTTTTAGGGTTTGAATCACGCAGTAATGTGGTTCCACACGGAAACAGTCCATTAAACTTGGTTTCGATCAATATTTTAGAGGATAACACCCGTTAGTTCTGGGATAGGTCTGGGTTCTGCCCGCATCTGGCTCATGATTTTGCCTTCTGAGCATACTTGTTGTCCAGATCCTGGGTTTTTTAGGGTTTGAATCACGCAGTAATGTGGTTCCACACGGAAACAGTCCATTAAACTTGGTTTCGATCAAAATTTTAGAGGATAACACCCGTTAGTTCTGGGATAGGTCTGGGTTATGCCCGCATCTGGCTCATGATTTTGCCTTCTGAGCATACTTATTGTCCAGATCCTGGGTTTTTACGGGTTTGAATCACGTAGTAATGTGGTACCACATTGAAACAGTCAATTAAACCTGGTTTCGATCAATATTTTAGAGGATAAAACCGGTTAGGTCTGGGTAAGGCCTGGGTTATGCCCGCATCTGGCTCATGATTTTACCTTCTTCGTATACTTGTTGGCCAG
This sequence comes from Colletes latitarsis, assembly GCF_051014445.1. NCBI lineage: Eukaryota > Metazoa > Arthropoda > Insecta > Hymenoptera > Colletidae > Colletes > Colletes latitarsis. Next base: position 7,866,285 of record NC_135145.1, on the reverse strand, counting down.
ATCCCTGGTTTTCTCTGGTTTGAATCACGTAATAATGTGGTACCACAGTGAAACAATCAATTAAACCTGGTTTCGATCAATATTTTAGACGATAACACCGGTTAGGTCTAGGTTAGGCCTGGGTTATGCCCGCATCTCGCTCATGATTTTGCCTTTTTAATATACTTGTAGGCCAGATCTTGTGTTTTTTCGTGTTAGACTCATATAGTAATGTGGTACCACACTGAAACAGTCAATTAAACCTGGATTCGGTCAGTATTTTAGTCGGTAACACCGGTTAGGTCTGGGTTAGGTCTGGGTTATGCCCGCATCTGGCTCATGATTTTGCCTTTTCCGCATTCTTGTTTGCCATATCAATGGTTTTCTCTGGTTTGAATCAGGTAGTAATGGGGTACCACACTGAAACAGACAATTAAACCTGGTTTCGATGAATATTTTAGAGGATAAAACCGGTTAGGTCTGGGTTAGGACTGGGTTATGCCCGCATCTGGCTCATGTTTTTACATTCTTCGCATACTTGTTGGACAGATCCTGGGATTTTTCGGGTTTGACTCATATAGTAATGTGGTACCACACTGAAACAGTCAATTAAACCTGGATTCGGTCAGTATTTTAGTCGGTAACACCGGTTAGGTCTGGGTTAGGTCTGGGTTATACCCGCATCTGGCTCATGATTTTGCCTTGTCCGCATTCTTGTTGGCCAGATCCTTGGTTTTCTCTGGTTTGAATCACGGAGTAATGGGGTACCACATTGAAACAGTAAATTAAACCTGGTTTCGATCAATATTTTAGAGGATAAAACCGGTTAGGTCTGGGTTAGGTATGGGTTATGTCCACATCTGGCTCATGATTTTGCCTTTTCCGCATTCCTGTTGACCAGAACCTTGGTTTTATCTTGTTTGAATCATGTAGTAATGTGGTACCACACTGAAACAGACAATTAAACTTGTTTTCGATCAATATTTTAGAGGATAAAGCCGGTTAGGTCCGGGTTAGGCCTGGGGTATGCCCGCATCTGGCTCATGATTTTACCTTCTTCGCATACTTGTTGGACAGATCCTGGGTTTTTTCGGGTTTGAATCACGTAGTAATGTGGTACCACACTGAAACAGTCCATTAAACTTGGTTTTCGATCAATATTATAGAGGATAACACCGGTTAGTTCTGGGATAGGACTGGGTTAGGCCCGCATCTGGCTCATGATTTTGCCTTCTGCGCATACTTGTTGGCCAGATCCTGGGTTTTTACGGGTTTGAATCACGTAGTAATGTGGTACCACATTGAAACAGTCAATTAAACCTGGTTTCGATCAATATCTTAGAGGATAAAACCGGTTAGGTCTGGGTTAGGTATGGGTTATGTCATTGGGATGGCGGTGATCGCCGAGCCCTATATTGTCCCCAAACACCCAGCTTGGGTAGGGGACCTTAACGGGGTCTCGGCGATCACCTGGCAGTACGGGCGCGGCACGTTGCCGTGCTCCGTAGTGGGGAGGGGCCACGGTTTTGTGGCGGTGAAGTGGGGGGAACTCGTGGTTGCCGGGTGTTACGCGTCGCCCGCTATGGGCCTCAGCGATTTTGAGGCGTACCTCGACGAGGTGGGGAGATGCATCTCCCCACACCTCGCCAGTGGGGTGCTCGTCCTGGGAGATTTTAATGCCCACGCTGCAGCGTGGGGCTGTCCCAGGACGACCGTGAAGGGCGACGCGATGCTCGTATGGGCGGCGGGTCACGGCCTCGTAGTGTTGAATGAGGGGGCCGTGAGCACGTGCGTGCACGCGTGGGGCGAGTCGATCGTCGACATATCGTTGGCGAGCCCCGCCATAGCGCGCCGTGTGTCCGACTGGAGGGTCGCGGAAGAGGTGGTCACGTTAAGCGACCACCTCTATATTACGTTCTCCGTATCCGCGACCCCCGGCGTAAATGGACCCCGCCAACCGGGCAGGGATGCACACCCGGCGCCACGCTGGTCTGTCAAATGGCTGGACCCGGATGCCCTTGCGATGGCAGCCTCCGTTGTGGCATGGCAGGAGATGCCACGCCAGACCCTCGGCAATCCATCTGCCGGGGCGCGTTGGTTCCGGGAGACTATGACGTCGTTGTGTGACGCAGTCATGCCCCGGGCCACCGCCCCGAGCCGTGGGGGGTCCGTGTACTGGTGGTCGGGCGAGATCGAGGATTTACGCACTCGGTGCGTTGTCGCCCGACGCCGGTACACCCGCGCCAGGAGACGGCGCGGGGCGACGGAGGCTGAGGTGGTGGGGTTGCGCGGGCCCGAAGAACCCTCCGCCGGGCCATCGCGACCGCGAAAGCCCAGGCATGGACGGAGCTCCTCGGCTCTCTGGATGCAAATCCATGGGGGCGCCCCTATCATATGGTTGCAGGCAAGATGCGATCATGGGCGCCCCCGGTCACAGAGAGCCTCGACCCCCAGCTGCTCGGGGAAACTATGCGCGTCCTCTTCCCCGTTGGGGGAGAGGCGTTCCTGCATCCCCCCGAGCCACGGCCGGATCACCCGCCTTGGTGGTCCGACGAATTGGGGGTCTCCGAGGAGGAGCTAGCTAGGGCCGTCCGGAGAATGGCTGCCAAGAAGACGGCGCCAGGACCGGACGGCATACCTGGCAGGGCCTGGGCAGTAGCGGTGGGCGTTCTGGGTGCCGGGCTGATAAGCGTCTTTGACGCGTGCCTGCGGACCGGTCAGTTCCCCCCCATATGGAAGGTGGCGAGGTTGGTCCTCCTCCACAAACCAGGGAAGCCCGCGGATTCTCCATCCGCGTTCCGTCCTATTTGCCTATTGGACGAGGCTGGAAAGCTCCTCGAGCGGGTCATTGTATCCCGTCTCGAGGGGCACCTGTCCCGCGTCGGCCCCGATCTGGCCGACCGACAGTTCGGCTTTCGCCGGGGCCGCTCCACAGTCGACGCCATAGCGACAGTGCGGACCCTGGCGGAATCGGCAATCTCCCGGGGGGGTGTGGCGTTGGCAGTCTCGTTGGACATAGCCAACGCCTTTAACACCGTCTCCTGGGGGGCGATAGGTCGGGCACTTCAGTACCACCGGGTGCCCGCCTATCTATGCCGACTGATCGGGGATTATCTGCGGGGCAGGGTAGTCCAATATCCGGGTCGGAACGGGATGGAGCAGAGAGCGGTGCACCGTGGAGTTCCACAGGGGTCGGTCCTCGGGCCGCTCCTGTGGAACTTGGCGTATGATGCGGTGCTGCGGGCTGACCTCCCCGTCGGCGTGTCGTTGGTTTGTTATGCCGACGACACCCTGGTGATAGCCGGCGGGGACACGTGGAGGAGGACCGTGGCCCTCGCGGAGGAAGGAACGGCACGAGTCGTTGCCGAAGTAGAGCGTCTGGGGCTGCGCATGGCACCCCAGAAGACCGAGGCCATCTGGTTGTGTAACGTCAGTGGTCGCGGGGTGACGCGCCAGGCGTCTCTACGGGTGGGTGGAGCCCAAGTCGCGGTGGGGCGCCGGATGAAGTATCTGGGCCTCACCCTCGACAGCTACTGGCGGTTCGGGCATCATTTGGAAGGGTTGGGTCCCCGTATTGAAAGGGCAGCGGCCGCGTTAGGTCGCATAATGCCCAATCTCGGGGGGCCCAACATGGCGGCACGGCGGCTGTATTTGGGAGTCGTCCGGTCCATGGCGCTTTATGGCGCGCCAATATGGGCCGGCGGTCTGATGGCCAATCGGCGGGGTGCATTTGTACTCCGTCGGTTACAGAGGTTGGTCGCCATCACAGACGTGCGGGGTTATCGCACGATCTCCTACACAACCGCCACCTTGCTGGCGGGTTCCGCACCGTTTCACCTGCTAGCGAAAATGGACGCAGAGGTCTATCAAAACCTCTGCGTCCTTCGCCAGCGGGGCGTGGACCCGCACGGCGAGGAGGCCGCCAGGGCCCGAAGCCAGGCGCGGCGACGCGTCTATAGTCGGTGGCTGGTGTGGCTATCCAAGCCAGACCAGCGGGATGATCGCGTCGCCGCGGCGGTCCGCCCAGTGTTTTATGCCTGGGTGGGCTAGCTGGGGTACGCCCACCTACCGCCTGACACAGGTACTGACCGGACACGGTTGCTTCGGTCGGTACCTGCATCGGATAGGGCGGGAAGCGACGGCTGCGTGCCGTAACTGCAGGGGAAGGGAGGACACCGCGCAGCACACGCTGCAGTTTTGCTCAGCATGGGCAACGCAGCGCGGTGTCCTCATTGGAGTAGTTGGAGCAGACCTCTCGCTGCCGGCCGTCATACGTGCAATGGTCGGCAGCGAGGAGAAGTGGAGGGCCGTGGCCTCCTTCTGCGAGAACGTAATGTTGCAGAAGGAGGCCGCGGGGAGGGAGCGCGAGCTTCAGCGGCGCGCTGAAGCTCGCGCTCGTGCGGTGGCCCGAGGTCGTCGCCCGGTCGCGAGGCGTCGCGGGCGGCCGCCTCGGCGTGGCGGATGACCTAGGCTGGGAGGGGGGTACTGAGGGGACCCTCCTCCCGCCAGGCGGCGCCCGGTCGGACCGGTTGGGGGTAGGAGTGCCTCCCCCTACCGGTCCGACGCAAGGGGAGGCACCCACGGCGGTCTGGTGCGGCCATGAACGCCCGGCCGCCGAGGGGTGGAATCGGGATCGCGGGCGGTTGCGAGTTGGGGCTCGCAGCCGCCACTAAACGCGGCCCCGTCCCGCCGCTATGAGGCAGTGTGTCTACTGGGGGGACCGATTGTCCCCCCGGGGGATGGGCGCGAAAGCGCGGGCACGGGGAGGATACCGGAAGAATGCTTCGAGCGATTCCCGGTATCCTCCCAAAGCGTGCCGAAGGGCCACCGTGGGGTTTTTAGTGGGTAGGTCCCGCGCCTGTCGTTGTACGGGCGCGGGGAATCCCACACACCCCTCCCACCTCTCCCCAAGGAGGTGGGAGGGAGTCTTTCGAAGATTTTCCCCACGAAAAAAAAAAAAAAAAAAAAAAAAAAAAAAAATTCTTGTTGGACAGATCCTGGGTTTTTTCGGGTTTGACTCACGTAGTAATGTGGCACCACACTGAAGCAGTCCATTAAACTTGGTTTCGATCAATATTTTAGAGGATAACACCGGTTAGGTCTGGGTTAAGTCTGGGTTATGCCCGCATCTGGCTCATGATTTTGCCTTCTTCGCAAACTTGTTGGCCAGATATTGTGTTTTTTCGGGTTTGAATCATATAGTAATGTGGTACCACACTGAACAAATCAATTAAACCTGGATTCGGTCAGTATTTTAGTCGGTAACACCGGCTAGGTCTGGGTTAGGTCTGGATATGCCCGCATCTGGCTCATGATTTTGCCTTGTCCGCATTCCTGTTGGACAGATCCTTGGTTTTCTCTCGTTTGAATCACGCAGTAATGGGGTACCACACTGAAACAATCCATTAAACTTGGTTTTCGATCAATATTTTAGAGGATAACACCGGTTAGGTCTGGGATAGGTCTGGGTTATGCCCGCATCTGGCTCATGATTTTGCCTTCTGCGCATACTTGTTGGCCAGATCCTGGGTTTTTACGGGTTTGAATCACGTAGTAATGTGGTACCACATTGAAACAGTCAATTAAACCTGGTTTCGATCAATATTTTAGAGCATAAAACCGGTTAGGTCTGGGTTAGGCCTGGGTTATGCCCGCATCTGGCTCATGATTTTACCTTCTTCGCATACTTGTTGGCCAGATCCCTGGTTTTCTCTGGTTTGAATCACGTAATAATGTGGTACCACAGTGAAACAATCAATTAAACCTGGTTTCGATCAATATTTTAGAGGATAACACCGGTTAGGTCTAGGTTAGGCCTGGGTTATGCCCGCATCTCGCTCATGATTTTGCCTTTTTAATATACTTGTAGGCCAGATCTTGTGTTTTTTCGGGTTAGACTCATATAGTAATGTGGTACCACACTGAAACAGTCAATTAAACCTGGATGCGGTCAGTATTTTAGTCGGTAACACCGGTTAGGTCTGGGTTAGGTCTGGGTTATGCTTAGGGAAGATGCGATCATGGGCGCCCCCGATCACAGAGAGCCTCGACCCCCAGCTGCTCGGGGAAACTATGCGCGTCCTCTTCCCCGTTGGGGGAGAGGCATTTCTGCATCCCCCCGGGCCACAGCCGGATCACCCGCCTTGGTGGTCCGACGAACTGGGGGTCGCGGAGGAGGAGCTAGCGAGGGCCGTCCGGAGAATGGCTGCCAAGAAGACGGCACCAGGACCGGACGGCATACCTGGCAGGGCCTGGGCAGTAGCGGTGGGCGTTCAGGGGGCCGGGCTGATAAGTGTCTTTGACGCGTGCCTGCGGACCGGTCAGTTCCCCCCCATATGGAAGGTGGCGAGGTTGGTCCTCCTCCACAAGCCAGGGAAGCCCGCGGAATCTCCATCCGCTTTCCGACCCATATGTCTTTTGGACGAGGCTGGAAAGCTCCTCGAGCGGGTCATAGTATCCCGACTCGAGGGGCACCTGTCCCGCGTCGGCCCTGATCTGGCCGACCGACAGTTCGGCTTTCGCCGGGGCCGCTCCACAGTCGGCGCCATAGCGACAGTGCGGACCCTGGCGGAATCGGCAATCTCCCGGGGGGGTGTGGCGTTGGCAGTATCTCTCGACATAGCCAACGCCTTTAACACCGTCTCCTGGGGGGCGATAGGTCGGGCACTCCAATACCACCGGGTGCCCGCCTATCTATGCCGACTGATCGGGGATTATCTGCGGGGCAGGGTAGTCCAATATCCGGGTCGGAACGGGATGGAACAGAGAGCGGTGCACCGCGGGGTTCCACAGGGGTCGGTCCTCGGGCCGCTCCTGTGGAACTTGGCGTATGACGCGCTGCTGCGTGCTGACCTCCCCGTCGGCGTGTCGTTGGTTTGTTATGCCGACGACACCCTGGTGATAGCCGACGGGGACACGTGGAGGAGGGCCGTGGCTCTCGCGGAGGAAGGGACGGCACGAGTCGTTGCCGAAGTGGAGCGTCTGGGGTTGCGTGTGGCACCCCAGAAGACCGAGGCCATCTGGCTGTGTAACGTCAGTGGTCGCGGGGTGCCGCGCCAGGCGTCTCTATGGGTGGGTGGAGCTCAAGTCGGGGTGGGGCGCCGGATGAAGTATCTGGGCCTCACCCTCGACTGCTACTGGCGGTTCGGGCATCATTTGGGAGGGTTGGGTCCCCGTATTGAAAGGGCAGCGGCCGCGTTAGGCCGCATAATGCCCAATCTCGGGGGGCCCAACATGGCGGCACGGCGGCTGTATTTGGGAGTCGTCCGGTCCATGGCGCTTTATGGCGCGCCAATATGGGCCGGCGGTCTGATGGCCAATCGACGGGGTGCATTTGTACTCCGTCGGTTACAGAGGTTGGTCGCCATCAGAGTCGTGCGGGGTTATCGCACGATCTCCTACACTGCCGCCACCTTGCTGGCGGGTTCCGCACCGTTTCACCTGTTGGCGAAAATGGACGCAGAGGTCTATGAAAGCCTCTGCGACCTTCGCCAGCGGGGCGTGGACCCGCATGGCGAGGAGGCCGCCAGGGCCCGGAACCAGGCGCGGCGACGCGTCTATAGTCGGTGGCTGGTCTGGTTATCGAAGCCAGACCAGCGGGATGATCGCGTCGCCGCGGCGGTCCGCCCAGTGTTTTATGCCTGGGTGGGCCGTAGCTGGGGTACGCCCACCTATCGCCTGACACAGGTACTGACCGGACACGGTTGCTTCGGTCGGTACCTGCATCGGATAGGGCGGGAGGCGACGGCTGCGTGCCATCATTGCAGGGGAAGGCAGGACACCGCGCAGCACACGTTTTAGATTTGTCCGGCGTGGGCAGCTCAGCGCGGTGTCCTCGTTAGAGCGATTGGGGCGGACCTCTCGCTGCCGGCCGTCATACGTGCAATGGTCGGCAGCGAGGAGGCGTGGGCGGCCATGGCCTTGTTTTGTGAGGAGGTCATGGCCGCCAAGGAAGACGTCGAAAGGTCGCGTGAGGAGGTGGGGGGCAGGCGGCGACGCCGGCCGTAAGACCCTCCACCGCTCCCCGTGGCAGGGGGAGCGCGAAGGGGTCGGTGATGGTGTTTGTGGTGCGAGGAGAGGGACTTTATGGCCTCATTTCCCCCCCGCACCCAGCCCATCACCGTACCGGGGGCCCGTGGCAGGGGCCCCGTCTAGCGGGGACGGCAGTGTTAGCCGGCCCCGCAGCCGTGGTCGCGATCGGGTGGGGGCCCGGTCGCGGCTAGTAGCAACGGCAAGAGTGGGGGCGACGTCGCGTGTGACCGCGCGGCGTCGCCGGGGGGCAATCAGTTTAGTTTGCCCCCATTGGGGGGGAGGATCACATCTCCTTCCCCGCGAAGGGCCCGTAGTAGGGCGTTGCGCCAACGGGGAGAGTCACGGTAGTATCGCTAGTTTGGTTCCCGTGACTCTCCCCAGATAAAGGGCGCAGGCGGTCACCGTGGTGTTTTAGCCGGTAAGAGTCCAGCACTACCCCGGCCTCCCCCCCCCCAGGGAGCCGGGGTGTCCATGAGGATTTCACCACGTTAAAAAAAAAAAAAAAAAAGGTCTGGGTTATGCCCGCATCTGGCTCATGATTTTGCCTTTTCCGCATTCTTGTTTGCCAGGTCAATGGTTTTCTCTGGTTTGAATCAGGTAGTAATGGGGTACCACACTGAAACAGACAATTAAACCTGGTTTCGATGAATATTTTAGAGGATAAAACCGGTTAGGTCTGGGTTAGGCCGGGGTTATGCCCGCATCTGGCTCATGTTTTTACATTCTTCGCATACTTGTTGGACAGATCCTGGGTTTTTTCGGGTTTGACTCACGTAGTAATGTGGCACCACACTGAAGCAGACCATTAAACTTGGTTTCGATCAATATTTTAGAGGATAACACTGGTTAGGTCTGGGTTAGGTCTGGGTTATGCCCGCATCTGGCTCATGACTTTGCATTCTTCGCAAACTTGTTGGCCAGATTCTGGGTTTTTTCGGATTTGAATCAGGCAGTAATGTGGTACCACACACTAACAGTCAATTAAACCTGGATTCGGTCAATATTTTAGTCGGTAACACCGGTTAGGTCTGGGTTAGGTCTGGGTTATGCCCGCATCTGTCCCATGATTTTGCCTTTTCCGCATTCTTGTTTGCCAGATCCTTGGTTTTCTCTGGTTTAAATCACGTAGTAATGGGGTACCACACTGAAACATTCCATTAAACTTGGTTTCGATCAATATTTTAGAGGATAACACCGTTAGGTCTGGGTTAGGTCTGGGTTATGTCCACATCTGGCTCATGATTTTGCCTTTTCCGAATTCCTGTTGACCAGACCCTTGGTTTTATCTTGTTTGAATCAGGTAGTAATGTGGTACCACACTGAAACAGACAATTAAACTTGTTTTCGATCAATATTTTAGAGGATAGAACCGGTTAGGTCCGGGTTAGGCCTGGGTTAAGCCCGCATCTGGCTCATGATTTTACCTTCTTCGCATACTTGTTGGACAGATCCTGGGTTTTTTCGGGTTTGACTCACGTAGTAATGTGGCACCACACTGAAGCAGACCATTAAACTTGGTTTCGATCAATATTTTAGAGGATAACACCGGTTAGGTCTGGGTTAGGTCTGGGTTATGCCCGCATCTGGCTCATGATTTTGCCTTCTTCGCAAACTTGTTGGCCAGATCCTGGGTTTTTTAGGGTTTGAATCACGCAGTAATGTGGTTCCACACGGAAACAGTCCATTAAACTTGGTTTCGATCAATATTTTAGAGGATAACACCGGTTAGGTCTGGGTTACGCCGCATCTGGCTCATGATTTTGCCTTTTCCGCATACTTGTTGGCCAGATCCTTGGTTTTCTCTGGTTTGAATCAGGCGATAATGTGGAACCACAGTGAAACATTCAATTAAACCTGGTTTCGATCAATATTTTAGAGGATAACACCGGTTAGGTCTAGGTTAGGCCTGGGTTATGCCCGCATCACGCTCATGATTTTGACTTTTTCATGTACTTGTTGGCCAGATCTTGTGTTTTTTCGGGTTTGAATCATATAGTAATGTGGTACCACACTGAAACAGTCAATTAAACCTGGATTCGGTCAGTATTTTAGTCGGTAACACCGGTTAGGTCTGGGTTACGTCTGGGTTATGCCCGCATCTGGCTGATGATTTTGCCATGTCCGCATTCTTGTTGGCCAGATCCTTGGTTTTCTCTGGTTTGTATAACGTAGTAATGGGGTACCACACTGAAACAGTCCATTAAACTTGGTTTCGATCAATATTTTAGAGGATAGCACCGGTTAGGTCTGGGTTACGCCGCATCTGGCTCATGATTTTGCCTTCTTCGCATACTTGCTGGCCAGATCCTTGGTTTTCTCGGGTTTGAATCACGTAGTAATGTGGTACCACGAAGTAACAGTGAATTAAACCTGGATTCGGTCAGTATTTTAGTCGGTAACACCGATTAGGCCTGGGTTAAGTCATAGGTTATACCCCCATCTGACTCATGATTTTACCTTCTTCGCATACTTGTTGGACAGATCCTGGGTTTTTTCGGGTTTGAATCACGTAGTAATGTGGTACCACACTGAAACAGTCCATTAAACTTGGTTTTCGATCAATATTTTAGAGGATAACACCGGTTAGTTCTGGGATAGGTCTGGGTTATGCCCGCATCTGGCTCATGATATTGCCTTCTGTGCATACTTGTTGGCCAGATCCTGGGTTTTTACGGATTTGAATCACGTAGTAATGTGGTACCACATTGAAACAGTCAATTAAACCTGGTTTCGATCAATATTTTAGAGGATAACACCGGTTAGGTCTGAGTTATGCTGCATCTGCCTCATGATTTTGCCTTTTCCGCATTCTTGTTTGCCAGATCCTTGGTTTTCTCTGGTTTGAATCACGGAGTAATGGGGTACCACACTGAAACTGTCAACTAAACCTGGTTTCGACCCACATTTTAGAGGATAACAACGGTTATGTCTGGGTTATGCCCGCATCTGGCGCATGATTTTGCCTTCTTCGCATACTTGTTGGCCAGATTCTGGGTTTTTTCGGATTTGAATCACGCAGTAATGTGATACCACACAGTAACAGTCAATTAACCCTGGATTCGGTCAGTATTTTAGTCGGTAACACCGGTTAGGTCTGGGTTAGGTCTGGGTTATGCCCGCATCTGCCTCATGATTTTGCCTTTTCCGCATTCTTGTTTGCCAGATCCTTGGTTTTCTCTGGTTTGAATCACGTAGTAATGGGGTACCACACTGAAACAGACAATTAAACCTGGTTTAGATGAATATTTTAGAGGATAACACCGGTTAGGTCTGGGTTATGCCGCATCTGGCTCATGATTTTACATTCTTCGCATACTTGTTGGACAGATCCTGGGTTTTTTCGGGTTTGACTCACGTAGTAATGTGGCACCACACTGAAGCAGACCATTAAACTTGGTTTCGATCAATATTTTAGAGGATAACACCGGTTAGGTCTGGGTGAGGTCTGTGTTATGCCCGCATCTGGCTCATGATTCTGCCTTCTTCGCATACTTGTTGGCGAGATCCTGTGTTTTTTCGGGTTTGAATCACGCAGTAATGTGGTTCCACACGGAAACAGTCCATTAAACCTGGATTCGGTCAGTATTTTAGACGGTAATACCGGTTAGGCCTGGGTTAGGCCTTGGTTATATCCCCATCTGACTCATGATTTTACCTTCTTCGCATACTTGTTGGACAGATCCTGGGTTTTTTCGGGTTTGAATCACGTAGTAATGTGGTACCACGAAGTAACAGTGAATTAAACCTGGATTCGGTCAGCATTTTAGACGGTAACACCGGTTAGGACTGGGTTAGGTGTGGGTTATGCCCGCATCTACCTCATGATTTTGCCTTTTCCGCATTCTTGTTTGCCAGATCCTCGGTGTTCTCTGGTTTGAACCACGTAGTAATGGGGTACCACACTGAAACAGTCCATTAAACTTGGTTTCGATCAATATTTTAGAGGATAACACCGGTTAGGTCTGGGTTATGCCGCATCTGGCTCATGATTTTGCCTTCTTCGCATACTTGTTGGCCAGATTCTGGGTTTTTTCCAGTTTGAATCATGTAGTAATGGGGTACCACACTGAGACAGTCCATCAAACTTGGTTTCGATCAATATTTTAGAGGATAACACCGGTTAGGTCTGGATTAGGTCTGGGTTATGCCCGCATCTGGCTCATGATTTTGCCTTCTTCGCATATTTGTTGGCCAGATCCTGGGTTTTTTTCGGGTTTGAATCACGTAGTAATGTGGAACCACACAGTAACAGTCAATTATACCTGGATTCGGTCAGTATTTTAGTCGGTAACACCGGCTAGGTCTGAGTTAGGACTGGGTTATGCTCGCATCTGGCTCATGATTTTACCTTCTTCGCATACTTGTTGGACAGATCCTGGGTTTTTTCGGGTTTGAATCACGTAGTAATGTGGTACCACGAAGTAACAGTGAATTAAACCTGGATTCGGTCAGCATTTTAGACGGTAACACCGGTTAGGTCTGGGTTAGGTCTGGGTTATGCCCGCATCTGCCTCATGATTTTGCCTTTTCCGCATTCTTGTTTGCCAGATCCTTGGTTTTCTCTGGTTTGACTCACGTAGTAATGTGGTACCACATTGAAACAGTCAATTAAACCTGGTTTCGATCAATATTTTAGAGGATAACACCGGCTAGGTCTGGGTTAGGGCTGGGTTATGCTCGCATCTGGCTCATGATTTTGCCTTGTCCGCATTCCTGTTGGACAGATCCTTGGTTTTCTCTCGTTTGAATCACGCAGTAATGTGATACCACACAGTAACAGTCAATTAACCCTGGATTCGGTCAGTATTTTAGTCGGTAACACCGGCTAGGTCTGGGTTAGGACTGGGTTATGCTCGCATCTGGCTCATGATTTTGCCATGTCCGCATTCTTGTTGGCCAGATCCTTGGTTTTCTCTGGTTTGAATAACGTAGTAATGGGGTACCACACTGAAGCAGTCCATTAAACTTGGTTTCGATCAATATTTTAGAGGATAACACCGGTTAGGTCTGGGTTACGCCGCATCTGGCTCATGATTTTGCCTTTTCCGCATACTTGTTGGCCAGATCCTTGGTTTTCTCTGGTTTGAATCAGGCGATAATGTGGAACCACAGTGAAACATTCAATTAAACCTGGTTTCGATCAATATTTTAGAGGATAACACCGGTTAGGTCTAGGTTAGGCCTGGGTTATGCCCGCATCTGGCTCATGATATTGCCTTCTGCGCATACTTGTTGGCCAGATCCTGGGTTTTTACGGATTTGAATCACGTAGTAATGTGGTACCACATTGAAACAGTCAATTAAACCTGGTTTCGATCAATATTTTAGAGGATAACACCGGTTAGGTCTGAGTTATGCTGCATCTGGCTCATGATTTTGCCTTCTTCGCATACTTGCTGGCCAGATCCTTGGTTTTTTCGGGTTTGAATCACGTAGTAATGTGGTCCCACGAAGTAACAGTGAATTAAACCTGGATTCGGTCTGTATTTTAGTCGGTAACACCGGTTAGGCCTGGGTTAGGTCTGGGTTATGCCCCCATCTGACTCATGATTTTACCTTCTTCGCATACTTGTTGGACAGATCCTGGGTTTTTGGGGGTTTGAATCACGTAGTAATGCGGTACCACACTGAAACAGTCCATTAAACTTGGTTTTCGATCAATATTTTAGAGGATAACACCGGTTAGGTCTGGGTTATGCCGCATTTGGCTCATGATTTTGCCTTCTTCGCATACTTGCTGGCCAGATCCTTGGTTTTTTCGGGTTTGAATCACGTAGTAATGTGGTCCCACGAAGTAACAGTGAATTAAACCTGGATTCGGTCTGTATTTTAGTCGGTAACACCGGTTAGGCCTGGGTTAGGTCTGGGTTATGCCCCCATCTGACTCATGATTTTACCTTCTTCGCATACTTGTTGGACAGATCCTGGGTTTTTTGGGGGTTTGAATCACGTAGTAATGTGGTACCACACTGGAACAGTCCATTAAACTTGGTTTTCGATCAATATTTTAGAGGATAACACCGGTTAGGTCTGGGTTATGCCGCATCTGGCTCATGATTTTGCCTTCTTCGCATACTTGTTGGCCAGATCCTGGGTTTTTTCCTGTTTGAATCACGTAGTAATGTGGTACCACAGCGAAACAGTCAGCTAAAGCTGGTTCGATCAATATTTTACAGGGTAACACCGGTTAGATCTAGGTTAGGCCTGGGTTATGCCCGCATCTGGCTCATGATTTTGCCTTCTTCGCATACTTGTTGGCCAGATCCTTGGTTTTTTCGGGTTTGAATCACGTAGTAATGTTGAACCACACAGTAACAGTCAATTATACCTGGATTCGGCCAGTATTTTAGTCGGTAACTCCGGTTAGGTCTGGGTTAGGTCTGGGTTATGCCCGCATCTGGCGCATGATGTTACCTTCTTCGCATACTTGTTGGACAGATCCTGGGTTTCTTCGGGTTTGAATCACGTAGTAATGTGGTACCACGAGGTAACAGTGAATTAAACCTGGATTCGGTCAGTATTTTAGACGGTAACACCGGTTAGGACTGGGTTATGTCTGGGTTATGCCCGCATCAGCCTCATGGTTTTGCCTTTTCCGCATTCTTGTTTGCCAGATCCTTGGTTTTCTCTGGTTTGAATCACGTAGTAGTGGGGTACCACACTGAAACAGACAATTAAACCTGGTATCGATGAATATTTTAGAGGATAACACCGGTTAGGTCTGGGTTAGGCCTGGGTTATGCCCGCATCTGGCTCATGATTTTGCCTTCTTCGCATACTTGTTGGCCAGATCCTTTGTTTATTCGGGTTTGAATCACGTAGTAATGTGGTACCACGAAGTAACAGTGAATTAAACCTGGATTCGGTCAGTATTTTAGTCGGTAACACCAGTTAGGACTGGGTTGGGTCTGGATTATGCCCGCATCTGGCTCACGATTTTGCCTATTCCGCATTCTTGTTGGCCAGATCCTTGGTTTTCTCTGGTTTGAATCACGTACTAATGTGGTACCATACTGAAGCAGTCCATTAAACTTGGTTTCGATCAATATTTTAGAGGATAACACCGGTTAGGTCTGGGTTATGCCGCATCTGGCTCATGATTTTGCCTTCTTCGCATACTTGTTGGCCAGATCCTGGGTTTTTTCCTGTTTGCATCACGTAGTAATGTGGTACCACAGCGAAACAGTCAACTAAACCTGGCTCGATCAATATTTTACAGGGTAACACCGGTTAGATCTGACTTTGGTCTGGGTTATGCCTCCTCCCCGTCTGCGTGTCGTTGGTTTGTTATGCTGACGACACCCTGGTGATAGCCAGCGGGGATATGTCGAGGAGGTCCGTGGCCCTCGCGGAGGAAGGGACGGCACTATTCGTCGCCGAAGTAGAGCGTCTGGGGTTGCGCGTGGCACCCCAGAAGACCGAGGCCATCTGGCTGTGTAACGTCAGTGGCCGTGGGGTGCCGCGCCAGGCGTCTCTACGGGTGGGTGGAGCCCAAGTCGGGGTGGGGCGCCGGATGAAGTATCTGGGCCTCACCCTCGACAGCTACTGGCGCTTCGGGCATCATTTGGAAGGGTTGGGTCCCCGTATTGAAAGGGCAGCGGCCGCGTTAGCCCGCATAATGCCTAATCTCGGGGGCCCCAACATGGCGGCACGGCGGCTGTATTTGGGAGTTGTCCGGTCCATGGCGCTTTATGGCGCGCCTATATGGGCCGGCGGTCTGATGGCAAATCGGCGGGGTGCATTTGTACTCCGCCGGTTACAGAGGTTGGTCGCCATCAGAGTCGTGCGGGGTTATCGCACGATCTCCTGTACTGCCGCCACCTTGCTGGCGGGTTCAGCGCCGTTTCACCTGCTGGCGAAAATGGACGCAGAGATGTATCAAAGCCTCTGCGACCTTCGCCAGCGGGGCGTGGACCCGCACGGCGAGGAGGCCGCCAGGGTCCGAAGCCAGGCGCGGCGACGCGTCTATAGTCGGTGGCTGGTCTGGTTATCCAAGCCTGATCAGCGGGATGATCGCGTCGCCGCGGCAGTCCGCCCAGTGTTTTATGCCTGGGTGGGCCGTAGCTGGGGTACGCCCACCTACCGCCTGACACAGGTACTGACCGGACACGGTTGCTTCGGTCGGTACCTGCATCGGATAGGGCGGGAGGCGACGGCTGCGTGCCGTCACTGCAGGGGAAGGGAGGACACCGCGCAGCACACGTTGGAGTTTTGTCCGGCGTGGGCAGTCCAGCGCGGTGTCCTCGTTAGAGCGATTGGAGCGGACCTCTCGCTGCCGGCCGTCATTCGTGCGATGGTCGGCATTGAGGAGGCGTGGGCGGCCATGACCTTGTTTTGTGAAGAGGTCATGGCCGCCAAGGAGGACGCCGAAAGGGCGCGTGAGGTCGTGGGGGGCAGGCGGCGACGCCGACCGTAAGACCCTCCACCGCTCCCCGTGACAGGGGGAGCGCGATGGGGTCGGTGATGGTGTTTGTGGTGCGAGGTGAGGGACTTTATCCCCTCATTCCCCTTCGCACCCAGCCAGTCACCGGACCGGGGGCCCGTGGCAGGGACCCCATGTTGCGGGGGCGGCAGTGTTAGCCGGCCCCGCAGCCGTGGTCGCGATCGGGTGGGGGCCCGGTGGCGGCTAGTAGCAACGGCACGAGTGGGGGCGACGTCGCGTGTGACCGCGCGGCGTCGCCGGGGGGCAATCAGGTTAGTTTGCCCCCCATTGGGGGAGGAGGATCACATCTCCTCCTCCGGGAAGGGCCCGTAATAGGGCGTTGCGCCAACGGGTAGAGTCACGGTAGTATCGCTAGTTTGGTTCCCGTGACTCTCCCCAGATAAAGGGCGCAGGCGGTCACCGTGGTGTTTTAGCCGGTAAGAGTCCGGCACTACCCCGGCCTCCCCCCCAGGGAGCCGGGGTGTCCATGAGGATTTCACCACGTTAAAAAAAAAAAAAAAAAAAAAAAAAAGGTCTGGGTAATGCCCGCATCTCATGATTTTGTCTTTTCCGCATTTTTGTTTGCCAGATCAATGGTTTTCTCTGGTTTGAATCACGCAGTAATGGGGTACCACACTGAAACAGACAATTAAACCTGGTTTCGATGAATATTTTAGAGGATAACACCGGTTATGCCGCATCTGGCGCATGATTTTACATTCTTCGCATACTTGTTGGACAGATCCTGGGTTTTTTCGGGTCTGAATCACGTAGTAATGTGGAACCAAACAGTAACAGTCAATTGAACCTGGTTTCGATCCACATTTTAGAAGATAACAACGGTTAGGTCTGGGTTATGCCCGCATCTGGCTCATAATTTTACCTTCTTCGCACACTTGTTGGACAGATCCTGGGTTTTTTCGGGTTTGAATCATGTAGTAATGTGGCACCACACTGAAGCAGTCCATTAAACTTGGTTTCGATCAATATTTTAGAGGATAACACCTGTTAGGTCTGGGTTAGGTCTGGGTAATGCCCGCATCTGGCTCATGATATTGCCCTTCCCGCATACTTGTTGGCCAGATCCTTGGTTTTCTCTGGTTTGAATCAGGTAATAATGTGGAACCACAGTGAAACAGTCAATTAAACCTGGTCTCGATCAATATTTTAGAGGATAACACCGGTTAGGTCTAGCTTAGGCCTGGGTTATGCCCGCATCTCGCTCATGATTTTGCATTTTTCATGTACTTGTTGGTCAGATCTTGTGTTTTTTCGGGTTTGAATCATATAGCAATGTGGTACCACACTGAAACAGTCAATTAAACCTGGATTCGGTCAGTATTTTAGTCGGTAACACCGGTTAGGTCTGGGTTAGGTCTGGGTAATGCCCGCATCTCATGATTTTGTCTTTTCCGCATTTTTGTTTGCCAGATCAATGGTTTTCTCTGGTTTGAATCACGCAGTAATGGGGTACCACACTGAAACAGACAATTAAACCTGGTTTCGATGAATATTTTAGAGGATAACACCGGTTATGCCGCATCTGGCGCATGATTTTACATTCTTCGCATACTTGTTGGACAGATCCTGGGTTTTTTCGGGTCTGAATCACGTAGTAATGTGGAACCAAACAGTAACAGTCAATTAAACCTGGTTTCGATCCACATTTTAGAAGATAACAACGGTTAGGTCTGGGTTATGCCCGCATCTGGCTCATAATTTTACCTTCTTCGCACACTTGTTGGACAGATCCTGGGTTTTTTCGGGTTTGAATCATGTAGTAATGTGGCACCACACTGAAGCAGTCCATTAAACTTGGTTTCGATCAATATTTTAGAGGATAACACCTGTTAGGTCTGGGTTAGGTCTGGGTAATGCCCGCATCTGGCTCATGATATTGCCCTTCCCGCATACTTGTTGGCCAGATCCTTGGTTTTCTCTGGTTTGAATCAGGTAATAATGTGGAACCACAGTGAAACAGTCAATTAAACCTGGTCTCGATCAATATTTTAGAGGATAACACCGGTTAGGTCTAGCTTAGGCCTGGGTTATGCCCGCATCTCGCTCATGATTTTGCATTTTTCATGTACTTGTTGGTCAGATCTTGTGTTTTTTCGGGTTTGAATCATATAGCAATGTGGTACCACACTGAAACAGTCAATTAAACCTGGATTCGGTCAGTATTTTAGTCGGTAACACCGGTTAGGTCTGGGTTAGGTCTGGGATATGCCCGCATCTCATGATTTTGCCTTTTCCGCATTCTTGTTTGCCAGATCAATGGTTTTCTCTGGTTTGAATCACGGAGTAATGGGGTACCACACTGAAACAGTCAATTAAACCTGGTTTCGATGAATATTTTAGAGGATAAAACCGGTTAGGTCTGGGTTAGGCCTGGGTTATGCCCGCATCTGGCTCATGATTCTGCCTTCTTCGCATACTTGTTGGCCAGATCCTGGGTTTTTTTCGGGTTTGAATCACGTAGTAATGTGGAACCACACAGTAACAGTCAATTATACCTGGATTCGGTCAGTATTTTAATCGGTAACACCGGTTAGGTCTGGGTTAGGTTTGGGTTATGCCCGCATCTGGCTCATGATTTTGCTATGTCCGCAATCTTGTTTGCCAGATCCTTGGTTTTCTCTGGTTTGAATCACGTAGTTATGTGGTACCACACTGAAACAGTCCATTAAACTTGGTTTCGATCAATATTTTAGAGGATAACACCGGTTAGGTCTGGGTTATGCCGCATCTGGCTCATGATTTTGCCTTCTTCGCATACTTGTTGGTCAGATCCTTGGTTTTTACGGATTTGAATCACGTAGTAATGTGCTACCACGAAGTAACAGTGAACTAAACCTGGATTCGGTCAGTATTTTAGACGGTAACACCGGTTAGGCCTGGGTTAGGTCTGGGTTATGCCCCCATCTGACTCATGATTTTACCTTCTTCGCATACTTGTTGGACAGATCCTGGGTTTTTTCGGGTTTGAATCACGTAGTAATGTGGAACCACACAGTAACAGTCAATTATACCTGGACTCGGTCAGTAGTTTAGTCGGTAACACCGGTTAGGACTGGGTTAGGTCTGGGTTATGCCCGCATCTGGCTCACGATTTTGCCTATTCCGCATTCTTGTTGGCCGGATCCTTGGTTTTCTCAGGTTTGAATCACGTAGTAATGTGGTACCACACTGAAACAGACAATTAAACCTGGTTTCGATGGATATTTTAGAGGATAAAACCGGTTAGGTCTGGGTTACGTCTGGGTTATACCCGCATCTGGCTCATGATTTTGCCTTGTCCGCACACTTGTTGGCCAGATCCTTGGTTTTCTCTGGTTTGAATCACGGAGTAATGGGGTACCACACTGAAACAGTCCATTAAACTTGGTTTCGATCAATATTTTAGAGGATAACACCGGTGAGGTCTGGGTTACGTCTGGGTTATACCCGCGTCTGGCTGATGATTTTGCCTTGTCCGCATTCTTGTTGGCCAGATCCTTGGTTTTCTCTGGTTTGAATCACGGAGTAATGGGGTACCACACTGAAACAGTCAATTAAACCTGGTTTCGATCCACATTTTAGAGGATAACAACGGTTAGGTCTGGGTTACGTCTGGGTTATACCCGCATCTGGCTCATGGTTTTGCCTTGTCCGCATTCTTGTTGGCCAGATCCTTGGTTTTCTCTGGTGTGAATCATGGAGTAATGGGGCACCACACTGAAACAGTCAATTAAACCTGGTTTCGATCCACATTTTAGAGGATAACAACGGTTAGGTCTGGGTTATGCCCGCATCTGGCGCATGATTTTGCCTTCTTGGCATACTTGTTGGCCAGATTCTGGGTTTCTTCGGATTTGAATCACGCAGTAATGTGGTATCACACAGTAACAGTCAATTAAACCTGGATTCGGTAAGTATTTTAGTCGGTAACACCGGTTAGGTCTGGGTTAGGTCTCGGTTATGCCCGCATCTGCCTCATGATTTTGCCTTTTCCGCATTCTTGTTTGCCAGATCCTTGGTTTTCCCTGGTTTTAATCACGTATTAATGTGGTACCACACTGAAACAGACAATAAAACCTGGTTTCGATGAATATTTTACAGGATAAAACCGGTTAGGTCTGGGTTAGGCTTGGGTTATGCCCGCATCTGGCTCATGATTTGCCTTCTTCGCATACTTGTTGGCCAGATCCTGGGTTTTTTCGGGTTTGAATCACGTAGTAATGTGGAACCACACAGTAACAGTCAATTATACCTGGATTCGGTCAGTATTTTAGTCGGTAACACCGGTTAGGTCTGGGTTAGGTCTGGGTTATGCCCGCATCTCATGATCTTGCCTTTTCCGCATTCTTGTTTGCCAGATCAATGGTTTTCCCTGGTTTGAATCGCGTAGTTATGTGGTACCACACTGAAACAGTCCATTAAACTTGGTTTCGATCAATATTTTAGAGGATAACACCGGTTAGGTCTGGATTATGTCGCATCTGGCTCATGACTTTGCCTTCTCCGCATACTTGTTGGTCAGATCCTTGGTTTTTTCGGGATTGAATCACGTAGTAATGTGGTACTACGAAGTAACAGTGAATTAAACCTGGAATCGGTCAGTATTTTAGTCGGTAACACCGGTTAGGCCTGGGTTAGGTCTGGGTTATGCCCCCATCTGACTCATGATTTTGCCCTCTTCGCATACTTGTTGGACAGATCCTGGGTTTTGTCGGGTTTGAATCACGTAGTAATGTGGTACCACACTGAAACAGTCCATTAAACTTGGTTTTCGATCAATATTTTAGAGGATAACAACGGTTAGGTCTGGGATAGGTCTGGGTTATGCCCGCATCTGGCTCATGATTTTGCCTTCTGCGTATACTTGTTGGACAGATCCTGGGTTTTTACGGGTTGGAATCACGTAGTAATGTGGTGCCACATTGAAACAGTCAATTAAAACTTGTTTCGATCAATATTTTAGAGGATAAAACCGGTTAGGTCTGAGTTAGGCCTGGGTTATGCCCGCATCTGGCTCATGATTTTACCTTCTTCGCATACTTGTTGGACAGATCCTGGGTTTTTTGGGTTTGAATAACGTAGTAATGTGGCACCACACTGAGACAGTCCATTAAACTTGGTTTCGATCAATATATTAGAGGATCACACCGGTTAGGTCTGGGTTAGGTCTGGGTTATGCCCGCATCTGGCGCATGATTTTGCCTAGTTCGCAAATTTGTTGGCCAGATCCTGGGTTTTTTAGGGTTTGAATCACGTAGTAATGTGGTTCCACACGCAAACAGTCCATTAAACTTGGTTTCGATCAATATTTTAGAGGATAACACCGGTTAGGTCTGGGTTACGTCTGGGTAATACCCGCATCTGGCTCATGATTTTGCCTTGTCCGCATTCTTGTTGGCCAGATCCTTGGTTTTCTCTGTTTTGAATCACGGAGTAATGGGGTACCACACTGAAACAGTCAATTAAACCTGGTTTCGATCCACATTTCAGAGGATAACAACAGTTAGGTCTGGGTTAGGCCTGGGTTATGCCCGCATCTGGCTCATGATATTGCCTTCTTCGCATACTTGTTGGCCAGATCCTGGGTTTCTTCGGGTTTGAATCACGTAGTAATGTGGAACCACACAGTAACAGTCAATTATACCTGGATTCGGTCAGTATTTTAGTCGGTAACACCGGTTAGGACTGGGGTAGGTCTGGGTTATGCCCGCATCTGGCTCACGATTTTGCCTATTCCGCATTCTTGTTGGCCAGATCCTTGGTTTTCTCTGGTTTGAATCATGGAGTAATGGGGTACCTCACTGAAACAGTCAATTAAACCTGGTTTCGATCCACATTTTAGAGGATAACAACGGTTAGGTCTGGGTTATGCCCGCATCTGGCGCATGATTTTGCCTTCTTGGCATACTTGTTGGCCAGATCCTTGGTTTTTACGGATTTGAATCACGTAGTAATGTGGTACCACGAAGTAACAGTGAATTAAACCTGGATTCGGTCAGTATTTTAGACGGTAACACCTGTTAGGCCTGGGTTAGGTCTGGATTATGCCCCCATCTGACTCATGACTTTACCATCTTCGCATACTTGTTGGACAGATCCTGGGTTTTTTCGGGTTTGAATCACGTAGTAATGTGAACCACACAGTAACAGTCAATTATACCTGGACTCGGTCAGTATTTTAGTCGGTAACACCGGTTAGGACTGGGTTAGGTCTGGGTTATGCCCGCATCTGGCTCACGATTTTGCCTATTCCGCATTCTTGTTGGCCGGATCCTTGGTTTTCTCAGGTTTGAATCACGTAGTAATGTGGTACCACAATGAAACAGACAATTAAACCTGGTTTCGATGGATATTTTAGAGGATAAAACCGGTTAGGTCTGGGTTACGTCTGGGTTATACCCGCATCTGGCTCATGATTTTGCCTTGTCCGCACTCTTGTTGGCCAGATCCTCGGTTTTCTCTGGTTTGAATCACGGAGTAATGGGGTACAACACTGAAACAGTCCATTAAACTTGGTTTCGATCAATATTTTAGAGGATAACACCGGTGAGGTCTGGGTTACGTCTGGGTTATACCCGCATCTGGCTCATGATTTTGCCTTGTCCGCATTCTTGTTGGCCAGATCCTTGGTTTTCTCTGGCTTGAATCACGGAGTAATGGGTTACCACACTGAAACAGACAATTAAACCTGGTTTCGATCCACATTTTAGAGGATAACAACGGTTAGGTCTGGGTTACGTCTGGGTTATACCCGCATCTGGCTCATGATTTTGCCTCTTTCATGTACTTGTTGGCCAGATCTTGTGTTTTTTCGGGTTTGAATCATATAGTAATGAGGTACCACACTGAAACAGTCAATTAAACCTGAATTCGGTCAGTATTTTAGTCGGTAACACCGGTTAGGACTGGGTTAGGTCTGGTTTATGCCCGCATCTCATGATTTTGCCTTTCCCGCATTCTTGTTTGCCAGATCAATGGTTTTCTCTGGTTTGAATCACGTAGTAATGGGGTACCACACTGACACAAACAACGAAACTTGGTTTCGATGAATATTTTAGAGGATAAAACTGGTTAGGTCTGGGCTAGGCCTGGGTTATGCCCGCATCTGGCTCATGATTTTGCCTTCTTCGCATACTTGTTGGCCAGATCCCCGGTTTTTTTTGGGTTTGTATCACTTAGTAATGTGGAGCCACACAGTAACATTCAATTATACCTGGATTCGGTCAGTATTTTAGTCGGTAACACCGGTTAGGTCTGGGTTAGGTCTGGGTTATGCCCGCGTCTGCCTCATGATTTTGCCTTTTCCGCATTCTTGTTTGCCAGATCCTCGGTTTTCTCTGGTTTGAATCACGTAGTAATGGGGTACCACACTGAAACAGTCCACTAATCTTGGTTTCGATCAATATTTTAGAGGATAACACCGGTTAGGTCTGGGCTATGCCGCATCTGGCTCATGATTTTGCCTTCTTCGCATACTTGTTGGCCAGATCCTGGGTTTCTTTGGGTTTGAATCACGTAGTAATGTGGAACCACACAGTAACAGTCAATTATACCTGGATTCGGTCAGTATTTTAGTCGGTAACACCGGTTAGGACTGGGGTAGGTCTGGGTTATGCCCGCATCTGGCTCACGATTTTGCCTATTCCGCATTCTTGTTGGCCGGATCCTTGGTTTTCTCATGTTTGAATCACGTAGTAATGTGGTACCACACTGAAACAGACAATTAAACCTGGTTTCGATCAATATTTTAGAGGATAACACCGGTGAGGTCTGGGTTACGTCTGGGTTATACCCGCATCTGGCTCATGATTTTGCCTTGTCCGCATTCTTGTTGGCCAGATCCTTAGTTTTCTCTGGTTTGAATCACGGAGTAATGGTGTACCACACTGAAACAGTCAATTAAAGCTGGTTTCGATCCACATTTTAGAGGATAACAACGGTTAGGTCTGGGTTACGACTGGGTTATACCGGCATCTGGCTCATGATTTTGCCTTCTCCGCATTCTTGTTGGCCAGATCCTTGGTTTTCTCTGGTTTGAATCATGGAGTAATGGGGTACCTCACTGAAACAGTCAATTAAACCTGGTTTCGATCCACATTTTAGAGGATAACAACGGTTAGGTCTGGGTTATGCCCGCATCTGGCGCATGATTTTGCCTTCTTGGCATACTTGTTGGCCAGATTCTGGGTTTCTTCGGATTTGAATCACGCAGTAATGTGGTATCACACAGCAACAGTCAATTAAACCTGGATTCGGTCAGTATTTTAGTCGGTAACACCGGTTAGGTCTGGGTTAGGTCTCGGTTATGCCCGCATCTGCCTCATGATTTTGCCTTTTCCGCATTCATGTTTGCCAGATCCTTGGTTTTCTCTGGTTTGAATCACGTATTAATGTGGTACCACACTGAAACAGACAATAAAAGCTGGTTTCGATGAATATTCTACAGGATAAAACCGGTTAGGTCTGGGTTAGGCCTGGGTCATGCCCGCATTTGGCTCATGATTTGCCTTCTTCGCATACTTGTTGGCCAGATCCAGGGTTTTTTCGGGTTTGAATCACGTAGCAATGTGGAACCACACAGTAACAGTCAATTACACCTGGATTTGGTCAGTATTTTAGTCGGTAACACCGGTTAGGTCTGGGTTAGGTCTGGGTTATGCCCGCATCTCATGATCTTGCCTTTTCCGCAATCCTTGTTTGGCAGATCAATGGTTTTCTCTGGTTTGAATCACGTAGTAATGGGGTACCACACTGATACAAAGAATTAAACCTGGTTTCGATGAATATTTTAGAGGATAAAACCGGTTAGGTCTGGGCTAGGCCTGGGTTACGCCCGCATCTGGCTCATGATTTTGCCTTCTTCGCATACTTGTTGGCCAGATCCCCGGTTTTTTTTTGGGTTTGAATCACTTAGTAATGTGGAACCACACAGTAACAGTCAATTATACCTGGATTCGGTCAGTATTTTAGTCGGTAACACCGGTTAGGACTAGGTTAGGTCTGGGTTATGCCCGCATCTGGCTCACGATTTTGCCTATTCCGCATTCTTGTTGGCCAGATCCTTGGTTTTCTCTGGTTTGAATCACGTAGTAATGTGGAACCATACTGAAAGAGTCCATTAAACTTGGTTTCGATCAATATTTTAGAGGATAACACCGGTTTGGTATGGGATAGGCCTGGCTTATGCCCGCATCTGGCTCATGATTTTGCCTATTCCGCATTCTTGTTGGCCAGATCCTTGGTTTTCTCTGGTTTGAATCACGTAGTAATGTGGAACCATACTGAAAGAGTCCATTAAACTTGGTTTCGATCAATATTTTAGAGTATAACACCGGTTAGGTCTGGGTTATGCCGCATCTGGCTCATGATTTTGCTTTCTTCGCATACTTGTTGGCCAGATTCTGGGTTTTTTCCTGTTTGAATCACGTAGTATTGTGGTACCACAGCGAAACAGTCAACTAAACCTGGTTCGATCAATATTTTACAGGGTAACACCGGTTAGATCTGGGTTAGGTCTGGGTTATGCCCGCATCTGGCTCATGATATTGCCCTTTCCGCATACTTGTTGGCCAGATCCTCGGTTTTCTCTGGTTTGAATCAGGTAATAATGTGGCACCACAGTGAAACAGTCAATTAAACCTGGTCTCGATGAATATTTTAGAGGATAACACCGGTTAGGTCTAGCTTAGGCCTGGGTTATGCCCGCATCTCGCTCATGATTTTGCCTTTTTCATGTACTTGTTGGTCAGATCTTGTGTTTTTTCGGGTTTGAATAATATAGCAATGTGGTACCACACTGAAACAGTCAATTAAACCTGGATTCGGTCAGTATTTTAGTCGGTAACACCGCTTAGGTCTGGGTTAGGTCTGGGATATGCCCGCATCTCATGATTTTGCATTTTCCGCATTCTTGTTTGCCAGATCAATGGTTTTCTCTGGTTTGAATCACGTAGTAATGGGGTACCACACTGAAACAAACAATTAAACCTGGTTTAGATGAATATTTTAGAGGATAAAACCGGTTAGGTCTGGGATAGGTCTGGGTTATGCCCGCATCTGGCTCATGATTTTGCCTTCTGCGCATACTTGTTGGCCAGATCCTGGGTTTCTTCGGGTTTGAATCACGTAGTAATGTGGAACCACACAGTAACAGTTAATTATACCTGGATTCGGTCAGTATTTTAGTCGGTAACACCGGTTAGGACTGGGGTAGGTCTGGGTTATGCCCGCATCTGGCTCACGATTTTGCCTATTCCGCATTCTTGTTGGCCAGATCCTTGGTTTTCTCTGGTTTGAATCACGTAGTAATGTGTACCACACTTAAACAGTCCACTAATCTTGGTTTCGATCAATATTTTAGAGGATAACACCGGTTAGGTCTGGGCTATGCCGCATCTGGCTCATGATTTTGCCTTCTTCGCATACTTGTTGGCCAGATCCTTGGTTTTTACGGATTTGAATCACGTAGTAATGTGGTACCACGCAGTAACAGTGAATTAAACCTGGATTCGGTCAGTATTTTAGTCGGTAACACCGGTTAGGCCTGGGTTAGGTCTGGGTTATGCCCCCATCTGACTCATGATTTTACCTTCTTCGCATACTTGTTGGACAGATCCTGGGTTTTTTCGGGTTTGAATCACGTGGTGATGTGGAACCACACAGTAACAGTCAATTAGACCTGGACTCGGTCAGTATTTTAGTCGGTAACGCCGGTTAGGACTGGGTTAGGTCTGGGTTATGCCCGCATCTGGCTCACGATTTTGCCTATTCCGCATTCTTGTTGACCGGATCCTTGGTTTTCTCATGTTTGAATCACGTAGTAATGTGGTACCACACTGAAACAGACAATTAAACCTGGTTTCGATCAATATTTTAGAGGATAACACCGGTGACGTCTGGGTTACGTCTGGGTTATACCCGCATCTGGCTCATAATTTTGCCTTGTCCGCATTCTTGTTGGCCATATCCTTAGTTTTCTCTGGTTTGAATCACGGAGTAATGGTGTACCACACTGAAACAGTCAATTAAAGCTGGTTTCGATCCACATTTTAGAGGATAACAACGGTTAGGTCTGGGTTACGACTGGGTTATACCGGCATCTGGCTCATGATTTTGCCTTCTCCGCATTCTTGTTGGCCAGATCCTTGGTTTTCTCTGGTTTGAATCATGGAGTAATGGGGTACCTCACTGAAACAGTCAATTAAACCTGGTTTCGATCCACATTTTAGAGGATAACAACGGTTAGGTCTGGGTTATGCCCGCATCTGGCGCATGATTTTGCCTTCTTGGCATACTTGTTGGCCAGATTCTAGGTTTCTTCGGATTTGAATCACGCAGTAATGTGGTATCACACAGCAACAGTCAATTAAACCTGGATTCGGTCAGTATTTTAGTCGGAAACACCGGTTAGGTCTGGGTTAGGTCTCGGTTATGCCCGCATCTGCCTCATGATTTTGCCTTTTCCGCATTCTTGTTTGCCAGATCCTTGGTTTTCTCTGGTTTGAATCACGTATTAATGTGGTACCACACTGAAACAGACAATAAAAGCTGGTTTCGATGAATATTTTACAGGATAAAACCGGTTAGGTCTGGGTTAGGCCTGGGTTATGCCCGCATTTGGCTCATGATTTGCCTTCTTCGCATACTTGTTGGCCAGATCCAGTGTTTTTTCGGGTTTGAATCACGTAGCAATGTGGAACCACACAGTAACAGTCAATTACACCTGGATTCGGTCAGTATTTTAGTCGGTAACACCGGTTAGGTCTGGGTTAGGTCTGGGTTATGCCCGCATCTCATGATCTTGCCTTTTTCGCATTCTTGTTTGGCAGATCAATGGTTTTCTCTGGTTTGAATCACGTAGTAATGGGGTACCACACTGATACAAACAATTAAACCTGGTTTCGATGAATATTTTAGAGGATAAAACCGGTTAGGTCTGGGCTAGGCCTGGGTTATGCCCGCATCTGGCTCATGATTTTGCCTTCTTCGCATACTTGTTGGCCAGATCCCCGGTTTTTTTTGGGTTTGAATCACTTAGTAATGTGGAACCACACAGTAACAGTCAATTATACCTGGATTCGGTCAGTATTTTAGTCGGTAACACCGGTTAGGACTAGGTTAGGTCTGGGTTATGCCCGCATCTGGCTCACGATTTTGCCCATTCCGCATTCTTGTTGGCCAGATCCTTGGTTTTCTCTGGTTTGAATCACGTAGTAATGTGGAACCATACTGAAACAGTCCATTAAACTTGGTTTCGATCAATATTTTAGAGGATAACACCGGTTTCGTATGGGATAGGCCTGGCTTATGCCCGCATCTGGCTCATGATTTTACCTTCTTCGCATACTTGTTGGACAGATCCTGGGTTTTTTGGGTTTGAATCACGTAGTAATGTGGCACCACGAAGTCACAGTGAATTAAACCTGGATTCGGTCAGTATTTTAGTCGGTAACACCGGTTAGGCCTGGGTTAGGTCTGGGTTATGCCCCCATCTGACTCATGATTTTGCTATGTCCGCATTCTTGTTTGCCAGATCCTCGGTTTTCTCTGGTTTGAATACGTAGTAATGTGGTACCACACTGAAACGGTCCATTAAACTTGGTTTCGACCAATATTTTAGAGTATAACACCGGTTAGGTCTGGGTTATGCCGCATCTGGCTCATGATTTTGCTTTCTTCGCATACTTGTTGGCCAGATCCTGGGTTTTTTCCTGTTTGAATCACGTAGTAATGTGGTACCACAGCGAAACAGTCAACTAAACCTGGTTCGATCAATATTTTACAGGGTAACACCGGTTAGATCTGGGTTAGGTCTGGGTTATGCCCGCATCTGGCTCATGATATTGCCCTTTCCGCATACTTGTTGCCAGATCCTTGGTTTTCTCTGGTTTGAATCAGGTAATAATGTGGCACCACAGTGAAACAGTCAATTAAACCTGGTCTCGATCAATATTTTAGAGGATAACACCGGTTAGGTCTAGCTTAGGCCTGGGTTATGCCCGCATCTCGCTCATGATTTTGCCTTTTTCATGTACTTGTTGGTCAGATCTTGTGTTTTTTCGGGTTTGAAACATATAGCAATGTGGTACCACACTGGAACAGTCAATTAAACCGGGTTCGGTCAGTATTTTAGTCGGTAACACCGCTTAGGTCTGGGTTAGGTCTGGGATATGCCCGCATCTCATGATTTTGCCTTTTCCGCATTCTTGTTTGCCAGATCAATGGTTTTCTCTGGTTTGAATCACGTAGTAATGGGGTACCACACTGAAACAAACAATTAAACCTGGTTTAGATGAATATTTTAGAGGATGAAACCGGTTAGGTCTGGGATAGGTCTGGGTTATGCCCGCATCTGGCTCATGATTTTGCCTTCTGCGCATACTTGTTGGCCAGATCCTGTGTATTTACGGGTTTGAATCACGTAGTAATGTGGTACCACACTGAAACAGTCAATTAAACCTGGATTCGGTCAGTATTTTAGTCGGTAACACCGCTTAGGTCTGGGTTAGGTCTGGGATATGCCCGCATCTCATGATTTTGCCTTTTCCGCATTCTTGTTTGCCAGATCAATGGTTTTCTCTGGTTTGAATCACGTAGTAATGGGGTACCACACTGAAACAAACAATTAAACCTGGTTTAGATGAATATTTTAGAGGATAAAACCGGTTAGGTCTGGGTTAGGCCTGGGTTATGCTCGCATCTGGCTCATGATTTTGCCTTCTTCGCATACTTGTTGGCCAGATCCTGGGTTCTTTTTCGGGTTTGAATCACGTAGTAATGTGGAACCACACAGTAACAGTCAATTATACATGGATTCGGTCAGTATTTTAGTCGGTAACTCCGGTTAGGTCTGGGTTAGGTTTGGGTTATGCCCGCATCTGGCTCATGATTTTGCTATGTCCGCATTCTTGTTTGCCAGATCCTTGGTTTTCTCTGGTTTGAATCACGTAGTAATGGGGTACCACACTGAAACAGTCAATTAAACCAGGTTTCGATCCACATTTTAGAGGATACCAACTGTTAGGTCTGGGTTATGCCCGCATCTGGAGCATGAGTTTGCCTTCTTCGCATACTTGTCGGCCAGATTCTGGGTTTTTTCGGTTTTGAATCACGCAGTAATGTGGTACCACACAGTAACAGTCAATTAAATCTGGATTCGGTCAGTATTTTAGGCGGTAACACCGGTTAGGTCTGGGTTAGGTCTGGGTAAGGGCGTAGTAATGCGGAAAGCGGTTCCGCCCTGCGGTGATGGGGGACAGTGGTGGGTTGAAAAAAAAAAAAAAAAAAAAAGGTCTGGGTTATGCCCGCGTCTGCCTCATGATTTTGCCTTTTCCGCATTCTTGTTTGCCAGATCCTCGGTTTTCTCTGAAGTGAATCACGTAGTAATGGGGTACCACACTGAAACAGACAATTAAACCTGGTTTCGATGAATATTTTAGAGGATAAAACTGGTTAGGTCTGGGTTAGGCCTGGGTTATGCCCGCATCTGGCTCATGATTTTGCCTTCTTCGCATACTTGTTGGCCAGATCCTGGGTTTCTTCGGGTTTGAATTACGTAGTAATGTGGAACCACACAGTAACAGTC
This sequence comes from Colletes latitarsis, assembly GCF_051014445.1. Taxonomy (NCBI): domain Eukaryota; kingdom Metazoa; phylum Arthropoda; class Insecta; order Hymenoptera; family Colletidae; genus Colletes; species Colletes latitarsis. Next base: position 7,835,269 of record NC_135145.1, on the reverse strand, counting down.
AATTATACCTGGATTCGGTCAGTATTTTAGTCGGTAATACCGGTTAGGACTGGGGTAGGTCTGGGTTATGCCCGCATCTGGCTCACGATTTTGCCTATTCCGCATTCTTGTTGGCCAGATCCTTGGTTTTCTCAGGTTTGAATCACGTAGTAATGTGTACCACACTGAAACAGTCCACTAATCTTGGTTTCGATCAATATTTTAGAGGATAACACCGGTTAGGTCTGGGGTATGCCGCATCTGGCTCATGATTTTGCCTTCTTCGCATACTTGTTGGCCAGATCCTTGGTTTTTACGGATTTGAATCACGTAGTAATGTGGTACCACGAAGTAACAGTGAATTGAACCTGGATTCGGTCAGTATTTTAGACGGTAACACCGGTTAGGCCTGGGTTAGGTCTGGGTTATGCCCCCATCTGACTCATGATTTTACATTCTTCGCATACTTGTTGGCCAGATCCTTAGTTTTCTCTGGTTTGAATCACGGAGTAATGGTGTACCACACTGAAACAGTCAATTAAACCTGGTTTCGATCCACATTTTAGAGGATAACAACGGTTAGGTCTGGGTTACGTCTGGGTTATACCCGCATCTGGCTCATGATTTTGCCTTCTCCGCATTCTTGTTGGCCAGATCCTTGGTTTTCTCTGGTTTGAATCATGGAGTAATGGGGTACCTCACTGAAACAGTCAATTAAACCTGGTTTCGATCCACATTTTAGAGGATAACAACGGTTAGGTCTGGGTTATGCCCGCATCTGGCGCATGATTTTGCCTTCTTGGCATACTTGTTGTCCAGATTCTGGGTTTTTTCGGTTTTGAATCACGCAGTAATGTGGTACCACGAAGTAACAGTGAATTAAACCTGGATTCGGTCAGTATTTTAGACGGTAACACCGGTTAGGTCTGGGTTAGGTCTCGGTTATGCCCGCATCTGCCTCATGATTTTGCCTTTTCCGCATTCTTGTTTGCCAGATCCTTGGTTTTCTCTGGTTTGAATCACGTATTAATGTGGAACCACACAGTAACAGTCAATTATACCTGGATTCGATCAGTATTTTAGTCGGTAACACCGGTTAGGTCTGGGTTAGGTCTGGGTTATGCCCGCATCTCATGATCTTGCCTTTTCCGCATTCTTGTTTGCCAGATCAATGGTTTTCTCTGGTTTGAATCACGTAGTAATGGGGTACCACACTGATACAAACAACTAAACCTCGTTTCGATGAATATTTTAGAGGATAAAACCGGTTAGGTCTGGGTTAGGCCTGGGTTATGCCCGCATCTGGCTCATGATTTTGCCTTCTTCGCATACTTGTTGGCCAGATCCTGGATTTTTTTCGGGTTTGAATCTCGTAGTAATGTGGAACCACACAGTAACAGTCAATTATACCTGGATTCGGTCAGTATTTTAGTCGGTAACACCGGTTAGGTCTGGGTTAGGTCTGGGTTATGCCCGCATCTGGCTCATGATTTGCCTTCTTCGCATACCTGTTGGCCAGATCCTGGGTTTTTTCGGGTTTGAATCACGTAGTAATGTGGAACCACACAGTAACAGTCAATTATACCTGGATTCGGTCAGTATTTTAGAGGATAACACCGGTTAGGTCTGGGTTATGTCGCATCTGGCTCATGATTTTGCCTTCTTCGCATACTTGTTGGCCAGATCCTTCGTCTTTTCGGATTTGAATCACGTAGTAATGTGGCACCACGAAGTAACAGTAAATTAAACATTGATTCGGTCAGTATTTTAGACGGTAACACCGGTTAGGCCTGGGTTAGGTCTGGGTTATGCCCCCATCTGACTCATGATTTTACCTTCTTCGCATACTTGTTCGACAGATCCTGGGTTTTTTCGGGTTTGAATCACGTAGTAATGTGGAACCACACTGAAACAGTCCATTAAACTTGGTTTCGATCAATATTTTAGAGGATAACACCGGTTTGGTGTGGGAGAGGCCTGGCTTATGCCCGCATCTGGCTCATGATTTTACCTTCTTCGCATACTTGTTGGACAGATCCTGGGTTTTTTGGGTTTGAATCACGTAGTAATGTGGCACCACGAAGTCACAGTGAATTAAACCTGGATTCGGTCAGTATTTTAGTCGGTAACACCGGTTAGGCCTGGGTTATGTCTGGGTTATGCCCCCATGTGACTCATGATTTTACCCTCTTCGCATACTTGTTGGCCAGATCCTGTGTTTTTCCGGGTTTGAATCATGTAGCAATGTGGTACCACACTGAAACAGACAATTAAACCTGGTTTCGATCAATATTTTAGACGATAAAACCGGTTAGGTCTGGGTTAGGTCTGGGTTATGCCCGCATCTGGCTCATGAGTTTGCCTACTTCGCATACTTGTTGGACAGGTCCTGGGTTTTTTCGGGTTTGAGTCACGTAGTAATGTGGTGCCACACAGTAACAGTCAACTAAACCTGGTTCGATCAATATTTTACTGGGTAACACCGGTTAGATATGGGTTAGGTCTGGGTTATGCCCCCATCTGCCTCATGATTTTACCCTCTTCGCATACTTGTTGGCCAGATCCTGTGTTTTTCCGGGTTTGAATCACGTAGTAATGTGGTACCACACTGAAACAGACAATTAAACCTGGTTTCGATCAATATTTTAGACGATAAAACCGGTTAGGTCTGGGATAGGTCTGGGTTATGCCCGCATCTGGCTCACGATTTTGCCTATTCCGCATTCTTGTTGGCCAGATCCTTGGTTTTCTCTGGTTTGAATCACGTAGTAATGTGGTACCACACTGAAACAGTCCATTAAACTTGGTGTCGATCAATATTTTAGAGGATAACACCGGTTAGGTCTGGGTTATGCCGCATCTGGCTCATGATTTTGCCTTCTTCGCATACTTGTTGGCCAGATCCTGCGTTTTTTCCTGTTTGAATCACATAGTAATGTGGTACCACAGCGAAACAGTCAACTAAACCTGGTTCGATCAATATTTTACTGGGTAACACCGGTTAGATATGGGTTAGGTCTGGGTTATGCCCGCATCTGGCGCATGATTTTGCCTTTTCCGCATACTTGTTGGCCAGATCCTTGGTTTTCTCTGGTTCGAATCGGGTAATAATGTGGAACCGCAGTGAAACAGTCAATTAAACCTGGTTTCGATCAATATTTTAGAGAATAACACCGGTTAGGTCTAGGTTAGGCCTGGGTTATGCCCGCATCTCGCTCATGATTTTGCCTTTTTCATGTACTTGTTGGCCAGATCTTGTGGTTTTTCGGGTTTGAAACTTATAGCAATGTGGTACCACACTGAAACAGTCAATTAAACCTGGATTCGGTCAGTATTTTAGTCGGTAACACCGGTTAGGTCTGGGATAGGTCTCGGTTATGCCCGCATCTGCCTCATGATTTTGCCTTTTCCGCATTCTTGTTTGCCAGATCCTTGGTTTTCTCTGGTTTGAATCACGTATTAATGTGGAACCACACAGTAACAGTCAATTATACCTGGATTCGGTCAGTATTTTAGTCGGTAACACCGGTTAGGTCTGGGTTAGGTCTGGGTTATGCCCGCATCTCATGATCTTGCCTTTTCCGCATTCTTGTTTGCCAGATCAATGGTTTTCTCTGGTTTGAATCACGTAGTAATGGGGTACCACACTGATACAAACAACTAAACCTCGTTTCGATGAATATTTTAGAGGATAAAACCGGTTAGGTCTGGGTTAGGCCTGGGTTATGCCCGCATCTGGCTCATGATTTTGCCTTCTTCGCATACTTGTTGGCCAGATCCTGGATTTTTTTCGGGTTTGAATCTCGTAGTAATGTGGAACCACACAGTAACAGTCAATTATACCTGGATTCGGTCAGTATTTTAGTCGGTAACACCGGTTAGGTCTGGGTTAGGTCTGGGTTATGCCCGCATCTGGCTCATGATTTGCCTTCTTCGCATACCTGTTGGCCAGATCCTGGGTTTTTTCGGGTTTGAATCACGTAGTAATGTGGAACCACACAGTAACAGTCAATTATACCTGGATTCGGTCAGTATTTTAGAGGATAACACCGGTTAGGTCTGGGTTATGTCGCATCTGGCTCATGATTTTGCCTTCTTCGCATACTTGTTGGCCATATTATTGGTTTTTTCGGGTTTGAATCACGTAGTAATGTGGTACCACGAAGTAACAGTGAATTAAACCTGGAATCGGTCAGTATTTTAGTCGGTAACGCCGGTTAGGCCTGGGTTAGGTCTGGGTTATGCCCACATCTGACTCATGATTTTACCCTCTTCGCATACTTGTTGGACAGATCCTGGGTTTTGTCGGGTTTGAATCACGTAGTAATGTGGTACCACACTGAAACAGTCCATTAAACTTGGTTTCGATCAATATTTTAGAGGATAACACCGGTTAGGTCTGGGTTATGCCGCATCTGGCTCATGATTTTGCCTTCTTCGCATACTTGTTGGCCAGATCCTGCGTTTTTTCCTGTTTGAATCACATAGTAATGTGGTACCACAGCGAAACAGTCAACTAAACCTGGTTCGATCAATATTTTACTGGGTAACACCGGTTAGATATGGGTTAGGTCTGGGTTATGCCCGCATCTGGGTCATGATTTTGACTTTTCCGCATACTTGTTGGCCAGATCCTTGGTTTTCTCTGGTTTGAATCGGGTAATAATGTGGAACCGCAGTGAAACGGTCAATTAAACCTGGTTTCGATCAATATTTTAGAGAATAACACCGGTTAGGTCTAGGTTAGGCCTGGGTTATGCCCGCATCTCGCTCATGATTTTGCCTTTTTCATGTACTTGTTGGCCAGATCTTGTGTTTTTTCGGGTTTGAAACTTATAGTAATGTGGAACCACATTGAAATTGTCAGTTAAACCTGGTTTCGGTCAGTATTTTAGTCGGTAACACCGGTTAGGTCTGGGATAGGTCTGGGTTATGTCCGCATCTGGCTCACGATTTTGCCCATTCCGCATTCTTGTTGGCCAGATCCTTGTTTTTCTCTGGTTTGAATCACGTAGTAATGTGGTACCACACTGAAACAGTCCATTAAACTTGGTTTCGATCAATATTTTTGAGGATAACACCGGTTTGGTATGGGATAGGCCTGGCTTATGCCCGCATCTGGCTCATGATTTTACCTTCTTCGCATACTTGTTGGACAGATCCTGGGTTTTTTGGGTTTGAATCACGTAGTAATGTGGCACCACGAAGTCACAGTGAATTAAACCTGGATTCGGTCAGTATTTTAGTCGGTAACACCGGTTAGGCCTGGGTTAGGTCTGGGTTATGCCCCCCTCTGACTCATGATTTTACCCTCTTCGCATACTTGTTGGACAGATCCTGGGTTTTGTCGGGTTTGAATCACGTAGTAATGTGGAACCACACTGAAACAGACAATTAAACCTGGTTTCGATCAATATTTTAGAGGATAACAACGGTTAGGTCTGGGTTACGTCTGGGTTATACCCGCATCTGGCTCATGATTTTGCCTTCTCCGCATTCTTGTTGGCCAGATCCTTGGTTTTCTCTGGTTTGAATCATGGAGTAATGGGGTACCTCACTGAAACAGTCAATTAAACCTGGTTTCGATCCACATTTTAGAGGATAACAACGGTTAGGTCTGGGTTATGCCCGCATCTGGCGCATGATTTTGCCTTCTTGGCATACTTGTTGTCCAGATTCTGGGTTTCTTCGGATTTGAATCACGCAGTAATGTGGTATCACACAGCAACAGTCAATTAAACCTGGATTCGGTCAGTATTTTAGTCGGTAACACCGGTTAGGTCTGGGTTAGGTCTCGGTTATGCCCGCATCTGCCTCATGATTTTGCCTTTTCCGCATTCTTGTTTGCCAGATCCTTGGTTTTCTCTGGTTTGAATCACGTATTAATGTGGTACCACACTGAAACAGACAATAAAAGCTGGTTTCGATGAATATTTTACAGGATAAAACTGGTTAGGTCTGGGTTTGGCCTGGGTTATGCCCGCATTTGGCTCATGATTTGCCTTCTTCGCATACCTGTTGGACAGATCCTGGGTTTTTTCGGGTTTGAATCACGTAGTAATGTGGAACCACACAGTAACAGTCAATTATACCTGGATTCGGTCAGTATTTTAGTCGGTAACACCGGTTAGGTCTGGGTTAGGTACGGGTTATGCCCGCATCTCATGATCTTGCCTTTTCCGCATTCTTGTTTGCCAGATCAATGGTTTTCTCTGGTTTGAATCACGTAGTAATGGGGTACCACACTGATACAAACAATTAAACCTGGTTTCGATGAATATTTTAGAGGATAAAACCGGTTAGGTCTGGGTTAGGCCTGGGTTATGCCCGCATCTGGCTCATGATTTTGCCTTCTTCGCATACTTGTTGGCCAGATCCTGGATTTTTTTCGGGTTTGAATCTCGTAGTAATGTGGAACCACACAGTAACAGTCAATTATACCTGGATTCGGTCAGTATTTTAGTCGGTAACACCGGTTAGGTCTGGGTTAGGTCTGGGGTATGCCCGCATCTGGCGCATGATTTTGCCTAGTTCGCAAATTTGTTGGCCAGATCCTGGGTTTTTCAGGGTTTGAATCACGTAGTAATGTGGTTCCACACGCAAACAGTCCATTAAACTTGGTTTCGATCAATATTTTAGAGGATAACACCGGTTAGGTCTGGGTTACGTCTGGGTAATACCCGCATCTGGCTCATGATTTTGCCTTGTCCGCATTCTTGTGGCCAGATCCTTGGTTTTCTCTGTTTTGAATCACGGAGTAATGGGGTACCACACTGAAACAGTCAATTAAACCTGGTTTCGATCCACATTTTAGAGGATAACAACGGTTAGGTCTGGGTTATGCCCGCATCTGGCGCATGATGTTGCCTTCTTCGCATACTTGTTGGCCAGATTCTGGGTTTTTTCGGATTTGAAACACGCAGTAATGTGGTACCACACAGTAACAGTCAATTAAATCTGGATTCGGTCAGTATATTAGTCGGTAACACCGGTTAGGCCTGGGATAGGTCTGGGTTATGCCCCCATCTGACTCATGATTTTACCCTCTTCGCATACTTGTTGGACAGATCCTGGGTTTTGTCGGGTTTGAATCACGTAGTAATGTGGTACCACACTGAAACAGCCCATTAAACTTGGTTTTCGATCAATATTTTAGAGGATAACACCGGTTAGGTCTGGGATAGGTCTGGGTTATGCCCGCATCTGGCTCATGATTTTGCCTTCTGCGCATACTTGTTGGCCAGATCCTGGGTTTTTACGGGTTTGAATCACGGAGTAATGGTGTACCACACTGAAACAGTCAATTAAACCTGGTTTCGATCCACATTTTAGAGGATAACAACGGTTAGGTCTGGGTTACGTCTGGGTTATACCCGCATCTGGCTCATGATTTTGCCTTCTCCGCATTCTTGTTGGCCAGATCCTTGGTTTTCTCTGGTTTGAATCATGGAGTAATGGGGTACCTCACTGAAACAGTCAATTAAACCTGGTTTCGATCCACATTTTAGAGGATAACAACGGTTAGGTCTGGGTTATGCCCGCATCTGGCGCATGATTTTGCCATCTTGGCATACTTGTTGTCCAGATTCTGGGTTTCTTCGGATTTGAATCACGCAGTAATGTGGTATCACACAGCAACAGTCAATTAAACCTGGATGCGGTCAGTATTTTAGTCGGTAACACCGGTTAGGTCTGGGTTAGGTCTCGGTTATGCCCGCATCTGCCTCATGATTTTGCCTTTTCCGCATTCTTGTTTGCCAGATCCTTGGTTGTCTCTGGTTTGAATCACGTATTAATGTGGTACCACACTGAAACAGACAATAAAAGCTGGTTTCGATGAATATTTTACAGGATAAAACCGGTTAGGTCTGGGTTTGGCCTGGGTTATGCCCGCATTTCGCTCATGATTTGCCTTCTTCGCATACCTGTTGGACAGATCCTGGGTTTTTTCGGGTTTGAATCACGTAGTAATGTGGAACCACACAGTAACAGTCAATTATACCTGGATTCGGTCAGTATTTTAGTCGGTAACACCGGTTAGGTCTGGGTTAGGTCTGGGTTATGCCCGCATCTCATGATCTTGCCTTTTCCGCATTCTTGTTTGCCAGATCAATGGTTTTCTCTGGTTTGAATCACGTAGTAATGGGGTACCACACTGATACAAACAATTAAACCTGGTTTCGATGAATATTTTAGAGGATAAAACCGGTTAGGTCTGGGTTAGGCCTGGGTTATGCCCGCATCTGGCTCATGATTTTGCCTTCTTCGCATACTTGTTGGCCAGATCCTGGATTTTTTTCGGGTTTGAATCTCGTAGTAATGTGGAACCACACAGTAACAGTCAATTATACCTGGATTCGGTCAGTATTTTAGTCGGTAACACCGGGTAGGTCTGGGTTAGGTCTGGGTTATGCCCGCATCTGGCTCATGATTTTTCTATGTCCGCATTCTTGTTGGCCAGATCCTTGGTTTTCTCTGGTTTGAATCACGTAGTTATGTGGTACCACACTGAAACAGTCCATTAAACTTGGTTTCGATCAATATTTTAGAGGATAACACCGGTTAGGTCTGGGTTATGTCGCATCTGGCTCATGATTTTGCCTTCTTCGCATACTTGTTGGCCAGATCCTTGGTTTTTTCGGGTTTGAATCACGTAGTAATGTGGTACCACGAAGTAACAGTGAATTAAACCTGGAATCGGTCAGTATTTTAGTCGGTAACGCCGGTTAGGCCTGGGTTAGGTCTGGGTTATGCCCCCATCTGACTCATGATTTTACCCTCTTCGCATACTTGTTGGACAGATCCTGGGTTTTGTCCGGTTTGAATCACGTAGTAATGTGGTACCACACTGAAACAGTCCATTAAACTTGGTTTCGATCAATATTTTAGAGGATAACACCGGTTAGGTCTGGGTTATGCCGCATCTGGCTCATGATTTTGCCTTCTTCGAATACTTGTTGGCCAGATCCTTCGTCTTTTTGGATTTGAATCACGTAGTAATGTGGCACCACGAAGTAACAGTAAATTAAACCTTGATTCGGTCAGTATTTTAGACGGTAACACCGGTTAGGCCTGGGTGAGGTCTGGGTTATGCCCCCATCTGACTCATGATTTTACCTTCTTCGCATACTTGTTCGACAGATCCTGGGTTTTTTCGGGTTTGAATCACGTAGTAATGTGGAACCGCACTGAAACAGTCCATTAAACTTGGTTTCGATCAATATTTTAGAGGATAACACCGGTTTGGTATGGGATAGGCCTGGCTTATGCCCGCATCTGGCTCATGATTTTACCTTCTTCGCATACTTGTTGGACAGATCCTGGGTTTTTTGGGTTTGAATCACGTAGTAATGGGGCACCACGAAGTCACAGTGAATTAAACCTGGATTCGGTCAGTATTTTAGTCGGTAACACCGGTTAGGCCGGGGTTATGTCTGGGTTATGCCCCCATGTGACTCATGATTTTACACTCTTCGCATACTTGTTGGCCAGATCCTGTGTTTTTCCGGGTTTGAATCACGTAGCAATGTGGTACCACACTGAAACAGACAATTAAACCTGGTTTCGATCAATATTTTAGACGATAAAACCGGTTAGGTCTGGGTTAGGTCTGGGTTATGCCCGCATCTGGCTCATGAGTTTGCCTACTTCGCATTCTTGTTGGACAGGTCCTGGGTTTTTTCGGGTTTGAGTCACGTAGTAATGTGGTGCCACACAGTAACAGTCAACTAAACCTGGTTCGATCAATATTTTACTGGGTAACACCGGTTAGATATGGGTTAGGTCTGGGTTATGCCCCCATCTGCCTCATGATTTTACCCTCTTCGCATACTTGTTGGCCAGATCCTGTGTTTTTCCGGGTTTGAATCACGTAGTAATGTGGTACCACACTGAAACAGACAATTAAACCTGGTTTCGATGAATATTTTAGAGGATAAAACTGGTTAGGTCTGGGTTAGGCCTGGGTTATGCCCGCATCTGGCTCATGATTTTGCCTTCTTCGCATACTTGTTGGCCAGATCCTGGGTTTCTTCGGGTTTGAATCACGTAGTAATGTGGAACCACACAGTAACAGTCAATTATACCTGGATTCGGTCAGTATTTTAGTCGGTAACACCGGTTAGGACTGGGGTAGGTCTGGGTTATGCCCGCATCTGGCTCACGATTTTGCCAATTCCGCATTCTTGTTGGCCAGATCCTTGGTTTTCTCAGGTTTGAATCACGTAGTAATGTGTACCACACTGAAACAGTCCACTAATCTTGGTTTCGATCAATATTTTAGAGGATAACACCGGTTAGGTCTGGGTTATGCCGCATCTGGCTCATGATTTTGCCTTCTTCGCATACTTGTTGGCCAGATCCTTGGTTTTTACGGATTTGAATCACGTAGTAATGTGGTACCACGAAGTAACAGTGAATTAAACCTGGATTCGGTCAGTATTTTAGACGGTAACACCGGTTAGGCCTGGGTTAGGTCTGGGTTATGCCCCCATCTGACTCATGATTTTACCTTCTTCGCATACTTGTTGGACAGATCCTGGGTTTTTTCGGGTTTGAATCACGTGGTGATGTGGAACCACACTGAAACAGTCCATTAAACTTGGTTTAGATCAATATTTTAGAGGATCACACCGGTTAGGTCTGGGTTAGGTCTGGGGTATGCCCGCATCTGGCGCATGATTTTGCCTAGTTCGCAAATTTGTTGGCCAGATCCTGGGTTTTTTAGGGTTTGAATCACGTAGTAATGTGGTTCCACACGCAAACAGTCCATTAAACTTGGTTTCGATCAATATTTTAGAGGATAACACCGGTTAGGTCTGGGTTACGTCTGGGTAATACCCGCATCTGGCTCATGATTTTGCCTTGTCCGCATTATTGTTGGCCAGATCCTTGGTTTTCTCTGTTTTGAATCACGGAGTAATGTGGTACCACACTGAAACAGACAATAAAAGCTGGTTTCGATGAATATTTTACAGGATAAAACCGGTTAGGTCTGGGTTTGGCCTGGGTTATGCCCGCATTTGGCTCATGATTTGCCTTCTTCGCATACCTGTTGGACAGATCCTGGGTTTTTTCGGGTTTGAATCACGTAGTAATGTGGAACCACACAGTAACAGTCAATTATACCTGGATTCGGTCAGTATTTTAGTCGGTAACACCGGTTAGGTCTGGGTTAGGTCTGGGTTATGCCCGCATCTCATGATCTTGCCTTTTCCGCATTCTTGTTTGCCAGATCAATGGTTTTCTCTGGTTTGAATCACGTAGTAATGGGGTACCACACTGATACAAACAATTAAACCTGGTTTCGATGAATATTTTAGAGGATAAAACCGGTTAGGTCTGGGTTAGGCCTGGGTTATGCCCGCATCTGGCTCATGATTTTGCCTTCTTCGCATACTTGTTGGCCAGATCCTGGATTTTTTTCGGGTTTGAATCTCGTAGTAATGTGGAACCACACAGTAACAGTCAATTATACCTGGATTCGGTCAGTATTTTAGTCGGTAACACCGGTTAGGTCTGGGTTAGGTCTGGGTTATGCCCGCATCTGGCTCATGATTTTTCTATGTCCGCATTCTTGTTGGCCAGATCCTTGGTTTTCTCTGGTTTGAATCACGTAGTTATGTGGTACCACACTGAAACAGTCCATTAAACTTGGTTTCGATCAATATTTTAGAGGATAACACCGGTTAGGTCTGGGTTATGTCGCATCTGGCTCATGATTTTGCCTTCTTCGCATACTTGTTGGCCAGATCCTTGGTTTTTTCGGGTTTGAATCACGTAGTAATGTGGTACCACGAAGTAACAGTGAATTAAACCTGGATTCGGTCAGTATTTTAGTCGGTAACGCCGGTTAGGCCTGGGTTAGGTCTGGGTTATGCCCCCATCTGACTCATGATTTTACCCTCTTCGCATACTTGTTGGACAGATCCTGGGTTTTGTCGGGTTTGAATCACGTAGTAATGTGGTACCACACTGAAACAGTCCATTAAACTTGGTTTCGATCAATATTTTAGAGGATAACACCGGTTAGGTCTGGGTTATGCCGCATCTGGCTCATGATTTTGCCTTCTTCGAATACTTGTTGGCCAGATCCTTCGTCTTTTTGGATTTGAATCACGTAGTAATGTGGCACCACGAAGTAACAGTAAATTAAACCTTGATTCGGTCAGTATTTTAGACGGTAACACCGGTTAGGCCTGGGTTAGGTCTGGGTTATGCCCCCATCTGACTCATGATTTTACCTTCTTCGCATACTTGTTCGACAGATCCTGGGTTTTTTCGGGTTTGAATCACGTAGTAATGTGGAACCACACTGAAACAGTCCATTAAACTTGGTTTCGATCAATATTTTAGAGGATAACACCGGTTTGGTATGGGATAGGCCTGGCTTATGCCCGCATCTGGCTCATGATTTTACCTTCTTCGCATACTTGTTGGACAGATCCTGGGTTTTTTGGGTTTGAATCACGTAGTAATGTGGCACCACGAAGTCACAGTGAATTAAACCTGGATTCGGTCAGTATTTTAGTCGGTAACACCGGTTAGATATGGGTTATGTCTGGGTTATGCCCCCATCTGCCTCATGATTTTACCCTCTTCGCATACTTGTTGGCCAGATCCTGTGTTTTTCCGGGTTTGAATCACGTAGTAATGTGGTACCACACTGAAACAGACAATTAAACCTGGTTTCGATGAATATTTTAGAGGATAAAACTGGTTAGGTCTGGGTTAGGCCTGGGTTATGCCCGCATCTGGCTCATGATTTTGCCTTCTTCGCATACTTGTTGGCCAGATCCTGGGTTTCTTCGGGTTTGAATCACGTAGTAATGTGGAACCACACAGTAACAGTCAATTATACCTGGATTCGGTCAGTATTTTAGTCGGTAACACCGGTTAGGACTGGGGTAGGTCTGGGTTATGCCCGCATCTGGCTCACGATTTTGCCAATTCCGCATTCTTGTTGGCCAGATCCTTGGTTTTCTCAGGTTTGAATCACGTAGTAATGTGTACCACACTGAAACAGTCCACTAATCTTGGTTTCGATCAATATTTTAGAGGATAACACCGGTTAGGTCTGGGTTATGCCGCATCTGGCTCATGATTTTGCCTTCTTCGCATACTTGTTGGCCAGATCCTTGGTTTTTACGGATTTGAATCACGTAGTAATGTGGAACCACACAGTAACAGTCAATTATACCTGGATTCGGTCAGTATTTTAGACGGTAACACCGGTTAGGCCTGGGTTAGGTCTGGGTTATGCCCCCATCTGACTCACGATTTTACCTTCTTCGCATACTTGTTGGACAGATCCTGGGTTTTTTCGGGTTTGAATCACGTGGTGATGTGGAACCACACTGAAACAGTCCATTAAACTTGGTTTAGATCAATATTTTAGAGGATCACACCGGTTAGGTCTGGGTTAGTTCTGGGGTATGCCCGCATCTGGCGCATGATTTTGCCTAGTTCGCAAATTTGTTGGCCAGATCCTGGGTTTTTTAGGGTTTGAATCACGTAGTAATGTGGTTCCACCCGCAAACAGTCCATTAAACTTGGTTTCAATCAATATTTTAGAGGATAACACCGGTTAGGTCTGGGTTACGTCTGGGTAATACCCGCATCTGGCTCATGATTTTGCCTTGTCCGCATTCTTGTTGGCCAGATCCTTGGTTTTCTCTGGTTTGAATCACGTAGTAATGGGGTACCACACTGATACAAACAATTAAACCTGGTTTCGATGAATATTTTAGAGGATAAAACCGGTTAGGTCTGGGTTAGGCCTGGGTTATGCCCGCATCTGGCTCATGATTTTGCCTTCTTCGCATACTTGTTGGCCAGATCCTGGATTTTTTTCGGGTTTGAATCTCGTAGTAATGTGGAACCACACAGTAACAGTCAATTATACCTGGATTCGGTCAGTATTTTAGTCGGTAACACCGGTTAGGTCTGGGTTAGGTCTGGGTTATGCCCGCATCTGGCTCATGATTTTTCTATGTCCGCATTCTTGTTGGCCAGATCCTTGGTTTTCTCTGGTTTGAATCACGTAGTTATGTGGTACCACACTGAAACAGTCCATTAAACTTGGTTTCGATCAATATTTTAGAGGATAACACCGGTTAGGTCTGGGTTATGTCGCATCTGGCTCATGATTTTGCCTTCTTCGCATACTTGTTGGCCAGATCCTTGGTTTTTTCGGGTTTGAATCACGTAGTAATGTGGTACCACGAAGTAACAGTGAATTAAACCTGGAATCGGTCAGTATTTTAGTCGGTAACGCCGGTTAGGCCTGGGTTAGGTCTGGGTTATGCCCCCATCTGACTCATGATTTTACCCTCTTCGCATACTTGTTGGACAGATCCTGGGTTTTGTCGGGTTTGAATCACGTAGTAATGTGGTACCACACTGAAACAGTCCATTAAACTTGGTTTCGATCAATATTTTAGAGGATAACACCGGTTAGGTCTGGGTTATGCCGCATCTGGCTCATGATTTTGCCTTCTTCGAATACTTGTTGGCCAGATCCTTCGTCTTTTTGGATTTGAATCACGTAGTAATGTGGCACCACGAAGTAACAGTAAATTAAACCTTGATTCGGTCAGTATTTTAGACGGTAACACCGGTTAGGCCTGGGTTAGGTCTGGGTTATGCCCCCATCTGACTCATGATTTTACCTTCTTCGCATACTTGTTCGACAGATCCTGGGTTTTTTCGGGTTTGAATCACGTAGTAATGTGGAACCACACTGAAACAGTCCATTAAACTTGGTTTCGATCAATATTTTAGAGGATAACACCGGTTTGGTATGGGATAGGCCTGGCTTATGCCCGCATCTGGCTCATGATTTTACCCTCTTCGCATACTTGTTGGCCAGATCCTGTGTTTTTCCGGGTTTGAATCACGTAGCAATGTGGTACCACACTGAAACAGACAATTAAACCTGGTTTCGATCAATATTTTAGACGATAAAACCGGTTAGGTCTGGGTTAGGTCTGGGTTATGCCCGCATCTGGCTCATGATTTTGCCTTCTTCGCATACTTGTTGGCCAGATCCTGGGTTTCTTCGGGTTTGAATCACGTAGTAATGTGGAACCACACAGTAACAGTCAATTATACCTGGATTCGGTCAGTATTTTAGTCGGTAACACCGGTTAGGACTGGGGTAGGTCTGGGTTATGCCCGCATCTGGCTCACGATTTTGCCAATTCCGCATTCTTGTTGGCCAGATCCTTGGTTTTCTCAGGTTTGAATCACGTAGTAATGTGTACCACACTGAAACAGTCCACTAATCTTGGTTTCGATCAATATTTTAGAGGATAACACCGGTTAGGTCTGGGTTACGCCGCATCTGGCTCATGATTTTGCCTTCTTCGCATACTTGTTGGCCAGAACCTTGGTTTTTACGGATTTGAATCACGTAGTAATGTGGTACCACGAAGTAACAGTGAATTAAACCTGGATTCGGTCAGTATTTTAGACGGTAACACCGGTTAGGCCTGGGTTAGGTCTGGGTTATGCCCCCATCTGACTCATGATTTTACCTTCTTCGCATACTTGTTGGACAGATCCTGGGTTTTTTCGGGTTTGAATCACGTGGTGATGTGGAACCACACTGAAACAGTCCATTAAACTTGGTTTAGATCAATATTTTAGAGGATCACACCGGTTAGGTCTGGGTTAGGTCTGGGGTATGCCCGCATCTGGCGCATGATTTTGCCTAGTTCGCAAATTTGTTGGCCAGATCCTGGGTTTTTTAGGGTTTGAATCACGTAGTAATGTGGTTCCACACGCAAACAGTCCATTAAACTTGGTTTCGATCAATATTTTAGAGGATAACACCGGTTAGGTCTGGGTTACGTCTGGGTAATACCCGCATCTGGCTCATGATTTTGCCTTGTCCGCATTATTGTTGGCCAGATCCTTGGTTTTCTCTGTTTTGAATCACGGAGTAATGTGGTACCACACTGAAACAGACAATAAAAGCTGGTTTCGATGAATATTTTACAGGATAAAACCGGTTAGGTCTGGGTTTGGCCTGGGTTATGCCCGCATTTGGCTCATGATTTGCCTTCTTCGCATACCTGTTGGACAGATCCTGGGTTTTTTCGGGTTTGAATCACGTAGTAATGTGGAACCACACAGTAACAGTCAATTATACCTGGATTCGGTCAGTATTTTAGTCGGTAACACCGGTTAGGTCTGGGTTAGGTCTGGGTTATGCCCGCATCTCATGATCTTGCCTTTTCCGCATTCTTGTTTGCCAGATCAATGGTTTTCTCTGGTTTGAATCACGTAGTAATGGGGTACCACACTGATACAAACAATTAAACCTGGTTTCGATGAATATTTTAGAGGATAAAACCGGTTAGGTCTGGGTTAGGCCTGGGTTATGCCCGCATCTGGCTCATGATTTTGCCTTCTTCGCATACTTGTTGGCCAGATCCTGGATTTTTTTCGGGTTTGAATCTCGTAGTAATGTGGAACCACACAGTAACAGTCAATTATACCTGGATTCGGTCAGTATTTTAGTCGGTAACACCGGTTAGGTCTGGGTTAGGTCTGGGTTATGCCCGCATCTGGCTCATGATTTTTCTATGTCCGCATTCTTGTTGGCCAGATCCTTGGTTTTCTCTGGTTTGAATCACGTAGTTATGTGGTACCACACTGAAACAGTCCATTAAACTTGGTTTCGATCAATATTTTAGAGGATAACACCGGTTAGGTCTGGGTTATGTCGCATCTGGCTCATGATTTTGCCTTCTTCGCATACTTGTTGGCCAGATCCTTGGTTTTTTCGGGTTTGAATCACGTAGTAATGTGGTACCACGAAGTAACAGTGAATTAAACCTGGAATCGGTCAGTATTTTAGTCGGTAACGCCGGTTAGGCCTGGGTTAGGTCTGGGTTATGCCCCCATCTGACTCATGATTTTACCCTCTTCGCATACTTGTTGGACAGATCCTGGGTTTTGTCGGGTTTGAATCACGTAGTAATGTGGTACCACACTGAAACAGTCCATTAAACTTGGTTTCGATCAATATTTTAGAGGATAACACCGGTTAGGTCTGGGTTATGCCGCATCTGGCTCATGATTTTGCCTTCTTCGAATACTTGTTGGCCAGATCCTTCGTCTTTTTGGATTTGAATCACGTAGTAATGTGGCACCACGAAGTAACAGTAAATTAAACCTTGATTCGGTCAGTATTTTAGACGGTAACACCGGTTAGGCCTGGGTTAGGTCTGGGTTATGCCCCCATCTGACTCATGATTTTACCTTCTTCGCATACTTGTTCGACAGATCCTGGGTTTTTTCGGGTTTGAATCACGTAGTAATGTGGAACCACACTGAAACAGTCCATTAAACTTGGTTTCGATCAATATTTTAGAGGATAACACCGGTTAGGTCTGGGTTATGCCGCATCTGGCTCATGATTTTGCCTTCTTCGAATACTTGTTGGCCAGATCCTTCGTCTTTTTGGATTTGAATCACGTAGTAATGTGGCACCACGAAGTAACAGTAAATTAAACCTTGATTCGATCAATATTTTAGAGGATAACACCGGTTTGGTATGGGATAGGCCTGGCTTATGCCCGCATCTGGCTCATGATTTTACCTTCTTCGCATACTTGTTGGACAGATCCTGGGTTTTTTGGGTTTGAATCACGTAGTAATGTGGCACCACGAAGTCACAGTGAATTAAACCTGGATTCGGTCAGTATTTTAGTCGGTAACACCGGTTAGATATGGGTTATGTCTGGGTTATGCCCCCATCTGCCTCATGATTTTACCCTCTTCGCATACTTGTTGGCCAGATCCTGTGTTTTTCCGGGTTTGAATCACGTAGTAATGTGGTACCACACTGAAACAGACAATTAAACCTGGTTTCGATGAATATTTTAGAGGATAAAACTGGTTAGGTCTGGGTTAGGCCTGGGTTATGCCCGCATCTGGCTCATGATTTTGCCTTCTTCGCATACTTGTTGGCCAGATCCTGGGTTTCTTCGGGTTTGAATCACGTAGTAATGTGGAACCACACAGTAACAGTCAATTATACCTGGATTCGGTCAGTATTTTAGTCGGTAACACCGGTTAGGACTGGGGTAGGTCTGGGTTATGCCCGCATCTGACTCACGATTTTGCCAATTCCGCATTCTTGTTGGCCAGATCCTTGGTTTTCTCATGTTTGAATCACGTAGTAATGTGTACCACACTGAAACAGTCCACTAATCTTGGTTTCGATCAATATTTTAGAGGATAACACCGGTTAGGTCTGGGTTATGCCGCATCTGGCTCATGATTTTGCCTTCTTCGCATACTTGTTGGCCAGATCCTTGGTTTTTACGGATTTGAATCACGTAGTAATGTGGAACCACACAGTAACAGTCAATTATACCTGGATTCGGTCAGTATTTTAGACGGTAACACCGGTTAGGCCTGGGTTAGGTCTGGGTTATGCCCCCATCTGACTCACGATTTTACCTTCTTCGCATACTTGTTGGACAGATCCTGGGTTTTTTCGGGTTTGAATCACGTGGTGATGTGGAACCACACTGAAACAGTCCATTAAACTTGGTTTAGATCAATATTTTAGAGGATCACACCGGTTAGGTCTGGGTTAGTTCTGGGGTATGCCCGCATCTGGCGCATGATTTTGCCTAGTTCGCAAATTTGTTGGCCAGATCCTGGGTTTTTTAGGGTTTGAATCACGTAGTAATGTGGTTCCACCCGCAAACAGTCCATTAAACTTGGTTTCAATCAATATTTTAGAGGATAACACCGGTTAGGTCTGGGTTACGTCTGGGTAATACCCGCATCTGGCTCATGATTTTGCCTTGTCCGCATTCTTGTTGGCCAGATCCTTGGTTTTCTCTGGTTTGAATCACGTAGTAATGGGGTACCACACTGATACAAACAATTAAACCTGGTTTCGATGAATATTTTAGAGGATAAAACCGGTTAGGTCTGGGTTAGGCCTGGGTTATGCCCGCATCTGGCTCATGATTTTGCCTTCTTCGCATACTTGTTGGCCAGATCCTGGATTTTTTTCGGGTTTGAATCTCGTAGTAATGTGGAACCACACAGTAACAGTCAATTATACCTGGATTCGGTCAGTATTTTAGTCGGTAACACCGGTTAGGTCTGGGTTAGGTCTGGGTTATGCCCGCATCTGGCTCATGATTTTTCTATGTCCGCATTCTTGTTGGCCAGATCCTTGGTTTTCTCTGGTTTGAATCACGTAGTTATGTGGTACCACACTGAAACAGTCCATTAAACTTGGTTTCGATCAATATTTTAGAGGATAACACCGGTTAGGTCTGGGTTATGTCGCATCTGGCTCATGATTTTGCCTTCTTCGCATACTTGTTGGCCAGATCCTTGGTTTTTTCGGGTTTGAATCACGTAGTAATGTGGTACCACGAAGTAACAGTGAATTAAACCTGGAATCGGTCAGTATTTTAGTCGGTAACACCGGTTAGGACTGGGGTAGGTCTGGGTTATGCCCGCATCTGGCTCACGATTTTGCCAATTCCGCATTCTTGTTGGCCAGATCCTTGGTTTTGTCGGGTTTGAATCACGTAGTAATGTGGTACCACACTGAAACAGTCCATTAAACTTGGTTTCGATCAATATTTTAGAGGATAACACCGGTTAGGTCTGGGTTATGCCGCATCTGGCTCATGATTTTGCCTTCTTCGAATACTTGTTGGCCAGATCCTTCGTCTTTTTGGATTTGAATCACGTAGTAATGTGGCACCACGAAGTAACAGTAAATTAAACCTTGATTCGGTCAGTATTTTAGACGGTAACACCGGTTAGGCCTGGGTTAGGTCTGGGTTATGCCCCCATCTGACTCATGATTTTACCTTCTTCGCATACTTGTTCGACAGATCCTGGGTTTTTTCGGGTTTGAATCACGTAGTAATGTGGAACCACACTGAAACAGTCCATTAAACTTGGTTTCGATCAATATTTTAGAGGATAACACCGGTTTGGTATGGGATAGGCCTGGCTTATGCCCGCATCTGGCTCATGATTTTACCCTCTTCGCATACTTGTTGGCCAGATCCTGTGTTTTTCCGGGTTTGAATCACGTAGCAATGTGGTACCACACTGAAACAGACAATTAAACCTGGTTTCGATCAATATTTTAGACGATAAAACCGGTTAGGTCTGGGTTAGGTCTGGGTTATGCCCGCATCTGGCTCATGATTTTGCCTTCTTCGCATACTTGTTGGCCAGATCCTGGGTTTCTTCGGGTTTGAATCACGTAGTAATGTGGAACCACACAGTAACAGTCAA
Organism: Colletes latitarsis; assembly: GCF_051014445.1. Classification (NCBI taxonomy): domain Eukaryota; kingdom Metazoa; phylum Arthropoda; class Insecta; order Hymenoptera; family Colletidae; genus Colletes; species Colletes latitarsis. The sequence goes on along the minus strand of NC_135145.1, from coordinate 7,814,995 downwards.
TTATACCTGGATTCGGTCAGTATTTTAGTCGGTAACACCGGTTAGGACTGGGGTAGGTCTGGGTTATGCCCGCATCTGGCTCACGATTTTGCCAATTCCGCATTCTTGTTGGCCAGATCCTTGGTTTTCTCAGGTTTGAATCACGTAGTAATGTGTACCACACTGAAACAGTCCACTAATCTTGGTTTCGATCAATATTTTAGAGGATAACACCGGTTAGGTCTGGGTTACGCCGCATCTGGCTCATGATTTTGCCTTCTTCGCATACTTGTTGGCCAGAACCTTGGTTTTTACGGATTTGAATCACGTAGTAATGTGGTACCACGAAGTAACAGTGAATTAAACCTGGATTCGGTCAGTATTTTAGACGGTAACACCGGTTAGGCCTGGGTTAGGTCTGGGTTATGCCCCCATCTGACTCATGATTTTACCTTCTTCGCATACTTGTTGGACAGATCCTGGGTTTTTTCGGGTTTGAATCACGTGGTGATGTGGAACCACACTGAAACAGTCCATTAAACTTGGTTTAGATCAATATTTTAGAGGATCACACCGGTTAGGTCTGGGTTAGGTCTGGGGTATGCCCGCATCTGGCGCATGATTTTGCCTAGTTCGCAAATTTGTTGGCCAGATCCTGGGTTTTTTAGGGTTTGAATCACGTAGTAATGTGGTTCCACACGCAAACAGTCCATTAAACTTGGTTTCGATCAATATTTTAGAGGATAACACCGGTTAGGTCTGGGTTACGTCTGGGTAATACCCGCATCTGGCTCATGATTTTGCCTTGTCCGCATTCTTGTTGGCCAGATCCTTGGTTTTCTCTGTTTTGAATCACGGAGTAATGGGGTACCACACTGAAACAGTCAATTAAACCTGGTTTCGATCCACATTTTAGAGGATAACAACGGTTAGGTCTGGGTTATGCCCGCATCTGGCGCATGATGTTGCCTTCTTCGCATACTTGTTGGCCAGATTCTGGGTTTTTTCGGATTTGAAACACGCAGTAATGTGGTACCACACAGTAACAGTCAATTAAATCTGGATTCGGTCAGTATATTAGTCGGTAACACCGGTTAGGCCTGGGTTAGGTCTGGGTTATGCCCCCATCTGACTCATGATTTTACCCTCTTCGCATACTTGTTGGACAGATCCTGGGTTTTGTCGGGTTTGAATCACGTAGTAATGTGGTACCACACTGAAACAGTCCATTAAACTTGGTTTACGATCAATATTTTAGAGGATAACACCGGTTAGGTCTGGGATAGATCTGGGTTATGTCCGCATCTGGCTCATGATTTAGCCTTCTGCGCATACTTGTTGGCCAGATGCTGGGTTTTTACGGGTTTGAATCACGTAGTAATGTGGTGCCACACTGAAACAGACAATTAAACTTGTTTTCGATCAATATTTTAGAGGATAAAACCGGTTTGGTCTGAGTTAGGTCTGGGTTATGCCCGCATCTGGCTCATGATTTTGCCTTTTCCGCATTCTTGTTTGCCAGATCCTGGGTTTCTTCGGATTTGAATCACGTAGTAATGGTGTATCACACTGAAAAAGACAATTAAACCTGGTTTCGATGAATATTTTAGAGGATAAAACCGGTTAGGTCTGGGTTAGGTATGGGTTATGTCCACATCTGGCTCATGATTTTGCCTTTTCCGCATTCCTGTTGACCAGAACCTTGGTTTTATCTGGTTTGAATCAGGTAGTAATGTGGTACCACACTGAAACAGATAATTAAACTTGTTTTCGATCAATATTTTAGAGGATAAAACCGGTTTGGTCTGAGTTAGGCCTGGGTTATGCCCGCATCTGGCTCATGATTTTACCATCTTCGCATACTTGTTGGCCAGATTCTGGGTTTTTTCGGATTTGGATCACGCAGTAATGTGGTACCACACAGAAACAGTCAATTAAATCTGGATTCGGTCAGTATATTAGTCGGTAACACCGGTTAGGTCTGGGTTAGGTCTGGGTTATGCCCGCATCTGGCTCATGATTTTGCCTTTTCCGCATTCTTGTTTGCCAGATCCTGGGTTTCTTCGGATTTGAATCACGTAGTAATGGTGTACCACACTGAAAAAGACAATTAAACCTGGTTTCGATGAATATTTTAGAGGATAAAACCGGTTTGGTCTGAGTTAGGCCTGGGTTATGCCCGCATCTGGCTCATGATTTTACCTTCTTCGCATACTTGTTGGCCAGATTCTGGGTTTTTTCGGATTTGAATCACGCAGTAATGTGGTACCACACAGTAACAGTCCATTAAACTTGGTTTCGATCAATATTTTAGAGGATAACACCGGTTAGGTCTGGGTTAGGTCTGGGTTATGCCCGCATCTGGCTCATGATTTTGCCTAGTTCGCAAACTTGTTGGCCAGATCCTGGGTTTTTTAGGGTTTGAATCACGTAGTATCGTGGTTCCACACAGTAACAGTCAATTATACCTGGATTCGGTCAGTATTTTAGTCGGTAACACCGGTTAGGTCTGGGTTAGGTCTGGGTTATGCCCGCATCTGGCTCATGATTTTGCCTTTTCCGCATACCTGTTGGCCAGATCCTTGGTTTTCTCTGGTTTGAATCACGTAGTAATGGTGTACCACACTGAAAAAGACAATTAAACCTGGTTTCGATGAATATTTTAGAGGATAAAACCGGTTAGGTCTGGGTTAGGTATGGGTTATGTCCACATCTGGCTCATGATTTTGCCTTTTCCGCATTCCTGTTGCCCAGAACCTTGGTTTTATCTGGTTTGAATCAGGTAGTAATGTGGTACCACACTGAAACAGACAATTAAACTTGTTTTCGATCAATATTTTAGAGGATAAAACCGGTTAGGTCTGGGTTAGGCCTGGGTTATGCCCGCATCTGGCTCACGATTTTGCCTATTCCGCATTCTTTTTGGCCAGACCCTTGGTTTTCTCTGGTTTGAATCAGGTAGTAATGTGGTACCACACTGAAACAGACAATTAAACTTGTTTTCGATCAATATTTTAGAGGATAAAACCGGTTTGGTCTGAGTTAGGCCTGGGTTATGCCCGCCTCTGGCTCATGATTTTACCTTCTTCGCATACTTGTTGGCCAGATTCTGGGTTTTTTCGGATTTGAATCACGCAGTAATGTGGTACCACACAGTAACAGTCCATTAAACTTGGTTTCGATCAATATTTTAGAGGATAACACCGGTTAGGTCTGGGTTAGGTCTGGGATATGCCCGCATCTCATGATTTTGCCTTTTCCGCATTCTTGTTTGCCAGATCAATGGTTTTCTCTGGTTTGAATCACGTAGTAATGGGGTACCACACTGAAACAAACAATTAAACCTGGTTTCGATGAATATTTTAGAGGATAAAACCGGTTAGGTCTGGGATAGGTCTGGGTTATGCCCGCATCTGGCTCATGATTTTGCCTTCTGCGCATACTTGTTGGCCAGATCCTGTGTATTTACGGGTTTGAATCACGTAGTAATGTGGTGCCACATTGAAACAGTCAATTAAACCTGGTTTCGATGAATATTTTAGAGGATAAAACCGGTTAGGTCTGGGTTAGGCCTGGGTTATGCCCGCATCTGGCTCATGATTTTGCCTTCTTCGCATACTTGTTGGCCAGATCCTGGATTTTTTTCGGGTTTGAATCTCGTAGTAATGTGGAACCACACAGTAACAGTCAATTATACCTGGATTCGGTCAGTATTTTAGTCGGTAACACCGGTTAGGTCTGGGTTAGGTCTGGGTTATGCCCGCATCTGGCTCATGATTTTTCTATGTCCGCATTCTTGTTGGCCAGATCCTTGGTTTTCTCTGGTTTGAATCACGTAGTTATGTGGTACCACACTGAAACAGTCCATTAAACTTGGTTTCGATCAATATTTTAGAGGATAACACCGGTTAGGTCTGGGTTATGTCGCATCTGGCTCATGATTTTGCCTTCTTCGCATACTTGTTGGCCAGATCCTTGGTTTTTTCGGGTTTGAATCACGTAGTAATGTGGTACCACGAAGTAACAGTGAATTAAACCTGGAATCGGTCAGTATTTTAGTCGGTAACGCCGGTTAGGCCTGGGTTAGGTCTGGGTTATGCCCCCATCTGACTCATGATTTTACCCTCTTCGCATACTTGTTGGACAGATCCTGGGTTTTGTCGGGTTTGAATCACGTAGTAATGTGGTACCACACTGAAACAGTCCATTAAACTTGGTTTCGATCAATATTTTAGAGGATAACACCGGTTAGGTCTGGGTTATGCCGCATCTGGCTCATGATTTTGCCTTCTTCGAATACTTGTTGGCCAGATCCTTCGTCTTTTTGGATTTGAATCACGTAGTAATGTGGCACCACGAAGTAACAGTAAATTAAACCTTGATTCGGTCAGTATTTTAGACGGTAACACCGGTTAGGCCTGGGTTAGGTCTGGGTTATGCCCCCATCTGACTCATGATTTTACCTTCTTCGCATACTTGTTCGACAGATCCTGGGTTTTTTCGGGTTTGAATCACGTAGTAATGTGGAACCACACTGAAACAGTCCATTAAACTTGGTTTCGATCAATATTTTAGAGGATAACACCGGTTTGGTATGGGATAGGCCTGGCTTATGCCCGCATCTGGCTCATGATTTTACCTTCTTCGCATACTTGTTGGACAGATCCTGGGTTTTTTGGGTTTGAATCACGTAGTAATGTGGCACAACGAAGTCACAGTGAATTAAACCTGGATTCGGTCAGTATTTTAGTCGGTAACACCGGTTAGGCCTGGGTTATGTCTGGGTTATGCCCCCATGTGACTCATGATTTTACCCTCTTCGCATACTTGTTGGCCAGATCCTGTGTTTTTCCGGGTTTGAATCACGTAGCAATGTGGTACCACACTGAAACAGACAATTAAACCTGGTTTCGATCAATATTTTAGACGATAAAACCGGTTAGGTCTGGGTTATGCCCGCATCTGGCTCATGAGTTTGCCTACTTCGCATACTTGTTGGACAGGTCCTGGGTTTTTTCGGGTTTGAGTCACGTAGTAATGTGGTGCCACACAGTAACAGTCAACTAAACCTGGTTCGATCAATATTTTACTGGGTAACACCGGTTAGATATGGGTTAGGTCTGGGTTATGCCCCCATCTGCCTCATGATTTTACCCTCTTCGCATACTTGTTGGCCAGATCCTGTGTTTTTCCGGGTTTGAATCACGTAGTAATGTGGTACCACACTGAAACAGACAATTAAACCTGGTTTCGATGAATATTTTAGAGGATAAAACCGGTTTGGTCTGGGTTATGCCCGCATCTGGCTCATGAGTTTGCCTACTTCGCATACTTGTTGGACAGATCCTGGGTTTTTTCGGGTTTTAATCACGTGGTGATGTGGAACCACACTGAAACAGTCCATTAAACTTGGTTTAGATCAATATTTTAGAGGATCACACCGGTTAGGTCTGGGTTAGGTCTGGGGTATGCCCGCATCTGGCGCATGATTTTGCCTAGTTCGCAAATTTGTTGGCCAGATCCTGGGTTTTTTAGGGTTTGAATCACGTAGTAATGTGGTTCCACACGCAAACAGTCCATTAAACTTGGTTTCGATCAATATTTTAGAGGATAACACCGGTTAGGTCTGGGTTACGTCTGGGTAATACCCGCATCTGGCTCATGATTTTGCCTTGTCCGCATTCTTGTTGGCCAGATCCTTGGTTTTCTCTGTTTTGAATCACGGAGTAATGGGGTACCACACTGAAACAGTCAATTAAACCTGGTTTCGATCCACATTTTAGAGGATAACAACGGTTAGGTCTGGGTTATGCCCGCATCTGGCGCATGATGTTGCCTTCTTCGCATACTTGTTGGCCAGATTCTGGGTTTTTTCGGATTTGAAACACGCAGTAATGTGGTACCACACAGTAACAGTCAATTAAATCTGGATTCGGTCAGTATATTAGTCGGTAACACCGGTTAGGCCTGGGTTAGGTCTGGGTTATGCCCCCATCTGACTCATGATTTTACCCTCTTCGCATACTTGTTGGACAGATCCTGGGTTTTGTCGGGTTTGAATCACGTAGTAATGTGGTGCCACACTGAAACAGTCCATTAAACTTGGTTTACGATCAATATTTTAGAGGATAACACCGGTTAGGTCTGGGATAGATCTGGGTTATGCCCCCATCTGACTCATGATTTTACCCTCTTCGCATACTTGTTGGACAGATCCTGGGTTTTGTCGGGTTTGAATCACGTAGTAATGTGGTACCACACTGAAACAGTCCATTAAACTTGGTTTACGATCAATATTTTAGAGGATAACACCGGTTAGGTCTGGGATAGATCTGGGTTATGTCCGCATCTGGCTCATGATTTAGCCTTCTGCGCATACTTGTTGGCCAGATGCTGGGTTTTTACGGGTTTGAATCACGTAGTAATGTGGTGCCACACTGAAACAGACAATTAAACTTGTTTTCGATCAATATTTTAGAGGATAAAACCGGTTTGGTCTGAGTTAGGTCTGGGTTATGCCCGCATCTGGCTCATGATTTTGCCTTTTCCGCATTCTTGTTTGCCAGATCCTGGGTTTCTTCGGATTTGAATCACGTAGTAATGGTGTATCACACTGAAAAAGACAATTAAACCTGGTTTCGATGAATATTTTAGAGGATAAAACCGGTTAGGTCTGGGTTAGGTATGGGTTATGTCCACATCTGGCTCATGATTTTGCCTTTTCCGCATTCCTGTTGACCAGAACCTTGGTTTTATCTGGTTTGAATCAGGTAGTAATGTGGTACCACACTGAAACAGATAATTAAACTTGTTTTCGATCAATATTTTAGAGGATAAAACCGGTTTGGTCTGAGTTAGGCCTGGGTTATGCCCGCATCTGGCTCATGATTTTACCTTCTTCGCATACTTGTTGGCCAGATTCTGGGTTTTTTCGGATTTGGATCACGCAGTAATGTGGTACCACACAGAAACAGTCAATTAAATCTGGATTCGGTCAGTATATTAGTCGGTAACACCGGTTAGGTCTGGGTTAGGTCTGGGTTATGCCCGCATCTGGCTCATGATTTTGCGTTTTCCGCATTCTTGTTTGCCAGATCCTGGGTTTCTTCGGCTTTGAATCACGTAGTAATGGTGTACCACACTGAAAAAGACAATTAAACCTGGTTTCGATGAATATTTCAGAGGATAAAACCGGTTTGGTCTGAGTTAGGTCTGGGTTATGCCCGCATCTGGCGCATGATGTTGCCTTCTTCGCATACTTGTTGGCCAGATTCTGGGTTTTTTCGGATTTGAAACACGCAGTAATGTGGTACCACACAGTAACAGTCAATTAAATCTGGATTCGGTCAGTATATTAGTCGGTAACACCGGTTAGGCCTGGGTTAGGTCTGGGTTATGCCCCCATCTGACTCATGATTTTACCCTCTTCGCATACTTGTTGGACAGATCCTGGGTTTTGTCGGGTTTGAATCACGTAGTAATGTGGTGCCACACTGAAACAGTCCATTAAACTTGGTTTACGATCAATATTTTAGAGGATAACACCGGTTAGGTCTGGGATAGATCTGGGTTATGCCCGCATCTGGCTCATGATTTTACCTTCTTCGCATACTTGTTGGCCAGATTCTGGGTTTTTTCGGATTTGAATCACGCAGTAATGTGGTACCACACAGTAACAGTCCATTAAACTTGGTTTCGATCAATATTTTAGAGGATAACACCGGTTAGGTCTGGGTTAGGTCTTGGTTATGCCCGCATCTGGCTCATGATTTTGCCTAGTTCGCAAACTTGTTGGCCAGATCATGGGTTTTTTAGGGTTTGAATCACGTAGTATCGTGGTTCCACACAGTAACAGTCAATTATACCTGGATTCGGTCAGTATTTTAGTCGGTAACACCGGTTAGGTCTGGGTTAGGTCTGGGTTGTGCCCGCATCTGGCTCATGATTTTGCCTTTTCCGCATACCTGTTGGCCAGATCCTTGGTTTTCTCTGGTTTGAATCACGTAGTAATGGTGTACCACACTGAAAAAGACAATTAAACCTGGTTTCGATGAATATTTTTGAGGATAAAACCGGTTAGGTCTGGGTTAGGTATGGGTTATGTCCACATCTGGCTCATGATTTTGCCTTTTCCGCATTCCTGTTGCCCAGAACCTTGGTTTTATCTGGTTTGAATCAGGTAGTAATGTGGTACCACACTGAAACAGACAATTAAACTTGTTTTCGATCAATATTTTAGAGGATAAAACCGGTTTGGTCTGAGTTAGGCCTGGGTTATGCCCGCATCTGGCTCATGATTTTACCTTCTTCGCATACTTGTTGGCCAGATTCTAGGTTTTTTCGGATTTGGATCACGCAGTAATGTGGTACCACACAGAAACAGTCAATTAAATCTGGATTCGGTCAGTATATTAGTCGGTAACACCGGTTAGGTCTGGGTTAGGTCTGGGTTATGCCCGCATCTGGCTCATGATTTTGCCTTTTCCGCATTCTTGTTTGCCAGATCCTGGGTTTCTTCGGCTTTGAATCACGTAGTAATGGTGTACCACACTGAAAAAGACAATTAAACCTGGTTTCGATGAATATTTTAGAGGATAAAACCGGTTTGGTCTGAGTTAGGTCTGGGTTATGCCCGCATCTGGCGCATGATGTTGCCTTCTTCGCATACTTGTTGGCCAGATTCTGGGTTTTTTCGGATTTGAAACACGCAGTAATGTGGTACCACACAGTAACAGTCAATTAAATCTGGATTCGGTCAGTATATTAGTCGGTAACACCGGTTAGGCCTGGGTTAGGTCTGGGTTATGCCCCCATCTGACTCATGATTTTACCCTCTTCGCATACTTGTTGGACAGATCCTGGGTTTTGTCGGGTTTGAATCACGTAGTAATGTGGTGCCACACTGAAACAGTCCATTAAACTTGGTTTACGATCAATATTTTAGAGGATAACACCGGTTAGGTCTGGGATAGATCTGGGTTATGCCCGCATCTGGCTCATGATTTTACCTTCTTCGCATACTTGTTGGCCAGATTCTGGGTTTTTTCGGATTTGAATCACGCAGTAATGTGGTACCACACAGTAACAGTCCATTAAACTTGGTTTCGATCAATATTTTAGAGGATAACACCGGTTAGGTCTGGGTTAGGTCTTGGTTATGCCCGCATCTGGCTCATGATTTTGCCTAGTTCGCAAACTTGTTGGCCAGATCCTGGGTTTTTTAGGGTTTGAATCACGTAGTATCGTGGTTCCACACAGTAACAGTCAATTATACCTGGATTCGGTCAGTATTTTAGTCGGTAACACCGGTTAGGTCTGGGTTAGGTCTGGGTTATGCCCGCATCTGGCTCATGATTTTGCCTTTTCCGCATACCTGTTGGCCAGATCCTTGGTTTTCTCTGGTTTGAATCACGTAGTAATGGTGTACCACACTGAAAAAGACAATTAAACCTGGTTTCGATGAATATTTTAGAGGATAAAACCGGTTAGGTCTGGGTTAGGTATGGGTTATGTCCACATCTGGCTCATGATTTTGCCTTTTCCGCATTCCTGTTGCCCAGAACCTTGGTTTTATCTGGTTTGAATCAGGTAGTAATGTGGTACCACACTGAAACAGACAATTAAACTTGTTTTCGATCAATATTTTAGAGGATAAAACCGGTTAGGTCTGGGTTAGGCCTGGGTTATGCCCGCATCTGGCTCACGATTTTGCCTATTCCGCATTCTTTTTGGCCAGACCCTTGGTTTTCTCTGGTTTGAATCAGGTAGTAATGTGGTACCACACTGAAACAGACAATTAAACTTGTTTTCGATCAATATTTTAGAGGATAAAACCGGTTTGGTCTGAGTTAGGCCTGGGTTATGCCCGCATCTGGCTCATGATTTTACCTTCTTCGCATACTTGTTGGCCAGATTCTGGGTTTTTTCGGATTTGAATCACGCAGTAATGTGGTACCACACAGTAACAGTCCATTAAACTTGGTTTCGATCAATATTTTAGAGGATAACACCGGTTAGGTCTGGGATATGCCCGCATCTCATGATTTTGCCTTTTCCGCATTCTTGTTTGCCAGACCCTTGGTTTTCTCTGGTTTGAATCAGGTAGTAATGTGGTACCACACTGAAACAGACAATTAAACTTGTTTTCGATCAATATTTTAGAGGATAAAACCGGTTAGGTCTGGGATAGGTCTGGGTTATGCCCGCATCTGGCTCATGATTTTGCCTTCTGCGCATACTTGTTGGCCAGATCCTGTGTATTTACGGGTTTGAATCACGTAGTAATGTGGTGCCACATTGAAACAGTCAATTAAGCCTGGTTTCGATCAATATTTTAGAGGATAAAACCGGTTAGGTCTGGGTTAGGCCTGGGTTATGCCCGCATCTGGCTCATGATTTTGCCTTCTTCGCATACTTGTTGGCCAGATCCTGGGTTTTTTTCGGGTTTGAATCACGTAGTAATGTGGAACCACACTGAAACAGTCCACTAATCTTGGTTTCGATCAGTATTTTAGGCGGTAACACCGGTTAGGTCTGGGTTAGGTCTGGGTTATGCCCGCGTCTGCCTCATGATTTTGCCTTTTCCGCATTCTTGTTTGCCAGATCCTCGGTTTTCTGTGGTTTGAATCACGTAGTAATGGGGTACCACACTGAAACAGACAATTAAACCTGGTTTCGATGAATATTTTAGAGGATAAAACTGGTTAGGTCTGGGTTAGGCCTGGGTTATGCCCGCATCTGGCTCATGATTTTACCTTCTTCGCATACTTGTTGGACAGATCCTGGGTTTTTTGGGTTTGAATCACGTAGTAATGTGGCACCACACTGAAACAGTCCATTAAACATGGTTTAGATCAATATTTTAGAGGATCACACCGGTTAGGTCTGGGTTAGGTCTGGGGTATGCCCGCATCTGGCGCATGATTTTGCCTAGTTCGCAAATTTGTTGGCCAGATCCTGGGTTTTTTAGGGTTTGAATCACGTAGTAATGTGGTTCCACACGCAAACAGTCCATTAGACTTGGTTTCGATCAATATTTTAGAGGATAACACCGGTTAGGTCTGGGTTAGGTCTGGGTAATACCCGCATCTGGCTCATGATTTTGCCTTGTCCGCATTCTTGTTGGCCAGATCCTTGGTTTTCTCTGTTTTGAATCACGGAGTAATGGGGTACCACACTGAAACAGTCAATTAAACCTGGTTTCGATCCACATTTTAGAGGATAAAACCGGTTAGGTCTGGGTTAGGTATGGGTTATGTCCACATCTGGCTCATGATTTTGCCTTTTCCGCATTCCTGTTGACCAGAACCTTGGTTTTATCTGGTTTGAATCAGGTAGTAATGTGGTACCACACTGAAACAGATAATTAAACTTGTTTTCGATCAATATTTTAGAGGATAAAACCGGTTTGGTCTGAGTTAGGCCTGGGTTATGCCCGCATCTGGCTCATGATTTTACCTTCTTCGCATACTTGTTGGCCAGATTCTGGGTTTTTTCGGATTTGGATCACGCAGTAATGTGGTACCACACAGAAACAGTCAATTAAATCTGGATTCGGTCAGTATATTAGTCGGTAACACCGGTTAGGTCTGGGTTAGGTCTGGGTTATGCCCGCATCTGGCTCATGATTTTGCCTTTTCCGCATTCTTGTTTGCCAGATCCTGGGTTTCTTCGGATTTGAATCACGTAGTAATGGTGTACCACACTGGAAAAGACAATTAAACCTGGTTTCGATGAATATTTTAGAGGATAAAACCGGTTTGGTCTGAGTTAGGCCTGGGTTATGCCCGCATCTGGCTCATGATTTTACATTCTTCGCATACTTGTTGGCCAGATTCTGGGTTTTTTAGGGTTTGAATCAGGTAGTAATGTGGTACCACACTGAAACAGATAATTAAACTTGTTTTCGATCAATATTTTAGAGGATAAAACCGGTTTGGTCTGAGTTAGGCCTGGGTTATGCCCGCATCTGGCTCATGATTTTACCTTCTTCGCATACTTGTTGGCCAGATTCTGGGTTTTTTCGGATTTGGATCACGCAGTAATGTGGTACCACACAGAAACAGTCAATTAAATCTGGATTCGGTCAGTATATTAGTCGGTAACACCGGTTAGGTCTGGGTTAGGTCTGGGTTATGCCCGCATCTGGCTCATGATTTTGCCTTTTCCGCATTCTTCTTTGCCAGATCCTGGGTTTCTTCGGATTTGAATCACGTAGTAATGGTGTACCACACTGGAAAAGACAATTAAACCTGGTTTCGATGAATATTTTAAAGGATAAAACCGGTTTGGTCTGAGTTAGGCCTGGGTTATGCCCGGATCTGGCTCACGATTTTACCTTCTTCGCATACTTGTTGGCCAGATTCTGGGTTTTTTCGGATTTGGATCACGCAGTAATGTGGTACCACACAGAAACAGTCAATTAAATCTGGATTCGGTCAGTATATTAGTCGGTAACACCGGTTAGGTCTGGGTTAGGTCTGGGTAATACCCGCATCTGGCTCATGATTTTGCCTTGTCCGCATTCTTGTTGGCCAGATCCTTGGTTTTCTCTGTTTTGAATCACGGAGTAATGGGGTACCACACTGAAACAGTCAATTAAACCTGGTTTCGATCCACATTTTAGAGGATAAAACCGGTTAGGTCTGGGTTAGGTATGGGTTATGTCCACATCTGGCTCATGATTTTGCCTTTTCCGCATTCCTGTTGACCAGAACCTTGGTTTTATCTGGTTTGAATCAGGTAGTAATGTGGTACCACACTGAAACAGATAATTAAACTTGTTTTCGATCAATATTTTAGAGGATAAAACCGGTTTGGTCTGAGTTAGGCCTGGGTTATGCGCGCATCTGGCTCATGATTTTACCTTCTTCGCATACTTGTTGGACAGATCCTGGGTTTTTTGGGTTTGAATCACGCAGTAATGTGGTACCACACAGTAACAGTCCATTAAACTTGGTTTCGATCAATATTTTAGAGGATAACACCGGTTAGGTCTGGGTTAGGTCTGGGTTATGCCCGCATCTGGCTCATGATTTTGCCTAGTTCGCAAACTTGTTGGCCAGATCCTGGGTTTTTTAGGGTTTGAATCACGTAGTATCGTGGTTCCACACAGTAACAGTCAATTATACCTGGATTCGGTCAGTATTTTAGTCGGTAACACCGGTTAGGTCTGGGTTAGGTCTGGGTTATGCCCGCATCTGGCTCATGATTTTGCCTTTTCCGCATACCTGTTGGCCAGATCCTTGGTTTTCTCTGGTTTGAATCACGTAGTAATGGTGTACCACACTGAAAAAGACAATTAAACCTGGTTTCGATGAATATTTTAGAGGATAAAACCGGTTAGGTCTGGGTTAGGTATGGGTTATGTCCACATCTGGCTCATGATTTTGCCTTTTCCGCATTCCTGTTGCCCAGAACCTTGGTTTTATCTGGTTTGAATCAGGTAGTAATGTGGTACCACACTGAAACAGACAATTAAACTTGTTTTCGATCAATATTTTAGAGGATAAAACCGGTTTGGTCTGAGTTAGGCCTGGGTTATGCCCGCATCTGGCTCATGATCTTACCTTCTTCGCATACTTGTTGGCCAGATTCTGGGTTTTTTCGGATTTGAATCACGCAGTAATGTGGTACCACACAGTAACAGTCCATTAAACTTGGTTTCGATCAATATTTTAGAGGATAACACCGGTTAGGTCTGGGTTAGGTCTGGGATATGCCCGCATCTCATGATTTTGCCTTTTCCGCATTCTTGTTTGCCAGATCAATGGTTTTCTCTGGTTTGAATCACGTAGTAATGTGGTGCCACATTGAAACAGTCAATTAAACCTGGTTTCGATCAATATTTTAGAGGATAAAACCGGTTAGATCTGGGTTAGGCCTGGGTTATGCCCGCATCTGGCTCATGATTTTGCCTTCTTCGCATACTTGTTGGCCAGATCCTGGGTTTTTTTCGGGTTTGAATCACGTAGTAATGTGGAACCACACAGTAACAGTCAATTATACATGGATTCGGTCAGTATTTTAGTCGGTAACTCCGGTTAGGTCTGGGTTAGGTTTGGGTTATGCCCGCATCTGGCTCATGATTTTGCTATGTCCGCATTCTTGTTTGCCAGATCCTTGGTTTTCTCTGGTTTGAATCACGTAGTAATGGGGTACCACACTGAAACAGTCAATTAAGCCAGGTTTCGATCCACATTTTAGAGGATACCAACTGTTAGGTCTGGGTTATGCCCGCATCTGGAGCATGATTTTGCCTTCTTCGCATACTTGTTGGCCAGATTCTGGGTTTTTTCGGTTTTGAATCACGCAGTAATGTGGTACCACACAGTAGCAGTCAATTAAATCTGGATTCGGTCAGTATTTTAGGCGGTAACACCGGTTAGGTCTGGGTTAGGTCTGGGTTATGCCCGCGTCTGCCTCATGATTTTGCCTTTTCCTCATTCTTGTTGGCCAGATCCTCGGTTTTCTGTGGTTTGAATCACGTAGTAATGGGGTACCACACTGAAACAGACAATTAAACCTGGTTTCGATGAATATTTTAGAGGATAAAACTGGCTAGGTCTGGGTTAGGCCTGGGTTATGCCCGCATCTGGCTCATGATTTTGCCTTCTTCGCATACTTGTTGGCCAGATCCTGGGTTTCTTCGGGTTTGAATCACGTAGTAATGTGGAACCACACAGTAACAGTCAATTATACCTGGATTCGGTCAGTATTTTAGGCGGTAACACCGGTTAGGACTGGGGTAGGTCTGGGTTATGCCCGCATCTGGCTCACGATTTTGCCAATTCCGCATTCTTGTTGGCCAGATCCTTGGTTTTCTCTGGTTTGAATCACGTAGTTATGTGGTACCACACTGAAACAGTCCATTAAACTTGGTTTCGATCAATATTTTAGAGGATAACACCGGTTAGGTCTGGGTTATGTCGCATCTGGCTCATGATTTTGCCTTCTTCGCATACTTGTTGGCCAGATCCTTGGTTTTTTCGGGTTTGAATCACGTAGTAATGTGGTACCACGAAGTAACAGTGAATTAAACCTGGAATCGGTCAGTATTTTAGTCGGTAACGCCGGTTAGGCCTGGGTTAGGTCTGGGTTATGCCCCCATCTGACTCATGATTTTACACTCTTCGCATACTTGTTGGACAGATCCTGGGTTTTGTCGGGTTTGAATCACGTAGTAATGTGGTACCACACTGAAACAGTCCATTAAACTTGGTTTTCGATCAATATTTTAGAGGATAACACCGGTTAGGTCTGGGATAGGTCTGACTTATGCCCGCATCTGGCTCATGATTCTGCCTTCTGCGCATACTTGTTGGCCAGATGCTGGGTTTTTACGGGTTTGAATCACGTAGAAATATGGTGCCACATTGAAACAGTCAATTAAACCTTATTTCGATCAATATATTAGAGGATAAAACCGTTTAGGTCTGGGTTAGGTATGGGTTATGTCCACATCTGGCTCATGATTTTGCCTTTTCCGCATTCCTGTTGACAAGAACCTTGGTTTTATCTGGTTTGAATCACGTAGTAATGTGGCACCACACTGAAACAGTCCATTAAACTTGGTTTAGATCAATATTTTAGAGGATCACACCGGTTAGGTCTGGGTTAGGTCTGGGGTATGCCCGCATCTGGCGCATGATTTTGCCTAGTTCGCAAATTTGTTGGCCAGATCCTGGGTTTTTTAGGGTTTGAATCACGTAGTAATGTGGTTCCACACGCAAACAGTCCATTAAACTTGGTTTCGATCAATATTTTAGAGGATAACACCGGTTAGGTCTGGGTTACGTCTGGGTAATACCCGCATCTGGCTCATGATTTTGCCTTGTCCGCATTCTTGTTGGCCAGATCCTTGGTTTTCTCTGTTTTGAATCACGGAGTAATGGGGTACCACACTGAAACAGTCAATTAAACCTGGTTTCGATCCACGTTTTAGAGGATAACAACGGTTAGGTCTGGGTTATGCCCGCATCTGGCGCATGATGTTGCCTTCTTCGCATACTTGTTGGCCAGATTCTGGGTTTTTTCGGATTTGAAACACGCAGTAATGTGGTACCACACAGTAACAGTCAATTAAATCTGGATTCGGTCAGTATATTAGTCGGTAACACCGGTTAGGCCTGGGTAAGGTCTGGGTTATGCCCCCATCTGACTCATGATTTTACCCTCTTCGCATACTTGTTGGACAGATCCTGGGTTTTGTCGGGTTTGAATCACGTAGTAATGTGGTACCGCACTGAAACAGTCCATTAAACTTGGTTTACGATCAATATTTTAGAGGATAACACCGGTTAGGTCTGGGATAGATCAGGGTTATGTCCGCATCTGGCTCATGATTTAGCCTTCTGCGCATACCTGTTGGCCAGATGCTGGGTTTTTACGGGTTTGAATCACGTAGTAATGTGGTGCCACACTGAAACAGACAATTAAACTTGTTTTCGATCAATATTTTAGAGGATAAAACCGGTTTGGTCTGAGTTAGGTCTGGGTTGTGCCCGCATCTGGCTCATGATTTTGCCTTTTCCGCATTCTTGTTTGCCAGATCCTGGGTTTCTTCGGATTTGAATCACGAAGTAATGGTGTATCACACTGAAAGAGACAATTAAACCTGGTTTCGATGAATATTTTAGAGGATAAAACCGGTTAGGTCTGGGTTAGGTATGGGTTATGTCCACATCTGGCTCATGATTTTGCCTTTTCCGCATTCCTGTTGACCAGAACCTTGGTTTTATCTGGTTTGAATCAGGTAGTAATGTGGTACCACACTGAAACAGACAATTAAACTTGTTTTCGATCAATATTTTAGAGGATAAAACCGGTTTGGTCTGAGTTAGGCCTGGGTTATGCCCGCATCTGGCTCATGATTTTACCTTCTTCGCATACTTGTTGGCCAGATTCTGGGTTTTTTCGGATTTGGATCACGCAGTAATGTGGTACCACACAGAAACAGTCAATTAAATCTGGATTCGGTCAGTATATTAGTCGGTAACACCGGTTAGGTCTGGGTTAGGTCTGGGTTATGCCCGCATCTGGCTCATGATTTTGCCTTTTCCGCATTCTTGTTTGCCAGATCCTGGGTTTCTTCGGATTTGAATCACGTAGTAATGGTGTACCACACTGAAAAAGACAATTAAACCTGGTTTCGATGGATATTTTAGAGGATAAAACCGGTTTGGTCTGAGTTAGGCCTGGGTTATGCCCGCATCTGGCTCATGATTTTACCTTCTTCGCATACTTGTTGGCCAGATTCTGGGTTTTTTCGGATTTGAATCACGCAGTAATGTGGTACCACACAGTAACAGTCCTTTAAACTTGGTTTCGATCAATATTTTAGAGGATAACACCGGTTAGGTCTGGGTTAGGTCTGGGTTATGCCCGCATCTGGCTCATGATTTTGCCTAGTTCGCAAACTTGTTGGCCAGATCCTGGGTTTTTTAGGGTTTGAATCACGTAGTATCGTGGTTCCACACAGTAACAGTCAATTATACCTGGATTCGGTCAGTATTTTAGTCGGTAACACCGGTTAGGTCTGGGTTAGGTCTGGGTTATGCCCGCATCTGGCTCATGATTTTGCCTTTTCCGCATACCTGTTGGCCAGATCCTTGGTTTTCTCTGGTTTGAATCACGTAGTAATGGTGTACCACACTGAAAAAGACAATTAAACCTGGTTTCGATGAATATTTTAGAGGATAAAACCGGTTAGGTCTGGGTTAGGTATGGGTTATGTCCACATCTGGCTCATGATTTTGCCTTTTCCGCATTCCTGTTGCCCAGAACCTTGGTTTTATCTGGTTTGAATCAGGTAGTAATGTGGTACCACACTGAAACAGACAATTAAACTTGTTTTCGATCAATATTTTAGAGGATAAAACCGGTTAGGTCTGGGTTAGGCCTGGGTTATGCCCGCATCTGGCTCACGATTTTGCCTATTCCGCATACTTTTTGGCCAGACCCTTGGTTTTATCTGGTTTGAATCATGTAGTAATGTGGTACCACACTGAAACAGACAATTAAACTTGTTTAAGATCAATATTTTAGAGGATAAAACCGGTTTGGTCTGAGTTAGGCCTGGGTTATGCCCGCATCTGGCTCATGATTTTACCTTCTTCGCTTACTTGTTGGCCAGATTCTGGGTTTTTTCGGATTTGAATCACGCAGTAATGTGGTACCACACAGTAACAGTCCATTAAACTTGGTTTCGATCAATATTTTAGAGGATAACACCGGTTAGGTCTGGGTTAGGTCTGGGTTAGGTCTGGGTTATGACCGCATCTGGCTCACGATTTTGCCTATTCCGCATTCTTGTTGGCCAGATCCTTGGTTTTCTCTGGTTTGAATCACGTAGTAATGTGGTACCACACTGAAACAGTCCATTAAACTTGGTTTCGATCAATATTTTAGAGGATAACACCGGTTTGGTATGGGATAGGCCTGGCTTATGCCCGCATCTGGCTCATGAGTTTGCCTACTTCGCATACTTGTTGGACAGGTCCTGGGTTTTTTCGGGTTTGAATCACGTAGTAATGTGGTGCCACACAGGAACAGTCAACTAAACCTGGTTCGATCAATATTTTACTGGGTAACACCGGTTAGATATGGGTTAGGTCTGGGTTATGCCCCCATCTGCCTCATGATTTTACCCTCTTCGCATACTTGTTGGCCAGATCCTGTGTTTTTCCGGGTTTGAATCACGTAGTAATGTGGTACCACACTGAAACAGACAATTAAACTTGGTTTCGATCAATATTTTAGACGATAAAACCGGTTAGGTCTGGGATAGGTCTGGGTTATGCCCGCATCTGGCTCATGATTTTACCTTCTTCGCATACTTGTTGGCCAGATCCTTGGTTTTCTCTGGTTTGAATCACGTAGTAATGTGGTACCACACTGAAACAGTCCATTAAACTTGGTGTCGATCAATATTTTAGAGGATAACACCGGTTAGGTCTGGGTTATGCCGCATCTGGGTCATGATTTTGCCATCTTCGCATACTTGTTGGCCAGATCCTTGGTTTTCTCTGGTTTGAATCACGTAGTAATGTGGTACCACACTGAAACAGTCCATTAAACTTGGTTTCGATCAATATTTTAGAGGATAACACCGGTTTGGTATGGGATAGGCCTGGCTTATGCCCGCATCTGGCTCGTGAGTTTGCCTACTTCGCATACTTGTTGGACAGGTCCTGGGTTTTTTCGGGTTTGAATCACGTAGTAATGTGGTGCCACACAGGAACAGTCAACTAAACCTGGTTCGATCAATATTTTACTGGGTAACACCGGTTAGATATGGGTTAGGTCTGGGTTATGCCCGCATCTGGCTCATGATTTTACCTTCTTCGCATACTTGTTGGCCAGATCCTTGGTTTTCTCTGGTTTGAATCACGTAGTAATGTGGAACCACACTGAAACAGTCCATTAAACTTGGTTTCGTTCAATATTTTAGAGGATAACACCGGTTTGGCATGGGATAGGCCTGGCTTATGCCCGCATCTGGCTCATGATTTTACCTTCTTCGCATACTTGTTGGACAGATCCTGGGTTTTTTGGGTTTGAATCACGTAGTAATGTGGCACCACAAAGTCACAGTGAATTAAACCTGGATTCGGTCAGTATTTTAGTCGGTAACACCGGTTAGGCCTGGGTTAGGTCTGGGTTATGCCCCCATCTTACTCATGATTTTACCCTCTTCGCATACTTGTTGGACAGATCCTGGGTTTTGTCGGGTTTGAATCACGTAGTAATGTGGTACCACAGCGAAACAGTCAACTAAACCTGGTTCCATCAATATTTTACTGGGTAACACCGGTTTGGTATGGGATAGGCCTGGCTTATGCCCGCATCCGGCTCATGATTTTATCTTCTTCGCATACTTGTTGGACAGATCCTGGGTTTTTTGGGTTTGAATCACGTAGTAATGTGGCACCACGAAGTCACAGTGAATTAAACCTGGATTCGGTCAGTATTTTAGACGGTAACACCGGTTAGGCCTGGGTTAGGTCTGGGTTATGCCCTCATCTGACTCATGATTTTACCCTCTTCGCAAACTTGTTGGACAGATCCTGGGTTTTGTCGGGTTTGAATCACGTAGTAATGTGGTACCACACTGAAACAGCCCATTAAACTTGGATTTCGATCAATATTTTAGAGGATAACACCGGTTAGGTCTGGGATAGGTCTGGGTTATGCCCGCATCTGGCTCATGATTTTGCCTAGTTCGCAAACTTGTTGGCCAGATCCTGGGTTTTTTAGGGTTTGAATCACGTAGTAATGTGGTTCCACACGCAAACAGTCCATTAATCTCGGTTTCGATCAATATTTTAGAGGATAACACCGGTTAGGTCTGGGTTACGTCTGGGTTATACCCGCATCTGACTCATGATTTTGCCTTGTCCGCATTCTTGTTGGCCAGATCCTGGTTTTCTCTGTTTTGAATCACGGAGTAATGGGGTACCACACTGAAACAGTCAATTAAACCTGGTTTCGATCCACATTTTAGAGGATAACAACGTTTAGGTCTGGGTTATGCCCGCATCTGGCGCATGATTTTGCCTTCTTCGCATACTTGTTGGCCAGATTCTGGGTTTTTTCGGATTTGAATCACGCAGTAATGTGGTACCACACAGTAACAGTCAATTAAATCTGGATTCGGTCAGTATTTTAGTCGGTAACACCGGATAGGTCTGGGTTAGGTCTGGGTTATGCCCGCATCTGCCTCATGATTTTGCCTTTTCCGCATTCTTGTTTGCCATATGCTTGGTTTTCACTGGTTTGAATCACGTAGTAATGGGGTACCACACTGAAACAGACAATTAAACCTGGTTTCGATGAATATTTTAGAGGATAAAACTGGTTAGGTCTGGGTTAGGCCTGGGTTATGCCCGCATCTGGCTCATGATTTTGCCTTCTTCGCACACTTGTTGGCCAGATCCTGGGTTTTTTCGGCTTTGAATCACGTAGTAATGTGGAACCACACAGTAACAGTCAATTATACCCGGATTCGGTCAGTATTTTAGTCGGTAACACCGGTTAGGACTGGGTTAGGTCTGGGTTTTGCCCGCATCTGGCTCACGATTTTGCCTACTCCGCATACTTGTTGGCCAGATCCTTGGTTTTCTCTGGTTTGAATCAGGTAATAATGTGGGACCACTGTGAAACAGTCAATTAAACCTGGTTTCGATCAATATTTTAGAGGATAAAACCGGTTAGGTCTGTGTTAGGCCTGGGTTATGCCCGCATCTGGCTCATGATTTTGCCTTGTCCGCACTCTTGTTGGCCAGATCCTTGGTTTTCTCTGGTTTGAATCACGGAGTAATGGGGCACCACACTGAAACAGTCCATTAAACCTGGTTTCGATCCACATTTTACAGGATAACAACGGTTAGGTCTGGGTTACGTCTGGGTTATACCCGCATCTGGCTCATGATTTTGCCTTGTCCGCATTCTTGTTGGCCAGATCCTTGGTTTTCTCTGGTTTGAATCATGGAGTAATGGGGTACCACACTGAAACAGTCAATTAAACCTTGTTTCGATCCACATTTTAGAGGATAACAACGGTTAGGTCTGGGTTATGCCCGCATCTGGCGCATGATTTTGCCTTCTTGGCATACTTGTTGGCCAGATTCTGGGTTTCTTCGGATTTGAATCACGCAGTAATGTGGTATCACACAGTAACAGTCAATTAAACCTGGATTCGGTCAGTATTTTAGTCGGTAGCACCGGTTAGGACTGGGTTAGGTCTCGGTTATGCCCGCATCTGCCTCATGATTTTGCCTTTTCCGCATTCTTGTTTGCCAGATCCTTGGTTTTCCCTGGTTTGAATCACGTATTAATGTGGTACCACACTGAAACAGACAATAAAAGCTGGTTTCGATGAATATATTACAGGATAAAACCGGTTAGGTCTGGGTTAGGCCTGGGTTATGCCCGCATCTGGCTCATGATTTGCCTTCTTCGCATACTTGTTGGTCAGATCCTGGGTTTTTACGGGTTTAAATCACGTAGTAATGTGGTGCCACATTGAAATAGTCAATTAAACCTGGTTTCGATCAATATTTTAGAGGATAAAATCGGTTAGGTCTGGGTTAGGTATGGGTTATGTCCACATCTGGCTCATGATTTTGACTTTTCCGCATTCCTGTTGACCAGAACCTTGGTTTTATCTGGTTTGAATCAGGTAGTAATGTGGTACCACACTGAAACAGACAATTAAACTTGTTTTCGATCAATATTTTAGAGGATAAAACCGGTTTGGTCTGAGTTAGGCCTGGGTTATGCCCGCATCTGGCTCATGATTTTACCTTCTTCGCATACTTGTTGGACAGATCCTGGGTTTTTTGGGTTTGAATCACGTAGTAATGTGGCACCACACTGAAACAGTCCATTAAACTTGGTTTCGATCAATATTTTAGAGGATCACACCGGTTAGGTCTGGGTTTGGTCTGGGTTATGCCCGCATCTGGCGCATGATTTTGCCTAGTTCGCAAATTTGTTGGCCAGATCCAGGGTTTTTTAGGGTTTCAATCACGTAGTAATGTGGTTCCACACGCAAACAGTCCACTAAACTTGGTTTCGATCAATATTTTAGAGGATAACACCTGTTAGGTCTGGGTTACGTCTGGGTAATACCCGCATCTGGCTCATGATTTTGCCTTGTCCGCGTTCTTGTTGGCCAGATCCTTGGTTTTCTCTGTTTTGAATCACGGAGTAATGGGGTACCACACTGATACAGTCAATTAAACCTGGTTTCGATCCACATTTTAGAGGATAACAACGGTTAGGTCTGGGTTATGCCCGCATCTGGCGCATGATTTTGCCTTTTCCGCATTCTTGTTGGCCAGACCCTTGGTTTTCTCTGGTTTGAATCACGTAGTAATGTGGTACCACACTGAAACAGTCCATTAAACTTGGTTTCGATCAATATTTTAGAGGATCACACCGGTTAGGTCTGGGTTAGGTCTGGGTTATGCCCGCATCTGGCTCATGATTTTGCCTTGTTCGCAATCTTGTTGGCCAGATCCTGGGTTTTTTAGGGTTTGAATCACGTAGTATCGTGGTTCCACACGCAAACAGTCCATTAAACTTGGTTTCGATCAATATTTTAGAGGATAACACCGGTTAGGTCTGGGTTAGGTCTGGGTTATGCCCGCATCTGGCTCATGATTTTGCCTTTTCCGCATTCTTGTTTGCCAGATCCTTGGTTTTCACTGGTTTGAATCACGTAGTAATGGGGTACCACACTGAAACAGACAATTAAACCTGGTTTCGATGAATATTTTAGAGGATAAAACTGGTTAGGTCTGGGTTAGGCCTGGGTTATGCCCGCATCTGGCTCATGATTTTGCCTTCTTCGCACACTTGTTGGCCAGATCCTGGGTTTTCTCTGGTTTGAATCAGGTAATAATGTGGGACCACTGTGAAACAGTCAATTAAACCTGGTTTCGATCAATATTTTAGAGGATAAAACCGGTTAGGTCTGCGTTAGGCCTGGGTTATGCCCGCATCTGGCTCATGATTTTGCCTTGTCCGCACTCTTGTTGGCCAGATCCTTGGTTTTCTCTGGTTTGAATCACGGAGTAATGGGGCACCACACTGAAACAGTCCATTAAACCTGGTTTCGATCCACATTTTAGAGGATAACAACGGTTAGGTCTGGGTTACGTCTGGGTTATACCCGCATCTGGCTCATGATTTTGCCTTGTCCGCATTCTTGTTGGCCAGATCCTTGGTTTTCTCTGGTTTGAATCATGGAGTAATGGGGTACCACACTGAAACAGTCAATTAAACCTTGTTTCGATCCACATTTTAGAGGATAACAACGGTTAGATCTGGGTTATGCCCGCATCTGGCGCATGATTTTGCCTTCTTGGCATACTTGTTGGCCAGATTCTGGGTTTCTTCGGATTTGAATCACGCAGTAATATGGTATCACACAGTAACAGTCAATTAAACCTGGATTCGGTCAGTATTTTAGTCGGTAACACCGGTTAGGACTGGGTTAGGTCTCGGTTATGCCCGCATCTGCCACATGATTTTGCCTTTTCCGCATTCCTGTTTGCCAGATCCTTGGTTTTCTCTGGTTTGAATCACGTATTAATGTGGTACCACACTGAAACAGACAATAAAAGCTGGTTTCGATGAATATTTTACAGGATAAAACCGGTTAGGTCTGGGTTAGGTATGGGTTATGTCCACATCTGGCTCATGATTTTGACTTTTCCGCGTTCCTGTTGACCAGAACCTTGGTTTTATCTGGTTTGAATCAGGTAGTAATGTGGTACCACACTGAAACAGACAATTAAACTTGTTTTCGATCAATATTTTAGAGGATAAAACCGGTTTGGTCTGAGTTAGGCCTGGGTTATGCCCGCATCTGGCTCATGATTTTACCTTCTTCGCATACTTGTTGGCCAGATTCTGGGTTTTTTCGGATTTGGATCACGCAGTAATGTGGTACCACACAGAAACAGTCAATTAAATCTGGATTCGGTCAGTATATTAGTCGGTAACACCGGTTAGGTCTGGGTTAGGTCTGGGTTATGCCCGCATCTGGCTCATGATTTTGCCTTTTCCGCATTCTTGTTTGCCAGATCCTGGGTTTCTTCGGATTTGAATCACGTAGTAATGGTGTACCACACTGAAAAAGACAATTAAACCTGGTTTCGATGAATATTTTAGAGGATAAAACCGGTTTGGTCTGAGTTAGGCCTGGGTTATGCCCGCATCTGGCTCATGATTTTACCTTCTTCGCATACTTGTTGGTCAGATTCTGGGTTTTTTCGGATTTGAATCACGCAGTAATGTGGTACCACACAGTAACAGTCCTTTAAACTTGGTTTCGATCAATATTTTAGAGGATAACACCGGTTAGGTCTGGGTTAGGTCTGGGTTATGCCCGCATCTGGCTCATGATTTTGCCTAGTTCGCAAACTTGTTGGCCAGATCCTGGGTTTTTTAGGGTTTGAATCACGTAGTATCGTGGTTCCACACAGTAACAGTCAATTATACCTGGATTCGGTCAGTATTTTAGTCGGTAACACCGGTTAGGTCTGGGTTAGGTCTGGGTTATGCCCGCATCTGGCTCATGATTTTGCCTTTTCCGCATACCTGTTGGCCAGATCCTTGGTTTTCTCTGGTTTGAATCACGTAGTAATGGTGTACCACACTGAAAAAGACAATTAAACCTGGTTTCGATGAATATTTTAGAGGATAAAACCGGTTAGGTCTGGGTTAGGTATGGGTTATGTCCACATCTGGCTCATGATTTTGCCTTTTCCGCATTCCTGTTGCCCAGAACCTTGGTTTTATCTGGTTTGAATCAGGTAGTAATGTGGTACCACACTGAAACAGACAATTAAACTTGTTTTCGATCAATATTTTAGAGGATAAAACCGGTTAGGTCTGGGTTAGGCCTGGGTTATGCCCGCATCTGGCTCACGATTTTGCCTATTCCGCATACTTTTTGGCCAGACCCTTGGTTTTATCTGGTTTGAATCAGGTAGTAATGTGGTACCACACTGAAACAGACAATTAAACTTGTTTAAGATCAATATTTTAGAGGATAAAACCGGTTAGGTCTGGGTTAGGTCTGGGTTATGCCCGCATCTGGCTCATGATTTTGCCTTTTCCGCATACCTGTTGGCCAGATCCTTGGTTTTCTCTGGTTTGAATCACGTATTAATGTGGTACCACACTGAAACAGACAATAAAAGCTGGTTTCGATGAATATTTTACAGCATAAAACCGGTTAGGTCTGGGTTAGGTCTGGGTTATGCCCGCATCTGGCTCATGATTTGCCTTCTTCGCATACTTGTTGGCCAGATCCTGGGTTTTTTCGGGTTTGAATCACGTAGTAATGTGGAACCACACAGTAACAGTCAATTATACCTGGATTCGGTTAGTATTTTAGTCGGTAACAACGGTTAGGTCTGGGTTAGGTCTGGGTTATGACCGCAACTCATGATCTTGCCTTGTCCGCATTCTTGTTTGCCAGATCAATGGTTTTCTCTGGTTTGAATCACGTAGTAATGGGGTACCACACTGACACAAAAAACGAAACTTGGTTTCGATGAATATTTTAGAGGATAAGACTGGTTAGGTCTGGGTTAGGCCTGGGTTACGCCCGCATCTGGCTCATGATTTTGCCTTCTTCGCATACTTGTTGGCCAGATCCCCGGCTTTTTTTGGGTTTGAATCGCTTAGTAATGTGAAACCACACAGTAACAGTCAATTATACCTGGATTCGGTCAGTATTTTAGTCGGTAACACCGGTTAGGACTGGGTTAGGTCTGGGTTATGCCCGCATCTGGCTCACGATTTTGCCTATTCCGCATTCTTGTTGGCCAGATCCTTGGTTTTCTCTGGGTTGAATCACGTAGTAATGTGGTACCACACTGAAACAGTCCATTAAACTTGGTTTCGATCAATATTTTAGAGGATAACACCGGTTAGGTCTGGGTTATGCCGCATCTGGCTCATGATTTTGCCTTCTTCGAATACTTGTTGGCCAGATCCTTGGTTTTTTCGGATTTGAATCACGTAGTAATGTGGCACCACGAAGTAACAGTGAATTAAACCTTGATTCGGTCAGTATTTTAGACGGTAACACCGGTTAGGCCTGGGTTAGGTCTGGGTTATGCCCCCATCTGACTCATGATTTTACCTTCTTCGCATACTTGTTCGACAGATCCTGGGTTTTTTCGGGTTTGAATCACGTAGTAATGTGGAACCACACTGAAAAAGTCCATTAAACTTGGTTTCGATCAATATTTTAGAGGATAACACCGGTTTGGTATGGGATAGGCCTGGCTTATGCCCGCATCTGGCTCATGAGTTTGCCTACTTCGCATACTTGTTGGACAGGTCCTGGGTTTTTTCGGGTTTGAATCACGTAGTAATGTGGTGCCACACAGTAACAGTCAACTAAACCTGGTTCGATCAATATTTTACTGGGTAACACCGGTTAGATATGGGTTAGGTCTGGGTTATGCCCCCATCTGCCTCATGATTTTACCCTCTTCGCATACTTGTTGGCCAGATCCTGTGTTTTTCCGGGTTTGAATCACGTAGTAATGTGGTACTACACTGAAACAGACAATTAAACTTGGTTTCGATCAATATTTTAGACGATAAAACCGGTTAGGTCTGGGATAGGTCTGGGTTATGCCCGCATCTGGCTCATGATTTTACCTTCTTCGCATACTTGTTGGCCAGATCCTTGGTTTTCTCTGGTTTGAATCACGTAGTAATGTGGTACCACACTGAAGCAGTCCATTAAACTTGGTGTCGATCAATATTTTAGAGGATAACACCGGTTAGGTCTGGGTTATGCCGCATCGGGGTCATGATTTTGCCTTCTTCGCATACTTGTTGGCCAGATCCTGCGTTTTTTCCTGTTTGAATCACATAGTAATGTGGTACCACAGCGAAACAGTCAACTAAACCTGGTTCGATCAATATTTTACTGGGTAACACCGGTTAGATATGGGTTAGGTCTGGGTTATGCCCGCATCTGGCTCACGATTTTGCCTATTCCGCATACTTTTTGGCCAGACCCTTGGTTTTATCTGGTTTGAATCAGGTAGTAATGTGGTACCACACTGAAACAGTCCATTAAACTTGGTTTCGATCAATATTTTAGAGGATAACACCGGTTAGGTCTGGGTTATGCCGCATCTGGCTCATGATTTTGCCTTCTTCGAATACTTGTTGGCCAGATCCTTGGTTTTTTCGGATTTGAATCACGTAGTAATGTGGCACCACACAGTAACAGTCAATTATACCTGGATTCGGTTAGTATTTTAGTCGGTAACACCGGTTAGGTCTGGGTTAGGTCTGGGTTATGACCGCAACTCATGATCTTGCCTTTTCCGCATTCTTGTTTGCCAGATCAATGGTTTTCTCTGGTTTGAATCACGTAGTAATGGGGTACCACACTGACACAAAAAACGAAACTTGGTTTCGATGAATATTTTAGAGGATAAGACTGGTTAGGTCTGGGTTAGGCCTGGGTTACGCCCGCATCTGGCTCATGGTTTTGCCTTCTTCGCATACTTGTTGGCCAGATCCCCGGCTTTTTTTGGGTTTGAATCGCTTAGTAATGTGAAACCACACAGTAACAGTCAATTATACCTGGATTCGGTCAGTATTTTAGTCGGTAACACCGGTTAGGACTGGGTTAGGTCTGGGTTATGCCCGCATCTGGCTCACGATTTTGCCTATTCCGCATTCTTGTTGGCCAGATCCTTGGTTTTCTCTGGTTTGAATCACGTAGTAATGTGGTACCACACTGAAACAGTCCATTAAACTTGGTTTCGATCAATATTTTAGAGGATAACACCGGTTAGGTCTGGGTTATGCCGCATCTGGCTCATGATTTTGCCTTCTTCGAATACTTGTTGGCCAGATCCTTGGTTTTTTCGGATTTGAATCACGTAGTAATGTGGCACCACGAAGTAACAGTGAATTAAACCTTGATTCGGTCAGTATTTTAGACGGTAACACCGGTTAGGCCTGGGTTAGGTCTGGGTTATGCCTGCATCTGGCTCATGATTTTGCCTTCTTTCGCATACTTGTTGGCCAGATCCTGGGTTTTTTCCTGTCTGAATCACGTAATAACGTGGTACCACAGTGAAACAGTCAATTAAACATGTATCGATCAATATTTTAGAGGATAACACCGGTTGGGTCTAGGTTAGGCCTGGGTTATGCCCGCATCTCGCTCATGATTTTGTCTTTTTCATATACTTGTTGGCCAGATCTCGTGTTTATTCGTGTTTGAATCATATAGTAATGTGGTACCACACTGATACAGTCAATTAAACCTGGTTTCGATCAATATTTTAGAGGATAACACCTGTCAGCTCTGGGTTAGGTCTGGGTTATGCCCGCATCTAACTCATGATTTTGCCTTCTTCGCATACTTGTTGGCCAGATCCTTGGTTTTTTCGTGTTTGAATCACGTAGTAATGTGGTACCACGAAGTAACAGTGAATCAAACCTGGATTCGGTCAGTATTTTAGTCGGTAACACCGGTTAGGCCTGGATTGGGTCTGGGTCATGCCCCCTTCTTGCTCATGATTTTGCATTTTCCGCATTCTTGTTGTTCAGATCCTTGGCTTTCTCTGGATTGAATCACGTAGTAACGTGGTACCACACTGAAACAGACAATTAAACCTGGTTTCGATAAATATTTTAGAGGATAACACCGGTTAGGTCTGGGTTATGCCCGCATCTGGCTCACGATTTTACCTTCTTCGCATACTTGTTGAGCAGATCCTGGGTTTTTTCGGGTTTGAATCACGTAGTAATGTGGTACAACACTGAAACAGTCCATTAAACATGGTTTCGATCAATATTTTAGAGGATAACACCGGTTAGGTCTGGGTGAGGTCAGGGTTATGCCCGCATCTGGCTCATGATTTTGCCTTCTGCGCATACTTGTTGGCCAGATCCTGGGTATTCTCGGTTTTGAATCAGGTAGTAGTGTGGTACCACATTGAAACATTCAATTAAACCTTGTTTCGATCAATATTTTAGAGGATAAAACCGGTTAGGTCTGGGTTAGGTATGGGCTATGTCCACATCTGGCTCATGATTTTGCATTTTCCGCATTCCTGTTGGCCAGAACCTTGGTTTTCTCTTGTTTGAATCACGTAGCAATGTGGTACCACATTGAAGCAGTCAATTAAACCTGGTTTCCATCAATATTTCAAATGATAAAACCGGTTAGTTCTGGGATAGGTCTTGGTTATGCCCGCATCTGGCTCATGATTTTGCCTTTTCCGCATTCTTGTTGGCCAGATCCATGGTTTTCTCTGGTTTGAATCACGTAGTAATGTGGTACCACACTGAAACAGACAATTAAACCTGGTTCCGATCAATACTTTAGAGAATAACACCGGTTAGGTCTGGGTTAGGTCTGGGTTTGGTCTGGGTTATGCCCGCATCTGGCTCATGATTTTGCCTTCTTCGCAAACTTGTTGGCCAGATCCTGGGTTCTCTCGGGTTTGAATCACGTAGTAATGTGGTACCACATTGAAACATTCAATAAAACCTGGTTTCGATCAATATTTTAGAGAATAACACCGGTTAGGTCTGGGTTAGGTCTGGGTTAGGTCTGTGTTATGCCCGCATCTGGCTCATCATTTTGCCTTCTTCGCATACTTGTTGGCCAGATCCTGGGTTTTTTCGGGTTTGAATCACGTAGTATTGTGGTACCACACTGAAACAGACAATTAAACCTGGTTTCGATCAATATTTTAGAGGATAACACCGGTCAGCTCTGGGTTAGGTCTGGGTTATGCCCGCATCTGGCTCATGATTTTGCCCTTTCCGCATTCTTGTTGGCCAGATCCTTGGTTTTCTCTGGTTTGGATCACGGAGTAATGGGTTACCACACTGAAACAGACAATTAAACCTGGTTTCGATCAATATTTTAGAGGATAAAACCGGTTAGGTCTGGGTTACGTCTGGGTTATGCCCGCATCTAACTCATGATTTTGCCTTGTTCGCATACTTGTTGGCCAGATCCTGGGTTTTTTCTGGTTTGAATCTCGTAGTCATGTGGAACCACACAGTAACAGTAAATTATACCTGGATTCGGTCAGTATTTTAGTTGGTAACACCGGTTAGGTATGTGTTAGGTTTGGGTTATGCCCGCATCTCATGATCATGCCTTTTCCGCATTCTTGTTTTCCAGATCAATGGTTTTCTCTAGTTTGAATCACATAGTAATGGGGTACCACACTGATACAAACAATTAAACCTGGTTTCGATCAATATTTTAGAGGATAAAACCGGTTAGGTCTGGGTTAGGTATGGGTTATGTCCACATCTGGCTCATGATTTTGCATTTTCCGCATTCCTGTTGACCAGAACCTTGGTTTTATCTGGTTTGAATCAGGTAGTTATGTGGTACCACACTGAAACAGTCCATTAAACTTGGTTTCGATCATTATTTTAGAGGATAACACCTGTTAGGTCTAGGTTCTGTCGCATCTGGCTCATGATTTTGCCTTCTTCGCATACTTGTTGGCCAGATCCTTGGTTTTTTCGGGTTTGAATCACGTAGTAATGTGGTACCACGAAGTCACAGTGAATTAAACCTGGATTCGGTCAGTATTTTAGTCGGTAACACCGGTTAGGTCTGGGTTAGGTCTGGGTTATGCCCCCATCTGACTCATGATTTTACTCTCTTCGCATACTTGTTGGACAGATCCTGGGTTTTGTCGGGTTTGAATCACGTAGTAATGTGGTACCACACTGAAACTGTCCATTAAACTTGGTTTTCGATCAATATTTTAGAGGATAACACCGGTTAGGTCTGGGATAGGTCTGGGTTATGCCCGCATCTGGCTCATGATTTTGCCTTCTGCGCATACTTGTTGGCCAGATCCTGGGTTTTTACGGGTTTGAATCACGTAGTAATGTGGTGCCACATTGAAACAGTCAATTAAACCTGGTTTCGATCAATATTTCAGAGGATAAAACCGGTTAGGTCTGGGTTAGGTATGGGTTATGTCCACATCTGGCTCATGATTTTGCATTTTCCGCATTCCTGTTGACCTGAACCTTGGTTTTATCTGGTTTGAATCAGGTAGTAATGTGGTACCACACTGAAACAGACAATTAAACTTGTTTTCGATCAATATTTTAGAGGATAACACCGGTTAGGTCTGGGTTAGGTCTGGGTTATGCCCGCATCTGGATCATGATTTTGCCTAGTTCGCAAACTTGTTGGCCAGATCCTGGGTTTTTTAGGGTTTGAACCACGTAGTAACGTGGTACCAAACAGTTACAGTCAATTAAACCTGGTTTCGATCCTCATTTTAGAGGATAACAACGTTTAGGTCTGGGTTATGCCCGCATCTGGCGCATGATTTTGCCTTCTTCGCATACATGTTGGCCAGATTCTGGGTTTTTTCGGATTTGTATCACGCAGTAATGTGGTACCACACAGTAACAGTCAATTAAATCTGGATTCGGTCAGTATTTTAGTCGGTAACACCGGTTAGCTCTGGGTTAGGTCTGGGTTATGCCCGCATCTGCCTCATGATTTTGCCTTTTCCGCATTCTTGTTTGCCAGATCCTTGGTTTTCTCTGGTTTGAATCACGTAGTAATGGGGTACCACACTGAAACAGGCAATTAAACCTGGATCGATGAATATTTTAGAGGACAAAACTGGTTAGGGCTGGGTTAGGCCTGGGTTATGCCCGCATCTGGCTCATGATTTTGCCTTCTTCGCATACTTGTTGGCCAGATCCTGGGTTTTTTCGTGTTTGAATCACGTAGTAATGTGGTACCACACTGAAACAGTCAATGAAACCTGGTTTCGATCAATATTTTAGAGGATAACACCGGTTAGGTCTGGGTTAGGTCTGGGTTATGCCCGCATCTGTCTCATGATTTTGCCTTCTTCGCATACTTGTTGGCCATATCCTGGGTTTTTTCGGTTTTGAATCTCGTAGTAATCTGGTACCACACAGTATCAATCAATTAAACCTGGATTCGGTCAGTATTTTAGTCGGTAACACCGGTTAGGTCTGAGATAGGTCTTGGTTATGCCCGCATCTGGCTCATGATTTTGCCTTTTCCGCATTCTTGTTGGCCAGATCCTTGGTTTTCCCTGGTTTGGATCATGTAGTAATGTGGTACCACACTGAAACAGACAATTGAACCTGGTTTCGATCAATATTTTAGAGAATAACACCGGTTAGGTCTGGGTTAGGTCTGGGTTTGGTCTGGGTTATGCCCGCATCTGGCTCGTGCTTTTGCCTTCTTCGCAAACTTGTTGGCCAGATCCTGGGTTCTCTCGGGTTTGAATCACGTAGTAATGTGGTGCCACATTGAAACATTCAATAAAACCTGGTGTCCATCTATATTTTAGAGAATAACATCGGTTAGGTCTGGGTTAGGTCTTGGTTAGGTCTGTGTTATGCCCGCATCTGGCTCATGATTTTGCCTTGTTCGCATACTTGTTGGCCAGATCCTAGGTTTTTTCGGGTTTGAATCACGTAGTAATGTGGTACCACACAGTAACAGTCAATTAAACCTGGACTCGGTCAGTATTTTAGTCGGTAACACCGGTTAGGTCCGGGTTAGGTCTGGGTTATGCCCGCATCTGACTCATCATTTTGCCTTCTTCGCATACTTGTAGGCCAGATCCTGGGTTTTTTCGGGTTTGAATCACGTAGTATTGTGGTACCACACTGAAACAGGCAATTAAACCTGGATTCGGTATTTTAGTCGGTAACACCGGTTAGGTCTGGGATAGGTCTGGGTTATGCCCGCATCTGGCTCACGATTTTGCCTATTCCACATTCTTGTTGGTCAGATCCTTGGTTTTCTCTGGTTTGAATCACGTAGTAATGTGGTACCACACTGAAACAGTCAATTAAATCTGGTTTCGATCAATATTTTAGAGGATAAAACCGGTTAGGTATGGGTTAGGTCTGGGTTATGGCCGCATCTGGCTCACGATTTTGCCTATTCCGCATTCTTGTTGGCCAGATCCTTGGTTTTCTCTGGTTTGAGTCACGAAGTAATGTGGTACCACACTGAAACTGTCAGTGAAACCTGGTTTCGATCAATATTTTAGAGGATAACACCGGTTAGGTCTGGGATTGGTCTGGGATATGCCCGCATCTCGCTCATGATTTTGCCTTGTTCGCATACTTGTTGGACAGGTACTGGGTTTATTCGGGTTTGAATCACGTAGTAATGTGGTGCCACACAGTAACAGTCAATTAAAGCTGGATTCGGTCAGTATTTTAAAGGATAACACAGGTTGGGTCTAGGTTAGGTCTGGGTTATGCCTGCATCTGGCTCATGATTTTGCCTTCTTTCGCATACTTGTTGGCCAGATCCTGGGTTTTTTCCTGTTTGAATCATATAGTAATGTGGTACCACACTGATACAGTCAATTAAACCTGGTTTCGATCAGTATTTTAGAGGATAACACCGGTTAGGTCTGGGTTAGGTCTGGGTTATGCCCGCATCTGTCTCATGATTTTGCCTTCTTCGCATACTTGTTGGCCATATCCTGGGTTTTTTCGGTTTTGAATCTCGTAGTAATCTGGTACCACACAGTATCAATCAATTAAACCTGGATTCGGTCAGTATTTTAGTCGGTAACACCGGTTAGGTGTGGGATAGGTCTTGGTTATGCCCGCATCTGGCTCATGATTTTGCCTTTTCCGCATTCTTGTTGGCCAGATCCTTGGTTTTCCCTGGTTTGAATCACGTAGTAATGTGGTACCACACTGAAACAGCCAATTAAACCTGGTTTCGATCAATATTTTAGAGAATAACACCGGTTAGGTCTGGGTTAGGTCTGGGTTTGGTCTGGGTTATGCCCGCATCTGGCTCGTGATTTTGCCTTCTTCGCAAACTTGTTGGCCAGATCCTGGGTTCCCTCGGGTTTGAATCACGTAGTAATGTGGTGCCACATTGAAACATTCAATAAAACCTGGTGTCGATCTATATTTTAGAGAATAACATCGGTTAGGTCTGAGTTAGGTCTTGGTTAGGTCTGTGTTATGCCCGCATCTGGCTCATGATTTTGCCTTGTTCGCATACTTGTTGGCCAGATCCTAGGTTTTTTCGGGTTTGAATCACGTAGTAATGTGGTACCACACAGTAACAGTCAATTAAACCTGGACTCGGTCAGTATTTTAGAGGATAACACCGGTTAGGTCTGGGATAGGTCTGGGACATGCCCGCATCTCGCTCATGATTTTGCCTTGTTCGCATACTTGTTGGACAGGTACTGGGTTTATTCAGGTTTGAATCAGGTAGTAATGTGGTGCCACACAGTAACAGTCAATTAAAGCTGGATTCGGTCAGTATTTTAGAGGATAACACCGGTCGGGTCTGGGTTAGGTCTGGGTTATGCCTGCATCTGGCTCATGATTTTGCCTTCTTTCGCATACTTGTTGGCCAGATCCTGGGGTTTTTCCTGTTTGAATCACGTAATAATGTGGTACCACAGTGAAACAGTCAATTAAACCTGGTTCCGTTCAATATTTCAGGGGATAACACCGGATACATCTGGGTTAGGTCTGGGTTATGCCCGCATCTCGCTCATAATTTTGCCTTCTTCGCATACTTGTTGGCCAGATCCTTGGTTTTCTCTGGTTTGAATCACGTAGTAATGTGGTACCACACTGAAACAGTCAATGAAACCTGGTTTCGATCAATATTTTAGAGGATAACACCGGTTAGGTCTGGGATTGGTCTGGGATATGCCCGCATCTCGCTCATGATTTTGCCTTGTTCGCATACTTGTTGGACAGGTACTGGGTTTATTCGGGTTTGAATCACGTAGTAATGTGGTGCCACACAGTAACAGTCAATTAAAGCTGGATTCGGTCAGTATTTTAGAGGATAACACAGGTTGGGTCTAGGTTAGGTCTGGATTATGCCTGCATCTGGCTCATGATTTTGCCTTCTTTCGCATACTTGTTGGCCAGATCCTGGGTTTTTTCCTGTTTGAATCATATAGTAATGTGGTGCCACACTGATACAGTCAATTAAACCTGGTTTCGATCAATATTTTAGAGGATAACACCGGTCAGCTCTGGGTTAGGTCTGGGTTAGGCCCGCATCTGGCTCATGATTTTGCCTTCTTCGCAAACTTGTTGGCCAGATCCTGGGTTTTTTCGGGTTTAAATCACGTAGTAATGCGGTACCACACTGAAATAGTCAATTAAACCTGGTTTCGATCAATATTATAGAGGATAACACCGGTTAGGTCTGGCGTAGGTCTGGGTTATGCCCGCATCGGGCTCATGATTTTACCTTTTCCGCATACTTGTTGGCCAGATCCTTGGTTTTCTCTGGTTTGAATCACGTAGTAATGTGGTACCACACTGAAACAGTCAATGAAACCTGGTTTCGATCAATATTTTAGAGGATAACACCGGTTAGGTCTGGGTTAGGTCTGGGTTATGCCCGCATCTGGCTCATGATTTTGCCTTCTTCGCATACTTGTTGGCCATATCCTGGGTTTTTTCGGTTTTGAATCTCGTAGTAATCTGGTACCACAAAGTATCAATCAATTAAACCTGGATTCGGTCAGTATTTTGGTCGGTAACACCGGTTAGGTCTGGGTTAGGTCTGGGTTATGCCCGCATCTGTCTCATGATTTTGCCTTCTTCGCATACTTCTTGGCCAGATCCTGGATCTTTTCGGGTTTGAATCACGTAGTATTGTGGTACCACACTGAAACAGACAATTAAGCCTGGTTTCGATCAATATTTTAGAGGATAACACCGGTTAGGTCTGGGATAGGTCTGGGTTATGCCCGCAACTGGCTCATGATTTTGCCTTTTCCGCATACTTGTGGGCCAGATCCTTGGTTTTCTCTGGTTTGAATCACGTAGAAATGTGGTACCACACTGAAACAGTCAATGAAACCTGGTTTCGATCAATATTTTAGAGGATAACACCGGTTAGGTCTGGGTTAGGTCTGGGTTGTGCCCGCATCTCGCTCATGATTTTGCCTTCTTCGCATACTTGTTGGCCAGATCCTGGGGTTTTTCCTGTTTGAATCACGTAATAATGTGGTACCACAGTGAAACAGTCAATTAAACCTGGTTCCGTTCAATATTTCAGGGGATAACACCGGATACATCTGGGTTAGGTCTGGGTTATGCCCGCATCTCGCTCATAATTTTGCCTTCTTCGCATACTTGTTGGCCAGATCCTTGGTTTTCTCTGGTTTGAATCACGTAGTAATGTGGTACCACACTGAAACAGTCAATGAAACCTGGTTTCGATCAATATTTTAGAGGATAACACCGGTTAGGTCTGGGTTAGGTCTGTGTTATGCCCGCATCTGGCTCATGATTTTGCCTTGTTCGCATACTTGTTGGACAGGTACTGGGTTTATTCAGGTTTGAATCACGTAGTAATGTGGTGCCACACAGTAACAGTCAATTAAAGCTGGATTCGGTCAGTATTTTAGAGGATAACACCGGTTGGGTCTGGGTTAGGTCTGGGTTATGCCTGCATCTGGCTCATGATTTTGCCTTCTTTCGCATACTTGTTGGCCAGATCCTGGGTTTTTTCCTGTTTGAATCACGTAATAATGTGGTACCACAGTGAAACAGTCAATTAAACCTGGTTCCGTTCAATATTTCAGGGGATAACACCGGATACATCTGGGTTAGGTCTGGGTTATGCCCGCATCTCGCTCATAATTTTGCCTTCTTCGCATACTTGTTGGCCAGATCCTTGGTTTTCTCTGGTTTGAATCACGTAGTAATGTGGTACCACACTGAAACAGTCAATGAAACCTGGTTTCGATCAATATTTTAGAGGATAACACCGGTTAGGTCTGGGTTAGGTCTGTGTTATGCCCGCATCTGGCTCATGATTTTGCCTTGTTCGCATACTTGTTGGCCAGATCCTAGGTTTTTTCGGTTTTGAATCACGTAGTAATGTCGTACCACACAGTAACAGTCAATTAAACCTGGATTCGGTCAGTATTTTAGTCGGTAACACCGGTTAGGTCTGGGATAGGTCTGGGTTATGCCCGCATCTGGCTCACGATTTTGCCTATTCCACATTCTTGTTGGTCAGATCCTTGGTTTTCTCTGGTTTGAATCACGTAGTAATGTGGTACCACACTGAAACAGTCAATTAAATCTGGTTTCGATCAATATTTTAGAGGATAAAACCGGTTAGGTATGGGTTAGGTCTGGGTTATGGCCGCATCTGGCTCATGATTTTGCCTTTTCCGCATACTTGTTGGCCAGATCCTTGGTTTTCTCTGGTTTGAATCACGTAGTAATGTGGTACCACACTGAAACAGTCAATGAAACCTGGTTTCGATCAATATTTTAGAGGATAACACCGGTTAGGTCTGGGATAGGTCTGGGATATGCCCGCATCTCGCTCATGATTTTGCCTTGTTCGCATACTTGTTGGACAGGTACTGGGTTTATTCAGGTTTGAATCACGTATTAATGTGGTGCCACACAGTAACAGTCAATTAAAGCTGGATTCGGTCAGTATTTTAGAGGATAACAACGGTTGGGTCTGGGTTAGGTCTGTGTTATGCCCGCATCTGGCTCATGATTTTGCCTTGTTCGCATACTTGTTGGCCAGATCCCAGGTTTTTTCGGTTTTGAATCACGTAGTAATGTCATACCACACAGTAACAGTCAATTAAACCTGGATTCGGTCAGTATTTTAGTCGGTAACTCCGGTTAGGTCTGGGATAGGTCTGGGTTATACCCGCATCTCGCTCATGATTTTGCATTTTCCGCATACTTGTTGGCCAGATCGTTGGTTTTCTCTGATTTGAATCACGTAGTGATGTGGTACCACAGCGAAACAGTCAATGAAACCTGGTTTCGATGAATATTTTAGAGGATAACACCGGTTAGGCCTGGGTTAGGTCTGGCTTATGCCCGCATCTGGCTCATGA
This sequence comes from Colletes latitarsis, assembly GCF_051014445.1. Taxonomy (NCBI): domain Eukaryota; kingdom Metazoa; phylum Arthropoda; class Insecta; order Hymenoptera; family Colletidae; genus Colletes; species Colletes latitarsis. The sequence goes on along the minus strand of NC_135145.1, from coordinate 7,776,578 downwards.
TTTTGCCTTCTTCGCATACTTGTTGGCCAGATCCTGTGTCTTTTCGGGTTTGAACCACGTAGTAACGTGATACCAAACAGTTACAGTCAATTAAACCTGAATTCGGTCAGTATTTTAGTCGGTAACACCGGTTAGGTCTGGGATAGGTGTGGTTTATGCCCACATCTGGCTCACGATTTTGCCTATTCCGCATTCTTGTTGGCCAGATCCTTGGTTTTCTCTGGTTTGAGTCACGAAGTAATGTGGTACCACACTGAAACTGTCAGTGAAACCTGGTTTCGATCAGTATTTTAGAGGATAACACAGGTTGGGTCTAGGTTAGGTCTGGGTTATGCCTGCATCTGGCTCATGATTTTGCCTTCTTTCGCATACTTGTTGGCCAGATCCTGGGTTTTTTCCTGTTTGAATCATATAGTAATGTGGTACCACACTGATACAGTCAATTAAACCTGGTTTCGATCAATATTTTAGAGGATAACACCGGTCAGCTCTGGGTTAGGTCTGGGTTAGGCCCGCATCTGGCTCATGATTTTGCCTTCTTCGCAAACTTGTTGGCCAGATCCTGGGTTTTTTCGGGTTTAAATCACGTAGTAATGCGGTACCACACTGAAATAGTCAATTAAACCTGGTTTCGATCAATATTATAGAGGATAACACCGGTTCGGTCTGGCGTAGGTCTGGGTTATGCCCGCATCGGGCTCATGATTTTACCTTTTCCGCATACTTGTTGGCCAGATCCTTGGTTTTCTCTGGTTTGAATCACGTAGTAATGTGGTACCACACTGAAACAGTCAATGAAACCTGGTTTCGATCAATATTTTAGAGGATAACACCGGTTAGGTCTGGGTTAGTTCTGGGTTATGCCCGCATCTGGCTCATGATTTTGCCTTCTTCGCATACTTGTTGGCCATATCCTGGGTTTTTTCGGTTTTGAATCTCGTAGTAATCTGGTACCACAAAGTATCAATCAATTAAACCTGGATTCGGTCAGTATTTTGGTCGGTAACACCGGTTAGGTCTGGGTTAGGTCTGGGTTATGCCCGCATCTGTCTCATGATTTTGCCTTCTTCGCATACTTCTTGGCCAGATCCTGGATCTTTTCGGGTTTGAATCACGTAGTATTGTGGTACCACACTGAAACAGACAATTAAGCCTGGTTTCGATCAATATTTTAGAGGATAACACCGGTTAGGTCTGGGATAGGTCTGGGTTATGCCCGCAACTGGCTCATGATTTTGCCTTTTCCGCATACTTGTGGGCCAGATCCTTGGTTTTCTCTGGTTTGAATCACGTAGAAATGTGGTACCACACTGAAACAGTCAATGAAACCTGGTTTCGATCAATATTTTAGAGGATAACACCGGTTAGGTCTGGGTTAGGTCTGGGTTGTGCCCGCATCTCGCTCATGATTTTGCCTTCTTCGCATACTTGTAGGCCAGATCGTGGGTTTTTTCCTGTTTGAATCACGTAGTAATGTGGTACCACAGCGAAACAGTCACCTAAGCCTGGTTCGATCAATATGTTACAGGGTAACACTGGTTAGATCTGGGTTAGGTCTGGGTTATGCCAGCATCTGGCTCATGATTTTGCGTTCTTCGCATACTTGTTGGCCAGATCCTGGGTTTTTTCGGTTTTGAATCTCGTAGTAATCTTGTACCACACAGTATCAATCAATTAAACCTGGATTCGGTCAGTATTTTAGTCGGTAACACCGGTTAGGTCCGGGTTAGGTCTGGGTTAGGTCTGGGTTAGGTCTGGGTTAGGTCTGTGTTAGGTCTGGGTTAGGTCTTCCCTCAGGGGCTGTGGCCGGCCAGGTGTCCGGCGCAGTACGGGGCGTAGCGACCCCGAGGTACCTGATGCTAATCACACCGTAAGCCTCCTGTTGGTCGTCGCAACGACCCATTCGCAACTCCATTTTTGGTTTTGTGAATGGTACGTGACGGCAGGAGGATCGGGGGCCTTGGCTTAACCGCCTGGGCCGCGAGTATGGCGACTCTATAAAATCGCCCTCTAATCCTAAGCTATGGTGCGCGGCGATGGGATGCATGGTTGGGAGAGGAGGCCCAATCCCGAGCGACCACCTCCGGGGGCACCTGCCGAACCTCCGGAGTTTTAGGCTTCCCCAGGCAAGGCGGCTCTGCCTGGGGTGACTTCCCTTCCGACCACATTCGTGGGACGTAAAATGGACACAACTACAAAAACCAAAATTAGGGGGAGGAGTGTAGATAGTAAGAAGGAGGGAGGCAGCGCGGGATCGCGTATCGCGGCCGCTGCTGCCTCGCAGAGAGAGAAGGCGGCTGACGGAGGCAGCGCGGGATCGCGGATCGCGGCCGCTGCTGCCTCACAGGGAGAAAAGAGGATTGCCGGCATGGCGCCAAGCCGGGCAGGCCCAGCGGAGGGGTTTGCTGCACGCCGCAAGAGGCAGCTGGATCCGGTGGATCCGGGCTCCGTGTCTGGCGGCAATTCTGCTAGTTCAGAGGAGTGGCGGGCAGTCTCCGGAAGGAGAACTAAAAAGAAGAGGAAAGATGTCCTGGGCGAAGCGCTCCGCCAGGAAATTAGAGGAAAGGAGGCGGTGACCTTGTCCGTCGAGATATGCGACGAGACGGAGAAGGTCATGGAAGTCGCGGATCGGTCCGCGAACCTAATGGGCACGTTTGTGCGTGACCTTAGGTTCGCGGCCGAATTTATTCGGGTGGCTGCCACCGAGTTAAAGGGGCGTGCAGCAACTATGATGAGCCAAGCGGCGAGGGAGAAGGAGCTGGCTGAGGAGATAGCCAGACTCCGTCAGGATCTGGAGAGGGCGCAGGAGTCTGGGCGGGTTGTGTCAAATCCGCCCATTCCGAAGGAGACACCAGTGGGTGTCCCTGCGGGCATAGTCCCCGCCACGATATCTATCCCACCCACCAAGCCTTTGCCTGAACCTCATGGTGTCCGGGAAGGAAAGGATGGCGAGGACGGGGGGATGGGGAAACGAGTATTGTCTGCGAATGATGTGCAGATCATTCTGAAGAGCATGGAGATCGCAATGGAGGTGCGCTTTCGGGCGTTGAGGGAGGAGTTGGTGTCTTCCCTCAAGCACTCGACTCGCGCCTCCTTTTTTTTTTTTTTTTTTTTTTTTTTTTTTTTTTTTTTTGTCGTGGGGAAAATCTTCGAAAGACTCCCTCCCACCTCCTTGGGGAGAGGTGGGAGGGGTGTGTGGGATTCCCCGCGCCCGTACAACGACAGGCGCGGGACCTACCCACTAAAAACCCCACGGTGACCCTTCGGCACGCTTTGGGAGGATACCGGGAATCGCTCGAAGCATTCTTCCGGTATCCTCCCCGTGCCCGCGCTTTCGCGCCCATCCCCCGGGGGGACAATCGGTCCCCCCAGTAGACACACTGCCTCATAGCGGCGGGACGGGGCCACTCCATCCCGCCGCTATCCGTCCCGGGGCCGCGTTTAGTGGCGGCTGCGAGCCCCAACTCGCAACCGCCCGCGACCCCGTTTCCTCCCCTCGGCGGCCGGGCGTTCATGTCCGCACCAGACCGCCGAGGGTGCCTCCCCTTGCGTCGGACCGGTAGGGGGAGGCACTCCTACCCCCAACCGGTCCGACCCGGCGCCGCCTGGCGGGAGGAGGGTCCCCTCAGGACCCCCCTCCCAGCCTAGGTCATCCGCCACGCCGAGGCGGCCGCCCGCGACGCCTCGCGACCGGGCGACGACCTCGGGCCACCGCACGAGCGCGAGCTTCAGCGCGCCGCTGAAGCTCACGCTCCCTCCCCGCGGCCTCCTTCTGCAACATTACGTTCTCGCAGAAGGAGGCCACGGCCCTCCACTTCTCCTCGCTGCCGAGCATGGCGCGCACCACGCCCGGCAGCGAGACATCCCGCCCGACGACGCCGACCAGGACACGGCGCTCCCCCTCCCACGCGGGGCATACCTCCAGGGTATGATCCGCCGTGTCCTGCTCAGCGTCGCAGTGGCAGCAACGCGCCGTCGGCTCCTTCCCTATCCGGCACAGGTATCTTCCGAAGCTGCCATGCCCGGAAAACACCTGTGCCAGCCGATAGGTGAGGCTGCCATGGCCTCTGTCCAGCCACTCCTTCAGGAGTGGCCGAACAGCCCCGACAGTCCGGTGCCCCGCGGTTGGCAGAGCCAGCCGCTCCTGCCACGCGAGCAACACGGACTGCCGGGCCTGGCGCTTCAAATCGCCCCAAGCAGGTTCCTGCCCGCCCGGGACCGCCCCCACCCCCGCGCGACGGTCGACGCGGTGCCGGTACATCACGGCGTGCGACCACGCGAGCAGGTCCATGGGCGGCATCCCCGCTAGAACCGTCGCCGCCTCATGTGACATGGTCCGATACCCGCGGACGACCCTGAGCGCCATGCGCCTCTGCACCCGACGCAGCATAGTCATGCTGCGCCGGGAGGCAGCCAGGTCGTCCGCCCAGACGGGGGCCCCGTATAGGGCCACCGACTGGACCATTGCCACATAGAGGCGACGAACTCGGCCCGCCGGGCCCCCCAAGTTGGGCAGGATCCGGCCCAGAGCCGCAACCATCCTTTCCAACCGGGGGACCAGGCAACGGAAATGCTTCTCGAAACGCCAGTGGCTATCGAGGATCAGCCCCAGATACCTGATCTGGGGCTTCACCTCGATGTCAGTCCCACCCACCCGAATCAGAGGGGGTGGCGGATCCTGCCGAGGTGAATGAAACGCAATCACCTCGGTCTTATGGACCGCCACCGTCATCCCCATCCCCCTGATCCGGTCGACGACGCGTTGCGACCCCTCCTCCGCGCGACGCATGGCCCTCCCCCAGTGCGCCCCGACGGCCAGCACCAGTGTGTCATCCGCATAACACACCGTGCTGACGCCGTCGGGGAGGCCGGCCCGCAACACCGAGTCGTACGCGATGTTCCACAGGAGTGGCCCGAGGACCGACCCCTGCGGAACACCGCAGTACACCTCCCTCCGCATATCACCATCCCGGCCCGGATACTCGATCCACCTGCCGCGGAGATAATCCCCGACGACCGCCCTGAGACAAGGGGGGACTCGATGATATTCGAGCCCCCTCCTTATCTCTTCCCAGGGGAGGGTGTTAAAGGCATTGGCAATATCCAAGGATATTGCCAATGCCACCCCTCCCCGGGAGACGGCCGCCTCCGAGAGGGCCCTCACACGACCTATCGCGTCGATAGTCGATCGGCCCCCCCGGAAACCGAACTGGCAGTCGGCCAGACCGGGATCACCCCGCGACAGGTGCTCGACGAGGCGGGCAGCAATCACACGCTCGAAGAGCTTGCCCACCTCGTCGAGGAGACAAATGGGCCGGTATGCGGAGGGAGACTCCGCGGGCCGACCCTCCTTCCGGAGGAGGACCATCCTCGCCACCTTCCAACTGGGGGGGAATCGCCCGTCCCTCAGGCAGCGGTCGAACAACCGCCTGAGGTCGGCCCCAAGGACGCCCTGGGTCAAGACCCAAACCCGGCCGGGCACACCATCCGGACCCGGGGCCGTGTTACGAACCCCGAGCCGTCTGATAGCCGCTGCCAGCTCCTCCTGCGTGACCCTCAGCTCGGCCGTCCACTCCACTGGGACAGCCACCGCCGCCGGAGGACGCGGTCCCCTCTCCCCAATTGGGAAGAGTGTATTGACCACGTCCTCCAGCAGCCGGGGGTCAAGACCCTCGGTGACGGGGGGCGCCCACGGGCGGAGCTTATTCAGCACCACCTTATATGGGCGCCCCCATGGATCGTCATCAAGGGTCTGGAGGAGCTCCTTCCATGCCTGGGTCTTGGCCCGTTTGATGGCGACCTGCAGAACAACCCGCGCCACGCGGTATGCTCCATACAGGTCATCAGCTGCCCTCGCTCGCGCGACGCCGTCGCCTGTACGTTGACGACGGCGCGCGCGGGTGTACTGGCGTCGGGCGCGGACAGTCGCGACTCGCAACTCCGCGATCGCGTCCGACCACCAGTACACCGCCCGGCGAGGAGAAGCCCGCCCGACCCGAGGCATCGCCGCGTCGCAAATACCCGCGACCAATGCTCCGAGCCGGGCGACCTCCTCCTCTATGCTCGGCAACTCGGCCGCTCCCTGCGGCCAAGTTGCAGCGAGGGCAGCTGCCATCAGGGCGTCCTTGTCCAGGCGCCGAAGCGCCCAGCGGCGTGGTGGGGTGCCACGCAGGCGGCCGTGTCGGGATGCACTCGCGGCGGCAGAGACCTCCATCCGGATGTACCGGTGATCGGAGAGTGTCTCTGCCCCCGCGACCACGTGCCAACCCGACACCATGCGCACGGCGTTGGGGGTCGCGAATCCAACATCCACGATGGACCCCCCATATCGCCGCACGCATGTGTGCTCCGACCCCCGGTTCAATACCCGGAGGTCGAGCCCCGCCGCCCAATCGCCCAGGATCCCGCCGCGAACGGAGGTCCTGGGGGATCCCCAAGCCACCGACTTGGCATTAAAATCCCCCAGGACCAGCACCGGCCGGGCCGCGTAGCGCTGCACGCATGCCGCGACCTCGGCCAAGTACAGCTCGAACGCAGCGTGACCGCTACGGGGCGAAATGTAGCACCCCACCACAGCGACTCCCCCCCAGTCCACGGCGACGAATCCCCGACCGCGCTCCAACAAGGAGAACGGTGGGGACCCGTCGCCCCCTCCCCATACCGTCGCCACCAAGCCGTCCGCGTCGCCCACCCAATGAGGGTGATCAGGGACGCGGTACGGCTCGGCGGCGACCGCCAGGCCAACCCCCCACTCCGCGAGGACTTGGGACATCAAGTCCTGTGCCGCGCGGCAGTGGTTGAGGTTGGCCTGGAGGAGGAGGCGGGGCGGCATTAATTAATGGCCGCGCCAGCCTCCTCCCGGCCGTCCGTCCCCGTAGCACCGTCCACCTCCATGGAGGACGATGCCACCGCCCTCGGCACCGGAGCCGGTGCAGCCCGCCTCTTCCTCTCCTTCCGGGAGGGGGGGGAGCACTTCTTGCTCCCCACCCTGTGATCGGCTGGCCTCCCCATGTCCGCACACAGCGGGCAATGGGGGGCCGCCGAGCACTGGCTCGCACGGTGCTCTTTGGCACCGCAGCGGTAACACTGACCGCTGCGGTCCACCGGCGAGGTGCACCACTGCCTCACGTGCCCCAATTCGAGGCAGCGGTAACACTGGAGCGGGCGCGGCGCGAGGATTTCCACTCGCGCCGAAACCCACCCCACCAACACCCTCCCGGATTCCGCCACCTTACGGGCGGCGGAGAGGGGGCACCGGGCCCACACCGACCCGAGGCCGGAGGGCGACCTGCGGATCTCTCCGATCCGCAGGTCCTCCACAGGACAGTCCCCCGCCCTCGCAAGGGCACGGGACACATCCTGTGCGCTGACCGAGTCGTCCAGCCCACAAACGCGCATCTCCGTGCGCTTCGTGGGCCGGGCGACCCGGACACCTCGCTCGCCCAGCTGCTCCCGGAGCCTCTGGGCGAGACGATCCGCCTTCGCGCCGCCTTCTGCACCGGGGATCTCCAGCAAGAGACCCCCGGTCACGGCCCTCTTCGCCCTCACGGAGGCGATGCCCAGCTCTTCCAGGGAGATATTCTCCCTGGCGAGCCGCATCGCCTCCGCGAGGGTCAGGTCGCCCCCCTGCGCAACGGTCAGCGTCACCGCTGCCGTTTTTGGGGGACGACCTGGTCGTGCCTTCCCGACCTTCGCGGCCTTTGCCTTGGCCGCCGCCGGCGGAGGCGGAGGCTGCGGTTGCGAGGCCTTCCTCGCCGCCCGCTTCGCCTTCCGCCCCACCACCTCACTCCACGCCACCCCCCCTTGGGAGGGTGCTGTGGAGGACGCGACCACCGCGACCACGGGTACACCACCCCCCTTGGGGGTCGCGACCCGGGGCCCTGGTGCCGCAACGCTGGGCGGAGCCTTCACTCCGCCCTTCTTTGCCTTCCCCGACTGTACCGGAACAGGTCGGGGAGGCACCGCCTTCCTGCTGACCGCTCTTCCGGCGAGGAGCTCCTCCCGGAAGGCGGCCAGCTTGCTATCAATCATGTCCCCAATCCTCCTCAGAAGATCGTCTTCTGAGGAGGACGGGGACTTCTTCACGGGCGGAGTGCGGGTGGAGGGGCCCGCGGTGCCCCGCACCACTGCCGCCGCACTCCGCTTATTTACCTCCGCCGAGGGACGCGGCGGTGGAGGAGGAGGGAGGATGGGAGGGAGGGCCGCGCTGTTCCACAGCGCCTCTGCCCTCCTCCTCCCCTGTCGCTCCTCCTCCAACAGGAGCTGCAGACGGGCGTTCCGCCCTCTGAGCTCCCGCGCCGCCTCCCTCATTTCCTCCGCCGCGGCCTTCAGGGCCTCCGCGCCACCGCTTTTCTGCCCCTTAAAGGCGCAGGCAGCGGCGACTTTCTCCACCCGCCTCAGGGACGAGGAGATCCTCTCCGATATCTCCTCGGTCACCTCGTCCCTGAGGCAACTCAGCCTCACCGACGGGCTCATCGCCCCGCCCACCTCGACGACGGCCTGCCCCGTCCTCTTCCTCTTAGAGCCTATGTGGCTCGTGCTGGAGGAGAAGGACGAGACCGACGCCGTCTCGTCGTCCTCCTCCACCCTCCACGAAGCCGGACCTGGCGCTGAGTGGGGCGCGAGCGCCGCCACCCTAACCCCAACCCCGTCTCCGTCCTCCCCAACCGACAAAACCCGCCCCATCCCCATTTTATTTTCAGTGTCCATAACAATCCCACGAGATGGTCGGAAATAAAGGTCCACCCGGGCAGAGCCGCCTTACCCGGGTAAGCCTAATACTCCGGGGGTTCGGCAGGTTCCTCGGAGGTGGTCGCTTGGGATTGGGCCTTCTCCCCCAACCATGCATCCCATCGCCGCGCACCATAGCTTAGGATTGGAGGGCGATTTTATAGAGTCGCCATACTCGTGGCCCAGGCGGTTAAGCCAAGACCCCCGTTCCACCTGCCGTCACGTACCATTCACAAAACCAATAGGGAATTGTGAATGGGTCGTTGTGACGACCAACAGGAGGCTTACGGTGTGTGTATGACTCGGGTACCCCGGGTTCGTTAAGCCCGTACTGCAGCTGAAAGGCTGGCAGCCCCTGAGGGGTACTCGCGCCTCCTTGCGGCCACACGCGGGTGGATTGGTGCCGGTACCCCCGCAAACGCAACAGCCAAGGGAACCGAAAATTACGGAGCGGAGGGATGGGTGGTTTTCTCAACAAACTCGTGGGGTTACTGCCGCCAATAAGCGGACGAGGAAGAGGAAGGAGACGAGGCGCAGGCAGAGAGCAAGACTTGCGGCCCTCCTTGTCCCTTCCTCTTCCCGGAGGCCCGAATGTGTGCCGGAGAAGCAGGCGGCGGTTGGTACGGCAAGGGGCTGGAGGTCGCCATCGACACCACACCAACCTCGGTCTGGTGTTCCCTGCCACCCTTTAACGTCGGCAAGAGTAGCTAAGGCGTCCGGAGGCACGTGGGTAGAAGCAGTGGCTCGTGGCCAGGCGGTACAGAAACCCGTCCAGGCCCGCCCAAGCTCCGTCCAGATCACCCCCCAAGCGAAGCCGTCGAACAGAAGCGGCCCCCAGCCGAATAAGGGGGCCGTTAAGAAGACCTGGGACACCGGCCGCCCGCCGAAGACGGCTGCCGTATCTCTGGAGGCAGTCGATGGCTCAGCGGTGGTGTTGGCCGAGGCGGTGGCCAGGGCTCGGGCAAGTATTAAACTCGCCGACCTTGGCATCGCCGACGTCAAAATTAAGCGGGCAATAACCGGGGGTCTCCTGTTTGAGATCCCCGGGCCTGAGGAGGAGACGAAAGCGGACGCCTTGGCCTTAAGGATGAGGGAGGCTCTGACCAATATGTCGGTCAGGGTGGCCCGCCCAGTCAAGCGGACCGAGCTGAGGGTGAGTGGGCTCGACGATGCTGCCACCCCAGTCGAGGTACGTGTGGCTGTGGCGGCGCTGGGAGAGTGCCCGGAGGAGGGGGTCCAGGTGGGCGATATTCGCAGGACCCCCCGGACTCTGGGTACAGTTTGGGTGAGGTGCCCCTTAACGGCCGCCGTTAAGATTGCGGCGGCCGGAAAGGTGAGAGTGGGTTGGATCTCCGCCACAGTGGAGGTCTTGGCGCCGCGCCCGATGCAGTGCTACCGTTGCCTGGAGATAGGTCATGTCCGGCAGCGGTGCACAGCAGCGGTGGATCGGAGTGCCCGCTGCTATAAATGCGGCGCCTCCGATCATCGCGCCAGGCAGTGTAGCGTGGCGACCCCGGTATGTCCCCTGTGTGTAGATATACCTGTGAGACCCACGGGGCACCGATTGGGGGGGGGGGCGGGGTTGTGTACCCCCACCCAGGCAGGGCCGTTTAGGGCCGGCCAGGAGGGATAAAGTCAGTATGGCAGAAGGGGGTGCGAGGGCCCCAGTAGTCACTCAGGGGGAGGCCGCTACGACTTCCCCGGCGATGGATGAGGACGCAATCGTCGTGGGGGATGGGCAACCCCCGACGGCGGAGTCGAAGGGGGAGGTGTTAAACGCATCCCCAACGGAGGTTAACGGCCTGGAGGAGGTCGTGAAGGCCTAGAGTTCACCCTCCTCCAGGCCAATTTGGCGAGGGCTCGCAGGGCACAGGACATGTTTGTCCACGCCCTGCGGGCCCAAAGGGTTGGCCTGGCCATCGCCGCCGAGCCGTACATGGTTCCCGACCAGCCCAATTGGGTCGGGAGCCTGTGCGGACTGGTAGCGATGGTCTGGGCATGGCCGCCAGACTCCCCTTCCGTTACCATCCTACATCGGGGGAGGGGGTTTCTGGCGGTCCAATGGGGGACCATCGCGATTGTGGGCTGCTACGTGTCGCCCAACTGCGACCTCGCCACATATGCGGCGTACCTGGACGGGGTGGGCGATTGCATCAGGAGATGCCTGCCCCGTCCGGTACTGGTCCTGGGGGACTTCAATGCCCATGCTGCTGCATGGGGTAGTCCCAGGACCAACCGCCGTGGCGAGGCGTTATTGGGGTGGGTGGCCGAGCACGACCTCCGGTTGGTAAATCGGGGCTCCGAAGCCACGTTCGTAGGGCCGCAGGGAACGTCCATCATCGACTTAACGTGGGCAATCCCTGCGGCCCTGCGACATGTGTCGCGGTGGCGAGTAGCTGTACAGGTGGCCACACTCAGTGACCACCTCTACATCACCATGTCGGTGAGAGCCACCCCGGCGCGTAGGGAGCCCCTGGGCCGGAGGCGTGCGGCAGATGCCATGGCCCACCCGCGATGGTCCCTCAAGAGGGTGAGTTGGGGGATGGTAGAGGCAGCCGCAACAGTGGCAGCCTGGTCCCAGCCAGCAGATGGACCCGTTGACGACGTCGAGAGGGAGGCCGAGTGGTTCCGAGGCAAGTGCATAGAGGTGTGTGATGCCTCCATGCCCCGGGCCAGGCCTCCCAGACGCCAGGGCGCGGCGTATTGGTGGTCGCCGCACATCGAGCAGTGCAACGCTCGTTGTGCGCGCGCCCGCCGTAGATACACCCGCGCCCGACGGTCACGTCGTCGACGCCCGGCCGCGGAGCAGATGGCGCTCATATACGAGGAGTTCGCCAGGGAGCGGCGAACCCTCCAGCGCGCCATCCGAGATGCCAAGGCACAGGCATGGAAGGACCTCCTCGGGGAGCTGAACAGAGATCCATGGGGGCGCCCGTATAAGCTTGTAATGGACAAGCTTCGTCCATGGGCGCCCCCGCTGACAGAGACTCTCGACCTCCAGTTTTTAGAGGAGGTGGTATCAACCCTGTTCCCGGGGTCTAACCGGGACGGGGTACCACCTTCTCGAGAACCCTGGGACCCTACCATCTGGTCCCAGGAACTGGAGGTCACCCCCGAGGAGATAGGCCGGGCAGTTCGTCGGATGAGGTCTCGGAGAGTTGCTCCGGGTCCCGACGGCGTGCCCGGCCAGGTGTTGGCCTGTGCCCTTGGCGTCTTGAGCCCGCGGTTCGGGAGGCTGCTGAGCGGTTGCCTCCGCCGAGGGGTATTCCCCTCCCCCTGGAAGGCGGCGCGGCTGGTCCTTCTCCAGAAGACGGGAAGGCCCGCAGGTACGCCCTCCGCGTACCGGCCGGTGTGTTTGTTGGATGAGGCGGGCAAGCTCTTTGAACGCATAGTGGCTGCCCGCCTCTCCAACCACCTGTCCACGGTAGGACCCGACTTGGCCCCCTGCCAATTCGGCTTTAGAGAGGGACGGTCCACGCTCAATGCCATAGAGCTGGTCCGCTCCCTCTCTCAGGGGGCCACCTCCAAGGGTAGGGTGGTTCTGGCGATATCAATAGATATCGTCAATGCATTTAACACCCTGCCCTGGGAGGCGATTATGGGGGCGCTAGATTTTCATCGTGTGCCCCCATATCTGAGGAGGATAGTCGGGTCCTACCTAAGCGACAGGTGGATCAGTTGCACCGGCCGGGATGGAGTATGCATGCGGAGGGGAGACGTACGCGGTGTTCCGCAGGGGTCGGTTCTAGGACCGCTGCTATGGAACATCGGCTATGACTCGGTACTGCGGGTTCCGCTGCCCGCTGACGTAGCACTGGCGTGTTATGCCGATGACACGCTGGTGCTCGTCAGCGGGTCAGACTGGAGAGGGACTGCGCGCGCCGCGGAGGTGGCGGTGGCCACCGTCGTCGCCGAAATTAGCAGGCTGGGTCTACAGGTGGCGCCCCAGAAATCGGAGGTCATGTTCTTTCAAAGACTTGGCCCCCGAGGGGTGCCACCGACTGGCCTGCGGATCCGAGTTGGGACAGCCTACGTCGAGGTGAAGGCCCATATGAAATACCTGGGCCTGATCCTCGACAGCCGGTGGCGCTTCGTCGAGCATTTCGACCGCTTGCCCCCCGCGTGGAGAAGGCGGCTGCCGCGTTAGGCCGCCTTCTTCCGAATATCGGGGGGCCTGATGTTGGAGTCCGCCGCCTCTATGTGGAGGTGGTGCGTTCAATTGCCCTCTACGGGGCCCCTATTTGGGCCCCGCAACTGGATGTCAGCTGGCGCAGCACGGAGATGCTGCGCCGCGTCAACCGTCGGCTGGCAATCCGGGTGGTAAGAGGGTATCGCACCATCTCCCACGAGGCGGCGACTACCCTGGCGTGTCTCCCGCCCCTGGAGCTCCTAGCCTGGAGAAACCAATTGGTTTTCCGGCATTCCAGGGAGCTTCAGGAGGCTGGGAGGCCGCCAGAGGAGAGGAGGCAAGCGGTCGAAGGGACGAGGCGCCATGCCCAACGGACCGTGTTGTTTATGTGGTTCCACCAACTAATTCAGGCTGGTGGAGCCACACAACGGTCCGTTGGTGCAGTCCTGCCACATTGGCAAGAGTGGCAGGACAAACCGGGTAGGCTGTCCTACAGGATGACACAGGTGCTCACCGGGCATGGTTGCTTTGGTGAGTACCTGTGTCGAATCGGGAAGGAGGCGACGGCGGTGTGCCACCACTGTGGGAATCCTCAGGACACGGCGCAGCACACGCTGGCAGCCTGCCCAGCGTGGGCAGATGAGCGCCGTGTCCTGCTGCAGGAAGTTGGGAGGAACCTCTCGCTGGCCACAGTAGTTGGCAAGATGGTGGCCAGCGAGAGGACATGGCAAGTGGTGGCCTCCTTCTGCGAGGTAGTTATGTCACAGAAGGAGGCCGCCGAGCGGGCGCGCCGCGCATCCCGCTCGAAGAGGGAGGGCTCGGAGAGGAGCTAGGGCGAGGCGACCTTCGCCTCCTGGCCCACTCCAATAGCTCCTGAAGGGGTAGGTGGCCCGTCAAATTTCAACTCCGGCCACCACGTCGATGGCCGGGGGATGGACGGGCCGCCGGTGTGGGCTGCAGGTGCTCGGCGATAGGGGCCCGAGCACCGAAGGCAGCCCCAGGGCCGCGGGCGTCGGGTGACCTGGCGTCTGCGGCGGGGGACTCTGTGATGTCTCACTAGAGTTCCCGGTTCCCCGCCGCAGCGCCCGAGGACGGTCACCGTGGGGTTTTAGCCGGTAGGAGTCCGGCACTACCCTGAGGCCCTCCCCTACATATGGGCCTCGGGGTGTCCATGAGGATTTCCCCACGTACAAAAAAAAAAAAAAAAAAAAAAAAAAAAAAAAAAAAAAGTCTGGGTTAGGTCTGGGTAGCGGGGAATCCCACACAATCCTCCCGCCTCTCCCCAAAGAGGTGGGAGGGAGTCTTTCGAAGATTTTCCCCACGACAAAAAAAAAAAGTAAGTTGGCGGTAAGCAAGTAATCAAGCTGTAAGCTTGTTAACGTGCAGTAAGCTGGTAAGAAAGCAATATGAAAGTATGCAGTTAGCTAGAAGGGAAGCAGTAAGTTAGTAATAAAGTTGTATGATAGCAAGCATGCAGTAAGCTAGAAAGCAAGCAGCAAGTGTGTATGCCAGCAGTAAGCTTGTAAGCAATGAGTGAGCTAGTAAGCGACCAGGAAGCTATTAAGGAAGCAGTATGCTAGTAAACAACCTTTAAGCTGGTACGAAAGCAGTTAGCAAGTGAGCAAGTAGTAAGCTTGTAAGCAAGCAGTGAGCTAGATAGATAGCAATTAGCTTGTAAGCAAGCAGTTAGCTTGTAAGCGAGGAGGAAGCTAGTAAGGAAGCAGTAAGCTTGTAAGCAAACAGCTAGCTAGTAAGCAAGCAGTAAGATGGAAAGCAAGGACCAGACTAATAAGTAAGCAGTTAGCTAGTAAGCAAGCAGCAAGATAGTAAGCAATCAGTATGATAGTAAGCTTGCAGTGAGCCAGTAAGCGAGCAGGAAGGTAGTAAGGAAGCAGCAAGCTAGTAAGCAAGCAGTAAGCTAGTAAGGAAGCAGCGTGCTAGTAAGCATGCAGTAAGCGAGCAAGCTAGCAGTAAGATAGTAAGAAAGCAGAAATGTTGTAAGAAAGCAGTTAGGTAGGAAGCTGTAAGCTAGTAAGCAACAAGTAGACTAGTAAGCAAGCACAGAGCTTGTAAGCATGCAGTAGGCAAGTGAGCAAGCAGTGAGCTATTAAAGAAGCATTAAGATAGTAACAAAGCAGCAAGCTGGTAAGCATGCAGTAAGCATGTAGTGAGCCTCTAAGTGAGCAGGAAGCTAGTATGGAAGCAGTATGCTAGAAAGCAAGCAGTAAGCGAGTAAGCCAGCAGCAAGCTAGTAAACATCCAGTGAGCTAGTAAGCAAGGAGTGAGCTAGAAAGCAAGCAGCAAGCTAGTAAGTAAGCACTACGCTAGAAGGCAAGCGTCACGCTAGTAAAAAACAAGTTAACTATTAAGCAACCCCTAAGATAGCAAGGAAGCCGTAAGCTAGAAAGCAACCAGTAAGCTGGTAAGAAAGCAGTTAGCTAGTAAGGAAGCCGTATGCTAGTAAGCAAGTTATATGCTGCAAAGAAAGCAGTTAGCTAGTAAGCAAGCAGTAAGCTAGTAAGGAACCAGTAAACTGGTAAGAAAGCAATTAGCTAGTAAGGAAGCAGTATGCTAGTAAGCAAGCATAAAATTAGTATGCAAGCTGTGAGATCGTAGGCGAGCAGGAAGCTGGTCGGGGAGCGGTATGATAGTAAGCAAACAGTAAGCCAGTAAGGAAGCAGTGAGATAGTAAGCGTTCAAGGTGCTAGTAAGGAAGCCGTAAGCTAGTCAGCAAGCAGCAGGATAGCAAGAAAGCAGGTAGCTAGTATGCAAGCATTAAGGTAGTAAGCAAGCAGTAAGCCAGTAAGCAACCAGTAAGCTTGTAAGCAAGCAGTAAGCTGGTAAGAAAGCTGTAAGCTAGTAAGCATGCAGTAAGCTAGAAAGCAAGCAGCAAGCTAGTAAGCAAGCAGTATGCTAGAAAGCGAGCAGGCACGTAGTAAGGGAGCAGAATGCTAGTATGGATGGAGTTAACTAGTAAGCAACCAGTAAGCTAGTAAGCAAGCAGAATGCTAGTAAGGAAGCAGTATGCTGGAAAGCAAGCAGCGGGCTAGTAAGCAAGCAGTAAACGAGTAAGCAACCAGTAAGCTAGTAAGCAAGCCGTGAGCTAGTAAGCGAGTAGAAAGCTAGTTAGAAAGCAGGTAGCAAGTTAGAAAGCAGTATGCTAATAAGCGGGCAGTAAGCTAGTACGTAAGCAGCAAGCTAGTAAGCAAGCAGCAGGCAAGTATGAAAGCAATTAGCTATTAAGCAATCGATGAGCTAGTAAACAAGCAGTAAGGTAGTAAGCAACCAGGAAGCTAGTGAGGAAGCAGTAAGCTAGGATGCAAGCATCAAGGTAGCATGCAAGCGTTAAGCGTGCAGGTTAGCAGTAAGCAAGTAAGCTAGCAGCAAGGTTGTAAGCAAGCATTGAGCTTGCAAGCGAGCAGGATACTAGCAAGGAAGCTGTAAGCTTGTAAGCAAGCAGTAAGCTAGCAACAAAGCAGTTAGCTAGTAAGAAAGTGGTATGCTAGTTTGCAAGCAGTAAGCTATAACGCATGCATCAAGCTAGCTGGCAATCAGGAAGCGAGTAAGCTAGGAGTACGCTTGTAAGCAAGCAGTGAGCTAGTAAGGAAGCAGGAAGCTTGTAGGTAAGCAGTAAGCTAGAAAGTAAGCTGCAAGCTAGCATGCAAGTGGTAAGCGTGGAAGCTAGCAGTAAGCTTGTAAGCAAGCAGTGAGCTAGTGTGCGAGCTGGAACCTAGTAAAGATGCAGTATGCTTGTAAGCAAGCAGTATGCCAGTAAGCAAGCAAGGAGCTAGTAAGCAAGTTGGAAGCTAGTAAGGAAGCAGTAAGCTTGGACGCAAGCAGCATGATAGTAGGTAAGCATTAAGCGAGTAAGCTAGCAGTAAGCTAGTAAGCAATCCAGTAATCTAGTAAGGCAGCAGTGAGCTAGTAAGCAAGCAGCGGTCTAGAAGGGAAGCAGTATGCTAGTAAGCAGCAGCTAAGCTTGTAACCAAGCAGCAGGCTTCTAAGGAAGCAATCAGCTTCTAAGAAAGCAAAACGCTAGTATGCGAGAAGTAAGATAGGACGCAATCTGCAAGCTAATAAGCAAGCAGTAATCTAGTAAGCAAGCAGTGAGCTAGTAAGCAAGCAGTGGGCTAGAAGGGAAGCAGTATGCTAGTAAGCAACAGCTAAGCTAGTAACCAAGCAGCAGGCTTCTAAGAAAGTAATCAGCTAGTAACAAAGCAAAATGCTAGTAAGCAAGCAGTAAGCTAGGACGCAATCTGCAAGCTTACTGGAAAGAAATGAAAGCAGTTAGCTAGTAAGCGACCAGTAGGTTAGAAAGGAAGCAGTATTGTTAGAAGCTAAGGGTTCTAACCGGGGTCCGGACTAGGGAAATACTAGGGTAAGTGAATGATAAGTTTTTATTATTTGTATTTTTCGCTTGTCGTTCTGCGACAAGCCTTTTATTATGGAATGAATTTAACAAAAAATAAAAAACGTAAGAAAATATAAAATTAGAAAAAAAAGGAATAATTATATTTTTTTGTATGGCCGTTGTGGCTGCATCGTTGTGGCCCCTGGTGGGATGGACCTTGGTTGCTGTAGCAATGGTTCGTTCAAATTAAATACGTGCGTACACGTATCGTAAACACACGCTCGTCAGCTGTTCGCCTCGATCTCCTTGCGACTATCGGTGCGCTGGGAGGGGGAGATCAGCTGTCGTTTAACGTGGATTAGTGGACTGTAAATTTGTACTTGTTCGTTGATAATTGTTTGTTGAAATTATCAGCGAGGCTTTCACCCTGAACAGAAGAGAATTCACTCGTATCTGTCGGGGGCGACTTTGCCACGGACGGGTCACCAAATGGAGGTCGTAAAGCTCCAAATGGGTGGATCCCGTGAGCACGCTCTCCGTGCGGGTGACGTAGAAACGTCGTGCGAGGTGATTTCTTGCGACACTGTAAAATTACTGCACGGCGACCGTTTCTACCGGGGACCGTGACAGTAAAGTGTCCTTTGCAAAAAATCCCTCGCGGGTCGACTCGTACACCGACGGGTTTCTGGAGAGGGTTTTTCAGCGATCTTTGCACAAAGAGCACTCTACGAGGCGGTACCGATTCAACGGTATGTCCTTTGGGAGGCTCCGAAGCCGTATAGCTTTAAAGGGATTCTGGTTGGGTGCACCCTGAGTCCCTTACGTCGCGGTCGCGGCAACGACTGCAACGTACAATCCTTCCTAGCGAAGGCGGTCGTGCCACGCGCAGCGTGTATTACGACCTCCCTTTTATGGCAGGTAGATTGTTATAGGAAAACTCTAATCGCAGCAACGGTGAGAATTCTTTAAAAGCAAGTCCAATGGTAATTGTGCGAGTCCGTACTTGAGGAGCGAGATCTTCAGGGATCCGCTCCCGTTCGTAGTCGGCACGTGGATAATTACGAAAATCGTCGCGGATCAACAGACGACGACTCGGTCGCGCCTTGTTGTTGCGACGCGGCGCTGCCGAATTCAGCTGTCGATCTCTTTTCAATATATCATACGGTTCTCTCTCTCGACACTGACGTCACGATACCGCTTAAACCGGTGCGAAGCGAACCTTCGCGTGAGGGCTGCGTCCAAAAACACGTAAACGGCCGCGGTTTTAAATTGTCCGCAAGTTCAACGAACTTGACGAACGCTTAACCTTCCGCAGTGTCACATACACAAACGGATACGGGGATCGCGGCCCAGAAATTTATATTTCGGACGAACGCGATACTAAATAGTTTTTAACATATTTAAACAAGTATGCTAGTAAGTAAGCAGCATGCTAGTATGAGAGCAACTAGCTAGTAGGCGTGCAGGAAGCAAGTAAGCAAGCGGTGTGCTAATAAGCAAGCGGTAACCTAGTAAGCAACAAGTAAGCTAGTGAGCAAGCAGCAGGCTAGTAAGGATGCAATTAGACAGTAAGCGAGCAGCAAGCTAGTAAGGAAGCAGCGTGCTAGTAAGCGAGCAGGAAGCAAGTAAGGAAGCAGCACTAGTAATCAAGCTGTAAGCTATTAAGCAACAAGTAAGCTAGTAGGCAAGCAGCAGGCTAGTAAGCAAGCAGTAAGCTAGTAAGCATGCAGTGAGCTAGTAAGCGAGGAGGAAGCTGGTAAGGAAGCAGGTTGATAGTAAGCAAGATGAATGCTAGTAACCAACTAATAAGCCAGTAAGCAAGCAGCAAGCTGGTAAGAACGCAGTTAGCTAGTAAGCATGCAGTGAGCTAGTGGGCAAGCAATGAGCCAGTATGCGAGGAGGAAGCTAGTAAGGAAGCAGTTAGCTAGTGAGCAAGCAGTAAACTGGTAAGGAGCCAGTAAACTTGTAAGCAAGCAGTAAACGAGTAAGCAAGCAGTAAGCTAGTAAGCAAGCAGTAAACGAGTAAGCTAGCAGTAAGCCAGTACGCGAGCAGGAAGCTAGTAAGGAAGCAGTATGCTAGTAAGCAAGCAGTAAGCTAGTAAGGAACCAGCTAGAGAGAATGCATATAGTAAGTAACAAAGCAGCAATCTAGAAAGCACGCAGTAATGAGGTAAGCAAGCAGTAAGCTAGTAAGCAAGCAGCAAGCTGGTACGAAAGCAGCTGGCTAATAAGAAGGCAACTATCTTGTAAGAAAACATTATGATAGTAGGCAAGCAGTAAACGAGTAAGCTAGCAGTAAGCTAGTAAGCAAGCAGTAAGTGAGTAAGCTAGCAGTAAGCCAGTAAGCGAGCAGGAAGCTAGTAAGGAACCAGCTAGAGAGAATGCATATAGTAAGTAACAAAGCAGCAATCTAGAAAGCACGCAGTAATGAGGTAAGCAAGCAGTAAGGTAACAAGCAAGTAGTAAGCTAGTTGTTTAAATATCGCGTTAATTGACGGATTTGAGAACCGTTTAGAGAAATATTCAAGTTAACGTGAATTATAACTGAGAACCATAAATTCCTCGTACGGTATTGTTTTTCGTGTACGCGACATTCCAGAGACTCTCTGATGCGTAGTTCGGTACACGGAACGATAGAGGTTAGAAAAACCATACGCGAGTGTTGGCTGCTCTCAGTCACGTGATCGACCCAATATATTTACTTGGGATCGATCGTCGAAGATCCATAAACAGAGAGGGTAGAGGAATATTGAAATTAAGAAGAGATAGACATTGAAGAGCAGGGATAGCGCCGCGAGGTGGTGATTACCCCTCTCGTGGCCGCGACTGCGGATGTCTGTTCGCTTCTTAGCTTCGAGACTCGATAGCGAGTCCTCGCAGCGAGCAGATCGACAAACGATTCCGCTCCGCGACGAAACCAAATCTCCGAATATAGGTTCTGAGAACACTCGAACCTTTCGTTGAGAATTTTAAATTGTTGCTTAAAATTAACTAAATCGGTGAGGCATTTTATCAGCCCCGATTATTGACTGTACAATCTCGCCGAATAGCACGTGACGCTTGAGTTACGTGGTCGTGTGAGGGAATTGATAAACTTCGGTTCCCGCTTGGCGAGATTATTAATAAAATTTAAAAGACTGTGGGTTTTCGTCCAACTTTCATGTGACGTTTGTGCTACGCGGTCATGAAAGGGGAATCGAGATAAGAATCGTTTCCCGTGTGTCGAAACTCCAGTCTCAGCAAGGGCTACGGCCCGATCAGTACTGACGACTCCACGGACTGCTGCATTTGACGCGGTCGTGAGGCTGACTTTCCAACGTCTCGCTGCAACCAGCGGTCGTCGGAAGTCCAGTTTCGGCCAGTGGCTACGGCCAACTCAATACTGATTTCTCCACGGACTGCTGCATTTGACGCGGTCGTGTGAGGCTGATTAATCTTCACGTGACGTTTGAGTTTCGCGGTCGTGTAAGAATTTGTCGTACGGACTGCTGCATTTGACGCGGTCGTGCGACAAGTTGAATTGTCCGCACGGTTTTGTATATCACCCCTAGGGTGGTCTCTGACCGATACCCTACGTGGGCTCACCGTTTCTCAGGTCGGGGCTAAGAAATTCCGGACTTCTTAGCTCAACCTGCTCGAGCAACGCTCCTTGACCGCCAGTGAGTACGTACCCTGTGCGTAGAACAACGCATAATGAGCACCGTGGTGTATGCTCCTTTAAACGTAAGACGCTACGTGCGCCGTTAAGGACTACACCACACCGCGTCTTGTACGCAGGGAACGGTGAGAAACTGCGGTTTGGACAGCATTTGGAGCTTTACGACCTCCACCTGTTGTCCTTTCCTGCGGCATTCAACGATCGCTAAAAAGCGGAGAATTGAGAAATTAGATCTCTTCTTCCGCACAGCGATCGAACGGTTCTCGATTTGTGAGAACGTTCATATATACAGTCCACTCATACATATCTCAGTTCGTCGAGACGTGTCTGTAATCTCCGCTCTCGAGTGCGAACGGCACAGACAGGAGCGTGCGAGATAGAGCGAGACAGGCGACGCGACAAGCGTTAATAGGTATTTAAATCCAGCCTTGTCTTCCCTTGTTACAGAACAACACATCGCGAACTTGGCCAGGAGAAGCCGGCCCAGGTTTTTTTCCCCAGACGTCGGACCGACGTCTAGGCGGTTTTTTTTCCTTTTTTTTCTTTTTTTGATTAAAAATAAACGTTAATTTCATTGAGCAAAAATCAGGTGCATCAATTTATTCAAACTTTTTCCCAGTGTCCTTTCCCTCGTAATCCGGACCACGTCAGACAAAAATAACCCCCCTTAGGGCGGTTAAGGTCTTTAAACACTAGTATACATGTAGTGAGATAGTAAGCGTGCAGGAAGGTAGTGAGGAAGCAATATTCTAGTAAGCAACCAGTACGCTAGTAAGCCAGCAGTAAGTTAGTAATCAAGCAGCAAGCTTGTAATCAAGCAGTAAGCTAAAAAGCAAGGAGCAGGCTAGTAGGAAAGCAGTTATCTAGTAAGCGACCAGCAAGCTATTAAGCAAGCAGTGAGCTAGTAATCAAGCAGGAAGCTAGTAAGGATGCACTAAGCTATAAACCAAGCAGCGGGCTACAAAGCAAGCAGCAGGGTAGCACGAAAGCAGGTAGCTTGTAAATAAGCTGTAAGGTAGTAAACTAGCAGTAAGCTAGTAAGCTAGCAGCAGGCTAGTAATCAAGCAGTAAACTAGAATGCAAGGAGCAGGCTAGTAGGAAAGCAGTTATCTCGTAAACTAGCAGCAAGCTAGTAAGCAAGTTTGAAGCTAGTAAGGAAGCACTAAGCTAGAAAGCAAGCAGCTGGCTAGTAAGCAAGCAGCAGGCAAGTAAGCTAGCTGTAAGCTAGTAAGCAAGCAATAAGCTTGTAAGCAACCAGTAAGCTAGTAAGCCAGCAGTAAGCTAGTAAACAAGCACTAGAATGAAAAGCAAGCAGCAGGGTAGTAAGAAAGCTGTATGATAGTAAGCAAGCAGTATGCTTGAAAGCATGCAGCAAGCTAGTATGAAAGCTGTCAGCTAGAAAGGAAGCAGCAGGCAAGTAAGAAAGATGTCTGCTATTAAGCAAGCATCAAGCTAGTAAGCAAGCAGTAAGCTAGAAAGCAAGTAGCAGGCATGTAAGAAAGCAGTTAGCTAGTAAGCAAGCAGTAATCTAATAAGCAAGCAGTGAGCCAGTATGTAAGCAGTAAGCTGGGAAGCAGGCAGTGAGTTAGTAAGCAAGCGGTAAGTTAGTAAGCTAGCAGAGAGCTAGTTAGCGAGAAGGAAGCTAGTAAGGAAGTGGTAAACTAGTAAGCAAGCCGTAAGATAGTAAGCAAGGATTTAGCTAGTATGCAAGCAGCGTGCTAGGAAGAAAGCGGATAGCTAGTAGGAAAGCAGTAGGCTAGTAAGCAAGCAGTAAGCTAGAAAGCAAGGAGCAGGCTAGTTAGTTAGCAGTTAGCTAGTAAGCAAGCAGTAATCTAATGAGCAAGCAGTGAGCCAGTATGCAAGCAGTAAGCTAGTAAGCAGGCAGTGCGCTAGTAAGCAAGCAGTGAGCTAGAATGCGAGGACGAAGCTAGTAAGGAAGCAGTATGATAGTAAGCTAGCAGTAAGCTAGTGAGCAAACAGTAAGGTAGTAAGCAAGCAGCAGGCTAGTACGGATGCAATTAACTAGTAAGAAAGCTGTATGCCAGTAAGCAATCAGTGAGCGAGTAAGCTTGCTGTCAGTTAGTAAGCAAGCAGTATGCTAGTAGGAAACAAGTATGCTAGTAAGCAGGCAGCAGGCTAGTAAGGACGCAATTAACTATTAAGACAGCTGTATGCTAATAAGCAAGCAGTAAGCTGGTAAGAAAGCAGCAAGAGAGTAAGCAAGCAGTCAGTTAGAAAGGAAGCATCAGGCTAGTAAGAAAACAGTTAGCTATTCAGCAAACAAACTCCAAGCAAGTAAGCAGTGAGCTAGGAAGCGCGCAGGTAGCTGGGGAGGAAGCATTATGCTAGTAAGCAAGCTATAAGCTAGTAAGCAACCAGTAAGCTAGTAAGGAAGCATCAGGCTAATAGGAAAGCACTTAGATAGTAAGAAAGCTGTATGCTAGTAAGGAAACAGTAAGCTATTAAGCAAGCAGCAAGCTTGTAAGCGAGCAGTGAGCTAATAAGCGAGGTGGAAGCTAGTAAGGAAGCAGTATGCTAGAAAGCAAGCAGTAAGCTAGTAGGCTACCAGTATGCTAGTAATCAACCAGTGAGCTAGTAAGCGCGGGGGAAGCAAGTAAGGAAGCAGTAAGCTAGTAAGAAAGCAGTTAACTAGAGAGAAAGCAGTATGCTAGTAAGGAAGCAGTAAGCTAGTAAGAAAGCAGTTAACTAGAAAGAAAGCAGTATGCTAGTAAGGAAGGAGTATGCTGGCAGGCAGCAAGCAGTGAGCAAGTAAGCAAGCAATCAGCTAGAAAGCAAGATGCAGGCATGTAACAAATCAGATAGCTATTAAGCAAGCTGTAAGCTTGTGAGGAAGCTGCAAGCGAGAAGCAAGAAGCAATCCAGTAAGCAAGGGGTATGCTAGAAAGCAAGCAGCAGGCTAGTAACAAAGCAGTTAGCTACTAAGCTTGCAGTAAGCTAGTAACAAAGAAGTATGCTACTAACAAAGCAGTAAGCTAGCTAGCAAGCAGCTGGCTAGTGAGCAAGCGGGAAGCGTGTGAGCTAGCAGTAAGATAGTAAGCGAGGAGAAAGCTGGTAAGGACGCATTATCCTAGTATGCAAGCAGTAAGCTAGAAAGCAAGCAGCAAGCTAGTACGCAACCAGTAAGCATGTAAGCAAGTAGTAAGCTAGTAAGCAGGCAGCAAGCTTGTAAGCATGCTGTAAGCTAGTAAGCACGCAGTAAACAAATAAGCGAGCAGGGAGCTAGTAAGGAAGCAGTAAGCTAGAGAGCAAGCAGCAATCTAATAAGCAAGCACTAAGCTAGAAAGCAAGCAGTAAGCTAGAGAGCAAGCAGCAATCTAGTAAGCAAGCAGTAAGCTACAATGCAAGTAGAAGTCTAGTAAGATATCTGAAGCTCGTAACGAGCAGTAAGCTGGTGAACAAGCAGTAAGCTAGTATGCAAGCTGTGAGCTAGTAAGCAAGTAGTGAGCTAGTAAGCGTGTAGGAAGCTAGTAAGGAAGCCAAAAGGTCGTAACAAAGCGGCAAGCTAGTAAGCAAGCAGTAAGCAGGTATGCAAGCAGTAAGCTAGTAAACAAGCAGCATGCTATTGAGCGAGGAGAAAGCTAGCAAGGATGGAGTATGCTAGCAAGAAAGCAAGCAAGCAGTAAGCTAGCAAGAAAGCAAGCAAGCAGTAAGCTAGTATGCAATCTCTAAACTAGTAAGCAAGTAGTAAGCTTCTAAGCAATCAATAAGCTAGTTAGCAAGCAGTGAGCTAATAACCCAGCAGGGAGCTAGTAAGGAAGCAGTTTGCTAGTAAGGAAGCAGTATGCTAGTAAGCAAGCAGAAAGCTAGTAAGTAACCAGTAAGCTACTAAGCAAGCATTGAGCTGGTAAGAAAGCAATTATGTAGTAAGAAAGCATTAAGCTAGTGTGCAAGCAGTGAGCTAGTAAACGAGGAGGACGCTAGTACGGAAGCAGTATTGTTCCGTTTCGTCGGTCTGAATGTTCCATTGACGGTAGCGAGCATGCGCGCGATTTCACGGGCGATCGTGCTCGCGATTCGGCAAAATTCGGAAATTTTCGGGTCAGGCTTGACCGAGCCGGATCGCGGTACGCGATCGCCGTTCAGATTCAATATCAATACCAAACAATTCAGTGCGTGCGGTGTGACCTTCCAAATTAATTTCAAACCGCTTGTTTTGCCGAACTCTCACAGTTCTTTGTTACGGGATTTATCAACTATAACCATTTACGCCTCAATTTATTGTTTCTGTTAATCTGGTGATGTTTTGTGCTTTATAAAGTTACAACTTGTTAAGAGTTCATTCTTCATTCTCCAAACCTTGCCGTCCAGTCCTTAAAAAAAAAGGGGCGAATCAGCTCTCATTCCAAACAGAACATTTTGGTCCTTCGAGCCGGATTGGAGTCGAGGAAGAAGCCGATCTAAAACGAAAATGAACTCAATTGAAGAATTGCTGCACAAGCAATCGCAAGGGATGCGTTCGATCGAACGCGCTCTTACCAATTTAAAAAAACTGGGGCAGGCAAAAATGACGTTCGCCGTTACGCAAAACCGCATGGCGATGACCAAGGAAACCTTCGCACAATGCCAGGATTTGAACGCAAAAATCTCAGCCATGGTCGACCATAAAATAAAGGCCACCTACACCTACTTCGTGGAAGACCCATTGGCCACATGCGAAGAGAAATATCAGGAGGCATTGGACTTCACCGCGGAAGTCCGCATGGGGGTGTCTCCTCCACCGGATCCAGCAGCGGCCAACGGTCAGAATTTGAACGTCGCTCCGCAACATCCGACGGCCCATCTACCCAGGATTAACTATCCCACGTTCGAGGGCGCATTTGAACATTGGGAAAGTTTTCGTGACCACTTCACCTCCATGGTCATCGACAACCAGTCCTTGTCCAACGTGGAACGCCTCCATTTCTGGCACGCGTCGTTGAAGGGCGAAGCGAGCCTCGCGGTGAGTCACCTACCGGTCACAGTCCATAATTTTGAAGTCACGTGGAAAATAATAACGTCTCGTTACGAAAACAAGCACCGACTTATATCCACCCATTTGAATGTGTTGTTTACATTACCGACCGTTGTGTCCGAGACTCAATTTGAACTGCGGGCGTTGCGTGACAAACTTAATATGTCGATCGAAATGCTACGAAACCTTGACAGGTCAGTCGACCATTGGAGCGACATTTTCGTTTTTCTCGGTACACAAAAGCTAGATCGCGCGACGCGGAAGGCGTGGGAGTTTAATCTGGGTGACAGGACCGTGTTTCGCACGTACCGCGAATTCGACGCGTTTTTAGAAAAAAGAATTCGCGTATTAGAAGCGATGCCGGTCACTAAACGCGACAAACCGAGCGAACCAGAGAAACCAAAATCGATTTTGCCGAAAACCTTCCACGCGTATTCAACCGCTACTAGCAAAATTTCGTGCGCATTGTGTAAACAAAATCATCCCATTTATCAATGTTCCGAGTTTTTGGGAAAATCCCCTTTCGAGCGCTATCAATTAATCAAGCAGCAAAACCGGTGCGTCAATTGCTTTTCCGTCGGCCATTCCACTGCACTGTGTAAGAATCCGTACTGTTGTAAGGAGTACCATCAAAGGCATCACACGTTGTTGCATTTCCCGGTAAACAAAAATTCCTCGGTCACAGCGTCAAGGGCTGGTTCTTCGATATCTAACGACCAAATCGAAATTAGTTCAAATTTAGCGTCGAATTTACCGTTGAAGATAACTGTTCTCCTTTCAACAGCACGGGTTCAGGTGCATTCTCCTCAAGGCAGGTGCGTTACAGCAAGAGCCCTTCTCGACCAAGGGTCAGCAGCGACCCTCATTACCGAAAATTTAGCGCAACTGCTCCGCTTAAAACGAACATCGCAATACACGCGAATTAGTGGAATTGGCGAGAAACACTCTTTCGCACATCAAGTAGCGTCTATATCAATTACACCTGCGGACCAGAACGAGCCTGCATATTCGACGACCGCGATTATAATGCAAACATTGACCAGGTATGTCCCATCTCGCCAGAAACAAAACGTTACATGGCCTTACCTTGCAGGGCTAAATCTGGCGGACAAGGATCCTATGAGCTCCGACCCTATTGACATTATTATTGGGGCGGATTTATACGGGCAGCTATTACTCCAAGGCGTCATTCGAGGCTCAGGGTGTGTCCCGACCGCGCAAAGCACGGCCTTGGGCTGGATCCTGTCCGGCCCCATCCAAACTCCCGGCCCCGATGACGTCCACATCCACCATTTGTCCGTCCTCGAACACCTTGACCACAATCTGCGCCGCTTCTGGGAAGTCGAGGAGCTCCCAACTCCCGCGATTTTGACACCTGACGAATAAAATTGCGAACGTCATTTCGCTGAAACAAATTCGCGAACCTCAGAAGGCCCTTACATTGTCCGATTGCCGTTTCGAGACGACCAACCGATTCACCTCGGAGATTCCAGATCGAGAGCGCTTAGCAGTTTGCGATCTCAAGAGAATCTCCTTAAACGAGACCCCAATTCCCAACGCGAATATCAGGAATTTCTTTTGGAATACCAGTTTCTTGGGCATATGCGAAAGGTGGATCCACCGTCGCCCATAGCACCTCCAAATGCTTATTACATTCCGCACCATCCAGTTATTCGCCAAACTAGCCAAACGACGCGTCTTCGCGTTGTTTTCAACGCTTCCAGTCGCACTTCAAATGGCAAATCCCTTAATCAACATTTGCACAGTCGGCCAAAATTCCAACAGGACCTGATCGCAATCCTGATTCGCTGTCGTCAATTCCAATATGTCTACGCGGCCGACATCGAAAAAATGTATCGGCAGATCCTCGTTCACCTTCACGACGTCGATTTTCAGCGCATTCTTTGGCGCGAGTCTCCTTCTGCTCCGATTGACGAATACCAGCTGCTCACGGTAACATATGGCACAACTCCAGCGCCATATCTCGCTCTCAGAGTGTTGAGACAATTAATCGAGGACGAAGGTTCCTCCTACCCGGACGCAGTGCAAGTTTTAAGCTACCAAGCGTACGTTGACGACTTCCTCTTCGGAAGTGACGACCTCACGTCACTGCGCCTGATCCGCAACCAGACGATCCTATTGGTTCAAAAGGGAGGCTTTTCGTTACGCAAATGGGCGAGCAACGACAGCCGGCTGTTGTCCGACATCGACGAGGCCAATCATGGTTTAGCCGTCAGTGCATTCCTTCAAGTCGACGAAAATATTTCAGTGCTGGGCCTAAGGTGGAACTCTGTCGCAGATCAGTTTTAGTTCCATGCATTGACTTCACGCAATCAAATTACCACCAAGCGCGGAATGCTTTCTTCAATCGCCAAATTATTTTATCCTATGGGCTGGGTCGCTCCATTTGTCGTACTAGCCAAAATTCTCCTCCAACAACTCCGGTCCTTGAAGTGCGACTGGGATGATACAGTTCCGCCAGACTATCTTCAAGAATGGCGCTTATTTTGTTCCGAATTGGCCGAGTTCCATTCACTCACGATTCCTCGGAAAACCTCGCCAAGAGTCTTCACCACTCAAAGCCTTCACGGCTTTTCGGATGCTTCAACAAAGGCATATGCTGCGGTGGTCTATCTCCGAAGTGTTCTCGAGGATGGGACAGTCAGTTCGGCCCTTCTAATGGCGAAAACTCGCGTTGCTCCAGTAAAAACGGTCAGCGTCCCTCGATTGGAGCTATGCGCTGCCCTACTGCTTGCTCGATTGATCAAGTTCATTCAGACGTGGCTGCCGGGCGTGGTGCGCGCCATGCTCGGCAGCGAGGAGAAGTGGAGGGCCGTGGCCTCCTTCTGCGAGAACGTAATGTTGCAGAAGGAGGCCGCGGGGAGGGAGCGCGAGCTTCAGCGGCGCGCTGAAGCTCGCGCTCGTGCGGTGGCCCGAGGTCGTCGCCCGGTCGCGAGGCGTCGCGGGCGGCCGCCTCGGCGTGGCGGATGACATAGGCTGGGAGGGGGGTCCTGAGGGGACCCTCCTCCCGCCAGGCGGCGCCGGGTCGGACCGGTTGGGGGTAGGAGTGCCTCCACCTACCGGTCCGACGCAAGGGGAGGCACCCTCGGTGGTCTGGTGCGGCCATGAACGCCCGGCTGCCGAGGGGTGGAAACGGGGTCGCGGGCGGTTGCGAGTTTGGGCTCGCAGCCGCCACTAAACGCGGCCCCGGGACGGATAGCGGCGGGATGGAGTGGCCCCGTCCCGCCGCTATGAGGCAGTGTGTCTACTGGGGGGACCGATTGTCCCCCCGGGGGATGGGCGCGAAAGCGCGGGCACGGGGAGGATACCGGAAGAATGCTTCGAGCGATTCCCGGTATCCTCCCAAAGCGTGCCGAAGGGTCACCGTGGGGTTTTTAGTGGGTAGGTCCCGCGCCTGTCGTTGTACGGGCGCGGGGAATCCCACACACCCCTCCCACCTCTCCCCAAGGAGGTGGGAGGGAGTCTTTCGAAGATTTTCCCCACGACAAAAAAAAAAAAAAAAAAAAAAAAAAAAAAAAAGTTCATTCAGACGTCCCTGATGAACAGGTCAATGGATTGTCACTGTTGGACGGATTCTCAAATCACGTTAACGTGGGTGAATCAATCACCTTCGCGGTGGAAAACGTTTCTGGCGAACCGCGTTGCCAAGATTCAAACACTTGTGCTCCAATCAAGCTGGCATCACGTCCTGATAGATGACAATCCAGCGGACTGTGCTTCCCGTGGAATCTCATTATCCGTGTGTGACCGTTCCCCCGTGGACGGTCCGATTCGAGGGGGACGCGGAGGAAGGTGGGCGGTGCCGACTCAGTCGGCGGTCGAGGGTTCGCTGCGGTAAGTGACGAAGGCCGGGTTGCTGTTTCAGGCTTATTTATTTCTACCTTAATCTACTTGTGACCGATCCCCCTTGGACGGTCCGATTCGATGGGGACGCGGAGGAAGGTTGGCGGTGCTGACTCAGTCGGCGGTCGAGGGTTCGCTGCGGTGAGTGACGAAGGCCTGGTTACTGTTTCAGGCGTATTTATTTCTACCTTAATCTTACAACACTTAGTCTATGTACACTTAGGGCTACGGAGGACGGCGCGGTGAACGGTCGGTCGCTCGAAGAGAGCGGCGCAAAGAGCGTTCAGGCGCTCAGCGGAGGGGAGAGGGCATACAGTACCCTACCTACGCTGCTACGAGGCCGCGATGTCGGTAGGGCCAGGGTAAGAAAGAAGGAGCGGTTCGACCCAGTATCCAGGGTTACGGGAGGTTCGGCGGATTGGTCGCGAGAGTGCCCCTCGCACTCTCGTGTTTGCAAAAAGTCGGAGCTAGTGTAGACCCGTATGGTTCGTACGTATCTCTCGCCACTTGAACAGGCTTCGACGAGCAAGACACGAGTCCGCCGAATCCGGCCGGTGGCCCTGTATTAATACTCGCGCGGCGCGTAATTAGCGGCGAGAAGTCGCGGACGCCTAGCGGCCGCGCGGGAAACCACCGGGCGCGGGGACTCGGCGGCGACGGTGCTCGGTTCGCGGTCCCGTGTCGGATATACGCGTTACACGAGTTAAAATCTCACCGATTATGGTGGTCAGGACCACAGTGGCTTCGAAAGAATCCCCAGGAGTGGCCCCATTCACGTTACGTCACTGCTGCGGATGCTTCCGAGGAGGAAAGGGGCTAAACCATCAAAATCCTGACCGCTACCGCTGCTCCCTGGGAATTAGAACAACGATATTCCTCGTGGCCAAACCTTTACCGAGTGATCGCATATGTTAAGCGTTTCATCGACAATCTCCGAACGCAAGCGAGACAAAGGGATCCACTCACCCAACCCATTCCGTCACCCAAGGCGTCTCTCTCAATTTTGAGTCCCAATGAGATTCACTGGGCCGAAATGTTTTGGGTGCGGCTCATCCAATCGAAGGTATTCCCGGTAGAAATGAATGCACTCCGCAAAACTCACCTGGTGTCGAAATCGAAACCTCTCAAATCCTTGAACCCCTTCCTCGATTCGGACGGCTTGATTCGCGCAAGAGGCCGCCTGTCAAACGCACGATTATTTGTAAAAGCCAAGACACCGGTTATTTTAAAAGCTCATCTACTCTTAACACTCCTAATTACAAGCACTCATCGTCAACTCCTTCACGCCGGCCTCCAACTCACTCTCGCCTACCTTCGGAACCATTAGTGGATCATCCGAGCGCGAACGACCATCCGAGCTGTCCTGTATCGGTGTGTAGCATGCACTCGTGAAAGGGCTGCCATTCCGCAGGAGCTCATGGGGTCCTTGCGGCTCCGCGGGTCGAACAAGTAGAACGGCCATTCACTCACACCGGGGTCGACTATGCAGGGCCGATTCAAGCCCGGACAACACCAGGCCGGGGTCATAAGTCTGCCAAAGCATACATTGCGACCTTTGTTTGCTTGACAATTAAGGCGGTCTATATTGAGCTCGTAAGTGATTATAGTTCACAGGCCTTCATAGCAGCTTTCCATCGGTTTGTATCTCGACGCGGCCTCCCAACCGCTATGTACTCCGATAACGGCACTACATTTCATGGCGCGAACCGCGAATTAGCTTTAGCCCACCAATCCGTCACGAGAGAACCAAATTTTATCAATTTCCTAGCGTCAAAAGGAATTTCATGGCATTTCTTACCTCCCAATGCACCGCACTTTGGAGGACCCTGGGAAGCTGCTGTGAAAAGCCTCAAATATCACCTGAAACGTACTATCGGGTCCCACACTCTAACCTTCGAGGAACTAGCAACGCTGCTCTGTCGGGTCGAAGCGTGTCATAACTCCAGGCCTCTTGGAAGCACGTCGGACAGCCTCGAGGAGTACTCGGTCTTAACACCGGGCCATTTCCTGATCGGGTCCCCTCTCGTGGCTCCACCTGAGCCCAGCGTCCTTAACATACAAGAAAACCGACTATCTCGCTGGCAACTTCTACAGAGACTCACGGAAAAATTGTGGAAATCGTGGCAGCAGGGCTACTTACTCACGCTTTCCCAGCGCCCGAAATCGCGCACAGTCCAAAACCTCGCCAAAAAGGGCCAGCTTGTCCTGCTCCGCAATTCGAACCTCCCGCCGTGTAAATGGGAACTCGGTCGCATCGTCGACTGCCATCCGGGAAGCGACGGTCTCGTCCGCGCCGTCTCTATTAAAACCGCACAATCCACGTATAAACGACCACTCGCGAAAGTGTGCTTTCTTCCCGTTTCGATTCACGCGGACAAGACGAACGAAACGACTCTAAATTAAGCGTAATGGTTCTATACTTTAGATGTAAGGCTATATAGATTTAAGTTAGATTGTAATGTACACGTACTTACTGCGTCGTCATGTGCACACTCATGTCCACACCAGTACATGTTGTCACTCACTACGATCTTACTGCACCCTACGATTGTTAAATTAGTTCATTCAACAGGGGGGCGGTGTGTTCCGTTTCAACAAACGGAAAGATCCACTGACGGTAGCGAGCATACGCGCGAGTTCACGGGCGATCGTGCTCGTGATTCGGCAAAAGTCGGAAATTTTCGGGTCACGCTCGACCGAGCCGGATCGCGGTACGCGATCGCCGTTCAGATACCAATAGCAAACAATTAAGTGCGAACGGTGTGAACTTCAAAATTAATTTCAAATCGCTTTTTTTTTTTTTTTTTTTTTTTTTTTTTTGTCGTGGGGAAAATCTTCGAAAGACTCCCTCCCACCTCCTTGGGGAGAGGTGGGAGGGGTGTGTGGGATTCCCCGCGCCCGTACAACGACAGGCGCGGGACCTACCCACTAAAAACCCCACGGTGACCCTTCGGCACGCTTTGGGAGGATACCGGGAATCGCTCGAAGCATTCTTCCGGTATCCTCCCCGTGCCCGCGCTTTCGCGCCCATCCCCCGGGGGGACAATCGGTCCCCCCAGTAGACACACTGCCTCATAGCGGCGGGACGGGGCCACTCCATCCCGCCGCTATCCGTCCCGGGGCCGCGTTTAGTGGCGGCTGCGAGCCCCAACTCGCAACCGCCCGCGACCCCGTTTCCACCCCTCGGCGGCCGGGCGTTCATGGCCGCACCAGACCGCCGAGGGTGCCTCCCCTTGCGTCGGACCGGTAGGGGGAGGCACTCCTACCCCCAACCGGTCCGACCCGGCGCCGCCTGGCGGGAGGAGGGTCCCCTCAGGACCCCCCTCCCAGCCTAGGTCATCCGCCACGCCGAGGCGGCCGCCCGCGACGCCTCGCGACCGGGCGACGACCTCGGGCCACCGCACGAGCGCGAGCTTCAGCGGCGCGCTGAAGCTCGCGCTCCCTCCCCGCGGCCTCCTTCTGCAACATTACGTTCTCGCAGAAGGAGGCCACGGCCCTCCACTTCTCCTCGCTGCCGGGCGTGGTGCGCGCCACGCCCGGCAGCGAGACATCCCGCCCGACGACGCCGACCAGGACACGGCGCTCCCCCTCCCACGCGGGGCATACCTCCAGGGTATGATCCGCCGTGCCCTGCTCAGCGTCGCAGTGGCAGCAACGCGCCGTCGGCTCCTTCCCTATCCGGCACAGGTATCTTCCGAAGCTGCCATGCCCGGAAAATACCTGTGCCAGCCGGTAGGTGAGGCTGCCATGGCCTCCGTCCAGTCACTCCTTCAGGAGTGGCCGAACAGCCCCGACAGTCCGGTGCCCCGCGGTTGGCAGAGCCAGCCGCTCCTGCCACGCGAGCAACACGGACTGCCAGGCCTGGCGCTTCAAATCGCCCCAAGCAGGTTCCTGCCCGCCCGGGACCGCCCCCACCCCCGCGCGACGGTCGACGCGGTGCCGGTACATCACCGCGTGCGACCGCGCGAGCAGGTCCATGGGCGGCATCCCCGCCAGAACCGTCGCCGCCCCATGTGACACGGTCCGATACCCGCGGACGACCCTGAGCGCCATGCGCCTCTGCACCCGACGCAGCATAGTCATGCTGCGCCGGGAGGCAGCCAGGTCGCCCGCCCAGACGGGGGAACCCGTATAGGACCACCGACTGGACCATTGCCACATAGAGGCGACGAACTCGGGCCGCCGGGCCCCCCAGGTTGGGCAGGATCCGGCCCAGAGCCGCAACCATCCTTTCCAACCGGGGGACCAGGCAGCGGAAATGCTCCTCGAAACGCCAGTGGCTATCGAGGATCAGCCCCAGATACCTGATCTGGGGCTTCACCTCGATGTCAGCCCCACCCACCCGGATCAGAGGGGGTGGCGGATCCTGCCGAGGTGAATGAAACGCAATCACCTCGGTCTTATGGACCGCCACCGTGATCCCCATCCCCCTGATCCGGTCGACGACGCGTTGCGACCCCTCATCCGCGCGACGCATGGCCCTCCCCCAGTGCGCCCCGACGGCCAGCACCAGTGTGTCATCCGCATAACACACCGTGCTGACGCCGTCGGGGAGGCCGGCCCGCAACACCGAGTCGTACGCGATGTTCCACAGGAGTGGCCCGATGACCGACCCCTGCGGAACACCGCAGTACACCTCCCTCCGCATATCACCATCCCGGCCCGGATACTCGATCCACCTGCCGCGGAGATAATCCCCGACGACCGCCCTGAGACAAGGGGGGACTCGATGATATTCGAGCCCCCTCCTTATCTCTTCCCAGGGGAGGGTGTTAAAGGCATTGGCAATATCCATGGATATTGCCAATGCCACCCCTCCCCGGGAGTCGGCCGCCTCCGAGAGGGCCCTCACACGACCTATCGCGTCGATAGTCGATCGGCCCCCCCGGAAACCGAACTGGCAGTCGGCCAGACCGGGATCACCCCGCGACAGGTGCTCGACGAGGCGGGCAGCAATCACACGCTCGAAGAGCTTGCCCACCTCGTCGAGGAGACAAATGGGCCGGTATGCGGAGGGAGACTCCGCGGGCCGACCATCCTTCCGGAGGAGGACCATCCTCGCCACCTTCCAACTGGGGGGGAATCGCCCGTCCCTCAGGCAGCGGTCGAACAACCGCCTGAGGTCGGCCCCAAGGACGCCGTGGGTCAAGACCCAAACCCGGCCGGGCACACCATCCGGACCCGGGGCCGTGTTACGAACCCCGAGCCGTCTGATGGCCGCTGCCAGCTCCTCCTGCGTGACCCCCAGCTCGGCCGTCCACTCCACTGGGACAGCCGCCGCCGCCGGAGGACGCGGTCCCCTCTCCCCAATTGGGAAGAGTGTATTGACCACGTCCTCCAGCAGCCGGGGGTCAAGACCCTCGGTGACGGGGGGCGCCCACGGGCGGAGCTTATTCAGCACCACCTTATATGGGCGCCCCCATGGATCGTCATCAAGGGTCTGGAGGAGCTCCTTCCATGCCTGGGTCTTGGCCCGTTTGATGGCGACCTGCAGAGCAACCCGCGCCACGCGGTATGCTCCATACAGGTCATCAGCTGCCCTCGCTCGCGCCACGCCGTCGCCTGTACGTTGACGACGGCGCGCGCGGGTGTACTGGCGTCGGGCGCGGACAGTCGCAACTCGCAACTCCGCGATCGCGTCCGACCACCAGTACACCGCCCGGCGAGGAGAAGCCCGCCCGACCCGAGGCATCCCCGCGTCGCAAATACCCGCGACCAATGCTCCGAGCCGGGCGACCTCCCCCTCCATGCTCGGCAACTCGGCCGCTCCCTGCGGCCAAGTTGCAGCGAGGGCAGCTGCCATCAGGGCGTCCTTGTCCAGGCGCCGAAGCGCCCAGCGGCGTGGTGGGGCGCCACGCAGGCGGCCGTGTCGGGATGCACTCGCGGCGGCAGAGACCTCCATCCGGATGTACCGGTGATCGGAGAGTGTCTCTGCCCCCGCGACCACGTGCCAACCCGACACCATGCGCACGGCGTTGGGGGTCGCGAATCCAACATCCACGATGGACCCCCCATATCGCCGCACGCATGTGTGCTCCGACCCCCGGTTCAATACCCGGAGGTCGAGCCCCGCCGCCCAATCGCCCAGGATCCCGCCGCGAACGGAGGTCCTGGGGGATCCCCAAGCCACCGACTTGGCATTAAAATCCCCCAGGACCAGCACCGGCCGGGCCGCGTAGCGCTGCACGCATGCCGCGACCTCGGCCAAGTACAGCTCGAACGCAGCGTGACCGCTACGGGGCGAAATGTAGCACCCCACCACAGCGACTCCCCCCCAGTCCACGGCGACGAATCCCCGACCGCGCTCCAACAAGGAGAACGGTGGGGACCCGTC
This sequence comes from Colletes latitarsis, assembly GCF_051014445.1. Classification (NCBI taxonomy): domain Eukaryota; kingdom Metazoa; phylum Arthropoda; class Insecta; order Hymenoptera; family Colletidae; genus Colletes; species Colletes latitarsis. The sequence continues at coordinate 7,740,540 of NC_135145.1, read as the reverse complement.
GCCACCAAGCCGTCCGCGTCGCCCACCCAATGAGGGTGATCAGGGACGCGGTACGGCTCGGCGGCGACCGCCAGGCCAACCCCCCACTCCGCGAGGACTTGGGACATCAAGTCCTGTGCCGCGCGGCAGTGGTTGAGGTTGGCCTGGAGGAGGAGGCGGGGCGGCATTAATTAATGGCCGCGCCAGCCTCCTCCCGGCCGTCCGTCCCCGTAGCACCGTCCACCTCCATGGAGGACGATGCCACCGCCCTCGGCACCGGAGCCGGTGCAGCCCGCCTCTTCCTCTCCTTCCGGGGTGGGGGGGGAGCACTTCTTGCTCCCCACCCTGTGATCGGCTGGCCTCCCCATGTCCGCACACAGCGGGAAGTGGGGGGCCGCCGAGCACTGGCTCGCACGGTGCTCTTTGGCACCGCAGCGGTAACACTGACCGCTGCGGTCCACCGGCGAGGTGCACCACTGCCTCACGTGCCCCAATTCGAGGCAGCGGTGACACTGGAGCGGGCGCGGCGCGAGGATTTCCACTCGCGCCGAAACCCACCCCACCAACACCCTCCCGGATTCCGCCACCTTACGGGCGGCGGAGAGGGGGCACCGGGCCCACACCGACCCGAGGCCGGAGGGCGACCTGCGGATCTCTCCGATCCGCAGGTCCTCCACAGGACAGTCCCCCGCCCTCGCAAGGGCACGGGACACATCCTGTGCGCTGACCGAGTCGTCCAGCCCACAAACGCGCATCTCCGTGCGCTTCGTGGGCCGGGCGACCCGGACACCTCGCTCGCCCAGCTGCTCCCGGAGCCTCTGGGCGAGACGATCCGCCTTCGCGCCGCCTTCTGCACCGGGGATCTCCAGCAAGAGACCCCCGGTCACGGCCCTCTTCGCCCTCACGGAGGCGATGCCCAGCTCTTCCAGGGAGATATTCTCCCTGGCGAGCCGCATCGCCTCCGCGAGGGTCAGGTCGCCCCCCTGCGCAACGGTCAGCGTCACCGCTGCCGTTTTTGGGGGACGACCTGGTCGTGCCTTCCCGACCTTCGCGGCCTTTACCTTGGCCGCCGGCGGCGGAGGCGGAGGCCGCGGTTGCGAGGCCTTCCTCGCCGCCCGCTTCGCCTTCCGCCCCACCACCTCACTCCACGCCACCCCCCCTTGGGAGGGTGCTGTGGAGGACGCGACCACCGCGACCACGGGTACACCACCCCCCTTGGGGGTCGCGACCCGGGGTCCTGGTGCCGCAACGCTGGGCGGTGCCTTCACTCCGCCCTTCTTTGCCTTCCCCGACTGTACCGGAACAGTTCGGGGAGGCACCGCCTTCCTGCTGACCGCTCTTCCGGCGAGGAGCTCCTCCCGGAAGGCGGCCAGCTTGCCATCAATCATGTCCCCAATCCTCCTCAGAAGATCGTCTTCTGAGGAGGACGGGGACTTCTTCACGGGCGGAGTGCGGGTGGAGGGGCCCGTGGTGCCCCGCACCACTGCCGCCGCACTCCGCTTATTTACCTCCGCCGAGGGACGCGGCGGTGGAGGAGGAGGGAGGATGGGAGGGAGGGCCGCGCTGTTCCACAGCGCCTCTGCCCTCCTCCTCCCCTGTCGCTCCTCCTCCAACAGGAGCTGCAGACGGGCGTTCCGCCCTCTGAGCTCCCGCGCCGCCTCCCTCATTTCCTCCGCCGCGGCCTTCAGGGCTTCCGCGCCACCGCTTTTCTGCCCCTTAAAGGCGCAGGCAGCGGCGACTTTCTCCACCCGCCTCAGGGACGAGGAGATCCTCTCCGATATCTCCTCGGTCACCTCGTCCCTGAGGCAACTCAGCCTCACCGACGGGCTCATCGCCCCGCCCACCTCGACGACGGCCTGCCCCGTCCTCTTCCTCTTAGAGCCTATGTGGCTCGTGCTGGAGGAGAAGGACGAGACCGACGCCGTCTCGTCGTCCTCCTCCACCCTCCACGAAGCCGGACCTGGCGCTGAGTAGGGCGCGAGCGCCGCCACCCTAACCCCAACCCCGTCTCCGTCCTCCCCAACCGACAAAACCCGCCCCATCCCCATTTTATTTTCTGTGTCCATAAAAATCCCACGAGATGGTCGGAAATAAAGGTCCACCCGGGCAGAGCCGCCTTACCCTGGTAAGCCTAATACTCCGGGGGTTCGGCAGGTTCCCCGGAGGTGGTCGCTTGGGATTGGGCCTTCTCCCCCAACCATGCATCCCATCGCCGCGCACCATAGCTTAGGATTGGAGGGCGATTTTATAGAGTCGCCATACTCGTGGCCCAGGCGGTTAAGCCAAGACCCCCGTTCCTCCTGCCGTCACGTACCATTCACAAAACCAATAGGGAATTGTGAATGGGTCGTTGTGACGACCAACAGGAGGCTTACGGTGTGTGTATGACTCGGGTACCCCGGGTTCGTTAAGCCCGTACTGCAGCTGAAAGGCTGGCAGCCCCTGAGGGAAAGCCCAGCGTCCTTAACATACAAGAAAACCGACTATCTCGCTGGCAACTTCTACAGAGACTCACGGAAAAATTGTGGAAATCGTGGCAGCAGGGCTACTTACTCACGCTTTCCCAGCGCCCGAAATCGCGCACAGTCCAAAACCTCGCCAAAAAGGGCCAGCTTGTCCTGCTCCGCAATTCGAACCTCCCGCCGTGTAAATGGGAACTCGGTCGCATCGTCGACTGCCATCCGGGAAGCGACGGTCTCGTCCGCGCCGTCTCTATTAAAACCGCACAATCCACGTATAAACGACCACTCGCGAAAGTGTGCTTTCTTCCCGTTTCGATTCACGCGGACAAGACGAACGAAACGACTCTAAATTAAGCGTAATGGTTCTATACTTTAGATGTAAGGCTATATAGATTTAAGTTAGATTGTAATGTACACGTACTTACTGCGTCGTCATGTGCACACTCATGTCCACACCAGTACATGTTGTCACTCACTACGATCTTACTGCACCCTACGATTGTTAAATTAGTTCATTCAACAGGGGGGCGGTGTGTTCCGTTTCAACAAACGGAAAGTTCTTCTGACGGTAGCGAGCATACGCGCGAGCTCACGGGCGATCGTGCTCGTGATTCAGCAAAAGTCGGAAATTTTCGGGTCACGCTCGACCGAGCCGGATCGCGGTACGCGATCGCCGTTCAGATACCAATAGCAAACAATTAAGTGCGAACGGTGTGAACTTCAAAATTAATTTCAAATCGCTTGTTTTACGGAACTCTCACAGTTCTTTGTGACGGGATTTATCAACTAAAACCATTTACGCCTCAATATATTGTTTCTGTTAATCCGGTGAAGTTCCGTGCTTAATAAAGTTACAACTTGTTATGAGTTCATTCTTCATTCTCCAAACCTCGCCGTCCAGTCCTTAACAAAAAAGGGCGAATCAGCTCTCATTCCAAACAGAACAAGTATGCTAGAAAGCAAGCAGCAATCTAATAAGCATACAATAAGCTAGAATGCAAGGAGAAGGCTAGTAAGTGAGCAGAAGCTAGTAGCAAGCAGTAAGCTAGTGAACAAGCAGTAAGGTAGTAAGCAAGCAGTGAGCTAGTAAGCGGGTAGGGATCTGTAAGGAATAGTAAGGAAGCAGTATGCTAGTAAGCAAGCAGCAAGCTAGTAAGTAACCAGTAAGATAGTAAGGATGGATTCGCCTAGCAAGGGAGAAGTACGTTATTAAGAAAGCCGTTAGTTAGGAAGAATGCAGGAATGTAGTAAGAATGGATTAAGCTAGTAAGCAAGCAACAGTCTATTAAGAAAGCAGTTAGCTATTGAGCAAGCAGTAAGCTAGGAAGCAAGCTGTATGCTAGTACGCATGTAGGAAGCTAGTAAGGAAGCAGTATACTGTAAAGCCAGCAATAAGGTAGTTAGCAAACTGTAAGCTAGTTCGCAGGCAGTAAGCTGGAATGAAAGCTATTAGCTTTTGAGCCAGCAGTAAGCTAGTAACAAAGCAGTATGCTAGTAAGCACGCAGTAAGCTAGTAAGAAAGCAGTACGCTACTAAGCAAGCAGTAAGCTGGTAAGAAATCAGTATGCTAGTAAGCACGCAGTAAGCTGGTAAGAAAGCAGTGATCTGGTAAGGGAGCAAATAGCTAGTAAGCAAGCTGTAACCTAGTGTGTAATCAGTTAGCTAGTAGGCGAGGAGGACGTTAGTAGGGAAGCAGTATGCTATTAAGCAGGCAGTAAGCTAGTAACAGAGCAGTAAGCCTGTAAGTGTGAAGTAATGTAGTAAGCAAGCAGAGAGCTAGTAAGAAAGCAGTTAGCCTGTATGAAAGCAGTTAGCTAGGAAGCATTCTGCAAGCTAGTATGCAAGCAGTAAGCTAGTATGAAAGCATTGAGCTAGAAAGGGAGCAGTGATCTGATAAGAAAGCAGTAAGTTTGTAAGTAAGCAGTAATCAAGTAAGGGAGCATTAAGCTAGTAAGAAAGCACTAAGCTAGTAAGGAAGCAGTATGTTACTAATAGAGCAGGAAGCTAGTATGCAAGCAGTAAGCTGGTAAGAAAGCAATAATCTAGCAAGCAGGCAGTAATCTAGTAAGGGAGTAGTATGCTAGTAAGCAAGCAGTCAGTTAGTAACAACGCAATAAGCTAGTAAGAAAGCAGCTAGCCAGTAAGAATGCAGTAAAGTAGTAAGGGTTGTAGGTAGTAAGCTAGTAAGAAAGTACTAAGGTAATGCCGACGACGCGCTGCGCCCCCACCTCCGTGAGGCGCTTGGCCCTCCCCCAGTGCGCCCCAACGGCCAGCACCAGTGTGTCATCTGCATAGCACACGGCGCTGACGCCGTCAGGGAGGTCGGCCCGCAAAACCTTATTGTACGCGACATTCCACAGGAGTGCCCCGAGGACCGACACCTGCGGAACGCCGCAGTACACCTCTCTCCGGATATCTCCATCTAGCTAAAATAGCAGGAAGGTAGCAAGGAAGTATTAATCTTGTAAGAAACCAGTTAGCCAGTAAGAAAGCAGTGTGCTAATAAGAAAGTATTAAGCAAGTTAGAGAGGTGATAGATAGTAAGCAAGCAGTAAGATAGTAAGATCGCTGTGAGCTAGTATGAAAGCAGAAAGCTAGTAAGAAGGCAGTTAGCTAGTAACAAAGCGGTAGGCTAGAAAGCAAGCATTATGCTGGCAGGCAAGTGGAAAGGTAGTCAGCAAGCAGTATGCTAGCAAGCAAACGGTAAGCACGTAAGAACGAATTAGGCTAGTATCTAAGCAGTATGCTAGTATGCAAGCCGGAAGCTAGTAAGGAAGCTGTTAGCTAGTGCGAAAGACGTAAGCTAGTAGGCAAGCTGTAAGCTAGCAGGCAAAGCGGTAAGCTAATTAGGAAGAAGCATGCTTGCATGGAAACAGTAAGCTAGTTAAGAGGCAGTAAGCTAGTAGGAAAGCAGGTAGCTATTAACAAACCGGGATGCTAGTAAGCAAGCAGCAAGCTAGTAAGAAAGTTGAATACTGGTATGGGGTTTCGAAGCTAGCAAGGGAGCAGTAATGTATTAAGCAAGCAGAAGGCTAGTTTGAAAGCAATTAGCCGGTAAGGAAGCAGTAAGCTACTAAGCAATCAGCAAACTGATAAGCAAACAATAAGCTAGTGAGGATGTAGTGAGCTAGTACAAAAGCCTTTAGCTAGTAAGAAAGCACTAAGTTAGTAGGTAAGCTGTATGCTCGTAGGCAAGCTGTAATCCAGTAAAAAAGCAGTTAGCCAGTGGGAAAGAAGTTAGATCTTAAGCAAGCAGTAAGCTAGAAACCATGCACTTAGCTAGTAAGCAAGACGTAATATGGTAAGGAAGCAGTTAACTAGTAAGCAAGCAGAAAGCTGCTATGGAAGCAGTAGGTTAGGAAGGAAACAGTAGGTTAGTAACCAACCAGTAGGCTAGTATGCAAGCACTAGGCTAGTAAGCAAGCAGTAAGCCTGTAAGAAAGGGGTTAGCTAGTAAGACAGAAGTTAGCCAGTAAGCAAGCACCCACCTAGAAAGCAAGCACTAGGCTAGTAAACAAGCAGTAAGATGGTAAAAAAGCAGCAAGCTAGGAAGGAAGCAATAAGGCAGTGAGCAAGCAGGAAGCTAGTATGCAGGCCTTAGGCTCGTAAACAAGCAGTAAGCTTTTAAGGATGCAGTCAGACAGGAAGAAAGCAGTTCGATAGTATGCAAGCTGCATGTTAGTAAGCGAGCAATAAGCTACCAGTACGCAGTCAGCTAGTAAGGGAGCAGTAAGGTTGCAAGCAATCACTGAGCAAGAAAGAAAGCAGTAAGCTAGGGAGGAAGGAGAAAGCTAGTAAAAGCGCAGTCTGGTAGTAAGAGTGCTGTAAGCTTGTAAGATAGCAGGATGATATTAACAAGGCAGTATATATAGAATACAAGCAGTAATATAGGACGCAAGTATTAAGCTAGCGAGCACACAATAAGGTAGTTTCAATGCTGCACGCAAGTAAGCTTGCAGTTTGCCATTAAGATAGCAGTAAGCTAGTAAGGCAGCAGTAATGTAGTACGCGAGCAGATACCTAGTGGGATAGCAGTAAGCTAGTAAGGGAGCTGTAAGCTAATAAGGAAGCAGTAAGATTGTAAGCAGCCAATAACTTGGTAAGCAACCAGTAAGCTAGACAGCAAGCTGTGAGGCGAGTCAGAAAGCAGTTAGCTAGTAAGCAAGCAGTAATCTAGTAAGTAAGCAGGGAGCTAGTAGGGAAGCAGTATGCTGGTAAGCAAGCGGTAAGATAGTTAGCAACCGCTATGCTAGTATGCAACCAGTGTGCTGGTGAGTAAGCAGTTAGCAAGTTAGCAACTAGTAAGCTAGTATGCATCCAGTATGATGGTAAGTAAGTAATTAGCAAGTTACCAAACAGTAAGCTAGAAGGCACGCAGTAAGCTAGGAAGCTATCAATAAGCAAGTAAGCAAGCGTCCCCTCAGGGGCTGCCAGCCTTTCAGCTGCAGTACGGGCTTAACGAACCCGGGGTACCCGAGTCATACACACACCGTAAGCCTCCTGTTGGTCGTCACAACGACCCATTCACAATTCCCTATTGGTTTTGTGAATGGTACGTGACGGCAGGAGGAACGGGGGTCTTGGCTTAACCGCCTGGGCCACGAGTATGGCGACTCTATAAAATCGCCCTCCAATCCTAAGCTATGGTGCGCGGCGATGGGATGCATGGTTGGGGGAGAAGGCCCAATCCCAAGCGACCACCTCCGGGGAACCTGCCGAACCCCCGGAGTATTAGGCTTACCAGGGTAAGGCGGCTCTGCCCGGGTGGACCTTTATTTCCGACCATCTCGTGGGATTTTTATGGACACAGAAAATAAAATGGGGATGGGGCGGGTTTTGTCGGTTGGGGAGGACGGAGACGGGGTTGGGGTTAGGGTGGCGGCGCTCGCGCCCTACTCAGCGCCAGGTCCGGCTTCGTGGAGGGTGGAGGAGGACGACGAGACGGCGTCGGTCTCGTCCTTCTCCTCCAGCACGAGCCACATAGGCTCTAAGAGGAAGAGGACGGGGCAGGCCGTCGTCGAGGTGGGCGGGGCGATGAGCCCGTCGGTGAGGCTGAGTTGCCTCAGGGACGAGGTGACCGAGGAGATATCGGAGAGGATCTCCTCGTCCCTGAGGCGGGTGGAGAAAGTCGCCGCTGCCTGCGCCTTTAAGGGGCAGAAAAGCGGTGGCGCGGAGGCTCTGAAGGCCGCGGCGGAGGAAATGAGGGAGGCGGCGCGGGAGCTCAGAGGGCGGAACGCCCGTCTGCAGCTCCTGTTGGAGGAGGAGCGACAGGGGAGGAGGAGGGCAGAGGCGCTGTGGAACAGCGCGGCCCTCCCTCCCATCCTCCCTCCTCCTCCACCGCCGCGTCCCTCGGCGGAGGTAAATAAGCGGAGTGCGGCGGCAGTGGTGCGGGGCACCGCGGGCCCCTCCACCCGCACTCCGCCCGTGAAGAAGTCCCCGTCCTCCTCAGAAGACGATCTTCTGAGGAGGATTGGGGACATGATTGATGGCAAGCTGGCCGCCTTCCGGGAGGAGCTCCTCGCCGGAAGAGCGGTCAGCAGGAAGGCGGTGCCTCCCCGACCTGTTCCGGTACAGTCGGGGAAGGCAAAGAAGGGCGGAGTGAAGGCTCCGCCCAGCGTTGCGGCACCAGGGCCCCGGGTCGCGACCCCCAAGGGGGGTGGTGTACCCGTGGTCGCGGTGGTCGCGTCCTCCACGGCACCCTCCCAAGGGGGGGTGGCGTGGAGTGAGGTGGTGGGGCGGAAGGCGAAGCGAGCGGCGAGGAAGGCCTCGCAACCGCGGCCTCCGCCTCCGCCGCCGGCGGCCAAGGTAAAGGCCGCGAAGGTCGGGAAGGCACGACCAGGTCGTCCCCCAAAAACGGCAGCGGTGACGCTGACCGTTGCGCAGGGGGGCGACCTGACCCTCGCGGAGGCGATGCGGCTCGCCAGGGAGAATATCTCCCTGGAAGAGCTGGGCATCGCCTCCGTGAGGGCGAAGAGGGCCGTGACCGGGGGTCTCTTGCTGGAGATCCCCGGTGCAGAAGGCGGCGCGAAGGCGGATCGTCTCGCCCAGAGGCTCCGGGAACAGCTGGGCGAGCGAGGTGTCCGGGTCGCCCGGCCCACGAAGCGCACGGAGATGCGCGTTTGTGGGCTGGACGACTCGGTCAGCGCACAGGATGTGTCCCGTGCCCTTGCGAGGGCGGGGGACTGTCCTGTGGAGGACCTGCGGATCGGAGAGATCCGCAGGTCGCTCTCCGGCCTCGGGTCGGTGTGGGCCCGGTGCCCCCTCTCCGCCGCCCGTAAGGTGGCGGAATCCGGGAGGGTGTTGGTGGGGTGGGTTTCGGCGCGAGTGGAAATCCTCGCGCCGCGCCCGCTCCAGTGTCACCGCTGCCTCGAATTGGGGCACGTGAGGCAGTGGTGCACCTCGCCGGTGGACCGCAGCGGTCAGTGTTACCGCTGCGGTGCCAAAGAGCACCGTGCGAGCCAGTGCTCGGCGGCCCCCCACTGCCCGCTGTGTGCGGACATGGGGAGGCCAGCCGATCACAGGGTGGGGAGCAAGAAGTGCTCCCCCCCCTCCCGGAAGGAGAGGAAGAGGCGGGCTGCACCGGCTCCGGTGCCGAGCGCGGTGGCATCGTCCTCCATGGAGGTGGACGGTGCTACGGGGACGGACGGCCGGGAGGAGGCTGGCGCGGCCATTAATTAATGCCGCCCCGCCGCCTCCTCCAGGCCAACCTCAACCACTGCCGCGCGGCACAGGACTTGATGTCCCAAGTCCTCGCGGAGTGGGGGGTTGGCCTGGCGGTCGCCGCTGAGCCGTACCGCGTCCCTGATCACCCTCATTGGGTGGGCGACGCGGACGGCTTGGTGGCGACGGTATGGGGAGGGGGCGACGGGTCCCCACCGTTCTCCTTGTTGGAGCGCGGTCGGGGATTCGTCGCCGTGGACTGGGGGGGAGTCGCTGTGGTGGGGTGCTACATTTCGCCCCGTAGCGGTCACGCTGCGTTCGAGCTGTACTTGGCCGAGGTCGCGGCATGCGTGCAGCGCTACGCGGCCCGGCCGGTGCTGGTCCTGGGGGATTTTAATGCCAAGTCGGTGGCTTGGGGATCCCCCAGGACCTCCGTTCGCGGCGGGATCCTGGGCGATTGGGCGGCGGGGCTCGACCTCCGGGTATTGAACCGGGGGTCGGAGCACACATGCGTGCGGCGATATGGGGGGTCCATCGTGGATGTTGGATTCGCGACCCCCAACGCCGTGCGCATGGTGTCGGGTTGGCACGTGGTCGCGGGGGCAGAGACACTCTCCGATCACCGGTACATCCGGATGGAGGTCTCTGCCGCCGCGAGTGCATCCGGACACGGCCGCCTGCGTGGCGCCCCACCACGCCGCTGGGCGCTTCGGCGCCTGGACAAGGACGCCCTGATGGCAGCTGCCCTCGCTGCAACTTGGCCGCAGGGAGCGGCCGAGTTGCCGAGCATAGAGGAGGAGGTCGCCCGGCTCGGAGCATTGGTCGCGGGTATTTGCGACGCGGCGATGCCTCGGGTCGGGCGGGCTTCTCCTCGCCGGGCGGTGTACTGGTGGTCGGACGCGATCGCGGAGTTGCGAGTCGCGACTGTCCGCGCCCGACGCCAGTACACCCGCGCGCGCCGTCGTCAACGTACAGGCGACGGCGTGGCGCGAGCGAGGGCAGCTGATGACCTGTATGGAGCATACCGCGTGGCGCGGGTTGCTCTGCAGGTCGCCATCAAACGGGCCAAGACCCAGGCATGGAAGGAGCTCCTTCAGACCCTTGATGACGATCCATGGGGGCGCCCATATAAGGTGGTGCTGAATAAGCTCCGCCCGTGGGCGCCCCCCGTCACCGAGGGTCTTGACCCCCGGCTGCTGGAGGACGTGGTCAATACACTCTTCCCAATTGGGGAGAGGGGACCGCGTCCTCCGGCGGCGGCGGCTGTCCCAGTGGAGTGGACGGCCGAGCTGGGGGTCACGCAGGAGGAGCTGGCAGCGGCCATCAGACGGCTCGGGGTTCGTAACACGGCCCCGGGCCCGGATGGTGTGCCCGGCCGGGTTTGGGTCTTGACCCAGGGCGTCCTTGGGGCCGACCTCAGGCGGTTGTTCGACCGCTGCCTGAGGGACGGGCGATTCCCCCCCAGTTGGAAGGTGGCGAGGATGGTCCTCCTCCGGAAGGAGGGTCGGCCCGCGGAGTCTCCCTCCGCATACCGGCCCATTTGTCTCCTCGACGAGGTGGGCAAGCTCTTCGAGCGTGTGATTGCTGCCCGCCTCGTCGAGCACCTGTCGCGGGGTGATCCCGGTCTGGTCGACTGCCAGTTCGGTTTCCGGGGGGGCCGATCGACTATCGACGCGATAGGTCGTGTGAGGGCCCTCTCGGAGGCGGCCGTCTCCCGGGGAGGGATGGCATTGGCAGTATCCTTGGATATTGCCAATGCCTTTAACACCCTCCCCTGGGAGGAGATAAGGAGGGGACTCGAATATCATCGAGTCCCCCCTTGTCTCAGGGCGGTCGTCGGGGATTATCTCCGCGGCAGGTGGATCGAGTATCCGGGCCGGGATGGTGGTATGCGGAGGGAGGTGTACTGCGGTGTTCCGCAGGGGTCGGTCCTCGGGCCACTCCTGTGGAACATCGCGTACGACTCGGTGTTGCGGGCCGGCCTCCCCGACGGCGTCAGCACGGTGTGTTATGCGGATGACACACTGGTGCTGGCCGTCGGGGCGCACTGGGGGAGGGCCATGCGTCGCGCGGAGGAGGGGTCGCAACGCGTCGTCGACCGGATCAGGGGGATGGGGATGACGGTGGCGGTCCATAAGACCGAGGTGATTGCGTTTCATTCACCTCGGCAGGATCCGCCACCCCCTCTGATTCGGGTGGGTGGGGCTGACATCGAGGTGAAGCCCCAGATCAGGTATCTGGGGCTGATCCTCGATAGCCACTGGCGTTTCGAGAAGCATTTCCGCTGCCTGGTCCCCCGGTTGGAAAGGATGGTTGCGGCTCTGGGCCGGATCCTGCCCAACCTGGGGGGCCCGGCGGGCCGAGTTCGTCGCCTCTATGTGGCAATGGTCCAGTCGGTGGCCCTATACGGGGCCCCCGTCTGGGCGGACGACCTGGCTGCCTCCCGGCGCAGCATGACTATGCTGCGTCGGGTGCAGAGGCGCATGGCGCTCAGGGTCGTCCGCGGGTATCGGACCATGTCACATGAGGCGGCGACGGTTCTAGCGGGGATGCCGCCCATGGACCTGCTCGCGCGGTCGCACGCGGCGATGTACCGGCACCGCGTCGACCGTCGCGCGGGGGTGGGGGCGGTCCCGGGCGGGCAGGAACCTGCTTGGGGCGATTTGAAGCGCCAGGCCCGGCAGTCCGTGTTGCTCGCGTGGCAGGAGCGGCTGGCTCTGCCAACCGCGGGGCACCGGACTGTCGGGGCTGTTCGGCCACTCCTGAAGGAGTGGCTGGACAGAAGCCATGGCAGCCTCACCTACCGGCTGGCACAGGTATTTTCCGGGCATGGCAGCTTCGGAAGATACCTGTGCCGGATAGGGAAGGAGCCGACGGCGCGTTGCTGCCACTGCGACGCTGAGCAGGACAAGGCGGATCATACCCTGGAGGTATGCCCCGCGTGGGAGGGGGAGCGCCGTGTCCTGGTCGGCGTCGTCGGGCGGGATGTCTCGCTGCCGGGCGTGGTGCGCGCCATGCTCGGCAGCGAGGAGAAGTGGAGGGCCGTGGCCTCCTTCTGCGAGAACGTAATGTTGCAGAAGGAGGCCGCGGGGAGGGAGCGCGAGCTTCAGCGGCGCGCTGAAGCTCGCGCTCGTGCGGTGGCCCGAGGTCGTCGCCCGGTCGCGAGGCGTCGCGGGCGGCCGCCTCGGCGTGGCGGATGACCTAGGCTGGGAGGGGGGTCCTGAGGGGACCCTCCTCCCGCCAGGCGGCGCCGGGTCGGACCGGTTGGGGGTAGGAGTGCCTCCCCCTACCGGTCCGACGCAAGGGGAGGCACCCTCGGCGGTCTGGTGCGGCCATGAACGCCCGGCCGCCGAGGGGTGGAAACGGGGTCGCGGGCGGTTGCGAGTTGGGGCTCGCAGCCGCCACTAAACGCGGCCCCGGGACGGATAGCGGCGGGTTGGAGTGGCCCCGTCCCGCCGCTATGAGGCAGTGTGTCTACTGGGGGGACCGATTGTCCCCCCGGGGGATGGGCGCGAAAGCGCGGGCACGGGGAGGATACCGGAAGAATGCTTCGAGCGATTCCCGGTATCCTCCCAAAGCGTGCCGAAGGGTCACCGTGGGGTTTTTAGTGGGTAGGTCCCGCGCCTGTCGTTGTACGGGCGCGGGGAATCCCACACACCCCTCCCACCTCTCCCCAAGGAGGTGGGAGGGAGTCTTTCGAAGATTTTCCCCACGACAAAAAAAAAAAAAAAAAAAAAAAAAAAAAAAAAAAAAAGCGATTTGAAATTAATTTTGAAGTTCACACCGTTCGCACTTAATTGTTTGCTATTGGTATCTGAACGGCGATCGCGTACCGCGATCCGGCTCGGTCGAGCGTGACCCGAAAATTTCCGACTTTTGCCGAATCACGAGCACGATCGCCCGTGAACTCGCGCGTATGCTCGCTACCGTCAGTGGATCTTTCCGTTTGTTGAAACGGAACACACCGCCCCCCTGTTGAATGAACTAATTTAACAATCGTAGTGTGCAGTAAGATCGTAGTGAGTGACAACGTGTACTGGTATGGACATGAGTGTGCACATGACGACGCAGTAAGTACGTGTACATTACAATCTAACTTAAATCTATATAGACTTACATCTAAAGTACAGAACCATTACGCTTAATTTAGAGCCGTTTCGTTCGTCTTGTCCGCGTGTATCGAAACGGGAAGAAAGCACACTTTCGCGAGTGGTCGTTTATACGTGGATTGTGCGGTTTTAATAGAGACGACGCGGACGAGACCGTCGCTTCCCGGATGGCAGTCGGCGATGCGACCGAGTTCCCATTTACACGGCGGGAGGTTCGAATTGCGGAGCAGGACAAGCTGGCTCTTTTTGGCGAGGTTTTGGACTGTGCGCGATTTCGGGCGCTGGGAAAGCGTGAGTAAGTAGTCCTGCTGCCACGATTTCCACAATTTTTCCGTGAGTCTCTGTAGAAGTTGCCAGCGAGATAATCGGTTTTCTTGTATGTTAAAGACGCTGGGCTCAGGTGGAGCCACGAGAGGGGACCCGATCAGGAAATGGCCCGGTGTTAAGACCGAGTACTCCTCAAGGCTGTCCCACGTGCTTCCAAGAGGCCTGGAGTTATGACACGCTTCGACCCGACAGAGCAGCGTTGCTAGTTCCTCGAAGGTTAGAGTGTGGGACCTGATAGTACGTTTCAGGTGATATTTGAGGCTTTTCTCAGCAGCTTCCCAGGGTCCTCCAAAGTGCGGTGCATTGGGAGGTAAGAAATGCCATGAAATTCCTTTTGACGCTAGGAAATTGTTAAAATTTGGTTCTCTCGTGACGGATTGGTGGGCTAAAGCTAATTCGCGGTTCGCAGCCATGAAATGTAGTGCCGTTATCGGAGTACATAGCGGTTGGGAGGCCGCGTCGAGATACAAACCGATGGAAAGCTGCTATGAAGGCCTGTGAACTATAATCACTTACGAGCTCAATATAGACCGCCTTAATTGTCAAGCAAACAAAGATCGCAATGTATGCTTTAGCAGACTTATGACCCCGGCCTGGTGTTGTCCGGGCTTGAATCGGCCCTGCATAGTCGACCCCGGTGTAAGTGAATGGCCGTTCTACTTGTTCGACCCGCGGAGGCGGCAAGGACCCCATGAGCTCCTGCGGAATGGCAGCCCTTTCACGAGTGCATGCTACACACCGATAAAGGACAGCTGGGATGGTCGTTCGCGCTCAGATGATCCAGTAATGGTTCCGAAGGTAGGCGAGAGTGAGTTGGAGGCCGGCGTGAAGGAGTTGACGATGAGTGCTTGTAATTACGAGTGTTAGGAGTAGATGAGCTTTTAAAATAACCGGTGTCTTGGCTTTTACAAATAATCGTGCGTTTGACAGGCGGCCTCTTGCGCGAATCAAGCCGTCCGAATCGAGGAAGGGGTTCAAGGATTTGAGAGGGCTCGATTTCGACACCGGATGAGTTTTGCGGAGAGCATTCATTTCTACCGGGAATACCTCCGATTGGATGCGCCGCACCCAAAACATTTCGGCCCAGTGAATCTAATTGGAACTCAAAATTGGGAGAGACGCCTTGGGTGACGGAATGGGTTGGGTGAGTGGATCCCTTTGTCTCGCTTGCGTTCGGAGATTGTCGATGAAACACTTAACATATGCGGTGACTCGGAGAAGTTTTGCCCACGAGGAATATCGTTGTTCTAATTCCCAGGGAGCTGCGGTAGCGGTTAGGATTTTGATGGTTTGGCCCCTTTCCTCCTCGGAAGCATCCGGAGCAGTGACGTAACCTGAATGGGGCCACTCCTGGGGATTCTTTCGAAGCCACTGTGGTCCTGACCACCATAATCGGTGAGATTTTAACTCGTGTAACGCGTATATCCGACACGGGACCGCGAACCGAGCACCGTCGCGGCCGAGTCCCCGCGACCGGTGGTTTCCCGCGCGGCCGCTAGCCGTCCGCGACTTCTCGCCGCTAACTACGCGCCGCGCGAGTATTAATACCGGGCCACCGGCCGGATTCGGCGGACTCGTGTCTTGCTCGTCGAAGCCTGTTCAAGTGACGACAGATTACGTACGAACCATACGGGTCTACACGAGCTCCGACTTTTTGCAAACACGAGAGTGCGAGGGGCACTCTCGCGACCAATCCGCCGAACCTCCCGTAACCCTGGATACTGGGTCGAACCGCTCCTTCCTTCCTACCCTGGCCTTACCGACATCGCGGCCTCGTAGCAGCGTAGGTAGGGTATTGCCTCTCCCCGACGGCGTCAGCACGGTGTGTTATGCGGATGACACACTGGTGCTGGCCGTCGGGGCGCACTGGGGGAGGGCCATGCGTCGCGCGGAGGAGGGGTCGCAACGCGTCGTCGACCGGATCAGGGGGATGGGGATGACGGTGGCGGTCCATAAGACCGAGGTGATTGCGTTTCATTCACCTCGGCAGGATCCGCCACCCCCTCTGATCCGGGTGGGTGGGGCTGACATCGAGGTGAAGCCCCAGATCAGGTATCTAGGGCTGATCCTCGATAGCCAATGGCGTTTCGAGGAGCATTTCCGCTGCCTGGTCCCCCGGTTGGAAAGGGTGGTTGCGGCTCTGGGCCGGATCCTGCCCAACCTGGGGGGCCCGGCGGGCCGAGTTCGTCGCCTCTATGTGGCAATGGTCCAGTCGGTGGCCCTATACGGGGCCCCCGTCTGGGCGGACGACCTGGCTGCCTCCCGGCGCAGCATGACTATGCTGCGTCGGGTGCAGAGGCGCATGGCGCTCAGGGTCGTCCGCGGGTATCGGACCATGTCACATGAGGCGGCGACGGTTCTAGCGGGGATGCCGCCCATGGACCTGCTCGCGCGGTCGCACGCGGTGATGTACCGGCACCGCGTCGACCGTCGCGCGGGGGTGGGGGCGGTCCCGGGCGGGCAGGAACCTGCTTGGGGCGATTTGAAGCGCCAGGCCCGGCAGTCCGTGTTGCTCGCGTGGCAGGAGCGGCTGGCTCTGCCAACCGCGGGGCACCGGACTGTCGGGGCTGTTCGGCCACTCCTGAAGGAGTGGCTGGACAGAGGCCATGGCAGCCTCACCTACCGGCTGGCACAGGTATTTTCCGGGCATGGCAGCTTCGGAAGATACCTGTGCCGGATAGGGAAGGAGCCGACGGCGCGTTGCTGCCACTGCGACGCTGAGCAGGACACGGCGGATCATACCCTGGAGGTATGCCCCGCGTGGGAGGGGGAGCGCCGTGTCCTGGTCGGCGTCGTTGGGCGGGATGTCTCGCTGCCGTGCGTGGTGCGCGCCATGCTCGGCAGCGAGGAGAAGTGGAGGGCCGTGGCCTCCTTCTGCGAGAACGTAATGTTGCAGAAGGAGGCCGCGGGGAGGGAGCGCGAGCTCCAGCGCGCCGCTGAAGCTCGCGCTCGTGCGGTGGCCCGAGGTCGTCGCCCGGTCGCGAGGCGTCGCGGGCGGCCGTCTCGGCGTGGCGGATGACCTAGGCTGGGAGGGGGGTCCTGAGGGGACCCTCCTCCCGCCAGGCGGCGCTGGGTCGGACCGGTTGGGGGTAGGAGTGCCTCCCCCTACCGGTCCGACGCAAGGGGAGGCACCCTCGGCGGTCTGGTGCGGCCATGAACGCCCGGCCGCCGAGGGGTGGAAACGGGGTCGCGGGCGGTTGCGAGTTGGGGCTCGCAGCCGCCACTAAACGCGGCCCCGGGACGGATAGCGGCGGGATGGAGTGGCCCCGTCCCGCCGCTATGAGGCAGTGTGTCTACTGGGGGGACCGATTGTCCCCCCGGGGGATGGGCGCGAAAGCGCGGGCACGGGGAGGATACCGGAAGAATGCTTCGAGCGATGCCCGGTATCCTCCCAAAGCGTGCCGAAGGGTCACCGTGGGGTTTTTAGTGGGTAGGTCCCGCGCCTGTCGTTGTACGGGCGCGGGGAATCCCACACACCCCTCCCACCTCTCCCCAAGGAGGTGGGAGGGAGTCTTTCGAAGATTTTCCCCACGACAAAAAAAAAGGTAGGGTATTGCCTGACTCCGCACCCACTGTGGCCTCCGACCGACACCCTGCCTCCAATAACCCTGGATACTGGGTCGAACCTCTTCCTTATTTCCTACCCTGGCCCTACCGACATCGCGGCCTCGTAGCAGGGTAGGTAGGGTACTGTATGCCCTCTCCCCTCCGCTGGGCGCCTGAACGCTCATTGCGCCGCTCTCTTCGAGCGACCGACCACTCGCCGCGCCGTCCTCCGTAGCCCTAAGTGTACATGGACTAAGTGTTGTAAGATTAAGGTAGAAATAAGTACGCCTGAAACAGTAACCCGGCCTTCGTCACTCACCGCAGCGAACCCTCGACCGCCGACTGAGTCGGCACCGCCCACCTTCCTCCGCGTCCCCCTCGAATCGGACCGTCCAAGGGGGAACGATCACACTCGGATAATGAGATTCCACGGGAAGCACAGTCCGCTGGAGTGTCATCTGTCGGGACGTGATGCCAGCTTGATCGGGGCATAAGTGTTTGAATCTTGGCAACGCGGTTCGCCACAAACGTTTTCCACCGCGAAGGTGATTGATTCACCCACGTTAACGTGATTTGAGAATCCGTCCAACAGTGACAATCCATTGGCCTGTTCATCAGGGACGTCTGAATGAACTTGATCAATCGAGTAAGGAGTAGTGCAGCGCATAGCTCCAATCGTGGGACGCTGACCGTTTTTACTGGAGCAACGCGAGTTTTCGCCATTAGAAGGGCCGAACTGATTGTCCCATCCTCGAGAACACTTCGGAGATAGACCACCGCAGCATATGCCTTTGTTGAAGCATCCGAAAAGCCGTGAAGGCTTTGAGTGGTGAAGACTCTTGGCGAGGTTTTCCGAGGAATCGTGAGTAAATGGAACTCGGCAAATTCGGAACAAAATAAGCGCCATTCTTGAAGATAGTCTGGCGGAACTGTATCATCCCAGTCGCACTTCAAGGACCGGAGTTGTTGGAGGAGAATTTTGGCTAGTACGACAAATGGAGCGACCCAGCCCATAGGATAAAATAATTTGGCGATTGAAGAAAGCATCTCGCGCTTGGTGGTAATTTGATTGCGTGAAGTCAATGCATGGAACTAAAACTGGTCTGTGACAGAGTTTCCTCGTTAGGCCCAGCACTGAAATATTTTCGTCGACTTGAAGGAATGTACTGACGGCTAAACCGTGATTGGCCTCGTCGATGTCGGACAACAGCCGGCTGTCGTTGCTCGCCCATTTGCGTAACGAAAAGCCTCCCTTTTGAACCAATAGGATCGTCTGGTTGCGGATCAGGCGCAGTGACGTGAGGTCGTCACTTCCGAAGAGGAAGTCGTCAACGTACGCTTGGTAGCTTAAAACTTGCACTGCGTCCGGGTAGGAGGTACCTTCGTCCTCGATTAATTGTCTCAACACTCTGAGAGCGAGATATAGCGCTGGAGTTGTGCCATATGTTACCGTGAGCAGCTGGTATTCGTCAAGCGGAGCAGAAGGAGACTCGCGCCAAAGGATGCGCTGAAAATCGACCTCATGAGGGTGAACGAGGATCTGCCGATACATTTTTTCGATGTCGGCCGCGTAGACATATTGGAATTGACGACAGCGAATCAGGATTGCGATCAGGTCCTGTTGGAGTTTTGGACCACTGTGCAAATGTTGATTAAGGGATTTGCCATTTGAAGTGCGACTGGAAGCGTTGAAAACAACGCGAAGACGCGACGTTTGACTAGTTTGGCGAATAACAGGATGGTGTGGAATGTAATAAGCATTTGGAGGTGCTATGGGCGACGGTGGATCCACCTTTCGCATAAGCCCAAGAAACTGGTATTCGAAAGAAATTCCTGATATTCGCGTTGGGAATTGGGGTCTCGTTTTAGGCGATTCTCTTGAGATCGCAAACTGCTAAGCGCTCTCGATCTGGAATCTCCGAGGTGAATCGGTTGGTCGTCTCGAAACGGCAATCGGACAATGTAAGGGCCTTCTGAGGTTCGCGAATTTGTATCAGCGAAATGACGTTCGCAATTTTGTTCGTCAGGTGTCAAAATCACGGGAGTTGGGAGCTCCTCGACTTCCCAGAAGCGGCGCGGATTGTGGTCAAGGTGTTCGAGGACGGACAAATGGTGGATGTGGACGTCATCGGAACCAGGAGTTTGGATGGGACCGGACAGGATCCAGCCCAAGGCCGTGCTTTGCGCGGTCGGGCCACACCCTGAGCCTCGAATGACGCCTTGGAGTAATAGCTGCCCGTATAAATCCGCCCCAATAATAATGTCAATAGGGTCGGAGCTCATAGGATCCTTGTCCGCCAGATTTAGCCCTGCAAGGTAAGGCCATGTAACGTTTTGTTTCTGGCGAGATGGGACATACCTGGTCAATGTTTGCATTATAATCGCGGTCGTCGAATATGCAGGCTCGTTCTGGTCCGCAGGTGTAATTGATATAGACGCTACTTGATGTGCGAAAGAGTGTTTCTCGCCAATTCCACTAATTCGCGTGTAGTGCGATGTTCGTTTTAAGCGGAGCAGTTGCGCTAAATTTTCGGTAATGAGGGTCGCTGCTGACCCTTGGTCGAGAAGGGCTCTTGCAGTAACGCACCTGCCTTGAGGAGAATGCACCCGAACCCGCGCTGTTGAAAGGAGAACAGTTATCTTCAACGGTAAATTCGACGCTAAATTTGAACTAATTTCGATTTGGTCGTTAGATATCGAAGAACCAGCCCTTGACGCTGTGACCGAGGAATTTTTGTTTACCGGGAAATGCAACAAAGTGTGATGCCTTTGATGGTACTCCTTACAACAGTGCGGATTCTTACACAGTGCAGTGGAATGGCCGACGGAAATGCAATTGACGCACCGGTTTTGCTGCTTGATTAATTGATAGCGCTTGGAAGGGGATTTTCCCAAAAACTCGGAACATTGACAAATAGGATGATTTTGTTTACACAATGCGCACGAAATTTTGCTAGTAGCGGTTGAATGCGCGTGGAAGGTTTTCGGCAAAATCGATTTTGGTTTCTCTGGTTCGCTCGGTTTGTCGCGTTTAGTGACCGGCATCGCTTCTAATGCGCGAATTCTTTTTTCTAAAAACGCGTCGAATTCGCGGTACGTGCGAAACACGGTCGTGTCACCCAGATTAAACTCCCACGCCTTCCGCGTCGCGCGATCTAGCTTTTGTGTACCGAGAAAAACGAAAATGTCGCTCCAATGGTCGACTGGCCTGTCAAGGTTACGTAGCATTTCGATCGACATATTAAGTTTGTCACGCAACGCCCGCAGTTCAAATTGAGTCTCGGACACAACGGTCGGTAATGTAAACAACACATTCAAATGGGTGGATATAAGTCGGTGTTTGTTTTCGTAACGAGACGTTATTATTTTCCACGCGACATCAAAATTATGGTCTGCGACCGGTAGGTGACTCACCGCGAGGCTCGCTTCGCCCTTCAACGACGCGTGCAAGAAATGGAGGCGTTCCACGTTGGACAAGGACTGGTTGTCGATGACCATGTCGGTGAAGCGGTCACGAAAACTTTCCCAATGTTCAAATGCGCCCTCGAACGTGGGAAGGTTAATCCTGGGTAGATGGGCCGTCGGATGTTGCGGAGCAACATTCAAATTCTGACCGTTGGCTGCTGCTGGATCCGGTGGAGGAGACACCCCCATGAGGACTTCCGCCAAGAAGTCCAATGCGTCCTGATATTTCTCTTCGCATGTGGCCAATGGGTCTTCCACGAAGTAGGTGTAGGTGGCCTTTATTTTATGGTCGGCCGTGGCTGAGATTTTTGCGTCCAAATCCTGGCATTGTGCGAAGGTTTCCTTGGTCATCGCCATGAGACAGCTTGTGCAGCAATTCTTCAATTGAGGTCATTTTCGTTTTAGATCGACTTCTTCCTCGACTCTTATCCGGCTCGAAGGACCAAAATGTTCTGTTTGGAATGAGAGCTGATTCGCCCCTTTTTCTTAAGGACTGGACGGCGAGGTTTGGAGAATGAAGAATGAACTCTTAACAAGTTGTAACTTTATAATGCACAAAACTTCACCGGATTAACAGAAACAATAAATTGAGGCGTAAATGGATATAGTTGATAAATCCCGTCACAAAGAACTGTGAGAGTTCGGTAAAACAAGCGATTTGAAATTAATTTGGTAGGTCACTCCGCTCGCACTTAATTGTTTGGTATTGGTATTAAATCTGAACGGCGATTGCGTACCGCGATCCGGCTCGGTCAAGCCTGACACTAAAATTTCCGAATTTTGCCGAATCGCGAGCACGGTCGCCCGTGAGCTCGCGCGCATGCCCGCTACCGTCAGTGGAACTTTCCGTTCGTCGAAACGGAACAATACTGCTCCCTTACTAGCTTCCTCCTCGATTACTAGCTCACTGCTTGCACACTAGCTTACTGCTTTCTTACTAGCTCATTGATTTCTTACCTGCATAATGCTAGCTTACTAGCATACTGGATGCTTACTACCTTACTTCTTGCTTACTAGCATACTGCTCCCTTACTAGCTCCCTGCTGGCTTAATAGCTTATAGATTGCTTACAAGCTTATTGATTGCTTACAAGCTTTCTGCTTGCTTACTAGCTTAGTGCTTGCTTACTAGCTTACTGGTTGCTTACTAGCTCACTGCATCCTAACTAGCTTATTTATTGCTTAGAAGCTTACAGCTAACTAACTATTATACTGCTTCCTTACTAGCTTCCTGCTCGCTTACTAGCTTACTGCTTGCTTTCTAGCTAACAGCTATCTTACCAGCTTACTGCTTGCTTACTAGCTTACAGGTTGCTTACTAGCTTACAGCTTCCTTACTATCATACAGCTTCCTTACGGGATCCCGACTCGCTTACTAGCTCACTTCTTGAGTACTAGCTCACTGCTCGCTTACTACCTTGCTGCTTGCTTTCTAGCTCACAGCATGCTTACTGGCACACTGCTTGTTTACTAGCTAATTGCTTTCCTACTAGCTTACTGCTTTCATACTAGCCCGCAGCTAGCATAATAGCTCACTGCTAGCTAACTCGATTACTGCTTGCATACTAGCCCGCTGCATACTTACTAGCATACTGGTTCCTTAATAGCTTACTGCTAGCATACTAGCATTCTGCTCCCTTACAAGGTCCCGGCTCGCTTACTAGCTCACTGCATGCTTACTAGCTTACTGCCAGCATACATGCTTACTGCAAGCTTACTAGCCTGCTGCTTGCTTTCTAGCTTACTGCCTGCTTAGTAGCTTACTGCTTGCTTTCTGGCATACTGCTTGCTTACAAGCTTACTGCTTGCTTACAGGCATACTGGCTGCATACCAGGTTATTGCTTGTTTACCAGCTCACTGCTTTGTTACTAACATGCTGCTTGCCTGCTAGCTTACACCTTGCTTAATAACATACTGCTTTCATACTAGCTCACTGCATGCCTACTAGCTTACTGCTTGCTTTCTAGCATACAGCTTCTGTACAAGCCTCCTGCTTGCTTACTAGCTTACTGATTCCTTAATAGCTTACTGCTAGCTTACTACCATTCTGCTCTCTTACTAGGTCCATGCTCGCTTACTAGCTAACTGCTTGCTTACTATCTTGATGCCTGCTTTCTAGCTTACTGCTTGCTTACTAGCTTACTGGATGCTTACTCGCTTACTTCTTGCTTACTTCCCGACTGCTTGCTTCCTTGCATATTGCTTCCTTAATAGCTCCCTGCTCGCTTACTATCTTACTGCTTGCTTTCTAGCTTACTGCTTGCTTAGTAGTTTCCTGCTCACGTACTAGCTCACAGCTCGCTTACCAGCTCACTGCTCGCTTACTAGCCCACTGCTAGCTTACTCGCACACTGCATGCTTACTAGCATGCTTTTTCCTTTCTAGCTTACAACTTGCTTACTAGAATTCTGCTTCCTTTCTAGCTTACTTCTCGCTTACTAGCTCACTGCTTGCTAATTAGCTTGCTGCTGGCTTTCCAGTTTGCTGCTAGCTTACTCGCTTACTGCTTCGTTACTAGCTTACTCCTCACTTACTTGCTCACAGATTGCTTACTCGCGTACTGAATTCTTACTAGTTAACCGCTTTCATACTTGCCCGCAACATGCTTTCTAGCATACTGGTTGCTTTCTAGCTCCCTCCACGCTTACTAGCATACTCTTTCCTTACTAGCTTCCTGCTCGCTTACTAACTCACTGCTTGCTTAATAGACTACTGCTAGCTTACTAGCTTACTGCTTGCTTACTAGCTTGCTTACTAGCTTGCTGCTTGCTTACGAGGTTACCTGTTGTTTACTAGCATACTGATACCTCACTAGAGTGCTGCTTGCTTAATAGCACACTGCTTGCTTACTGGCTTACTGCTTGCTTAATAGCTTACTCCTTGCTTACTAGCTAACTGCTTTCTTAGCAGCTTCCTGCTTGTTTACTAGCTTACAGCTTTGTTACTAGCTTACTGCTTTCTTACTAGCTCACTTCTTGCTTACTAGCTTCCTGCATGCTCTCTAGCTTAAGGCTTGTTCGCAAGATTGCTGCTTGCCTTCTAGCTTACAGCTCGCTTACTAGCTCAGTGCATGTTTGCTAGCTTACTGCTTGCTTACTTGCTTACTGCTTCCTTACTAGATTCCGGCTTGCTTACTACCTTCCTGCTCACTTACTAGCTTGCTACATGCTTACTAGCTTGCTGCGTGCGCACTAGCCTACAATCTCTTGCTAGCTAACTGCTCTCCTACTAGCCTGCTGCATGCCTCCTAGCTTACTGCTTCCTTACCAGCTTCCTGCTCGCTTACTTGCTTACTGCTTGTTTACTAGTTTACAGCTGTCTTACCAGATTACTGCTTGCATACTAGCTTTCTGGTTGCTTACTAGCAAAGTGCTACCTTACTAGCCTCCTGCTTGCTCCCTATCTTACTGCTAAGTCACGAGCATACTACTTGCTTACTAGCTAACTGCTTCCTTACTAGCCTATTCCTAGCTTTCTAGCTTACAGTATACTTACTAGCTCATTGCTTGATTACCAGCTAACTAGCCTGCTGCTTTCTTTCTAGCCTACAGTTTGGTTACTAGCCTCCTGCATGCTCTCCAGCTTAAGGCTGGCTCGCAATATTGCAACTTGCTTTCTTGCTTACAGCTTGCTTACTAGCTCACTACTTGCTTACCAGCTCACTGCTTGCTTTCTAGCTTACTGCTTGCCTTCAGCTTACTGCATGCTTACTAGCATACTGCTGCCTTGCTGGCTACCTGCTCGCTTACTAGCTCACTGCTTGCTTAGTAGCACACTGCTTCCTTACTAGCTAATTGCATTCTTACTAGCCAGCTGCTTACTCACTAGCTTACTTCTTGATTATTCGCTTACTGCTTGGTTGCTAGCATGCTGCTTGCGTTCTAGCTTACTGCATGCTTGCAAGCATACAGCTTCCTTACTAGGTTCCTGCTCGCTGTTTGCTTAATAGCTTTCTTTTTGCTTACTAGCTTACTGCTAGCTTACTCGCTTGCTGCTTGCATACTAGCATACTGCTTCCCTACCAGCTTCCTCCTCGCTCACTAGCTCACTTCATGCTTGCTAACTTACAGCTTGCTTACTGTTTCACTGCTTGCATACTAGCCTTCTGCCAGCTTACTCGCTTACTGCTTGCTGACTAGCTTCCTGCTTGCTTACTAGCTTCCTGCTTGCTTACTAGATCACTGCCCTCTTACTGGCTTACTGCTGGCATACTCGGGTACTGCTTGCTGACTAGCTTCCTGCTTGCTTACTAGATCACTGCCCTCTTACTGGCTTCCTGCTGGCTTACTAGGCCACTGCCTGCTTACTAGCACTCTGCTTGCTTACTAGCTTGCGGCATTCATGCTAGCTTGCTGCATGCTTACTAGAATATTTGTTGCTTACAGGCTTACTGCTTGCATACTAGCATACTGCTTGCTTGCTTGCTTACTGCTAGCTCACTCGCTTACTGCTTGCTAACTATCTTCCTGCTTGCCTCCAAGCTTACTGCTTCCTTACTCGCTTACTGCTTCCATACTAGCTTCCTGCTTTCTTCCTAACTTATTGCTTTCTTGCAAACCTACTGCTCTCTTACTAGACGAATGCTTACCTACTAGCTTCCTGCTTGCTTACTAGCATACTGCTTTGTCAGTAACTTGCTGCTTTGTTACTAACTCACTGCTTGCTAACTAGCTTACTGCTTGCTTACTAGCTTGCTGCCTGCCTTCTAGTTCCCTGCACGCTTTCTAATACACTGCCTTCTTTCTAGCTAGTTGACTTCTTACTGGCCTGCCGCTTGCTTACTAGCTTTCTTGTTGCTAACTAGCTTACAGCTAGCTTACTACCTAACTGCTTTCTTACCAGCTTACTGCTTGCTTACTTGCCCACTACTTGCTTACTAGCTAACTGCTTTCTTCCTAGCCTGCTGCATGCTTTCTAGCTTACTGCTTGCATATTAGCTTGTTGCTTGTTTTCCAGCTTTCTGGTCGCTTACGAGCACTCTGCGTGCTTACTAGATTACTCCTTGCTTACAAGCTTTCTGCTTGCGTACTAGATAACCGCCCTCTTAAAATCTCACAGCTTGCTTACTAGCATACTGCTTTGTTAGTACCTAACTGCTTTGTTACTAACTCACTGCTTGCTAACTAGCTTACTGCTTGCTTAGTTGGTTACAGCTTGCCCTCTAGCTAACTGCTTCCTTACCAACATACAGCCAGCTTACTAGCTTACTGCTAGCTTACAAGCAGACTGCTTCCTTACTAGCGCCCTGCTCGCTTGCTACATCACTGCTTGCTTACTAGCTTACTGCTTGCTTACTAGCTAACTGCTTGCCCAGTATCTTACTGCTTGCTTACTAGCCTGCTGCTTGCTTTCTAGCTTAGTGCTTGCTTACTTGCTTGCTGCTTGCTTTCTAGCTAACTGATTGCTTACTAGCTTACTGGTTCCTTAGTAGCTTACTGCTAGCTTTCTAGCGTTCTGCTCTCTTACTACGTCCATGCTCGTTTACTAGCTTACTGCTTGCTTACAAGCATAATGCTACCATACTAGCACCTTGCTCGCATAGCAGCTCACGGCTTGCTTAGCAGCTTACTGTTTGCTTAGTAGCTTACTGCTTGCATTCTAGTTTAGCGCTTGCTTCTTAGATTGCTGCTTGCTTTCTAGCTTACTGCTTGCTTACTAGCATACTGCTTCCTTATTGGCTTTCTCCTCGCTTAGTAGCTCACAGCTTGCTTACCAGCTTACTGGCTGCTTAATAGCTTACTGCTAGCTTAATCCCTTAATGCTTGCTTACTACCTTACTGCTTCCTTACTAGCATCCTGTTTGCTTTCTAGATTACTGCTCTCTTACTATCTTCCTGCTCGCTTACTAGCGCACTGCATGCATACTAGCTTACTGTTTGCATACTACCTTAATGCCTCCTTCCTAGCAAAAAGCTATCTTACTAGCCTGCTCCCTGCTTACTAGCTCTCTGCTTGCTTACTAGCGAATTGCTTTCCTACTAGCTTAGTACTTTCCTACTAGCATACTGCATACTTACTAGCTTCCTGCTCGCTTACTAGCATACTGCTCGCTTACTAGCTCTATGCTTGCATACTAGCTCACTGCTTCCTTACCAGATTGCTGCTTGCTTACGGGCATACTGCATTCTTACTAGCCAGCTGCTTGCTTACCTGACTTATTGCTTGCTTACAACCTAACAGCTTTCTTACCACCTTACAGCTTACTTGCTAGCTTACTGCTTGCTTACTAGGATACTGCTTCCTTGCTAGCTCCCTTTTGACTTACTAGCTCAGTGCCAGCTAACTAGTTTATTGATTGCTTACTAGCTTACTGCTTGATTTCTAGCTTACTGCTTGGTCTCTAGCTTACTGCATACGTTCTAGCTCACTGCTTGTATACTAGCATACTGCGTCCTTACTAGCTTCCTCCTCGCTTACCAGCTCACCACTTGCTTACCAGCATACTGCTTCCAAACTAGCTCCCTGCTGACTTACTATCTCACTGGTTGCTTACTTGCTTATTGATAGCTTCCTAGCTTACTGCGTGCCTTCTATCTTACTGCTTGCATACTAGCTTACTGCTTGCTGGATAGCTCACAGTTTGCTTACTATCTTGCTGCTTGCTTTCTAGCCTGCTCCTTGCTTTCTAGCTTACTGTTTGGTAACTTGCTGAATACTTACTTACAATCTTACTGGTTGCATACTAGCTTACAAGTTGCTAACTTGCTAATTGCTTACTCACCAGCATACTGGCTGCATACTAGCATAGCGGTTGCTAACTACCTTACCGCTTGCTTACCAGCTTCCTGCTTTCCCACTAGGTATCTGCTCGCGTACTACATTACTGCTCCCTTACTAGCTTACTGCTATCTTAATGGCAAACTGCAAGCTTACTTGCTTGCAGCAAACTAGCTTATTGCTTGCTCGCTAGCTTAATGCTTGCTTCCTATATTACTGCCTGTTTTCTAGTATACTGCCTTGTTAATATCATACTGCTATCTTACAAGCTTACAGCACTCTTACCAGCAGACTGCGCTTTTACTAGCTTACTGCTTTCTTTCTTGCTCAGTGATTGCTTGCAACCTTACTGCTCCCTTACTAGCTGACCGCGTACTGCTAGCTTATTGCTCGCTTACTAACATGCAGCTTGCATACTATCTAACTACTTTCTTACTGGCTGACTGCATCCTTCAAAGCTTACTGCTTGTTTACTAGCCTAAGGCCTGCATACTAGCTTCCTGCTTGCTCACTGCCTTATTGCTTCCTTCCTAGCTTGCTGCTTTTCTACCATCTTACTGCTTGATTACTAGCCTAGTGCTTGCTTTCTAGGTGGGTGCTTGCTTACTGGCTAACTTCTTTCTTACTAGCTAACCCCTTTCTTACAGGCTTACTGCTTGCTTACTAGCCTAGTGCTTGCATACTAACCTACCGCTTGGTTACTAACCTACTGTTTCCTTCCTAGCCTACTGCTTCCATTCCAGCTTTCTGCTTGCTTACTAGTTAAATGCTTCCTTACCATATTACGTCATGCTTACTAGCTAAGTGCATGGTTTCTAGCTTACTGCTTGCTTAAGGTCTAACTTCTTTCCCACTGGCTAACTGCATTCTTGCTGGATTACAGCTTGCCTACGAGCATACAGCTTTCCTACTAACTTAGTGTTTTCTTACTATCTAATTGCTTGTTTACAAGCTTTCTGCTTGCCTACTAGCATCCCGGTTTGTTAATAGCTACCTGCTTTCCTACTAGCTTACTGCCTCTTAACTAGCTTACTGTTTGCATGCAAGCATGCTGCTTCCTAATTAGCTTACCGCTTGCCTGCTAGCTTACAGCTTGCCTACTAGCTTACGTCTTCCGCACTAGCTAACAGCTTCCTTACTAGTTTCCGGCTTGCATACTAGCATACTTTTTTTTTTTTTTTTTTTTTTTTTTGTCGTGGGGAAAATCTTCGAAAGACTCCCTCCCACCTCCTTGGGGAGAGGTGGGAGGGGTGTGTGGGATTCCCCGCGCCCGTACAACGACAGGCGCGGGACCTACCCACTAAAAACCCCACGGTGACCCTTCGGCACGCTTTGGGAGGATACCGAGAATCGCTCGAAACATTCTTCCGGTATCCTCCCCGTGCCCGCGCTTTCGCGCCCATCCCCCGGGGGGACAATCGGTCCCCCCAGTAGACACACTGCCTCATAGCGGCGGGACGGGGCCACTCCATCCCGCCGCTATCCGTCCCGGGGCCGCGTTTAGTGGCGGCTGCGAGCCCCAACTCGCAACCGCCCGCGACCCCGTTTCCACCCCTCGGCGGCCGGGCGTTCATGGCCGCACCAGACCGCCGAGGGTGCCTCCCCTTGCGTCGGACCGGTAGGGGGAGGCACTCCTACCCCCAACCGGTCCGACCCAGCGCCGCCTGGCGGGAGGAGGGTCCCCTCAGGACCCCCCTCCCAGCCTAGGTCATCCGCCACGCCGAGGCGGCCGCCCGCGACGCCTCGCGACCGGGCGACGACCTCGGGCCACCGCACTGCGCCGCTGAAGCTCGCGCTCCCTCCCCGCGGCCTCCTTCTGCAACATTACGTTCTCGCAGAAGGAGGCCACGGCCCTCCACTTCTCCTCGCTGCCGAGCATGGCGCGCACCACGCCCGGCAGCGAGACATCCCGCCCGACGACGCCGACCAGGACACGGCGCTCCCCCTCCCACGCGGGCCATACCTCCAGGGTATGATCCGCCGTGTCCTGCTCAGCGTCGCAGTGGCAGCAACGCGCCGTCGGCTCCTTCCCTATCCGGCACAGGTATCTTCCGAAGCTGCCATGCCCGGAAAATACCTGTGGCAGCCGGTAGGTGAGGCTGCCATGGCCTCTGTCCAGCCACTCCTTCAGGAGTGGCCGAACAGCCCCGACAGTCCGGTGCCCCGCGGTTGGCAGAGCCAGCCGCTCCTGCCACGCGAGCAACACGGACTGCCGGGCCTGGCGCTTCAAATCGCCCCAAGCAGGTTCCTGCCCGCCCGGGACCGCCCCCACCCCCGCGCGACGGTCGACGCGGTGCCGGTACATCACCGCGTGCGACCGCGCGAGCAGGTCCATGGGCGGCATCCCCGCTAGAACCGTCGCCGCCCCATGTGACATGGTCCGATACCCGCGGTCGACCCGCAACGCCATCCGCCTCTGCACCCGCGCTGCATCGTCATGCTGCGCCGGGAGGCCGTCAGGTCGTCCGCCCAGACGGGGCCCCGTAAAGGACCACCGACTGTACCATTGCCACATAGAAGTGGCGTACTCTGCCAGCCGGGCCTCCCAGGTTGGGTGGGATTCGGCCTAAAGCCGCGACCATCCCCTCCAACCGGGGGACCAGGCAACGGAAATGCTCCTCGAAGCAGCAGTGGCTATCGGGGATCAGCCACAGATACCTCATCTGGGGTTTCACATCGATATCAGCCTCTCTTACACGGATCAGAGGGGGTGGCGGATCCTGCCGAGGTGAATGGAAAGCTATCACCTCGGTCTTACGGACCGCCACCGTCATCCCCATCCCCCTGATCCGACCGACGACGCGCTGCGCCCCCTCCTAACCGAGACGCTTGGCCCTCCTCCTGTGCACCCCGACGGCCAGCACCAGTGTGTCATCTACATAACACACGGCGCTGACGCCTTCGGGGAGGTCGGCCCGCAACACCTTATCGTATGCGACGTTCCACAGGAGTGGCCCGTGGGCCGATCCCTGCGGAACGCCGCAATACACCACCCTCCGCATATCACCATCCCGGCCCGGATACTCGATCCACGAGCCAGCGGAGATAATCCCCGACGACTGCCCTGAGATAAGAAGGGACCCGATGATCTTCGAGCCCCCTCCTTATCTCTTCCCAGGGACGGGTGTTAAAGGCGTTGGCAATATCCAAGGATACTGCCAAGGCCACCCCACCCCGGGAGACGGCCGACCCCGAGAGGGCCATCACGCGACCTATCGCGTCGATCGTCGATCGACCCTCCCGGAAGCCGTACTAGCAGTCGGCCAGGCCAGGGGCACACCGCGACAGGTACTCAACGATGCGGGCGTCAATCACGCGCTCGAAGAACTTGCCCACCGCGTCGAGGAGACAGATGGGCCGGTATGCCGGAGGGAGACTCTGCGGGCCGACCCGCCTTCCGGAGGATGACCATTGTCGCCACTTTCCAACTAGGGGGGAATTGCCCATCCCTCAGACATCGGTCAAATAACCGCCTGAGGTCGGCCCCAAGGACGTCCTGGGTCAAAACCCAAACCCGGCCAGGCACACCATCCGGCCCCGGGGCCGTGTTACGCGCCTCGAGCCGTTTGATGGCCGTGGCCAGCTCCCCCTGCGTGACCCCCAGCTCGGCCGCCCACTCAATTGGGACAGGCGACGCCGCCGGAGGACGTGATCCTCCCGCCCCAATTGGAAAGAGAGTATTGACCACGTCCTCCAGCAGCCGGGGTTCAAGACCCTCTGTGACGGGGGGCGCCCACGGGCGGAGCTTATTTAGCACCACCTTATACGGGCGCCCCTAAGGATCGTCATCGAGGGTCTGGAGGAGCTCCTTCGATGCCCGGGTTTTGGCCCGTTTGATGGCGACCTGCAGAGTAACCCGAGCCGTACAGTATGACTCATACAGGTCATCTGCCCTCGCTCGCACCACGCCATCGTCTCTTCGTAGACGACGCGGGCGACCACCAGTACACCGCCCGGCGAGGAGAAGCCCGCCCGACCCGGGGCATCGCCGCGTCGCAAATATTTGCGACTAATCCACCGAGACGGGCGACCTCCTCCTCTATGCTCGGCAACTCGGCCGCCCCCTGCGGCCGTGTTGCAGCGAGATCAGCTGCCATCATAGCGTCCTTGCCCAGGCGCCGGAGAGCCCAGCGGCGCGGTGAGGCGCCATCCGGGCGGTGGTGTCGGGATGTACATCCGGGGGCAGACCTCCATCCGAATATACCGGTGGTCCGAGAGTGTCTCTGCCCCCGCCCAACCACCTGCCAACATCCACGATGGACCCCCCATATCGCTACACGCACGTGTGCTCCGATCCCCGGTTCAGTAGCCGTAGGTCGAGCCTGGCCGCCCAGTCGCCCAGGATCCAACCGCGAACGAGGGTCCTGGGGGATCCCCACGCCACCGACTTGGCGTTAAAGTCCCCCAAGACCAGCACCGGCCTGGCCGCGCAACGATGCACGCATTCCGCGACCTCGGCCAGGTACTGCTCGAACGCGGCGTAGCCGCTGCGGGGCGAGATGTAGCATCCCACCACGACGACTCCCCCCCAGTCCACGGCGACGACGTCCCGACCGCGCTCCAGGATGGAGAAAGGCGGGGACCCGTCGCCTCCTACCCATACCGCCGCCACGAAGCTGTCCGCGTCCCCCACCCAATGAGGGTGATCAAGGACAGGTACGGCTCGGCGGCGACCGTCAGGCCAACCTCCCATTTCGCGAGGACTTGGGACATCATGTCCTGTGCCGCGCAGCAGTGGTTGAGGTTGGCGTGGAGGAGGAGACGGGGCGGTATTACTTAGCGGCCGCCCCAGCCTCCTCCCGGCAGTCCGTCCCCGGGGCACCGTCCACCTCCATTGTGGACGATGCCACCAACCGCGGAACCTGAACCGGAGAGGGCCGATTCCCCCTTTTCTTCCGGGAGGGGGGAGAGCACTTTTTGCTCCCCACCCTGTGATCTGCCGGCCTCCCTATGTCCGCACATAGCGGGCAGTGGGGGGGGGGCCGCCGAGCACTGGCTCGCGCGGTGGTCTTTCGCTCCGTAGCGGAAACACTGACCGCTGCGGTTCACCGGCGAGGTGCCCCACTGCCTTACGTGCTCCAACTCGAGGCAGCGGTGACACTGGAGTGGGCGCGGCGCGAGTATCTCCACTCGCGCCGAAACCCATTCCACTAAAAACCCTCCCGGATTCCGCCACTATGCAGCCAGCGGAGAGGGGGCACCGGGCCCACACCGACCCCAGGCCGGAAGGAGACCTGCGGATCTCTCCGAC
This sequence comes from Colletes latitarsis, assembly GCF_051014445.1. Classification (NCBI taxonomy): domain Eukaryota; kingdom Metazoa; phylum Arthropoda; class Insecta; order Hymenoptera; family Colletidae; genus Colletes; species Colletes latitarsis. Next base: position 7,708,024 of record NC_135145.1, on the reverse strand, counting down.
CCGCACGTCTCCTTCGGGACAGTCCCCCGCCCTCGCTAGAGCATGAGACACCTCCTGCGCTATGATCGAGTCATCCAGCCCACAAACGCGCATCTCCATGCGCTTCGTGGAACTGGCGACCCGGACACCCCGCTCGCCCAGCTGCTCCCGGAGCCTCTGTGCGAGTCGGTCCGCCATCTCCCCGCCCTCCGGTGCGGGGATCTCCAGCAGGTGACCCCCGGTCACCGCCCTCTTCGCCCTCACGGAAGTGATGCCAAGCTCCTCCAGGAAGATGTTCTCCCTTTATTTACTTTGGCCGCGTGCGGCGATGGCGGAGGTTGCGGCTGCGAGGCCTTCCTCGCCGCTCTCCTCGCCTTCCGCCCAACCACCTCGCTCCAGGACCCCCCCCCCCCCCCCTTAGGACGGTGTCATGGATGGTGTCTGATCCAGAACCGCGGGAAGTCTGGCCCCCTTGGAGACCGCGACCCGAGGCCCCGGAGCGACCACGGTGGGCGAAGCATTCGCTCCCCCCACCTGCGCCCTCCCCGATTGTACCGGTATTGGTCGGGGGGCAGCGCCTTCCTGCTGATCGCTCTACCGGGGAGGAGCACATCCCGGAAAGCGACCAGCTTCCGGTTGATCATTTCCCCAATCTTCCTCAGAGGTTCGTCCTCTGAGGAGAACGGGGAACTCTGCGCGGACGGAGTGCGGGCGGAAGAGCCTCTAGAGCCTCGCACCACCGCCGCCGCAGCCCGCTTATTTGCCATCACCGGGGCACGCGGCGGAGGAGGCGGGAGGATTGGATGGAGGGCCGCGCCTTCCCAGCACGCCTCTGCTCTCCTCCACCCCTGTCTCTCCTCCTCCAACAGGAGCTGCAGACGGGCGTTCCGTCCGCTCAGCTCCTGCGCCGCCTCTCTCAGGGCCTCTGCGCCGCCCCTCTTCTGCCCCTTAAAGGAGCAGGATGCGGCCACCTTCTCCACGCGCCTCAGAGACGAGGATATCCTCTCGAAAATCTCCTCGGTTACCTCGTCCCTGAGGCAACTCACCATTACCACCGGGCTCATTGCCCTACCCACTCCGAAGACGGCCTGCCCCGTCCGCTCCCTCTTGGAGCCTATGTGGCTCCTGGCGAAGGAGAAGGATGAGACTGACGCAGTCTCGTTGTCCTCCTCCGCCCTCCACGAAGCCGGGCCAGGCGCTGAGTGAGGCGCGAGCGCCGTCACCCTAGCCCCAACGCCGTCTTCGACCTCCCTCCACGTAATCACCCGCCCAACCCCGATTTGTTATGAAAATCCATTTCCTTCTCACGCGTAGGTCGGAAAAAAGGTCCACTCGGGCAGAGCCGCCTTACCCGGGAAACCTAATACTCTGGGGGTTCGGCAGATGCCCCCGGAGGTGGTCGGTTGGGAATGGGCCTTCTCCCCCAACCATGCATCCCATCGCCGCGCACCATAGCTTAGGATTCGAGGGCGATTTTATAGAGTCGCCATACTCGCGGCCCGGGCGGCTAAGCGAAGGCCCCCGTTCCTCTTGCCGCCACGTACCATTCACAAAACCAAAGAAGGAATTGTGGATGGGTCATTGTAACGACCAACAGGACGCATACGGTCTGATAAGCATCAGATACCTCGGGGTCGCTACGCCCCGTACTGCGGCCAACGATTGCCGGACACAGCCCCAGAGGGTTGCATACTAGCTTGCTGGTTCCTAACTAGCTTACTGGTTGCCTACTGGCTTACTGCTTGTTTACAAGCTTACTGCCTGCTTACTAGCTTTCAACTTGCTTACAAACTTACTGGTTGCTTACTAGCTTACTGCCTGCTTACTAGCTTACTGCTTGCTTAGTAGTATACTGCTTTCTTACTAGCCAGCTGCTTTCTTACTAGCTAGCTGCTTTCTGACTAGCCTGCTGCTTGTTTAGTGGTGTTTGCTTATTGTCTTACTGCTTGCTTACCTGCATTCCGCTTCCTTACTTGCTTCCTCCACACTTACTAGCTCACAGCATGCATACTAGCTTACTGCTTGCTTACTAGCTTTTTTTTTTTTTTTTTTTTTTGTCCTGGGGAAAATCTTCGAAAGACTCCCTCCCACCTCCTTGGGGAGAGGTGGGAGGGGTGTGTGGGATTCCCCGCGCCCGTACAACGACAGGCGCGGGACCTACCCACTAAAAACCCCACGGTGACCCTTCGGCACGCTTTGGGAGGATACCGGGAATCGCTCGAAGCATTCCTCCGGTATCCTCCCCGTGCCCGCGCTTTCGCGCCCATCCCCCGGGGGGACAATCGGTCCCCCCAGTAGACACACTGCCTCATAGCGGCGGGACGGGGCCACTCCATCCCGCCGCTATCCGTCCCGGGGCCGCGTTTAGTGGCGGCTGCGAGCCCCAACTCGCAACCGCCCGCGACCCCGTTTCCACCCCTCGGCGGCCGGGCGTTCATGACCGCACCAGACCGCCGAGGGTGCCTCCCCTTGCGTCGGACCGGTAGGGGGAGGCACTCCTACCCCCAGCCGGTCCGACCCGGCGCCGCCTGGCGGGAGGAGGGTCCCCTCAGGACCCCCCTCCCAGCCTAGGTCATCCGTCACGCCGAGGCGGCCGCCCGCGACGCCTCGCGACCGGTCGACGACCTCGGGCCACCGCACGAGCGCGAGCTTCAGCGCGCCGCTGAATCTCGCGCTCCCTCCCCGCGGCCTCCTTCTGCAACATTACGTTCTCGCAGAAGGAGGCCACGGCCCTCCACTTCTCCTCGCTGCCGAGCATGGCGCGCACCACGCCCGGCAGCGAGACATCCCGCCCGACGACGCCGACCAGGACACGGCGCTCCCCCTCCCACGCGGGGCATACCACCAGGGTATGATCCGCCGTATCCTGCTCAGCGTCGCAGTGGCAGCAACGCGCCGTCGGCTCCTTCCCTATCCGGCACAGGTATCTTCCGAAGCTGCCATGCCCGGAAAATACCTGTGCCAGCCGGTAGGTGAGGCTGCCATGGCCTCTGTCCAGCCACTCCTTCAGGAGTGGCCGAACAGCCCCGACAGTCCGGTGCCCCGCGGTTGGCAGAGCCAGCCGCTCCTGCCACGCGAGCAACACGGACTGCCGGGCCTGGCGCTTCAAATCGCCCCAAGCAGGTTCCTGCCCGCCCGGGGCCGCCCCCACCCCCGCGCGACGGTCGACGCGGTGCCGGTACATCACCGCGTGCGACCGCGCGAGCAGGTCCATGGGCGGCATCCCCGCTAGAACCGTCGCCGCCTCATGTGACATGGTCCGATACCCGCGGACGACCCTGAGCGCCATGCGCCTCTGCACCCGACGCAGCATAGTCATGCTGCGCCGGGAGGCAGCCAGGTCGTCCGCCCAGACGGGGGCCCCGTATAGGGCCACCGACTGGACCATTGCCACATAGAGGCGACGAACTCGGCCCGCCGGGCCCCCCAGGTTGGGCAGGATCCGGCCCAGAGCCGCAACCATCCTTTCCAACCGGGGGACCAGGCAGCGGAAATGCTTCTCGAAACGCCAGTGGCTATCGAGGATCAGCCCTAGATACCTGATCTGGGGCTTCACCTCGATGTCAGCCCCACCCACCCGGATCAGAGGGGGTGGCGGATCCTGCCGAGGTGAATGAAACGCAATCACCTCGGTCTTATGGACCGCCACCGTCATCCCCATCCCCCTGATCCGGTCGACGACGCGTTGCGACCCCTCCTCCGCGCGACGCATGGCCCTCCCCCAGTGCGCCCCGACGGCCAGCACCAGTGTGTCATCCGCATAACACACCGTGCTGACGCCGTCGGGGAGGCCGGCCCGCAACACCGAGTCGTACGCGATGTTCCGCAGGAGTGGCCCGAGGACCGACCCCTGCGGAACACCGCAGTACACCTCCCTCCGCATATCACCATCCCGGCCCGGATACTCGATCCACCTGCCGCGGAGATAATCCCCGACGACCGCCCTGAGACAAGGGGGGACTCGATGATATTCGAGTCCCCTCCTTATCTCCTCCCAGGGGAGGGTGTTAAAGGCATTGGCAATATCCAAGGATACTGCCAATGCCATCCCTCCCCGGGAGACGGCCGCCTCCGAGAGGGCCCTCACACGACCTATCGCGTCGATAGTCGATCGGCCCCCCCCGAAACCGAACTGGCAGTCGACCAGACCGGGATCACCCCGCCGCAGGTGCTCGACGAGGCGGGCAGCAATCACACGCTCGAAGAGCTTGCCCACCTCGTCGAGGAGACAAATGGGCCGGTATGCGGAGGGAGACTCCGCGGGCCGACCCTCCTTCCGGAGGAGGACCATCCTCGCCACCTTCCAACTGGGGGGGAATCGCCCGTCCCTCAGGCAGCGGTCGAACAACCGCCTGAGGTCGGCTCCAAGGACGCCCTGGGTCAAGACCCAAACCCGGCCGGACACACCATCCGGACCCGGGGCCGTGTTACGAACCCCGAGCTGTCTGATGGCCGCTGCCAGCTCCTCCTGCGTGACCCCCAGCTCGGCCGTCCACTCCACTGGGACAGCCGCCGCCGCCGGAGGACGCGGCCCCCTCTCCCCAATTGGGAAGAGTGTATTGACCACGTCCTCCAGCAGCCGGGGGTCAAGACCCTCGGTGATGGGGGGCGCCCACGGGCGGAGCTTATTCAGCACCACCTTATATGGGCGCCCCCATGGATCGTCATCAAGGGTCTGGAGGAGCTCCTTCCATGCCTGGGTCTTGGCCCGTTTGATGGCGACCTGCAGAGCAACCCGCGCCACGCGGTATGCTCCATACAGGTCATCAGCTGCCCTCGCTCGCGCCACGCCGTCGCCTGTACGTTGACGACGGCGCGCGCGGGTGTACTGGCGTCGGGCGCGGACAGTCGCGACTCGCAACTCCGCGATCGCGTCCGACCACCAGTACACCGCCCGGCGAGGAGAAGCCCGCCCGACCCGAGGCATCGCCGTGTCGCAAATACCCGCGACCAATGCTCCGAGCTGGGCGACCTCCTCCTCTATGCTCGGCAACTCGGCCGCTCCCTGCGGCCAAGTTGCAGCGAGGGCAGCTGCCATCAGGGCGTCCTTGTCCAGGCGCCGAAGCGCCCAGCGGCGTGGTGGGGTGCCACGCAGGCGGCCGTGTCGGGATGCACTCGCGGCGGCAGAGACCTCCATCCGGATGTACCGGTGATCGGAGAGTGTCTCTGCCCCCGCGACCACGTGCCAACCCGACACCATGCGCACGGCGTTGGGGGTCGCGAATCCAACATCCACGATGGACCCCCCATATCGCCGCACGCATGTGTGCTCCGACCCCCGGTTCAATACCCGGAGGTCGAGCCCCGCCGCCCAATCGCCCAGGATCCCGCCGCGAACGGAGGTCCTGGGGGATCCCCAAGCCACCGACTTGGCATTAAAATCCCCCAGGACCAGCACCGGCCGGGCCGCGTAGCGCTGCACGCATGCCGCGACCTCGGCCAAGTACAGCTCGAACGCAGCGTGACCGCTACGGGGCGAAATGTAGCACCCCACCACAGCGACTCCCCCCCAGTCCACGGCGACGAATCCCCGACCGCGCTCCAACAAGGAGAACGGTGGGGACCCGTCGCCCCCTCCCCATACCGTCGCCACCAAGCCGTCCGCGTCGCCCACCCAATGAGGGTGATCAGGGACGCGGTACGGCTCGGCGGCGACCGCCAGGCCAACCCCCCACTCCGCGAGGACCTGGGACATCAAGTCCTGTGCCGCGCGGCAGTGGTTGAGGTTGGCCTGGAGGAGGAGGCGGGGCGGCATTAATTAATGGCCGCGCCGGCCTCCTCCCGGCCGTCCGTCCCCGTAGCACCGTCCACCTCCATGGAGGACGATGCCACCGCCCTCGGCACCGGAGCCGGTGCAGCCCGCCTCTTCCTCTCCTTCCGGGACGGGGGGGAGCACTTCTTGCTCCCCACCCTGTGATCGGCTGGCCTCCCCATGTCCGCACACAGCGGGCAGTGGGGGGCCGCCGAGCACTGGCTCGCACGGTGCTCTTTGGCACCGCAGCGGTAACACTGACCGCTGCGGTCCACCGGCGAGGTGCACCACTGCCTCACGTGCCCCAATTCGAGGCAGCGGTGACACTGGAGCGGGCGCTGCGCGAGGATTTCCACTCGCGCCGAAACCCACCCCACCAACACCCTCCCGGATTCCGCCACCTTACGGGCGGCGGAGAGGGGGCACCGGGCCCACACCGACCCGAGGCCGGAGGGCGACCTGCGGATCTCTCCGATCCGCAGGTCCTCCACAGGACAGTCCCCCGCCATCGCAAGGGCACGGGACACATCCTGTGCGCTGACCGAGTCGTCCAGCCCACAAACGCGCATCTCCGTGCGCTTCGTGGGCCGGGCGACACGGACACCTCGCTCGCCCAGCTGCTCCCGGAGCCTCTGGGCGAGACGATCCGCCTTCGCGCCGCCTTCTGCACCGGGGATCTCCAGCAAGAGACCCCCGGTCACGGCCCTCTTCGCCCTCACGGAGGCGATGCCCAGCTCTTCCAGGGAGATATTCTCCCTGGCGAGCCGCATCGCCTCCGCGAGGGTCAGGTCGCCCCCCTGCGCAACGGTCAGCGTCACCGCTGCCGTTTTTGGGGGACGACCTGGTCGTGCCTTCCCGACCTTCGCGGCCTTTACCTTGGCCGCCGGCGGCGGAGGCGGAGGCTTCGGTTGCGAGGCCTTCCACGCCGCCCGCTTCGCCTTCCGCCCCACCACCTCACTCCACGCCACCCCCCCTTGGGAGGGTGCTGTGGAGGACGCGACCACCGCGACCACGGGTACACCACCCCCCTTGGGGGTCGCGACCCGGGGCCCTGGTGCCGCAACGCTGGGCGGAGCCTTCACTCCGCCCTACTTTGCCTTCCCCGACTGTACCGGAACAGGTCGGGGAGGCACCGCCTTCCTGCTGACCGCTCTTCCGGCGAGGAGCTCCTCCCGGAAGGCGGCCAGCTTGCCATCAATCATGTCCCCAATCCTCCTCAGAAGATCGTCTTCTGAGGAGGACGGGGACTTCTTCACGGGCGGAGTGCGGGTGGAGGGGCCCGCGGTGCCCCGCACCACTGCCGCCGCACTCCGGTTATTTACCTCCGCCGAGGGACGCGGCGGTGGAGGAGGAGGGAGGATGGGAGGGAGGGCCGCGCTGTTCCACAGCGCCTCTGCCCGTCTCCTCCCCTGTCGCTCCTCCTCCAACAGGAGCTGCAGACGGGCGTTCCGCCCTCTGAGCTCCCGCGCCGCCTCCCTCATTTCCTCCGCCGCGGCCTTCAGGGCCTCCGCGCCACCGCTTTTCTGCCCCTTAAAGGCGCAGGCAGCGGCGACTTTCTCCACCCGCCTCAGGGACGAGGAGATCCTCTCCGATATCTCCTCGGTCACCTCGTCCCTCAGGCAACTCAGCCTCACCGACGGGCTCATCGCCCCGCCCACCTCGACGACGGCCTGCCCCGTCCTCTTCCTCTTAGAGCCTATGTGGCTCGTGCTGGAGGAGAAGGACGAGACCGACGCCGTCTCGTCGTCCTCCTCCACCCTCCACGAAGCCGGACCTGGCGCTGAGTGGGGCGCGAGCGCCGCCACCCTAACCCCAACCCCGTCTCCGTCCTCCCGAACCGACAAAACCCGCCCCATCCCCATTTTATTTTCTGTGTCCATAATAGTCCCACGAGATGGTCGGAAATAAAGGTCCACCCGGGCAGAGCCGCCTTACCCGGGTAAGCCTAATACTCCGGGGGTTCGGCAGGTTCCCCGGAGGTGGTCGCTTGGGATTGGGCCTTCTCCCCCAACCATGCATCCCATCGCCGCGCACCATAGCTTAGGATTGGAGGGCGATTTTATAGAGTCGCCATACTCGTGGCCCAGGCGGTTAAGCCAAGACCCCCGTTCCTCCTGCCGTCACGTACCATTCACAAAACCAATAGGGAATTGTGAATGGGTCGTTGTGACGACCAACAGGAGGCTTACGGTGTGCGTATGACTCGGGTACCCCGGGTTCGTTAAGCCCGTACTGCAGCTGAAAGGCTGGCAGCCCCTGAGGGATTGCTTACTAGCTTGCTGCTTGCTTAGTAGCATTCTGCTTTCTTACTAGCTCGCTGCTCGCCTCCTGGCTCACTGCATACTTACTAGCTTACTGCTTGCTTACTAGCTTACTGCTTGCTCAATAGCTAACTGCTTTCTCAATAGCCTACTGCGTGTTTTCTCGCTTACTGCTTGCTTACTAGCTTGCTGCTTCCTTTCTAGCTTACTGCTTGCTTATTAGATTGCTGCTTGCTTACTAGCTTACTGCTTGCTTACTAGCTTACAGCTTGCTTACTATCAAACTGCTTCCTTACTATCTTCCACCTCGCTTACTAACTCACTGCATGATAACTAGCTTACTGCTTGCCTGCTAGCTATCTGCTTGCTTTCTAGCATACTGCTTCCTTACTAGCTTCCTGCTTGCTTTCTAGCTCACTGCTTGCTTACTAGATTACTGCTTGCTTACTAGCTTACTGCTACCGTAACCGCATACTGCCTGCTTGCTAGCTTACTGCTTGTTTTGTAGCTTACTGCTTGCTTACTAGCATACTGCTTCCTTACTAGCTACTCGCTTTCTTTCTAGCGTGCTGCTTGCTTCCTAGCTTACTTGTTGCCTGCTTGCTTACTGCTTGCTTACTAGCATACTGCTTCCATACTAGCTTCCTGCTCGCTTACTATCTCGCTGCTTGCTTACTAGCTCACTGAATGCTTACTAGCTTACTACATGCTTACTAACTAACTGCTTTCCTACCAGCTTACTGCCTCCTTTCTAGCTTACTGGTTGCTTACTAGCTTATTGCATGCTTACTAGCGTAATGCTTCCTTACTGGCTCCGTGTTAGCTTACTAGCTCACTGCTTGCTTACTAGCTTACTGCTTGCTTACTAGCTTACTGGTTGCTGAATAGCAAACTGATTTCTTAATAGACTGCTGCTTGTTTTCTAGCCTACTGCTTGCTAACTAGCATACAGCTTGCTTTCTATCTTACTGCTTGCTTACTAGCTGACTGCTCGCTTGCTAGCTTACTGCTTGCTTACTAGCTGTTAAAGTACTAAGATTCTTTAAAGTGGAGAACATCGTTCAGTGAACTACCGCCCATAGTTCGTCTGATTGCATTGAAAACGACTCTCAAACGAGTCGTTGCACTTTCATCTCGTATGACCGCTCGATGCGGAGTGTAGAGCCTGGTTGTGTCCATGGTCTCGAGTCGAGTCATATGACCCAGGTCTTCATATTCCGCGTGAAACTCACTGTATTCTCGCACGAGTTTCTGGTCAACATTCAATTTTTTCCTCAGCCTCGTGAGAGCGGAGAGAGCAATACGGAAGGAATCTCCCAGTAATGCATCCGGTCTTGCGTGGGCGAGAGGTAATCGGACAGCGAATCATCCTGTCGCATCTCGTGCGACGGTGTTTCGGAAGTACGCTTCGCACTCCTCTTCTGTCTGGGTGCGTACCGAGGTCGAAGGGATTTCTTCGACTTCCCAAAACCTTCGAATCGCAGTATCCAGCGTTTCGAGGATGCTGCAGTGTAACGTCCTTACGGTATTGCCCATTTTGCCCGCTGCATTTATCGGACCGGATACGATCCAGCCGAATGCGGTTTCCTGGGCAATTGGACCCGTACGGCTTACTCGATGAAAACCAGGTCGGATAACTTGAGCGTACAAGTCTGCTCCGATCAGCACCTCAATCGCTTGACCGATAGCAGGGTCTGGATCTGCGAACGGCAGGTGACTCAGCGCGTCGTATTCGTGCGCGCTTGTCAACGGCCAGGCATAATTCGTGATCTTATGCACGACATACTCTCTCGTCTGCATCGTCGGTTCGTCACCTCACACCGCTTCCAGATGCAATTCGACACTATGTTTTTTCTTTTGGGTAGTGCCGCCCCCCAAGCCAGTTACAGTGGCTGGAGTTTTTCTCCGCTTGAATTTGAGATCATTCGTTAAATTCGCGGAGACAAAAGATGACTCTGACCCTTGGTTCAACAGTGCGCGTACGATACGCGACGCACCGTTGTCCCCATACACACGCACTTTCGCCGTTGCGAGCAGCACAGACCTCGGCGTGTCGGTACCGGTCGCGGTACAGTGCGACGTACCGGCCTGAGGTGTTGGAGTGGGTGGCGGCGCGTTGCTTTTCGTACGCTCGGCTTGGTGTGGCCGGCGCGCTGGGCCTGCAGGCCGCTTTTGATCACGTCTTTCTCTCGAAATCGCTGTCGTCGGTTTTCGACTTTCGATTTCGCGTCCCGACGTCTCCACATGCGACAGGGTATGGTGTCTACCCGTGCATTTATAGCATACCTGCCCGGACGGACAACGCCCAGCCTCATGGCCAGACGAGATGCAATTCACGCACCACCTGTTATCTTTTACATATTGCAAGCGGTGGTAAGGCGCCAAGCGCTGGAAAGCACGACAGTGTGCTATTCCGTGCTTGAGCTCGCGAAACTTGCAATTCTCGCCTGAATCTTGATGGCATTCCATCACGGCGTTGTGACTCCGCACCTTGGATTTTGGTGGGATATTTGTCGCAGATTTGCTCTGTCCTTCGTTCACCATGGTGATGGCTCGAGCATGCACCTCCAGAAATTCCACTAACTCGTTAAACGAAGGGAATTTTGTGGAGAGCTTCTGGGACATTTCCCACTCTAATTTGAGCGACCCTTCAAGCTTGCTTTTGATCGCATGAGCCAGAAGCCAATCTCGCTGCTCTTGGTAAGTGCCCTGTTTTTCAAAAGCAGCGAAAGCCTGTTTGAAGGCAATGGTGACCTGATGTAAGCTAGTCAGGTCATCCCTCTTAATCGTCTTCATTTTGGTCAACTGATCAATTAGTTTGGCGATCACAATACGTGGCAGCCCGAATTGCTCTTTCAGGGTTCGCCACGCTACCTCGAAATTATCCTCGGTAATTTCCAGGAGTGCGATCGCCGCCAGTGCCTGATCTTCCACACAGGCGTTCAGATACTGCAGTCGATGCACATCTGAAAGCCTCGGGTTTTCTATTACACTAGCGGTGAACAGATCGTCAAAATGGTTCCATATACGAGGATCCCCGCCAAATATATGGAGACGTTGCTTTGGGAGTTCAATGGCAACATCGTGCTGGCTGACGGACGACACCGAGGTTTTCTGATCCTGGGCGAGTTTGGTCAACTCCGCGGCAACGTACGCCTGGAACTCCATGAACATCGTCTCCCATGCTTCGAGTCCACCCTTTATCACGGAGTTGCTTAATTCGCAATTCGCAGGTGGATGTTTCCTCCGAACAGCCAAATACTGATCAACAGCTTCCTTGTACTGTTCGGATACAGAGTCGAGCTTCGACTTGAGAAGTATCTCATCGTACTGAGCTCGACCGCGTTTCTTTGAATTAGCAATCGACCGGGACATCGCTTCAAATCGGGAGGTCAGGTCATGGAAATCGATTTCGATCTCGCTACGACCAGCTTCTCTGGACAATGCCATGGTGATTTTGTTGTTCGAGGATTGAAAATCGACTCGAAATTCGTCCCGTAAGTTACAACTTACGTGAACGTACTTGTAACTCTCTACTGTCTTTTCTACCTCGAATCCGGCTCAAAGGACCAAATGTTAAAGTACTAAGGGACTTTAGCGTGGGTCCGGATGAGGGAACAGACAGGTAGAGAAACAGTTACAACTTTTACAAAAATTAAATTTGTTATTAGAAAATATGATGAATTACAAAAGTTGAATAAGGTAAAAATAAACAAAACTGAAAACAAAAATTGCGGAAAGCACGGCTCGCTTTTCCGGCCGGTCTCCTCTTTTCTTTCTCCTATTGCTTTACCTTGGTGGAGGCCTTCTGTAACACAATTGTACAGCAAAGTATGAATATTTTGCGGACAGCTTACACGTTAACGCGCGCGTCAGCTGCTTATCTCGCGCTCCAGCGACAGTCTAGTGTGTTTGGAGGGGAGAGCTGGCTGGCTATTTAGCGCTCTAACCAGTGGACTTTAATTTCTTTCTGGTCCATGAGATTCGTTTCCTACGATCTCACCGACGCGCACAACCGGGTAGATGAAGTTTTCCTCCGATCTACCGGGTTCGCTCTCGCAATGCCACGGACGGGAAACCAAATGGAGGTTGCAAGTCTCCAAGAGGCTATATCCCGCGAGCACGCTCACCTGGCGAATGGCGTCTGGACACCACCAACGCAAGAGGACTTCCTGTCCTGGTTCGACTTCCTCGTCGGCTGCTCCTAAGGAGCGACCTGCGGCCTGCCTACACAGCTGCCTAGCCAGCGATTCCTTTCAATTAGGAATGCCCGACAGCCAGCCGTAGCGACCTCGACGGTGGCTCCTATAGTCCGAGGAACTGGCCTGCGGCTCGCCCGATTAGGACGAATTCCCCTGCTAACCTAACCACCCTACTTTTACAGCCCAGTGTGGTCGACTCACAGCTGGTAGTAGGTGTAGAGGTGGGAGGAAGGCTCTTCGAACCCTTTGCTCCACCGTACGCTTAGGCTCTACTTATTGTCCCATCACGACGGTATATTGGAACGGGTTCTCAGAGGCCCGATGCACGGAGAGCACCACGAGGTGATATCCTTCCTGAATATCTACCTTCCGGTTGCTCCTACGCCGTATAGCTCCAGACTGGTCGTTGGAACTTTCCACCCCACCGGTCGGTGTACTCTCTACGGTACACAGGACGGGTGGTTCCAGTGGGTTTCGTACGACCTCTATGAACGGTGAACTACCACCAAGTGATACCAGTATGCCAGTATCAGCCTTCCAGTAGCTCTAATTGGATAATCTATAAGGATAATTGGAAGAAGACTCAAGGCGATCCACACCGAGTCTTCAACGTCGCAGTCGCATCCACGACCGGCAACGTTCAATCACAATCCTGCGTCTATGATCGCTTCACACCTGGCGTGCCGTGCGATCGCTACAACGCCAGGCAGATTGTCCTATCTCTGGGAAAATCTGAAGTCACGATGACGAGATTTTCCAATAAATTGTTATCGCTGCGCACTTGCTTTGTATACTAAGAGGGTGCTTAGCTCACATTCTTCTGAGCCTTGATTGAAAACCGGAGCGAGATCGTCAATAGATCTGCTCTGGATCACCGACGGCTCATTACTGAACCGTGACGATCTGCAAGCAGCCACGTCCCTGGCTGGCTCCGTCGCGCAGTCGCAGAACTGGTTAGCGACGCATCGCGCTGCTGGGCCCTGGGCAGCTCCTCGCAGCGTGGCCACGGCGCGGTGCTGCCGCGTTTCGTCTATCGATCTTTCTTCGATACTTCACGTTCTCTCTCATTCTCGTCGCTAGCAACACAATTCCTAGAATTTCTCTCAAAACTCGAGAATTCCCGAGAAGCTAACTTGAAAGAACACGTAAATAGCCGCGGTATACGAATATGAACGATGGAAAATTTCCACGTCAGCACAACCATCCAGAATTACGCGAATTCAATATAGATACGGGCATCGCGGCCGAGTTTCTACGTCTCGGACACACGCGATATTTAAACACTAGCATAATGCTTCCTTGCTAGCTCCCTGCTCGCATACTATCACACTGCTTGCATACTAGCGTACTGCTTGCTAACTAGCTTTCTGCTTCCTTAATAGTTAATTGCTTTCCTACTAGCTCACTGGTTGCTGACTAACATACTGCTTGCTTACTAGCTTACTGGTTGCTTACTAGCTTCCTGCCTGCTTACTAGCTTACTGCTAGCTTACTCGCTTACTGCATGCCTACTAGCTTGGTGCTAGCGTTCTAGCTTACTGCTTGCTTACTGGCACACTGTTTTCTTACTAGCATACTGCTTCCTTAGTAGCTTCCTCCTCGCTAACTAGCGTACTGTTTGCTTACTAGCTTTCTGCTTTCTTACTACATCCCTGCTTTCTTCATGACTCGCTGCTATCTTACTAACTTACTACTCTCATACTAACCGAATGCTTCCTGCTCGCATACGAGCTTAACGTTTTCTTACAAACTTACTGCTTTGTTAATAGCTTACAGCTTTCTTGCTAACCTGTTGCTTGCTTTCCAGCTTCCTGCATGCTTTCTAGCTTCCTGCTTACTTACTAACTTACGGCTTTGTTACTAGCTTACTGCTTCCTTACTAGCTCCTTACACGCTTACTAGCTCACTGCATCCTTACTAGCTTACTGCTTGCTTGCTACATTGCTGCTTGCTCACTTTCCTATTGCTTCCTTACTATACAACTGCTTTCTTACTAGCCTGCTGCTTGCCTACTAGCATACTGCTGTGTTACTAATTTACTGCTTGCTTACTAGCTTGCTGCTTCCGTAATAGTTCCTGCACGCTTACCAGCTTACTGCTTTGCTACAGACTTACTGCTTCCTTACTAACTGCAAATATTTACTAGCCTGCTGCTTGCTTACAAGCATACTGCTTTGATACTAACTTACCGCTACCTTACTCGCTTACTGCTTGCATACCAGCCCCCTGCTTGCTTTCTAGCAAACTGCATCCTTACCAGCTTCCTGCTTGCTTACTAGAAAATTGCTTTCTTACTAGCATGCTGCTTGCTTACTAGCATCCTTGCTTCTTACTAGCCGACTGCTTGCTTACTAGCATACTGCTTCCTCACAATCTTCCTCCTCGCTTACTAGACCGCTGCTTGCTTACTAGCTTACTGGCTGCGTGTTAGCTTACTGCTAGCTTAGTGTCTTAATGCTTGCTCATTAGTTTGCTGCTTGCTTAATAGCTTACTGCTAGCTTAATCGCTTAATGCTTGCTTACTAGCCTGCTGCTTGCTTACTAGCTTACTGCTTGCTTACTAGCTCACTGCTTCCCTACTAGCAAACTGATTTCTGACAAGCCTGCTGCTTGCTTACTAGCCTACTTTTTGCTTACTAGCTTACTGCATGCTTACTAGCATACTGCTTTCTTACTGGCTAATTACGTTCTTACTAGCCTGCTGCTTGTTACTAGCTCACTTGTATCTTACCAGCTTACTGATTCCTTACTAGCTTCCTCCTCGCTCACTAGCTCACTGCTTTCTTACTAGCCTGCTGCTTGCTTACTAGCATACTGTTTTGTTAGTAACTCACTTCTTGTATACTAGCATACTGCTTCCTTACTAGCATCCTGCACGCATTCCAGCTTACTGCTTTGCTACAAGATTACAGCTTTCTTACTAACTATCTGAATTCTTACAAGACTGTCAATTGCTTGCTAGCATACTGCTTCCTTACTAGCTTCCTGGTTGCTTACTAGCTTGCTGCTTGCTTTCTAGCTTAATGCTTGCTCACTCGCTTACTGCTTACTTACTAGCCCGCCGCTTGCTTTCTAGCTTACTGCTTCCTTACTAGCTTCTCGCTTGCTTACTAGCTCATTGCTTGCGGTCAAGATTACTGCTTGCTTGCTAGCTTACACCATGCTTATCTAGCTTGCTGCTTGCTTTCTAGCTTAATGCTTGCTTGTTAGCATATTGCATTGTTACTAGTTCACTGCTTGCATACTATCTTACAGCATGCTGACAAGCTACTTTTTTTTTTTTTTTTTTTTTTTTTTTTTTTGTCGTGGGGAAAATCTTCGAAAGACTCCCTTCCACCTCCTTGGGGAGAGGTGGGAGGGGTGTGTGGGATTCCCCGCGCCCGTACAACGACAGGCGCGGGACCTACCCACTAAAAACCCCACGGTGACCCTTCGGCACGCTTTGGGAGGATACCGGGAACCGCTCGAAGCATTCTTCCGGTATCCTCCCCGTGCCCGCGCTTTCGCGCCCATCCCCCGGGGGGACAATCGGTCCCCCCAGTAGACACACTGCCTCATAGCGGCGGGACGGGGCCACTCCATCCCGCCGCTATCCGTCCCGGGGCCGCGTTTAGTGGCGGCTGCGAGCCCCAACTCGCAACCGCCCGCGACCCCGTTTCCACCCCTCGGCGGCCGGGCGTTCATGGCCGCACCAGACCGCCGAGGGTGCCTCCCCTTGCGTCGGACCGGTAGGGGGAGGCACTCCTACCCCCAACCGGTCCGACCCGGCGCCGCCTGGCGGGAGGAGGGTCCCCTCAGGACCCCCCTCCCAGCCTAGGTCATCCGCCACGCCGAGGCGGCCGCCCGCGACGCCTCGCGACCGGGCGACGACCTCGGGCCACCGCACGAGCGCGAGCTTCAGCGCGCCGCTGAAGCTCGCGCTCCCTCCCCGCGGCCTCCTTCTGCAACATTACGTTCTCGCAGAAGGAGGCCACGGCCCTCCACTTCTCCTCGCTGCCGAGCATGGCGCGCACCACGCCCGGCAGCGAGACATCCCGCCCGACGACGCCGACCAGGACACGGCGCTCCCCCTCCCACGCGGGGCATACCTCCAGGGTATGATCCGCCGTGTCCTGCTCAGCGTCGCAGTGGCAGCAACGCGCCGTCGGCTCCTTCCCTATCCGGCACAGGTATCTTCCGAAGCTGCCATGCCCGGAAAATACCTGTGGCAGCCGGTAGGTGAGGCTGCCATGGCCTCTGTCCAGCCACTCCTTCAGGAGTGGCCGAACAGCCCCGACAGTCCGGTGCCCCGCGGTTGGCAGAGCCAGCCGCTCCTGCCACGCGAGCAACACGGACTGCCGGGCCTGGCGCTTCAAATCGCCCCAAGCAGGTTCCTGCCCGCCCGGGACCGCCCCCACCCCCGCGCGACGGTCGACGCGGTGCCGGTACATCACCGCGTGCGACCGCGCGAGCAGGTCCATGGGCGGCATCCCCGCTAGAACCGTCGCCGCCTCATGTGACATGGTCCGATACCCGCGGACGACCCTGAGCGCCATGCGCCTCTGCACCCGACGCAGCATAGTCATGCTGCGCCGGGAGGCAGCCAGGTCGTCCGCCCAGACGGGGACCCCGTATAGGGCCACCGACTGGACCATTGCCACATAGAGGCGACGAACTCGGCCCGCCGGGCCCCCCAGGTTGGGCAGGATCCGGCCCAGAGCCGCAACCATCCTTTCCAACCGGGGGACCAGGCAGCGGAAATGCTCCTCGAAACGCCAGTGGCTATCGAGTATCAGCCCTAGATACCTGATCTCGGGCTTCACCTCGATGTCAGCCCCACCCACCCGGATCAGAGGGGGTGGCGGATCCTGCCGAGGTGAATGAAACGCAATCACCTCGGTCTTATGGACCGCCACCGTCATCCCCATCCCCCTGATCCGGTCGACGACGCGTTGCGACCCCTCCTCCGCGCGACGCATGGCCCACCCCCAGTGCGCCCCGACGGCCAGCACCAGTGTGTCATCCGCATAACACACCGTGCTGACGCCGTCGGGGAGATACTAGCATACTGCTTAGATACTAGCCTACTTCGTTCTTACGTGCTTACCGTTTGCTTGTTAGCATACTGCTTGCTGACTACCTCACCACTTGCCTGCCAGCATAATGCTTGCTTTCTAGCCTACCGCTTTGTTACTAGCTAACTGCCTTCTTACTAGGTTACTGCTTTCATGCAGGCTCACTGCGTGCTTACTATCTTCCTGCTTGCTTACTATCTTACTGCTCTCTAACTTGCTTAATGCTTTCTTATTAGCACATTGCTTTCTTACTGGCTAACTGGTTTCATACAAGATTAATACTTCCTTACTACCTTCCTGCTTTCTAGCTAGCTTACCGCTTGCATACTAGCTTACTGCTTTCTTACTAACTTACTGCGTCCTTACTCGCCTCCTGCTTTGTTACTAACTTAGTGCTTTCTTACAAGCTTACAGCTCCCGTACTAACTTACTGCTTTCGTACTAGCTTACAGGTTCATTACTACCTGCGGGCTTGCTTACTAGCTTACTGCTAGCTTGCAAGCTTACTGCTTGCTTTCTAGCTTACTGTTTGTTTGCTATCCAATTGCTTTTCTGCTAGCTTACAGCTGCCTTGCTAGCATACTGCTTGCTTACCAGCTTACTGCTTCCTTACCCTCTTACCGCAATGTTACTAACTTACTGCTTTCTAACTAGCGCAGTGCTTGCTTACTAGCTTAAGGCTTGCTTGCTAGCTTACTGCTTGCATACAAGCTTACTGCTTGCTAGCTTACTGTTGGCTTGCTAGCATCCTGCTTGTTTACTAGCTTACCGCTAGGTTACTAGCTCCCTGCAGGCTTACAATCTTACTGCTCCCTTACTAGCTTAATGCTTCCTTACTAGCTTACAGCTCCTTTGTTAGCTTACTGTTTTCATACTAGCTTACTGGCTGCTTAGTAGCTTACTGCTTTGTTACAAACTTACTGCATTCTTACTAGCTAACTGCTTTAGGCCAACCTCACCCACTGCCGCGCGGCACAGGACATGATGTCCCATGTCCTCGTGGAGTGGGGGGTTGGCCCGGCGGACGCCGCCGAGCTGTACCGCGTTCTTGGTCACCGTCATTGTGTGGGGGACGCGTACGGCTTGGTGGCGGCGATATGGGTAGGAGGCGACGGGTCCCCGCCTTTCTCCATTCTGAAGCGCAGTCGGTGATTCGTCGCCGTGGTGGTGTGCTACATCTCGCTCCGCAGCGGTCACGCCGCGTTCGAGCAGTACCTGGCCGAGGTCGCGGCACGCGTCCAGCGCTGGGCGGCCCGGCCGGTGCTGGTTCTGGAGGACTTTAACGCCATGTTGGTGGCGAGGGTATCCCCCAGGACCTCCGTTCGCGGCGGGATCCTGGGCGACTGGGTGGCTGGGCTCGACCTTCGGTTACTGAACCGGGGGTCGGAGCACACGTGCGTGCGGCGATGTGGGGGGTTCATCGTGGATGTTGGATTCGCAACCACCAACGCCGTGCACATGGTGTCGGGATAGCAGGTGGTTCGGGAGACAGAGATACTCTCAGACCACAGGTATATCCGAATGCAGGTCTCTGCCTCCGGATATACATCCCGACACCACCGCCCGGGAGACGCCCCACCGCGCCGCTGGGCGCTTTGGCGCCTGGACAAGGACGCTATGATGGCAGCTGCTTTCGCTGCAACTTGGCCGCAGGGGGCGGCCGAGTTGCCGAGCATAGAGGGGGAGGTCGCCCGGTTCGGCGGAGTAGTCGCAAATATTTTTGACGCGGCGATGCCCCGGGTCGGGCGGGCTTCTCCTCGCCGGGCGGTGTACTGGTGGTCGGCTGCGATCGTAGAATTGCGTGTGGCGAGTGCGCGCCCGACGCCAGTACAGCCGCGCGCGCCGTCGTCTACGAAGAGGCGATGGTGTGGCGCGAGCGAGGGCAGATGACCTGTATGAGTCATACCGTACGGCCCGGGTTGCTGTGCAGGTCGCCATCAAACGGGCCAAAACACGGGCATGGAAGGAGCTCCTCCAGGAGGGTCTTGAACCCCGGCTGCTGGCGGACGTGGTCAATACTCTCTTCTCAATTGGGGAGGGAGGGCCATGTCCTCCGGCGTCGTCGGCTGTCCCAATTGAGTGGGCTGCCGAGCTGGGGGTCACGCAGTGGGAGATGGCCACGGCCATCAAATGCCGCGATGGAGATATGCGGAGAGAGGTGTACTGCGGCGTTCCGCAGGTGTCGGTCCTCGGGGCACTCCTGTGGAATGTCGCGTACAATAAGGGTTTGCTGGCCGACCTCCCTGACGGCGTCAGCGCCGTGTGCTATGCAGATGACACACTGGTGCTGGCCGTTGCGGCGCACTGGGGGAGGGCCAAGCGACTCACGGAGGTGGGAGCGCAGCGCGTCGTCGGCATTACCATAGTGCTTTCTTACTAGCTTACTAACTAGCAACCCTTACTACTTTACTGGATTCTTACTGGCTAGCTGCTTTCTTGCTAGCTAATTGCGTTGTTACTAACTGACTGCTTGCTTACTAGCATACTGCTCCCTTACTAGATTACTGCTTGCTTGCTAGATTACTGCTTTCTTACCAGCTTACTGCTTGCATACTAGCCTCCTGCTCTATTAGTAACATACTGCTTCCTTACTAGCTTAGTGCTTCCTGACTAGCTTAATGCTCCCTTACTCGATTACTGCTTGCTTACTAACTTACTGCTTTCTTATCAGCTTACTGCTCCCTTTCTAGATCAGTGCTTTGATACTAGCTTACTGCTTGCATACTAGCTTGCAGAGTGCTTCCTAGCTAACTGCTTTCTTACTAGCTCTCTGCTTGCTTACTACATTACTGCACACTTACAAGCTTACTGCTATGTTACTAGCTTACTGCAAGCTTACTAGCTAGCTGCCTTGATACTACCCTACCGCTTGTTTGCTAGCTGAATGCCTGCTTCCAATCTTACTGCTTGTTTTCCAGTATACTGCATTGTTAATATCTAACTGCTTCCTTACTAGCATATTGCTTTGTTACTAGCACACTGCATGCTTACTAGCAGCCTGTTTCCTTATTACCTTCCTGCCTCCTTTTTAGCTAACTGCATGCATACCAGCATATCGCTTCGTTACTAGCTTACTTCTGTCGTACTTGCTAACTGTAACATAATAGTTTCCTGCTTGCTTGTGAGCTTGCAGCTTTCCCACTAGCTTACTTCTTTCTTACTAGCTTTCTGCTCCTCCCTTGCTTACTGCTTTCCAACATACCTACTGCTTGGTTGCAACATTACTGCTCCCTAACTAGCCTACTGCTTCCTTACTAGCTTAGTGCTTGCTTACTAGCATACTGCTTCCGTACTAGCTTCCTCCTCGCTTACTAGCTTGCTGCTTGCTTACTAGCTTACTGGTTGCTTGCTAGCCTTCTGCTTGCTTACTTGCATTCTGCTCCCATACTAGCTCCCTGCTCGCTTACTAGCTTACTGCTTGCTTACAAGCTTAGTTCTTGGTTACTAGCTTCCGGCATGCTTCCTAGCCTACTGCTTGCTTACTATACAACTGCTTTCTTACTAGCCTTCTCCTTGCACTCCAGCTTACTGCTTGCTTACTGACGCGCTGTTTGCTTTCTAGCTCCATGCTTCTTTAATAGTTTCCTGCTTGCATTCTAGCTCACTGCTTGCTTACTAGACTACTGCTTGCATTCTAGCTTACTGCTAGCTTCCTCGCTTACTGCATGCTTGCTAGCTTGCTGCTTGTTTACCTGCTTACTACTTGCTCTCTAGCTTGCTGCTTTGTTACTAGCTTGCTGCTTTCTTTCTAGCTCACTGCTTGCTTACATGCTCACTGCTTGCTTACTAGATTACAACTTGCTTACTAGCTTACTGCTTGCATACAAGCGAATTGCTTTCATGCCACCTCGCTGCTTGCTTACTTTCTTACTGCTTTCTTACGAGCTTACTACATACTTACCAGCTAACTGCTTACTTATTAGCCAGCTCACTGTTTTCCTGCTTACTGCTTGCTTACTAGCCTGCTGCTTGCTTACTAGCATACTGCTTTCTTACTAGTTAACTGCTTTCTTACTAGTTAACTGCTTTCTGACTAGCCTGCTGCTTGCTTACTAGCTTACTGCTTCCGGGCTCCACGTTCGCTTACTAGGTAATTGCTTTCTTACTAGCATACTGGATGCTTACTGGCTCACTGCTTGCTTACCAGCTTACTGCTTACTTACTAGATTACTGCTTGCTTTCTACCTTACTGCTTGCTTACTAGCTAACTGGTTCCTTACTAACCTGCTCCCTGCATTCTAGCTTACTGCTTGCTTACTAGCTTGCTGGTTGCTTACAAGCATACTGCCTGCTTACTAGCTTACTGCTTGCATACTACCTTAATGCATGCATACTAGTTTACTGCTTCCTCACTAGCTTCCTGATTTGTGAAAAGCTCACTGCTTACTTACTAGATTAATGCTTGCTTACTAGCTTACTGCAAGCTTACTCGCTTCTTGCTTGCTTTCTAGCTTGTTGCTTGCTTACGAGCTTACTGATTGCTTACTAGCCTACTGCCTGTTTTCTACCTAACTGCTTTCCTACCGCATTCCTGCTTTCTTCAAAACTTACTGCCTTTGTACTAACTTGCAGCTCCCTTATTAGCTGACTCCTCGCTTACTAGCACACTGCTTGCATACCAGCTTACTGCTTGCTTAGTAGCTTACTGCAAGCTTACTCGCTTACAGCTTGCTTACTAGCCAGCAGCTTGCCTTCCAGCATATTGCCTCCTTACTAGCTTCTTGCTTGCTTCCGAGCATACTGCTTGCATGCTAGCTTCCTGCTTGCTTACTAGGTTACAGGTTGCTCGCTAGCCTGCTCCTTACTGGCTAACTGCCTGCACACTAGGTTACTGCTTGCTTACTAGAATACTTCTTCCTTACTGGCTTCCTCCTCGCTTACTAGCTAACTGCTTGCACATTGGGTAACTGCTTGTTTACTAGCTAATTGCTTTCTTACTAGCCTACCGCTTGCTTACTAACTTACTGCGTGCTTACTGGCATACTGCTTTGTTACTAGCTTACTGCTTGCTCACAAGCTAATAGCTTTCATTCCGGCTTACTTCTTGCATACTACCTTACTGCTCTGTTACTAACATACTGCTTCCTTACTAGCTTCGTGTTAGCTTACTAGCTCACTGCTTGTGTACTAGCTTACTGCTTGCTTACAAGCTAATTTCTTTCATGCCAGCTCACTGCTTGCTTACTAACATACAGCTTCCTTACTAGCATCCTCCTCGCTTACGAGCTCACTGCATGCTTACTAGCTTACTGCATACTTACCAGCTTGCTACTTGCCTACTAGCTAACTGCTTTCCTACCAGTTTACTGTTTGCTTACTAGCTTCCTGCTTGCTTACTAGCTAACTGGTTGCTCACTAGCTAACTGCATGCTTACTAGCATACTGCTCCCTTACTAGCTTCCTGCTCGCTTACTAGCATACTGCATGCCTACTAGCTCACTGCTAGCATGCTAGCTTGATGCTTGGTTTCTGGCATATTGCTTCCTTACTAGCTTCCTCCTCGCTGACTAGCTCACCGCTTGCTTATTACCTTACTGCTTGCTTTCTAGCTTAATTCTTGCTTTCTAGCTTACTGCTTGCTTACTTGCTTACTGCTTGCTTACTAGCATACTGCTTCGTTACTAGCTTACTGCTTGCTTACTAGCTTCATACACGCTTACTAGCTCACTGCTTGCTTGCCAGCTTACTGCTTGCTTACTAGCATACTGCTTCCTTAGTAGCTGATTGCTTGCTTAGTAGCTTGCTGCTTGCTTACTATCTTATTTGTCTCTTAGTAGCTTACTTTTTGCTTTCTATAATACTGCTTCCTTACTAGCTTCCTGCTCGCTTACTAGCTCACTGCTTGCTTACTAACTTACTGCTTGCTTGCTAGCTTACTACTTCCTTACTAGCTACGTGCTTTCTTACCAGCTTTCTGCATTGTTACAAGCTAATTGCTTTTTTACTAGCCTGCTCGTTGCTTACTAGCTTGCTTGTATCTTACTAGCATAATGCTTCTTTACTAGTCGTTTTTTTCGTAGGGAAAATCTTCGTAAGACTCCCTCCCACCTCTTTGGGGGGCGGATGGTGTGTGTGTGGGATTCCCCGCGCCCGTGGAACGACGGGCGCGTGACCTACCCACTAAAAACCCCACGGTGAGCCTTCCGCACAATTTGGGAGGATACCGGGAGTCGCTCGATGCATACTTCCGGTATCCGCCCCGTACATGTGCTGTGCACCCATCCACGGTGGGACAAATGGTTCCCCCCGGCAGTCACACTATCGCATGGCGGCAGGACGAGACCACTCCGTCCCGCCGTCATCCATCTCGGGGCCGCGGTCAGTGGCGGCGGCGAGCCCCAACTCGGAACCGCACGCAACTCCATTTGTACCCCTCGGCGGCTTGTAGCTCGTGGCCGCACTATGCCACCGAGGGCGCCTCCTGATGAGGTGGTCCGGAATTGGGGTGACACATCCACCCCCATCCGGTCTGGCTCTGCGCCTCGTGCCTGGAGGAGGCTCCCTTCTGCGACCGCCTCCCAGCCAGGTTTATCCGCCACGCGGCGGGGGCCGCCCACGATTCCCGGCGCCTGGACGACGCCCTCCCGGCACCACACGTGCGCGAGCCTCAGCACGCCGCTGAAGCTCGCGTTCCCTGCTGGCGGCCTCCTTCTGCAACATTACGCTCTCGCAGAAGGAGGCCACGGCCCTCCACTTCCCCTCGCTGCCGAGCATGGCGCGCACCATGCCCGGCAGCGAGACATCCCGCCCGATGACGCTGACCAGGACACGCGCCCCCCCCCCTCCCACGCAGGGCACACCTCGAGGGTATGTTCAGCCGTGTCCTGCTCAGCGTCACAATGGCAGCAGCGCGCCGTCGGCTCCTTCCCTATCCGGCACAGGTATCTTCCGAAGCTGCCATACCCGGAAAATACCTGTGCCAGCCGGTAAATGAGGCTTCCATGGCCTGTGTCCAGCCACTCACTCAGGAGTGGCCGAACAGCTCCGACTGTCCCGTGCCCCGCGGTTGGCAGGGGCAACCGCTCCCGCCACGCGAGCACCACGATCTGCCGGGCCTGGCGCTTCAAATCGCCCCAAGCAGGTTCCTGCGCTCCCGGGACCGCTCCCACCCCCGCGCGACGGTCGACGCGGTGAAAATACAGCACCGCGTGCGACCGCACGAGGAGGTCCATGGGCGGCATCCCCGCAAGAACCGTCGCCGCCTCATGCGACACGGTGCGCTACCCACGGACGTCCCCCAGCGCCATCCGCCTCTGCACCCGACGCAGCATCGTCATGCTGCGCCATGAGGCCGCCAGGTCGTCCGCCCAGACGGGGGCCCCGTAAAGATCTACCGACTGCACCATTGCCACATAGAGCCGGCGATCTTGGCCCGCCGGGCCCCCCAGATTGGGTCGGATTTGGCCAAAAGCCGCGACCATCCTCTCCAACCGGGGGGCCAGGCAGCGAAAATGCACCTCGAAGCGCTAGTGGCTATCGAGGATTAACCACAGATACCTCATGTGGGGCTTCACCTCGATATCAGCCTCACCCACCTGCATAAGGGGGGGGGGGGTGGCAGATCCTGCCGAAGTAAATGGAACGCTATCACCTCGGTCTTATGGACCGCCACCTTCATCCCCATCTCCCTGATCCGGCCGACGACGCGCTGCGCCCTCACCTCCGCGAGGCGCTTGGCCCTCCCTCAATGCGCCCCAACGGCCAGTACCAGTGTGTCATCTGCATAACACACGGCGCTGACGCCGTCAGGGATTTCGGCCCGTAACACATTATCGTACGCGACGTACCAGAGGAGTGGCCCGAGGACCGACCCCTGCGGAACACCGCAGTACACCTCCCTCCGCATATCTCCATCCCGGCCCGGATACTCGATTCACCTCCCGCGGAGATAATCCCCGACGACTGCCCTGAGATAAGGTGGGACCCGATGATATTCGAGACCCCTCCTTATCTCTTCCCAGGGAAGGGTGTTAAAGGCGTTGGCAATATCCAAGGATACTTCCAAAGCCACCCCTCCCCGGGAGACGGCCGACTCCGAGAAGGCCCTGACGCGACCTATCGCGTCGATCGTCGAGGGGCACCCCGCGACAGGTGCTCGACGAGGCGGGCAGCAATCACGCGCTCGAAGAGCTTGCCCATCTCGTCGAAGAGACAGATGGGCCGGTATGCGGAGGGAGACTCTGCGGGCCAACCCGCCTTCCGGAGGAGGAACATCCTCGCCACTTTCCAACTAGGGGGGAATCGCCCGTCCCTCAGGCATCGGTCAAACAACCGCCAGAGGTCGGCCCCAAGGACGCACAGGATCAAAACCCAAACCCGGCCGGGCACACCATCCAGCCCCGGGGCCGTCTTACGCGCCCCGAGCCGTTTGATGTGCCGCGGCCAGCTCCCACTGCGTGACCCCCAACTCGGCTACCCACTCAATTGGGACGCCGACGCCGCGGGAGGACGTGATCCTCCCTCCCCAATTGGAAAGAAAGTATTGACCACGTCCTCCAGCAGCCGGGGATCAAGACGCTGGGTGACGGGCGGCACCCACGGGCGGAGCTAATTTAGCACCGCCTTATACGGGCGCCCCCAAGGATCGTCATCGAGGATCTGGAGGGGCTCCTTCCATGCCCGGGTTTTGGCCCGTTTGATGGCGACGTGCAGAGCAACACGACCCGTAAGCTATGGCTCATACAGGTCATCTGCCCTTGCTCGCGCCACGCCATCGTCTCTTCGCAGACGACGGCGCGCGCGTGTGTACTGGCGTCGGGCGCGCACACATGCGACGCGCAATTCTGCGATCGCGGCCGACCACCAGTATACCGCCCGGCGAGGAGAAGCCCGCTCGACTCGGAGCATCGTTGCGTCGCAAATATTTGCGACTAATCCCCCTGCGGCCAAGTTGCAGCTAGAGCAGCTGCCATCATAGCGTCCTTGTTCAGGCGCCGGAGCGCCCAGCGGCGCGGTGGGGCGCCAACCAGCCGGTGGTGTCGGGATGTACATCCGGGGGCAGAGACATCCATCCGAATATACCGGTGGTCCGAGAGTGTCTCTACCTAGCCCCCCCCCCCCAACCATCTGTCATCCCGACACCATGAGCACGGCGTTGGGGGTCCCGAATCCAACAACCACGATGGACCCCCCATATCGCCGCACGCACGTGTGCTCCGACCCCCTGTTCAGTAACCGAAGGTCGGGCCCGGCCGCCCAGTCGCCCAGGATCCCGCCGCGATCAGAGGTTCTGGGGAATCCCCACGCCACCGACATGGCGTTAAAATCCCCCAGGACCATCACCGGCCGGGCCGCGCAGCGCTGTACGCATGCCGCGACCTCGGCCATGTACTGCTCGAACGCGCCGTGACAGCTGCGGGGCGAGATTTAGCACCCCACCATGGCGACTCCCCCTCAGTCCACGGCGACGAATCCCCGACCGTGCTCCAGGATGGAGAAAGGCGGGGTCCCGTCGCCTCCTACCCATACCGCCGCCACCAAGCCGTCCGCGTCCCCCACCCAATGAGGGTGCTCAAAGGCGCGGTGCAGCTCGGCGGCGACCGCCAGGCCAACTCCCCACTCCGCAAGGACTTGGGACATCATGTCCTGTGCCGCGCGGCAGTGGTTGAGGTTGGCCTGAAGGAGGAGACCGGGCAACATTACTTAGCGGCCGCCATAGCCACCTCCGGGCTGTCCGTCCCCGTGGCAACGTCCACCTCCATTGTGGACGATGCCACTGACCGCGGTGCCTGAACCGGAGAGGGCCGATTCCCCCTCTTCTTCCGGGAGGGGGGAGAGCACTTTTCTCTCCCCACCCTGTGATCGGCCGGCCTCCCCAAGTCCGCACATAGCGGGCATTGGGGGGCCGCCGAGCACTGGCTGGTCCGGTAGTCTTTCGCCACGCAGCGGGTAACATTGACAGCTGCGGCCCACTGGCGAGATGCACCACTACCTCACGTGCCCCAGCTCGAGGCAGCGGTGACACTGGAGTGGGCGCGGCCCGAGTATCTCCACTCGTGCCGAAACCCACCCCACCAACACCCTCCTGGATTCCGCCACCTAGCGGGCAGCGAAGAGAGGGCGCCGGGACGACACAGACCCCAGGTTGGAAGGAGACCTGCGGATCTGCACGACCCGCATGTCTCCTTCGGGGCAGTCGCCCGCCCTCGCTGGGGCACGAGACACATCCTGCGCTGTGACCGAATCGTCCGCATCTCCGTGCGCTTCGTGGGCCTGGCGACCCGGACAACCCGCTCGCACAGCAGCTCTCAGAGGCTGTGGGCGAGTCGGTCCGCCTCCTCCCCGCCCTCCGGCCCGGGGATCTCCAGCAGGAGGACCCCGGTCGCAGCCCTCTTCTTCCTTACTAGCATGCTGCTTGCTTACTAGCTTACTGCTTGCTAACTAACATACAACTTGCTTACTAGCAAACTGCTTCCATACCATCATACTGCATGCTTACTAGCTTACTTGTTGCTTACTAGCTTACTACTTGCTTACTATCATGCTGCCTCCATACTAGCTTCCTTCTCGCTTACTAGCTCACTGCTTTCTTACTAGCCAACTGCTTGCTTACTAGCTTACTGCTAGCAGATTCGCCTCCTGCTTGCTTTCAAGCTCACAGCTAGCATACTAGATTATTGCTTGCTCACTAGCTTACTGCTAGCTTACTGGCTCACTGCATGCTTACTAGCCTGCTGCTTGCTTACTAGCTTACTTTTTGCATGCAATCTTACTGCTCGCTTACTAGCGCACTGCTTCCTTACTAGCTTGCTGCTCGCATACTAGGTCACTGCGTGCTTACTAGCTTACAGCTCGCCTGCTAGCTTCCTGCTCTCTTACTAGCCGAATGCTTCCTTACTAGCATCCTGCTTGCTTACTTGCTTACAGGTTTGTTAGTAACTAATTGCTTTATTACTAGCTTACTGATTGCATACTGGCTTACTGCTTGTTAACTAGCTTACTGCTTGCTCAATAACTATCAGCTTTCTTGCTAGCCTGCTGCTTGCACTCCAGCTTCCTGCCTGCTTACTGACTTACTGGTTGCTTACAAGCTAACTGCATGTTTACTAGCATACTACACCCTCACCAGCTTCCTGCATGCGTACTAGCATACTGCATGCTTACTAGATTCTTCCTCGCTTACTAGCTCACTGCGTGCTTACTAGCTTACAGCTAGCATATTCGCTTACTGCTTGCTTACTAGCTTACAGCTAGCATATTCTCTTACTGCTTGCTTACTAGCTTACAGCTAGCATATTCGCTTACTGCTTGCTTACTAGCTTGCTGCTTGCGACCTAGCTTTCACCTCAATTACGAGCTCACTGCTTGCTTACTAGCTTACTAATTGCATACTAGCTATCAGCTGTGTTACCAGCTTACTGCTTGCTTACTCACTTACTTGTTGCTTACCTAGCTTGCCGCTTGCTTACTATCATATTGCTCCTTTACTAGCTCCCACCTCGCTTTCTCGCTCACTGCTTGCTTACAAGATTACTGCTAGCTTATTCGCTTACTGCATGCTTACTATCCTGCTGCTTGCTTTCTAGCTTACTGCTTGCTTACTAGCTTGTTGCTTGCTTTCTAGCTTACTGCTTGCATACTAGCATACTACTCTCTTACTAGTTAACTGCTTTCTTACTAGCATGCTGCTTGCTTACTAGCTTCCACCTCGCTTGCTAGCTCACTGCTTGCTTACTAGCCTACTACTTGCTTACTGGCTAACAGCTTTCTTACCAGCATAATGCATGCTTACTAGACTACTGTCTTGTTACTAGCTCCCTGCTCGCTTAGCAGCTCACTGCTTGTATGCTAGCTTACTGCTTGCTTACAAGCTCACTACTTCCTTACTAGCCTGCAGCTTGCTTTCTAACTGACTGCTTGCTTACTTTCCCACTGCTCGCTTACCAGCTTACTCCTTCCTCACTAGCATACTACTTTCTTACAAGCTAATGGCTCTCTTACTAGCCTGCTCCTTGGTTTCTAGCCTCCGGCTTGCTTACTAGTATACTACTTGCTTACTAGTTCCCTGCTTGCTTACTAGCATACTTCTCCTTGCTAGCACCCTGTTCGATTACTAGCTTACCGCTTGCTTTCTAGGAAACTGCTTGCTTACTAGTTTCTTGCTCACTTACTAGCTGACAGCTTGCTTACAGGCTCACTGCATGCTTACAAGCTTACTGCTTGCTTACTAGCATGCTGCTTGCTTAAATGCTTACTGCTTGCTTACTAGCTTACTGCTTGCTTACTAGCAAACTGCTTCCTTACTAGCATATAGCTTTCCTACTAGCTAACTACTTCCTGACTAGCCTGATGCTTGCTTACTGGCTTACTGGTTGCTTACTGGCTTGTTTCTTGCTTTCCAGCTTACTGCTTGCTTACTAGCATACTGGTAGCCTACTAGCTTACTGCTTGCTGTCTAGCATACTGCTTCCTTACTAGCACACTGCTCTCTTACTAGCTAATTGTTTTGATACTAGCCTGCTGCTTGCTTACTAGCATACATGTTGCTTACTAGCTTAGTGCTTGCTTACTAGCATACTGCTTCCTTACTAGCGCTCTGCTCGCTTACTAGCTCACTGCTTGCTTATTAGCTTTCTGCTTCCTTACTAGCTTACTGCTTCCTTACTAGCTCACTGCTTGCTTTCCAGCTTACTGCTTGCTAACAAGCTTACTGCTTCCTTACTAGCTTCCCCCTCGGTTAGTAGCCCAATGCTTGCTTACTAGCATACTTGTTTAAATATCGCGTGAGTCCGAGACGTAGAAACTCGGCCGCGATGCCCGTATCTATATTGAATTCGCGTAATTCTATATGGTTGTGCTGACGTGGAGATTTTCCACCGTTCAGGTTTGTATTCCGCGGCTATTTACGTGTTTTTTCAAGCTAGCTTCACTGAAATTGTCGAGTTTTGGAACAAATTCTTGGAATTGCGTTGTTAGCGCTGAGAAAGAGAGAGAAAAGGGATCTATCGGAGAAAGATCGATAGACGAAACGCGGCGCGTAGCAGCCCGGGCCCAGCATCGCGAGGCGTAGCTACCCGGTTCTGCGCTTGAGCGAAGGAGCCGGCCGCGGCCGTCGCTGCTTGCAAATCGTCACGGTTCATTCTTGAGCCGTCGGCGTTCAAGAGCGGACCCTGTGACGGTCGCGTTCCCATTTACCTACGAGCTCCGAGGAGAATGAGTCGATCTCGCTCCTCGTAATAGAATCAGTTTGCTGACAAGCAATTTATTGGAAAATCTCGTCATAGCGACTTGAGATTTTCCCCAGAAAAAGGACAATCTGCCTGACGTTGCAGCGATCGCAAGGCACGCCGAGTGTGAAGCGATCGTAGACGCAGGATTGTGATTGAACGTTGCAGTTCGTGGACGCGACTGCGACGTTCGAGATTCGGTGTGGATCGCCTTGAGTCTTCTTCCAATTATCCGGTTGGAGCTACTGGAAGGCTGATATCGACATACTGGTATCACCTAGTGGTAGTTCACCGTTCATAGAGGTCGTACGAAATCCACTGGAACCACCCGTCCTGTGTACCACTGAGAGTACACCGTCCGGTGGGGTGGAAAGTTTCAACGACCAGATTAGAGCTATACGGCGTAGGAGCAACCGGAAGATAGATATTCAGGGAGGATATCACTTCGTGGTGCTCTCCGTGCATCGGGCGTCGGAGAACCCGCTCCAATATACCGTCGTGAGGGGACAATAGGTAGAGCCTAAGCGTTCGGTGGAGCAAAGAGTTCGAAAAGCCTTCCTTCCATCGCTACACCCACTACCAGCTGTGAGTCGACCACACTGGGCTGTGAACGTAGGGTGGTTGGAATTGCAGGGGATTGAGTCCTGAACCGGTGAGCCGCAGGCGTGTTCCTCGGAACACAGGTGCTTCCGTCGAGGTAGCCACTGGCTGCCAGGCGTTCCTTTGATGAAGGAATCGCCGGCTTGGCAACCACGTGAGCATACCGCAGGTTGCTCCTGAGGAGCAGCCGTCGAGGAAGCCGAACCAGGACAAGACGTCCTCTTGCGTGGGTGGTGTAGAAACGCCACCCGCACGGGGAGCGTGCTCGCGGGATATAGCCTCTTGGAGCCTTACAACCTCCATTTGGTTTCCCGTCCGTGGCATTGCGAAGAGAACCCGGTAGAACGGAGAAAAGCTCGTCTACTCGATTGTGCGCGTCGGTGAGGTCGTAGGAAACGAATCTCATCGACCAGAAAGAAATTACAGTCCACTAGCTAGGGCGCTAGATAGTCAGCCAGCTCTTCCCTCCAAGCACACCAGACTGTCGCTGGAGCGCGAGAAACAGCTGACGAACGCGCGATTGTTGACTTGTCCGCAAAACTATTTATTAGGCAGATTCTTTTGTTTCAGAAAGCCTCCGCAGTGAAAATTAGAAAAAAGGAGCCAAAAAAGAGGAGACGGGGCCAGAGAGCGAGCCACCCTCCAATCATTCTTTTTTTAGTTTCTAGTTCTTCTGTTATAATTTTATAAAGAGTTCATTTATATTTTTGTAATAAAAAAATTTATTGAAAAACTTGTAACGATTTCTATCCCTGACTGTTTCCTTATCCGGACCCACGTTAAAGTCCCTTAGTACTTTAACAATACTGGTAGCCTACTAGCTTACTGCTTGCTTTCTAGCATACTGCTTCCTTACTAGCGCACTGCTCTCTTACTAGCTAATTGCATTGATACTAGCCTGCTGCTTGCTTACTAGCATACAGCTTGCTTACTAGCATACTGCTTTCTTACTAGTTAACAGCTCTGTGACAAGGCAGCTGCTTGCTTGCAATCATACTGCTTGCTTACTAGCTCACGGCTTGCTTTCCAGCTTACTGCTTGCTAACTGGCGTACTGCTTCCTTACTAGCACAATGCTCTCTTACTAGGTAATGGCATTCACACTAGCCTGATGCTTGCTTACTAGCTTACTGGTTGCCTACTAGCTTACTGCTTGCTTACTAGCTTCCTGCTCACTTACTAGCCCACTGCGTGCTTAATAGCTAACTGCTTTCTTACCGGCTTACAGCTTTCATACAAGTTTACTGCTTTTTTACTAGCACACTGCTCTCTTACTACCTGATTGCTTTCATACCAGTCTGCTGCTTGCTTACTAGCTGCCTGGTTGCATACCAACATGCTGCTCCCTTACTGGCTTCCTGCCCCTTACTGGCTCATTGATTGCTTACTAGCTCACTGCGTGCTTACTAGCTTACTGCTTGCTTACTAGCTTGCTACTCGCTTACTAGCTTGCTGCTTGCTTTCTAGCATACTGCTTGCTTTCCAGCATAATGCTTCCTTACTAGCTTCCTGCTTGCTTACTAGCTTACTGCTTGCTTACTAGCTGTTGAGAATAGATATATTTTGTATTTCCGAATCTTCGCGATTTTGCTCTGTTCCACGGCGGCCCAGGGCATGTCATAAAACCAATAGGTCTGCCGACCATTTGGCGACGCATATATAGCCGGGATTTTTCTTTGTTTGAAGTTAGTTGTGCGATAACCCTGACCGTGGGGAAAAGTCTTCCATGTATTTTGTTGCCTCCGCGTCTTACACCTTGTACCGTTTCAACAAAATATTTTTTCTTCTTTCTGCTATGTGCGATTGGGGAAATCTATTTCAAAGATAGATCCTTACTAGTTTATGGGCCCAGCACGCTTCCACTGCGTCTGCTAGAAAGAATTTGTTTGTTGATAAGCCACGCTGACTGGGTGAATAAAGGTTTTTTTTACTGGGTACCAACTGTGTAAGTGATTTCGTCGCAATGTCTGACATAGAATTTGGAATGGAAATTGTGAAACTGGACGGCACTAACTACTCCATGTGGAAATCTGGAGTAGTGATTGCGTTAGAAGCTAAAGGTTTGCTTGGTTTCGTAGATGGTACAATAGTAAAACCTGCTGAAAACAAGGCAACGGAGCTCAAAGTGCACGGTCAAAAATCAGCGCAGGTAAAAATGATTATACTGAGAACAATCGCCCCAAATCTTCGCCGCAATTTGTACAACTGCTCTACTGTAAAAGAAATTTGGAACCAGCTGAGGGACCTGTACGGAGATGCAAGTGAAGACGCTGCACAAACTGCCTGGGAGCAGTTTTATAATTTTCGCGTTAATGAAGAGGAGCCCATTGCAGATCATTTGGAGATCCTGGAGAGCATCTGCAGACGCCTGCAGGATGCGGGTGAGGAACCGTCGGACAAAGCTTTCATGGCAAAACTGCTGCGCAGTTTACCCGCAAAGTTCTCCATTTTTCGTCACACGTGGGAATGCACTTCTGCTACGGAAAAAACGAGAACGAACTTGATCAGCAGACTGATCATGAAAGACAGGCGTTTTGCAGAGGATGAAGTGTCGACGCTCGCACTTCGTGTTCAAAAGACGTCCCTGAACGACGCAAAGAAAAAGAAACGCTCCAAGAAGGATATCGGGGTGCTGAAAAAACGAACGCGGTGTGGAGTCTGCAAAGAAAAAGGCCCCTGGGCACGTGAATGTCCAAAAAATCAAGCTGGAAAATCATCGGACAGTTCAGCGAGAAATGCGCTAGCGTTGGTGTGTGACATTGTTGCAACATATAAATGCACCAGTGAAAGTGACAGTGCCGTGTGGATTGCGGATTCGGGTGCCGGAATGCATATGACTTTCCGCAAAGACTATTCTTCGGCATTGCAGCCGAATTCAAATTGGTCATGCGGTTAAAGTAGCGGATGATCGCATCATCTTAGCGGCTGGCATCGGAACAATTAAAATCCAAGAAGTGCTTGAGGGTGTGCTATACAAACGCGAATTACAAGATGTGCTCTATGTACCTGAACTAAAGTGTAGTTTGTTTTCTATAGGCTCAGTGAACAAAAAACGGTACTCTTTTTATTCGTTTGAAAACAAATGTGAAGTTCGCGATAGTAAAGGAAAAGTCGCCGCACGTGGAATACCGCACGGAAAACTATTTAAAATGTGTTTCAAAGAGAAAGTGCCCATTGACTGTAAAGCGCTGAAATTAGCAGATGGCCAGGAAGGGAGCAAGAAGTGCTCCCCCCCCTCCCGGAAGGAGAGGAAGAGGCGGGCTGCACCGGCTCCGGTGCCGAGGGCGGTGGCATCGTCCTCCATGGAGGTGGACGGTGCTACGGGGACAGACGGCCGGGAGGAGGCTGGCGCGGCCATTAATTAATGCCGCCCCGCCTCCTCCTCCAGGCCAACCTCAACCACTGCCGCGCGGCACAGGACTTGATGTCCCAAGTCCTCGCGGAGTGGGGGGTTGGCCTGGCGGTCGCCGCCGAGCCGTACCGCGTCCCTGATCACCC
Source organism: Colletes latitarsis (assembly GCF_051014445.1). Taxonomy (NCBI): domain Eukaryota; kingdom Metazoa; phylum Arthropoda; class Insecta; order Hymenoptera; family Colletidae; genus Colletes; species Colletes latitarsis. Next base: position 7,673,513 of record NC_135145.1, on the reverse strand, counting down.
TCATTGGCTGGGCGACGCGGACGGCTTGGTGGCGACGGTATGGGGAGGGGGCGACGGGTCCCCACCGTTCTCCTTGTTGGAGCGCGGTCGGGGATTCGTCGCCGTGGACTGGGGGGGAGTCGCTGTGGTGGGGTGCTACATTTCGCCCCGTAGTGGTCACGCTGCGTTCGAGCTGTACTTGGCCGAGGTCGCGGCATGCGTGCAGCGCTACGCGGCCCGGCCGGTGCTGGTCCTGGGGGATTTTAATGCCAAGTCGGTGGCTTGGGGATCCCCCAGGACCTCCGTTCGCGGCGGGATCCTGGGCGATTGGGCGGCGGGGCTCGACCTCCGGGTATTGAACCGGGGGTCGGAGCACACATGCGTGCGGCGATATGGGGGGTCCATCGTGGATGTTGGACTCGCGACCCCCAACGCCGTGCGCATGGTGTCGGGTTGGCACGTGGTCGCGGGGGCAGAGACACTCTCCGATCACCGGTACATCCGGATGGAGGTCTCTGCCGCCGCGAGTGCATCCCGACACGGCCGCCTGCGTGGCACCCCACCACGCCGCTGGGCGCTTCGGCGCCTGGACAAGGACGCCCTGATGGCAGCTGCCCTCGCTGCAACTTGGCCGCAGGGAGCGGCCGAGTTGCCGAGCATAGAGGAGGAGGTCGCCCGGCTCGGAGCATTGGTCGCGGGTATTTGCGACGCGGCGATGCCTCGGGTCGGGCGGGCTTCTCCTCGCCGGGCGGTGTACTGGTGGTCGGACGCGATCGCGGAGTTGCGAGTCGCGACTGTCCGCGCCCGACGCCAGTACACCCGCGCGCGCCGTCGTCAACGTACAGGCGACGGCGTGGCGCGAGCGAGGGCAGCTGATGACCTGTATGGAGCATACCGCGTGGCGCGGGTTGCTCTGCAGGTCGCCATCAAACGGGCCAAGACCCAGGCATGGAAGGAGCTCCTCCAGACCCTTGATGACGATCCATGGGGGCGCCCATATAAGGTGGTGCTGAATAAGCTCCGCCCGTGGGCGCCCCCCGTCACCGAGGGTCTTGACCCCCGGCTGCTGGAGGACGTGGGTCAATACACTCTTCCCAATTGGGGAGAGGGGACCGCGTCCTCCGGCGGCGGCGGCTGTCCCAGTGGAGTGGACGGCCGAGCTGGGGGTCACGCAGGAGGAGCTGGCAGCGGCCATCAGACGGCTCGGGGTTCGTAACACGGCCCCGGGTCCGGATGGTGTGCCCGGCCGGGTTTGGGTCTTGACCCAGGGCGTCCTTGGGGCCGACCTCAGGCGGTTGTTCGACCGCTGCCAGAGGGACGGGCGATTCCCCCCCAGTTGGAAGGTGGCGAGAATGGTCCTCCTCCGGAAGGAGGGTCGGCCCGCGGAGTCTCCCTCCGCATACCGGCCCATTTGTCTCCTCGACGAGGTGGGCAAGCTCTTCGAGCGTGTGATTGCTGCCCGCCTCGTCGAGCACCTGTCGCGGGGTGATCCCGGTCTGGCCGACTGCCAGTTCGGTTTCCTGGGAGGCCGATCGACTATCGACGCGATAGGTCGTGTGAGGGCCCTCTCGGGGGCGGCCGTCTCCCGGGGAGGGGTGGCATTGGCAATATCCTTGGATATTGCCAATGCCTTTAACACCCTCCCCTGGGAAGAGATAAGGAGGGGACTCGAATATCATCGAGTCCCCCCTTGTCTCAGGGCGGTCGTCGGGGATTATCTCCGCGGCAGGTAGATCGAGTATCCGGGCCGGGATGGTGATATGCGGAGGGAGGTGTACTGCGGTGTTCCGCAGGGGTCGGTCCTCGGGCCACTCCTGTGGAACATCGCGTACGACTCGGTGTTGCGGGCCGGCCTCCCCGACGGCGTCAGCACGGTGTGTTATGCGGATGACACACTGGTGCTGGCCGTCGGGGCGCACTGGGGGAGGGCCATGCGTCGCGCAGAGGAGGGGTCGCAACGCGTCGTCGACCGGACCAGGGGGATGGGGATGACGGTGGCGGTCCATAAGACCGAGGTGATTGCGTTTCATTCACCTCGGCAGGATCCGCCACCCCCTCTGATCCGGGTGGGTGGGGCTGACATCGAGGTGAAGCCCCAGATCAGGTATCTGGGGCTGATCCTCGATAGCCACTGGCGTTTCGAGGAGCATTTCCGCTGCCTGGTCCCCCGGTTGGAAAGGATGGTTGCGGCTCTGGGCCGGATCCTGCCCAACCTGGGGGGCCCGGCGGGCCGAGTTCGTCGCCTCTATGTGGCAATGGTCCAGTCGGTGGCCCTATACGGGGCCCCCGTCTGGGCGGACGACCTGGCTGCCTCCCGGCGCAGCATGACTATGCTGCGTCGGGTGCAGAGGCGCATGGCGCTCAGGGTCGTCCGCGGGTATCGGACCATGTCACATGGGGCGGCGACGGTTCTAGCGGGGATGCCGCCCATGGACCTGTTAGCGCGGTCGCACGCGGTGATGTACCGGCACCGCGTCGACCGTCGCGCGGGTGTGGGGGCGGTCCCGGGCGGGCAGGAACCTGCTTGGGGCGATTTGAAGCGCCAGGCCCGGCAGTCCGTGTTGCTCGCGTGGCAGGAGCGGCTGGCTCTGCCAACCGAGGGGCACCGGACTGTCGGGGCTGTTCGGCCACTCCTGAAGGAGTGGCTGGACAGAGGCCATGGCAGCCTCACCTACCGTCTGGCACAGGTATTTTCCGGGCATGGCAGCTTCGGAAGATACCTGTGCCGGATAGGGAAGGAGCCGACGGCGCGTTGCTGCCACTGCGACGCTGAGCAGGACACGGCGGATCATACCCTGGAGGTATGCCCCGCGTGGGAGGGGGAGCGCCGTGTCCTGGTCGGCGTCGTCGGGCGGGATGTCTCGCTGCCGGGCGTGGTGCGCGCCATGCTCGGCAGCGAGGAGAAGTGGAGGGCCGTGGCCTCCTTCTGCGAGAACGTAATGTTGCAGAAGGAGGCCGCGGGGAGGGAGCGCGCCGCTGAAGCTCGCGCTCGTGCGGTGGCCCGAGGTCGTCGCCCGGTCGCGAGGCGTCGCGGGCGGCCGCCTCGGCGTGGCGGATGACCTAGGCTGGGAGGGGGGTCCTGAGGGGACCCTCCTCCCGCCAGGCGGCGCCGGGTCGGACCGGATGGGGGTAGGAGTGCCTCCCCCTACCGGTCCGACGCAAGGGGAGGCACCCTCGGCGGTCTGGTGCGGCCATGAACGCCCGGCCGCCGAGGGGTGGAAACGGGGTCGCGGGCGGTTGCGAGTTGGGGCTCGCAGCCGCCACTAAACGCGGCCCCGGGACGGATAGCGGCGGGATGGAGTGGCCCTGTCCCGCCGCTATGAGGCAGTGTGTCTACTGGGGGGACCGATTGTCCCCCCGGGGGATGGGCGCGAAAGCGCGGGCACGGGGAGGATACCGGAAGAATGCTTCGAGCGATTCCCGGTATCCTCCCAAAGCGTGCCGAAGGGTCACCGTGGGGTTTTTAGTGGGTAGGTCCCGCGCCTGTCGTTGTACGGGCGCGGGGAATCCCACACACCCCTCCCACCTCTCCCCAAGGAGGTGGGAGGGAGTCTTTCGAAGATTTTCCCCACGACAAAAAAAAAAAAAAAAAAAAAAAAGATGGCCAGGAAAAATTTAATCTTTTGCATGAGCGAATGGGACACGTAAATGAGCGCACAAAAAAACACACGTGTGAACAACTCGGCATCCATGGAATTGAAACGGACAATTTGACAAAGTTTTTTTGTGAAGGATGCATTATGGGCAAGCAGCCCCGAAGGCCGCATCCAAGCATCGGGATTGAAGATAATTACGGGCCAGGGGAGAAAATTCATATCGATGTCTGTGGCCCTGTAAACATAAACTCACCGAGCAACACGCGGTTCTTTTTACTGTTTAAGGACGAGAGTACCAGCTATAGGAAGGTATACTTCATGAGCCATAAATCAAAAGTATTCAGCAAATTTAAGGAGTTCGAGGCATTCCTATCGACGCAGACAGGAACGAAAATCAAAGTCCTGCGCTCGGACAATGGGACAGAGTACACCTGCAGCCAGCTCCAGACCTTTTTGGAGGGAAAAGGTATAATCCACGAATGCTCGTCACCATACATTCATGAGCAGAATGGTCGCGCTGAACGCGAAATTCGTATACTCATTGAAAGTGCACGTTCTATGATTCACGCAAAGGACATGAATCAAAAATTATGGGCAGAAGCAGTAAACACCGCGTGCTACCTGCTGAATCGGACCATCCTAGAGCCAGGGGAGACGATTACTCCGTTTGAGAAGTGGTTTAAACGCAAACTTGATATAAAACATTTAAAGGTGTTTGGATCCGTAGCTTACCTGAACGTGCCGAAGGAAAGACGGCAAAAATTCGACCCAAAAAGCAGACAGGTCATATTCGTCGGTTACGATGGGGAGTCTACTAATTATAGACTCTGGGATAATAAATTGAAGAAAATTTCAATAAGCAGAGACGTAACCTTCAACGAAAATGCCCTGCCGAGTGCCGAAACGCGTGCCGAAACCGATACAATAATCAAGTTCGGAATTGAATCCCTCAGGGGCTGCCAGCCTTTCAGCTGCAGTACGGGCTTAACGAACCCGGGGTACCCGAGTCATACACACACCGTAAGCCTCCTGTTGGTCGTCACAACGACCCATTCACAATTCCCTATTGGTTTTGTGAGTGGTACGTGACGGCAGGAGGAACGGGGGTCTTGGCTTAACCGCCTGGGCCACGAGTATGGCGACTCTATAAAATCGCCCTCCAATCCTAAGCTATGGTGCGCGGCGATGGGATGCATGGTTGGGGGAGAAGGCCCAATCCCAAGCGACCACCTCCGGGGAACCTGCCGAACCCCCGGAGTATTAGGCTTACCCGGGTAAGGCGGCTCTGCCCGGGTGGACCTTTATTTCCGACCATCTCGTGGGATTTTTATGGACACAGAAAATAAAATGGGGATGGGGCGGGTTTTGTCGGTTGGGGAGGACGGAGACGGGGTTGGGGTTAGGGTGGCGGCGCTCGCGCCCCACTCAGCGCCAGGTCCAGCTTCGTGGAGGGTGGAGGAGGACGACGAGACGGCGTCGGTCTCGTCCTTCTCCTCCAGCACGAGCCACATTGGCTCTAAGAGGAAGAGGACGGGGCAGGCCGTCGTCGAGGTGGGCGGGGCGATGAGCCCGTCGGTGAGGCTGAGTTGCCTCAGGGACGAGGTGACCGAGGAGATATCGGAGAGGATCTCCTCGTCCCTGAGGCGAGTGGAGAAAGTCGCCGCTGCCTGCGCCTTTAAGGGGCAGAAAAGCGGTGGCGCTGAGGCCCTGAAGGCCGCGGCGGAGGAAATGAGGGAGGCGGCGCGGGAGCTCAGAGGGCGGAACGCCCGTCTGCAGCTCCTGTTGGAGGAGGAGCGACAGGGGAGGAGGAGGGCGGAGGCGCTGTGGAACAGCGCGGCCCTCCCTCCCATCCTCCCTCCTCCTCCACCGCCGCGTCCCTCGGCGGAGGTAAATAAGCGGAGTGCGGCGGCAGTGGTGCGGGGCACCGCGGGCCCCTCCACCCGCACTCCGCCCGTGAAGAAGTCCCCGTCCTCCTCAGAAGACGATCTTCTGAGGAGGATTGGGGACATGATTGATGGCAAGCTGGCCGCCTTCCGGGAGGAGCTCCTCGCCGGAAGAGCGGTCAGCAGGAAGGCGGTGCCTCCCCGACCTGTTCCGGTACAGTCGGGGAAGGCAAAGTAGGGCGGAGTGAAGGCTCCGCCCAGCGTTGCGGCACCAGGGCCCCGGGTCGCGACCCCCAAGGGGGGTGGTGTACCCGTGGTCGCGGTGGTCGCGTCCTCCACAGCACCCTCCCAAGGGGGGGTGGCGTGGAGTGAGGTGGTGGGGCGGAAGGCGAAGCGGGCGGCGAGGAAGGCCTCGCAACCGCAGCCTCCGCCTCCGCCGCCGGCGGCCAAGGTAAAGGCCGCGAAGGTCGGGAAGGCACGACCAGGTCGTCCCCCAAAAACGGCAGCGGTGACGCTGACCGTTGCGCAGGGGGGCGACCTGACCCTCGCGGAGGCGATGCGGCTCGCCAGGGAGAATATCTCCCTGGAAGAGCTGGGCATCGCCTCCGTGAGGGCGAAGAGGGCCGTGACCGGGGGTCTCTTGCTGGAGATCCCCGGTGCAGAAGGCGGCGCGAAGGCGGATCGTCTCGCCCAGAGGCTCCGGGAGCAGCTGGGCGAGCGAGGTGTCCGGGTCGCCCGGCCCACGAAGCGCACGGAGATGCGCGTTTGTGGGCTGGACGACTCGGTCAGCGCACAGGATGTGTCCCGTGCCCTTGCGAGGGCGGGGGACTGTCCTGTGGAGGACCTGCGGATCGGAGAGATCCGCAGGTCGCCCTCCGGCCTCGGATCGGTGTGGGCCCGGTGCCCCCTCTCCGCCGCCCGTAAGGTGGCGGAATCCGGGAGGGTGTTGGTGGGGTGGGTTTCGGCGCGAGTGGAAATCCTCGCGCCGCGCCCGCTCCAGTGTCACCGCTGCCTCGAATTGGGGCACGTGAGGCAGTGGTGCACCTCGCCGGTGGACCGCAGCGGTCAGTGTTACCGCTGCGGTGCCAAAGAGCACCGTGCGAGCCAGTGCTCGGCGGCGCCCCACTGCCCGCTGTGTGCGGACATGGGGAGGCCAGCCGATCACAGGGTGGGGAGCAAGAAGTGCTCCCCCCCCTCCCGGAAGGAGAGGAAGAGGCGGGCTGCACCGGCTCCGGTGCCGAGGGCGGTGGCATCGTCCTCCATGGAGGTGGACGGTGCTACGGGGACGGACGGCCGGGAGGAGGCTGGCGCGGCCATTAATTAATGCCGCCCCGCCTCCTCCTCCAGACCAACCTCAACCACTGCCGCGCGGCACAGGACTTGATGTCCCAAGTCCTCGCGGAGTGGGGGGTTGGCCTGGCGGTCGCCGCCGAGCCGTACCGCGTCCCTGATCACCCTCACTGGGTGGGCGACGCGGACGGCTTGGTGGCGACGGTATGGGGAGGGGGCGACGGGTCCCCACCGTTCTCCTTGTTGGAGCGCGGTCGGGGATTCGTCGCCGTGGACTGGGGGGGAGTCGCTGTGGTGGGGTGCTACATTTCGCCCCGTAGCGGTCACGCTGCGTTCGAGCTGTACCTGGCCGAGGTCGCGGCATGCGTGCAGCGCTACGCGGCCCGGCCGGTGCTGGTCCTGGGGGATTTTAATGCCAAGTCGGTGGCTTGGGGATCCCCCAGGACCTCCGTTCGCGGCGGGATCCTGGGCGATTGGGCGGCGGGGCTCGACCTCCGGGTATTGAACCGGGGGTCGGAGCACACATGCGTGCGGCGATATGGGGGGTCCATCGTGGATGTTGGATTCGCGACCCCCAACGCCGTGCGCATGGTGTCGGGTTGGCACGTGGTCGCGGGGGCAGAGACACTCTCCGATCACCGGTACATCCGGATGGAGGTCTCTGCCGCCGCGAGTGCATCCCGACACGGCCGCCTGCGTGGCACCCCACCACTCCGCTGGGCGCTTCGGCGCCTGGACAAGGACGCCCTGATGGCAGCTGCCCTCGCTGCAACTTGGCCGCAGGGAGCGGCCGAGTTGCCGAGCATAGAGGAGGAGGTCGCCCGGCTCGGAGCATTGGTCGCGGGTATTTGCGACGCGGCGATGCCTCGGGTCGGGCGGGCTTCTCCTCGCCGGGCGGTGTACTGGTGGTCGGACGCGATCGCGGAGTTGCGAGTCGCGACTGTCCGCGCCCGACGCCAGTACACCCGCGCGCGCCGTCGTCAACGTACAGGCGACGGCGTGGCGCGAGCGAGGGCAGCTGATGACCTGTATGGAGCATACCGCGTGGCGCGGGTTGCTCTGCAGGTCGCCATCAAACGGGCCAAGACCCAGGCATGGAAGGAGCTCCTCCAGACCCTTGATGACGATCCATGGGGGCGCCCATATAAGGTGGTGCTGAATAAGCTCCGCCCGTGGGCGCCACCCGTCACCGAGGGTCTTGACCCCCGGCTGCTGGAGGACGTGGTCAATACACTCTTCCCAATTGGGGAGAGGGGACCGCGTCCTCCGGCGGCGGCGGCTGTCCCAGTGGAGTGGACGGCCGAGCTGGGGGTCACGCAGGAGGAGCTGGCAGCGGCCATCAGACGGCTCGGGGTTCGTAACACGGCCCCGGGTCCGGATGGTGTGCCCGGCCGGGTTTGGGTCTTGACCCAGGGCGTCCTTGGGGCCGACCTCAGGCGGTTGTTCGACCGCTGCCTGAGGGACGGGCGATTCCCCCCCAGTTGGAAGGTGGCGAGGATGGTCCTCCTCCGGAAGGAGGGTCGGCCCGCGGAGTCTCCCTCCGCATACCGGCCCATTTGTCTCCTCGACGAGGTGGGCAAGCTCTTCGAGCGTGTGATTGCTGCCCGCCTCGTCGAGCACCTGTCGCGGGGTGATCCCGGTCTGGCCGACTGCCAGTTCGGTTTCCGGGCGGGCCGATCGACTATCGACGCGATAGGTCGTGTGAGGGCCCTCTCGGAGGCGGCCGTCTCCCGGGGAGGGGTGGCATTGGCAATATCCTTGGATATTGCCAATGCCTTTAACACCCTCCCCTGGGAAGGGATAAGGAGGGGGCTCGAATATCATCGAGTCCCCCCTTGTCTCAGGGCGGTCGTCGGGGATTATCTCCGCGGCAGGTGGATCGAGTATCCGGGCCGGGATGGTGATATGCGGAGGGAGGTGTACTGCGGTGTTCCGCAGGGGTCGGTCCTCGGGCCACTCCTGTGGAACATCACGTACGACTCGGTGTTGCGGGCTGGCCTCCCCGACGGCGTCAGCACGGTGTGTTATGCGGATGACACACTGGTGCTGGCCGTCGGGGCGCACTGGGGGAGGGCCATGCGTCGCGCGGAGGAGGGGTCGCAACGCGTCGTCGACCGGATCAGGGGGATGGGGATGACGGTGGCGGTCCATAAGACCGAGGTGATTGCGTTTCATTCACCTCGGCAGGATCCGCCACCCCCTCTGATTCGGGTGGGTGGGGCTGACATCGAGGTGAAGCCCCAGATCAGGTATCTGGGGCTGATCCTCGATAGCCACTGGCGTTTCGAGAAGCATTTCCGCTGCCTGGTCCCCCGGTTGGAAAGGATGGTTGCGGCTCTGGGCCGGATCCTGCCCAACCTGGGGGGCCCGGCGGGCCGAGTTCGTCGCCTCTATGTGGCAATGGTCCAGTCGGTGGCCCTATACGGGGCCCCCGTCTGGGCGGACGACCTGGCTGCCTCCCGGCGCAGCATGACTATGCTGCGTCGGGTGCAGAGGCGCATGGCGCTCAGGGTCGTCCGCGGGTATCGGACCATGTCACATGAGGCGGCGACGGTTCTAGCGGGGATGCCGCCCATGGACCTGCTCGCGCGGTCGCACGCGGCGATGTACCGGCACCGCGTCGACCGTCGCGCGGGGGTGGGGGCGGTCCCGGGCGGGCAGGAACCTGCTTGGGGCGATTTGAAGCGCCAGGCCCGGCAGTCCGTGTTGCTCGCGTGGCAGGAGCGGCTGGCTCTGCCAACCGCGGGGCACCGGACTGTCGGGGCTGTTCGGCCACTCCTGAAGGAGTGGCTGGACAGAGGCCATGGCAGCCTCACCTACCGGCTGGCACAGGTATTTTCCGGGCATGGCAGCTTCGGAAGATACCTGTGCCGGATAGGGAAGGAGCCGACGGCGCGTTGCTGCCACTGCGACGCTGAGCAGGACACGGCGGATCATACCCTGGAGGTATGCCCCGCGTGGGAGGGGGAGCGCCGTGTCCTGGTCGCCGTCGTCGGGCGGGATGTCTCGCTGCCGGGCGTGGTGCGCGCCATGCTCGGCAGCGAGGAGAAGTGGAGGGCCGTGGCCTCCTTCTGCGAGAACGTAATGTTGCAGAAGGAGGCCGCGGGGAGGGAGCGCGAGCTTCAGCGGCGCGCTGAAGCTCGCGCTCGTGCGGTGGCCCGAGGTCGTCGCCCGGTCGCGAGGCGTCGCGGGCGGCCGCCTCGGCGTGGCGGATGACCTAGGCTGGGAGGGGGGTCCTGAGGGGACCCTCCTCCCGCCAGGCGGCGCCGGGTCGGACCGGTTGGGGGTAGGAGTGCCTCCCCCTACCGGTCCGACGCAAGGGGAGGCACCCTCGGCGGTCTGGTGCGGCCATGAACGCCCGGCCGCCGAGGGGTGGAAACGGGGTCGCGGGCGGTTGCGAGTTGGGGCTCGCAGCCGCCACTAAACGCGGCCCCGGGACGGATAGCGGCGGGATGGAGTGGCCCCGTCCCGCCGCTATGAGGCAGTGTGTCTACTGGGGGGACCGATTGTCCCCCCGGGGGATGGGCGCGAAAGCGCGGGCACGGGGAGGATACCGGAAGAATGCTTCGAGCGATTCCCGGTATCCTCCCAAAGCGTGCCGAAGGGTCACCGTGGGGTTTTTAGTGGGTAGGTCCCGCGCCTGTCGTTGTACGGGCGCGGGGAATCCCACACACCCCTCCCACCTCTCCCCAAGGATGTGGGAGGGAGTCTTTCGAAGATTTTCCCCACGACAAAAAAAAAAAAAAAAAAAAAAAGTTCGGAATTGAAGACGAAAGAGAGACGATTCCTACTCCAGAAGGTGCAACCGAACACCAAGCTCCAGTTGTGGAAAACGCAGCTTTGCCAGAGATAGAGCAGGTAGCCGCCAATGAAAATGCTCGGGAAGGAAGACAACTGCGCAATAGAAGAACCTTACAAGCACCTGACCGATACGCCGTACCTATTGCTTTTTTGGCTGATACGGTGCCTATGACCTATACTGAGGCAATATCCAGTGACGACACCAGAAAATGGAAGAAAGCCATGGACGAAGAGATGCTGGCGCTTGAAAAAAATCGCACATGGACCATATGTGCACTGCCGCAAGGAAAACGTGCAATCGTTTGCAAATGGGTTTTCTCAATCAAAAATGATGCAGCTGAAAATCTGAAGAGATACAAGGCGAGACTCATAGCGAAAGGATTCCGACAATCAGAAGGAATCGATTATTTTGACACATTCGCACCTGTCGTTCGCTACGGGTCCATTAGAACTCTTCTTGCAATAGCTGCGAAAGGTGATTATGAAATAATGAAGTTCGACGTGAAAACCGCTTTTCTATATGGCGATCTTCAAGAAGAAATTTATTTGGAGCAGCCTCCAGAATACACAATTTAGAGCCAACCGGATGCAGTCTTCCCGCTACATCGCAGCCTGTATGGATTGAAGCAGTCACCCAAATGCTGGAACGAGAAGTTCACGAGGTTTCTGAACGGATTTAATCTCGTGAACATCGCAAGTGATAAGTGCGTGCTTGTCGGTGTAGTGGAAAGTTCAAAAGTGTATTTAGCCCTGTATGTGGATGGTGGTTTGATTATGAGCAAAAGCGAGAATGCAATTAAGAGTGTCTTAGATTATTTAGAAGGTAATTTTAAAATCTCGGTAGATCGGGCCGATGAATTTCTCGGTTTCGAGATTAAACGCGATCGCGAACGACGACTCTTAAAAATTTCTCAACCGGGCTATATTAAGAAAATATTAAAGACCTTCAATATGCTTGAAGCAAATCCGTCAAGTGTACCTGCGGAGCCAGGTATGCCCATGCAAAAACAAACACCTGCGACTGACAGTAAAATGCCGTTTCGTGAGGCAATAGGCTCTTTATTATTCGCTGCACGAGTTTGTCGCCCGGATATCGAATTTGCGGTCAATTACGCAAGTCAATTTTTGAGTTCTTACGACGACACTTATTGGCAATCGGTAAAGAAAATAATGCGTTATTTAAATGGAACACGTGATCACAGAATAGTTTACGGAAATAGTGGGAGTTCGCTTGATATTTCGGGATTCACGGATGCTCATTATGCCGGATGCTCAGACTCGAAGATCTAGGAGTGGATTTGTCAATATTTTGAATAGCGGACCAATTTCGTGGTCCAGTCAATTGCAAAAGGTCGTTGCCCTTTCGACCGCTGAGTCGGAATATATCGCGTTAGCCCACGGCGTAAAAGAAGCGGTTTGGTTACATCGTATGTTGAATGAATTGGATGTTGTGTGCAATATCGTCCCTGCTTCTGTTGATAACCAAGCGGCCATAAAAATTGCTAATAGTTCCGAAAACCATAAGCGCTCGTAACACATCGGTAAAAAGTACCATTTTACTCGTGATGTCGTTAATCGCGGAGGAGTAGAAATTAGATATGTTCCATCGAAAGAACAATTAGCTGATATCTCTGCTAAGCCTTTGCAAAAGCAGCCGTTTTGCTATCCGAGAGAAAAATTAAATATTTGCGGACATTCAAAACAAGTGGGACTGTTGAGAATAGATATATTTTGTATTTCCGAATCTTCGCGATTTTTCTCTGTTCCACGTCGGCTCAGGTCATGTCATAAAACCAATAGGTCTGCCGACCATTCGACGACGTATATATAGCCGGGATTTTAACCAATTTGAAGGAAGTCGTGCGACAACCCAGACCGCGGAGAAAAGTCTTCCACATATTTTGTCGCCTCCGTGTCTTACACATTATACCGTTTCAACAAATTATTCCTTCTTCTTTCTGCGGTAAGCGATTGGGGAAATCTATCACAAAGATCCTCAATACTAGCATACTGCTTTCTTAGTAGCTAAGAGCTTTCTTACTAACCTGTTGCTTCCTTACAAGCTTACTGGTTGCTTACTGTCTTACTGCTAGCGTACTCGCTTACAGCTTGCTTACTGACCAGCAGCTTGCTTTCTAGCTTAGTGCTTCCTTACTAGCATGCAGCTTGGTTACAAGATAACTGCTTTCTTACAATCCTGCTCCTTGCTTTCTAGCTCACTGCATGCTTACTAGCTTACTGCATGCATACTAGTTTGCTGCTTGCACAATTGCCTACTGCTTTCATACTAGCTAACTGCTTCCTTAATAGCCTACTGCTTGCTTACTTGCATACTGCTGCCATACTAGCTTCCTGCTCGCTTACTAGCTTTCTGGTTGCTTACCACCTTATTGTTTCCTTACTGGCCAGCTGCTTGCTTACTTGCTTACTTGTTGCTTACGAGCTTACCGCTTGCTTACTGGCTCACTCCATGCTTACTAGCTTACTGCTTGCTTACAAGCTGATTGCATGCTTACTAGCTTACTGGTAGCTTACAAGCTTATTGATTGCTTACTAGCTTACTGCTTGCTGACTAATTAACTGCAATATTAATACACTGCTGCATTCTCCATAACTTACTGCTTTTTTACGAGCTTACAGAGTGCTTACTACCATACTTTTTTTTTTTTTTTTTTTTTTTTTTGTCGTGGGGAAAATCTTCGAAAGACTCCCTCCCACCTCCTTGGGGAGAGGCGGGAGGGTTGTGTGGGATTCCCCGCGCCCGTAGAATGACGGGCGCGGGACTTACGCACTAAAAACCCCACGGTGACCCTTCCGCACGCTTTGGGAGGATACCGGGAATCGCTCGAAGCATTCTTCCGGTATCCTCCCCGTGCCCGCGCTTTCGCGCCCATCCCCCGGGGGGACAATCGGTCCCCCCAGTAGACACACTGCCTCATAGCGGCGGGACGGGGCCACTCCATCCCCCCGCTATCCGTCCCGGGGCCGCGATTAGTGGCGGCTGCGAGCCCCAACTCGCAACCGCCCGCGACCCCGTTTCCACCCCTCGGCGGCCGGACGTTCATGGCCGCACCAGACCGCCGAGGGCGCCTCCCCTTGCGTCGGACCGGTAGGGGGAGGCACTCCTACCCCCAACCGGTCCGACCCGGCGCCGCCTGGCGGGAGGAGGCTCCCCACAGGGCCCCCCTCCCAGCCAGGGTCATCCGCCGCGCAAAAGCTGCCGCCCGCGACGCCTGGCGCCCGGGCGACGCCCTCGCGCCACCATACCTCAGCGCGCCGCTGACACGTCGCTCCCCCTCCCAAGCTGGGCATACCTGGAGGGTATGATCAGCCGTGTCCTGCTCGGCGTCACAATGGCAGCAACGCGCCGTCGGCTCCTTCCCTATCCGGCACAGGTATCTTCCGAAGCTACCATGCCCGGAAAATACCTGTGCCATCCGATAAGTGAGGCTTCCATGGCCTCTGTCCAGCCACTCACTCAGGAGTGGCCGAACAGCCCCGACTGTCCGGTGCCCCGCGGTTGGCAGGGCCAACCGCTCCTGCCACGCGAGCACCACGAACTGCCGGGGCTGGCGCTTCAAATCGCCCCAAGCAGGTTCCTGCTCTCCCGGGACCGCCCCCACTCCCGCGCGACGGTCGACACGATGACGATACATCATCGCGTGCGACCGCGCGAGGAGATCCATGGGCGGCATCCCCGCAAGAACCGTCGCCGCCTCATGCGACACGGTCCGGTAGCCGCGGACGACCCTCAGCGCCATCCGCCTCTGCACCCGACGCAGCATCGTCATGCTGCGCCGGGAGGCCGCCAGGTCGTCCGCCCAGACGGGGGCCCCGTATGGGGCCACCGACTGAACCATTGCCACATAGAGGCGGCGAACTCATCCCGCCGGGCCCCCCAGGTTGGGGAGGATCCGGCCTAAAGCCGAGACCATCCTCTCCAACCGGGGAACCAGGCAGCGGAAATGCTCCTCGAAGCGCCAGTGGCTATCGAGGATCAGCCCCAGATACCTCATCCGGGGCTTCACCTCGATATCAGCCCCACCCACCCGGATCAGAGGGGGTGGCGGATCCTGCCGAGGTAAACGGAACGCTATCACCTCGGTCTTATGGACCGCCACCTTCATCCCCATCTCCCTGATACGGCCAACGACGCGCTGCGCCCTCAGCTCCGCGAGGCGCTTGGCCCTCCCTCAGTGCGCCCCGACGGCCAGCACCAGTGTGTCATCTGCATAACACACGGCGCTGACGCCTTCAGGGAGTTCGGCCCGCAACACCTTATCGTACGCGACGTGCCACAGGAGTGGCCCGAGGACCGACCCCTGGGGAACACCGCAGTACACCTCCCTCCGCATATCTCCATCCCGGCCCGGATACTCGATTCACCTCCAGCGGAGATAATCCCCGACGACTGCCCTGAGATAAGGTGGGACCCGATGATATTCGAGACCCCTCCTTATCTCTTCCCAGGGAAGGGTGTTAAAGGCGTTGGCAATATCCAAGGATACTGCCAAAGCCACCCCTCCCCGGGAGACGGCCGACTCCGAGAGGGCCCTGACGCGACCTATCGCGTCGATCGTCGATCGACCCTCCCGGAAATCGTACTGGCAGTCGGCCAGGCCGGGGGCACCCCGCGACAGGTGCTCGACGAGGCGGGCAGCAATCACTCGCTCGAAGAGCTTGCCCACCTCGTCGAGGCGACAGATGGGCCGGTATGCGGATGGAGACTCCGCGGGCCGACCCTCCTTCCGGAGGAGGACCATCCTCGCCACCTTCCAACTGGGGGGGAATCGCCCGTCCCTCAGGCATCGGTTAAACAACCGCCTATGGTCGGCCCCAAGGACGCCGTGTGTTAAAACCCAAACCCGGCCAGGCACACCATCCGGACCCGGGGCCGTGTTACGCGCCCCGAGCCGTCTGATTGCTGTTGCCAGCTCCCCCTGCGTGACCCCCGGCTCGGCCACCCACTCCAACGGGGCCGTCGCCTCTGCCGGAGGACGTGGTCCCATCTCCCCAATTGGGAAGAGAATATTGACCATGCCCTCCAGCTGCCGCGGGTCAAGACCCTCGGTGACGGGGGGCCCCCACGGACGGAGCTTGTTCAGCACCACCTTATAAGGGCGCCCCCAAGGGTCGTCATCAAGGGTCTCGAGGAGCTTCTTCCATGCCCGGTGCTTACTACCATACTGCTTCCTTAGTAGCTTCCTGCTCGCTTACTAGCTTACTGCTTGCTTACTAGCCCGCTGCTTGCTTTCTAGCATACTGCTTCCTTATTAGCTTCCTGCTTGCTTCCTAGCTTACTGGTTCCTTGCTAGCCTACTGCTTGCTTGCTAGCATTCTGCCCCATTACTAGATCTCTGCTCGCTTACTAGCTTACTGCTGGCTTACTAGCTTGCTGCTGGCATTCTAGCTTACTGCTTGCTTACTGGAATACTGCTTTCTTACTAGCTCACTGCTAGCATACCCGCTTACTGCAAGCTTACTTGCCTGCTGCATCCTTTCTACCTTTGAGCTTCCTTACTAGCATACCGCTTGCTTACTAGTTTACAGGTTGCTGACTAGCTTACGGCATGTTTACTATCTTACTGCTGGCTCACAATCATGCTGCTTTCTTACTAGCTTCCTCCTCGCAAACTAGATCACTGCTTGCTTACTTGTTTACTGCTAGTATGCTGGCTCACTGCATGCTAACTATCCTGCTGCTTGCTTTCTAACTTACTGCTTGCTCACTAGCTTGCTGCTTGCTTACTAGCTAACTACTTTCTTACCAGTATACCGCTTGCTTACTAGATTACTGCTTCGTTACTAGCCTGCTGCATGCTCAGCAGCGTACTTGTTTCTTACTAGATTACTGCTTGCTTAGTAGCTTACTGCTTCCTTACTAGCCCGTTGCTTGGTTACGAGCTTGCTGCTTGCTAACTAGATTTCTGCTTGCATACTAGCATACTGCTTGCTTACTTGCTTGCTGCTCGCTTACTCGCTTACTGCTTGTTACTAGCCACCTGCTTGCTTTCTAGCTTAGTGCTTCCTTACTAGGTTACTGCTTGCTCACTAGCTTCCTGCTTGCTTACTAGATCACTGCTTGCTTACTAGCATACCGCTTCCTTACTGGCTAACTCCCCGCTTGCTAGCTAACAGCTTGCACACTAAGTTACTGCTTGCTTACTAGCTGATTGCTTTCTTACTAGCTCACTGCTCGTTTACTATATAATTGCTATCTTACTAGCTCACTGCTTGTTTGCTTGCTTACTGCTCACTTACTAGGTTGCTGTTACATTACTCGCCTACAGCTTGCTTACTAGCCCGCTGCATGCTTTTTAGCATAGTGCTTCCTTACAAAGCTTACTGCTTGCATACTAGATAACTGCTTTCTTACAGGCCTGCACCTTGTATTCTAGCTTACTGCATGCTTACTAGCTAATTGCATACTTTCCAGTGACCTCCTTGCTTTCTCGCTTACTGCTTGCTTTCTAGCTTAGTGCTCGCTTAATAACATACTGGCTGTTTTCTAGCTTACAGCTTGCCCACTATCACACAGATTTCTTACTAGCTAGCTGCTACCTGACTAGCCAGCTGCTTGCTTACAATCTTGCTGCATGCATACTAGCTTATTGCTTGCATTCTAGCTTAGTGCTTGCTTACTAGCTTACTGGTTCTTTACCTGCTTACTGCTAGCTTACTCGCTTACTCCCTGCTTACTAGCTCACTGTTTGCTTACTAGATTACTGGTTGCCTACTAGCTTACTGCTGGCTTACTTGCTTCCCGCATGCTTGCTAGCTTGCTGCTTGCTTTCGAGCTTACCGCTGGCTTACTGTCATACTGCTTTCATACTAGCTAATAGCTTTGTTACTATCCAGCTGCTTCCTTAGTAGCTTACTGCTAGGTTACTCGCTTCCTGCTAGCTCACTAGCCTGCTGCTTGCTTTCAAGCACAGTGCTTCCTTACTTGCTTTCCCCTTGCTTACTAGTAAACTGCTTTCTTACTAGCCTGCTCCTTGCTTTCTAGCTTTCTGCTTGCTTACAAGCTAATAGCTCTCTTACCAGCTTACTGCTTGCTTGCGAGCTTACTGCTAGATTACTCGCATACTGCTTGCTTACTAGATTACTTCTTCTAACTAGCTCTCTGCCTGCTTACTAGTTCACTGCTTGTTTACTAGCTTGCTGCTAGCATACTCGCTTACTACTTTCTTACTAGCTAACCGCTTTCTTACTAGCCTGCTGCTTGCTTACAGTCTTACTGGTTGCTTACTACCGTACTGCATGCTTGCTAGCATACTGCTTCCTTACTAGCATCCTGCTTGCTTAGTGTCATACTACTTCCTTACTAGCTTCCTCCTTGCGTACTAGCACGAAGCTTTCTTACCAGCTAACTGCTTTCTTACTAGCCAGCTGCTAGCGTACACTCTTACTGGTTGCTTACTACCTTACTGCTACCTTACACGCTTACTGCTACTTGACTAGCCTGCAGCTTGCTTTCTAGCTTACTTGTAGCTTACTAGCTCACTGCTTGCATCCTAGCTTACTGCTTGCGTACAAGCTAATTGCTTTCTTGTCAGCTTACTGCTTGCTTACTAGCTTACTGCTCGCTTACTAGCATAATGCTTCCTTGCTAGCACCCTGCTTGCCTACTAGCTTACAGGATCCTTAATAGCTTACTGTTAGCTTACTAGCATTCTGCTCTCACACTATTACCATGCTCGCTTACTAGCTTGCTGCTTGCTTACCTTCATAATGCTCCCTTACTAGCTCCCTGCTCGCTTACTTGCTCATTGCTTGCCTACTAGCTTGCTGCTTGCTTCCTAGCTTGCTGCTTGCTTACTAGCATAATGCTTCCTTACTAGCATAATGCTTCCTTACTAGCTCCCTTCTTGCTTACTAGCATACTGGATCATTAATAGCTTACTGCTATCTTACTAGCATTCTGCTCTCATACTAGGACCATGCTCGCATACTAGCTTGCTGCTTGCTTTCTTGCTTGCTGCTTGCTTACGAGCATAATGCTTCCTTGCTAGCACCCTGCTTGCCTACCAGCTTACAGGATCCTTAATAGCTTACTGCTAGCTTACTAGCATTCTGCTCTCACACTATTACCATGCTCGCTTACTAGCTTACTGCTTGCTTACCTTCATAATGCTTCCTTACTAGCTCTCTGCTTGCTTACTTTTTTTTTTTTTTTTTTTTTTTTTTTTTGTCGTGGGGAAAATCTTCGAAAGACTCCCTCCCACCTCCTTGGGGAGAGGTGGGAGGGGTGTGTGGGATTCCCCGCGCCCGTACAACGACAGGCGCGGGACCTACCCACTAAAAACCCCACGGTGACCCTTCGGCACGCTTTGGGAGGATACCGGGAATCGCTCGAAGCATTCTTCCGGTATCCTCCCCGTGCCCGCGCTTTCGCGCCCATCCCCCGGGGGGACAATCGGTCCCCCCAGTAGACACACTGCCTCATAGCGGCGGGACGGGGCCACTCCATCCCGCCGCTATCCGTCCCGGGGCCGCGTTTAGTGGCGGCTGCGAGCCCCAACTCGCAACCGCCCGCGACCCCGTTTCCACCCCTCGGCGGCCGGGCGTTCATGGCCGCACCAGACCGCCGAGGGTGCCTCCCCTTGCGTCGGACCGGTAGGGGGAGGCACTCTTACCCCCAACCGGTCCGACCCGGCGCCGCCTGGCGGGAGGAGGGTCCCCTCAGGACCCCCCTCCCAGCCTAGGTCATCCGCCACGCCGAGGCGGCCGCCCGCGACGCCTCGCGACCGGGCGACGACCTCGGGCCACCGCACGAGCGCGAGCTTCAGCGCGCCGCTGAAGCTCGCGCTCCCTCCCCGCGGCCTCCTTCTGCAACATTACGTTCTCGCAGAAGGAGGCCACGGCCCTCCACTTCTCCTCGCTGCCGAGCATGGCGCGCACCACGCCCGGCAGCGAGACATCCCGCCCGACGACGCCGACCAGGACACGGCGCTCCCCCTCCCACGCGGGGCATACCTCCAGGGTATGATCCGCCGTGTCCTGCTCAGCGTCGCAGTGGCAGCAACGCGCCGTCGGCTCCTTCCCTATCCGGCACAGGTATCTTCCGAAGCTGCCATGCCCGGAAAATACCTGTGCCAGCCGGTAGGTGAGGCTGCCATGGCCTCTGTCCAGCCACTCCTTCAGGAGTGGCCGAACAGCCCCGACAGTCCGGTGCCCCGCGGTTGGCAGAGCCAGCCGCTCCTGCCACGCGAGCAACACGGACTGCCGGGCCTGGCGCTTCAAATCGCCCCAAGCAGGTTCCTGCCCGCCCGGGACCGCCCCCATCCCCGCGCGACGGTCGACGCGGTGCCGGTACATCACCGCGTGCGACCGCGCGAGGAGGTCCATGGGCGGCATCCCCGCTAGAACCGTCGCCGCCTCATGTGACACGGTCCGACCCGCGGACGACCCTGAGCGCCATGCGTCTCTGCACCCGACGCAGCATAGTCATGCTGCGCCGGGAGGCAGCCAGGTCGTCCGCCCAGACGGGGGCCCCGTATAGGGCCACCGACTAGCTGCTCGCTTACTTGCTCATTGCTTGCCTACTAGCTTACAGCTTGCTTACTAGCTTGCTGCGTGCTTTCTGCCTTACTGCTTGCTTACTAGCCTGCTGCTTGCTTTCTAGCTCACTGCTTGCTTACTAGATTACCGCTTGCTTACTAGCTTCCTGCTCGCTTACTAGGTCACTGCTTGCGTACTAGCTTACTGCTTGCTTACAAGCTAATTCCTTTCAAGCCAGTGTACTGCTTGCTTACAAGCTTACATGTTACTTACCAGCTTACAGCTAGCTTACTCTCCTCCGGCTTGCTTATCAGTTTACTGCTGGCTTATTAGCTTACTACTTGCTTACTGGCATAATACTTGCTCACTAGCTTGCAGCTCGATTTCTACCTCACTGCTTGTCCTGCTAACTTACTGCTTGCTTACAAGCTTACAGTTAGCTTAGTCGTTACTGCTTCCTTACGAGCTTCCTCCTCGCTTACTAGGACACTGGTTGCATACTAGCTTACTGCTTGCTTGCAAGCTAATTGCTTTTATGCCATCTTACTGCTTGCTCACTAGCACACTGCTTGCTTACAAGCTATTTGCTTTCATGCCAGCTTCCTGTTTGCTTACTAGCCTACTGGTTGCTTACTACCATACAGCTTTCTTGCTAGCTCACTGCATTCCTACTAGCTTCCTGCCTGCTTCCCAGCTTACTGCTAGCTTACTCGCTTACTACTTGCTTACTAGCATACGGCCTGCTTGCAAGCTTGCTGCTTTCTCACTGGCCTACTGCTTGCTTACTAGCTTACAGGTTGCTTACTAGCTTACTGCTTGCTTACAAGCATACTGCTTTCTTACTAGCTCCAAGCACGCTTACTAGCCCATTGCTTGCTTACAAGATAACTGCTTGCTTGCTAGTTTGCTGCTTGCAAATTAGCTATCTACTTCCTTACTAGTCTGCTGATGGCTTACTTGCTTACTGCATGCTTTCTAGCTTCCCCCTAGCTTACTAGCTCCCTTCTCGCTTACTATCTCATTGTCTGCTTACTAGCTTACTGCTTGCTTAATAGCTAACACCTTCTTATTAGCTTGTTACTTGCTCTCAAGCTTACTGCTTGATTGCTAGCTTCCACTTCGCTTACTAGCTCACTCCTTGCTTACTAGCTTACTGGTTGCTTACTAGCTTACTGCTTGTTTACTAGCATACTGCTTCGTTACTAGCTCCCTGCTCGCTTACTAGCTCACTTCATGCTTACTAGCTTTCTGCTAGCTTACTCGCTTAGTTTGGGCTTACTAGCCTGCTGCATGTTTACTAGCATACTGCTTTCTTACTAGCTAACTGTATTCGTTATAGCTTAATGCTTGCGTACTAGCATAGTGCTCCCCTAGTAGGGTCCTGTTCGCGTACTAGCTCACTGCTTGTCTTGTAGCTTACTGCTTGCTTACTAGCATACTTGTTTAACTATCGCGTTTGTCCGAGGGGAAAAAACTCGGTCGCGATTCCTAATGCTAGTTCTGCGTACGCATTGTCTAGAAGGTCGGGCTGACGCCGAATTCCTTCGGTCTACAGACAATCAAAATCGCGGCTGTTTACGGGTTTTTGCTAGCTATCTTCGTTCACACAGTACATTCGAACACCTGTCTCCAAAGGTATTGTGTCGTTAGCACCGAGAGAGAGAGAAACGACCTATTAATTGAAGAGAGAGATCAATATCCGAAATCGTAACCGCACCGCGCCTGCGCGGCGCGGCGCGGTCTTCGCCTGTCGATCCTCGCTGATTTTCCTCACGGCTCACGGCTTTAGGGAGCTGACTGCGATCGAGAGCAGATCCTTTATCGATCCTCTCCGTCACAAGTACGCGCTCCAAAGAACTTGTATTACGCACGTTCTATGAAAGATTTTAGGACAATTTGAAATTAGGAAATCTTGTCTCACGGCAACAGATATTTCCGAGAAAATCTGCCTGACGTTGTAGCAGTTCGTGTGATTTAACGTTGCAGACGTTGCCGCGACCGCTACGTTAGGGACTCAGTACTGAGTACATTGAGTCCCTTAAAGCTAAAGGTTGAAGTCACTGGGGAGTAGATACCGATATACCGGTATCGCCTAGTGGTGAGCTCACCGAGCTAAACGGGATCAGAGAACCCACTCCGAAACCCGTCGGTTGTACCAGTGTAGCGTGCACCGATCGGTGGAGTTAAGGTTTCGACGACCCACCCTTTGCTATACGGCGACGGAGCAACCGGAAGGTAGATCCTGATATACTGGTATCGCCTCGTGGTGCTCACCGTGCAACGGGCTCCAGAGAACCCCCTCCAGAGACCCGACGCTTGTGCCAGTGTAGAGTACAGTGTACGGTGGAGTAAAGGGTTCGAAGGGCCTTCCTTCCACCTCTCCACCCATTACCCGTAACTGTGTAGTGTCCGAAGGGTGGTTGGAGTTGCTTGAAGCGCCCCACCCCCCTATTCCGGCAGGCCGCAGGCTGCTCCTGTGGAGCCGCCGTCGAGGTAGCCGCACTAGGCAGGGAGTTTTCTTGCGTCGGCGTCCCACGCCACCCGCACGGTGAGCGTGCTCACGGAAAATAGTCCTCTTGGAGCCTTACAACCTCCATTTGGGGCCCGTCCGTTCCAACGCTTGGCTAACTCGACAGAAACGAGGAAAACTTCGTCTGTCCGGTTGCACGCGTCGGTGATATCATTTAATTCAAATATCACCGACCAAAAAACAAATTAGTACAGTCCATTAATTACTACGCGAATCAGCAGTTAGCTTCTCCATCCAAGCACAACATATTGTCGCTTGGAACGCGGGGTAAGCAGCTGATAAGCGTCTAAACGTGGCAACGTGTCCGAATTTAAGATATTTACACATTCAGTAAACTTTTGTTACAGAATGCCACAACAGTAACGCCAAAGGGGACGTGACACGGCTGAAACGAGCCGACGTCAAAACTGAGTTTAATTTCCTTATTTCGTTTTCCACAAAATAGTATTTTTTAGTTTTGATACGTTTTTGTTTGTAATAAAAATAAGAAAACCTAATTGATACTTGTAACTATTTCTTTACCAGTCTATTCCTTCGTACGGACCCACGTTAGAACCCTTAGTATTCTAACAATACTGCTTTCTTAATACCAAACTGAATTCCTACTAGCTTACTGCTTGCTTACTAGCACACTGCTTCGTTACTAGCTAATTGCTCACTTACTAGCCAACTGCATGCTTACTAGCTTACTGCTTGCTTACAAGCTTCCTGCCTGCATGCTAGCTTACTACTTGCTTACAAGCATACTGGTTGCTTACTAGTATATTGCTTACTTACTAGCTTACACGTTCCTTAATAGCTTACTGCTAGCTTACTAGCATTCTGCTCCCTTACTAGGACCATGCTCGCATACAAGCCTGCGGCTTGCTTACTAGCACAAAGCTCCCATTCTAGCTCCCTGCTCGCTTACTAGCTCACTGCTTGATTACCAGCTTACTGCTTGCATACATGCTTACTACATGCCTACTTGCTATCTGCTTTCATACCAGCTTACTGCTTGCTGACTGGCTTAATGCATCCTTAATAGCTCCCTGAATGCTTACTAGCTCACTGCTTCCTTACTACCTTACTGCATGCTTACAAGCGTACTGCCTGTTTAATAGCTTTCTACTTGCATAGAAGCTTACTGGTTCCTTACAAGCTTACCGCTTGCATACTAGCATACTCCTTCCCTAGTTCGCTCCTCGCTTACTACCACACTACTTGCTCACTAGTTTAAAGCTAGATTACTCTCTTACTGCATTCTGACTAGCCTGCTGCTTGCTCACATGCTTACTGCATGCTTACTAGCTTGCTGCTTGCTTTCTAGCCTACTGCATGCTTACAAACACACTGCATTCATACTATCTAATTGCTATCTTGTTAGCTGGCAGCTTGCTTACTGGCTTACTGGCTACCTAATAGCTTCCTTCTTGCTTACTAGCTACCTGCTTTCTTGCTACCCTGCTGATTGCTTACAAGCATACCGGCTGCTTACCAGCTTACTGCGTGCTGACTAGATTACTGTTTCCTTACTTGCTCCCAGAACGCTTATTAGCTCACTGCGTCCGTACTAGCTTACTGCTCGCTTACTAGCTCGCAGCTTGCTTGCAAGCTTACTGCTTGCTTACTACCTTGCTGCTAGCTCACTCGCTTACTGCTTGCTTACTAGCTATCTGTTTGCTCACTAGCTAACTGGTTTCTCAGTAGCCCGCTCCTTGCTTTGTAACTTACTACTTGCATACTTGTTTACTGCATGCTCAATAGTTACCGGCTTCCTTTCCAGCTTACAGCTTGCTTACTAGCGCACTGCTTGCATACTAGCTTACTGCTTGCTTACTAACTTACTGCTAGCTTGCTCGCGTAATGCTAGCCTTGTAGCTTACTGCTTTGCTACAAACTTACTGCTTCCCTACTAGCTAACTGCATCCATACTAGCCTGCTGCTTGCTTATCAGCTCACTGTATGCTTACTATCTTACTGCTAGGTTACTCGCTTACTGCATGCTTACTGGCTAGCTGCTTTCCTACCAGCTTACTGCTTGCCAACTAGCTTACAGCTTGCTTAGAATTATGCTGCTTCCATACTTGATTCTCCTTCGCTTACTAGCTCACTGCTTGCTTACTAGCTTACTACTATCATGCTCGCTTACTGCATGTTTACAAGCCTGATGCTTGCGTTCTAGCTTACTGCTTGCTTACTAGCTTGCTGCTTGCATTCTAGCTTACTGCTTGATTACTAGCTTGCTGCTTGTGTTCTACCCTACTGCTCGCTTACTAGCATACCGCTTTCTTACTAGCTGATTGCGTTCTTATTAGCCTGCTACTTGCTTACTAGCGTTCCTGTTGCATACAGCCATACTGCTTCCTTACTAGCTTCGTCTTTGCTTACTAGCTCACTGGTTGCTAATTAGCTTATTACATGCTTAAGAGCTAACTGCTATCTTAACACCATACTGCTTACTTACTAGCATACTGCTTCCTTACAAGCTTCTTCCTTGCTTACTAGCTCACTGCTTGTTTTCTAGCTTGCTGCTTCCTTACTAGCTCCCTGGTCGCTTACTAGCTCACTGCTTGCTTACCTGCTTACTGCTTGCTTAGTAGCTTACTTCTTGCATAACAGCCCGCTGCTTGCTTTCTACCTTACTGCTAGATTACGCGCATCATGGTTGCTTACTAGCTCACTGCTTGCTTACTAGATTACTGCTTGGTTAGTAGCTTACCGCAAGCTTATTCGCTTACTGCTTATTTCCAAGCTTACTGCTTCCTAACTAGCATACTGCATCCTTACTAGCTTCCTGCTCGCATACTAGCACACAGCTTGGTTACTAGCTTACTGCTAGCATACTCGCTTACTGCATGCTTACTAGCCTCCATCTTGCTGACTAGCATCCTGCTTCCTACTAGGTTCCTGCTTGTTTACTAGCTTACTGGTTCCATAGTAGCTTACAGCTAGCTTACTAGCATTCTGCTCCCTTACTAGGTCCCGGCTCGCTTACTAGCTTACAGCTTGCTAACAAGCATAATGCTTCCTGTCAAGCTCCCTGCTCGCTTACTAACTCACAGTTTGCTTACCAGCTAACTGTTTGCTTACTAGCTTACTGGTTGCTTACTAGCTCACTGCTTTCATACTAGCTTACTGCTAGCTTACTCGCTTACTGCTTGCATAACAGCCAGCAGCTCGCTTTCTAGCTTACAGCTTGCTTACTAGCATACTGCTTTCTTACTAGCTAATTGCTTTCCTACTAGCTTACTACTTGCTTAATAGCTCGATGCTTGCATACTATCTTACTGTTTGTCCACCAGCTTACTGCTTGTTACTAGCTTCTGCGTTCTTACTAGCCTTCTACTTGCATTGTAGTTTACTGCTTGCTTACTGGATTGCTGCTTGCTTTCTAGCTTACTGCTTCCTTACCAGCTCCCTGCATGCCTACTAACTCACTGCATGCTTACCAGCTTTTTGCTTGGTTAGTAGCTTACTGCTTGCTTTCTAACTTAGTGCTTGCTTATTAGATTACTGCTTGCTTACTATGTTACAGCTAGCACACTCGCTTACTGCTTGCGTTCTTGCTTGTTGCCTGCTTTCTAGCTTACTGCTTGCTTACTAGCATAATGCTTCCTTACCAGCTTTCTCCTCGCTTACTATCTTACTGCCAGCTCACACGCTTCCCGCTTGCTTACTAGCCTGCTGTTTGCTTTCTAGCTTACTGCTTGCTTAGTATCTTACTTCTGGCTTAATAGCATACTGCTAGCTTAATCACTTACTGCTTGCTGGCTAGCTCACTAGCCCACTGCTAAGTTACTAGCCTTCTGCTTGCTCACTAGCTCACAGCTTGCTTACTAGATTACTGCTTACTTTCTAGTTTACTGGTAGCATGCTAGCACACAGCCTACTTTACTAGCTAACTGCTATCTGACTAGCCACCAGCTTGCTTACAAGCTTACGGCTTTGTTACTAGCTAACTGCTTTTTTACTAGCTTCCGGCATGCTTGCTAGTTTACTGCATGCTCAATGGCTCACTCGTTGCTTGCTAGATTACAGCTTGCTTACTAGCTTACTGCTAGCTTACTCGCTTACTGCTTGCTTAATTGCCTGCTGTTTGCTTTCTGGTTTACTGCTTCCTTACTAGCTTCCTGTTTGCATACAAGCTCACTGCTTGCTTACTGCCTTAATGGTTGGTTACTAGATTACTGCTTTGTTACTAATTCCCTACTCGCTTACTAACGAACAGCTTTCTCACCAGCTTACTGCTTGCTTACTAGCTTACTACTTGCTTACTAGCTAATTGCTTGCTTACTATCTTACTGGTTGCCTACAAGCTTACTGGTTGCTTACTAGCGTACAGCTTGCTTACTATCATACTGCCTCCTTTCTAGCTTCCTCCTCGCCGACTAGCTCACTGCTTGCTTACCACCTTGCTGCTAGCTTACTCGCATACTGCTTGGTTACTAGCGTACTGCTTGCTTATTAGGTTTATGCTTGCTTACCAGCTTACTGCTTGCTCCATAGCTCATAACTTGCTTACTAGCATACGGCTTTCTTACTAGGTAGCATCTTTCTGACTGGCCTGCTGCTTGCTGACAAGACTACTGGTTGCTCACTAGCGTACAGCTTGCTTACTATCATACTGCCTCCTTTCTAGCTTCCTCCTCGCTGACTAGCTCACTGCTTGCTTACCAGCTTACGGTTAGCTCACTCGCTTACAGCTTGCTTACTAGCTTCCTCCTCGCTTACTAGCTCACTACTTGCTTTCTAGCATACTACTTTCTAGCCTACTGCTTGCTTACTCGCATACAGCTTTCTGACCTGCTCCCCGCTCGCTTATTATCTCACTGCATGCTTACTAGCTGACTTGTAGCCAACAAGCTTACTGCTTCCTTACTAGCCTCCAACTCGCTTATTAGCCCACTGCTTGCTTACAAGCTTGCTGCCTGCATAATAGCTTACTGCTTGCTTACAAGCATACAGCTTTCTTACTATCTAAGTGCTTTCCTATTAGCCTGATGCTTCCTTACTAGCTTACTGGTTGCTTACTAGCTTATTGCTTGCTTACTAGTATACTGCCTCCTCTCCAGCATCCTGCACGCATGACTAGCTCACGGCTTCCTTACTAGCTTTCTTCGTGTATATTAGCTCACTGCTTGCTTACTAGATTACTACTAGCTTACTCGGTTACTGCTTGCTTACTATCCTGCTGCTTGCTTTGTAGCTTACTGCTTGCTCACTAGGTTACTGCATGCATTCTAGCTTACTGCTTGCTTATTAGGTTACTGCTTGCTTTCGAGCTTACTGCTTGCTTACTAGCAGACTGGTTCCTCACTGGCTTATTGCTTCAATACTAACGTGCTGCTTGCATACTAGCTTCCTGATTCCTTAATAGGTTACTGCTAGCTTACTAGCATTCTGCGCTCTCACTAGGCCCATGCCTGCATAGTAGCTTACTGCTTGCATACTACCTTAATGCTTGCTTCCTAGCTAATAGCTATCTTACTCGCCTGCTGCTTGCTTAATAGCATACTGTTTTCTTACCAGCTCACTACTTGCCTACTAGCGTACTACTTGCATACTAGCTTACAGCTAGCACTCGTGTTTACTGCTTCCTTACTAGCTCCCTACACGCTTACTAGCCCACAGCTTACTTACAAGATTAGTGCTTGCTTACTCGTTGCTGCTTGCTACTAGTTTGCTGCTTGCTCAATAGCTAACTGCTTTCTACTAGCCTGCTGCTAGTTTACTTGCTTAGAGCTTGCCTACTAGCTTCCTCCTCACTTAGAAGATTGCTGGTAGCTTACTCGCTTACTGCTTGCTTACTAGCCTGCTGCTTGCTTGCTAGCACACAGCTTCCTTACTAGATTACTGCTTGCTTACTAGCTTACTGCTTGCTTTCTAGATAGCTGCTTTCTTACTTGCCGGCTCCTTGCCTTCAAGCCTAAAGGTAGCCTACTCGCTTACTGCTTGCTTACTAGCTTCTTGGTTACTTACTAGCTTACAGCTTGCCTACTAGCATACTGCACACTTACTAGCTCCCTGCTCGCTTACTAGCCCACTGCATATTTACAAGGATACTGCATCCTCACCATCTTACTACTTGCTTACTAGCCAACTGCTTTCTAACCAGTATACCGCTTGCTAACTAGATTACTACTTTGTTACTGGCTCCCTCCACGCCTACTAGCTCGCTGCTCGCTTTCTAGTCCACTGCTTACACACAAGATTACTGCTTGCTTACTCGCTTGCTGCTTGCTACTAGTTTGCTGCTTGCTCCATAGCTAACTGCTTTCTTACTAGCCTGCTGCTAATTTACTTGCTTACTGCTCGCTTACTAGCTTACTGCTTGCTTACTACAATACTGCTTCCTTACTAGCTAACTGCTTCCTTACTAGCTTGCTGCTTGCTATCTAGCTTACAGCGAGCTTACTAGCACACTGCTTGAATACTAGCTCACTGTTTGCATACTAGATTGCTGCATGCTTACTAGCTTACAGCTAGCTCACTCGCATCCTGCTTGCTTATTAACATACTGCTTCCATACTAGCAAATTGCATTCTTACAAGCCTGCTGCTAGCTTACAATCTTACTGTTTGCTTACTAGCTTACTGCTTTCCTACTAGCTCGGCGCTTGCTTACTAGATTACTGCCTGCTTACTAGCTTACTGCTAACTTACTCGCTTATTGCTAGCTTACTTACTTAACGGGGTCGCGGGCGGTTGCGGGTTGGGGCTCGCAGCCGCCACTAAACGCGGCCCCGGGACGGATAGCGGCGGGATGGAGTGGCCCCGTCCCGCCGCTATGAGGCAGTGTGTCTACTGGGGGGACCGATTGTCCCCCCGGGGGATGGGCGCGAAAGCGCGGGCACGGGGAGGATACCGGAAGAATGCTTCGAGCGATTCCCGGTATCCTCCCAAAGCGTGCCGAAGGGTCACCGTGGGGTTTTTAGTGGGTAGGTCCCGCGCCTGTCGTTGTACGGGCGCGGGGAATCCCACACACCCCTCCCACCTCTCCCCAAGGAGGTGAGAGGGAGTCTTTCGAAGATTTTCCCCACGACAAAAAAAAAAAAAAAAAAAAAAAAAAAAAAAGCTTACTTACTTGCTGTTTGCTAACTACCTTGCTGCTTGGTTTCAACCCTACTGCTTGCTCACTAGCATACTGCTTCCTTACTAGCATCCTGCTCTCTTACTATCTCACTGCTTGTTTACTAGCTTACTGGCTCCTTAATAGCTTACTGCAAGTTTACTAGGATTCTGCTCTCTTACTAGATCCATGCTCGCTTACTAGCTTACTGTTGGCTTACTAGCATCCTGCTTGTTTACTAGCTTACAGCTCTGTTACTAGCTTCCTGCAGGCACACAATCTTACTGCTCCCTTACTAGCTTAATGCTTTCTTACTACCTTACAGCTCCCTTGCTAGCTTACTGTTTTCATACTACCTTACTGGCTGCTTAGTAGCTTACTGCTTTGTTACAAACTTACTGCTTTCTTACCAGCTAACTGCATGCTCACAAGACTCCTGCTTTGTTACTAACTTACTGCTTTCTTGCCAGCTTACACCTCCCTTACTAGCTTACTGCTTTCTTACTAACCTAATGCTTTCTTACTAGCTTACAGCTTGCTTGCTAGGTTACTACTTGCTTACTAGATTACTGCTTGCTTTCAAACTTACTGCTTGCTTACTAGCTCACTGGTTCCTTACTAACCTGCTCCCTGCATTCTAGCTTACTGCTTGCTTACTAGCTGGCTGGTTGCTTACAAGCATACTGCTTGCTTACTAGCTTACTGCTTGTATGCTACCTTAATGCATGCACACTAGCTTACTGCTTCCTCACTATCTTCCAGATTTGTGAATAGCTCACTGCTTACTTACTAGGTTACTGCCTGCTTACTGGCTTGTTGCTTGTCTTCTAGCTTACTGCTTGCTTACTAGCACACTGGTTCCTTACTAGGTAATTGCTAACTTACTAGCCTGCAGCCTGCTTACTAGCATACTAGTTGCTTAGTCTTACTGCTTTGTCCCTAGCATACTACTTCCTTACTACATTCCTGCTCGCTTACTAGCTCACTGCGTGCATACTAGCTTACTACTCGCTTACTAGCTAACTGCTTCCTTACCAGCTTACTTGTTGCTTTGTAGCTTTCTGCTTATTTACTAGCATAGTGTTTCCTTACTAGCTGTGTGCTTGCTTACTAGCTCACTGCTTGCTTAGTAGATTACTGCTTGCTTACTAGCTTACTGCTAGCTTACTGGTTGCTTGCTAGCTTCCTGCCTGCTTACTAGCTTACTGCTAGCTTACTCGCTTACTGCATGCCTACTAGCTTGGTGCTAGCGTTCTAGCTTACTGCTTGCTTACTGGCACACTGTTTTCTTACTAGCATACTGCTTCCTTACTAGCTTCCTACTCGCTAACTAGCGTACTGTTTGCTTACTAGCTTTCTGCTTTCTTACTGCATCCCTGCTTTCTTCATGACTCACTGCTATCTTACTAACTTACTGCTCTCATACTAACCGAATGCTTCCTGCTCGCATACGAGCTTAACGTTTTCTTACAAACTTACTGCTTTGTTAATAGCTTACAGCTTTCTTGCTAACCTGTTGCTTGCTTTCCAGCTTCCTGCATGCTTTCTAGCTTCCTGCTTGCTTACTAACTTACGGCTTTGTTACTAGCTTACTGCTTCCTTACTAGCTTCCTACACGCTTACTAGCTCACTGCTTCCTTACGAGCTTACTGCTTGCTTGCTACATTGCTGCTTGCTCACTAACCCATTGATTTCTTACTATATAACTGCTTTCTTACTAGCCTGCAGCTTGCCTACTAGCATACTGATTTGTTAGTAACTCACTGCTTGTATACTAGCATACTGCTTCCTTACTAGCATCCTGCATGCATTCCAGCTTACTGCTTTGCTACTAGATTACAGCTTTCTTACTAACTATCTGAATTCTTACAAGCCTGTTAATTGCTTGCTAGCATACTGCTTCCTTACTAGCTTCCTGGTTGCTTACTAGCTTGCTGCTTGCTTTCTAGCTTAATGCTTGCTCACTAGCTTACTGCTTACTTACTAGCCCGCCGCTTGCTTTCTAGCATACTGCTTCCTTACTAGCTTCTCGCTTGCTTACTAGCTCATTGCTTGCGGTCAAGATTACTGCTTGCTTGCTAGCCTATTCCTTGCTTATCTAGCTTGCTGCTTGCTTTCTAGCTTAATGCTTGCTTATTAGCATATTGCATTGTTACTAGCTCACTGCTTGCATACTAACTTACAGCTTGCTGACAAGCTAATTGCATTCATTCCATCTTACTGCTTGCTTACTAGCGTACTCGTTGCTTACTAGTTTACCGCTTGCTTACTATCTAACTGCTGTCTTACTGGCCAGCTGCTGTCTTACTAGCCAGCTGCTTGCTTACTAGCCTAGCCTAACCTAACCCAGACCTAACTGCTTTCTTACTACATTCCCGTTATCATCTTAACTTACTTCTGAAATACTAGCCAGCTGCTTGAACCAATAGGATCGTCTGGTTGCGGATCAGGCGCAGTGACGTGAGGTCGTCACTTCCAAAGAGGAAGTCGTCAACGTACGCTTGGTAGCTTAAAACTTGCACTGCGTCCGGGTAGGAGAAACCTTCGTCCTCGATTAATTGTCTCAACACTCTGAGAGCGAGATATGGCGCTGGAGTTGTACCATATGTTACCGTGAGCAGCTGGTATTCGTCAATCGGAGCAGAAGGAAACTCGCGCCAAAGGATGCGCTGAAAGTCGATCTCGTGAGGGTGAACGAGGATCTGCCGATACATTTTTTCGATGTCGGCCGCGTAGACATATTGGAATTGACGACAGCGAATCAGGATTGCGATCAGGTCCTGTTGGAGTTTTGGCCCACTGTGCAAATGTTGATTAAGGGATTTGCCATTTGAAGTGCGACTGGAAGCGTTGAAAACAACGCAAAGACGCGTCGTTTGACTAGTTTGGCGAATAACAGGATGGTGCGGAATGTAATAAGCATTTGGAGGTGCTATGGGCGACGGTGGATCCACCTTTCGCATATGCCCAAGAAACTGGTATTCCAAAAGAAATTCCTGATATTCGCGTTGGGAATTGGGGTCTCGTTTTAGGAGATTCTCTTGAGATCGCAAACTGCTAAGCGCTCTCGACCTGAAATCTCCGAGGTGAATCGGTTGGTCGTCTCAAAACGGTAATCGGACAATGTAAGGGCCTTCTGAGGTTCGCGAATTTGTTTCAGCGAAATGACGTTCGCAATTTTGTTCGTCAGGTGTCAAAATCGCGGGAGTTGGGAGCTCCTCGACTTCCCAGAAGCGGCGCAGAATGTGGTCAAGGTGTTCGAGGACGGACAAATGGTGGATGTGGACGTCATCGGAACCAGGAGTTTGGATGGGACCGGACAGGATCCAGCCCAAGGCCGTGCTTTGCGCGGTCGGGACACACCCTGAGCCTCGAATGACGCCTTGGAGTAATAGCTGCCCGTATAAATCCGCTCCAATAATAATGTCAATAGGGTCGGAGCTCATAGGATCCTTGTCCGCCAGATTTAGCCCTGCAAGGTAAGGCCATGTAACGTTTTGTTTCTGGCGAGATTGGACATACCTGGTCAATGTTTGCATTATAATCGCGGTCGTCGAATATGCAGGCTCGTTCTGGTCCGCAGGTGTAATTGATATAGACGCTACTTGATGTGCGAAAGAGTGTTTCTCGCCAATTCCACTAATTCGCGTGTAGTGCGATGTTCGTTTTAAGCGCAGCAGTTGCGCTAAATTTTCGGTATTGAGGGTCGCTGCTGACCCTTGGTCGAGAAGGGCTCTTGCAGTAACGCACCTGCCTTGAGGAGAATGCACCTGAACCCGCGCTGTTGAAAGGAGAACAGTTATCTTCAACGGTAAATTCGACGCTAAATTTGAACTAATTTCGATTTGGTCGTTAGATATCGAAGAACCAGCCCTTGACGCTGTGACCGAGGAATTTTTGTTTACCGGGAAATGCAACAACGTGTGATGCCTTTGATGGTACTCCTTACAACAGTGCGGATTCTTACACAATGTAGTGGAATGGCCGACGGAAATGCAATTGACGCACCGGTTTTGCTGCTTGATTAATTGATAGCGCTTGGAATGGGATTTTCCCAAAAACTCGGAACATTGATAAATGGGATGATTTTGTTTACACAATGCGCACGAAATTTTGCTAGTAGCGGTTGAATGCGCGTGGAAGGTTTTCGGCAAAATCGATTTTGGTTTCTCTGGTTCGCTCGGTTTGTCGCGTTTAGTGACCGGCATCGCTTCTAATACGCGAATTCTTTTTTCTAAAAACGCGTCGAATTCGCGGTACGTGCGAAACACGGTCCTGTCACCCAGATTAAACTCCCACGCCTTCCGCGTCGCGCGATCTAGCTTTTGTGTACCGAGAAAAACGAAAATGTCGCTCCAATGGTCGACTGACCTGTCAAAGTTTCGTAGCATTTCGATCGACATATTAAGTTTGTCACGCAACGCCCGCAGTTCAAATTGAGTCTCGGACACAACGGTCGGTAATGTAAACAACACATTCAAATGGGTGGATATAAGTCGGTGTTTGTTTTCGTAACGAGACGTTATTCTTTTCCACGCGACTTCAAAATTATGGTTTGCGACCGGTAGGTGACTCACCGCGAGGCTCGCTTCGCCCTTCAACGACGCGTGCAAGAAATGGAGGCGTTCCACGTTGGACAAGGACTGGTTGTCGATGACCATGTGGGTGAAGCGGTCACGAAAACTTTCCCAATGTTCAAATGCGCCCTCGAACGTGGGAAGGTTAATCCTGGGTAGATGGGCCGTCGGATGTTGCGGAGCAACGTTCAAATTCTAACCGTTGGCTGCTGCTGGATCCGGTGGAGGAGACACCCCCATGAGGACTTCCGCCAAGAAGTCCAATGCCTCCTGATATTTCTCTTCGCATGTGGCCAATGGGTCTTCCACGAAGTAGGTGTAGGTGGCCTTTATTTTATGGTCGGCCGTGGCTGAGATGTTTGCGTCCAAATCCTGGCATTGTGCGAAGGTTTGCTCGGTCATCGCCATGCGGTTTTGCGTAACGGCGACCGTCATTTTTGCCTGACCCAGTTTTTTTAAATTGGTAAGAGCGCGTTCGATCGAACTCATCCCTTGCGACAGCTTATGTAGCAATTTTTCAATTGAGGTCATTTTCGTTTTAGATCGGCTTCTTCCTTGACTCTTATCCGGCTCGAAGGACCAAAATGTTCTGTTTGGAATGAGAGCTGATTCGCCCGTTTTTCTTAAGGACTGGACGGCGAGGTTTGGAGAATGAAGAATGAACTCTTAACAAGTTGTAACTTTATAAAGCACAAAACTTCACCGGATTAACAGAAACAGTAAATTGAGGCGTAAATGGATATAGTTGATAAATCCCGTCACAAAGAACTGTGAGAGTTCGGTAAAACAAGCGATTTGAAATTAATTTGGAAGGTCACTCCGCTCGCACTTAATTGTTTGGTATTGGCATTAAATCTGAACGGCGATCGCGTACCGCGATCCGGCTCGGTCAAGCCTGACCCTAAAATTACCGAATTTTGCCGAATCGCGAGCACGATCGCCCGTGAGCTCGCGCGCATGCCCGCTACCGTCAGTGGAACTTTCCGTTCGTCGAAACGGAACAATACTGCTCCATTACTAGCTTCCTCCTCCATTACTAGCTCACTGCTTGCACAAAAGCTTACTGCTTTCTTACTACCTAATTGCTTTCTTACCAGCTTAATGCTTGCTTACTAGCTTACTGGTTACTTGCTAGCTTTCTTCTTGCTTACTAGCATACTGATTCCTTACTAGCATTCTGCTTCCTTACTAGCTCCCTGCTGGCTTACTTGCTCACTGCGTGCTAACTAGCTTATTGATTGCTTACAAGCTTACTACTTGCTTACTAGCTTAGAGATTGCATACTAGCTTACTGCTTGCTCACTAGAAAACTGATTTCCTACTAGCCTGCTCCTTGCTTTCTAGCTTACTGCTTGCTTGCTAGCTTGCTGCTTGCTTACAATCTGACTGCTTGCATGATAGCTTACTGCTTGCTTACTAGGTAATTGCTTTCTGACCAGCTTACTGCTTGCTTAGTAGCTCACTGGTTGCTCACTAACTTAGTGCGTGCTCACTGGCATACCGCTTCCTTAAGATCTCCCTGCTCGCTTACTAGCTAACTGCTTTCTTACTAGCCCGCTCCTTGCTTTCTAGCATACTGCTTGCCTAGTTACATAGAGCTAGCGTTCTAGCTAACTACCTGCTTACTAGCTTACTGCTTGTTAGTAGTTTACTGCTTGCTTACTGGGTTACTGCTTGCTTACTAGCTCGCAGCTCGTTTACTAGCATACCGCTACTCTACTAGGTAACTGCTTTCTGGCTAGCCTATTGCTTGCTTACCACCTTTCTGTATGCTTACTAGCATACTGCTTTGTTACTAACCTAGAACTCTCTTACCAGCTCACAGCTTACGTCCTAGCATACTGCTTGCTTACTAGCATACTGCTTCCTAACTAGCTTCCTGCTTGCTTACTAGCTCACAGCTTGCTCACTAGCTTACTGGTTGCTTACTGGCTTACTTCTTGCTTACTAGATTACTGCTTGCTTGCTAGCTTACTGCTTGCTTACTATATTACTGCTAGCTTACTAGCTTGCTGCTTGCTTGCTAGCTTACACCTTGCTTAATAGCTAACTGCTTCCTTACTAGCCTGCAGCTTGCTTTCTAGCTTAGTGCTTACTTACAAACTTGCTGCTTGTATTCTAGCTTACTACTTGCTCACTAGCTTGCTGCTTGCTTTCCAGCATACTGCTTGCTTAGTAACTTACTGCTTGCTTACTAGCATACTGCTCCCTTACGAGCTCGCTGCTCGCTTACAAGCTCACTGCTTGCTTACTAGTTTACTGCATGCTTACTAGCTAACTGCTTTCTTACTAGCCCGCTCCTTGCTTTCTAGCATACTGCTTGCCTAGTAACTTACAGCTTGCGTTCTAGCTAACTACCTGCTTACTAGCTTACTGCTTGTTAGTAGTTTACTGCTTGCTTACTGGGTTACTGCTTGCTTACTAGCCCCCAGCTCGTTTACTAGCATACCGCTACTCTACTAGCTAACTGCTTTCTGGCTAGCCTGTTGCTTGCTTACCACCTTTCTGTATGCTTACTAGCATACTGCTTTGTTACTAACCTTGTGCCCTCTTACCAGCTCACAGCTTACGTCCTAGAATACAGCTTGCGTACTAGCATACTGCTTCCTAACTAGCTTCCTGCTTGCTCTCAAGCTTACTGCTTGCTTACTATCTTGCTGCTCTCTTACCAGTATATTGCTTTCTGACTAGCCTGCGACTTGCTTACTAGTTTCCTCCTCGTTTACTAGCACACTGCATGCTTACAATCTTACTGCTTTCTTAATAGTTTACTACATGCTTAGTAGCTAACTGCTTTCATACCAGCTTAGTGCTTGCATAATAGCTTACAGGTTGCTTACTAGTTTACTGCTTGCACAACAGCTAACTGCTCTCTTACCACCTTACTGCTTAGTTACTACCCAACTGCTTTCTTACTACATTCCTGCTTTCTTCCTAACTTACTGCCTTCTTGCTATCTTACTGCTCTCTTACTAGCCGAATGCTTTCTTACTAGTTTCCTGCTTGCGTAGTAGCTTGCTGCATGCTTCCTAGCTTACTGCTCGCATACTCGCTTCCTGCTTGCTTTCTAGCTTGCTACTTGCATTCTAGCCTACTGCTTGCTTAGTATCAGACTGCTTCCATTCTAACGCCCTGCACGCTTACTAGCGCTCTGCGTACTTACCTGCTTACTGCTTTCTTGCAAACCTACTGCTCTCTTACTTGTCGAATGCTTCCCTACTAGCCTCCTGCTTGCTTACTAGCATACTGCTTTGTTAGTAACTTGCTGCTTTGTTACTAACTCACAGCTTGCAAACTAGCATACTGCTTGCTTACTAGCATACTCCTTCCTTACGAGCTCCCTGCTCGCTTTCTAGCGCACTCCTTGCTTACTAGCTTACTGCTTCCTTACTACCATGCTGCCTCTTTACTAGCTTCCTCCTCGCTTACTGGCTCACTGCTTGCATACGAGCATACTGCATCCTTACTATGTTGCAACTCGCTTAGTAGCTCACAGCTTGCTTTCTCCTTGGTTACTAGCTTGCTGCATGGCTTCTAGCTAACTGCTTTCTTACCAACTTACAGCTAGCTTACTACCTTACTGCTCGCTTGCTAGCAGAATGCTTCCTTACTAGCGCCCTGCTCGCTTACTAGCTCACTGCTTGGTTACTAGCTCGCTGCATGCCTTCTGGCATGCTGCTTTCTTACTATTTAACTGCTTTCTGACTAGGCAGCTGCTCGTTTACTAGCTTACAGCATGCGTACTATCTTGTTGCTTGCCTCCTAGCCTACTGCTTGCTTACTAGCATTCTGCTCCCTTACTAGTTAATTTTTCTCTCACTAGTTTACTGCTTCCTTGCTAGCATACAGCATCCTTACTAGCTCACTGCTTGCTTACTAGCATACTGCAATGTTACTGGCTGACTGCTTCCTTACTAGCTTGCTGCTTGCTTACCAGCTTACTGCTTGCTTACTAGCTTACTTGTTTTTTACTAGCTTACTACTAGCTTACTAGCATACTGCTTCCTTACTAGCTTCCTGCTCGCTTACTAGCTCACTGCTTGCTTATTAGCTTACTGCTAGCTTACTCGCTTACTTGTTTTTTACTAGCTTACTACTAGCTTACTAGCATACTGCTTCCTTACTAGCTTCCTGCTCGCTTACTAGCTCACTGCTTGCTTATTAGCTTACTGCTAGCTTACTCGCTTACTGCTTGCTTACTATCTCACTGCTTGGTTACTAGATTACTGCTTGCTTACTAGCTTACTGCTAGCTTACTCACTTTCTGCTTGCTTGCTAGCTTGCTGCTTGCTTACTAGCTTAGTGTTTGCTTACTAGTATACTGCTTCCTTTCCCTCAGGGGCTGTGTCCGGCAATCGTCGGCCGCAGTACGGGGCGGAGCGACCCCGAGGTACCTGATGCTTATCACACCGTAAGCCTCCTGTTGGTCGTCACAAAGACCCATTCACAATTCCTTTTTTGGTAAATGGTACGTGACGGCAGGAGGAACGGGGGCCTTGGCTTAACCGCCCGAGACCGCGAGTATGGCGACTCTATAAAATCGTCCTCCAATCCTAAGTTATGGTGCGCGGCGATGGGATGCATGGTTGGGGGAGGAGGCCCAATCCCAAGCGACCACCTCCGGGGCACCTGCCGAACCCCCGGAGTATATAGGCTTACCCGGGTAAGGCGGTTCTGCCCGGGCGGACCTTTTCCTCCGACCTGCTCGTGGGAATACTATGGAGTTCAAAATTAAAACGCTGATGGGACGGGGTAAGTCAGAGGGGGAGGACGAAGGTGGTGTTGGGACTGGAGTGAAGGCGCTCGCGCCGCCTCCAGCGCCTGGCCCGGCTTCGTGGAGAGAGGAGGAGGACGACGAGACTACATCAGTCTCGTCCTTCTCCTCCACCAGGAGCCTCATAGGCTCCAAGAGAAAGATGACGGGGCAGGCCGTCAATGGAGTGGGCAGGGCGATGAGCCCGGTTGTCCGGATAAGTTGTCTCAGGGACGAGGTGACCGAGGAGATATCGGAGAGGATCTTCTCGTCCCTGAGACGAGTGGAGAAAGTGGCCGCTGCCTGCTCTTTTAAGGAGCAGAAGAGCGGCGGGGCAGAGGCTCTGAGGGAGGCTGCCCGAATGATGAGGGACGCGGCGCGGGAGCTAAGCGGGCGGAACGCCCGTCTGCAGCTCCTGTTGGAGGAGGAGCGACGGGGGAGAATGAGGCCCGAGGCGCGCTGGAACAGCGCGGCCCTCCCTCCTGTCCTCCCTCCTCCTACGCCGAGCCCACCTGCGGTCGTTATGAAGCGGAGTGCGGCGGAGGTGGTGCGGGCCCCTACGGGTCCGTCCACCCGCATTCTGCCTGCGCAGAGGTTCCCGTCCTCCTCAGAGGACGATCTCCTGAGGAGGATAGGGGACATAATTGACAAGAGGCTGGCCGCCTTCCGGGAGGAGCTCCTCCCCGGGAGAGCGGTCGGCGGGAGGGTGGTGCCACCCCGACCAGTGCCGGCACGGCCGGGGAAGGCGAAGGTGGGGGGAGCGAAGGCTCCGCCCACCGTGGCGACTCCGGGGCCGCGGGTCGTGACCCCCAAGGGGGGAAGCGTACCCGTGGTCCCGGTACCGGCGTCCTCCGCGGCACCGCCCCAAGGGGGGTGTCGTGGAGTGAGGTGGTGGGGCGGAGGGCGAGGAGGGCGGCGTGGAAGGCCTCGCAGGTGCAGCCTCCGCCCCCGCCGCCCGCGGCCAAAGGAAAGACCGCGAATGCGCGACTTGGCCGCCCCCCTAAAACGGCGGCGGCAGCGCTGACCGTTGCGCAGGGGGGCGACCTGACCCTCGCGCAGGCGATGCGGCTCGCCAGGGATAATGTGTCCCTGGAAGAGCTTGGCATCGGTTCCGTCAGGGCGAAGCGGGCCGTGACTGGGGGTCTCCTGCTGGTGATCCCCGGTCCAGACGGCGGCGTGAAGGCCGACCGACTCGCCCAGATGCTCCGGGAGCAGCTGGGCGAGCGGGGCGTCCGGGTCGACCGGCCCACGAAGCGCACGGAGATGCGCGGAGGACGTGGCGCGTGCCCTAGCAAGGGCGGGGGATTGCCCTGAGGGGGATTTGCGTGTCGGGGAGATCCGCAGATCGCCTTCCGGCCTGGGGTCCGTGTGGGCCCGCTGCCTCCTCTCCGCCGCCCATAAATTGGCGGAATCCGGGAGGGTTTTGGTGGGGTGGGTTTCGGCTCGAGTGAAGATACTCGCGCCGCGCCCGCTCCAGTATCACCGCTGCCTCGAATTGGGGCATGTGAGGCAGTGGTGCACCTCGCCTGTGGGCCGCAGCGGTCAATGTTACCGCTGCGGGGCGAAGGACCACCATGCGAGCCAGTGCTCGGCGGCCCACCACTGCCCGCTATGTGCGGACGGGGGGATGCCAGCCGACCATAGGGTGGGGAGCAGGAAGTGCTCTCCCCCCTCCCGGAAGGAGAGGAAGAGGCGGGCCGTTCCGGCTCCGGCGCCGCGGGCGGTGGCATCGTCCACCATGGAGGTGGACGGTGCCACGGGGACGGACAGCCGGGAGGAGGCTGGGGCTGTCGGTAATTAATGGCGCCCCGCCTCCTCCTCCAGGCCAACCTCAACCACAGCCGCGCGGCGCAGTATATGATGTCCTAAGTTTTCGCGGAGTGGGGGGTTGGCCTGGCTGTCGCCGCCGAGCCGTACCGTGTCCTTGATCACCCTCATTGGGTGGGCGACGCGGACGGCTTGGTGGCTACGGTATGGGGAGGTTTTGACGGGTCCCCGCCGTTCTCCATGCTGGAGCGCGGTCGGAGATTCGTCGCCGTGGACTGGGGGGGAGTCGCCGTGGTGGGGTGCTACATCTCGCCTCGCAGCGGTCACGTCGCGTTTGAGCAGTACCTGGCCGAGATCATCCGGATGGAGGTCTCTGCCGCCGCGAGTGCATCCCGACACGGCCGCCTGCGTGGCACCCCACCACGCCGCTGGGCGCTTCGGCGCCTGGACAAGAACGCCCTGATGGCAGCTGCCCTCGCTGCAACTTGGCCGCAGGGAGCGGCCGAGTTGCCGAGCATAGAGGAGGAGGTCGCCCGGCTCGGAGCATTGGTCGCGGGTATTTGCGACGCGGGGATGCCTCGGGTCGGGCGGGCTTCTCCTCGCCGGGCGGTGTACTGGTGGTCGGACGCGATCGCGGAGTTGCGAGTCGCGACTGTCCGCGCCCGACGCCAGTACACCCGCGCGCGCCGTCGTCAACGTACAGGCGACGGCGTGGCGCGAGCGAGGGCAGCTGATGACCTGTATGGAGCATACCGCGTGGCGCGGGTTGCTCTGCAGGTCGCCATCAAACGGGCCAAGACCCAGGCATGGAAGGAGCTCCTCCAGACCCTTGATGACGATCCATGGGGGCGCCCATATAAGGTGGTGCTGAATAAGCTCCGCCCGTGGGCGCCCCTCGTCACCGAGGGTCTTGACCCCCGGCTGCTGGAGGACGTGGTCAATACACTCTTCCCAATTGGGGAGAGGGGACCGCGTCCTCCGGCGGCGGCGGCTGTCCCAGTGGAGTGGACGGCCGAGCTGGGGGTCACGCAGGAGGAGCTGGCAGCGGCCATCAGACGGCTCGGGGTTCGTAACACGGCCCCGGGTCCGGATGGTGTGCCCGGCCGGATTTGGGTCTTGACCCAGGGCGTCCTTGGGGCCGACCTCAGGCGGTTGTTCGACCGCTGCCTGAGGGACGGGCGATTCCCCCCCAGTTGGAAGGTGGCGAGGATGGTCCTCCTCAGGAAGGAGGGTCGGCCCGCGGAGTCTCCCTCCGCATACCGGCCCATTTGTCTCCTCGACGAGGTGGGCAAGCTCTTCGAGCGTGTGATTGCTGCCCGCCTCGTCGAGCACCTGTCGCGGGGTGATCCCGGTCTGGCCGACTGCCAGTTCGGTTTCCGGGGGGGCCGATCGACTATCGACGCGATAGGTCGTGTGAGGGCCCTCTCGGAGGCGGCCGTCTCCCGGGGAGGGGTGGCATTGGCAATATCCTTGGATATTGCCAATGCCTTTAACACCCTCCCCTGGGAAGAGATAAGGAGGGGACTCGAATATCATCGAGTCCCCCCTTGTCTCAGGGCGGTCATCGGGGATTATCTCCGCGGCAGGTGGATCGAGTATCCGGGCCGGGATGGTGATATGCGGAGGGAGGTGTACTGCGGTGTTCCGCAGGGGTCGGTCCTCGGGCCACTCCTGTGGAACATCGCGTACGACTCGGTGTTGCGGGCCGGCCTCCCCGACGGCGTCAGCACGGTGTGTTATGCGAATGACACACTGGTGCTGGCCGTCGGGGCGCATAAGACCGAGGTGATTGCGTTTCATTCACCTCGGCAGGATCCGCCACCCCCTCTGATCCGGGTGGGTGGGGCTGACATCAAGGTGAAGCCCCAGATCAGGTATCTGGGGCTGATCCTCGATAGCCACTGGCGTTTCGAGGAGCATTTCCGCTGCCTGGTCCCCCGGTTGGAAGGGATGGTTGCGGCTCTGGGCCGGATCCTGCCCAACCTGGGGGGCCCGGCGGGCCGAGTTCGTCGCCTCTATGTGGCAATGGTCCAGTCGGTGGCCCTATACGGGGCCCCCGTCTGGGCGGACGACCTGGCTGCCTCCCGGCGCAGCATGACTATGCTGCGTCGGGTGCAGAGGCGCATGGCGCTCAGGGTCGTCCGCGGGTATCGGACCATGTCACATGAGGCGGCGACGGTTCTAGCGGGGATGCCGCCCATGGACCTGCTCGCGCGGTCGCACGCGGTGATGTACCGGCACCGCGTCGACCGTCGCGCGGGGGTGGGGGCGGTCCCGGGCGGGCAGGAACCTGCTTGGGGAGATTTGAAGCGCCAGGCCCGGCAGTCCGTGTTCCTCGCGTGGCAGGAGCGGCTGGCTCTGCCAACCGCGGGGCACCGGACTGTCGGGGCTGTTCGGCCACTCCTGAAGGAGTGGCTGGACAGAGGCCATGGCAGCCTCACCTACCGGCTGGCACAGGTGTTTTCCGGGCATGGC
Source organism: Colletes latitarsis (assembly GCF_051014445.1). NCBI lineage: Eukaryota > Metazoa > Arthropoda > Insecta > Hymenoptera > Colletidae > Colletes > Colletes latitarsis. The sequence goes on along the minus strand of NC_135145.1, from coordinate 7,630,311 downwards.
AGCTTCGGAAGATACTTGTGCCGGATAGGCAAGGAGCCGACGGCGCGTTGCTGCCACTGCGACGCTGAGCAGGACACGGCGGATCATACCCTGGAGGTATGCCCCGCGTGGGAGGGGGAGCGCCGTGTCCTGGTCGGCGTCGTCGGGCGGGATGTCACGCTGCCGGGCGTGGTGCGCGCCATGCTCGGCAGCGAGGAGAAGTGGAGGGCCGTGGCCTCCTTCTGCGAGAACGTAATGTTGCAGAAGGAGGCCGCGGGGAGGGAGCGCGAGCTTCAGCGGCGCGCTGAAGCTCGCGCTCGTGCGGTGGCCCGAGGTCGTCGCCCGGTCGCGAGGCGTCGCGGGCGGCCGCCTCGGCGTGGCGGATGACCTAGGCTGAGAGGGGGGTCCTGAGGGGACCCTCCTCCCGCCAGGCGGCGCCGGGTCGGACCGGTTGGGGGTAGGAGAGCCTCCCCCTACCGGTCCGACGCAAGGGGCGGCACCCTCGGCGGTCTGGTGCGGCCATGAACGCCCGGCCGCCGAGGGGTGGAAACGGGGTCGCGGGCGGTTGCGAGTTGGGGCTCGCAGCCGCCACTAAACGCTGCCCCGGGACGGATAGCGGCGGGATGGAGTGGCCCCGTCCCGCCGCTATGAGGCAGTGTGTCTACTGGGGGGACCGATTGTCCCCCCGGGGGATGGGCGCGAAAGCGCGGGCACGGGAAGGATACCGGAAGAATGCTTCGAGCGATTCCCGGTATCCTCCCAAAGCGTGCCGAAGGGTCACCGTGGGGTTTTTAGTGGGTAGGTCCCGCGCCTGTCGTTGTACGGGCGCGGGGAATCCCTCACACCCCTCCCACCTCTCCCCAAGGAGGTGGGAGGGAGTCTTTCGAAGATTTTCCCCACGACAAAAAAAAAAAAAAAAAGGTATCTTCCGAAGCTGCCATGCCCGGAAAATATCTGTGCCATCCGGTAAGTAAGGCTTCCATGGCCTCTGTCCAGCCGCTCACACAGGAGAGGCTGGACAGAGGCCATGGAAGCCTCACACAGGAGTGTCTGGACAGAGGCCATGGAAGCCTCACTTACCGGATGGCACAGGTATTTTCCGGGCATGGCAGCTTCGGAAGATACCTGTGTCGGATAGGGAAGGAGCCGACGTCGCGTTGCTGCCATTGCGACGCCGAGCAGGACACGGCTGATCATACCCTCCAGGTATGCCCAGCGTGGGAGGGGGAGCTCCGTGTCCTTGTCGCCGTCATAGGGCGGGATGTCTCGCTGCCGGGTGTGGTGCGCGCCATGCTCGGCAGCGAGAGGAAGTGGAGGGCCGTGGCCTCCTTCTGCGAGACCGTATTGCTGCAGAAGGAGGCCGCGGCGCGCTGTGGCTCGCGCTCGTATGGTGGCGCGAGGGCGTCGCGGGCGGCGGCCTTTGCGCGGCGGATGACCCTGACTGGGAGGGGGGCCCTGAGGGGAGCCACCTCCCGCCAGGCAACAATGGGTCGGACCGGGTAGGGTCCGGCCCACATGGAGGCACTCTCGGTGGCCTAGTGCGGCCATGAGCTCCCGGCCACCCAGGGGTAGAAACGGGGTCGCAGGCGGTTGCGAGGTGGGGCTCGCAGCCCGCCACTAAATGCGGCCCCGGGACGGATGGCAGCGGGATGGAGTGGCCTCGTCCTGCCGCTATGAGACAGAGTGACTACCGGGGGGACCGTTTGCCACCCCGGGGATGGGCGCAAAGCGTGGGCACGGGGTGGATACCGGAAGAATGCTTCGAGCGATTCCCGTTATCCTCCCAAATCGTGCGGAAGGGTCACCGTGGGGTTTTTAGTGGGTAGGTCCCGCGCGCGGGGAATCCCACACACCCCTTCCGCCTCTTTCCAAAGAGGTGGGAGGGTGTCTTTCGAAGATTTTCCCCACGACATGAAAAAAAAAAAAAAAGTATACTGCTTCCTAAGTAGCTAATTGCTTTCTTACTAGCATGCTGCATACTTACTAGCATACTTGTTGCTTACTAGCTCACTCCTCTCTGTCTAGCCTGCTGCTTGCTTACTAGACTACAGCCTTGTTACTAGCTTCCTGCTCGTTTCCAAGCTTACTGCTTGCTTACAAGCTTACTGCTTGCTCTCAAGCTTGCTGCTTGCTTTCTAGCTTATTGCTTGCATACTAGCTTGCTGCTTGCTTACTAGATCACTGCTCGCTAACTAGCTCAATGCATGCTATCTAGCTTACCGCTTGCTTGCTAGCATACTTCTTACTTGTTATCTAACTTCTCAGTGAGAAGCCTGCTGCTTGCTTACTAGCATACTGCTTCCTTACTAGCATTCTACTCGCTTACTAGCTCACTGCTTGCTTACTGACTCACTGCTTCCTTACTAACATACTGCTTGCTTACTAGCTTACTACTTCCTTACTAGCTCACTGCCTGCTTTATAGCTTATTAGCTGCTTAATAGCTTACTGCTAGCATAATCGCTTAATGCCTGCTTACGAGCTCGCTGCTTGCTTACTAGCTTGCTGCTTGCTTAGTAGCCAACTGCTTCCTTACTAGCTTCCTGCTCCCTTACCAGCTTATTGCCTGCTTACTAACATACTGGTTACTTACTAGCCTGCTGCATGCTTTCTAGTTTACTGCATGCTCAATAGCTAACTGCATTCTTACAAGCCTGGCCCTTGTATTCTAGCTAACTGTTTCAACACTAGATTGATGCTTGCTTACTAGCACACGGCATCCATACTAGCTGCCTTCTCGCTTATTAGCTCCCTGCTTGCTAACTAGTTCACTGCTTGCTTACTAGATTACTGGATACTTTCTATCCTACTGCTTGCTTACTAGCATACTGCTTCCTTACTAGCCTTCTGCGGGCCTACCAGCTCACTGTTAGCTTCCTAGATTACTGCTTGCTAACTAGCCTATAGCTAGCTTATTCGCTTCCTGCTTGCTTGCTATCTTCCTGCTTGCTTTCGAGCTCTCTGCTTGCCTACTAGCAAACTACTTTGTTACTAACTTACTGCTTGCTTACTAGCTTACTGCTAGCTTACTTGCTTACTGCTTGCTTACTAGCTTGCTGCTTGCTTTCTATTTTACTACTTGCTTACTAGCATGCTGCTTCCTTGCTAGCTCCCTGCTCGCTTACTATCTTATCGCTTGCTTACTTCCTTGCTGCTTGCCTTCTAGCTATGTGCTTGCCTACCACACTATTGCTGCCTTACTAGCAAAATGTTACCTTTCTAGCCTGCCCCTTGCCTACTAGCTAAGTGCTTTCCTACCAGCTTACTGCATGCTTACTTGCTCACTGGTAACTAACTAGCTAACTCCATGCTTACTAGCTTACTGGTTTCTTACTATGTTGCTGCTGGCTTCCTCGCTTACTGCTTGCTTACTAGCACACAGCTTTCTTACTGGCTAATAGATTTCACGCTAGCTTGCTGCTTGCTTATTAGCTTCCTGCTTGCATTCTAGCTTACTGCTTGCTTACTAACCTACTGCTTCCTTACCATCATCCACCTCGCTTACTAGCTCACCGCTTGCTTAGTCGTTTACTGCCTGCTCACTAGCATTCTGCTTGCTTTCTAGCTGACTGCATGCTTACTGGCATACTGCTTTTTTACTAGCTCACTGCTTCTTTACTAGCTCACCGCCTGACGAGTAGCTTACTACATGCTTACTAACTAACTGCTTTCTAACCAGCATAGTGCTTCCTTAATAGCTTACTTGTTGCTTGCAAGCTTACTGCTTGCTTACCAGCATAATTCTTACGTACTAGCTTCCTGCTCGCTTACTAGCTCACTGCTTGATTACTAGCTTATTGTTTGCCTGCTAGCCCACAGCTTGCTTACTACCATTCTGCTTCCTTACTAGCTCCCACCTCGCTTACTAGCACACTGCATGCGTACAAGCTTACTGTTTGCTTACTAGCTCACTGCCTGCTTAGTAGCTTATTACTTGCTTACTAGCTATCTGCTTTCTTACCAGCGTACTGCTTCCCTAATTGCTTACTAGTTGCTTACCAGCTTCCTGCTTGCTCACTAGCTTCCAGCTAGCTTACTAGCTTGCTGCTTGCTTTCTAGCTTAATGCTTGCTTACTAGCTTACTGGATGCATGCAAGCCTACTGCTTGCTAACTAGCCTACAGGTTGCTTGTTAGCCTGTTGCTGGCTTACTAGCATTCTGCTCCCTTACTAGCTCCCTGTTCGCTTACTGGCTTACTGCTTGCATACTCACTTACTTCAAGCTTACTAGCTTACTACTCCCTTACTAGCTACCTGCTTTCTTACCATCCTACTGCTTGCGTACTAGATTTCTGGTTGCTTAGAAGCTTACTGCTTCCTTACATGTTTACTGCATGCTCAATAGCTAACAGCTTCCCTACTAGCTTCCTGCTTCCTTACTAGCTCACTGCGTGCTTACTAGCATGCCGCTAGCTTATTCGCTTACAGCTTTCTTACTAGCCTGCTGCTCGCTTTCTAGCTTATTGCTCGCTTAATTGCTATCAGCTTTCTTGATAGCCTGCTCCTTGCTGTCTCGCTTCCTGCTTGCCTACTTGCACACAGCATTCCTACTAGCTAACTGCTTTCTGACTAGCCCGCTGCTTTCTTACTAGCCCGCTGCTTCCTTTCTAGCTTACTGCTTGCTCTCTTGCTTTCTGCTTGCTTTCTAGATTATTGCATGCTTACTAGCATACTGCTTCCTCACTAGCATTCTCCTGGCTTACTAGCTCACTGCTTGCTTACTAGCTACCTGCTCGCTTACTAGCTTACTGCTTGCTTGCAGGCGTACTGCTTCCTCACAGGCTCCCTGCTCGCATACTTGCTTGCATCTTGCTTACTAGCTTGCTGCTTGCATACTATCTAACTGCATGCTTACTGACTCACTGCATGCTTACTAGCTCACTGCTTCCTTACTAGCTACCTGCTTTCTAACTAGCTTGCTGCTTGTTTTCTAGCTTACTGCTTGCATACGAGCTGACTGGTTGCTTACACGCTTACTGCTTGCCTACAAGCCCGATGCTTGCCTTCTAACATACTGCTTCCTTACTGGCATCCTGCTTGCTTACTATCTCACTGAATGCCTACTAGCTTACTGCTCGCTTACTAGCATGCTGCTTGTTTACTAGCTTACTGGTAGCTTACTAGCTTGCTGCTTGCTTACTGGCGTACTGCTTCCTTACAGGCTCCCTGCTCGCACACTTGCTTGCATCTTGCTTACTAGCTTGTTGCTTGCATACTAGCTAACTGCATGCTTACTGACTCACTGCATGCTTACTAGCTCACTGCTTCCTTACTAGCTACCTGCTTTCTAACTAGCTTGCTGCTTGTTTTCTAGCTTACTGCTTGCATACGAGCTGACTGGTTGCTTACACGCTTACTGCTTGCCTACAAGCCCGATGCTTGCCTTCTAACATACTGCTTCCATACTAGCATCCTCCTCGCTTACTAGCTCACATCTTGCTTACTAGCTTACAGCTAGCTTACTCGCTTGCTTGTTGGCTGCTAGCCAGGCTGCCTGCTTTCGGGCTTTCTGCTAGCTTACAATCCTGCAGCTTGCTTTTAGCATACTGCTTGCTTACTAGCTAAATGCTTTCTTACCAGCTAACTGCTTTCATACTAGCATGCTGCTTGCTTACTAGCTAAATCTTGCTTAGTACCTTACCGCTTGCTTACTACTTCACTGCTCCCTCACTAGCTTCCTGCCCGCTGCACCTCGATTTCTAGCATACTGCATGCTTACTAGCTAACTGCTTTTGTTACTTGCCTGCTACTTGCTTTCTAGCTTACTGCTTGCTTACTAGCTTGCTGCTTGCTTACTAGCTCCCTGCACGCTTACTCGCTCACTGCTTGCTTACTAGCTTGCTCCTCGCTTACTGGCTCACTGTCTGCTTACTAGCTTCCTGCCCGCTTACTAGCTCACTGCATGCATACTAACTTACTGCATGCTTACTCGCTTACTGCATACTTACTAGCCTGCTGCTTGCTTGCTAGCTTACTGCTTCCTTAATATCTAACTGCTTTCATTCAAGCCTGCTGCTTGGTTTCTACCTCTTGGTTCCTTACTAGCTTCTTGCTCGCCTACTAACTCACTGCTTTCTTACTAGGCTGCTGCTTGCTTTCTAGTTTGCAGCTTGCATACTAGCAAACCGTTTTCTTACTAGCTAAATGCTTGCTTACTAGCATACTGCTTCCTAACTAGACTCCTGCTCGCTTACTAGCTCGCTGCTCGCGAACTAGCTTACGGCTAGCTTACACGCTTACAGCTTGCATACTAGCCTACTGCTTCCATGCTAGCTTCCTGCTTGCTTACTAGCTTACCACTAGCTTACTAGCTTGTTGCTTGCCCTCTAGCTTACTCCTTGATTACTAACATACAGCTCCCTTACTAGCTACCTCCTCGCTTACTATTTCACTGCTTGCCTGCTAGCTTACAGCTTGATTACTAGCATACTGCTTCGTTACTAGCTCCCAGCTCACTTACACTGTCACTGCTTGCTTACTAGCTCACAGCTTCCTTACCAGCATACTTCGAGCTTAAAAGCTTCCTGGTTGCTTTCTAGCTCACTGCTTGCTTACTAGCTCACTGATTGCTTACTAGCTTACAGCTTGCTTTCTAGCATACTGCTTCCTTACTAGCCTCTTGCTTGCTTACTAGCTTGCTGGTTCCATAATAGCTTACTGCAAGTTTACTACCATTCTGCTCTCTTACTAGGTCCACGCTCGCTTACTAGCTTACTACTTGCCTACTAGCTTGCTGCGTGCTTTCTAGCTTACTGCTTGCTTACAAGCATACTGCTTCCTTACTAGCTTCCAGCTCGCTTATTTGCTCAATGCTTGCTTACTAGCTTACTGCTTGATTACAAGCTTGTTGCCTGCTTACTAGCTTACTACTTGCTTACAAGCTTACCGGTTGCATACTAGTTTATTGCTTGCTTACTAGCTTACTGGTTCCTTAATAGCTTACTGCTAGCTTACTAGCATTCTGCTCTCTTACCAGGACCTTGCTCGCGTACAAGCCTGCGGCTTGCTTACTAGCATAATGCTTCCATTCTAGCTCCCTCCTCGCTTACCAGCTCACTGCTTGATTACCAGCTTACTGCTTGCATACATGCTTATTACATGCTTACTTGCTATCTGCTTTCATAACATCTTACTGCTTGCTGACTGGCTTAATGCATCCTTAATAGCTTCCTGAATGCTTACTAGCTCCCTGCTTCCTTACTACCTTAAAGCATGCTTACAAGCGTACTGCCTGCTTACTAGCTTTCTACTTGCTTGCAAGCTTACTGGTTGTTTGCTAGCTTACTGATTCCATACTAGCACACTGCTTCCTTACTAGCATTCTCCCCGTTTACGAGCTCACTGCTTGCTCATTAGCTTAATGCTTGCTTACAAGCTTACTGCCTGCTTACTAGCTTTCTACTTGCTTACAAGCTTTCCGCTTGCATACTAGCATACTCCTTCCCTACTAGTTCGCTCCTCGCTTACTACCACACTACTTGCTCACTAGTTTAAAGCTAGATTACTCTCTTACTGCATTCTGACTAGCCTGTTGCTTGCTTACTCGCTAACTGTATGCTTACCATCCCACTGCTTGCTTACTAGCTAACTGCTTCCTTACCAGCTTACTGCTTGCTTACTAGCTTACTTGTTGCTTACTAGCCTATTACATGCTTGCTATCATAATGCTTCCTTTCTAGCTACGTCCTCGCTCACTAGCTCTCTGCTTGTTTACTAGCTTACTGTTTGCTTACTGGCAAACTGCTTCCTTACTAGCTTCCTGCGAGCTTACTGGCTCACAGCATGCTTACTAGCTTACCGGTAGCTTACTAGCTTACTGCTTGCTTACTAGCATGCTGTTTCCTTACTAGCTTCCCCCTAGCTTATTTGCTCACTGCATGCTTACTAGCTTACTGGTAGCTTACTGGCTTACTGCTTCCTTACTAACATACTGCTTGCTTACTAGCTTACTACTTCCTTACTAGCTCACTGCCTGCTTTATAGCTTATTAGCTGCTTAATAGCTTGCTGCTTGCTTTCTAGCTTTCTGCTCGCCTTCTAGCACGCTGCCTTCTTACTAGGTAATTGCTCCCTTACTGTCCTGCTGCTTGTTTACTAGCTCTCTGCTTGCTTACTAGCTTACTGCTTCCTTACTAGCTTCCCGCTCGCTTAATAGCTCACTGATTTATTACCAGCTTACTGCTTGCTAACTAGCTTACTGCTTTCTCAACAGCATACTGCTTCCTTACTAGCTCCCTGCTCGCTTACTAGCTGACTGCCTGCTTGCTAGCTTACTGCTTGCTAACTAGGTTACTGCAACCTCAATAGCGAACTGCTTTCTTGCTTGCCTGCTGCTTGCATTCCAGCTTCCTGCCTGTTTTCTAGCTTACCGCTTGCTTACTAGCGTACTGCTGCCTTGCTAGCTTTCTGCACGCTTGCTAGCTCACAGCTTGCTTACTAGCCTACTGTTTCTTACTAGCTAATTGCTTCCTTACTAGCCTGCTTTTTGCCTTCCAGCTTACTTATTGCTTACTATGTTACTGCTTGATTGCATGCATGCTGCTTCCTTACTAGCTAACTGCTTGCTTACTAGCTCCTTCTCGCATACTATCTCACAGCATGCTTACTAGCTGTCTACTTGCCTACTATCTTGCTGCTTGATTTCTACTTCCCTGCTTGCTTCCTAAATTGCTGCTTCCTTACTAGCTGAATGATTCCTCACTAGCTTCCTGCTTGGTTACTAGCTTACAGCTTGCTAACTGGCTAATTGCTTTCTTCCTAGCCTGGTGCTTGCTTACTAGCTTGCTGGTTGCTACTAGCTTCCTGCTTGCTTACTAGCTAACTGCTTGCGTACTGGCATACCGTATTGTTTCTAGCTTACCGTTTGCATACTAGCTTACTGCATGCTTGCTTGCTTACTACTAGCTTACTAACTAACTTCTTTCTCACCAGCATACTGCATGCTTACGATCTTACTGGGTGCTTACTAGCTTACTTGTTGCTTATCACTGCTGCGACGGTATGAGGATGCCGCGCAATACCGCGAAATTGCATCGTCGCAATGGTGTGAAGAGGCTTCGCTATGTGGTGAAGCTGCCACACAAAACGAGCGGATGCGAGATCCCGTGCCTTCTGATTGCCGAGAAACCAGAAACGATTTGAAGAAGAGAACTACGATACATCTCCTGACGAACGGACGTGTTAAAAGCATCCTTGTCAATAAAGTTCTTAGTTTGCGTTACAGTTGTGTTATGTTGTGCTATTTTTGTTGTGTTAATTTTTCCGTATTATAATATGCGGCGTTCGACGAGTAATACTCCCCGGCGCAGCAGTGGTGTCAAGAGTGGGATGTCGACCCGATCTACCACCGGGGAGGGAGAGGCCGTTCCTTCCTTGGATCTGTTGTTCGAGGACTTGCAGAGGAGCCTCGCGGCGCAGTTCCGGGAACAGCAGAGAACTTTCGAGTCCAGGTGGGAAGAGGATCGGAAGCGGACCGAAGAGAGGCAGGCCGCGAAGAAGGCTGCCGCTTCGGCGAAGGAGGCTGCTGTGGAAGGGAGGATAAGGGCCATTGAAGACCGTTATCAGGTGCTGTCGGAGAATTGTAAGAGTGTGATCGATAACCTGTCGGCCGCGGCGTTCCGTAGCGAGGATCGCGAGTCCAGCCGTGTTAATAATGTTGTTAGGGATAATCCTGTTGTTGCTGGACTCGCGATGCCTTCCACTTCGCAGTCGGCTCCTCCGTTGGAAGCGACTGGTGGATTTCTGGGGTACGTCCTGAAACCACCAGCGTTTGATGGGAGAGCTTGTTGGGAGGAGTACCGGGTGCAATTCGAGGCGATTGCGAAGGCGAATGGATGGGATGCACCAAGGAAGGCTTTGGCCTTGGTCGCATGTCTGGAGGGGCCCGCTCGGGGTGTTTGACTACCCTTTCCGAGGAGTCGCGTTGTGATTTTGGTGTCTTAGTTTCCGCTTTGAAGTTCCGTTTCGGAACCAAGAACTTTGCTAATCTAAATTACGTGAAGTTCCAAAATTGTACTCAACGGAAGGGGGAGTCGATTTCTGATTTGGCTTCGGAGATTGAGAGGTTGGCGCAGGCTTCCTTTTGTGATTGCCCGATGGAAGTCAGGGAGAAGCTGGCCGCCTCTCAGTTCGTCTCCGCCCTGGCCAATGAGGAAATGAGGAGGATGCTGAGGCTGGGCGGTTTCACTACTCTTAGGGCGGCTGTGATCAGAGCTCTGGAGATTGAGGCCGTCGAGTCTGTGGCTCCTGGTCCTTGCCGTGTTAAGGACTGTATTCAGGGTGTCACAAGTTTTCCCGAGGGAAAGTTGGAGAAGAGGACTGCTGAGAAGCCGGTCTTGGAGTGCTGGAACTGCGGGCAGAAGGGACATTTGCAGCGGAACTGCCCCCAAAAAATCCAGAAGAAGGCGGCATAGAAGGAGAATTGTTCAGCGTTGAAGGAATCGCCAAGATGATCTGGAAAATGAATCGTCGTCATGGTTGGCTGTCTGCGATGGAAGGACATTTTAAGAAGGGAAGAGGAGCACCCTTTGGAGGGATAGGGCTCGCCAGAGCACCTTCTGGAGGGATAGCGCTCGTCGGGGCATCTTTCGGAAGGATAGGGCTTATGGGAGCACCTTCTGAAGGGAAAGCGCTATATGTTATGGGTTCCCTGCCAAGGTCTGTGCTGAAGGTGACGACAAGAAGGCGATGTGAAGAATCGGCTGGATGAGTTGGGTTTCCGTATAGTCCGCTTCCAGAAGTCCAAACCAAGGGTTGTGCATGTGAATCGACTGGCTCGGTACGATTCACGAGAGGCCGCCTGCGAAAATATTGCGAGGTGAGGATCGGGGAAGATGGCCGACATCTTCGCCCAAGAAGAGGACGTTTCAACGCAGAAGGCGAGGATCGAGTTTTCTTACCGGCCGCGGAGGACTCTCCATTTCCACAGGTCAGAACGGCCGGGGAAGTGCGATTCTCCCAGCGGAGGGTCGCCCCCCAGTCATGCTCGACTCTAATAGCGGAGTGGGGCACAGACGGTCGTACGGCGGAATTGTGGTATGTTCCACAACCGATCTTCGAGGAAATTCTCCTTGGAGATTGGGGAACATCCCATGGGAAGTTCTCTCGTGAGGCTGGGGGGAATCCGCATCCGGGAAGCCCTCAAGAAAGAAGCGCGCACGCCGCAAGAGTCAAGGGGAAGGGCGAGGAGCAGTCGGGATTTCCTCATCCTCAAAGAAGTCTGAGTTCAGACGAAGTATTCCGAAGGTTACACCGGCGCCTTGCTCCAGGTTTTTGAGTGGTTTTCCTTGGGACGAAGGACGAATGTCAAGGCGCTGACTGTCTGATAAAGGCCCCTCAGGTAAATGTTCGACCTATAAGTTTATCTATTTTACAGACAGAGGTGTTCAGGTTCGACGCGGCTTCGCGACAACACGGAAGTTAGGAGACTACGGGTGAAGTTGGCTGTTCGAACGAAATTTGCAGCGGTCGGAACGACCGCTCTGAAGGAAGAGGGCAGTGTTGCGACGGTATGAAGATGCCGCGCAATACCGCGAAATTACATCGTCGCAATGGTGTGAAGAGGCTTCGCAATGAGGTGAAGCTGCCACACAAAACGAGCGGATGCGAGATCCCGTGCCATCTGGTTGCCGAGAAACCAGAAACGATTTGAAGAAGAGAACTACGATAGATCTCGTGACGAACGGACGTATTAAAAGCATCCTTGTCAATAAAGTTCTTAGTTTGCGTTACAGTTGTGTTAGGTTGTGCTATTTTTGTTGTGATAATTTTTCCGTATTATAATATGCGGCGTTCGACGAGTAATACTCCCCGGCGTAACACTACCTTACTGCTTTCTTACTACTCTGCTGCTTGCTTACAAGCTTACTGCTTGCTTACTAGTTTACAGCTGCCTTACTCGCTTATTGCTCGCTTACTAAGTTGCTGCTTGTGTTCTAGCTTACTGCTTGCATACTACTTGACTAGCTGCATACAAGCTTACAGCTTGCTTACAATCAAACAGCTTCCTTACAACCTTCCACCTCGCTTACTAGCTCACTGCATACTTACTAGCTAACAGGTATCTTACCAGATTACTGCTTGCTTACTACCATACTGCTTTCTTACTAGCCCGCCGCCTGCTCACTATCTTACTGCTTAGTTACTAGCACACGGCATACTTACTAGCTAATTTCTTCCTCACTAGCCTGCTGCTTGATTTCTAGCTTACTTGTTGCATACTAGCATACTGGCTGCTTACTAGCATACCGCTTCCTTACTACCTTCTTTCTCGCTCCCTAGCTCACGGCCTGCTTACTCGATTACTGCTTACTTACAAGCCTACTGCTAGCTTACTCGCTTATTGCACGCATCCTAGCTTACAGCATGCTTACTAGCTTGCTGCGTGCGCACTAGCCTACAATCTCTTGCTAGCTAACTGCTCTCCTACTAGCCTGCTGCATGCTTACTAGCTTACTGGGTGCTTACTAGCTTACTGGTTGCTTACTACCTTACTGCTTTCTTACTACCCTGCTGCTTGCTTACTAGCTTACTGCTTGCTTACTAGTTTACAGCAGTCTTACTCGCTTACTGCTTGCTTACTACCATACAGCTTTAGCTTGCTGCATACTTTCTAGCTTACTGCTTGCTTACTTCCACAATGCTTCCTTACTAGCTAATTGCATACTTACTGGCCTGCTGCTTGCTTCCTGGCTTACTTGATGCTTACTGGCATACTGCTTGCTTACTAACATACTGCTTCCTTACTTGCTTCCTGCTTGCTTACTAGTTCACTGCCTACTTACTGGCTTACTGCTTGCTTACAATCTTACTGCCTGCTTACTAGCTTACTGCTTGCTTACTAGCTTCCTGCTCGCTTACTAGCTTGCTACTTGCCTTCTAGCTTACTGCATGCTTAATAGCATACCTCTTTCTTACAATCGAACTGCTTTCTTACTAGCTTGCTGCTTGCTTTCTAGCTTACTGCTTGCTTGCTAGCATACTGCTTTCTTACTAGGTACATGCTTACTTTCTAGCGTCCTGCTTGCCTCCTAGCCTACTTGCTGCTTACTTGCTTACTGCTTGCTTCCTAGCATACTGCTGCTTTGCTGGCTACCTGCTCGCTTAATAGCTCACTGCTTGCTTAGTAGCACACTGCTTCCTTACTAGCTAATTGCATTCTTACTAGCCAGCTGCTTACTCACTAGCTTATTGCTAGCTTACTCGTTTACTGCTTGGTGACTAGCTTCCTGCTTGCATTCTTACTTACTGCTAGCTTACTCGCTTACTGCTTGCTGACCAGCTTCCTGCTTGCTTACTTGATCACTGCCCTCTTACTGGCTTACTGCTGGCATACTCGGGTACTGCTTCCTGACTAGCTTCCTGCTTGCTTACTAGCTTCCTGCTGGCTTACTAGATCACTGCCTGCTTACTAGCTCTCTGCTTGCTTACTAGCTTGCTGCATTCGTGCTAGCTTGCTGCTTGCTTACTAGAATATTTGTTGCTTACAGGCTTACTGCTTGCATACTAGCATACTGCTTGCTTGCTTGCTTACTGCTAGCTCACTCGCCTACTGCTTGCTAACTATCTTCCTGGTTGCCTCCAAGCTTACTGCTTCTTTACTCGCTTACTGCTTCCATACTAGCTTCCTGCTTTCTTCCTAACTTACTGCCTTCTTGTAAACCTACTGCTCTCTTACTAGACGAATGCTTCCCTACAAGCTTCCTGCTTGCTTACTAGCATACTGCTTTGTCAGTAACTTGCTGCTTTGTTACTAACTCACTGCTTGCTTTCTAGCTTACTGCTTGCATATTAGCTTGCTGCTTGTTTTCCAGCTTTCTGGTCGCTTACGAGCACTCTGCGTGCTTACTAGATTACTCCTTGCTTACAAGCTTTCTGCTTGCGTACTAGATAACCGCCCTCATAAAATCTCACAGCTTGCTTACTAGCATACTGCTTTGTTAGTACCTTGCTGCTTTGTTACTAACTCACTGCTTGCTTACTAGCTTACTGCTTGCTTACTAGCTAACTGCTTGCCCACTATCTTACTGCTTGCTTACTAGCCTGCTGCTTGCTTTCTAGCTTGGTGTTTGCTTACTTGCTTGCTGCTTGCTTTCTAGCTAACTGATTGCTTACTAGCTTACTGGTTCCTTAGTAGCTTACTGCTAGCTTTCTAGCATTTTGCTCTCCAACTACATCCATGCTCGTTTACTAGCTTACTGCTTGCTTACAAGCATAATGCTACCATACCAGCACCTTGCTCGCATAGCAGCTCACGGCTTGCTTAGCAGCTTACTGCTTGCTTAGTAGTTTACTGCTTGCTTTCTAGTTTAGCGCTTGCTTACTACCTTGCTGCTTTCTTACCAGCTTACTGCTTCCTATCTAGCATACTGCTTCCTTACTACTTTCCTGCTCGCTTACTAGCTCACAGCTACGCTTACTAGCTTACTGCTAACTTACTCGCTTACTGCTAACTTACCAGCATACTGCTTCCTTACTATGTCACAGCTCGCTCACTAGCTCACAGCTACGCTTACTAGCTTACTGCTAGCTTACACGCTTACTGCTTGCTTACTAGCTTACTGCTTGCTTATTAGCTTTCTGCTTGCTTACGGGCATACTGCATTCTTACTAGCCAGCTGCTTGCTTACTGGCTTTGCTGCTTGCGTCCTAGCTTTCTGCTTTCTTACTAGCATAGAGCTTGCTTACTAGCTTGCCTCTTGCGTCCTAGCTTGCTGCATTCTTACTAGCATACTGCTTCCTTACCAGCTTCCTGCTAGCCTAGTAGCTCACTGATTGCTTACTAGATTACTGCTTGCTTACTACCTTACTGCTAGCTTACTAGCACACTGCTTCCTTACTACCTTCCTCCTCGCCTACTAGATCACTGCTTGCTTAGTAGCTTACTTGTTGCTAACTGGCTTATTCTTTGCTTACTAGCACACTGCGTTCTTACTAGCTCACTGCTGTCTGACTAGCCTGCTGTTTGCTTACTAGCTTACTGGTTGCATACTATCATACTGCTAGCCTTCTAGCTTACTACTTCCTTACTAGCATACCGCTTCCTTAGAAGCTTCCTGCTCGCTTACTAGCTCACTGCGTGCTTACTAGATTGCTGCTTGCTTACAAGCCTACTACTTGCTTACTAGCTAACTGCTTCCTTAGCAAATAACGGCTTGCTTACTAGCTTGCTAGTTGCCTACTAGCTTACATCATGCTTACTAGCTTACTGCTAGATAACTCGCTTGCTGCTTGGTTAGTGGCGCACTGGATGCTTACTAGCTTACTGCTTGCTCATTAGCATACCGCTTTCCTACTAGCTTCCTGCTCGCTTACTAGCACACTACTTGCTTACTACCTTCCTGCTTTCTTCCTAACTTACAGCTTTCTTACTAGTAACCAACTTCCTTACCAGCCTGCAGTTTGCTTACTAGCGTACTCCATGCTTACTAGCATACTTCTTCCTTACTAGCTCCCTGCTCGCTTACTACCTTACCACTTCCTTACTAGCTGACTGCTTCCTTACCAGCATACTGTTTGCTTACTAGCTCTCTGCTTGCTTACTTGCTTACTACAGGCTTATTAGCTTACTCCTCGCTTACTGGCTCCCTACCCGCTTATTGCTTGCTTACTAGCTTCCTACTCGCTTACTGCTTGATTACTAGCTTACCGCTTGCTTACTAGCTAACTGCTTTCTTACTAGCCAGCACCTTGCTTTCTTGCCTACTGCTTGTTTACTAGATTGCTGCATGCTTTCTTTCGTATTGCTTGCTGATTGGCATACCGCTTTCTTACTAGCTAACTGCTTTCTTACAAGCTTGATGCTCCCAGCTCGCTTTCTAGCTCACAGCTTGCTTACTAGCCTCCTGCAAGCTTCCTCGCTTACTACTTGCTTACTAGCATAGTTCCTGCATACTAGCACCCTGCTTTCTTTCTAGCACACTACTTGCCTACTAGCTTGAAGCTCGCTTACTAACTGACAGCATGCTTACAATCTTACTGCCTGCTTACTAGCCTGCTGCTTGCTTTCAAGTTTACTGCATGCATACTTGCTTGCTGCTTGCCTTCTAGCTTCCAGCTTGCATACTAGCATACTGCTTTCATACTAGCTAGCAGCTTTCTGACTAGCCTGCTGCTTGTTTACAAGCTTGCTGTTTGCTTAGTCGCTTACTGCTTGCTTACTAGCTTACTGCTTGCTTACTAGCTAATTGCTTTCTTACTATCCTCCAGCTTGCTTTGTAGCATACTGCACGCTTACTAGCTTACTGCTTGCTTACCAGCTTACTACTTGCTCGCTAGCATACTGCTTGCTGACTGGCATGCCTCTATCTTTCTAGCTAACTGGTTTCTTACTAGCTTGCTACTTGCTTACTTGAATACTGCTTCCTTACTGGCTTCCTACTTGCTTACTAGCTTACTGCTTGCATACTTTTTTTTTTTTTTTTTTTTTTTTTTTTTTTTTTTTTTGTCGTGGGGAAAATCTTCGGAAGACTCCCTCCCACCTCCTTGGGGAGAGGTGGGAGGGTGTGTGGGATTCCCCGCGCCCGTACAACGACAGGCGCGGGACCTACCCACTAAAAACCCCACGGTGACCCTTCGGCACGCTTTGGGAGGATACCGGGAATCGCTCGAAGCATTCTTCCGGTATCCTCCCCGTGCCCGCGCTTTCGCGCCCATCCCCCGGGGGGACAATCGGTCCCCCCAGTAGACACACTGCCTCATAGCGGCGGGACGGGGCCACTCCATCCCGCCGCTATCCGTCCCGGGGCCGCGTTTAGTGGCGGCTGCGAGCCCCAACTCGCAACCGCCCGCGACCCCGTTTCCACCCCTCGGCGGCCGGGCGTTCATGGCCGCACCAGACCGCCGAGGGTGCCTCCCCTTGCGTCGGACCGGTAGGGGGAGGCACTCCTACCCCCAACCGGTCCGACCCGGCGCCGCCTGGCGGGAGGAGGGTCCCCTCAGGACCCCCCTCCCAGCCTAGGTCATCCGCCGCGCCGAGGCGGCCGCCCGCGACGCCTCGCGACCGGGCGACGACCTCGGACCACCGCACGAGCGCGAGCTTCAGCGCGCCGCTGAAGCTCACGCTCCCTCCCCGCGGCCTCCTTCTGCAACATTACGTTCTCGCAGAAGGAGGCCACGGCCCTCCACTTCTCCTCGCTGCCGAGCATGGCGCGCACCACGCCCGGCAGCGAGACATCCCGCCCGACGACGCCGACCAGGACACGGCGCTCCCCCTCCCACGCGGGGCATACCTCCAGGGTATGATCCGCCGTGTCCTGCTCAGCGTCGCAGTGGCAGCAACGCGCCGTCGGCTCCTTCCCTATCCGGCACAGGTATCTTCCGAAGCTGCCATGCCCGGAAAATACCTGTGCCAGCCGGTAGGTGAGGCTGCCATGGCCTCTGTCCAGCCACTCCTTCAGGAGTGGCCGAACAGCCCCGACAGTCCGGTGCCCCGCGGTTGGCAGAGCCAGCCGCTCCTGCCACGCGAGCAACACGGACTGCCGGGCCTGGCGCTTCAAATCGCCCCAAGCAGGTTCCTGCCCGCTCGGGACCGCCCCCACCCCCGCGCGACGGTCGACGCGGTGCCGGTACATCACCGCGTGCGACCGCGCGAGCAGGTCCATGGGCGGCATCCCCGCTAGAACCGTCGCCGCCTCATGTGACATGGTCCGATACCCGCGGACGACCCTGAGCGCCATGCGCCTCTGCACCCGACGCAGCATAGTCATGCTGCGCCGGGAGGCAGCCAGGTCGTCCGCCCAGACGGGGGCCCTGTATAGGGCCACCGACTGGACCATTGCCACATAGAGGCGACGAACTCGGCCCGCCGGGCCCCCCAGGTTGGGCAGGATCCGGCCCAGAGCCGCAACCATCCTTTCCAACCGGGGGACCAGGCAGCGGAAATGCTCCTCGAAACGCCAGTGGCTATCGAGGATCAGCCCCAGATACCTGATCTGGGGCTTCACCTCGATGTCAGCCCCACCCACCCGGATCAGAGGGGATGGCGGATCCTGCCGAGGTGAATGAAACGCAATCACCTCGGTCTTATGGACCGCCACCGTCATCCCCATCCCCCTGATCCGGTCGACGACGCGTTGCGACCCCTCCTCCGCGCGACGCATGGCCCTCCCCCAGTGCGCCCCGACGGCCAGCACCAGTGTGTCATCCGCATAACACACCGTGCTGACGCCGTCTGGGAGGCCGGCCCGCAACACCGAGTCGTACGCGATGTTCCACAGGAGTGGCCCGAGGACCGACCCCTGCGGAACACCGCAGTACACCTCCCTCCGCATATCACCATCCCGGCCCGGATACTCGATCCACCTGCCGCGGAGATAATCCCCGACGACCGCCCTGAGACAAGGGGGGACTCGATGATATTCGAGCCCCCTCCTTATCTCTTCCCAGGGGAGGGTGTTAAAGGCATTGGCAATATCCAAGGATACTGCCAATGCCACCCCTCCCCGGGAGACGGCCGCCCCCGAGAGGGCCCTCACACGACCTATCGCGTCGATAGTCGATCGGCCCCCCCGGAAACCGAACTGGCAGTCGGCCAGACCGGGATCACCCCGCGACAGGTGCTCGACGAGGCGGGCAGCAATCACACGCTCGAAGAGCTTGCCCACCTCGTCGAGGAGACAAATGGGCCGGTATGCGGAGGGAGACTCCGCGGGCCGACCCTCCTTCCGGAGGAGGACCATCCTCGCCACCTTCCAACTGGGGGGGAATCGCCCGTCCCTCAGGCAGCGGTCGAACAACCGCCTGAGGTCGGCCCCAAGGACGCCCTGGGTCAAGACCCAAACCCGGCCGGGCACACCATCCGGACCCGGGGCCGTGTTACGAACCCCGAGCCGTCTGATGGCCGCTGCCAGCTCCTCCTGCGTGACCCCCAGCTCGGCCGTCCACTCCACTGGGACTGCTTGCATACTTGCTTACTGCTGGCTTGCTAGTTTACTGCTTGCTCAATAGCTAACTGCATTCTTACTAGCCTGCTGCTTGCTTTATAGCTCACTGCACGCTTACTAGTTTGCTGCTTGTTTTCAAGCTTACTGCTTGCGTACTAGCATACTGCTTCCTTAATGGCTTCCACCTCGGTTACTAGCTCACTCCATGCCTACTAGCTTACTGCTTGCTTACTAGCATACTGCATCCTTACTTGTTTAAAGATCGAGTTAATTCGATTTATTTAAACCCGTAATTAGCCGTTAATCCGCTTTATTTTCAATATACGCGACAGACCAGAATATTCTAGGTCGACGCGTCCGCGATTCGAAACAGAAGGCAACAGAAAAACTCTCGCTCCTTGAGTTTTTCTGTAAGTCACGCGAGCATTACAGTAACGTTCGATTTCGAATTTTTCGGTTAAACGCTCGACCATAGAGAAGGTGCGACAATTACATATTAGATAAAGACGGACGAGAGCCACGGCGACAGCGCCGTGCGTCGGAGGATTGCCCCTCTCTCACACGTACTTTTCGGCAGCTCGTGCTCGTCCGTCACTTGAAAACGAGAGCCTGCCAAGCGCGGATCGATAAACCGAATTTATGATATATTCCGAATTGCTTCGAGTTATTCGATCATTCGTTGAGAATCAAAAGGCCCTCGCACTATTCGAATTGCTTCGAGTTATTCGAGCATTTGGAAAGTTTAAGAAAAGTAAAAAAAAAGAAAAATTCTCGGGTTCTAGCGGTTGATTCCCACGCAACGTAGAAAGTTCGCGTTATTCGAACTTTCACAACGCGGGCAACCGACGTATAGCCGCAGCTTTACGGGATCCGATTGCGTAAGCAAACTCTTCCCGGTAACCTGCGTGTAATTCCGGTTGTCGAGTTAATTAGTTAATCGATTCGGTCGTGAGTACGACCCGGTTAAAGACTGCGGGAAACTCGTTGGTATCATCGAGTTCCCGAATTTTCCACGTATTGCTGCAAACAGCGGTCGTGCGAGAGGCATCGAGATTAAGACTCGATCCTCCCTTGATTTATCGAACGGTCTTACACCCACCTATAGGGGCCTTATTGGCGTGTATACCCTGGGTGGACTTGCTGCCTTCTAGTCGGAGCGTGGGACGAGTTATTCCAAGCACAGCTTCCGGCGAATGCCAGAGCGTTGTTCACTGACCACCAGTATTGTACGGTTACTACGTGTAGAACGCGACTCAAAAGGCGCCGTGGTGACAGTCCCAATTGTAAGTCGTCATATACGCCGTTGAAAGACTGGACCACACAGTGTTCCGTACACACATATACGAAGACGGTAAGGGGCCGAGGACCGGGTGACGGTTGGAGCTTTACAACCTCCCTCTAGGCACCCTCTCCTGCAGCAATCAAGTGTTGCAGTCGAAAGATAACGAGACTGAATTCACTAATTGAATGCCAGAGCGTTGTTCTTTGATCGCCAGTCTTGTACGGTCACTGCGCGTAGAACGCGACTCACAAGGCGTCGGGGTGCCAGTCTCAATAGTAAGACGTCCTATACGCCATTGAAAGACTGCACCACATCGTGTTCCGTACACACGCATACGAAGACGGTAAGGGGCCGAGGACCGGGTGACGATTGGAGCTTTACAACCTCCCTCTAGGCACCCTCTCCTGCGACAATCAAGTGTTGCAGTCTAACAGAAAAAACCGAGACGAATTTCTATAATTGGCAGAAAGCGAGCGATTCCCGGTTTAAAGGCAACACTCACACACACATACAGTCCACTAGCTTAGCTACGTATCGCGGCGGCAGAGATTCCCGCTCCTAGGTGCGACAAGCACAGACCAGGAGCGTACGGAAATGAGAAAGAAAAGCGACGAGACTCACGTCGATAGGTATTTAACGCCTAGTCGTGTCTCTTTCGGTTTCAGGGTAACAAAGCGGGCCGCACAACAACATCGTCTGGCAGACGTCGGCCGGCTATTACACAAAGCCTGTAAAAGCTATAAGAAAAGAAACAAAATAAAAGGCTTATTCGTGCATTCGGATAAGCGAAAATAAAAATTATAATTGTACTGCTTATTTTCCGTCTGTTCCTTCCCTCGAGATCCGGACCACCGTTAGGCGAGGCATTTCCAAACCTCCTCCCCCTAACATTACTAGCTTCCTGCTTGCTTACCAGTTTACTGCATGCTTAATAGCTAACTGCATTCTTACTAGCCTGCTGCTTGCTTTCTAGCTTACTGCACGCTTACAACTTGAAGCTCGTTTTCAAGCTCACTGCTTGCTTACAAGCTTACTGCTTGCTTACTAGTTTATTACTTGCGTACTAACTGCTTTCATACCAGCTTACTGCTTCCATACTAGCTTACCGCTTGCTTACTAGCGTACTGCTTCCTAACTAGCTTCCTGCTCCCTTACTACCTTACTGCGTGCTTACTAGCTTCCTGCTTGCTTTCGAGCTTACTGCTGGGTTACTACCATACCGCTTCCTTACTAGCTAACTGCTTGCCTACTAGTTTACTGCTTGTTCAATATCTTACTGCTTCCTACTAGCTTCTGCTCACTTACTAGACTTCCCCATGCATTCTAAATTATTGCATGCTTACTAGATTCCTACTAGCTTTCTAGCTTACTGCTTGCGTACTAGGATACTGCTTCCTTACAAGCTCCCTGCTCGCGTACTATCTCACCGCATGCTTACTAGCTTACTGCTAGCATACTGGATTACTGCTCGCTTACTTGCCTTGCCGCTTGCTTTGTAGCTTACTGCTTGCTTACAAGCATACCGCTTGCTTACTAGCCTGCTGCTCGCTTTCTAGCTTACTGCTTGGTACTAGCCTGCTGCTTGCATACTAGCTTACTGGTTGCTTACTATCATACTGCTTCCGTACTAGCTTCCCCCCCCCCCCCCCGGGTACTAGCTCACTGCATGCTTACTAGCGTACTCCATGTTTACTAGCTTACATCTTTCTTACTAGCCCGATGCTCGCTTACTAGCTTACCGGTTGCTTACTAGCTTGGTGCTTGTTTACTAGCTCACTGCTTGCTTAATTGCTAACTCCATTCTTACGAGCATGCTGCTTGCTTTCTAGCTTACTGCTTGCTTACAAGCTCACTACTCGCTTAGAAGCTAACTGCTTGCATACTAGCTTGCTGCTTGCTTTCTAGCTTACTGCTCCCTTACCTGACGAGTGCTTCCTTACTAGCTTCCAGCTTGCTTACCAGCTTACTGCTTTGCTACAAACTTTCTGCTTTGTCACTAACTTACTGCTTTGTCACTAACTTACTGCTTTGTTACTAGGTTACTGCTTGCTTACTAGCTTACAGCTTGCCTACAAGCTTACTGCTTGCTTACTACCTTACTGCTTGCTTACTAGCTTACAGCTTGCCTACAAGCTTACTGCTTGCTTACAAGCTCACTACTCGCTTAGTAGCTCACTGCTTGTATACCAGCTTACTGCTAGCTTTCTCGCTTACTGCGTGCTTACTAGCCTGCTGCTTGCTTTCTAGTTTACTGCCAGCATACTAGCATGCTGCTTGCTTTCTAGCTTCCAGCTGGCTTACTAGCATACTGCTTTCTTACTTGCTAGCAGCTTTCTGACGAGCCTGCTGCTTGCTTACATGCTTACTGTTTGCCTAGTAGCTTACTGCTTGCTTAATATCTTACTGCTTGCTTACTAGCTTATTACTTGCTTCCGAGCTTACTGCTCGCTTACTAGCTCCCTGCTTGCATACTAGCTTGCTGCTTGCTTTCTAGAATACTGCTCGCTGACTGGCATTCTGCTTTCTTACTAGCTAATTGAATGCTTAGTAGCTGACTGCTTTCTTACTAGCCTGCTCCTTGCTTCCTAGCTTACTGCTTGCTTACTAGCTTACTGCTTGCTTACTATCATACTATCTTACTATCTTATGTAAGAGATTTGTATTGAAGATTTGTGCCACGCTGTAGTTTTGTTAAATGTTAATTTATGTGCGAAAGGTTTGGGAGTGTTTTGTTCGAGAAGGAATGTTTAACCAGAGACAGCGAGAAAACGAGGAGTTTGGAAACGGGTGATTGTGAAAGAGAGATGTGAGTATAAGTTATGTTGCCAATTAATGTGATTTGAATTTGTGTTGTTAATTGTTAATTGCTAATTTGTGTGTTCCTAATTCGTTTATTAAGATTATATTCTTTGTATATTTGTTCCTCAAATATATTCTCTCCGTTAAATCCTGCAAATTGGGGGGCTCGTCCGAGTCAATCAAGAAGAAGAATTTGTGAAGGAACATTTTACATATACATATTTCTTTAAGAATTCTGAAAAGTTAAGTACTTTTAGTATGGAAACTTTAGCTTAAATCGGGAAAATTCAGCACAAAATTAATAACGCATCTGTGTTGAGCATAAAAGCTTTGCACAAATTTATTTTCGAAACTGAAGGTGACCGATGAAATCGAAAACGCATACGTGATTTTGAAGGCTTTCAATTTCATACAGATTCAGTAGAGCATAAAGCTAAATTAACATCTGCTACTGGTTTATGTTATGGCGATTTGGTATCTTATTGTAACATCCTAGAGCTGGATTATAGAGGATCTCGAGAAGATTTGGTTCAGAAAATTTGTTCTGGTTTAATGGATTTACGTTCTCTGTGTTCCATTGCAAAAGATGATCCTGAAGACGATGAAATCATTGAAGATGTTCAGGGTGAGGATGTTGAAACATCTATTGTACTTGATGATATAAATGATAACAATTCTACACATTTCTCTTCATTAAATAAACGAGATCACTTTAAATTTCCTATGAGCTATCGTGATGTAGAAGATTGTGTTCGCCAGTTTGATGGTTCTGGTGTATATTCTGTAGAAGGATGGATTTCTGATTTTGAAGATGTTGCAATATTGTTTCAATGGTCTGAGTTAGAGAAAGTAATTTTTGCAAAAAAGTCTTTGACAGGTATAGCAAAATTATTTATTCAGAGCGAAGGTGTTGTCACGACGTGGAGAAAACTTAAATCTCTACTACGTGATGAGTTTTCACATAAAATTAATAGTGCTGAACTACATGAAATGTTAGTTAAACGAAAAATGAGGAGAGACGAAACTGTTGAAGAATATTTTCTCAAAATGAAAGAATTTGCTTCTCAGGGCAATGTGGAAGATGATGCTCTTATTAAGTACGTTATATACGGAATACACGATGATATTTATAATAAACTTGTTTTATTTGGAGCCAAGAAGCTGCAGGATTTTAAGAATTGTCTTAAACTTTACGAAACGATTCGGAACGCAAAAAGATTACAGCAAACAAACGGATATGGACGGCGAAAGAAGAAAACAAAACAAGAATGGAATCTTCGAAGGTGTATACGTCAAAGAATATTGAAGGAGAAGAGCAGAAGATGGAACTTCGGTGTTACAACTGCGGGGGGAAAGGCCATGTATTCAATGATTGTTGTTACAAAAAAATGGGGAGAAAATGTTTTAAATGTCAAAAATTTGGGCATGTAGCAAACGATTGTACCGTTGTACGAGAGGGTAACTCATCTGTGCAGTTACGATCAAATGTTAATTGTATTTTACCGCCCTTTAAAAGTAATATATTTAAAGATGTTTATATAAATGATATACGTGTAAAAGCTATAATAGATACTGGAAGTCAAGTAACACTAATACGTGGAAATATTTATAACAAATTAAAATCTATTCCTTTATACGATACGCATATACACTTAACTGGTTTTGCAAAATATGAGACTATACCCTTAGGATATTTACAAACAGTTCTTACGATAGACAACAATGATTTTCCAACTACTGTTTATATTGTCCCAAATACTGTATTGAATATGGATGCAGTAATTGGAACTGATATTTTAAATTTGGCTGAAGTCAAAATAGATAATCAGGGTATAACGATAAGGAAAATTCCTTCGATAACGTTTTTAACGCAAATGTGTTCTACTAAAGAGCAGTTATTAGATGTTAGTCATGTTACTGATGAAAAATTACGCGAAGAATTAAAAAATGTTGTTTTATCGTATGAACCAAAAGAATGTAAGACAACTAACGTACAAATGTGTATAAGATTAAAAGATGACCAACCACTTAGTCAGAAACCACGTAGATTACCTAAACTAGAGGGTGAAACTGTTCATAAGCAAGTAGAGGAGTGGATTAAGGATGGAATAGTAGAGCCTGGCACGTCTGAGTATGCAAGTCCTGTAGTTGTTGTGAAAAAGAAAGATGGAAGTCCACGTCTTTGTATTGATTATCGGCGATTGAATAGAATTACGGAAAAAGATAAATTTCCTCTACCATTAATCGAAGAATTATTAGATAAATTGCAGAACGTTCGAGTGTTTACTTCTCTCGATTTAAAAAATGGATTTTTCCACGTGTCAGTAGAGAAAGAGAGTAGGAAATACACTGCATTTGTTACACAAAATGGACAATATGAATGTTCGAGGGAGGAGGTTTGAAAATACCTCGCCTAACGGGGGTCCGAATATCGAGGGAAGGAACAGACGGAAAATAAGCGGTACAAGAAAATATAATTTTCGCTTAGCCGAAAGGATCGGCTAAGCCTTTTATTTTATCCCTTTTTTTTCTTTTATATATTGTGAATGCAGGTCGTACGTTTGCGGCTGCCAGACGTTGTTTTGGTCCGGCTGATGTTGATGCCCTGTAACAGAAAGAGACACGAATAGGCGTTAAATACCTATTGACGTGAGTCACGTTGTGTGTCTTACTCTGTTCCGCACGCTCCTGGTTTGTGCTTGTCGCACTCAGGAGCGGGAATCTCTGCCGCCGCGACACGCAGCTAAGCTAGTGGACTGTATGTGTGAGCGTTCCGTTTAAATCGGGAGTCGCTCGGTTATTTTTTTCAATTAGTGAATTCAGTCTCGTTATCTTTCGACTGCAACACTTGATTGCCGCAGGAGAGGGTGCCTAGAGGGAGGTTGTAAAGCTCCAACCGTCACCCGGTCCTCGGCCCCTTACCGTCTTCGTATATGTGTGTACGGAACACTGTGTGGTCCAGTCTTTCAACGGCGTATATGACGACTTACAATTGGGACTGTCACCACGGCGCCTTTTGAGTCGCGTTCTACACGTAGTAACCGTACAATACTGGTGGTCAGTGAACAACGCTCTGGCATTCGCCGGAAGCTGTGCTTGGAATAACTCGTCCCACGCTCCGACTAGAAGGCAGCAAGTCCACCCAGGGTATACACGCCAATAAGGCCCCTATAGGTGGGTGTAAGACCGTTCGATAAATCAAGGGAGGATCGAGTCTTAATCTCGATGCCTCTCGCACGACCGCTGTTTGCAGCAATACGTGGAAAATTCGGGAACTCGATGATACCAACGAGTTTCCCGCAGTCTTTAACCGGGTCGTACTCACGACCGAATCGATTAACTAATTAACTCGACAACCGGAATTACACGCAGGTTACCGGGAAGAGTTTGCTTACGCAATCGGATCCCGTAAAGCTGCGGCTATACGTCGGTTGCCCGCGTTATGAAAGTTCGAATAACTCGAACTTTCAAGTCTGCGAATGAATCAACCGATAGATTTGAGATTTTCTTTTAATTTTCCCGAAGACTCGAATGACTCGAAGCAATTCGTATATTAAGAGGTCCTTTTGATTTTTCAACGAATGCTCGAATAACTCGAAGCAATTCGGAATTCTGTAAATTGTGTGAAGCGTGACCGGCTATCGATCCGCGCTTGGCAGGCTCTCGTTTGCAAGTGACGGACGAGCACGAGCTGCCGAAAAGTACGCGTGAGAGAGGGGGAATCCTCCGACGCGCGGCGCTGTCGCCGTGGCTCTCGTCCGTCTTTATCTAATTTGTAATTATCGTACCTTCTCTATGGTCGAGCGTTTAACCGAAAAGTTCGAAATCGAACGTTACTATAATGCTTGTGTGACTTACAGAAAAACTCAACGAGCGAGAGTTTTTCTGCTGCCTTATGTTTCGAATCGCGGACGCGTCGACATAGAATATTCTGGTCGGTCACGTGTATTGAAAACAAAGCGGATTAACGGCTAATTACGGGTTTGAATAAATCGAATTAACTTGATCTTTAAACATACCGCCTCCCTTGCACGGTCCGTGCAATTAACATGGGGAACCCTATTCGCGGTCACTTGGCGATCGAAACACATAGAGAAGGTTGTAATGATGAATTTTTTGTACTTGAAAACTTCAAGGTACTTTTTGTTTTTTGTCGTGGGGAAAATCTTCGAAAGACTCCCTCCCACCTCCTTGGGGAGAGGTGGGAGGGGTGTGTGGGATTCCCCGCGCCCGTACAACGACAGGCGCGGAACCTACCCACTAAAAACCCCACAGTGACCCTCCGGCACGCTTTGGGAGGATACCGGGAATCGCTCGAAGCATTCTTCCGGTATCCTCCCCGTGCCCGCGCTTTCGCGCCCATCCCCCTGGGGGACAATCGGTCCCCCCAGTAGACACACTGCCTCATAGCGGCGGGACGGGGCCACTCCATCCCACCGCTATCCGTCCCGGGGCCGCGTTTAGTGGCGGCTGCGAGCTCCAACTCGCAACCGCCCGCGACCCCGTTTCCACCCCTCGGCGGCCGGGCGTTCATGGCCGCACCAGACCGCCGAGGGTGCCTCCCCTTGCGTCGGACCGGTAGGGGGAGGCACTCCTACCCCCAACCGGTCCGACCCGGCGCCGCCTGGCGGGAGGAGGGTCCCCTCAGGACCCCCCTCCCAGCCTAGGTCATCCGCCACGCCGAGGCGGCCGCCCGCGACGCCTCGCGACCGGGCGACGACCTCGGGCCACCGCACGAGCGCGAGCTTCAGCGCGCCGCTGAAGCTCGCGCTCCCTCCCCGCGGCCTCCTTCTGCAACATTACGTTCTCGCAGAAGGAGGCCACGGCCCTCCACTTCTCCTCGCTGCCGAGCATGGCGCGCACCACGCCCGGCAGCGAGACATCCCGCCCGACGACGCCGACCAGGACACGGCGCTCCCCCTCCCACGCGGGGCATACCTCCAGGGTATGATCCGCCGTGTCCTGCTCAGCGTCGCAGTGGCAGCAACGCGCCGTCGGCTCCTTCCCTATCCGGCACAGGTATCTTCCGAAGCTGCCATGCCCGGAAAATACCTGTGCCAGCCGGTAGGTGAGGCTGCCATGGCCTCTGTCCAGCCACTCCTTCAGGAGTGGCCGAACAGCCCCGACAGTCCGGTGCCCCGCGGTTGGCAGAGCCAGCCGCTCCTGCCACGCGAGCAACACGGACTGCCGGGCCTGGCGCTTCAAATCGCCCCAAGCAGGTTCCTGCCCGCCCGGGACCGCCCCCACCCCCGCGCGACGGTCGACGCGGTGCCGGTACATCACCGCGTGCGACCGCGCGAGCAGGTCCATGGGCGGCATCCCCGCTAGAACCGTCGCCGCCTCATGTGACATGGTCCGATACCCGCGGACGACCCTGAGCGCCATGCGCCTCTGCACCCGACGCAGCATAGTCATGCTGCGCCGGGAGGCAGCCAGGTCGTCCGCCCAGACGGGGGCCCTGTATAGGGCCACCGACTGGACCATTGCCACATAGAGGCGACGAACTCGGCCCGCCGGGCCCCCCAGGTTGGGCAGGTTCCGGCCCAGAGCCGCAACCATCCTTTCCAACCGGGGGACCAGGCAGCGGAAATGCTCCTCGAAACGCCAGTGGCTATCGAGGATCAGCCCCAGATACCTGATCTGGGGCTTCACCTCGATGTCAGCCCCACCCACCCGGATCAGAGGGGGTGGCGGATCCTGCCGAGGTGAATGAAACGCAATCACCTCGGTCTTATGGACCGCCACCGTCATCCCCATCCCCCTGATCCGGTCGACGACGCGTTGCGACCCCTCCTCCGCGCGACGCATGGCCCTCCCCCAGTGCGCCCCGACGGCCAGCACCAGTGTGTCATCCGCATAACACACCGTGCTGACGCCGTCTGGGAGGCCGGCCCGCAACACCGAGTCGTACGCGATGTTCCACAGGAGTGGCCCGAGGACCGACCCCTGCGGAACACCGCAGTACACCTCCCTCCGCATATCACCATCCCGGCCCGGATACTGGATCCACCTGCCGCGGAGATAATCCCCGACGACCGCCCTGAGACAAGGGGGGACTCGATGATATTCGAGCCCCCTCCTTATCTCTTCCCAGGGGAGGGTGTTAAAGGCATTGGCAATATCCAAGGATACTGCCAATGCCACCCCTCCCCGGGAGACGGCCGCCCCCGAGAGGGCCCTCACACGACCTATCGCGTCGATAGTCGATCGGCCCCCCCGGAAACCGAACTGGCAGTCGGCCAGACCGGGATCACCCCGCGACAGGTGCTCGACGAGGCGGGCAGCAATCACACGCTCGAAGAGCTTGCCCACCTCGTCGAGGAGACAAATGGGCCGGTATGCGGAGGGAGACTCCGCGGGCCGACCCTCCTTCCGGAGGAGGACCATCCTCGCCACCTTCCAACAGGGGGGGAATCGCCCGTCCCTCAGGCAGCGGTTGAACAACCGCCTGAGGACGGCCCCAAGGACGCCCTGGGTCAAGACCCTAACCCGGCCGGGCACACCATCCGGACCCAGGGCCGTGTTACGAACCCCGAGCCGTCTGATGGCCGCTGCCAGCTCCTCCTGCGTGACCCCCAGCTCGGCCGTCCACTCCACTGGGACAGCCGCCGCCGCCGGAGGACGCGGTCCCCTCTCCCCAATTGGGAAGAGTGTATTGGCCACGTCCTCCAGCAACCGGTGGTCAAGACCCTCGGTGACGGGGGGCGCCCACGGGCGGAGCTTATTCAACACCACCTTATATGGGCGCCCCCATGGATCGTCATCAAGGGTCTGGAGGAGCTCCTTCCATGCCTGGGTCTTGGCCCGTTTGATGGCGACCTGCAGAGCAACCCGCGCCACGCGGTATGCTCCATACAGGTCATCAGCTGCCCTCGCTCGCGCCACGCCGTCGCCTGTACGTTGACGACGGCGCGCGCGGGTGTACTGGCGTCGGGCGCGGACAGTCGCGACTCGCAACTCCGCGATCACGTCCGACCAGCAGTACACCGCCCGGCGAGGAGAAGCCCGCCCGACCCGAGGCATCGCCGCGTCGCAAATACCCGCGACCAATGCTCCGAGCCGGGCGACCGCCTCCTCTATGCTCGGCAACTCGGCCGCTCCCTGCGGCCAAGTTGCAGCGAGGGCAGCTGCCATCAGGGCGTCCTTGTCCAGGCGCCGAAGCGCCCAGCGGCGTGGTGGGGTGCCACGCAGGCGGCCGTGTCGGGATGCACTCGCGGCGGCAGAGACCTCCATCCGGATGTACCGGTGATCGGAGAGTGTCTCTGCCCCCGCGACCACGTGCCAACCCGACACCATGCGCACGGCGCTGGGGGTCGCGAATCCAACATCCACGATGGACCCCCCATATCGCCGCACGCATGTGTGCTCCGACCCCCGGTTCAATACCCGGAGGTCGAGCCCCGCCGCCCAATCGCCCAGGATCCCGCCGCGAACGGAGGTCCTGGGGGATCCCCAAGCCACCGACTTGGCATTAAAATCCCCCAGGACCAGCACCGGCCAGGCCGCGTAGCGCTGCACGCATGCCGCGACCTCGGCCAAGTACAGCTCGAACGCAGCGTGACCGCTACGGGGCGAAATGTAGCACCCCACCACAGCGACTCCCCCCCAGTCCACGGCGACGAATCCCCGACCGCGCTCCAACAAGGAGAACGGTGGGGACCCGTCGCCGCCTCCCCATACCGTCGCCACCAAGCCGTCCGCGTCGCCCAGCCAATGAGGGTGATCAGGGACGCGGTACGGCTCGGCGGCGACCGCCAGGCCAACCCCCCACTCCGCGAGGACTTGGGACATCAAGTCCTGTGCCGCGCGGCAGTGGTTGAGGTTGGCCTGGAGGAGGAGGCGGGGCGGCATTAATTAATGGCCGCGCCAGCCTCCTCCCGGCCGTCCGTCCCCGTAGCACCATCCACCTCCATGGAGGACGATGCCACCGCCCTCGGCACCGGAGCCGGTGCAGCCCGCCTCTTCCTCTCCTTCCGAGAGGGGGGGGAGCACTTCTTGCTCCCCACCCTGTGATCGGCTGGCCTCCCCATGTCCGCACACAGCGGGCAGTGGGGGGCCGCCGAGCACTGGCTCGCACGGTGCTCTTTGGCACCGCAGCGGTAACACTGACCGCTGCGGTCCACCGGCGAGGTGCACCACTGCCTCACGTGCCCCAATTCGAGGCAGCGGTGACACTGGAACGGGCGCGGCGCGAGGATTTCCACTCGCGCCGAAACCCACCCCACCAACACCCTCCCGGATTCCGCCATCTTACGGGCGGCGGAGAGGGGGCACCGGGCCCACACCGACCCGAGGCCGGAGGGCGACCTGCGGATCTCTCCGATCCGTAGGTCCTCCACAGGACAGTCCCCCGCCCTCGCAAGGGCACGGGACACATCCTGTGCGCTGACCGAGTCGTCTAGCCCACAAACGCGCATCTCCGTGCGCTTCTCCTTCTGCGAGAACGTAATGTTGCAGAAGGAGGCCGCGGGGAGGGAGCGCGAGCTTCAGCGGCGCGCTGAAGCTCGCGCTCGTGCGGTGGCCCGAGGTCGGTGCCCGGTCGCGAGGCGTCGCGGGCGGCCGCCTCGGCGTGGCGGATGACCTAGGCTGGGAGGGGGGTCCTGAGGGGACCCTCCTCCCGCCAGGCGGCGCCGGGTCGGACCGGTTGGGGGTAGGAGTGCCTCCCCCTACCGGTCCGACGCAAGGGGAGGCACCCTCGGCGGTCTGGTGCGGCCATGAACGCCCGGCCGCCGAGGGGTGGAAACGGGGTCGCGGGCGGTTGCGAGTTGGGGCTCGCAGCCGCCACTAAACGCGGCCCCGGGACGGATAGCGGCGGGATGGAGTGGCCCCGTCCCGCCGCTATGAGGCAGTGTGTCTACTGGGGGGACCGATTGTCCCCCCGGGGGATGGGCGCGAAAGCGCGGGCACGGGGAGGATACCGGAAGAATGCTTCGAGCGATTCCCGGTATCCTCCCAAAGCGTGCCGAAGGGTCACCGTGGGGTTTTTAGTGGGTAGGTCCCGCGCCTGTCGTTGTACGGGCGCGGGGAATCCCACACACCCCTCCCACCTCTCCCCAAGGAGGTGGGAGGGAGTCTTTCGAAGATTTTCCCCACGACAAAAAAAAAAAAAAAAAAAAAAAAATCTCCGTGCGCTTCGTGGGCCGGGCGACCCGGACACCTCGCTCGCCCAGCTGCTCCCGGAGCCTCTGGGCGAGACGATCCGCCTTCGCGCCGCCTTCTGCACCGGGGATCTCCAGCAAGAGACCCCCGGTCACGGCCCTCTTCGCCCTCACGGAGGCGATGCCCAGCTCTTCCAGGGAGATATTCTCCCTGGCGAGCAGCATCGCCTCCGCGAGGGTCAGGTCGCCCACCTGCGCAACGGTCGTGCCTTCCCGACCTTCGCGGCCTTTACCTTGGCCGGCGGCGGCGGAGGCGGAGGCTGCGGTTGCGAGGCCTTCCTCGCCGCCCGCTTCGCCTTCCGCCCCACCACCTCACTCCACGCCACCCCCCCTTGGGAGGGTGCTGTGGAGGACGCGACCACCGAGACCACGGGTACACCACCCCCCTTGGGGGTCGCGACCCGGGGCCCTGGTGCCGCAACGCTGGGCGGTGCCTTCACTCCGCCCTTCTTTGCCTTCCCCGACTGTACCGGAACAGGTCGGGGAGGCACCGCCTTCCTGCTGACCGCTCTTCCGGCGAGGAGCTCCTCCCGGAAGGCGGCCAGCTTGCCATCAATCATGTCCCCAATCCTCCTCAGAAGATCGTCTTCTGAGGAGGACGGGGACTTCTTCACGGGCGGAGTGCGGGTGGAGGGGTCCGCGGTGCCCCGCACCACTGCCGCCGCACTCCGCTTATTTACCTCCGCCGTGGGACGCGGCGGTGGAGGAGGAGGGAGGATGGGAGGGAGGGCCGCGCTGTTCCACAGCGCCTCTGCCCTCCTCCTCCCCTGTCGCTCCTCCTCCAACAGGAGCTGCAGACGGGCGTTCCGCCCTCTGAGCTCCCGCGCCGCCTCCCTCATTTCCTCCGCCGCGGCCTTCAGGGCCTCCGCGCCACCGCTTTTCTGCCCCTTAAAGGCGCAGGCAGCGGCGACTTTCTCCACCCGCCTCAGGGACGAGGAGATCCTCTCCGATATCTCCTCGGTCACCTCGTCCCTGAGGCAACTCAGCCTCACCGAGGGGCTCATCGCCCCGCCCACCTCGACGACGGCCTGCCCCGCCCTCTTCCTCTTAGAGCCTATGAGGCTCCTGGTGGAGGAGAAGGACGAGACCGACGCCGTCTCGTCGTCCTCCTCCACCTTCCACGAAGCCGGGCCAGGCGCTGGAGGCGGCGCGAGCGCCGTCACTCCAGTCCCAACACCGCCTTCGTCCTCCCCCTCTGACTTACCCCGTCCCATCCCCGTTTTAATATTGAATTCCATAATATTCCCACGAGCAGGTCGGAAGAAAAGGTCCGCCCGGGCAGAGCCGCCTTACCCGGGTAAGCCTAAATACTCCGGGGGTTCGGCAGGTTCCCCGGAGGTGGTCGCTTGGGATTGGGCCTTCTCCCCCAACCATGCATCCCATCGCCGCGCACCATAGCTTAGGATTGGAGGGCGATTTTATAGAGTCGCCATACTCGTGGCCCAGGCGGTTAAGCCAAGACCCCCGTTCCTCCTGCCGTCACGTACCATTCACAAAACCAATAGGGAATTGTGAATGGGTCGTTGTGACGACCAACAGGAGGCTTACGGTGTGTGTATGACTCGGGTACCCCGGGTTCGTTAAGCCCGTACTGCAGCTGAAAGGCTGGCAGCCCCTGAGGGAATTCGACAGATACTTGGCGTTTTCTCGTTTGGATCATGTAGTAATGTGGTTCCACACTGCATCAGTGTGTTAAACCTGGATACAATCTATGTTTTAGAGGATAACACTGGTTAGGTCAGGGTTAGGTCCGGTATTTGCCATCATCTGGATCATACTTTCGCATTTTTCGTATACTTGTTGTCCAGATCCTGGGCGTTCTCTGGTTTGTATCACGTAGTAATGTGGTGCCACACTGAAATAGTGAGTTAAACCTGGATTCAATCAATATTTTAGAGGATAACACCGGTTTGGTGAGGGTTCTGGTATTTGCCATAATCTGCCTCATACTTTCGCATTTTTCGCATACTTGTTGGCCAGATCTTGGGCGTTTTCTAGGTTGGATCACGTAGTTATGTGGTACCACACTGAAACAGTTAGTTAACCCCCGCACCGATCAATATTTTAGGGGATAACACCGGTTAGGGCAGGGTTAGGTCTCGTATTTGCCATCTTCTGGCTCATACTTTCGCATTATTCGCATACTCGTTTGCCAGATCCTGGGCGTATTCTGGTTTGGATCACGTAGCAATGTGGTACCACACTGAATTAGAGAGTTAAACCTGGATTCAATCTATATTTTAGAGGATAACACCGGTTAGGTCAGGCTTAGGTCGGGCGTTTGATATTATCTGGCTCATACTTTCGCATTTTTCGCATACTTGTTGGCCAGATCCTAGGCGTTTTCTGGGTTGGATCACGTAGTAATGTGGTACCACACTGAAACAGTGAGTTAAGCCTGGATTCAATGTATATTTTAGAGGATAACACCGGTTAGGTGTGGGTTCTGGTATTAGCCATCATCTGGCTCATACTTTCGCATTTTTCGCGTACTTGTTGGCCAGATCCTGGGCGTTTTCTGGTTTGGATCACGTAGTAATGTGGTACCACACTGAAATAGTGAGTTAAACCTGGTTTCAATGTATATTTTACAGGGTAACACCGGTTAGGTGAGGGTTCTGGTATTTGCCATCATCTGGCTGATACTTTCGCATTTTTCGCGTACTTCTTGGACAGATCCTGGGCTTTTTCTGGTTTGTATCACGTAGTAATGTGGTACCACACTGAAATAGTGAGTTAAACCTGGTTTCAATCTATATTTTAGAGGATAACACCGGTTAGGTGAGGGTTCTGGTATTTGCCATCATCTGGCTGATACTTTCGCATTTTTCGCATACTTGTTGGCCAGATCCTGGGCTTTTTCTGGGTTGGATCACGCAGCAATGTGGTACCACACTGAATCAGTGAGTTAAACCTGGTTTCAATCTATATTTTACAGGATAACACCGGTTAGGTCAGGATTAGTTCTGCTATATGCCGTCGTCTGGCTCATACTTTCGCATTTTTCACCTACAAGTTGGCCAGATCCTGGGCGTTTTCTGGGTTCGATCACGTAGTAATGCGGTTCCACACTGAAACGGTGAGCTAATCCTGGATTCAATCTTCATTTTGGATAACACAGGTTAGGTCAGGGTTAGGTCTGATATTTTCCATCATCTGGCTTATACTTTCGCATTTTGCGCATACTTGATGGCCAGATCCTGGGCGTTTTCTGGTTTGGATCACGGAGTAATGTGGTACCACTCTGCAACAGTGAGTTAAACCTGGATTCAATCTATATTTTACAGGATAACACCGGTTAGGTGAGGGTTAGGTCTGGTATTTGCCATCGTCTGGCTCATACTTTCGCATTTTTCACATACTTGATTGCAAGATCCTGGGCTTTTTCTGGTTTGGATCACGTAGTAATGTGGTAACACACTGCAACAGTGAGTTAAGCCTGGGTACGATCACTATTTTAGAGGATAACACCGGTTAGGTCAGGGTTAGGCCTGGTATTTGCCATCATCTGGAACATAGTTTCGCTTCTATCGCATACTTGTTGGCCAGATGCTGGGCTTTTTCTGGGTTGGATCACGTAGTAGTGTGGTACCACACTGAAACAGTGAGTTAAACCTGGATCCAATGAATACTTTAGAGGATAACACCGGTTAGGTCAGGGTTAGGTCTGGCGTTTGATATTATCTGGCTCATACTTTCGCATTTTTCGCATACTTGTTGGCCAGATCCTGGGCGTTTTCTGGGTTGGATCACGTAGTAATGTGGTACCACACTGAAACGGTGAGTTAATCCTGGATTCAATCTACATTTTAGAGGATAACACCGGTTAGGTGAGGGTTAGGTCTGGTATTTGCCATCATCTGGCTCATGCTTTCGCATTTTTCACCTACAAGTTGGCCAGATCCTGGGCGTTTTCTAGGTTGGATCACGTAGTAATGTGGTACCACACTGAAACGGTGAGTTAATCCTGGATTCAATCTACATTTTAGAGGATAACACAGGTTAGGTCTGGTTTAGGTCTGGTATTTTGTATCATCTTGCTCATCCTTTCGCATTTTTCACGTACAAGTTGGCCAAATCCTGGACGATTTCTGGGTTGGATCACGTAGTAATGTTGTTCTACACTGAAACAGTGAGTTAAGCCTGCATCCGATCAATATTTCAGAGGGCAAGGCCGGTTAGGTCTGGGTTAGGCCTGGTATTTGCCATCCTCTGCCTCATACTTTCGAATTTTTCGCATACTTGTTGGCCAGATCCAGGGCATTCTCTGGTTTGGATCACGTAGTAATGTTGTACCACACTGCAACAGTGAGTTAAACATGGATTCAATCTATATTTTAGAGGATAACACCGGTTAGGTCAGGGTTAGGACTGGTATTTTCCATCATCTGGATTATACTTTCGCATTTTGCGCATACTTGTTGGCCAGATCCTGGGCTTTTTCTGGGTTGGATCACGTAGTAGTATGGTACCACACTGAAACAGTTAAGCCTGGGTACGATCAATATTTTAGAGGATAACACCGGTTATGTCAGGATTAGTTCTGGTATTTGCCATCATCTGGCTCATACCTTCGCATTTTTCGCATACTTGTTGGCCAGATCCTGGGCGTTTTCTGGTTTGGCTCACGTAGTAATGTGGTACCACACTGAAAAAGTGAGTTAAACCTGGATTCAATCTATATCTTACAGGATAGCTGCTGTTATGTCTGGGTTAGGTCTGGTATTTGATATTACCTGGCTCATACTTTCACATTTTTCGCATACTCGATTGCAAGATCCTGGGCTTTTTCTGGGTTGGATCACGTAGTAGTGTGGTACCACACTGAAACAGTGAGCTAAACCTGGATTCAATCTATATATTACAGGATAACACCGGTTAGGTAAGGGCTAGGTCTGGTATTTGCCATCATCTGGCTCATACCTTCGCATTTTTCGCATACTTGTTGGCCAGATCCTGGGCGTTTTCTGGTTTGGATCACGTAGTAATGTGGTACCACACTGAAACAGTGAGCTAAGCCAGGAACCGATCAATATTTTAGTGGATAACACCGGTTAGGTCGGGGTTGGGTCTGGTATTCGCCATGATCTGGCTCATATTTTCGCATTTCTCACCTACTTGTTCGACAGATCCTGGGCGTTTTCTAGGTTGGATCACGTAGTAATGTGGTACGACACTGAAACAGCGAGTTAAACCCGGCTCCGATCAATATTTTAGAGGATAACACCGGTTAGGTCAGGCTTAGGTCAGGCGTTTGATATTATCTGGATCATACTTTCGCATTTTTCGCATACTTGTTGGCTAGATCCTGGGCGTTTTCTGGTTTGGATCACGTAGTAATGTGGTACCACACTGCAGCAGTGAGTTAATCCTGGATTCAATCTATATTTTAGAGGATAACACCAGTTAGGTGAGGGTTATGTCTGGTACTTGGTATGATCTGGCTAATCCTTTCGCATTTTTCACCTACAAGTTGGCCAGATCCTAGGCGTTTTCTGGGTTGGATCACGTAGTAATGTGATACCACACTGAAACAGTGAGTTAAGCCTGGATTCAATGTATATTTTAGAGGATAACACCGGTTAGGTGTGGGTTCTGGTATTAGCCATCATCTGGCTCATACTTTCGCATTTTTCGCATACTTGTTGGCCAGATCCTGGGCGTTTTCTGGTTTGTATCACGTAGTAATGTGGTACCACACTGAAATAGTGAGTTAAACCTGGTTTCAATCTATATTTTAGAGGATAACACCGGTTAGGTGAGGGTTCTGGTATTTGCCATCATCTGGCTGATACTTTCGCATTTTTCGCATACTTGTTGGCCAGATCCTGGGCTTTTTCTGGGTTGGATCACGCAGCAATGTGGTACCACACTGAATCAGTGAGTTAAACCTGGTTTCAATCTATATTTTACAGGATAACACCGGTTAGGTGAGGGTTAGGTCTGGTATTTGCCATCGTCTGGCTCATACTTTCGCATTTTTCGCATACTTGATTGCAAGATTCTGGGCTTTTTCTGGTTTGGATCACGTAGTAATGTGGTACCACAATGAAACAGTGAGTTAAGCCTGGTTACGATCAATATTTTAGAGGATAACACCGGTTAGGTCTGAGTTAGTTCTTGTATTTGCCATCATCTGGCTCATACTTTCAAATTTTTCGCATACTTGATTGCAAGATCCTTGGCTTTTTCTGGTTTGGATCACGTAGTCATGTGGAACCACACTGGAACAGTGGGTTAAACCTGGATTCAATCAATATTTTAGAAGATAACACCGGTTAGGTCAGGGTTAGGCCTGGTATTTGCCATCATCTGGAACATAGTTTCGCTTCTATCGCATACTTGTTGGCCAGATGCTGGGCTTTTTCTGGGTTGGATCACGTAGTAGTGTGGTACCACACTGAAACAGTGAGTTAAACCTGGATTCAATGAATACTTTAGAGGATAACACCGGTTAGGTCAGGGTTAGGTCTGGCGTTTGATATTATCTGGCTCATACTTTCGCATTTTTCGCATACTTGTTGGCCAGATCCTGGGCGTTTTCTGGGTTGGATCACGTAGTAGTGTGGTACCACACTGAAACAGTGAGTTAAACCTGGATTCAATCTATATTTTAGAGGATAACACCGATTAGGTCAGGGTTAGGCGTGGCATTTGCCATGATCTGCCTCATGCTTTCGCATTTTTCACCTACAAGTTGGCCAGATCCTGGGCGTTTTCTAGGTTGGATCACGTAGTAATGTGGTACCACACTGAAACGGTGAGTTAATCCTGGATTCAATCTACATTTTAGAGGATAACACAGGTTAGGTCTGGGTTAGGTCTGGTATTTTGTATCATCTTGCTCATCCTTTCGCATTTTTCACGTACAAGTTGGCCAAATCCTGGACGATTTCTGGGTTGGATCACGTAGTAATGTGGTTCTACACTGAAACAGTGAGTTAAGCCTGCATCCGATCAATATTTCAGAGGGCAAGACCGGTTAGGTCAGGGTTAGGCCTGGT
Source organism: Colletes latitarsis (assembly GCF_051014445.1). Classification (NCBI taxonomy): domain Eukaryota; kingdom Metazoa; phylum Arthropoda; class Insecta; order Hymenoptera; family Colletidae; genus Colletes; species Colletes latitarsis. The sequence continues at coordinate 7,591,211 of NC_135145.1, read as the reverse complement.
ATTTGCCATCCTCTGCCTCATACTTTCGAATTTTTCGCATACTTGTTGGCCAGATCCAGGGCATTCTCTGGTTTGGATCACGTAGTAATGTTGTACCACACTGCAACAGTGAGTTAAACATGGATTCAATCTATATTTTAGAGGATAACACCGGTTAGGTCAGGGTTAGGACTGGTATTTTCCATCATCTGGATTATACTTTCGCATTTTGCGCATACTTGTTGGCCAGATCCTGGGCTTTTTCTGGGTTGGATCACGTAGTAGTATGGTACCACACTGAAACAGTTAAGCCTGGGTACGATCAATATTTTAGAGGATAACACCGGTTATGTCAGGATTAGTTCTGGTATTTGCCATCATCTGGCTCATACCTTCGCATTTTTCGCATACTTGTTGGCCAGATCCTGGGCGTTTTCTGGTTTGGATCACGTAGTAATGCGGTTCCACACTGAAACGGTGAGTTAATCCTGGATTCAATCTTCATTTTGGAGGATAACACAGGTTAGGTCAGGGTTAGGTCTGATATTTTCCATCACCTGGCTTATACTTTCGCATTTTGCGCATACTTGATGGCCAGATCCTGGGCGTTTTCTGGTTTGGATCACGGAGTAATGTGGTACCACACTGAAACGGTGAGTTAATCCTGGATTCAATCTTCATTTTGGAGGATAACACAGGTTAGGTCAGGGTTAGGTCTGATATTTTCCATCACCTGGCTTATACTTTCGCATTTTTCGCCTACTTGTTGGCCAGATCGTGGGCGTTTTCTAGGTTGGATCGCGTAGTAATGTGGTACCACACTGGAACAGTGGGTTAAACCTGGACTCAATCAATATTTTAGAGGGTAACACCGGTTAGGTCACGGTTAGGGCTGGTATTTGCCACCATCTGGGTCATACTTTCGCAATCATCGCATACTTGTTAGCCAGATCCCGTGCTTTCTCTTGTTTGGATCACGTAGTAATGTGGTACCACACCGAAACAGGCAAGTAAACCTGCGTCCGATTAATACATTAGAGGATAACCCCCGTTAAGTCTGAGATAGGTCTGGGATTCGCCCTCATCTGGAACATAATTTCGCTTCTTTCGCATACTTGTTGGCCAGATCCTGGGCTTTTTCTGGGTTGGATCACGTAGTAGAGTGGTACCACACTGAAACAGTGAGTTAAACCTGGATTCGATCTATATTTTAAAGGATAACACCGGTTAGGTCTGAGTTAGTTCTTGTATTTGCCATCATCTGGCTCATACTTTCACATTTTTCGCATACTTGATTGCAAGATCCTTGGCTTTTTCTGGTTTGGATCACGTAGTCATGTGGAACCACACTGGAACAGTGGGTTAAACCTGGATTCAATCAATATTTTAGAAGATAATACCGGTTAGGTCAGGGTTAGGCCTGGTATTTGCCATCATCTGGAACATAGTTTCGCTTCTATCGCATACTTGTTGGCCAGATGCTGGGCTTTTTCTGGGTTGGATCACGTAGTAGTGTGGTACCACACTGAAACAGTGAGTTAAACCTGGATTCAATGAATACTTTAGAGGATAACACCGGTTAGGTCAGGGTTAGGTCTGGCGTTTGATATTATCTGGCTCATACTTTCGCATTTTTCGCATACTTGTTGGCCAGATCCTGGGCGTTTTCTGGGTTGGATCACGTAGTAGTGTGGTACCACACTGAAACAGTGAGTTAAACCTGGATTCAATCTATATTTTAGAGGATAACACCGATTAGGTCAGGGTTAGGCGTGGCATTTGCCATGATCTGCCTCATACTTTCGCATTTTTCGCTTACTTCTTGGCTAGATCCTGGGCGTTTTCTGGTTTGGATCACGTAGTAATGTGGTACCACACTGCAGCAGTGAGTTAATCCTGGATTCAATCTATATTTTAGAGGATAACACCATTTAGGTGAGGGTTATGTCTGGTACTTGGTATCATCTGGCTAATCCTTTCGCATTTTTCACCTACAAGTTGGCCAGATCCTAGGCGTTTTCTGGGTTGGATCACGTAGTAATGTGATACCACACTGAAACATTGAGTTAAGCCTGGATTCAATGTATATTTTAGAGGATAACACCGGTTAGGTGTGGGTTCTGGTATTAGCCACCATCTGGCTCATACTTTCGCATTTTTCGCATACTTGTTGGCCAGATCCTGGGCGTTTTCTGGTTTGTATCACGTAGTAATGTGGTACCACACTGAAATAGTGAGTTAAACCTGGTTTCAATCTATATTTTAGAGGATAACACCGGTTAGGTGAGGGTTCTGGTATTTGCCATCATCTGGCTGATACTTTCGCATTTTCCGCATACTTGTTGGCCAGATCCTGGGCTTTTTCTGGGTTGGATCACGCAGCAATGTGGTATCACACTGAATCAGTGAGTTAAACCTGGTTTAAATCTATATTTTACAGGATAACACCGGTTAGGTGAGGATTAGGTCTGGTATTTGCCATCGTCTGGCTCATACTTTCGCATTCTTCGCATACTTGATTGCAAGATTCTGGGCTTTTTCTGGTTTGGATCACGTAGTAATGTGGTACCACAATGAAACAGTGAGTTAAGCCTGGTTACGATCAATATTTTAGAGGATAACACCGGTTAGGTCAGGATTAGTTCTGCTATATGCCGTCGTCTGGCTCATACTTTCGCATTTTTCACCTACAAGTTGGCCAGATCCTGGGCGTTTTCTGGGTTCGATCACGTAGTAATGCGGTTCCACACTGAAACGGTGAGTTAATCCTGGATTCAATCTTCATTTTGGAGGATAACACAGGTTAGGTCAGGGTTAGGTCTGATATTTTCCATCACCTGGCTTATACTTTCGCATTTTGCGCATACTTGATGGCCAGATCCTGGGCGTTTTCTGGTTTGGATCACGGAGTAATGTGGTACCACTCTGCAACAGTGAGTTAAACCTGGATTCAATCTATATTTTACAGGATAACACCGGTTAGGTGAGGGTTAGGTCTGGTATTTGCCATCGTCTGGCTCATACTTTCGCATTTTTCACATACTTGATTGCAAGATCCTGGGCTTTTTCTGGTTTGGATCACGTAGTAATGTGGTAACACACTGAAACAGTGAGTTAAGCCTGGGTACGATCACTATTTTAGAGGATAACACCGGTTAGGTCAGGGTTAGGTCTGGTATTTGTTTTTATCTGGCTCATACTTTCGCATTTTTCGCCTACTTGTTGGCCAGATCGTGGGCGTTTTCTAGGTTGGATCACGTAGTAATGTGGTACCACACTGGAACAGTGGGTTAAACCTGGACTCAATCAATATTTTAGAGGATAACACCGGTTAGGTCACGGTTAGGGCTGGTATTTGCCACCATCTGGGTCATACTTTCGCAATCTTCGCATACTTGTTAGCCAGATCCCGTGCTTTCTCTTGTTTGGATCACGTAGTAATGTGGTACCACACCGAAACAGGCAAGTAAACCTGCGTCCGATTAATACATTAGAGGATAACCCCCGTTAAGTCTGAGATAGGTCTGGGATTCGCCCTCATCTGGAACATAATTTCGCTTCTTTCGCATACTTGTTTGCCAGATGCAGGGCTCTTTCTGGGTTGGATCACGTAGTAGTGTGGTACCACACTGAAACAGTGAGTTAAACCTGGATTCAATCTATATTTTACAGGATAACACCGGTTAGGTCAGGGTTAGGTCTGGTATTTTCCATCATCTTGATTATACTTTCGCATTTTGCGCATACTTGTTGGCCAGATCCTGGGCTTTTTCTGGGTTGGATCACGTAGTAATGTGGTACGACACTGAAACAGCGAGTTAAACCCGGCTCCGATCAATATTTTAGAGGATAACACCGGTTAGGTCTGAGTTAGTTCTTGTATTTGCCATCATCTGGCTCATACTTTCACATTTTTCGCATACTTGATTGCAAGATCCTTGGCTTTTTCTGGTTTGGATCACGTAGTCATGTGGAACCACACTGGAACAGTGGGTTAAACCTGGATTCAATCAATATTTTAGAAGATAACACCGGTTAGGTCAGGGTTAGGCCTGGTATTTGCCATCATCTGGAACATAGTTTCGCTTCTATCGCATACTTGTTGGCCAGATGCTGGGCTTTTTCTGGGTTGGATCACGTAGTAGTGTGGTACCACACTGAAACAGTGAGTTAAACCTGGATTCAATGAATACTTTAGAGGATAACACCGGTTAGGTCAGGGTTAGGTCTGGCGTTTGATATTATCTGGCTCATACTTTCGCATTTTTCGCTTACTTCTTGGATAGATCCTGGGTGTTTTCTGGTTTGGATCACGTAGTAATGTGGTACCACACTGAAACAGTGAGCTAAGCCAGGATCCGATCAATATTTTAGTGGATAACACCGGTTAGGTCGGGGTTGGGTCTGGTATTCGCCATGATCTGGCTCATATTTTCGCATTTTTCACCTACAAGTTGGCCAGATCCTGGGTGTTTTCTGGGTTGGATCACGTAGTAATGTGGTACCATACTGAAACAGTGGGTTAAACCGGGATTCAATCTATATTTTAGAGGATAACACCGGTTAGTTGAGGGTTAGGACTGGGATTTGCCCTCATGTATAACATAATTTCGCTTCTATCGCATACTTGATGGCCAGATGCAGGGCTTCTTCTGGGTTGGATCACGTAGTAGTGTGGTACCTCACTGAAACAGTGGGTTAAACCTGGATTCAATCTATATATTAGAGGATAACACCCGTTACGTAAGGGTTAGGTCTGGTAATTGTCATCATCTGCCTGATACTTTCGCATTTTTCGCATACTTGTTGGCCAGATTCTGGGCGTTCTCTGGTTTGGATCACGTAGTAATGTTGTACCACACCGCAACAGTGAGTTAAGCCTGGATTCCATCTATGTTTTAGAGGATAACACCGGTTAGGTGAGGGTTCTGGTATTTGTCATCATCTGGCTGGTGCCTTCGCATTTTTCGCATACTTGTTGGCGAGATCCTGGGCGTTTTCTGGTTTGTATCACGTAGTAATGTGGTACCACACTGAAATAGTGACTTAAACCAGGATTCAATCTATATTTTAGAGGATATCACCGGTTCGGTCAGGGTTAGGTCTGGTATTTTCCATCATCTGGCTCATACTTTTGCATTTTTCGCCTACTTGTTGGCGAGATCCTCGGCGTTTTCTAGGTTGGATCACGTAGTAATGTGGTTCTACACTGTAATAGTGAGTTAAATATGGATTCAATCTATATTTTAGAGGATGACACCGGTTAGGTCTGGGTTAGGTCTGGGATTTGCCCTCATCTCGCTCATACTTTCGCATTTTTCGCATAATTGTTGGCCAAGTGCTGGGCTTTTTCTGGGTTGGATCACGTAGTAATGTGGTACCACAATGAAACAGTGAGCTAAGCCTGGATCCGATCAATATTTTACAGGATAACACCGGTTAGGTCAGGGTTAGGTCTGGTATTTTCCATCATCTGGCTCATACTTTTGTATTTTTCGCCTACTTGTTGGCGAGATCCTCGGCGTTTTCTAGGTTGGATCACGTAGTAGTGTGGTACCACACTGAAATAGTGAGTTAAATCTGGATTCAATATAAAATTTTAGAGGATAACACAGGTTAGGTCAGGGTTAGGTCTGATATTTTCCATGATCTGGCTTATACTTTCGCATTTTGCGCATACGTGTTGGCCAGATCCTGGGCGTTTTGTGGTTTGGATCACGGAGTAATGTGGTACCACTCTGCAACGGTGAGTTAAACCTGGATTCAATCTATATTTTACAGGATAACACCGGTTAGGTGAGGGTTAGGTCTGGTATTTGCCATCGTCTGGCACATACTTTCGCATTTTTCACATACTTGATTGCAAGATCCTGGGCTCTTTCTGGTTTGGATCACGTAATAATGTGGTAACACACTGAAACAGTGAGATAAGCCTGGGTACGATCACTATTTTAGAGGATAACACCGGTTAGGTCAGGGTTAGGTCTGGTATTTGTTTTTATCTGGCTCATACTTTCGCATTTTTCGCCTACTTGTTGGCCAGATCGTGGGCGTTTCCTAGGTTGGATCACGTAGTAGTGTGGTACCACACTGAAACAGTGAGTTAAACCTGGATTCAATCTATATTTTAGAGGATAACACCGGTTAGGTCAGGGTTACGTCTGGTATTTTCCATCATCTGGATTATACTTTCGCATTTTGCGCATACTTGTTGGCCAGATCCCGGGCTTTTTCTGGGTTGGATCACGTAGTAGTGTGGTACCACACTGAAACAGTGAGTTAAACCGCGATTCAATCTATATATTAGAGGATACCACCGGTTAGGTAAGGGTTAGGTCTGGTATTTGCCATCATCTGGAACATAATTTCACATCTTTCGCATACTTGATTGCAAGATCCTGGGATTTTTCTGGTTTGGATCACGTAGTAATGTGGTACGACACTGAAACAGTGAGCTAAGCCTGGATCCGATCAATATTTTAGAGGATAACACCGGTTAGGTCGGGATTGGGTCTGGTATTCGCCTTGATCTGGCTCATATTTTCGCATTTTTCACATACTTGATTGCAAGATCCTGGGCTCTTTCTGGTTTGGATCACGTAATAATGTGGTAACACACTGAAACAGTGAGATAAGCCTGGGTACGATCACTATTTTAGAGGATAACACCGGTTAGGTCAGGGTTAGGTCTGGTATTTGTTTTTATCTGGCTCATACTTTCGCATTTTTCGCCTACTTGTTGGCCAGATCGTGGGCGTTTCCTAGGTTGGATCACGTAGTAGTGTGGTACCACACTGAAACAGTGAGTTAAACCTGGATTCAATCTATATTTTAGAGGATGACACCGGTTAGGTCACGGTTACGTCTGGTATTTTCCATCATCTGGATTATACTTTCGCATTTTGCGCATACTTGTTGGCCAGATCCTGGGCGTTTTCTGGGTTGGATCACGTAGTAGTGTGGTACCACACTGAAACAGTTAAGCCTGGGTACGATCAATATTTTAGAGGATAACACCGGTTATGTCAGGATTAGTTCTGGTATTTGCCATCATCTGGCTCATACTTTCGCATTCTTCGCATACTTGTTGGCCAGATCCTGGGCGTTTTCTAGGTTGGATCACGTAGTAATGTGCTACCACACTGAAATAGTGAGTTAAACCTGGATTCAATCTATATTTTAGAGGTTAACACACGTTAGGTGAGGGTTAGGTCTGGGATTTGCCCTCATCTGGAACATAATTTCACATCTTTCGCATACCTGATTGCAAGATCCTGGGATTTTTCTGGTTTGGATCACGTAGTCATATGGTACCACACTGAAACAGTGAGTTAAGCCTGGGTACGATCAATATTTTATAGGATAACACCGGTTAGGTCTGGGTTAGTTCTTGTATTTGCCATCACCTGGCTCATACTTTCGCATTTTTCACCTACAAGTTGGCCAGATCCTGGGCGTTCTCTAGGTTGGATCACGTAGTAATTTGGTACCACACTGGGACAATGGGTTAAACCTGGATTCAATCAATATTTTAGAAGATAACACCGGTTAGGTCAGGGTTAGGCCTGGTATTTGCCATCATCTGGAACATAATTTCGCTTCTATCGCATACCTGTTGGCCAGATGCTGGGCTTTTTCTGGGTTGGATCACGTAGTAGTGTGGTACCACACTGAAACAGTGAGTTAAACCGGGATTCAATCTATATATTAGTGGATAACACCGGTTAGGTAAGGGTTAGGTCTGGTATTTGCCATCATCTGGAACATAATTTCACATCTTTCGCATACTTGATTGCAAGATCCTGGGATTTTTCTGGTTTGGATCACGTAGTAATGTGGTACGACACTGAAACAGTGAGCTAAGCCTGGATCCGATCAATATTTTAGAGGATAACACCGGTTAGGTCGGGATTGGGTCTGGTATTCGCCATGATCTGGCTCATATTTTCGCATTTCTCACCTACATGTTGGCCAGATCCTGGGTTTTTTCTGGGTTGGATCACGTAGTAATGTGGTACCACACTCAAACAGTGAGTTAAACTTGGATTCAATGTATATTTTAGAGGATAACACCGGTTAGGTCAGGGTTAGGTCTGGCGTTTGATATTATCTGGCTCATACTTTCGCATTTTTCGCATACTTGTTGGCCAGATCCAGGGCGTTTTCTGGTTTGGATCACGTAGTAATGTGGTACCACAGTGAAACAGTGAGTTAAACCTGGATTCAATCTATATTTTAGAGGATAACACCGGTTAGGTCTGGGTTAGGTCTAGGATTTGCCCTTCATCTCGCTCATACTTTCGCTTTTTTCGCCTACTTGTTGGCCAGATCCTGGGCGTTTTCTGGGTTGGATCACGTAGTAATGTGGTACCACACTGCAACAGTGAGTTAAACCTGGATTCAATCTATATTTTAGAGGATAATACCGGTTAGGTCAGGGTTAGGTCTTGTATTTGTCATCATCTGGCTCATACTTTCGCATTTTTCGCCTACTTGTTGGCGAGATCCTGGGCGTTTTCTGTGGTGGATCACGTAGTAATGCGGTACCACACTGAAACGGTGAGTTAATCCTGGATTCAATCTACATTTTAGAGGATAACACACGTTCGGTCAGGGTTAGGTCTGGTATTTGCCATCATCTGGCTCATACCTTCGCATTTATCACCTACTTGTTGGCCAGATCATGGGCGTTTTCTAGGTTGGATCACGTAGTAATGTGATACCACACTGAAACAGTGAGTTAAGACTGGGTACGATCAATATTCTAGAGGATAACACCGGTTAGGTCTGGGTTATTTCTTGTATTTGCCATCAACTGGCTCATACTTTCACATTTTTCGCATATTTGATTGCAAGATCCTGGGCTTTTTCTGCTTTGGATCACGTAGTAATGTGGTACCACACTGAAACAGTGAGTTAAGCCTGGATCCGATCAATATTTTAGTGGATAACACCGGTTAGGTCGGGATTGGGTCTGGTATTTTGTATCATCTTGCTCATCCTTTCGCATTTTTCACGTACAAGCTGGCCAAACCCTGGACGATTTCTGGGTTGGATCACGTAGTAATGTGGTACTACACTGGAACAGTGGGTTAAACCGGGACTCAATCAATATTTTAGAGGGTAACACCGGTTAGGTCACGGTTAGGGCTGGTATTTGCCACCATCTGGGTCATACTTTCGCAATCTTCGCATACTTGTTAGCCAGATCCCGTGCTTTCTCTTGTTTGGATCACGTAGTAATGTGGTACCACACCGAAACAGGCAAGTAAACCTGCGTCCGATTAATACATTAGAGGATAACCCCCGTTAAGTCTGAGATAGGTCTGGGATTCGCCCTCATCTGGAACATAATTTCGCTTCTTTCGCATACTTGTTGGCCAGATGCAGGGCTCTTTCTGGGTTGGATCACGTAGTAGTGTGGTACCACACTGAAACAGTGAGTTAAACCTGGATTCAATCTATATTTTATAGGATAACACCGGTTAGGTCAGGGTTAGGTCTGGTATTTTCCATCATCTTCATTATACTTTCGCATTTTGCGCATACTTGTTGGCCAGATGCTGGGCTTTTTCTGGGTTGGATCACGTAGTAGTGTGGTACCACACTGAAACAGTGAGTTAAACCTGGATTCAATGAATACTTTAGAGGATAACACCGGTTAGGTCAGGGTTAGGTCTGGCGTTTGATATTATCTGGCTCATACTTTCGCATTTTTCGCATACTTGTTGGCCAGATCCTGGGCGTTTTCTGGGTTGGATCACGTAGTAGTGTGGTACCACACTGAAACAGTGAGTTAAACCTGGATTCAATCTATATTTTAGAGGATAACACCGATTAGGTCAGGGTTAGGCGTGGCATTTGCCATGATCTGCCTCATACTTTCGCATTTTTCGCTTACTTCTTGGATAGATCCTGGGTGTTTTCTGGTTTGGATCACGTAGTAATGTGGTACCACACTGAAAAAGTGAGTTAAACCTGGATTCAATCTATATCTTAGAGGATAACGGCGGTTAGGTCTGGGTTAGGTCTGGTATTTGATATTACCTGGCTCATACTTTCACATTTTTCGCATACTCGATTGCAAGATCCTGGGCTTTTTCTGGGTTGGATCACGTAGTAGTGTGGTACCACACTGAAACAGTGAGCTAAACCTGGATTCAATCTATATATTACAGGATAACACCGGTTAGGTAAGGGCTAGGTCTGGTATTTGCCATCATCTGGCTCATACCTTCGCATTTTTCCCATACTTGTTGGCCAGATCCTGGGCGTTTTCTTGTTTGGATCACGTAGTAATGTGGTACCACACTGAAACAGTGAGCTAAGCCAGGATCCGATCAATATTTTAGTGGATAACACCGGTTAGGTCGGGGTTGGGTCTGGTATTCGCCATGATCTGGCTCATATTTTCGCATTTTTCACCTACAAGTTGGCCAGATCCTGGGTGTTTTCTGGGTTGGATCACGTAGTAATGTGGTACCATACTGAAACAGTGGGTTAAACCGGGATTCAATCTATATTTTAGAGGATAACACCGGTTAGTTGAGGGTTAGGTCTGGGATTTGCCCTCATGTATAACATAATTTCGCTTCTATCGCATACTTGATGGCCAGATGCAGGGCTCCTTCTGGGTTGGATCACGTAGTAGTGTGGTACCTCACTGAAACAGTGGGTTAAACCTGGATTCAATCTATATATTAGAGGATAACACCCGTTACGTAAGGGTTAGGTCTGGTAATTGTCATCATCTGCCTGATACTTTCGCATTATTCGCATACTTGTTGGCCAGATGCTGGGCTTTTTCTGGGTTGGATCACGTAGTAGTGTGGTACCACACTGAAACAGTGGGTTAAACCGGGATTCAATCTATATTTTAGAGGATAATACCGGTTAGGTCAGGGTTAGGTCTGGTATTTGCCATCATCTGGCTCATGCTTTAGCATTTTTCACCTCCATGTTGGCCAGAGACTGGGCGTTTTCTGGGTTGGATCACGTAGTTATGCGGTACCACACTGAAACGGTGAGTTAATCCTGGATTCAATCTACATTTTGGAGGATAAAGCAGGTTAGGTCAGGGTTAGGTATGGTATTTGGTATCATCTGGCTCATGCTTTAGCATTTTTCACGTACAAGTTGGCCAAATCCAGGGCGTTTCCTGGGTTGGATCACGAAGTAATGTCTTACCACACTGAAACAGCGGATTAAACCGGCATACGATCAATACTTTAGAGGATAACACCGGTTAGGTCAGGGTTAGGACTGGTATTTGCCATCATCTGGCTCATACTTTTGCATTTTTCGCATACTTGTTGGCCAGATTCTGGGCGTTCTCTGGTTTGGATCACGTAGTAATGTTGTACCACACAGCAACAGTGAGTTAAGTCTGGATTCAATCTATATTTTAGAGGATAACACCGGTTAGGTGAGGGTTCTGGTATTTGTCATCATCTGGCTGGTGCCTTCGCATTTTACGCATACTTGTTGGCGAGATCCTGGGCGTTTTCTGGTTTGTATCACGTAGTAATGTGGTACCACACTGAAATAGTGAGTTAAACCAGGATTCAATCTATATTTTAGAGGATATCACCGGTTCGGTCAGGGTTAGGTCTGGTATTTTCCATCATCTGGCTCATACTTTTGCATTTTTCGCCTACTTGTTGGCGAGATCCTCGGCGTTTTCTAGGTTGGATCACGTAGTAATGTGGTACTACACTGTAATAGTGAGTTAAATATGGATTCAATCTATATTTTAGAGGATGACACCGGTTAGGTCTGGGTTAGGTCTGGGATTTGCCCTCATCTCGCTCATACTTTCGCATTTTTCGCATAATTGTTGGCCAAGTGCTGGGCTTTTTCTGGGTTGGATCACGTAGTAATGTGGTACCACACTGAAACAGTGAGTTAAACCTGGATTCAATCTATATTTTAGAGGATAACACCGGTTAGGTCAGGGTTACGTCTGGTATTTTCCATCATCTGGATTATACTTTCGCATTTTGCGCATACTTGTTGGCCCGATCCTGGGCTTTTTCTGGGTTGGATCACGTAGTAGTGTGGTACCACACTGAAACAGTGAGTTAAACCGCGATTCAATCTATATATTAGAGGATAACACCGGTTAGGTAAGGGTTAGGTCTGGTATTTGCCATCATCTGGAACATAATTTCACATCTTTCGCATACTTGATTGCAAGATCCTGGGATTTTTCTGGTTTGGATCACGTAGTAATGTGGTACGACACTGAAACAGTGAGCTAAGCCTGGATCCGATCAATATTTTAGAGGATAACACCGGTAAGGTCGGGATTGGGTCTGGTATTCGCCATGATCTGGCTCATATTTTCGCATTTTTCACATACTTGATTGCAAGATCCTGGGCTCTTTCTGGTTTGGATCACGTAATAATGTGGTAACACACTGAAACAGTGAGATAAGCCTGGGTACGATCACTATTTTAGAGGATAACACCGGTTAGGTCAGGGTTAGGTCTGGTATTTGTTTTTATCTGGCTCATACTTTCGCATTTTTCGCCTACTTGTTGGCCAGATCGTGGGCGTTTCCTAGGTTGGATCACGTAGTAGTGTGGTACCACACTGAAACAGTGAGTTAAACCTGGATTCAATCTATATTTTAGAGGATAACACCGGTTAGGTCAGGGTTACGTCTGGTATTTTCCATCATCTGGATTATACTTTCGCATTTTGCGCATACTTGTTGGCCAGATCCTGGGCGTTTTCTGGGTTGGATCACGTAGTAGTGTGGTACCACACTGAAACAGTTAAGCCTGGGTACGATCAATATTTTAGAGGATAACACCGGTTATGTCAGGATTAGTTCTGGTATTTGCCATCATCTGGCTCATACTTTCGCATTCTTCGCATACTTGTTGGCCAGATCCTGGGCGTTTTCTAGGTTGGATCACGTAGTAATGTGCTACCACACTGAAATAGTGAGTTAAACCTGGATTCAATCTATATTTTAGAGGTTAACACACGTTAGGTAAGGGTTAGGTCTGGGATTTGCCCTCATCTGGAACATAATTTCACATCTTTCGCATACTTGATTGCAAGATCCTGGGATTTTTCTGGTTTGGATCACGTAGTCATGTGGTACCACACTGAAACAGTGAGTTAAGCCTGGGTACGATCAATATTTTATAGGATAACACCGGTTAGGTCTGGGTTAGTTCTTGTATTTGCCATCACCTGGCTCATACTTTCGCATTTTTCACCTACAAGTTGGCCAGATCCTGGGCGTTCTCTAGGTTGGATCACGTAGTAATTTGGTACCACACTGGGACAATGGGTTAAACCTGGATTCAATCAATATTTTAGAAGATAACACCGGTTAGGTCAGGGTTAGGCCTGGTATTTGCCATCATCTGGCTCATACTTTTGCATTTTTCGCCTACTTGTTGGCGAGATCCTCGGCGTTTTCTAGGTTGGATCACGTAGTAATGTGGTACCACACTGAAATAGTGAGTTAAATCTGGATTCAATATAAAATTTTAGAGGATAACACAGGTTAGGTCAGGGTTAGGTCTGATATTTTCCATCATCTGGCTTATACTTTCGCATTTTGCGCATACGTGTTGGCCAGATCCTGGGCGTTTTGTGGTTTGGATCACGGAGTAATGTGGTACCACTCTGCAACGGTGAGTTAAACCTGGATTCAATCTATATTTTACAGGATAACACCGGTTAGGTGAGGGTTAGGTCTGGTATTTGCCATCGTCTGGCACATACTTTCGCATTTTTCACATACTTGATTGCAAGATCCTGGGCTCTTTCTGGTTTGGATCACGTAATAATGTGGTAACACACTGAAACAGTGAGATAAGCCTGGGTACGATCACTATTTTAGAGGATAACACCGGTTAGGTCAGGGTTAGGTCTGGTATTTGTTTTTATCTGGCTCATACTTTCGCATTTTTCGCCTACTTGTTGGCCAGATCGTGGGCGTTTCCTAGGTTGGATCACGTAGTAGTGTGGTACCACACTGAAACAGTTAGTTAAACCTGGATTCAATCTATATTTTAGAGGATAACACCGGTTAGGTCAGGGTTACGTCTGGTATTTTCCATCATCTGGATTATACTTTCGCATTTTGCGCATACTTGTTGGCCAGATCCTGGGCTTTTTCTGGGTTGGATCACGTAGTAGTGTGGTACCACACTGAAACAGTGAGTTAAACCGCGATTCAATCTATATATTAGAGGATAACACCGGTTAGGTAAGGGTTAGGTCTGGTATTTGGCATCATCTGGAACATAATTTCACATCTTTCGCTTACTTGATTGCAAGATCCTGGGATTTTTCTGGTTTGGATCACGTAGTAATGTGGTACGACACTGAAACAGTGAGCTAAGCCAGGATCCGATCAATATTTTAGAGGATAACACCGGTTAGGTCGGGATTGGGTCTGGTATTCGCCATGATCTGGCTCATATTTTCGCATTTTTCACATACTTGATTGCAAGATCCTGGGCTCTTTCTGGATTCGATCACGTAATAATGTGGTAACACACTGAAACAGTGAGATAAGCCTGGGTACGATCACTATTTTAGAGGATAACACCGGTTAGGTCAGGGTTAGGTCTGGTATTTGTTTTTATCTGGCTCATACTTTCGCATTTTTCGCCTACTTGTTGGCCAGATCGTGGGCGTTTCCTAGGTTGGATCAGGTAGTAGTGTGGTACCACACTGAAACAGTGAGTTAAACCTGGATTCAATCTATATTTTAGAGGATAACACCGGTTAGGTCAGGGTTACGTCTGGTATTTTCCATCATCTGGATTATACTTTCGCATTTTGCGCATACTTGTTGGCCAGATCCTGGGCTTTTTCTGGGTTGGATCACGTAGTAGTGTGGTACGACACTGAAACAGTTAAGCCTGGGTACGATCAATATTTTAGAGGATAACACCGGTTAGGTCTGGGTTAGTTCTTGTATTTGCCATCACCTGGCTCATACTTTCGCATTTTTCGCCTACTTGTTGGCCAGATCGTGGGCGTTTCCTAGGTTGGATCACGTAGTAGTGTGGTACCACACTGAAACAGTGAGTTAAACCTGGATTCAATCTATATTTTAGAGGATAACACCGGTTAGGTCAGGGTTACGTCTGGTATTTTCCATCATCTGGATTATACTTTCGCATTTTGCGCATACTTGTTGGCCAGATCCTGGGCGTTTTCTAGGTTGGATCACGTAGTAATGTGCTACCACACTGAAATAGTGAGTTAAACCTGGATTCAATCTATATTTTAGAGGTTAACACACGTTAGGTGAGGGTTAGGTCTGGGATTTGCCCTCATCTGGAACATAATTTCACATCTTTCGCATACGTGATTGCAAGATCCTGGGATTTTTCTGGTTTGGATCACGTAGTCATGTGGTACCACACTGAAACAGTGAGTTAAGCCTGGGTACGATCAATATTTTAGAGGATAACACCGGTTATGTCAGGATTAGTTCTGGTATTTGCCATCATCTGGCTCATACTTTCGCATTCTTCGCATACTAGTTGGCCAGATCCTGGGCGTTTTCTAGGTTGGATCACGTAGTAATGTGCTACCACACTGAAATAGTGAGTTAAACCTGGATTCAATCTATATTTTAGAGGTTAACACCCGTTAGGTGAGGGTTAGGTCAGGGATTTGCCCTTATCTGGAACATAATTTCACACCTTTCGCATACTTGATTGCAAGATCCTGGGATTTTTCTGGGTTGGATCACGTAGTAGTGTGGTACCACACTGAAACAGTGAGTTAAACCGGGAATCAATCTATATATTAGAGGATAACACCGGTTAGGTAAGGGTTAGGTCTGGTATTTGCCATCATCTGGCTCATACCTTCGCATTTTTCGCATACTTGTTGGCCAGATCCTGGGCGTTTTCTGGTTTGGATCACGTAGTAATGTGGTACGACACTGAAACAGTGTGCTAAGCCTGGATCCGATCAATATTTTAGAGGATAACACCGGTTAGGTCGGGATTGGGTCTGGTATTCGCCATGATCTGGCTCATATTTTCGCATTTCTCACCTACATGTTGGCCAGATCCTGGGTTTTTTCTGGGTTGGATCACGTAGTAATGTGGTACCACACTCAAACAGTGAGTTAAACCTGGATTCAATCTATATTTTAGAGGTTAACACACGTTAGGTGAGGGTTAGGTCTGGCATTTGCCCTCATCTGGAACATAATTTCACATCTTTCGCATACTTGATTGCAAGATCCTGGGATTTTTCTGGTTTGGATCACGTAGTCATGTGGTACCACACTGAATCAGTGAGTTAAGCCTGGGTACGATCAATATTTTACAGGATAACACCGGTTAGGTCTGGGTTAGTTCTTGTATTTGCCATCACCTGGCTCATACTTTCGCATTTTTCGCCTACTTGTTGGCCAGATCGTGGGCGTTTCCTAGGTTGGATCACGTAGTAGTGTGGTACCACACTGAAACAGTGAGTTAAACCTGGATTCAATCTATATTTTAGAGGATAACACCGGTTAGGTCAGGGTTACGTCTGGTATTTTCCATCATCTGGATTATACTTTCGCATTTTGCGCATACTTGTTGGCCAGATCCTGGGCGTTTTCTAGGTTGGATCACGTAGTAATGTGCTACCACACTGAAATAGTGAGTTAAACCTGGATTCAATCTATATTTTAGAGGTTAACACACGTTAGGTGAGGGTTAGGTCTGGGATTTGCCCTCATCTGGAACATAATTTCACATCTTTCGCATACGTGATTGCAAGATCCTGGGATTTTTCTGGTTTGGATCACGTAGTCATGTGGTACCACACTGAAACAGTGAGTTAAGCCTGGGTACGATCAATATTTTACAGGATAACACCGGTTAGGTCAGGGTTAGGTCTTGTATTTGTCATCATCTGGCTCATACTTTCGCATTTTTCGCCTACTTGTTGGCGAGATCCTGGTCGTTTTCTGTGGTGGATCACGTAGTAATGCGGTACCACACTGAAACGGTGAGTTAATCC
This sequence comes from Colletes latitarsis, assembly GCF_051014445.1. Classification (NCBI taxonomy): domain Eukaryota; kingdom Metazoa; phylum Arthropoda; class Insecta; order Hymenoptera; family Colletidae; genus Colletes; species Colletes latitarsis. Next base: position 7,574,224 of record NC_135145.1, on the reverse strand, counting down.
TGGATTCAATCTACATTTTAGAGGATAACACACGTTCGGTCAGGGTTAGGTCTGGTATTTGCCATCATCTGGCTCATACCTTCGCATTTATCACCTACTTGTTGGCCAGATCATGGGCGTTTTCTAGGTTGGATCACGTAGTAATGTGGTACCACACTGAAACAGTGAGTTAAGACTGGGTACGATCAATATTCTAGAGGATAACACCGGTTAGGTCTGGGTTATTTCTTGTATTTGCCATCAACTGGCTCATACTTTCACATTTTTCGCATATTTGATTGCAAGATCCTGGGCTTTTTCTGCTTTGGATCACGTAGTAATGTGGTACCACACTGAAACAGTGAGTTAAACATGGATTCAATCTATATTTTGGAGGATAACACCGGTTAGGTCAGGGTTAGGACTGGAATTTTCCATCATCTGGATTATACTTTCGCATTTTGCGCATACTTGTTGGCCAGATCCTGGGCTTTTTCTGGGTTGGATCACGTAGTAGTGTGGTACCACACCGAAACAGGCAATTAAACCTGGGTCCGATTAATATATTAGAGGATAACCCCCGATAAGTCTGAGTTAGGTCTGGGATTTGCCCTCATCTGGAACATAATTTCGCTTCTTTCGCATACCTGTTGGCCAGATGCTGGGCTTTTTCTGGGTTGGATCACGTAGTAGTGTGGTACTACACTGAAACAGTGAGTTAAACCTGGGTTCAATCCATATTTTAGAGGATAACACCGGTTAGGTCAGGGTTACGTCTGGTATTTTCCATCATCTGGATTATACTTTCGCATTTTGCGCATACTTGTTGGCCAGATCCTGGGCTTTTTCTGGGTTGGATCACGTAGTAGTGTGGTACCACACTGAAACAGTTAAGCCTGGGTACGATCAATATTTTAGAGGATAACACCGGTTATGTCAGGATTAGTTCTGGTATTTGCCATCATCTGGCTCATACTTTCGCATTCTTCGCATACTAGTTGGCCAGATCCTGGGCGTTTTCAAGGTTGGATCACGTAGTAATGTGCTACCACACTGAAATAGTGAGTTAAACCTGGATTCAATCTATATTTTAGAGGTTAACACCCGTTAGGTGAGGGTTAGGTCAGGGATTTGCCCTTATCTGGAACATAATTTCACATCTTTCGCATACTTGATTGCAAGATCCTGGGATTTTTCTGGGTTGGATCACGTAGTAGTGTGGTACCACACTGAAACAGTGAGTTAAACACCGATTCAATCTATATATTAGAGGATAACACCGGTTAGGTAAGGGTTAGGTCTGGTATTTGCCATCATCTGGCTCATACCTTCGCATTTTTCGCATACTTGTTGGCCAGATCCTGGGCGTTTTCTGGTTTGGATCACGTAGTAATGTGGTACGACACTGAAACAGTGTGCTAAGCCTGGATCCGATCAATATTTTAGAGGATAACACCGGTTAGGTCGGGATTGGGTCTGGTATTCGCCATGATCTGGCTCATATTTTCGCATTTCTCACCTACATGTTGGCCAGATCCTGGGTTTTTTCTGGGTTGGATCACGTAGTAATGTGGTACCACACTCAAACAGTGAGTTAAACATGGATTCAATGTATATTTTAGAGGATAACACCGGTTAGGTCAGGGTTAGGTCTGGCGTTTGATATTATCTGGCTCATACTTTCGCATTTTTCGCATACTTGTTGGCCAGATCCTGGGCGTTCTCTGGGTTGGATCACGTAGTAGTGTGGTACTACACTGAAACAGTGAGTTAAACCTGGGTTCAATCTATATATTAGAGGATAACACCTGTTAGGTAAGGGTTAGGTCTGGTATTTGCCATCATCTGCCTCATACTTTCGCATTTTTCGCATACTTGTCGGCCAGATCCTGGGCGTTTTGTGGTTTGGATCACGGAGTAATGTGGTACCACTCTGCAACGGTGAGTTAAACCTGGATTCAATCTATATTTTACAGGATAACACCGGTTAGGTGAGGGTTAGGTCTGGTATTTGCCATCGTCTGGCACATACTTTCGCATTTTTCACATACTTGATTGCAAGATCCTGGGCTCTTTCTGGTTTGGATCACGTAATAATGTGGTAACACACTGAAACAGTGAGATATGCCTGGGTACGATCACTATTTTAGAGGATAACACCGGTTAGGTCAGGGTTAGGTCTGGTATTTGTTTTTATCTGGCTCATACTTTCGCATTTTTCGCCTACTTGTTGGCCAGATCGTGGGCGTTTCCTAGGTTGGATCACGTAGTAATGTGGTACCACACTGGAACAGTGGGTTAAACTTGGACTCAATCAATATTTTAGAGGATAACGCCGGTTAGGTCAGGGTTAGGTCTGATATTTTCCATCATGTGGCTTATACTTTCGCATTTTGCGCATACTTGTTGGCCAGATCCTGGGCGTTTTGTGGTTTGGATCACGGAGTAATGTGGTACCACTCTGCAACGGTGAGTTAAACCTGGATTCAATCTATATTTTACAGGATAACACCGGTTAGGTGAGGGTTAGGTCTGGTATTTGCCATCGTCTGGCACATACTTTCGCATTTTTCACATACTTGATTGCAAGATCCTGGGCTCTTTCTGGTTTGGATCACGTAATAATGTGGTAACACACTGAAACAGTGAGATATGCCTGGGTACGATCACTATTTTAGAGGATAACACCGGTTAGGTCAGGGTTAGGTCTGGTATTTGTTTTTATCTGGCTCATACTTTCGCATTTTTCGCATACCTGTTGGCCAGATGCTGGGCTTTTTCTGGGTTGGATCACGTAGTAGTGTGGTACCACACTGAAACAGTGAGTTAAACCGGGATTCAATCTATATATTAGAGGATAACACCGGTTAGGTAAGGGTTAAGTCTGGTATTTGCCATCATCTGGCTCATACCTTCGCATTTTTCGCATACTTGTTGGCCAGATCCTGGGCGTTCTCTGGGTTGGATCACGTAGTAGTGTGGTACTACACTGAAACAGTGAGTTAAACCTGGGTTCAATCTATATATTAGAGGATAACACCGGTTAGGTAAGGGTTAGGTCTGGTATTTGCCATCATCTGGATCATACTTTCGCATTTTTCGCATACTTGTTGGCCAGATCCTGGGCGTTCTCTGGGTTGGATCACGCAGTAGTGTGGTACTACACTGAAACAGTGAGTTAAACCTGGGTTCAATCTATATATTAGAGGATAACACCGGTTAGGTAAGGGTGAGGTCTGGTATTTGCCATCGTCTGGCTCATACATTCGCATTTTTCGCGTACATGATTGCAAGATCCTGGCCTTTTTCTGGTTTGGATCACGTAGTAATGTGGTACCACACTGAAACAGTGAGTTAAGTCTGGATTCAATCTATATTTTAGAGGAAAACTCCGGTTAGGTCAGAGTTAGGTCTGGGATTTGCCATCATCTGGCTCATACTTTCGCATTTTTCGCGTAATTGTTGGCCAAATGCTGGGCTTTTTCTGGGTTGGATCACGTAGTAATGTGGTACACACACTGAAACAGTGAGTTAAACCTGGATTCAATCTATATTTTAGAGGATAACTCCGGTTAGCTCAGGGTTAGGTCTGGGATTTGCCCTCATCTCGCTCATACTTTCTCATTTTCCGTCTACTTGTTGGCCAGATCCTGGGCGTTTTCTGGTTTGGATCACGTAGTAATGTGGTACCACACTGCAGCAGTGATTTAAACCTGCACTCAATCTATATTTTAGAAGATAACACCGGTTAGGTCAGGGTTAGGTCTAGGATTTGCCCTCATCTCGCTCATACTTTCGAATTCTTCGCATACTTGTTGGCCAGATCCTGGGCTTTTTGTTGTTTGGATCACGTAGTAATGTGGTACCACACCGAAACAGGCAATTAAACCTGGGTCCGATTAATACATTAGAGGATAACCCCCGATAAGTCTGAGTTACGTCTGGGATTTGCCCTCATCTGGAACATAATTTCGCTTCTTTCGCATACTTGTTGGCCAGATGCTGGGCTTTTTCTGGGTTGGATCACGTAGTAGTGTGGTACTACACTGAAACAGTGAGTTAAACCTGGGTTCAATCTATATATTAGAGGATAACACCGGTTAGGTAAGGGTTAGGTCTGGTATTTGCCATCGTCTGGTTCATACATTCGCATTTTTCGCATACATGATTGCAAGATCCTGGCCTTTTTCTGGTTTGGATCACGTAGTAATGTGGTACCACACTGAAACAGTGAGTTAAGTCTGGATTCAATCTATATTTTAGAGGAAAACTCCGGTTAGGTCAGAGTTAGGTCTGGGATTTGCCATCATCTGGCTCATACTTTCGCATTTTTCGCGTAATTGTTGGCCAAATGCTGGGCTTTTTCTGGGTTGGATCACGTAGTAATGTGGTACACACACTGAAACAGAGAGTTAAACCTGGATTCAATCTATATTTTAGAGGATAACTCCGGTTAGCTCAGGGTTAGGTCTGGGATTTGCCCTCATCTCGCTCATACTTTCTCATTTTCCGTCTACTTGTTGGCCAGATCCTGGGCGTTTTCAGGTTTGGATCACGTAGTAATGTGGTACCACACTGCAGCAGTGATTTAAACCTGCACTCAATCTATATTTTCGAAGATAACACCGGTTAGGTCTGGGTTATTTCTTATATTTGCCATCAACTGGCTCATACTTTCACATTTTTCGCATATTTGATTGCAATATCCTGGGCTTTTTCTGCTTTGGATCACGTAGTAATGTGGTACCACACTGAAACAGTGAGTTAAGCCTGGATCCGATCAATATTTTAGTGGATAACACCGGTTAGGTCGGGATTGGGTCTGGTATTTGTCATCATCTGGCTCATACTTTCGCATTTTTCGCATACTTGTTGGACAGATTCTGGGCGTTTTCTGGGTTGGATCACGTAGTAATGTGGTACCATACTGAAACAGTGGGTTAAACCGGGATTCAATCTATATTTTAGAGGATAACACCGGATAGGTGAGGGTTAGGTCTGGGATTTGCCCTCATCTGGAACATAATTTCGCTTCTATCGCATACTTGTTGGCCAGATGCTGGGCTTTTTCTGGGTTGGATCACGTAGTAGTGTGGTACCACACTGAAACAGTGGGTTAAACCTGGATTCAATCTATATATTAGAGGATAACAACGGTTAGGTAAGGGTTAGGTCTGGTAATTGTCATCATCTGCCTGATACTGTCGCATTTTTCGCATACTTGTTGGCCAGATCCTGGGCGTTTTCTGGTTTGGATCACGTAGTAGTGTGGTACCACACTGAAACAGTCGGTTAAACCTGGATTCAATCTACATTTTAGAGGATAACACAGGTTAGGTCTGGGTTAGGTCTGGTATTTTGTATCATCTTGCTCATCCTTTCGCATTTTTCACGTACAAGCTGGCCAAATCCTGGACGATTTCTGGGTTGGATCACGTAGTAATGTGGTACTACACTGCAACAGTGAGTTAAACATGGATTCAATCCATATTTTGGAGGATAACACCGGTTAGGTCAGGGTTAGGACTGGAATTATCCATCATCTGGATTATACTTTCGCATTTTGCGCATACTTGTTGGCCAGATCCTGGGCTTTTTCTGTGTTGGATCACGTAGTAGTGTGGTACCACACTGAAACAGTTAAGCCTGGGTACGACAAATATTTTAGAGGATAACACCGATTATGTCAGGATTAGTTCTGGTATTTGCCATCATCTGGCTCATACCTTCGCATTTTTCGCATACTTGTTGGCCAGATCCTGGGCGTTTTGTGGTTTGGGTCACGGAGTAATGTGGTACCACTCTGCAACGGTGAGTTAAACCTGGATTCAATCTATATTTTACAGGATAACACCGGTTAGGTCGGGATTGGGTCTGGTATTTGTCATCATCTCGCTCATACTTTCGCATTTTTGGCATACTTGTTGGACAGATTCTGGGCGTTTTCTGGGTTGGATCACGTAGTAATGTGGTACCATACTGAAACAGTGGGTTAAACCGGGATTCAATCTATATTTTAGAGGATAACACCGGATAGGTGAGGGTTAGGTCTGGGATTTGCCCTCATCTGGAACATAATTTCGCTTCTATCGCATACTTGTTGGCCAGATGCTGGGCTTTTTCTGGGTTGGATCACGTAGTAGTGTGGTACCACACTGAAACAGTGGGTTAAACCTGGATTCAATCTATATATTAGAGGATAACAACGGTTAGGTAAGGGTTAGGTCTGGTAATTGTCATCATCTGCCTGATACTTTCGCATTTTTCGCTTACTTCTTGGATAGATCCTGGGCGTTCTCTGGTTTGGATCACGTAGTAATGTGGTACCAGACTGAAACAGTGAGTTAAACCTGGATTCAATCTATATTTTAGAGGAAAACTCCGGTTAGGTCAGGGTTAGGTCTGGGATTTGCCATCATCTGCCTCATACTTTCGCATTTTTCGCGTAATTGTTGGCCAAATGCTGGGCTTTTTCTGGGTTGGATCACGTAGTAATGTGGTACACACACTGAAACAGTGAGTTAAACCTGGATTCAATCTATATTTTAGAGGATAACTCCGGTTAGGTCAGGGTTAGGTCTGGGATTTGCCCTCATCTCGCTCATACTTTCTCATTTTCCGTCTACTTGTTGGCCAGATCCTGGGCGTTTTCTGGTTTGGATCACGCAGTAATGTGGCACCACACTGAAACAGTGAGTTAAGACTGGGTACGATCAATATTCTAGAGGATAACACCGGTTAGGTCTAGGTTATTTCGTATATTTGCCATCAACTGGCTCATACTTTCACATTTTTCGCATATTTGATTGCAAGATCCTGGGCTTTTTCTGCTTTGGATCACGTAGTAATGTGGTACCACACTGAAACAGTGAGTTAAGCCTGGATCCGATCAATATTTTAGTGGATAACACCGGTTAGTTCGGGATTGGGTTTGGTATTTGTCATCATCTGGCTCATACTTTCGCATTTTTCGCATACTTGTTGGACAGATTCTGGGCGTTTTCTGGGTTGGATCACGTAGTGTTGTGGTACCATACTGAAACAGTGGGTTAAACCGGGATTCAATCTATATTTTAGAGGATAACACCGGTTGGGTGAGGGTTAGGTCTGGGATTTGCCCTCATCTGGAACATAATTTCGCTTCTATCGCATACTTGTTGGCCAGATGCTGGGCTTTTTCTGGGTTGGATCACGTAGTAGTGTGGTACCACACTGAAACAGTGGGTTAAACCTGGATTCAATCTATATATTAGAGGATAACACCGGTTAGGTAAGGGTTAGGTCTGGTAATTGTCATCATCTGCCTGATACTTTCGCATTTTTCGCTTACTTCTTGGATAGATCCTGGGCGTTCTCTGGTTGGGATCACGTAGTAATGTGGTACCAGACTGAAACAGTGAGTTAAACCTGGATTCAACCTATATTTTAGAGGAAAACTCCGGTTAGGTCAGGGTTAGGTCTAGGATTTGGCATCATCTGGCTCATACTTTCGCATTTTTCGCGTAATTGTTGGCCAAATGCTGGGCTTTTTCTGGGTTGGATCACGTAGTAATGTGGTACACACACTGAAACAGTGAGTTAAACCTGGATTCAATCTATATTTTAGAGGATAACTCCGGTTAGGTCAGGGTTAGGTCTGGGATTTGCCCTCATCTCGCTCATACTTTCTCATTTTCCGTCTACTTGTTGGCCAGATCCTGGGCGTTTTCTGGTTTGGATCACGTAGTAATGTGGTACCACACTGCAGCAGTGATTTAAACCTGGACTCAATCTATATTTTAGAAGATAACACCGGTTAGGTCAGGTTTAGGTCTAGGATTTGCCCTCATCTCGCTCATACTTTCGCATTCTTCGCATACTTGTTGGCCAGATCCTGGGCTTTTTCTTGTTTGGATCACGTAGTAATGTGGTACCACACCGAAACAAGCAATTAAACCTGGGTCCGATTAATACATTAGAGGATAACCCCCGATAAGTCTGAGTTAGGTCTGGGATTTGCCCTCATCTGGAACATAATTTCGCTTCTTTCGCATACTTGTTGGACAGATTCTGGGCGTTTTCTGGGTTGGATCACGTAGTAATGTGGTACCATACCGAAACAGTGGGTTATACCGGGATTCAATCTATATTTTACAGGATAACACCGGTTAGGTGAGGGTTAGGCCTGGGATTTGCCCTCATCTGGAACATAATTTCGCTTCTACCGCATACTTGTTGGCCAGATGCTGGGCTTTTTCTGGGTTGGATCACGTAGTAGTGTGGTACCACACTGAAACAGTGGGTTAAACCTGGATTCAATCTATATATTAGAGGATAACACCGGTTAGGTAAGGCTGAGGTCTGGTATTTGCCATCGTCTGGCTCATACATTCGCTTTTTTCGCATACATGATTGCAAGATCCTGGGCTTTTTCTGGTTTGGATCACGTAGTAATGTGGTACCACACCGAAACAGGCAATTAAACCTGGGTCCGATTAATACATTAGAGGAAAACCCCCGATAAGTCTGAGTTAGGTCTGGGATTTGCCCTCATGTGGAACATAATTTCGCTTCTTTCGCATACTTGTTGGCCAGATGCTGGGCTTTTTCTGGGTTGGATCACGTAGTAGTGTGGTACTACACTGAAACAGTGAGTTAAACCTGGGTTCAATCTATATATTAGAGGATAACACCGGTTAGGTAAGGGTTAGGTCTGGTATTTGCCATCATCTGCCTCATACTTTCGCATTTTTCGCTTACTTCTTGGATAGATCCTGGGCGTTTTCTGGTTTGGATCACGTAGTAATGTGGTACCACACTGATACAGTGAGTTAAACCTGGATTCAATCTATATTTTAGAGGATAACACCGGTTAGGTCAGGGTTAGGTCTGGTATTTGCCATCATCTGGATCATACTTTCGCATTCTTCGCATACTTGTTGGCCAGATGCTGGGCTTTTTCTGGGTTGGATCACGTAGTAGTGTGGTACCACACTGAAACAGTGAGTTAAACCGGGATTCAATCTATATTTTAGAGGATAATACCGGTTAGGTCAGGGTTAGGTCTTGTATTTGTCATCATCTGGCTCATACTTTCGCATTTTTCGCCTACTTGTTGGCGAGATCCTGGGCGTCTTCTGTGGTGGATCACGTAGTAATGCGGTACCACACTGAAACGGTGAGTTAATCCTGGATTCAATCTACATTTTAGAGGATAACACACGTTCGGTCAGGGTTAGGTCTGGTATTTGCCATCATCTGGCTCATACCTTCGCATTTATCACCTACTTGTTGGCCAGATCATGGGCGTTTTCTAGGTTGGATCACGTAGTAATGTGGTACCACACTCAAACAGTGAGTTAAACCTGGATTCAATGTATATTTTAGAGGATAACACCGGTTAGGTCAGGGTTAGGTCTGGCGTTTGATATTATCTGGCTCATACTTTCGCATTTTTCGCATACTTGTTGGCCAGATCCTGGGCGTTCTCTGGGTTGGATCACGTAGTAGTGTGGTACTACACTGAAACAGTGAGTTAAACCTGGGTTCAATCTATATATTAGAGGATAACACCGGTTAGGTAAGGGTTAGGTCTGGTATTTGCCATCATCTGGATCATACTTTCGCATTTTTCGCATACTTGTTGGCCAGATCCTGGGCGTTCTCTGGGTTGGATCACGCAGTAGTGTGGTACTACACTGAAACAGTGAGTTAAACCTGGGTTCAATCTATATATTAGAGGATAACACCGGTTAGGTAAGGGTGAGGTCTGGTATTTGCCATCGTCTGGCTCATACATTCGCATTTTTCGCGTACATGATTGCAAGATCCTGGCCTTTTTCTGGTTTGGATCACGTAGTAATGTGGTACCACACTGAAACAGTGAGTTGAGTCTGGATTCAATCTATATTTTAGAGGAAAACTCCGGTTAGGTCAGAGTTAGGTCTGGGATTTGCCATCATCTGGCTCATACTTTTGCATTTTTCGCGTAATTGTTGGCCAAATGCTGGGCTTTTTCTGGGTTGGATCACGTAGTAATGTGGTACACACACTGAAACAGTGAGTTAAACCTGGATTCAATCTATATTTTAGAGGATAACTCCGGTTAGCTCAGGGTTAGGTCTGGGATTTGCCCTCATCTCGCTCATACTTTCTCATTTTCCGTCTACTTGTTGGCCAGATCCTGGGCGTTTTCTGGTTTGGATCACGTAGTAATGTGGTACCACACTGCAGCAGTGATTTAAACCTGCACTCAATCTATATTTTAGAAGATAACACCGGTTAGGTCAGGGTTAGGTCTAGGATTTGCCCTCATCTCGCTCATACTTTCGAATTCTTCGCATACTTGTTGGCCAGATCCTGGGCTTTTTGTTGTTTGGATCACGTAGTAATGTGGTACCACACCGAAACAGGCAATTAAACCTGGGTCCGATTAATACATTAGAGGATAACCCCCGATAAGTCTGAGTTACGTCTGGGATTTGCCCTCATCTGGAACATAATTTCGCTTCTTTCGCATACTTGTTGGCCAGATGCTGGGCTTTTTCTGGGTTGGATCACGTAGTAGTGTGGTACTACACTGAAACAGTGAGTTAAACCTGGGTTCAATCTATATATTAGAGGATAACACCGGTTAGGTAAGGGTTAGGTCTGGTATTTGCCATCGTCTGGCTCATACATTCGCATTTTTCGCATACATGATTGCAAGATCCTGGCCTTTTTCTGGTTTGGATCACGTAGTAATGTGGTACCACACTGAAACAGAGAGTTAAGTCTGGATTCAATCTATATTTTAGAGGAGAACTCCGGTTAGGTCAGAGTTAGGTCTGGGATTTGCCATCATCTGGCTCATACTTTCGCATTTTTCGCGTAATTGTTGGCCAAATGCTGGGCTTTTTCTGGGTTGGATCACGTAGTAATGTGGTACACACACTGAAACAGTGAGTTAAACCTGGATTCAATCTATATTTTAGAGGATAACTCCGGTTAGCTCAGGGTTAGGTCTGGGATTTGCCCTCATCTCGCTCATACTTTCTCATTTTCCGTCTACTTGTTGGCCAGATCCTGGGCGTTTTCTGGTTTGGATCACGTAGTAATGTGGTACCACACTGCAGCAGTGATTTAAACCTGCACTCAATCTATATTTTAGAAGATAACACCGGTTAGGTCTGGGTTATTTCTTATATTTGCCATCAACTGGCTCATACTTTCACATTTTTCGCATATTTGATTGCAAGATCCTGGGCTTTTTCTGCTTTGGATCACGTAGTAATGTGGTACCACACTGAAACAGTGAGTTAAGCCTGGATCCGATCAATATTTTAGTGGATAACACCGGTTAGGTCGGGATTAGTTCTGGTATTTGTCATCATCTGGCTCATACTTTCGCATTTTTCGCATACTTGTTGGACAGATTCTGGGCGTTTTCTGGGTTGGATCACGTAGTAATGTGGTACCATACTGAAACAGTGGGTTAAACCGGGATTCAATCTATATTTTAGAGGATAACACCGGATAGGTGAGGGTTAGGTCTGGGATTTGCCCTCATCTGGAACATAATTTCGCTTCTATCGCATACTTGTTGGCCAGATGCTGGGCTTTTTCTGGGTTGGATCACGTAGTAGTGTGGTACCACACTGAAACAGTGGGTTAAACCTGGATTCAATCTATATATTAGAGGATAACAACGGTTAGGTAAGGGTTAGGTCTGGTAATTGTCATCATCTGCCTGATACTTTCGCATTTTTCGCATACTTGTTGGCCAGATCCTGGGCGTTTTCTGGTTTGGATCACGTAGTAGTGTGGTACCACACTGAAACAGTGGGTTAAACCTGGATTCAATCTACATTTTAGAGGATAACACAGGTTAGGTCTGGCTTAGGTCTGGTATTTTGTATCATCTTGCTCATCCTTTCGCATTTTTCACGTACAAGCTGGCCAAATCCTGGACGATTTCTGGGTTGGATCACGTAGTAATGTGGTACTACACTGCAACAGTGAGTTAAACATGGATTCAATCTATATTTTGGAGGATAACACCGGTTAGGTCAGGGTTAGGACTGGAATTTTCCATCATCTGGATTATACTTTCGCATTTTGCGCATACTTGTTGGCCAGATCCTGGGCTTTTTCTGTGTTGGATCACGTAGTAGTGTGGTACCACACTGAAACAGTTAAGCCTGGGTACGACCAATATTTTAGAGGATAACACCGATTATGTCAGGATTAGTTCTGGTATTTGCCATCATCTGGCTCATACCTTCGCATTTTTCGCATACTTGTTGGCCAGATCCTGGGCGTTTTGTGGTTTGGGTCACGGAGTAATGTGGTACCACTCTGCAACGGTGAGTTAAACCTGGATTCAATCTATATTTTACAGGATAACACCGGTTAGGTCGGGATTGGGTCTGGTATTTGTCATCATCTCGCTCATACTTTCGCATTTTTCGCATACTTGTTGGACAGATTCTGGGCGTTTTCTGGGTTGGATCACGTAGTAATGTGGTACCATACTGAAACAGTGGGTTAAACCGGGATTCAATCTATATTTTAGAGGATAACACCGGATAGGTGAGGGTTAGGTCTGGGATTTGCCCTCATCTGGAACATAATTTCGCTTCTATCGCATACTTGTTGGCCAGATGCTGGGCTTTTTCTGGGTTGGATCACGTAGTAGTGTGGTACCACACTGAAACAGTGGGTTAAACCTGGATTCAATCTATATATTAGAGGATAACAACGGTTAGGTAAGGGTTAGGTCTGGTAATTGTCATCATCTGCCTGATACTTTCGCATTTTTCGCTTACTTCTTGGATAGATCCTGGGCGTTCTCTGGTTTGGATCACGTAGTAATGTGGTACCAGACTGAAACAGTGAGTTAAACCTGGATTCAATCTATATTTTAGAGGAAAACTCCGGTTAGGTCAGGGTTAGGTCTGGGATTTGCCATCATTTGCCTCATACTTTCGCATTTTTCGCGTAATTGTTGGCCAAATGCTGGGCTTTTTCTGGGTTGGATCACGTAGTAATGTGGTACACACACTGAAACAGTGAGTTAAACCTGGATTCAATCTATATTTTAGAGGATAACTCCGGTTAGGTCAGGGTTAGGTCTGGGATTTGCCCTCATCTCGCTCATACTTTCTCATTTTCCGTCTACTTGTTGGCCAGATCCTGGGCGTTTTCTGGTTTGGATCACGCAGTAATGTGGTACCACACTGAAACAGTGAGTTAAGACTGGGTACGATCAATATTCTAGAGGATAACACCGGTTAGGTCTAGGTTATTTCGTATATTTGCCATCAACTGGCTCATACTTTCACATTTTTCGCATATTTGATTGCAAGATCCTGGGCTTTTTCTGCTTTGGATCACGTAGTAATGTGGTACCACACTGAAACAGTGAGTTAAGCCTGGATCCGATCAATATTTTAGTGGATAACACCGGTTAGTTCGGGATTGGGTTTGGTATTTGTCATCATCTGGCTCATACTTTCGCATTTTTCGCATACTTGTTGGACAGATTCTGGGCGTTTTCTGGGTTGGATCACGTAGTGTTGTGGTACCATACTGAAACAGTGGGTTAAACCGGGATTCAATCTATATTTTAGAGGATAACACCGGTTGGGTGAGGGTTAGGTCTGGGATTTGCCCTCATCTGGAACATAATTTCGCTTCTATCGCATACTTGTTGGCCAGATGCTGGGCTTTTTCTGGGTTGGATCACGTAGTAGTGTGGTACCACACTGAAACAGTGGGTTAAACCTGGATTCAATCTATATATTAGAGGATAACACCGGTTAGGTAAGGGTTAGGTCTGGTAATTGTCATCATCTGCCTGATACTTTCGCATTTTTCGCTTACTTCTTGGATAGATCCTGGGCGTTCTCTGGTTTGGATCACGTAGTAATGTGGTACCAGACTGAAAAAGTGAGTTAAACCTGGATTCAACCTATATTTTAGAGGAAAACTCCGGTTAGGTCAGGGTTAGGTCTAGGATTTGGCATCATCTGGCTCATACTTTCGCATTTTTCGCGTAATTGTTGGCCAAATGCTGGGCTTTTTCTGGGTTGGATCACGTAGTAATGTGGTACACACACTGAAACAGTGAGTTAAACCTGGATTCAATCTATATTTTAGAGGATAACTCCGGTTAGGTCAGGGTTAGGTCTGGGATTTGCCCTCATCTCGCTCATACTTTCTCATTTTCCGTCTACTTCTTGGATAGATCCTGGGCGTTTTCTGGTTTGGATCACGTAGTAATGTGGTACCACACTGAAACAGTGAGTTAAACCTGGATTCAATCTATATTTTAGGGGATAGCACCGGTTAGGTCAGGGCTAAGTCTGGTATTTGCCATCATCTGGATCATACTTTCGCATTGTTCGCATACTTGTTGGCCAGATCCAGGGCTCCCTCTGGTTGGGATCACGTAGTAAGGTGGTGCCACAATGCAACAGCGAGTTAAACCTGGATTCGATGTATATTTTAGAGGATACCACCGCTTAGGTCTGGGTTAGGTCTGGTATTTGCCATCATCTAGCTCATACTTTCGCATTTTTCGCATACTTGTTGGCCAGATCCTGGGCGTTTTCTGGTTTGGATCACGTAGTAATGTGGAACCACACTGAAACTGTGAGTCTAACCTGGATTCGATCAATATTTTAGAGGATAACACCGGTTAGGTCTGCGTTAGGGCAGGTATTTGCCATCACCTAGCTCATACTTTCGCATTATTCGCATACTTGATGCCCAGATCCTGGGCGTTTTCTGGTTTGGATCACGTAGTAATGTGGTACCACACTGAAACGGTGAGTCTAACCTGGATCCGATCAATATTTTAGAGCAAACACTGGTTAGGTCTGGTATTTGCCATCATCTGGATCATACTTTCGCAATTTTCGCATAGTTGTGGCCCGATCCTGGGCGTTTTCTGGTTCGTATCACGTTCTAATGTGGTACCACACAGTCACAGTGAGTTAATCCTGGATTCGATCAATATTTTAGAGGCTACCACAGCTTAGGTCTGGGTTAGATCTGGGATTTGCCCTCATCTGGCTCATGCTTTTGCACCTTTCGTATACTTGTTGGATAGATCCTGGGCTTTTTCTGGTTTGGATCACGTAGTAATGTGGTACCACACTGCAACAGTCGATTAATCCTGGATACGATCAATATTTTAGAGAATAACGCCGGTTAGGTCTGGGCTATACCCGCATCTGGCTCATACTTTCGCATTTTTCGCATGCTTCCTGACAAGATCATGGGTTTTTTCAGGTTTGGATCACGTAGTAATGTGGTACCGCACTGAAACAGTCGACTAAACCTGGTCTCGATCAATATTTTAGAGGATAATGCCGGTTAGGTCTGGGATTTGCCCTCATCTGGCTCATGCTTTTGCACCTTTCGTATACTTGTTGGCCAGATCCTGGGCTTTTTCTGGTTCGGATCACGTAGTAATGTTGTATCACAACGAGACAGTCAATGAAACCTGGTTTCGACCCATATTTTAGGAGATAACACCGGTTTGGTCTGTGTTAGGCCTGGGTTACACGCTCATCTGGCTCATACCTTCGCAATTTTCGCATACTTGTTGGCCAGATCCTGGGCTCTTTCTGGTTTGGATCACGTAGTATTGTCGTACCACACTGTCACAGTGAGTGAAACCTGCATACGATCAATATTTTAGAGGATAACACAGGTTAGGCCTGGGTTAGATCTGGGATTTGCCCTCATCTGGCTCATGCCTTTGCATTTTTCTCATACTTGTTGGCCAGATCCTGGGCGTTTTCTGGTTTGGATCACGCAGTAATGTGGTACCACACTGAAACAGTGAGTTAAGACTGGGTACGATCAATATTCTAGAGGATAACACCGGTTAGGTCTAGGTTATTTCGTATATTTGCCATCAACTGGCTCATACTTTCACATTTTTCGCATATTTGATTGCAAGATCCTGGGCTTTTTCTGCTTTGGATCACGTAGTAATGTGGTACCACACTCAAACAGTGAGTTAAACCTGGATTCAATGTATATTTTAGAGGATAACACCGGTTAGGTCAGGGTTAGGTCTGGCGTTTGATATTATCTGGCTCATACTTTCGCATTTTTCGCATACTTGTTGGCCAGATCCTGGGCGTTTTCTGGTTTGGATCACGTAGTAATGTGGAACCACACTGAAACTGTGAGTCTAACCTGGATTCGATCAATATTTTAGTGGATAACACCGGTTAGGTCATGGTTAGGTCTGGTATTTGCCATCATCTGTCTCATACTTTCGCGTTCTTCGCATACTTGTAGGCCAGATCCTGGGCGTTTTCTGATCTGGATCACGTAATAACGTGGTACCACACTGAAACAATGAGCTAAACCTGGATTCGATCTATTTTTTAGAGGATAACACCGTTTAGGTCAGGGTTAGGACTGGTATTTGCCATCATCTGGCACATACTTCCGCATTTATCGCATACTTGTTTGGCAGATCCTGGCCCTTTTCTGGTTCGGATCACGTAATAATGTGGTACCACAACGAAACAGTCAATGAAACCTGGCCTCGATCAATATTTTAGAGTATAACACTGGTTAGATCTGGGTTTGGTCTGGGATTTGCTCTCATCTGGCTCATACTTTCGCATTTTCGCATTCTTGTTGGCCAGATCCCGGGCTTTTTCTGGCTTGGATCACATAGTAATGCGGTGCCACACTGAAACAGTCGATTAAACCTTGATACGATCAATATTTTAGAGGATAACACAGGTTAGGCCTGGGTTAGATCTGGGATTTGCCCTCATCTGGCTCATGCTTTTGCATTTTTCCCACAGTTTTTGGCCAGATCCTGGTCTTTTTCTGGTTTGGATCACCTAGTATTGTGGTACCACACTCTCGCGGTGAGTTAAACCTGGGTCCGTTCAATATTTTAGAGGATAACACCGGTTAAGTCGGGGTTAGGTCTGTGATTTGCCCTCATGAGGCTCATACATACGCATTTTTCACATACTTGTAGACCAGATCCTGGGTTTTCCCTGCTTAGGATCACGTTGTAATGTGGTACCACACCGAAACACTCAATTATACCTGATTTCGATCCATATTTTAGAAAATAACATCGGTTTGGACTGTGTTAGGTCTGGGTTATACCCGCATCTGGCTCATACTTTTGCATTTTATTGCACACTTGTTGGCCAGATCCTTGCCTTTTTCTGGTTTCGATCACGTAGTAATGAGGTACCACACGGAAACAGTGCATGAAACCTGGTTCCGATCTATATTTTAGAAGGTAACTCTGGTTAGGTTTGTGGTAGGTCTGGTATTTTCCATCATCTGGCTCATACTTTCGCATTTTTCGCCTACTTGTTGGCGAGATCCTGGGAGTTCTATAGGTTGGATCACGTAGTAATGTGGCACCACACTCAAACACTGAGTTAATACTGGATTCGATCTATATATTAGAGGGGAACACCGGTTAGGTCAGGGTTAGGTCTGGTATTTGCCATCATCCGGCGCATACTTTCGCATATTTCGCATACTTGTTGGCCAGATCCTGGGCGTTTTCTGGGTTGGATCAAGTAGTAGTGTGGTGCCGCACTGAAACAGTGAAGTAATCCTGGATTCGATCTATATTTTAGAGGATAACACCGATTAGGTCAGGGTTAGGTCTGGTATTTGCCATCATCTGTCTCATGCTTTCGAATTTTTCGCATACTTGTTGGCCAGATCCTGGGCGTTTTCTGGGTTGGATCACGTAGTAATGTAGAACCACTCTGAAACAGTGAGTTAAACCTTGATTCAATCTATATTTTAGACGATAACACCGGTTAGGTCAGGGTTAGGTCTGGTATTTGCCATCATCTGGCTCATGCTTTCGAATTTTTTACCTACTTGTTTGCCAGATACTGGGCGCTTTCTGGGTTGGATCACGTAATAATGTGGCACCACACTCAAACAGTGAGTTAAACCTGGATTCGATCTATATATTAGAGGGGAACACCGGTTAGGTCAGGGTTAGGTCTGGTATTTGCCATCATCCGGCGCATACTTTCGCATATTTCGCATACTTGTTGGCCAGATCCTGGGCGTTTTCTGGGTTGGATCAAGTAGTAGTGTGGTGCCGCACTGAAACAGTGAAGTAATCCTGGATTCGATCAATATTTTAGAGGATAACACCGGTTAGGTCAGGGTTAGGTCTGGTATTTGCCATCATCTGTCTCATGCTTTCGAATTTTTCGCATACTTGTTGGCCAGATCCTGGGCGTTTTATGGTTTGGATCACGTAGTAATGTGGTACCGCACTGAAACTGTGAGTTCATACTGGATTCGATCTATATATTAGAGGGTAACACCGGTTAGGTCAGGGTTAGGTCTGGTATTTGCCCTAATCTGGCTCATATTTTCGCATTTTTCGCATACTTGTTGGCCAGATCCTGGGCGTTTTCTGGGTTGGATCAAGTAGTAGTGTGGTGCCGCACTGAAACAGTGAAGTAATCCTGGATTCGATCTATATTTTAGAGGATAACACCGGTTAGGTCAGGGTTAGGTCTGACATTTGCCATCATCTGGCTCATGCTTTCGAATTTTTCGCATACTTGTTGGCCAGATCCTGGGCGTTTTCTGGGTTGGATCACGTAGTAATGTAGAACCACTCTGAAACAGTGAGTTAAACCTTGATTCAATCTATATTTTAGACGATAACACCGGTTAGGTCAGGGTTAGGTCTGGTATTTGCCATCATCTGGCTCATGCTTTCGAATTTTTTACCTACTTGTTTGCCAGATACTGGGCGCTTTCTGGGTTGGATCACGTAATAATGTGGCACCACACTCAAACAGTGAGTTAAACCTGGATTCGATCTATATATTAGAGGGGAACACCGGTTAGGTCAGGGTTAGGTCTGGTATTTGCCATCATCCGGCGCATACTTTCGCATATTTCGCATACTTGTTGGCCAGATCCTGGGCGTTTTCTGGGTTGGATCAAGTAGTAGTGTGGTGCCGCACTGAAACAGTGAAGTAATCCTGGATTCGATCAATATTTTAGAGGATAACACCGGTTAGGTCAGGGTTAGGTCTGGTATTTGCCATCATCTGTCTCATGCTTTCGAATTTTTCGCATACTTGTTGGCCAGATCCTGGGCGTTTTATGGTTTGGATCACGTAGTAATGTGGTACCGCACTGAAACTGTGAGTTCATACTGGATTCGATCTATATATTAGAGGGTAACACCGGTTAGGTCAGGGTTAGGTCTGGTATTTGCCCTAATCTGGCTCATATTTTCGCATTTTTCGCATACTTGTTGGCCAGATCCTGGGCGTTTTCTGGGTTGGATCAAGTAGTAGTGTGGTGCCGCACTGAAACAGTGAAGTAATCCTGGATTCGATCTATATATTAGAGGGTAACACCGGTTAGGTATAGGTTAGGTCTGGTATTTGATATTACCTGGCCCATACTTTTGCATATTTCGCATAAATGTTGGCCAGATCCTGGGCATTTTCTGGTATGGATCACGTAGTAATGTGGTTCCACACTGCAACAGTGAGTTAAACTTGGATAAAATCTATATTTTAGAGGATAACACCGGTTAGGTCTGGGTCAGGTCTGGGATTCGCCATCATCTCGCTCATACTTTCACCTTTTTCGCATAATTGTTTGCCAAATGCTGGCTTTTTCTGGTTTGGATCAGGTAGTAATATAGAACCACTCTGAAACCGTGAGTTACTCCTGGATCCAATCTATATTTTAGAGGATAACACCGGCTAGGTCAGGGTTAGGTCTGGTATTTGCCATCATCTGGCTCATACTTTCGCATTTTTCGCATACTTCTTGGCCAGATCCTGGGCGTTTTATGGTTTGGATCACGTAGTAATTTAGAACCACTCTGAAACAGTGAGTTAAACCTTGATTCAATCTATATTTTAGAGGATAACACCGGTTAGGTCAGGGTTAGGTCTGGTATCTGCCATCATCTGGCTCAAACTTTCGCATTTTTCGCATACTTATTGGCCAGATCCAGGGCGTTTTATGGTTTGGATCACGTAGTAATGTAGAACCACTCTGAAACAGTGAGTTAAACTTGGATAAAATCTATATTTTAGAGGATAACACCGGTTAGGTCTGGGTCAGGTCTGGGATTCGCCATCATCTCGCTCATACTTTCACCTTTTTCGCATAATTGTTGGCCAAATGCTGGCTTTTTCTGGTTTGGATCACGTAGTAATGTGGTACCACACTGAAACAGTGAGCTTAACCTGGATTCAATCTATATTTTAGAGGATAACACCGGTTAAGTCAGGGTTAGGTCTGGTATCTGCCATCATCTGGCTCAAACTTTCGCATTTTTCGCATACTTATTGGCCAGATCCTGGGCGTTTTCTGGTTTGGATCACGTAGTAATATGGTACCACACTGAAACAGTGAGTTAATCCAGGATTCAATCTATATTTTAGAGGATAACAGCGGTTAGGTCAGGGTTAGGTTTGGTATTTGCCATCATCTGCCTTATACTTTCGCATTTTTCACCTACTTGTTGGCCAGATACTGGGCGCTTTCTGGGTTGGATCACGTAGTAATGTGGCACCACACTCAAACAGTGAGTTAAACCTGGATTCAATTTATATTTTAGAGGATAACAACGGTTAGGTCAGGGTTAGTTCTGGTATTTGCCATCATCTGGCTCATGCTTTCGAATTTTTCGCATATTTGTTGGGCAGATCCTGGGCGCTTTCTGGGTTGGATCACGTAGTAATGTGGTACCACACTGAAACATTGAGTTTATCCTGGATTCGATCTATATTTTAGAGGATGACACCGGATCGGTCAGGGTTAGGTCTGGTATTTGCCATCATCTGGCTCATATTTTCGCATTATTCGCATACTTGTTGGCCAGATCCTGGGCGTTTTCTGGTTTGCATCACGTAGTAATGTACAACCACTCTGAAACAGTGAGTTAAACCTGGATTCAATCTATATTTTAGAGGATAACACCGGTTAGGTCAGGGTTAGGACTGGTATTTGCCATCGTCTGCCTCATACTTTCGCATTTTTGGCATACTTGTTGGCCAGATCCAGGGCGTTTTCTGGTTTGGATCACGTAGTAATGTGGTAGCACACTGCCACATGAGTTAAACCTGGATTCAATCTATATTTTAGAGGATAACACCGGTTACGTCAGGGTTAGGTCTGGTATCTGCCATCATCTGGCTCAAACTTTCGCATTTTTCGCATACTTGTTGGCCTGATCCGGGGAGTTTTCTGGGTCGGATCACGTAGTAATGTGGCACCACACTCAAACAGTGAGTTAAACCTGGATTCAATCTGTATTTTAGAGGATAACACCGGCTGGGTCAGGGTTAGGTCTGGTATTTGCCATAATCTGGCTCATATTTTCGCATTATTCGCATACTTGTTGGCCAGATCCTGGGCGTTTTCTGGTTTGGATCACGTAGTAATGTACAACCACTCTGAAACAGTGAGTTAAACCTGGATTCAATCTATATTTTAGAGGATAACACCGGTTAGGTCAGGGTTGGGTCTGGTATTTGCCACCTTCTGCCTCATACTTTCGCATTTTTCGCATACTTGTTGGCCAGATCCATGGCGTTTTCTGGTTTGGATCACGTAGTAATGTGGTACCACACTGAAAAAGTGAGTTAATCCTGGATACGATCTATATATTAGAGGGTAACACCGGTTAGGTCAGGGTTAGGTCTGGTATTTGCCGTAATATGACTCATACTTTCGCATTTTTCGCATACTTGTTGGCCAGATCCATGGCGTTTTCTGGTTTGGATCACGTAGTAATGTGGTACCACACTGAAAAAGTGAGTTAATCCTGGATACGATCTATATATTAGAGGGTAACACCGGTTAGGTCAGGGTTAGGTCTGGTATTTGCCGTAATGTGGCTCATACATTCGCTTTTTTCGCATACCTGTTGGCCAGATCCAGTGCGTTTTCTGGTTTGGATCACGTAGTAATGTGGTACCACACTGCCACATGAGTTAAACCTGGATTCAATCTATATTTTAGAGGATAACACCTGTTAGGTCAGGGTTAGGTTTGGTATTTGCCATCATCTGTCTCATACTTTCGCATTTTTCACCTACTTGTTGGCCAGATACTGGGCATTTTCTGGTTTGGATCACGTAGTAATGTGGTTTCACAATGCAACAGTGAGTTAAACCTGGATACAATCTATATTTTAGAGGATAACACCGGTTAGGTCAGGGTTAGGTCTGGTATTTGCCATCATCTGTCTCATACTTTCGCATTTTTCGCATACTTGTTGGCCAGATCCTGGGCGTTTTCTGGTTTGGATCACGTAGTAATATGGTACCACACTGAAACAGTGAGTTAATCCTGGATTGAATCTATAGTTTAGAGGATAGCAGCGGTTAGGTCAGGGTTAGGTCTAGTATTTGCCATCATCTGTCTTATACTTTCGCATTTTTCACCTACTTGTTGGCCAGATACTGGGCGCTTTCTGGGTTGGATCACGTAGTAATGTGGCACCACACTCAAACAGTGAGTTAAACCTGGATTCAATCTATATTTTAGAGGATAACACCGGTTAGGTCAGGGTTAGGTCTGGTATTTGCCATCGCCTGCCTCATACTTTCGCATTTTTCGCATACTTGTTGGCGAGATCCTGGACGTTTTCTGGATTGGATCACGTAGTAATGAGGTTCCACACTGCAACAGTGAGTTAAACCTGGATACAATCTATATTTTAGGGGATGACACCGGTTAGGTCAGGGTTAGGTCTGGTATTTGCCATCATCTGGCTAATACTTTCGCATTTTTCGCATACTTGTTTGCCAGATCCTGGGCGATTTCTGGTTTGGATCACGTAGCAATGTGGCACCACACTCAAACAGTGAGTTTATCTTGGATTCGATCTATATTTTAGAGGATGACACCTTTTAGGTCAGGGTTAGGTTTGGTATTTGCCATCGCCTGCCTCATACTTTCGCATTTTTCGCATACTTGTTGGCGAGATCCTGGACGTTTTCTGGATTGGATCACGTAGTAATGAGGTTCCACACTGCAACAGTGAGTTAAACCTGGATACAATCTATATTTTAGGGGATGACACCGGTTAGGTCAGGGTTAGGTCTGGTATTTGCCATCATCTGGCTAATACTTTCGCATTTTTCGCATACTTGTTTGCCAGATCCTGGGCGATTTCTGGTTTGGATCACGTAGCAATGTGGCACCACACTCAAACAGTGAGTTAAACCTGGATTCAATCTATATTTTAGAGGATAACACCGGTTAGGTCAGGGTTAGGTCTGGTATTTGCCATCGCCTGCCTCATACTTTCGCATTTTTCCCATACTTTTTGGCCAGAGCCTGGGCGTTTTCTGGTTTGGATCACGTAGTAATATGGTACCACACTGAAACAGTGAGTTAATCCTGGATACGATCTATATATTAGAGGGTAACACCGGTTAGGTCAGGGTTAGGTCTTGTATTTGCCATAATCTGGCTCATATTTTCGCATTTTTTGCATACTTGTTGGCCAGATCCTGGGCGTTTTCTGGGTTGGATCAAGTAGTAGTGTGGTACCGCACTGAAACAGTGAAGTAATCCTGGATTCGATCTATATTTTAGAGGATAACACCGGTTAGGTCAGGGTTAGGTCTGGTATTTGCCATCATCTGGCTCATGCTTTCGAATTTTTCGCATACTTGTTGGCCAGATCCTGGGCGTTTTATGGTTTGGATCACGTAGTAATGTGGTACCATTCTGAAACAGTGAGTTAATCCTGGATACGATCTATATATTAGAGGGTAACACCGGTTAGGTCAGGGTTAGGTCTTGTATTTGCCATAATCTGGCTCATATTTTCGCATTTTTTGCATACTTGTTGGCCAGATCCTGGGCGTTTTCTGGGTTGGATCAAGTAGTAGTGCGGTACCGCACTGAAACAGTGAAGTAATCCTGGATTCGATCTATATTTTAGAGGATAACACCGGTTAGGTCAGGGTTAGGTCTGGTATTTGCCATCATCTGGCTCATACTTTCGCATTTTTCGCATACTTCTTGGCCAGATCCTGGGCGTTTTATGGTTTGGATCACGTAGTAATTTATAACCACTCTGAAACAGTGAGTTAAACCTTGATTCAATCTATATTTTAGAGGATAACACCGGTTAGGTCAGGGTTAGGTCTGGTATTTGCCATCATGTGGCTCATGCTTTCGAATTTTTCGCATACTTGTTGGGCAGATCCTGGGCGTTTTCTGGTTTGGATCACGTAGTAATGTGGTTCCACACTGCAACAGTGAGTTAATCCTGGATTCAATCTATATTTTAGAGGATAACAGCGGTCAGGTCAGGGTTAGTTCTGGTATTTGCCAACATCTGTCTCATACTTTCGCATTTTTCGCATACTTATTGGCCAGATCCTGGGCGTTTTCTGGTTTGGATCACGTAGTAATATGGTACCACACTGAAACAGTGAGTTAATCCAGGATTCAATCTATATTTTAGAGGATAACAGCGGTTAGGTCAGGGTTAGGTTTGGTATTTGCCATCATCTGCCTTATACTTTCGCATTTTTCACCTACTTGTTGGCCAGATACTGGGCGCTTTCTGGGTTGGATCACGTAGTAATGTGGCACCACACTCAAACAGTGAGTTAAACCTGGATTCAATCTATATTTTAGAGGATAACAACGGTTAGGTCAGGGTTAGTTCTGGTATTTGCCATCATCTGGCTCATGCTTTCGAATTTTTCGCATATTTGTTGGGCAGATCCTGGGCGCTTTCTGGGTTGGATCACGTAGTAATGTGGTACCACACTGAAACATTGAGTTTATCCTGGATTCGATCTATATTTTAGAGGATGACACCGGATCGGTCAGGGTTAGGTCTGGTATTTGCCATCATCTGGCTCATATTTTCGCATTATTCGCATACTTGTTGGCCAGATCCTGGGCGTTTTCTGGTTTGGATCACGTAGTAATGTACAACCACTCTGAAACAGTGAGTTAAACCTGGATTCAATCTATATTTTAGAGGATAACACCGGTTAGGTCAGGGTTAGGACTGGTATTTGCCATCGTCTGCCTCATACTTTCGCATTTTTGGCATACTTGTTGGCCAGATCCAGGGCGTTTTCTGGTTTGGATCACGTAGTAATGTGGTAGCACACTGCCACATGAGTTAAACCTGGATTCAATCTATATTTTAGAGGATAACACCGGTTAAGTCAGGGTTAGGTCTGGTATCTGCCATCATCTGGCTCAAACTTTCGCATTTTTCGCATACTTGTTGGCCTGATCCGGGGAGTTTTCTGGGTCGGATCACGTAGTAATGTGGCACCACACTCAAACAGTGAGTTAAACCTGGATTCAATCTGTATTTTAGAGGATAACACCGGCTGGGTCAGGGTTAGGTCTGGTATTTGCCATAATCTGGCTCATATTTTCGCATTATTCGCATACTTGTTGGCCAGATCCTGGGCGTTTTCTGGTTTGGATCACGTAGTAATGTACAACCACTCTGAAACAGTGAGTTAAACCTGGATTCAATCTATATTTTAGAGGATAACACCGGTTAGGTCAGGGTTGGGTCTGGTATTTGCCACCTTCTGCCTCATACTTTCGCATTTTTCGCATACTTGTTGGCCAGATCCATGGCGTTTTCTGGTTTGGATCACGTAGTAATGTGGTACCACACTGAAAAAGTGAGTTAATCCTGGATACGATCTATATATTAGAGGGTAACACCGGTTAGGTCAGGGTTAGGTCTGGTATTTGCCGTAATATGACTCATACTTTCGCATTTTTCGCATACTTGTTGGCCAGATCCATGGCGTTTTCTGGTTTGGATCACGTAGTAATGTGGTACCACACTGAAAAAGTGAGTTAATCCTGGATACGATCTATATATTAGAGGGTAACACCGGTTAGGTCAGGGTTAGGTCTGGTATTTGCCGTAATGTGGCTCATACATTCGCTTTTTTCGCATACCTGTTGGCCAGATCCAGTGCGTTTTCTGGTTTGGATCACGTAGTAATGTGGTACCACACTGCCACATGAGTTAAACCTGGATTCAATCTACATTTTAGAGGATAACACCTGTTAGGTCAGGGTTAGGTTTGGTATTTGCCATCATCTGTCTCATACTTTCGCATTTTTCACCTACTTGTTGGCCAGATACTGGGCATTTTCTGGTTTGGATCACGTAGTAATGTGGTTTCACAATGCAACAGTGAGTTAAACCTGGATACAATCTATATTTTAGAGGATAACACCGGTTAGGTCAGGGTTAGGTCTGGTATTTGCCATCATCTGTCTCATACTTTCGCATTTTTCGCATACTTGTTGGCCAGATCCTGGGCGTTTTCTGGTTTGGATCACGTAGTAATATGGTACCACACTGAAACAGTGAGTTAATCCTGGATTGAATCTATAGTTTAGAGGATAGCAGCGGTTAGGTCAGGGTTAGGTCTAGTATTTGCCATCATCTGTCTTATACTTTCGCATTTTTCACCTACTTGTTGGCCAGATACTGGGCGCTTTCTGGGTTGGATCAAGTAGTAGTGTGGTACCGCACTGAAACAGTGAAGTAATCCTGGATTCGATCTATATTTTAGAGGATAACACCGGATAGGTGAGGGTTAGGTCTGGGATTTGCCATCATCTGGCTCATGCTTTCGCATTTTTCGCATACTTGTTGGACAGATTCTGGGCGTTTTCTGGGTTGGATCACGTAGTAATGTGGTACCATACTGAAACAGTGGGTTAAACCGGGATTCAATCTATATTTTAGAGGATAACACCGGATAGGTGAGGGTTAGGTCTGGGATTTGCCCTCATCTGGAACATAATTTCGCTTCTATCGCATACTTGTTGGCCAGATGCTGGGCTTTTTCTGGGTTGGATCACGTAGTAGTGTGGTACCGCACTGAAACAGTGAAGTAATCCTGGATTCGATCTATATTTTAGAGGATAACACCGGTTAGGTCAGGGTTAGGTCTGGTATTTGCCATCATCTGTCTCATACTTTCGCATTTTTCACCTACTTGTTGGCCAGATACTGGGCATTTTCTGGTATGGATCACGTAGTAATGTGGTTTCACAATGCAACAGTGAGTTAAACCTGGATACAATCTATATTTTAGAGGATAACACCGGTTAGGTCAGGGTTAGGTCTGGTATTTGCCATCATCTGTCTCATACTTTCGCATTTTTTGCATACTTGTTGGCCAGATCCTGGGCGTTTTCTGGGTTGGATCAAGTAGTAGTGTGGTACCGCACTGAAACAGTGAAGTAATCCTGGATTCGATCTATATTTTAGAGGATAACACCGGTTAGGTCAGGGTTAGGTCTGGTATTTGCCATCATCTGGCTCATGCTTTCGCATTTTTCGCATACTTGTTGGACAGATTCTGGGCGTTTTCTGGGTTGGATCACGTAGTAATGTGGTACCATACTGAAACAGTGGGTTAAACCGGGATTCAATCTATATTTTAGAGGATAACACCGGATAGGTGAGGGTTAGGTCTGGGATTTGCCCTCATCTGGAACATAATTTCGCTTCTATCGCATACTTGTTGGCCAGATGCTGGGCTTTTTCTGGGTTGGATCACGTAGTAGTGTGGTACCACACTGAAACAGTGAGTTAAACCTGGATTCAATCTGTGTTTTAGAGGATGACACCGGCTAGGTCGGGGTTAGGTCTGGTATTTGCCATAATCTGGCTCATGTTTTCGCATTATTCGCATACTTGTTGGCCAGAACCTGGGCGTTTTCTGGTTTGGATCACGTAGTAATGTACAACCACTCTGAAACAGTGAGTTAAACCTGGATTCAATCTATATTTTAGAGGATAACACCGGTTAGGTCAGGGTTAGGTCTGGTATTTGCCATCATCTGGCTCATGCTTTCGCATTTTTCGCATACTTGTTGGCCAGATCCATGGCGTTTTCTGGTTTGGATCACGTAGTAATGTGGTACCACACTGAAAAAGTGAGTTAATCCTGGATACGATCTATATATTAGAGGGTAACACCGGTTAGGTCAGGGTTAGGTCTGGTATTTGCCGTAATCTGGCTCATACCTTCGCATTTTTCGCATACTTGTTGGCCAGATCCTGGGCGTTTTCTGGGTTGGATCAGGTAGTAGTGTGGAACCGCACTGAAACAGTAAAGTAATCCTGGATACGATCTATATATTAGAGGGTAACACCGGTTAGGTCAGGGTTAGGTCTGGTATTTGCCGTAATGTGGCTCATACTTTCGCATTTTTCGCATACCTGTTGGCCAGATCCAGAGCGTTTTCTGGTTTGGATCACGTAGTAATGTGGTACCACACTGCCACATGAGTTAAACCTGGATTCAATCTATATATTAGAGGATAACACCTGTTAGGTCAGGGTTAGGTGTGGTATTTGCCATCATCTGTCTCATACTTTCGCATTTTTCACCTACTTGTTGGCCAGATACTGGGCATTTTCTGGATTGGATCACGTAGTAATGTGGTTTCACAATGCAACAGTGAGTTAAACCTGGATACAATCTATATTTTAGAGGATAACACCGGTTAGGTCAGGGTTAGGTCTGGTATTTGTCATCATCTGGCTCATACTTTCGCATTTTTCGCATACTTCTTGGCCAGATCCAGGGCGTTTTATGGTTTTGATCACGTAGTAATGTAGAACTACTCTGAAACAGTGAGTTAAACCTTGATTCAATCTATATTTTAGAGGATAACACCTGTTAGGTCAGGGTTAGGTCTGGTATTTGCCACCGCCTGCCTCATACTTTCGCATTTTTCGCATACTTGTTGGCCAGATCCTGGGCTTTTTCTTGTTTGGATCACGTAGTAATGTGGTACCACACCGAAACAGGCAATTAAACCTGGGTCCGATTAATACATTAGAGGATAACCCCCGATAAGTCTGAGTTAGGTCTGGTATTTGCCATAATCTGGCTCATATTTTCGCATTTTAGGCATACTTGTTGGCCAGATCCTGGGCGTTTTCTGGGTTGGATCAAGTAGTAGTGTGGTACCGCACTGAAACAGTGAAGTAATCCTGGATTCGATCTATATATGAGAGGGCAACACCGGTTTGGTTTGGGTTAGGTCTGGTATTTGTCATCATCTGGCTCATACTTTCGCATTTTTCACCTACTTGTTGGCCAGATACTGGGCGCTTTCTGGGTTGGATCACGTAATAATGTGGCACCACACTCAAACAGTGAGTTAAACCTGGATTCGATCTATATATTAGAGGGTAACACCGGTTAGGTTTGGGTTAGGTCTGGTATTTGCCATCTTCTGGCTCATACTTTCGCATTTTTCACCTACTTGTTGGCCAGATCCTGGGCGTTTCCTGGGTCGGAACACGTAGTAATGTGGCACCACACTCAAACACTGAGTTAAAACTGGATTCGATCTATATATTAGAGGGGAACACCGGTTACGTCAGGATTAGGTCT
The DNA here is from genome assembly GCF_051014445.1 of Colletes latitarsis. Classification (NCBI taxonomy): domain Eukaryota; kingdom Metazoa; phylum Arthropoda; class Insecta; order Hymenoptera; family Colletidae; genus Colletes; species Colletes latitarsis. The sequence continues at coordinate 7,544,825 of NC_135145.1, read as the reverse complement.
GGTATTTGCCATCATCCGGCGCATACTATCGCATATTTCGCATACTTGTTGGCCAGGTCCTGGGCGTTTTCTGGTTTGGATCACGTAGTAATGTAGATCTACTCTGAAACAGTGAGTTAAACGTGGATTCAATCTATATTTTAGAGGATAACACCGGTTAGGTCAGGGTTAGGTCTGCCGAAATCTGGCTCATATTTTCGCATTTTTCGCATACTTGTTGGCCAGATCCTGGGCGTTTTCTGTGTTGGATCAGGTAGTAGTGTGGTACCGCACTGAAACAGTAAAGTAATCCTGGTTTCGATCTATATATTAGAGGGTAACACCGGTTAGGTTTGGGTTAGGTCTGGTATTTGCCATCATCTGTCTCATACTTTCGCATTTTTCACCTACTTGTTGGCTAGATACTGGGCGTTTTCTGGTTTGGATCACGTAGTAATATGGTACCACACTGAAACAGTGAGTTAATCCTGGATTCAATCTATATTTTAGAGGATAACAGCGGTTAGGTCTGGGTTGGGTCTGGTATTTGCCACCGTCTGCCTCATACTTTCGCATTTTTCGCATACTTGTTGGCCAGATCCAGGGCGTTTTCTGGTTTGGATCACGTAGTAATGTGGCACCACACTGAAACAGTGAGTTAATCGTGGATACGATCTATATATTAGAGGGTAACACCGGTTTTGTCAGGGTTAGGTCTGGTATTTCCCGTAATCTGGCTCATACTTTCGCATTTTTCACCTACTTGTTGGCCAGATACTGGGCGCTTTCTGGGTTGGATCACGTAGTAATGTGGCACCACACTCAAACAGTGAGTTAAACCTGGATTCGATCTATATATTAGAGGGTAACACCGGCTAGGTCAGGGTTGGGTCTGGTATTTGCCATCATCTGTCTCATACTTTCGCATTTTTCACCTATTTGTTGGCTAGATACTGGGCGCTTTCTGGGTTGGATCACGTAGTAATATGGTACCACACTGAAACAGTGAGCTAATCCTGGATTCAATCTATATTTTAGAGGATAACAGCGGTTAGGTCAGGGTTAGGTCTGGTATTTGCCATCATCTGTCTCATACTTTCGCATTTTTCACCTACTTGTTGGCTAGATACTGGGCGCTTTCTGGGTTGGATCATGTACTAATGTGGCACCACACTCAAACAGTGAGCTAAACTTGGATTCAATCTATATTTTAGAGGATAACACCGGTTAGGTCAGGGTAAGGTCTGGTATTTGCCATCATCTGGCTCATAGTTTCGCATTTCTCGCATACTTATTGGCCAGATCCTGGGCGTTTTCTGGTTTGGATCACGTAGTAATGTACAACCACTCTGAAACAGTGAGTTAAACCTGGATTCAATCTATATTTTAGAGGATAACACCGGTTAGGTCAGGGTTAGGACTGGTATTTGCCATCGTCTGCCTCATACTTTCGCATTTTTGGCATACTTGTTGGCCAGATCCAGGGCGTTTTCTGGTTTGGATCACGTAGTAATGTGGTAGCACACTGCCACATGAGTTAAACCTGGATTCAATCTATATTTTAGAGGATAACACCGGTTAGGTCAGGGTTAGGACTGGTATTTGCCATCGTCTGCCTCATACTTTCGCATTTTTGGCATACTTGTTGGCCAGATCCAGGGCGTTTTCTGGTTTGGATCACGTAGTAATGTGGTAGCACACTGCCACATGAGTTAAACCTGGATTCAATCTATATTTTAGAGGATAACACCGGTTAAGTCAGGGTTAGGTCTGGTATCTGCCATCATCTGGCTCAAACTTTCGCATTTTTCGCATACTTGTTGGCCTGATCCGGGGAGTTTTCTGGGTCGGATCACGTAGTAATGTGGCACCACACTCAAACAGTGAGTTAAACCTGGATTCAATCTGTATTTTAGAGGATAACACCGGCTGGGTCAGGGTTAGGTCTGGTATTTGCCATAATCTGGCTCATATTTTCGCATTATTCGCATACTTGTTGGCCAGATCCTGGGCGTTTTCTGGTTTGGATCACGTAGTAATGTACAACCACTCTGAAACAGTGAGTTAAACCTGGATTCAATCTATATTTTAGAGGATAACACCGGTTAGGTCAGGGTTGGGTCTGGTATTTGCCACCTTCTGCCTCATACTTTCGCATTTTTCGCATACTTGTTGGCCAGATCCATGGCGTTTTCTGGTTTGGATCACGTAGTAATGTGGTACCACACTGAAAAAGTGAGTTAATCCTGGATACGATCTATATATTAGAGGGTAACACCGGTTAGGTCAGGGTTAGGTCTGGTATTTGCCGTAATATGACTCATACTTTCGCATTTTTCGCATACTTGTTGGCCAGATCCATGGCGTTTTCTGGTTTGGATCACGTAGTAATGTGGTACCACACTGAAAAAGTGAGTTAATCCTGGATACGATCTATATATTAGAGGGTAACACCGGTTAGGTCAGGGTTAGGTCTGGTATTTGCCGTAATGTGGCTCATACATTCGCTTTTTTCGCATACCTGTTGGCCAGATCCAGTGCGTTTTCTGGTTTGGATCACGTAGTAATGTGGTACCACACTGCCACATGAGTTAAACCTGGATTCAATCTACATTTTAGAGGATAACACCTGTTAGGTCAGGGTTAGGTTTGGTATTTGCCATCATCTGTCTCATACTTTCGCATTTTTCACCTACTTGTTGGCCAGATACTGGGCATTTTCTGGTTTGGATCACGTAGTAATGTGGTTTCACAATGCAACAGTGAGTTAAACCTGGATACAATCTATATTTTAGAGGATAACACCGGTTAGGTCAGGGTTAGGTCTGGTATTTGCCATCATCTGTCTCATACTTTCGCATTTTTCGCATACTTGTTGGCCAGATCCTGGGCGTTTTCTGGTTTGGATCACGTAGTAATATGGTACCACACTGAAACAGTGAGTTAATCCTGGATTGAATCTATAGTTTAGAGGATAGCAGCGGTTAGGTCAGGGTTAGGTCTAGTATTTGCCATCATCTGTCTTATACTTTCGCATTTTTCACCTACTTGTTGGCCAGATACTGGGCGCTTTCTGGGTTGGATCAAGTAGTAGTGTGGTACCGCACTGAAACAGTGAAGTAATCCTGGATTCGATCTATATTTTAGAGGATAACACCGGATAGGTGAGGGTTAGGTCTGGGATTTGCCATCATCTGGCTCATGCTTTCGCATTTTTCGCATACTTGTTGGACAGATTCTGGGCGTTTTCTGGGTTGGATCACGTAGTAATGTGGTACCATACTGAAACAGTGGGTTAAACCGGGATTCAATCTATATTTTAGAGGATAACACCGGATAGGTGAGGGTTAGGTCTGGGATTTGCCCTCATCTGGAACATAATTTCGCTTCTATCGCATACTTGTTGGCCAGATGCTGGGCTTTTTCTGGGTTGGATCACGTAGTAGTGTGGTACCGCACTGAAACAGTGAAGTAATCCTGGATTCGATCTATATTTTAGAGGATAACACCGGTTAGGTCAGGGTTAGGTCTGGTATTTGCCATCATCTGTCTCATACTTTCGCATTTTTCACCTACTTGTTGGCCAGATACTGGGCATTTTCTGGTATGGATCACGTAGTAATGTGGTTTCACAATGCAACAGTGAGTTAAACCTGGATACAATCTATATTTTAGAGGATAACACCGGTTAGGTCAGGGTTAGGTCTGGTATTTGCCATCATCTGTCTCATACTTTCGCATTTTTTGCATACTTGTTGGCCAGATCCTGGGCGTTTTCTGGGTTGGATCAAGTAGTAGTGTGGTACCGCACTGAAACAGTGAAGTAATCCTGGATTCGATCTATATTTTAGAGGATAACACCGGTTAGGTCAGGGTTAGGTCTGGTATTTGCCATCATCTGGCTCATGCTTTCGCATTTTTCGCATACTTGTTGGACAGATTCTGGGCGTTTTCTGGGTTGGATCACGTAGTAATGTGGTACCATACTGAAACAGTGGGTTAAACCGGGATTCAATCTATATTTTAGAGGATAACACCGGATAGGTGAGGGTTAGGTCTGGGATTTGCCCTCATCTGGAACATAATTTCGCTTCTATCGCATACTTGTTGGCCAGATGCTGGGCTTTTTCTGGGTTGGATCACGTAGTAGTGTGGTACCACACTGAAACAGTGAGTTAAACCTGGATTCAATCTGTGTTTTAGAGGATGACACCGGCTAGGTCGGGGTTAGGTCTGGTATTTGCCATAATCTGGCTCATGTTTTCGCATTATTCGCATACTTGTTGGCCAGAACCTGGGCGTTTTCTGGTTTGGATCACGTAGTAATGTACAACCACTCTGAAACAGTGAGTTAAACCTGGATTCAATCTATATTTTAGAGGATAACACCGGTTAGGTCAGGGTTAGGTCTGGTATTTGCCATCATCTGGCTCATGCTTTCGCATTTTTCGCATACTTGTTGGCCAGATCCATGGCGTTTTCTGGTTTGGATCACGTAGTAATGTGGTACCACACTGAAAAAGTGAGTTAATCCTGGATACGATCTATATATTAGAGGGTAACACCGGTTAGGTCAGGGTTAGGTCTGGTATTTGCCGTAATCTGGCTCATACCTTCGCATTTTTCGCATACTTGTTGGCCAGATCCTGGGCGTTTTCTGGGTTGGATCAGGTAGTAGTGTGGAACCGCACTGAAACAGTAAAGTAATCCTGGATACGATCTATATATTAGAGGGTAACACCGGTTAGGTCAGGGTTAGGTCTGGTATTTGCCGTAATGTGGCTCATACTTTCGCATTTTTCGCATACCTGTTGGCCAGATCCAGAGCGTTTTCTGGTTTGGATCACGTAGTAATGTGGTACCACACTGCCACATGAGTTAAACCTGGATTCAATCTATATATTAGAGGATAACACCTGTTAGGTCAGGGTTAGGTGTGGTATTTGCCATCATCTGTCTCATACTTTCGCATTTTTCACCTACTTGTTGGCCAGATACTGGGCATTTTCTGGATTGGATCACGTAGTAATGTGGTTTCACAATGCAACAGTGAGTTAAACCTGGATACAATCTATATTTTAGAGGATAACACCGGTTAGGTCAGGGTTAGGTCTGGTATTTGTCATCATCTGGCTCATACTTTCGCATTTTTCGCATACTTCTTGGCCAGATCCAGGGCGTTTTATGGTTTTGATCACGTAGTAATGTAGAACTACTCTGAAACAGTGAGTTAAACCTTGATTCAATCTATATTTTAGAGGATAACACCTGTTAGGTCAGGGTTAGGTCTGGTATTTGCCACCGCCTGCCTCATACTTTCGCATTTTTCGCATACTTGTTGGCCAGATCCTGGGCTTTTTCTTGTTTGGATCACGTAGTAATGTGGTACCACACCGAAACAGGCAATTAAACCTGGGTCCGATTAATACATTAGAGGATAACCCCCGATAAGTCTGAGTTAGGTCTGGTATTTGCCATAATCTGGCTCATATTTTCGCATTTTAGGCATACTTGTTGGCCAGATCCTGGGCGTTTTCTGGGTTGGATCAAGTAGTAGTGTGGTACCGCACTGAAACAGTGAAGTAATCCTGGATTCGATCTATATATGAGAGGGCAACACCGGTTTGGTTTGGGTTAGGTCTGGTATTTGTCATCATCTGGCTCATACTTTCGCATTTTTCACCTACTTGTTGGCCAGATACTGGGCGCTTTCTGGGTTGGATCACGTAATAATGTGGCACCACACTCAAACAGTGAGTTAAACCTGGATTCGATCTATATATTAGAGGGTAACACCGGTTAGGTTTGGGTTAGGTCTGGTATTTGCCATCTTCTGGCTCATACTTTCGCATTTTTCACCTACTTGTTGGCCAGATCCTGGGCGTTTCCTGGGTCGGAACACGTAGTAATGTGGCACCACACTCAAACACTGAGTTAAAACTGGATTCGATCTATATATTAGAGGGGAACACCGGTTACGTCAGGATTAGGTCTGGTATTTGCCATCATCCGGCGCATACTATCGCATATTTCGCATACTTGTTGGCCAGGTCCTGGGCGTTTTCTGGTTTGGATCACGTAGTAATGTAGATCTACTCTGAAACAGTGAGTTAAACGTGGATTCAATCTATATTTTAGAGGATAACACCGGTTAGGTCAGGGTTAGGTCTGCCGAAATCTGGCTCATATTTTCGCATTTTTCGCATACTTGTTGGCCAGATCCTGGGCGTTTTCTGTGTTGGATCAGGTAGTAGTGTGGTACCGCACTGAAACAGTAAAGTAATCCTGGATTCGATCTATATATTAGAGGGTAACACCGGTTAGGTTTGGGTTAGGTCTGGTATTTGCCATCATCTGTCTCATACTTTCGCATTTTTCACCTACTTGTTGGCTAGATACTGGGCGTTTTCTGGTTTGGATCACGTAGTAATATGGTACCACACTGAAACAGTGAGTTAATCCTGGATTCAATCTATATTTTAGAGGATAACAGCGGTTAGGTCTGGGTTGGGTCTGGTATTTGCCACCGTCTGCCTCATACTTTCGCATTTTTCGCATACTTGTTGGCCAGATCCAGGGCGTTTTCTGGTTTGGATCACGTAGTAATGTGGCACCACACTGAAACAGTGAGTTAATCGTGGATACGATCTATATATTAGAGGGTAACACCGGTTTTGTCAGGGTTAGGTCTGGTATTTCCCGTAATCTGGCTCATACTTTCGCATTTTTCACCTACTTGTTGGCCAGATACTGGGCGCTTTCTGGGTTGGATCACGTAGTAATGTGGCACCACACTCAAACAGTGAGTTAAACCTGGATTCGATCTATATATTAGAGGGTAACACCGGCTAGGTCAGGGTTGGGTCTGGTATTTGCCATCATCTGTCTCATACTTTCGCATTTTTCACCTATTTGTTGGCTAGATACTGGGCGCTTTCTGGGTTGGATCACGTAGTAATATGGTACCACACTGAAACAGTGAGCTAATCCTGGATTCAATCTATATTTTAGAGGATAACAGCGGTTAGGTCAGGGTTAGGTCTGGTATTTGCCATCATCTGTCTCATACTTTCGCATTTTTCACCTACTTGTTGGCTAGATACTGGGCGCTTTCTGGGTTGGATCATGTACTAATGTGGCACCACACTCAAACAGTGAGCTAAACTTGGATTCAATCTATATTTTAGAGGATAACACCGGTTAGGTCAGGGTAAGGTCTGGTATTTGCCATCATCTGGCTCATAGTTTCGCATTTCTCGCATACTTATTGGCCAGATCCTGGGCGTTTTCTGGATTGGATCACGTAGTAATGTGGTTTCATACTGCAACAGTGAGTTAAACCTGGAAACAATCTATATTTTAGAGGATAACACCGGTTAGGTCAGGGTTAGGTCTGGTATTTGCCATCATCTGGCTCATACTTTCGCATTTTTCGCATACTTGTTGGCCAGATCCAGGGCGTTTTCTGATTTGGATCACGTAGTAATGTGGTAGCACACTGCCACATGAGTTAAACCTGGATTCAATCTATATTTTAGAGGATAACACCGGCTAGGTCAGGGTTAGGTCTGGTATTTGCCATCATCAGGCTCATAGTTTCGCATTTTTCGCACATTTATTGGCCAGATCCTGGGCGTTTTCTGGTTTGGATCACGTAGTAATATGGTACCACACTGAAACAGTGAGTTAATCCAGGATTCAATCTATATTTTAGAGGATAACAGCGGTTAGGTCAGGGTTAGGTTTGGTATTTGCCATCATCTGTCTAATACTTTCGCATTTTTCACCTACTTGTTTGCCACATACTGGGCGCTTTCTGGGTTGGATCACGTAGTAATGTGGCACCACACTCAAACAGTGAGTTAAACCTGGATTCAATCTATATTTTGGAGGATAACACCGGTTAGGTCAGGGTTAGTTCTGGTATTTGCCATCATCTGGCTCATGCTTTCGAATTTTTCGCATATTTGTTGGGCAGATCCTGGGCGCTTTCTGGGTTGGATCACGTAGTAATGTGGTCCCACACTGAAACATTGAGTTAAACCTGGATTCAATCTATATTTTAGAGGATAACACCGGTTAGGTCAGGGTTAGGACTGGTATTTGCCATCGTCTGCCTCATACTTTCGCATTTTTGGCATACTTGTTGGCCAGATCCAGGGCGTTTTCTGGTTTGGATCACGTAGTAATGTGGTTCCACACTGCAGCAGTGAGTTAATCCTGGATTCATTCTATATTTTAGAGGATAACAGCGGTTAGGTCAGGGTTAGGTCTGGTATTTGCCATCATCTGGCTCATGCTTTCGAATTTTTCGCATATTTGTTGGGCAGATCCTGGGTGTTTTCTGGTTTGGATCACGTAGTAATGTGGTTCCACACTGCAGCAGTGAGTTAATCCTGGATTCAATGTATATTTTAGAGGATAACAGCTGTTAGGTCAGGGTTGGGTCTGGTATTTGCCACCGTCTGCCTCATACTTTCGCATTTTTCGCATACTTGTTGGCCAGCTCCATGGCGTTTTCTGGTTTGGATCACGTAGTAATGTGGTACCACACTGAAAAAGTGAGTTAATCCTGGATACGATCTATATATTAGAGGGTAACACCGGTTAGGTCAGGGTTAGGTCTGGTATTTGCCGTAATCTGGCTCATACCTTCGCATTTTTCGCCTACTTGTTGGCCAGATCCTGGGCGTTTTCTGGGTTGTATCAGGTAGTAGTGTGGTACCGCACTCAAACAGTGAGTTAAACCTGGATACAATCTATATTTTAGAGGATAACACCGGTTAGGTCAGGGTTAGGTCTGGTATTTGCCATCATCTGTCTCATACTTTCGCATTTTTCACCTAATTGTTGGCCAGATACTGGGCGCTTTCTGGTTTGGATCACGTAGTAATGTGGTTCCACACTGCAGCAGTGAGTTAATCCTGGATTCATTCTATATTTTAGAGGATAACAGCGGTTAGGTCAGGGTTAGGTCTGGTATTTGCCATCATCTGGCTCATACGTTCGCATTTTTCACCTACTTGTTGGCCAGATACTGGGCGCTTTCTGGGTTGGATCACGTAGTAATGTGGCACCACACTCAAACAGTGAGCTAAACTTGGATTCGACCTATATATTAGAAGGGAACACCGGTTACGTCAGGGTTAGGTCTGGTATTTGCCATCATCCGGCGCATACTGTCGCATATTTCGCATACTTGTTGGCCAGGTCCTGGGCGTTTTCTGGTTTGGATCACGTAGTAATGTACAACCACACTGAAACAGTGAGATAAACCTGGATTCAATCTATATTTTAGAGGATAACACCGGTTAGGTCAGGGTTAGGTCTGGTATTTGCTATCATCTGGCTCATGCTTTCGAATTTTTCGCATATTTGTTGGGCAGATCCTGGGCGCTTTCTGGGTTGGATCACGTAGTAATGTGGCACCACACTCAAACAGTGAGTTAAACCTGGATTCAATCTATATGTTAGAGGATAACACCGGTTAGGTCAGGGTTGGGTCTGGTATTTGCCACCGTCTGCCTCATACTTTCGCATTTTTCGCATACTTGTTGGCCAGATCCTGGGCGTTTTCTGGGTTGTATCAGGTAGTAGTGTGGTACCGCACTCAAACAGTGAGTTAAACCTGGATACAATCTATATTTTAGAGGATAACACCGGTTAGGTCAGGGTTAGGTCTGGTATTTGCCATCATCTGTCTCATACTTTCGCATTTTTCACCTAATTGTCGGCCAGATACTGGGAGCTTTCTGGTTTGGATCACGTAGTAATGTGGTTCCACACTGCAGCAGTGAGTTAATCCTGGATTCATTCTATATTTTAGAGGATAACAGCGGTTAGGTCAGGGTTAGGTCTGGTATTTGCCATCATCTGGCTCATGCTTTCGAATTTTCCGCATATTTGTTGGGCAGATCCTGGGTGTTTTCTGGTTTGGATCACGTAGTAATGTGGTTCCACACTGCAGCAGTGAGTTAATCCTGGATTCAATGTATATTTTAGAGGATAACAGCTGTTAGGTCAGGGTTAGTTCTGGTATTTGCCAGCATCTGTCTTATACTTTCGCATTTTTCACCTACTTTTTGGCCAGATACTGGGCGCTTTCTGGGTTGGATCACGTAGTAATGTGGCACCACACTCAAACAGTGAGTTAAACCTGGATTCAATCTATATTTTAGAGGATAACACCGGTTAGGTCAGGGTTGGGTCTGGTATTTGCCACCGTCTGCCTCATACTTTCGCATTTTTCGCATACTTGTTGGCCAGATCCTGGGCGTTTTCTGGGTTGGATCAGGTAGTAGTGTGGAACTGCACTGAAACAGTAAAGTAATCCTGGATTCGATCTATATATTAGAGGGTAACACCGGTTAGGTTTGGGTTAGGTCTGGCATTTGCCACCGTCTGCCTCATACTTTCGCATTTTTCGCATACTTGTTGGCCAGATCCAGGGCGTTTTCTGGGTCGGATCACGTAGTAATGTGGCACCACACTCAAACAGTGAGCTAAGCCTGGATTCAATCTATATTTTAGAGGATAACACCGGTTAGGTCAGGGTTAGGTCTGCCGAAATCAGGCTCATATTTTCGCATTTTTCGCATGCTTGTTGGCCAGATCCTGGGCGTTTTCTGGGTTGGATCAGGTAGTAGTGTGGTACCCCACTGAAACAGTAAAGTAATCCTGGATTCGATCTATATATTAGAGGGTAACACCGGTTAGGTTTGGGTTAGGTCTGGTATTTGACATCATCTGGATCATACTTTCGCATTTATCGCATACTTGTTGGCCAGATCCGGGGCGTTTTCTGGTTTGGATCACGTAGTAATATGGTACCACACTGAAACAGTGAGTTAATCCTGGATTCAATCTATATTTTAGAGGATAACAGCGGTTAGGTCAGGGTTAGGTCTGGTATTTGCCATCATCTGTCTCATACTTTCGCATTTTTCACCTACTTGTTGGCTAGATACTGGGCGCTTTCTGGGTTGGATCACGTACTAATGTGGCACCACACTCAAACAGTGAGTTAAACTTGGATTCAATCTAAATTTAGAGGATAACACCGGTTAGGTCAGGGTTAGGTCTGGTATTTGCCATCGTCTGCCTCATACTTTCGCATTTCTCGCATACTTTTTGGCCAGATCCTGGGCGTTTTCTGGGTTGGATCTCGTTGTAGTGTCATGCCACACTGAAACAGTGAATTAATCCTGGATTCGATCTATATATTAGAGGGTAACACCGGTTAGGTATGGGTTAGCTCTGGTATTTGATATTACCTGGCCCATACTTTTGCATATTTCGCATAAATGTTGGCCAGATCTTGCGCGTTTTATGGTTTGGATCACGTAGTAATGTAGAACCGCTCTGAAACAGTGAGTTAAACCTGGATAAAATCTATATTTTAGAGGATAACACCGGTTAGGTCTGGGTCAGGTCTGGGATTCACCATCATCTCGCTCATACTTTCACCTTTTTCGCATAATTGTTGGCCAAACGCTGGCTTTTTCTGGTTTGGATCAGGTAGTAATATAGAACCACTCTGAAACCGTGAGTTAAACCTGGATCCAATCTATATTTTAGAGGATAACACCGGCTAGGTCAGGGTTAGGTCTGGTATTTGCCATCATCTGGCTCATAGTTTCGCATTTTTCGCATACTTATTGGCCAGATCCTGGGCGTTTTCTGGTTTGGATCACGTAGTAATGAGGTTCCACACTGCAACAGTGAGTTAAACCTGGATACAATTTGTATTTTAGAGGATAACACCGGTTAGGTCTGGGTCAGGTCTGGGATTCGCCATCATCTCGCTCATACTTTCACCTTTTTCGCATAATTGTTGGCCAAATGCTGGCTTTTTCTGGTTTGGATCACGTAGTAATGTGGTTCCACACTGAAACAGTGAGTTTAACCTGGATACAATCTATATTTTAGAGGATAACAGCAGTTAGGTCAGGGTTAGGTCTGGTATTTGCCATCATCTGTCTCATACGTTCGCATTTTTCACCTACTTGTTGGCCAGATACTGGGCGCTTTCTGGGTTGGATCACATAGTAATGTGGCACCACACTCAAACAGTGAGTTAAACCTGAATTCAATCTATATTTTAGAGGATAACACCGGTTAGGTCAGGGTTGGGACTGGTATTTGCCATCGTCTGCCTCATACTTTCGCATTTTTGGCATACTTGTTGGCCAGATCCAGGGCGTTTTCTGGATTGGATCACGTAGTAATGTGGTACCACACTGAAACATTGAGTTTATCTTGGATTCGATCTATATTTTAGAGGATGACACCGGTTAGGTCAGGGCTAGGTCTGGTATTTGCCATAATCTGGATCATATTTTCGCATTATTCGCATACTTGTTGGCCAGATCGTGGGCGTTTTCTGGTTTGGATCACGTAGTAATGTACAACCACACTGAAACAGTGAGTTAAACCTGGATTCAATCTATATTTTAGAGGATAACACCGGTTAGGTCAGGGTTAGGTCTGGTATTTGCTATCATCTGGCTCATGCTTTCGAATTTTTCGCATATGTGTTGGGCAGATCCTGGGCGCTTTGTGGGTTGGATCACGTAGTAATGTGGCACCACACTCAAACAGTGAGTTAAACCTGGATTCAATCTATATTTTAGAGGATAACACCGGTTAGGTCAGGGTTAGGACTGGTATTTGCCATCGTCTGCCTCATACTTTCGCATTTTTGGCATACTTGTTGGCCAGATCCAGGGCGTTTTCTGGTTTGGATCATGTAGTAATGTAGCTCCACACTGCAGCAGTGAGTTAATCCTGGATTCAATGTATATTTTAGAGGATAACTGCGGTTAGGTCAGGGTTAGTTCTGGTATTTGCCAGCATCTGTCTTATACTTTCGCAATTTTCACATACTTTTTGGCCAGATACTGGGCGCTTTCTGGGATGGATCACGTAGTAATGTGGCACCACACTCAAACAGTGAGTTAAACCTGAATTCAATCTATATTTTAGAGGATAACACCGGTTAGGTCAGGGTTGGGACTGGTATTTGCCATCGTCTGCCTCATACTTTCGCATTTTTGGCATACTTGTTGGCCAGATCCAGGGCGTTTTCTGGATTGGATCACGTAGTAATGTGGTACCACACTGAAACATTGAGTTTATCTTGGATTCGATCTATATTTTAGAGGATGACACCGGTTAGGTCAGGGTTAGGTTTGATATTTGCCATCTTCTGGCTCATACTTTCGCATTTTTCGCATACTTGTTGGCCAGATCCTGGGCGTTTTCTGGTTTGGATCACGTAGTAATGTAGATCCACTCTGAAACAGTGAGTTAAACGTGGATCCAATCTATATTTTAGAGGATAACACCGGTTAAGTCAGGGTTAGGTCTGGTATTTGCCATCATCTGGGCCATACTTTCGCATTTTTCGCATACTTGTTGGCCAGATCCTGGGCGTTTTCTGGTTTGGATCACGTAGTAATGTAGATCCACTCTGAAACAGTGAGTTAAACGTGGATCCAATCTAAATTTTAGAGGATAACACCGGTTAAGTCAGGGTTAGGTCTGGTATTTGCCATCATCTGGGCCATACTTTCGCATTTTTCGCATACTTGTCAGCCTGATCCTGGGCGTTTTCTGGTTTGGATCACGTAGTAATGTAGAACCACTCTGGAACAGTGAGTTAAACCTGGATACAATCTATACTTTAGAGGATAACACCGGTTAGGTCAGGGTTAGGACTGGTATTTGCCATCGTCTGTCTCATACTTTCGCATTTTTCGCATACTTGTTGGCCAGAACCTGGGCTTTTTCTGGGTTGGATCAGGTAGTAGTGTGGAACCGCACTGAAACAGTAAAGTAATCCTGGATTCGATCTATATATTAGAGGGTAACACCAGTTAGGTTTGGGTTAGGTCTGGTATTTGACATCATCTGGCTCATACTTTCGCATTTTTCGCATACTTGTTGGCCAGATCCTGGGCGTTTTCTGGTTTGGATCAGGTAGTAATAAGGTACCACACTGAAACAGTGAGTTAAACCTGGATACAATCTATATTTTAGAGGATAAAACCGGTTAGGTCTGGGTCAGGTCTGGGATTCGCCATCATCTCGCTCATACTTTCACCTTTTTCGCATAATTGTTGGCCAAATGCTGGCTTTTTCTGGTTTGGATCACGTAGTAATGTGGTACCACACTGAAACAGTGAGTTAAACCTGGATACAATCTATATTTTAGAGGATAACAGCGGTTAGGTCAGGGTTAGGTCTGGTATTTGCCATCACCTGTCTCATACGTACGCATTTCTCACCTACTTGTTGCCCAGATACTGGGCGCTTTCTGGGTTGGATCACGTAGTAATATGGCACCACACTCAAACAGTGAGCTAAACTTGGATTCAATCTATATTTTAGGGGATAACACCGGTTAGGTCAGGGTTAGGTCTGGTATTTGCCATCATCTGGCTCATAGTTTCGCATTTTTCGCATACTTATTGGTCAGATCCTGGGCGTTTTCTGGATTGGGTCACGTAGTAATGTGGTTCCACACAGCAACAGTGAGTTAAACCTGGATACAATCTATATTTTAGAGGATAACACCGGTTAGGTCAGGGTTAGGTCTGGTATTTGCCATCATCTCGCTCATACTTTCACCTTTTTCGCTTAATTGTTGGCCAAATGCTGGCTTTTTCTGGTTTGGATCACGTAGTAATGTGGTACTACACTGAAGCTGTGAGTTAATCCTGGATTCGATCTATTTATTACAGGGTAACACCGGTTAGGTCTGGGTTAGGTCTGGTATTTGTCATCATCCGGCGCATTCTTTCGCATATTTCGCATACTTGTTGGCCAGGTCCTGGGCGTTTTCTGGTTTGGATCACGTAGTAATATAGAACCACTCTGAAACCGTGAGTTAAACCTGGATTCAATCTATATTTTAGAGGATAACACCTGTTAAGTCAGGGTTAGGTCTGGTATTTGCCATCATCTGGCTCATAGTTTCGCATTTTTCGCATACTTATTGGCCAGATCCTGGGCGTTTTCTGGTTTGGATCACGTAGTAATGAGGTTCCACACTGCAACAGTGAGTTAAACCTGGATACAATCTATATTTTAGAGGGTAACACCGGTTAGGTTTGGGTTAGGTCACGTATTTGCCATCGTCTGGCTCATACTTTCGCATTTTTCGCATACTTGTTGGCCAGATCCTGGGCGTTTTCTGGTTTGGACCACGTAGTAATATGGTACCACACTGAAACAGTGTGTTAATCGTGGATTCAATCTATATTGTAGAGGATAAAACCGGTTAGGTCTGGGTCAGGTCTGGGATTCGCCATTATCTCGCTCATACTTTCACCTTTTTCGCATAATTGTTGGCCAAATGCTGGCTTTTTCTGGTTTGGATCACGTAGTAATGTGGTACCACACTGAAACAGTGAGTTAATCCTGGATACGATCTATATATTAGAGGGTAACACCGGTTAGGTCAGGGTTAGGTCTGGTATTTGCCGTAATCTGGCTCATACCTTCGCATTTTTCGCCTACTTGTTGGCCAGATCCTGGGCGTTGTCTGGGTTGTATCAGGTAGTAGTGTGGTACCGCACTCAAACAGTGAGTTAAACCTGGATACAATCTATATTTTAGAGGATAACACCGGTTAGGTCAGGGTTAGGTCTGGTATTTGCCATCATCTGTCTCATACTTTCGCATTTTTCACCTAATTGTTGGCCAGATACTGGGCGCTTTCTGGTTTGGATCACGTAGTAATGTGGTTCCACACTGCAGCAGTGAGTTAATCCTGGATTCGATCTATATATTAGAGGGTAACACCGGTTAGGTTTGGGTTAGGTCTGGTATTTGCCACCTTCTGCCTCATACTTTCGCAATTTTCGCATACTTGTTGGCCAGATCCAGGGCGTTTTCTGGGTCGGATCACGTAGTAATGTGGCACCACACTCAAACAGTGAGCTAAGCCTGGATTCAATCTATATTTTAGAGGATAACACCGGTTAGGTCAGGGTTAGGTCTGCCGAAATCAGGCTCATATTTTCGCATTTTTCGCATTCTTGTTGGCCAGATCCTGGGCGCTTTCTGGGTTGGATCAGGTAGTAGTGTGGTACCGCACTGAAACGGTAAAGTAATCCTGGATTCGATCTATATATTAGAGGGTAACACCGGTTAGGTTTGGGTTAGGTCTGGAATTTGACATCATCTGGCTCATACTTTCGCATTTTTCGCATACTTGTTGGCCAGATCCGGGGCGTTTTCTGGTTTGGATCACGTAGTAATATGGTACCACACTGAAACAGTGAGTTAATCCTGGATTCAATCTATATTTTAGAGGATAACAGCGGTTAGGTCAGGGTTAGGTCTGGTATTTGCCATCATCTGTCTCATACTTTCGCATTTTTCACCTACTTGTTGGCTAGATACTGGGCGCTTTCTGGGTTGGATCACGTACTAATGTGGCACCACACTCAAACAGTGAGTTAAACTTGGATTCAATCTAAATTTAGAGGATAACACCGGTTAGGTCAGGGTTAGGTCTGGTATTTGCCATCGTCTGCCTCATACTTTCGCATTTCTCGCATACTTTTTGGCCAGATCCTGGGCGTTTTCTGGGTTGGATCTCGTTGTAGTGTCATGCCACACTGAAACAGTGAATTAATCCTGGATTCGATCTATATATTAGAGGGTAACACCGGTTAGGTATGGGTTAGGTCTGGTATTTGATATTACCTGGCCCATTCTTTTGCATATTTCGCATAAATGTTGGCCAGATCTTGGGCGTTTTATGGTTTGGATCACGTAGTAATGTAGAACCGCTCTGAAACAGTGAGTTAAACCTGGATTCAATCTATATGTTAGAGGATAACACCGGTTAGGTCAGGGTTGGGTCTGGTATTTGCCACCGTCTGCCTCATACTTTCGCATTTTTCGCATACTTGTTGGCCAGATCCTGGGCGTTTTCTGGGTCGGATCACGTAGTAATGTGGCACCACACTCAAACAGTGAGTTGAGCCTGGATTCAATCTATATTTTAGAGGATAACACCGGTTAGGTCAGGGTTAGGTCTGCCGAAATCAGGCTCATATTTTCGCATTTTTCGCATACTTGTTGGCGAGATCCAGGGCGTTTTCTGGATTGGATCACGTAGTAATGTGGTTCCACACTGCAACAGTGAGTTAAACCTGGATACAATCTATATTTTAGAGGATAACACCTGTTAGGTCAGGGTTAGGTCTGGTATTTGCCATCATCTGGCTCATACTTTCGCATTTTTCGCATACTTGTTGGCGAGATCCAGGGCGTTTTCTGGTTTGGATCACGTAGTAATGTGGTACCACACTGCCACATGAGTTAAACCTGGATTCAATCTGTATTTTAGAGGATAACACCGGTTAAGTCAGGGTTAGGTCTGGTATCTGCCATCATCTGGCTCAAACTTTCGCATTTTTCGCATACTTGTTGGCCTGATCCGGGGCGTTTTCTGGGTCGGATCACCTAGTAATGTGGCACCACACTCAAACAGTGAGTGAAACCTGGATTCAATCTATATTTTAGAGGATAACACCGGCTAGGTCAGGGTTAGGTCTGGTATTTGCCATCATCAGGCTCATAGTTTCGCATTTTTCGCATACTTATTAGCCAGATCCTGGGCGTTTTCTGGTTTGTATCACGTAGTAATATGGTACAACACTGAAACAGTGAGTTAATCCGGGATTCAATCTATATTTTAGAGGATATCAGCGGTTAGGTCAGGGTTAGGTTTGGTATTTGCCATCATCTGTCTTATACTTTCGCATTTTTCACCTACTTGTTGGCCAGATACTGGGCGCTTTCTGGGTTGGATCACGTAGTAATGTGGCACCACACTCAAACAGTGAGTTAAACCTGGATTCAATCTATATTTTAGAGGATAACACCGGTTAGGTCAGGGTTAGGACTGGTATTTGCCATCGTCTGCCTCATACTTTCGCATTTTTGGCATACTTGTTGGCCAGATCCAGGGCGTTTTCTGGTTTGGATCATGTAGTAATGTGGCTCCACACTGCAGCAGTGAGTTAATCCTGGATTCGTTCTATATTTTAGAGGATAACAGCGGTTAGGTCATGTTAGGTCTGGTATTTGCCATCATCTGGCTCATGCTTTCGAATTTTTCGCATATTTGTTGGGCAGATCCTGGGAGTTTTCTGGTTTGGATCACGTAGTAATGTGGTTCCACACTGCAGCAGTGAGTTAATCCTGGATTCAATGTATATTTTAGAGGATAACTGCGGTTAGGTCAGGGTTAGTTCTGGTATTTGCCGGCATCTGTCTTATACTTTCGCATTTTTCACATACTTTTTGGCCAGATACTGGGCGCTTTCTGGGTTGGATCACGTAGTAATGTGGCACCACACTCAAACAGTGAGCTAAACTTGGATTCAATCTATATTTTAGGGGATAACACCGGTTAGGTCAGGGTTAGGTCTGGTATTTGCCATCATCTGGCTCATACTTTCGCATTTTTCGCATACTTGTTGGCCAGATCCTGGGCGTTTTCTGGTTTGGATCACGTAGTAATGTGGCACCACACTCAAACAGTGAGCTAAACTTGGATTCAATCTATATTTTAGGGGATAACACCGGTTAGGTCAGGGTTAGGTCTGGTATTTGCCATCATCTGGCTCATACTTTCGCATTTTTCGCATACTTGTTGGCCAGATCCTGGGCGTTTTCTGGTTTGGATCAGGTAGTAATAAGGTACCACACTGAAACAGTGAGTTAAACCTGGATACAATCTATATTTTAGAGGATAAAACCGGTTAGGTCTGGGTCAGGTCTGGGATTCGCCATCATCTCGCTCATACTTTCACCTTTTTCGCATAATTGTTGGCCAAATGCTGGCTTTTTCTGGTTTGGATCACGTAGTAATGTGGTACCACACTGAAACAGTGAGTTAAACCTGGATACAATCTATATTTTAGAGGATAACAGCGGTTAGGTCAGGGTTAGGTCTGGTATTTGCCTTCATCTGGCTCATACTTTCGCATTTTTCGCATACTTATTGGCCAGATCCTGGGCGTTTTCTGGTTTGGATCACGTAGTAATGAGGTTCCACACTGCAACAGTGAGTTAAACCTGGATACAATCTATATTTTAGAGGATAACACCGGTTAGGTCTGGGTTAGGTCTGGTATTTGCCATCATCTGGCTCATAGTTTCGCATTTTTCGCATACTTATTGGCCAGATCCTGGGCGTTTTCTGGTTTGGATCACGTAGTAATGAGGTTCCACACTGCAACAGTGAGTTAAACCTGGATACAATCTATATTTTAGAGGGTAACACCGGCTAGGTCAGGGTAAGGTCTGGTATTTGCCTTCATCTGGCTCATACTTTCGCATTTTTCGCATACTTATTGGCCAGATCCTGGGCGTTTTCTGGTTTGGATCACGTAGTAATGAGGTTCCACACTGCAACAGTGAGTTAAACCTGGATACAATCTATATTTTAGAGGATAACACCGGTTAGGTCTGGGTCAGGTCTGGGATTCGCCATCATCTCGCTCATACTTTCACCTTTTTCGCATAATTGTTGGCCAAATGCTGGCAATTGCTGGTTTGGATCACGTAGTAATGTGGTACCACACTGAAACAGTGAGTTAATCCTGGATTGGATCTATATATTAGAGGGTAACACCGGTTAGGTTTGGGTTAGGTCAGGTATTTGCCATCGTCTGGCTCATACTTTCGCATTTTTCGCATACTTGTTGGCCAGGTCCTGGGCGTTTTCTGGTTTGGATCACGTAGTAATATGGTGCCACACTGAAACAGTGTGTTAATCGTGGATTCAATCTATATTTTAGAGGATAACAGCGGTTAGGTCAGGGTTAGGTCTGGTATTTGCCATCATCTGTCTCATACGTTCGCATTTTTCACCTACTTGTTGGCCAGATACTGGGCGCTTTCTGGGTTGGATCACGTAGTAACGTGGCACCACACTCAAACAGTGAGCTAAACTTGGATTCGACCTATATATTAGAAGGGAACACCGGTTACGTTAGGGTTAGGTCTGGTATTTGCCATCATCCGGCGCATACTGTCGCATATTTCGCATACTTGTTGGCCAGGTCCTGGGCGTTTTCTGGTTTGGATCACGTAGTAATGTAGATCCACTCTGAAACAGTGAGTTAAACGTGGATTCAATCTATATGTTAGAGGATAACACCGGTTAGGTCAGGGTTGGGTCTGGTATTTGCCACCGTCTGCCTCATACTTTCGCATTTTTCGCATACTTGTTGGCCAGATCCAGGGCGTTTTCTGGGTCGGATCACGTAGTAATGTGGCACCACACTCAAACAGTGAGTTGAGCCTGGATTCAATCTATATTTTAGAGGATAACACCGGTTAGGTCAGGGTTAGGTCTGCCGAAATCAGGCTCATATTTTCGCATTTTTCGCATACTTGTTGGCGAGATCCAGGGCGTTTTCTGGATTGGATCACGTAGTAATGTGGTTCCACACTGCAACAGTGAGTTAAACCTGGATACAATCTATATTTTAGAGGATAACACCTGTTAGGTCAGGGTTAGGTCTGGTATTTGCCATCATCTGGCTCATACTTTCGCATTTTTCGCATACTTGTTGGCGAGATCCAGGGCGTTTTCTGGTTTGGATCACGTAGTAATGTGGTACCACACTGCCACATGAGTTAAACCTGGATTCAATCTGTATTTTAGAGGATAACACCGGTTAAGTCAGGGTTAGGTCTGGTATCTGCCATCATCTGGCTCAAACTTTCGCATTTTTCGCATACTTGTTGGCCTGATCCGGGGCGTTTTCTGGGTCGGATCACCTAGTAATGTGGCACCACACTCAAACAGTGAGTGAAACCTGGATTCAATCTATATTTTAGAGGATAACACCGGCTAGGTCAGGGTTAGGTCTGGTATTTGCCATCATCAGGCTCATAGTTTCGCATTTTTCGCATACTTATTGGCCAGATCCTGGGCGTTTTCTGGTTTGTATCACGTAGTAATATGGTACAACACTGAAACAGTGAGTTAATCCGGGATTCAATCTATATTTTAGAGGATATCAGCGGTTAGGTCAGGGTTAGGTTTGGTATTTGCCATCATCTGTCTTATACTTTCACCTTTTTCGCTTAATTGTTGGCCAAATGCTGGCTTTTTCTGGTTTGGATCACGTAGTAATGTGGTACTACACTGAAGCTGTGAGTTAATCCTGGATTCGATCTATTTATTACAGGGTAACACCGGTTAGGTCTGGGTTAGGTCTGGTATTTGTCATCATCCGGCGCATTCTTTCGCATATTTCGCATACTTGTTGGCCAGGTCCTGGGCGTTTTCTGGTTTGGATCACGTAGTAATATAGAACCACTCTGAAACCGTGAGTTAAACCTGGATTCAATCTATATTTTAGAGGATAACACCTGTTAAGTCAGGGTTAGGTCTGGTATTTGCCATCATCTGGCTCATAGTTTCGCATTTTTCGCATACTTATTGGCCAGATCCTGGGCGTTTTCTGGTTTGGATCACGTAGTAATGAGGTTCCACACTGCAACAGTGAGTTAAACCTGAATACAATCTATATTTTAGAGGGTAACACCGGCTAGGTCAGGGTTAGGTCTGGTATTTGCCTTCATCTGGCTCATACTTTCGCATTTTTCGCATACTTATTGGCCAGATCCTGGGCGTTTTCTGGTTTGGATCACGTAGTAATGAGGTTCCACACTGCAACAGTGAGTTAAACCTGGATACAATCTATATTTTAGAGGATAACACCGGTTAGGTCAGGGTCAGGTCTGGGATTCGCCATCATCTCGCTCATACTTTCACCTTTTTCGCATAATTGTTGGCCAAATGCTGGCAATTGCTGGTTTGGATCACGTAGTAATGTGGTACCACACTGAAACAGTGAGTTAATCCTGGATTGGATCTATATATTAGAGGGTAACACCGGTTAGGTTTGGGTTAGGTCAGGTATTTGCCATCGTCTGGCTCATACTTTCGCATTTTTCGCATACTTGTTGGCCAGATCCTGGGCGTTTTCTGGTTTGGATCACGTAGTAATGAGGTTCCACACTGCAACAGTGAGTTAAACCTGGATACAATCTATATTTTAGAGGGTAACACCGGCTAGGTCAGGGTTAGGTCTGGTATTTGCCTTCATCTGGCTCATACTTTCGCATTTTTCGCATACTTATTGGCCAGATCCTGGGCGTTTTCTGGTTTGGATCACGTAGTAATATGGTACCACACTGAAACAGTGAGTTAATCGTGGATTCAATCTATATTTTAGAGGATAACACCGGTTAGGTCAGGGTTAGGTCTGGTATTTGCCATCGTCTGCCTCATACTTTCGCATTTGTCGCATACTTGATGGCCAGGTCCAGGTCGTTTTCTGGTTTGGATCACGTAGTAATGTGGTACCACGCTGAAACTGTGAGTTAATCCTGGATTCGATCTATACATTACAGGGTAACTCCGGTTAGGTCTGGGTTAGGTCTGGTATTTGCCATCATCCGGCGCATTCTTTCGCATATTTGGCATACTTGTTGGCCAGATACTGGGCGCTTTCTGGGTTGGATCACGTAGTAATATGGTACCACACTGAAACAGTGAGTTAATCCTGGATACAATCTATATTTTAGAGGATAACAGCGGTTAGGTCAGGGTTAGGTCTGGTATTTGCCATCATCTGTCTCATACTTTCGCATTTTTCACCTACTTGTTGGCTAGATACTGGGCGTTTTCTGGTTTGGATCACGTAGTAATGTGGCACCACACTCAAACAGTGAGCTAAACTTGGATTCAATCTATATTTTAGTGGATAACACCGGTTAGGTCAGGGTTAGGTCTGGTATTTGCCATCATCTGGCTCATACTTTCGCATTTTTCGCATAATTGTTGGCCAAATGCTGGCTTTTTCTGGTTTGGATCAGGTAGTAATATAGAACCACTCTGAAACCGTGAGTTAAACCTGGATCCAATCTATATTTTAGGGGATAACACCGGTTAGGTCAGGGTTAGGTCTGGTATTTGCCATCATCTGGCTCATACTTTCGCATTTTTCGCATACTTGTTGGCCAGATCCTGGGCGTTTTCTGGTTTGGATCAGGTAGTAATAAGGTACCACACTGAAACAGTGAGTTAAACCTGGATACAATCTATATTTTAGAGGATAAAACCGGTTAGGTCTGGGTCAGGTCTGGGATTCGCCATCATCTCGCTCATACTTTCACCTTTTTCGCATAATTGTTGGCCAAATGCTGGCTTTTTCTGGTTTGGATCACGTAGTAATGTGGTACCACACTGAAACAGTGAGTTAAACCTGGATACAATCTATATTTTAGAGGATAACAGCGGTTAGGTCAGGGTTAGGTCTGGTATTTGCCTTCATCTGGCTCATACTTTCGCATTTTTCGCATACTTATTGGCCAGATCCTGGGCGTTTTCTGGTTTGGATCACGTAGTAATGAGGTTCCACACTGCAACAGTGAGTTAAACCTGGATACAATCTATATTTTAGAGGATAACACCGGTTAGGTCTGGGTTAGGTCTGGTATTTGCCATCATCTGGCTCATAGTTTCGCATTTTTCGCATACTTATTGGCCAGATCCTGGGCGTTTTCTGGTTTGGATCACGTAGTAATGAGGTTCCACACTGCAACAGTGAGTTAAACCTGGATACAATCTATATTTTAGAGGGTAACACCGGCTAGGTCAGGGTTAGGTCTGGTATTTGCCTTCATCTGGCTCATACTTTCGCATTTTTCGCATACTTATTGGCCAGATCCTGGGCGTTTTCTGGTTTGGATCACGTAGTAATGAGGTTCCACACTGCAACAGTGAGTTAAACCTGGATACAATCTATATTTTAGAGGATAACACCGGTTAGGTCTGGGTCAGGTCTGGGATTCGCCATCATCTCGCTCATACTTTCACCTTTTTCGCATAATTGTTGGCCAAATGCTGGCAATTGCTGGTTTGGATCACGTAGTAATGTGGTACCACACTGAAACAGTGAGTTAATCCTGGATTGGATCTATATATTAGAGGGTAACACCGGTTAGGTTTGGGTTAGGTCAGGTATTTGCCATCGTCTGGCTCATACTTTCGCATTTTTCGCATACTTGTTGGCCAGGTCCTGGGCGTTTTCTGGTTTGGATCACGTAGTAATATGGTGCCACACTGAAACAGTGTGTTAATCGTGGATTCAATCTATATTTTAGAGGATAACAGCGGTTAGGTCAGGGTTAGGTCTGGTATTTGCCATCATCTGTCTCATACGTTCGCATTTTTCACCTACTTGTTGGCCAGATACTGGGCGCTTTCTGGGTTGGATCACGTAGTAACGTGGCACCACACTCAAACAGTGAGCTAAACTTGGATTCGACCTATATATTAGAAGGGAACACCGGTTACGTTAGGGTTAGGTCTGGTATTTGCCATCATCCGGCGCATACTGTCGCATATTTCGCATACTTGTTGTCCAGGTCCTGGGCGTTTTCTGGTTTGGATCACGTAGTAATGTAGATCCACTCTGAAACAGTGAGTTAAACGTGGATTCAATCTATATGTTAGAGGATAACACCGGTTAGGTCAGGGTTGGGTCTGGTATTTGCCACCGTCTGCCTCATACTTTCGCATTTTTCGCATACTTGTTGGCCAGATCCAGGGCGTTTTCTGGGTCGGATCACGTAGTAATGTGGCACCACACTCAAACAGTGAGTTGAGCCTGGATTCAATCTATATTTTAGAGGATAACACCGGTTAGGTCAGGGTTAGGTCTGCCGAAATCAGGCTCATATTTTCGCATTTTTCGCATACTTGTTGGCGAGATCCAGGGCGTTTTCTGGATTGGATCACGTAGTAATGTGGTTCCACACTGCAACAGTGAGTTAAACCTGGATACAATCTATATTTTAGAGGATAACACCTCTTAGGTCAGGGTTAGGTCTGGTATTTGCCATCATCTGGCTCATACTTTCGCATTTTTCGCATACTTGTTGGCGAGATCCAGGGCGTTTTCTGGTTTGGATCACGTAGTAATGTGGTACCACACTGCCACATGAGTTAAACCTGGATTCAATCTGTATTTTAGAGGATAACACCGGTTAAGTCAGGGTTAGGTCTGGTATCTGCCATCATCTGGCTCAAACTTTCGCATTTTTCGCATACTTGTTGGCCTGATCCGGGGCGTTTTCTGGGTCGGATCACCTAGTAATGTGGCACCACACTCAAACAGTGAGTGAAACCTGGATTCAATCTATATTTTAGAGGATAACACCGGCTAGGTCAGGGTTAGGTCTGGTATTTGCCATCATCAGGCTCATAGTTTCGCATTTTTCGCATACTTATTGGCCAGATCCTGGGCGTTTTCTGGTTTGTATCACGTAGTAATATGGTACAACACTGAAACAGTGAGTTAATCCGGGATTCAATCTATATTTTAGAGGATATCAGCGGTTAGGTCAGGGTTAGGTTTGGTATTTGCCATCATCTGTCTTATACTTTCACCTTTTTCGCTTAATTGTTGGCCAAATGCTGGCTTTTTCTGGTTTGGATCACGTAGTAATGTGGTACTACACTGAAGCTGTGAGTTAATCCTGGATTCGATCTATTTATTACAGGGTAACACCGGTTAGGTCTGGGTTAGGTCTGGTATTTGTCATCATCCGGCGCATTCTTTCGCATATTTCGCATACTTGTTGGCCAGGTCCTGGGCGTTTTCTGGTTTGGATCACGTAGTAATATAGAACCACTCTGAAACCGTGAGTTAAACCTGGATTCAATCTATATTTTAGAGGATAACACCTGTTAAGTCAGGGTTAGGTCTGGTATTTGCCATCATCTGGCTCATAGTTTCGCATTTTTCGCATACTTATTGGCCAGATCCTGGGCGTTTTCTGGTTTGGATCACGTAGTAATGAGGTTCCACACTGCAACAGTGAGTTAAACCTGAATACAATCTATATTTTAGAGGGTAACACCGGCTAGGTCAGGGTTAGGTCTGGTATTTGCCTTCATCTGGCTCATACTTTCGCATTTTTCGCATACTTATTGGCCAGATCCTGGGCGTTTTCTGGTTTGGATCACGTAGTAATGAGGTTCCACACTGCAACAGTGAGTTAAACCTGGATACAATCTATATTTTAGAGGATAACACCGGTTAGGTCAGGGTCAGGTCTGGGATTCGCCATCATCTCGCTCATACTTTCACCTTTTTCGCATAATTGTTGGCCAAATGCTGGCAATTGCTGGTTTGGATCACGTAGTAATGTGGTACCACACTGAAACAGTGAGTTAATCCTGGATTGGATCTATATATTAGAGGGTAACACCGGTTAGGTTTGGGTTAGGTCAGGTATTTGCCATCGTCTGGCTCATACTTTCGCATTTTTCGCATACTTGTTGGCCAGATCCTGGGCGTTTTCTGGTTTGGATCACGTAGTAATATGGTACCACACTGAAACAGTGTGTTAATCGTGGATTCAATCTATATTTTAGAGGATAACAGCGGTTAGGTCAGGGTTAGGTCTGGTATTTGCCATCATCTGTCTCATACTTTCGCATTTTTCACCTACTTGTTGGCCAGATACTGGGCGCTTTCTGGGTTGGATCACGTAGTAATGTGGCACCACACTGAAACTGTGAGTTAATCCTGGATTCGATCTATACATTACAGGGTAACTCCGGTTAGGTCTGGGTTAGGTCTGGTATTTGCCATCATCCGGCGCATTCTTTCGCATATTTGGCATACTTGTTGGCCAGGTCCTGGGCGTTTTCTGGTTTGGATCACGTAGTAATATGGTACCACACTGAAACAGTGAGTTAATCGTGGATTCAATCTATATTTTAGAGGATAACACCGGTTAGGTCAGGGTTGGGTCTGGTATTTGCCACCGTCTGCCTCATACTTTCGCATTTTTCGCATACTTGTTGGCCAGATCCTGGGCGTTTTCTGGGTTGGATCAGGTAGTAGTGTGGAACTGCACTGAAACAGTAAAGTAATCCTGGATTCGATCTATATATTAGAGGGTAACACCGGTTAGGTTTGGGTTAGTTCTGGTATTTGCCACCTTCTGCCTCATACTTTCGCATTTTTCGCATACTTGTTGGCCAGATCCAGGGCGTTTTCTGGGTCGGATCACGTAGTAATGTGGCACCACACTCAAACAGTGAGCTAAGCCTGGATTCAATCTATATTTTAGAGGATAACAGCGGTTAGGTCAGGGTTAGGTCTGGTATTTGCCATCATCTGTCTCATACTTTCGCATTTTTCACCTACTTGTTGGCTAGATACTGGGCGCTTTCTGGGTTGGATCACGTACTAATGTGGCACCACACTCAAACAGTGAGTTAAACTTGGATTCAATCTAAATTTAGAGGATAACACCGGTTAGGTCAGGGTTAGGTCTGGTATTTGCCATCGTCTGCCTCATACTTTCGCATTTCTCGCATACTTTTTGGCCAGATCCTGGGCGTTTTCTGGGTTGAATCTCGTTGTAGTGTCATGCCACACTGAAACAGTGAATTAATCCTGGATTCGATCTATATATTAGAGGGTAACACCGGTTAGGTATGGGTTAGGTCTGGTATTTGATATTACCTGGCCCATTCTTTCGCATATTTCGCATAAATGTTGGCCAGATCTTGGGCGTTTTATGGTTTGGATCACGTAGTAATGTAGAACCGCTCTGAAACAGTGACTTAAACCTGGATTCAATCTATATTTTAGAGGATAACACCTGTTAAGTCAGGGTTAGGTCTGGTATTTGCCATCATCTGGCTCATAGTTTCGCATTTTTCGCATACTTATTGGCCAGATCCTGGGCGTTTTCTGGTTTGGATCACGTAGTAATGAGGTTCCACACTGCAACAGTGAGTTAAACCTGGATACAATCTATATTTTAGAGGGTAACACCGGCTAGGTCAGGGTTAGGTCTGGTATTTGCCTTCATCTGGCTCATACTTTCGCATTTTTCGCATACTTATTGGCCAGATCCTGGGCGTTTTCTGGTTTGGATCACGTAGTAATATGGTACCACACTGAAACAGTGAGTTAATCGTGGATTCAATCTATATTTTAGAGGATAACACCGGTTAGGTCAGGGTTAGGTCTGGTATTTGCCATCGTCTGCCTCATACTTTCGCATTTGTCGCATACTTGATGGCCAGGTCCAGGTCGTTTTCTGGTTTGGATCACGTAGTAATGTGGTACCACGCTGAAACTGTGAGTTAATCCTGGATTCGATCTATACATTACAGGGTAACTCCGGTTAGGTCTGGGTTAGGTCTGGTATTTGCCATCATCCGGCGCATTCTTTCGCATATTTGGCATACTTGTTGGCCAGATACTGGGCGCTTTCTGGGTTGGATCACGTAGTAATATGGTACCACACTGAAACAGTGAGTTAATCCTGGATACAATCTATATTTTAGAGGATAACAGCGGTTAGGTCAGGGTTAGGTCTGGTATTTGCCATCATCTGTCTCATACTTTCGCATTTTTCACCTACTTGTTGGCTAGATACTGGGCGTTTTCTGGTTTGGATCACGTAGTAATGTGGCACCACACTCAAACAGTGAGCTAAACTTGGATTCAATCTATATTTTAGTGGATAACACCGGTTAGGTCAGGGTTAGGTCTGGTATTTGCCATCATCTGGCTCATACTTTCGCATTTTTCGCATAATTGTTGGCCAAATGCTGGCTTTTTCTGGTTTGGATCAGGTAGTAATATAGAACCACTCTGAAACCGTGAGTTAAACCTGGATCCAATCTATATTTTAGAGGATAACACCGGCTAGGTCAGCGTTAGGTCTGGTATTTGCCATCATCTGGCTCATAGTTTCGCATTTTTCGCATACTTATTGGCGAGATCCTGGGCGTTTTCTGGCTTGGATCACGTAGTAATGAGGTTCCACACTGAAACAGTGAGTTTAACCTGGATACAATCTATATTTTAGAGGATAACAGCGGTTAGGTCAGGGTTAGGTCTGGTATTTGCCATCATCTGTCTCATACGTTCGCATTTTTCCCCTACATGTTGGCCAGATACTGGGCGCTTTCTGGGTTGGATCACGTAGTAATGTGGCACCACACTCAAACAGTGAGCTAAACTTGGATTCAATCTATATGCTAGAGGATAACACCGGTTAGGTCAGGGTTGGGTCTGGTATTTGCCACCGTCTGCCTCATACTTTCGCATTTTTCGCATACTTGTTGGCCAGATCCAGGGCGTTTTCTGGGTCGGATCACGTAGTAATGTGGCACCACACTCAAACAGTGAGTTAAGCCTGGATTCAATCTATATTTTAGAGGATAACACCGGTTAGGTCAGGGTTAGGTCTGCCGAAATCAGGCTCATATTTTCGCATTTTTCGCATACTTATTGGCGAGATCCAGGGCGTTTTCTTGATTGGATCACGTAGTAATGTGGTTCCACACTGCAACAGTGAGTTAAACCTGGATACAATCTATATTTTAGAGGATAACACCGGTTAGGTCAGGGTTAGGTCTGGTATTTGCCATCATCTGGCTCATACTTTCGCATTTTTCGCATTCTTGTTGGCGAGATCCAGGGCGTTTTCTGGTTTGGATCACGTAGTAATGTGGTACCACACTGCCACATGAGTTAAACCTGGATTCAATCTGTATTTTAGAGGATAACACCGGTTAAGTCAGGGTTAGGTCTGGTATCTGCCATCATCTGGCTCAAACTTTCGCATTTTTCGCGTACTTGTTGGCCTGATCCGGGGCGTTTTCTGGGTCGGATCACCTAGTAATGTGGCACCACACTCAAACAGTGAGTGAAACCTGGATTCAATCTATATTTTAGAGGATAACACCGGCTAGGTCAGGGTTAGGTCTGGTATTTGCCATCATCAGGCTCATAGTTTCGCATTTTTCGCATACTTATTGGCCAGATCCTGGCCGTTTTCTGGTTTGGATCACGTAGTAATGTAGCACCACTCTGAAACAGTGAGTTAAACCTGGATTCAATCTATATTTTAGAGGGTAACACTGGTTAGGTCAGGGTTAGGTCTGGTATTTGCCATCATCTGGCTTATTCTTTCGCCTTTTTTTTTTTTTTTTTTTTTTTTTTGTCGTGGGGAAAATCTTCGAAAGACTCCCTCCCACCTCCTTGGGGAGAGGTGGGAGGGGTGTGTGGGATTCCCCGCGCCCGTACAACGACAGGCGCGGGACCAAACCCCACGGTGACCCTTCGGCACGCTTTGGGAGGATACCGGGAATCGCTCGAAGCATTCTTCCGGTATCCTCCCCGTGCCCGCGCTTTCGCGCCCATCCCCCGGGGGGACAATCGGTCCCCCCAGTAGACACACTGCCTCATAGCGGCGGGACGGGGCCACTCCATCCCGCCGCTATCCGTCCCGGGGCCGCGTTTAGTGGCGGCTGCGAGCCCCAACTCGCAACCGCCCGCGACCCCGTTTCCATCCCTCGGCGGCCGGGCGTTCATGGCCGCACCAGACCGCCGAGGGTGCCTCCCCTTGCGTCGGACCGGTAGGGGAAGGCACTCCTACCCCCAACCGGTCCGACCCGGCGCCGCCTGGCGGGAGGAGGGTCCCCTCAGGACCCCCCTCCCAGCCTAGGTCATCCGCCACGCCGAGGCGGCCGCCCGCGACGCCTCGCGACCGGGCGACGACCTCGGGCCACCGCACGAGCGCGCGCTTCAGCACGCCGCTGAAGCTCGCGCTCCCTCCCCGCGGCCTCCTTCTGCAACATTACGTTCTCGCAGAAGAAGGCCACGGCCCTCCACTTCTCCTCGCTGCCGAGCATGGCGCGCACCACGCCCGGCAGCGAGACATCCCGCCCGACGACGCCGACCAGGACACGGCGCTCCCCCTCCCACGCGGGGCATACCTCCAGGGTATGATCCGCCGTGTCCTGCTCAGCGTCGCAGTGGCAGCAACGCGCCGTCGGCTCCTTCCCTATCCGGCACAGGTATCTTCCGAAGCTGCCATGCCCGGAAAATACCTGTGCCAGCCGGTAGGTGAGGCTGCCATGGCCTCTGTCCAGCCACTCCTTCAGGAGTGGCCGAACAGCCCCGACAGTCCGGTGCCCCGCGGTTGGCAGAGCCAGCCGCTCCTGCCACGCGAGCAACACGGACTGCCGGGCCTGGCGCTTCAAATCGCCCCAAGCAGGTTCCTGCCCGCCCGGGACCGCCCCCACCCCCGCGCGACGGTCGACGCGGTGCCGGTACATCACCGCGTGCGACCGCGCGAGCAGGTCCATGGGCGGCATCCCCGCTAGAACCGTCGCCGCCTCATGTGACATGGTCCGATACCCGCGGACGACCCTGAGCGCCATGCGCCTCTGCACCCGACGCAGCATAGTCATGCTGCGCCGGGAGGCAGCCAGGTCGTCCGCCCAGACGGGGGCCCCGTATAGGGCCACCGACTGGACCATTGCCACATAGAGGCGACGAACTCGGCCCGCCGGGCCCCCCAGGTTGGGCAGGATCCGGCCCAGAGCCGCAACCATCCTTTCCAACCGGGGGACCAGGCAGCGGAAATGCTTCTCGAAACGCCAGTGGCTATCGAGGATCAGCCCCAGATACCTGATCTGGGGCTTCACCTCGATGTCAGCCCCACCCACCCGAATCAGAGGGGGTGGCGGATCCTGCCGAGGTGAATGAAACGCAATCACCTCGGTCTTATGGACCGCCACCGTCATCCCCATCCCCCTGATCCGGTCGACGACGCGTTGCGACCCCTCCTCCGCGCGACGCATGGCCCTCCCCCAGTGCGCCCCGACGGCCAGCACCAGTGTGTCATCCGCATAACACACCGTGCTGACGCCGTCGGGGAGGCCGGCCCGCAACACCGAGTCGTACGCGATGTTCCACAGGAGTGGCCCGAGGACCGACCCCTGCGGAACACCGCAGTACACCTCCCTCCGCATATCACCATCCCGGCCCGGATACTCGATCCACCTGCCGCGGAGATAATCCCCGACGACCACCCTGAGACAAGGGGGGACTCGATGATATTCGAGTCCCCTCCTTATCTCTTCCCAGGGGAGGGTGTTAAAGGCATTGGCAATATCCAAGGATATTGCCAATGCCACCCCTCCCCGGGAGACGGCCGCCTCCGAGAGGGCCCTCACACGACCTATCGCGTCGATAGTCGATCGGCCCCCCCGGAAACCGAACTGGCAGTCGGCCAGACCGGGATCACCCCGCGACAGGTGCTCGACGAGGCGGGCAGCAATCACACGCTCGAAGAGCTTGCCCACCTCGTCGAGGAGACAAATAGGCCGGTATGCGGAGGGAGACTCCGCGGGCCGACCCTCCTTCCGAAAGAGGACCATCCTCGCCACCTTCCAACTGGGGGAGAATCGCCCGTCCCTCAGGCAGCGGTCGAACAACCGCCTGAGGTCGGCCCCAAGGACGCCCTGGGTCAAGACCCAAACCCGGCCGGGCACACCATCCGGACCCGGGGCCGTGTTACGAACCCCGAGCCGTCTGATGGCCGCTGCCAGCTCCTCCTGCGTGACCCCCAGCTCGGCCGTCCACTCCACTGGGACAGCCGCCGCCGCCGGAGGATGCGGTCCCCTCTCCCCAATTGGGAAGAGTGTATTGACCACGTCCTCCAGCAGCCGGGGGTCAAATGGCTCATACTTTCGCATTTTGCACCTATTTGTTGGCCAGATCCTGGGCGTTTTCTGGTTTGGACCACGTAGTAATGTGGCACCACACTGCAACAGTGAGTTAAACCTGGATTCAATCTATATTTTAGAGGGTAACACTGGTTAGGTCAGGGTTAGGTCTGGTATTTGCCATCATCTGGCTCATTCTTTCGCCTTTTTCACCTACTTGTTGGCCTGATCCTGGGCGCTTTCTGGTTTGGGTTATGTAGTAATGTGGTGCCACACTGCAACAGTGAGTTAAAGCTTGATTCAATCTATATTTTAGACGATAACACCGGTTAGGTCAGGGTTAGGTCTGGTGTTTGCCATCATCTGGCTCATACTTTCGCATTTTTCACATACTTGTTGGCCAGATCCTGGACGCTTTGTGGTTTGGATCACGTAGTAATGTAGCACCACTCTGAAGCAGTGAGTTAAACCTGGATTCAATCTATATTTAAAGGATAACACCGGTTAGGTCAGGGTTAGGTCTGGTATTTGCCATCATCTGGCATATACTTTTTTTTTTTTTTTTTTTTTGTCGTGGGGAAAATCTTCGAAAGACTCCCTCCCACCTCCTTGGGGAGAGGTGGGAGGGGTGTGTGGGATTCCCCGCGCCCGTACAACGACAGGCGCGGGACCTACCCACTAAAAAACCCCACGGTGACCCTTCGGCACGCTTTGGGAGGATACCGGGAATCGCTCGAAGCATTCTTCCGGTATCCTCCCCGTGCCCGCGCTTTCGCGCCCATCCCCCGGGGGGACAACCGGTCCCCCCAGTAGACACACTGCCTCATAGCGGCGAGACGGGGCCACTCCATCCCGCCGCTATCCGTCCCGGGGCCGCGTTTAGTGGCGGCTGCGAGCCCCAACTCGCAACCGCTCGCGACCCCGTTTCCACCCCTCGGCGGCCGGGCGTTCATGGCCGCACCAGACCGCCGAGGGTGCCTCCCCTTGCGTCGGACCGGTAGGGGGAGGCACTCCTACCCCCAACCGGTCCGACCCGGCGCCGCCTGGCGGGAGGAGGGTCCCCTCAGGACCCCCCTCCCAGCCTAGGTCATCCGCCACGCCGAGGCGGCCGCCCGCGACGCCTCGCGACCGGGCGACGACCTCGGGCCACCGCACGAGCGCGCGCTTCAGCACGCCGCTGAAGCTCGCGCTCCCTCCCCGCGGCCTCCTTCTGCAACATTACGTTCTCGCAGAAGGAGGCCACGGCCCTCCACTTCTCCTCGCTGCCGAGCATGGCGCGCACCACGCCCGGCAGCGAGACATCCCGCCCGACGACGCCGACCAGGACACGGCGCTCCCCCTCCCACGCGGGGCATACCACCAGGGTATGATCCGCCGTGTCCTGCTCAGCGTCGCAGTGGCAGCAACGCGCCGTCGGCTCCTTCCCTATCCGGCACAGGTATCTTCCGAAGCTGCCATGCCCGGAAAATACCTGTGCCAGCCGGTAGGTGAGGCTGCCATGGCCTCTGTCCAGCCACTCCTTCAGGAGTGGCCGAACAGCCCCGACAGTCCGGTGCCCCGCGGTTGGCAGAGCCAGCCGCTCCTGCCACGCGAGCAACACGGACTGCCGGGCCTGGCGCTTCAAATCGCCCCAAGCAGGTTCCTGCCCGCCCGGGACCGCCCCCACCCCCGCGCGACGGTCGACGCGGTGCCGGTACATCACCGCGTGCGACCGCGCGAGCAGGTCCATGGGCGGCATCCCCGCTAGAACCGTCGCCGCCTCATGTGACATGGTGCGATACCCGCGGACGACATCTGGCATATACTTTCGAATTTTTCACCTACTTGTTGGCCAGATCCTGGGCGTTTTCTGGGTTGGATCAGGTAGTAGTGTGGTACCGCACTGAAACAGTGAAGTAATCCTGGATTCGATCTATATATTAGAGGGTGACACCGGTTAGGTTTGGGTTAGGTCTGGTATTTGCCATCATCTGGCTCATACTTTCGCATTTTTCGCATACTTGTTGGCCATATCCTGGGCGCTTTCTGGTTTGGATCACGTAGTAATGTGGTACCACACTGAAACAGTGAGTTAAACCTGTGTCCGATCTATATTTTAAAGGATAACACCGGTTAGGTCGGGCTGAGGCCTGGGAGTTGCCATCATCTGGCTCATAGTTTCGCATTTTTCGCATACTTATTAGTCAGATACTTGGCGTTTTCAGGTTTGGATCATGTAGTAATGTGGTTCCACACTGCATCAGTGAGTTAAACCTGGATACAATCTATGTTTTAGAGGATAACACTGGTTAGGTCAGGGTTACGTCTGCTATTTGCCATGATCTGGCTTATACTTTCGCCTTTTTCACCAACTTGTTGGCCAGATCCTAGCGTCTTCTGGGTTGGATCAGGTAGTAGTGTGATACCGCACTGAAACAGTGAAGTAATCCTGGATTCGATCTATATATTAGAGGGTGACACCGGTTAGGCTTGGGTTAGGTCTTGTATTTGCCATCATCTGGCTCATACTTTCGCATTTTTCGCATACTTGTTGGCCAGATCCTGGGCGTTTTCTGGTTTGGATTACGTAGTAATGTGTTACCACACTGAAACAGTGAGTTAATCTTGGATTCAATCTATACTTCAGAGGATGACACCGGTTAGGTCAGGGTTAGGTCTGGTATTTGCCATCATCTGGCACATACATTCGCATTTTTCACATACTTGTTGGCCAGATCCTGGCCGTTCTCTGGTTTGGATCACGTAGTAGTGTGTTACCACACTGAAACAGTGAGTCAATCTTGGATACAATCTATACTTTAGAGGATGACACCGGTTAGGTCAGGGTTAGGTCTGGTATTTACCATCCACTGGCATATAATTTCGACTTTTTCACCTACTTGTTGGCCAGATCCTGGGCGTTTTCTAGGTTGGATCAGGTAGTAGTGTAGTACCGCACTGAAACAGTGAAGTAATCCTGGATTCGATCTATATATTAGAGGGTGACACCGGTTAGGTTTGGGTTAGGTCAGGTATTTGCCATTATCTGGCTCATACTTTCGCATTTTTCGCATACTTGTTCGCCATATCCTAGGCGCTTTCTGGTTTGGATCACGTAGTAATGTAGCACCACTCTGAAACAGTGAGTTAAACCTGGATTCAATCTATATTTTAGAGGATAACACCGGCTAGGTCAGGGTTAGGTCTGGTATTTGCCATCATCTGGCTCATACATTCGCATTTTTCGCATACTTGTTGGCCAGATCCCGGGCGTTTTCTGGTTTGGATCACGTAGTAATGTAGCACCACTCTGAAGCAGTGAGTTAAACCTGGATTCAATCTATATTTTAGAGGATAACACCGGTTAGGTCAGGGTTAGGTCTGGTATTTGCCATCATCTGGCTCAAACATTCGCCATTTTCACCTGCTTGATGGCCTGATCCTGGGCGTTTTCTGGTTTGGATCACGTAGTAATGTGGTACCACACTCAAACAGTTAGTTAAACCTGTGTCCGATCTATATTTTAAAGGATAACGCCGGTTAGGTCGGGCTGAGGCCTGGGAGTTGCCATCATGTGGCTCATAGTTTCGCATTTTTCGCATACTTATTCGACAGATACTTGGCGTTTTCTCGTTTGGATCATGTAGTAATGTGGTTCCACACTGCATCAGTGTGTTAAACCTGGATACAATCTATGTTTTAGAGGATAACACTGGTTAGGTCAGGGTTAGGTCCGGTATTTGCCATCATCTGGATCATACTTTCGCATTTTTCGTATACTTGTTGGCCAGATCCTGGGCGTTTTCTGGTTTGGGTTACGTAGTAATGTAGCACCACTCTGAAACAGTGAGTTAAACCTGGATTCAATCTTTACTTTACTGGATAACACCGGTTAGGTCAGGGTTAGGTCTGACATTTGCCATCATGTGGCTCATACTTTCGCATTTTTCGCATACTTGTTGGCCAGATCCTGGGCGCTCTCTGGTTTGGATCACGTAGTAATGTAGCACCACTCTGAAACAGTGAGTTAAACCTGGATTCAATCTATATTTTAGAGGATAACACCGGTTAGGTCAGGGTTAGGTCTGGTATTTGCCATCATCTGGCTCATAGTTTCGCATTTTTCGCATACTTGTTGGCCAGATCCTGCGCGTTTTCTGGTTTGGATCACGTTGTAATGTGGGACCACACTCAAACAGTGAGTTAAACCTGGATCCAATCTATATTTTAGAAGAATAACAACAGTTAGGTCAGTGTTAGGTCTGGTATTTGCCATCAACTCGCTCATACCTTCGCATTTTGCACCTACATGTTGGCCAGATCCTGGGCGTTTTCTGGGTTGGATCACGTAGTAATGTGGTACCACACTGAAACAGTGTGTTAAACCTGGTTTCAATGAATATTTTAGAGGATAACAACAGTTAGGTCAGTGTTAGGTCTGGTATTTGCCATCAATTGGCTCATACTTTCGCATTTTTCACCTACTTGTTGGCCAGATCCTGGGCGTTTTCTGGGTTGGATCACGTAGTAATGTGGTACCACACTGAAACATTGAGTTAAAGCTGGTTTCAATGTATATTTTAGAGGATAACACCCGTTAGGTCAGGGTTAGGTCTTGTATTTGCCAACATCTGACTCATACTTTCGCATTTTTCGCATAGTTGTTGTCCAGATCCTGGGCGTTTTCTGGTTTGCATCACGTAGTAGTGTGTGACCACACTGAAACTGTGAGTTAATCTTGGATTCAATCTATATATTAGAGGATGACACCGGTTAGGTCAGGGTTAGGTCTGGTATTTACCTTCCACTGGCATATACTTTCGACTTTTTCACCTACTTGTTGGCCAGATCCTGGGCGTTTTCTAGGTTGGATCAGGTAGTAGTGTGGTACCGCACTGAAACAGTGAAGTAATCCTGGATTCGATCTATATATTAGAGGGTAACACCGGTTAGGTTTGGGTTAGGTCCGGTATTTGCCATCATCTGGCTCATACATTCGCACTTTACGCATACTTGTTGGCCAGACCCTGGGCGTTTTCTGGTTTGGATCACGTAGTAATGTGGTACCACACTGAAACAGTGAGTTAAACCTGTGTCCGATCTATATTTTAAAGGATAACACCGGTTAGGTTTGGGTTAGGTCTGGTGTTTACCATCATCTGGCTCATGCTTTCGCATTTTTCGCATACTTGTTGGCCAGATCCTGGGCGTTTTCTGGTTGGGATCACGCAGCAATGTGGTACCACGTTGAAACAGTGAGTTAATGCTGGATTCGATCTATATATTAGACGGTAACACCGGCTAGGTTTGTGTTAGGTTTGGTATTTGCCATCATCTGACTCATGCTTTCGCATTTTTCGCATAGTTGTTGTCCACATCCTGGGCGTTTTCTGGTTTGCATCACGTAGTAGTGTGTGACCACACTGAAAATGTGAGTTAATCTTGGATTCAATCTATACATTAGAGGATGACACCGGTTAGGTCAGGGTTAGGTCTGGTATTTACCTTCCACTGGCATATACTTTCGACTTTTTCACCTACATGTTGGCCAGATCCTGGGCGTTTTCTAGGTTGGATCAGGTAGTAGTGTGGTACCGCACTGAAACAGTGAAGTAATCATGGATTCGATCTATATATTAGAGGGTAACACCGGTTAGGTTTGGGTTAGGTCCGGTATTTGCCATCATCTGGCTCATACATTCGCACTTTACGCATACTTGTTGGCCAGATCCTGCGCGTTTTCTGGTTTGGATCACGTAATAGTGTGGGACCACACTCAAACAGTGATTTAAGCCGGGATCCAATCTATATTTTAGAAGAATAACAACAGTTAGGTCAGCGTTAGGTCTGGTATTTGCCATCAACTGGCTCATACTTTCGCATTTTTCGCATAGTTGTTGTCCAGATCCTGGGCGTTTTCTGGTTTGCATCATGTAGTAATGTGGTTCCACACTGCATCAGTGAGTTGAACCTGGATACAATCTATATTTTAAGGGATAACACCGGTTAGGTCAGGGTTAGGTCTGGTATTTGCCATCATCTGGCTCATACATTCGCATTTTTCGCATACTTGTTGGCCAGATCCTGGGCGCTTTCTGGTTTGGATCACGTAGTAATGTAGCACCACTCTGAAACAGTGAGTTAAACCTGGCTTGAATGTATATTTTAGAGGATAACACCGGTTAGGTCCGGGTCAGGTCTGGTATTTGCCATCATCTGGCTCATACATTCGCCTTTTTCGCATACTTGTTGGCCAGATCCTGGGCGTTTTCTGGTTTGGATCACATAGTAATGTGGTACCACACTCAAACAGTGAGTTAAACCTGGATCCAATCTATATTTAAGAAGAACAACACTGGTTAGGTCAGGGTTAGTTCCGGTATTTGCCATCATCTGGCTCATACTTTCGCATTTTTCGCATACTTGTTGGCCATATCCTGGGCGTTTTCTGGTTTGGATCACGTAGTAATGTGGCACCACACTGCAACAGTGAGTTAAACCTGGATTCAATCTATATTTTAGAGGATAACACTGGTTAGGTCAGGGTTAGGTCTGGTATTTGCCATCATCTGGCTTATTCTTTCGCCTTTTTCCCCTACTTGTTGGCCAGATCCTGGGCGTTTTCTGGGTTGGATCGGGTAGTAGTGTGGTACCGCACTGAAACAGTGAAGTAATCCTGGATTCGATATATATATTAGAGGGTGACACTGGTTAGGTCAGGGTTAGGTCCGGTATTTGCCATCATCTGGCTCATACTTTCGCATTTTTCGCATACTTGTTGGCCAGATCCTGGGCGCTTTCTCGTTTGGATCACGTAGTAATGTAGCACCACTCTGAAACAGTGGGTTAAACCTGGATTCAATCTATATTTTAGAGGATAACACCGGTTAGGTCAGGGTTAGGTCTGGTATTTGCCATCATCTGGCTCATACTTTCGCATTTTTCGCATACTTGTTGGCCAGATCCTGGGCGCTTTCTCGTTTGGATCACGTAGTAATGTAGCACCACTCTGAAACAGTGGGTTAAACCTGGATTCAATCTATATTTTAGAGGATAACACCGGTTAGGTCAGGGTTAGGTCTGGTATTTGCCATCATCTGGCTCATACTTTCGCATTTTTCGCATACTTGTTGGCCATATCCTGGGCGCTTTCTGGTTTGGATCACGTAGTAATGTAGCACCACTCCGAAACAGTGAGTTAAACCTGGATTCAATCTATATTTTAGAGGATAACACCGGCTAGGTCCGGGTTAGGTCTGGTATTTGCTATCATCTGGCTCATACATTCGCATTTTTCGTATACTTGTTTGCCAGATCCTAGGCGTTTTCTGGTTTGGATCGCGTAGTAATGTGGCACCACACTGCAACAGTGAGTTAAACCTGGATTCAATCTGTATTTTAGGGGATCACACTGGTTAGGTACAGGGTTATGTCTGGTATTTGCCACCATCTGGCTTATTCTTTCGCCTTTTTCACCTACTTGTTGGCCAGATCCTGGGCGTTTTCTGGGTTGGATCAGGTAATAGTGTGGTACCGCACTGAAACAGTGAAGTAATCCTGGATTCGATCTTTATATTAGAGGGTGAGACCGGTTAGGTCAGGGTTAGGTCTGGTATTTGCCATCATCTGGCTCATACATTCGCATTTTTCGCATACTTGTTGGCCAGATCCTGGGCGTTTTCTGGTTTGGATCACGTAGTAATGTAGCACCACTCTGAAGCAGTGAGTTAAACCTGGATTCAATCTATATTTTAGAGGATAACACCGGTTAGGTCAGGGTTAGGTCTGGTATTTGCCATCATCTGGCTCAAACATTCGCCATTTTCACCTGCTTGATGGCCTGATCCTGGGCGTTTTCGGGTTTGGATCACGTAGTAATGTGGTACCACACTCAAACAGTTAGTTAAACCTGTGTCCGATCTATATTTTAAAGGATAACGCCGGTTAGATCGGGCTGAGGCCTGGGAGTTGCCATCATGTGGCTCATAGTTTCGCATTTTTCGCATACTTATTCGACAGATACTTGGCGTTTTCTCGTTTGGATCATGTAGTAATGTGGTTCCACACTGCATCAGTGTGTTAAACCTGGATACAATCTATGTTTTAGAGGATAACACTGGTTAGGTCAGGGTTAGGTCCGGTATTTGCCATCATCTGGATCATACTTTCGCATTTTTCGTATACTTGTTGGCCAGATCCTGGGCGTTTTCTGGTTTGGATCACGTAGTAATGTGGCACCACACTGCAACAGTGAGTTAAACCTGGATTCAATCTATATTTTAGAGGATAACACTGGTTAGGTCAGGGTTAGGTCTGGTATTTGCCATCATCTGGCTTATTCTTTCGCCTTTTTCACCTACTTGTTGGCCAGATCCTGGGCGTTTTCTGTGTTGGATCAGGTAGTAGTGTGGTACCGCACTGAAACAGTGAAGTAATCCTGGATTCGATCTATATATTAGAGGGTGACACCGGTTAGGTCAGGGTTAGGTCTGGTGTTTGCCATCATCTGGCTCATACTTTCGCATTTTTCGCATACTTGTTGGCCAGATCCTGGGCGTTTTCTGGTTTGGGTTCCGTAGTAATGTAGCACCACTCTGAAACAGTGAGTTAAACCTGGATTCAATCTTTACTTTACTGGATAACACCGGTTAGGTCAGGGTTAGGTCTGACATTTGCCATCATGTGGCTCATACTTTCGCATTTTTCGCATACTTGTTGGCCAGATCCTGGGCGCTCTCTGGTTTGGATCACGTAGTAATGTAGCACCACTCTGAAACAGTGAGTTAAACCTGGATTCAATCTATATTTTAGAGGATAACACCGGTTAGGTCAGGGTTAGGTCTGGTATTTGCCATCATCTGGCTCATACATTCGCATTTTTCGCATACTTGTTGGC
Organism: Colletes latitarsis; assembly: GCF_051014445.1. Taxonomy (NCBI): domain Eukaryota; kingdom Metazoa; phylum Arthropoda; class Insecta; order Hymenoptera; family Colletidae; genus Colletes; species Colletes latitarsis. The sequence goes on along the minus strand of NC_135145.1, from coordinate 7,503,366 downwards.
CAGATCCTGGGCGTTTTCTGGTTTGGATCACATAGTAATGTGGTACCACACTCAAACAGTGAGTTAAACCTGGATCCAATCTATATTTAAGAAGAACAACAACAGTTAGGTCAGTGTTAGGTCTGGTATTTGCCATCAACTGGCTCATACCTTCGCATTTTGCACCTACATGTTGGCCAGATCCTGGGCGTTTTCTGGGTTGGATCATGTAGTAATGTGGTTCCACACTGCATCAGTGTGTTAAACCTGGATACAATCTATGTTTTAGAGGATAACACTGGTTAGGTCAGGGTTAGGTCCGGTATTTGCCATCATCTGGATCATACTTTCGCATTTTTCGTATACTTGTTGGCCAGATCCTGGGCGTTTTCTGGTTTGGGTTACGTAGTAATGTAGCACCACTCTGAAACAGTGAGTTAAACCTGGATTCAATCTTTACTTTACTGGATAACACCGGTTAGGTCAGGGTTAGGTCTGACATTTGCCATCATGTGGCTCATACTTTCGCATTTTTCGCATACTTGTTGGCCAGATCCTAGGCGCTCTCTGGTTTGGATCACGTAGTAATGTAGCACCACTCTGAAACAGTGAGTTAAACCTGGATTCAATCTATATTTTAGAGGATAACACCGGTTAGGTCAGGGTTAGGTCTGGTATTTGCCATCATCTGGCTCATAGTTTCGCATTTTTCGCATACTTGTTGGCCAGATCCTGCGCGTTTTCTGGTTTGGATCACGTTGTAATGTGGGACCACACTCAAACAGTGAGTTAAACCTGGATCCAATCTATATTTTAGAAGAATAACAACAGTTAGGTCAGTGTTAGGTCTGGTATTTGCCATCAACTCGCTCATACCTTCGCATTTTGCACCTACATGTTGGCCAGATCCTGGGCGTTTTCTGGGTTGGATCACGTAGTAATGTGGTACCACACTGAAACAGTGTGTTAAACCTGGTTTCAATGAATATTTTAGAGGATAACAACAGGTAGGTCAGTGTTAGGTCTGGTATTTGCCATCAATTGGCTCATACTTTCGCATTTTTCACCTACTTGTTGGCCAGATCCTGGGCGTTTTCTGGGTTGGATCACGTAGTAATGTGGTACCACACTGAAACATTGAGTTAAACCTGGTTTCAATGTATATTTTAGAGGATAACACCCGTTAGGTCAGGGTTAGGTCTTGTATTTGCCAACATCTGACTCATACTTTCGCATTTTTCGCATAGTTGTTGTCCAGATCCTGGGCGTTTTCTGGTTTGCATCACGTAGTAGTGTGTGACCACACTGAAACTGTGAGTTAATCTTGGATTCAATCTATATATTAGAGGATGACACCGGTTAGGTCAGGGTTAGGTCTGGTATTTACCTTCCACTGGCATATACTTTCGACTTTTTCACCTACTTGTTGGCCAGATCCTGGGCGTTTTCTAGGTTGGATCAGGTAGTAGTGTGGTACCGCACTGAAACAGTGAAGTAATCCTGGATTCGATCTATATATTAGAGGGTAACACCGGTTAGGTTTGGGTTAGGTCCGATATTTGCCATCATCTGGCTCATACATTCGCACTTTACGCATACTTGTTGGCCAGATCCTGCGCGTTTTCTGGTTTGGATCACGTAATAGTGTGGGACCACACTCAAACAGTGATTTAAGCCGGGATCCAATCTATATTTTAAGGGATAACACCGGTTAGGTCAGGGTTAGGTCTGGTATTTGCCATCATCTGGCTCATACATTCGCATTTTTCGCATACTTGTTGGCCAGATCCTGGGCGCTTTCTGGTTTGGATCACGTAGTAATGTAGCACCACTCTGAAACAGTGAGTTAAACCTGGCTTGAATGTATATTTTAGAGGATAACACCGGTTAGGTCCGGGTCAGGTCTGGTATTTGCCATCATCTGGCTCATACATTCGCATTTTTCGCATACTTGTTGGCCAGATCCTGGGCGTTTTCTGGTTTGGATCACATAGTAATGTGGTACCACACTCAAACAGTGAGTTAAACCTGGATCCAATCTATATTTAAGAAGAACAACACTGGTTAGGTCAGGGTTAGTTCCGGTATTTGCCATCATCTGGCTCATACTTTCGCATTTTTCGCATACTTGTTGGCCATATCCTGGGCGTTTTCTGGTTTCGATCACGTAGTAATGTGGCACCACACTGCAACAGTGAGTTAAACCTGGATTCAATCTATATTTTAGAGGATAACACTGGTTAGGTCAGGGTTAGGTCTGGTATTTGCCATCATCTGGCTTATTCTTTCGCCTTTTTCCCCTACTTGTTGGCCAGATCCTGGGCGTTTTCTGGGTTGGATCGGGTAGTAGTGTGGTACCGCACTGAAACAGTGAAGTAATCCTGGATTCGATATATATATTAGAGGGTGACACTGGTTAGGTCAGGGTTAGGTCCGGTATTTGCCATCATCTGGCACATACTTTCGCATTTTTCGCATACTTGTTGGCCAGATCCTGGGCGCTTTCTCGTTTGGATCACGTAGTAATGTAGCACCACTCTGAAACAGTGGGTTAAACCTGGATTCAATCTATATTTTAGAGGATAACACCGGTTAGGTCAGGGTTAGGTCTGGTATTTGCCATCATCTGGCTCATACTTTCGCATTTTTCGCATACTTGTTGGCCAGATCCTGGGCGCTTTCTCGTTTGGATCACGTAGTAATGTAGCACCACTCTGAAACAGTGGGTTAAACCTGGATTCAATCTATATTTTAGAGGATAACACCGGTTAGGTCAGGGTTAGGTCTGGTATTTGCCATCATCTGGCTTATTCTTTCGCCTTTTTCCCCTACTTGTTGGCCAGATCCTGGGCGTTTTCTGGTTTGGGTTACGTAGTAATGTAGCACCACTCTGAAACAGTGAGTTAAACCTGGATTCAATCTATATTTTAGAGGATAACACCGGTTAGGTCAGGGTTAGGTCTGGTATTTGCCATCATCTGGCTCATAGTTTCGCATTTTTCGCATACTTGTTGGCCAGATCCTGCGCGTTTTCTGGTTTGGATCACGTTGTAATGTGGGACCACACTCAAACAGTGAGTTAAACCTGGATCCAATCTATATTTTAGAAGAATAACAACAGTTAGGTCAGTGTTAGGTCTGGTATTTGCCATCAACTGGCTCATACCTTCGCATTTTGCACCTACATGTTGGCCAGATCCTGGGCGTTTTCTGGGTTGGATCATGTAGTAATGTGGTTCCACACTGCATCAGTGTGTTAAACCTGGATACGATCTATGTTTTAGAGGATAACACTGGTTAGGTCAGGGTTAGGTCCGGTATTTGCCATCATCTGGATCATACTTTCGCATTTTTCGTATACTTGTTGGCCAGATCCTGGGCGTTTTC